>NC_090937.1:168086633-169387883 GCF_040938575.1 Ambystoma mexicanum | reverse complement strand
CACCGGGTCTTGGGGTTACCCCCTCTGGCCTGTGCTGCCACATGTGGGCAGGTTAGCGGCTGACCACGTTCCCCCGAAAGTATCTCCTAGTGGCAACCCCTGGAGGCTAGAGTTGCTGTAAGAAATGTTCCATGCCCTGGTTTGATAAATGGGTGCCGTCTTTGTGAAAAAGGTCTGGGTCACCCAGTGTAACGGCCGGGTGCTTTATGAAACCCAGTCCTCTTGCTGTACAGAATTTCTCTAGCCCCCTGTTGAGTTTTCTTCTAGAGATGTCTACTGATTTGTGGCAGCCATTTCGTTCTGGGTAGGATGGCCGAGAAATATATTTCTCCTTCCAATGGATACCAGGTCATTGCCCCCTAGGTGTATGACCAAATATTCTGGTGGGTCTCTGTATGCGACCAGTTCTGCTAGGGTTTCGTGGATATCTGCCCATCATAGGCCTCTGTATCCCCACCATGAAGAAATGGTGTTTCTGAAAGGTGGCCTTTCTTTGGTCTCCTCTGCCCATCGGCCCATCGTGAAGATAAATGAGTGGCCGACTATCCATGCTGCTTGGGGAGCGGTCCTCCCTTCGCCTGTTGTTTCTGTAGGAAGGGGGAGAAAGAAAAATGAGGGAGAATGGCTATATTAGCTGTGGTCTGATGTATCTTTTGTACCAATCTGACTTCTATCCCCCTATGTTTTTCAGTTGTTGGGGAGCTAGGCCTCCTTGCCATGCTGAGGTGGCGGCACCTATTCTGAATGAATGGGTGCCAAAACCCTTGGGGTCCCACCCTGCTTTGCTGATTGCTTTAATCAGCACCCCTTTGAATTGGTAGCGGCTTAGTGCAGAGGCGTCCTTGTGGATTAGAAACCTCCCCCCTACCTTGGGCCTTTGCGTGTGATAAAGGTTGCTGATACATACTGGGCAGTGTGCTGCCTCATCAATGCAACAAATGTTGATGGTTCTTTTGGCCCCAGTTTTTGATTTTTGGATTTGTATGCCGACGCTCTCTTGTCTAACCCTGACCTCCATGACACCCAGGCCATTGGTAGCCTTGGCGCTGCAGGCAATGAGCTCTCCAACACGAAAAGCCCCGAAGTATGCCAGGAAAAAAACTGTTTTGAATAATAAGATCTCGTATGGATGCCAGCATATGGCATCCAGCTGGTTTGCAATTTGTACCAGTTTCTTAAAATTCAGGGGGCGGCGGGTGTCACCTTGGGGGCCCTCTATTCTACCCCATCCTTTCATTGCGTAGGAAATAAGAGTGCTCTGCGTGGGGTCTGAATCACCCCGTATTTTTGAAAAATATGAGATTGCAACTAGGTGTCTTTTTGCCCAATCTCTCTTAAAGCCTTGTTCATGCGCCCATTTAAAAAATATTTCTATGTCTTTAATCGTTATTAACTCTACATGGTTTACGCCTGTGGCTCTAAATACTGTTTGTAAGCACTTACTGTACTGCGCTGCGGTGGTGCTTGCCAGTGCTTTCTCTGCCATCTTTGTTAGGAAGCCTGAGGAGTTGTTGGCACCCGTTATTGAGGTGCCTGGTTCTTGTTGGGCATCCCGGCCATGCTCTCTGGCACTGGCGTTGATGCTGTTGATTTGTTGGCACCCGTTTTTGAGGCGCCTGGTTCTTGTTGGGCATCCTGGCCTGGGCTCTCTGGCGCTGGAGTTGATGCCGTTATTCTTGATTTCCCATTATTTCCCAGCATTCCGCTGGTATTGGTGTCATCTGTTCCTGGGCATGAGGCGCTAGCCCCCGGAATCTTGGCCACTGAAATCGAGATAAAGCATCTGCAATGTTATTATCCACCCCAGCGATGTGCTTTGCTTTGACCACAATGTTTTCTTGTAGTGTGACTGCTGTGATGGCTCGTAGGACTTTTAGCACTAGAGGGTATTCGGTAGACCTTCTGTTTATGGAGCCTACTACAACCATGTTGTTGCACCAGACCAAGAGTTCTGTGTTAGCTAGCTGCCTGCCCCAGATGTGTAATGTTAGTCAAATGGGAAATAATTCTAGGAGGGTGATGTTCTTAGTCCGCCCCACCTGTTGCCATGAGTTGGGCCAGTGCCCTGCCACCCACTCTGAGTCTAGTATGGCTCCAAACCCCTTACTCCCGGCTGCATCGGTGAAAAGGACCCCTTTTGTCCATGTGTTCACAGGCGTACGCCAAAGTGAGGTCCCGTTGAAATCTTTGAGGAAATTCCCCCAAATTTCCAGGTCTTGTTTCACCTCTGTGCCTAGCCGGATGTGTAACTGGGGTTTGGTGTATGATTTGATTTTTAGTTCCAGCCTTCTGGAAAATACCCTCCCTTAGGGGATTGTTCTAGCAGGGAAGTTGAGACTCTCTGCTAATGATTTATTTTTGAAGTTCTCTAACTGTGCCCTTGTCTTTTGTTGTCAGGCCTTGTATTTTCTACAGGAGTTCTGCGATTTTTGTCTTTGGGATCTTGCATAGGCCCTGTACAGAGTCAATTTCAATGCCCAGGAAAATTATGTTGGTGGCAAAATTGGTTGTTTTATCCTTTGCTAAAGGTATTCCCCACTGTGCGGCCATTCCTTCTAATTTCGCCAGGACCTTGTTGGATTCATCAGAATTTGCTGGGCCCATTACCATGAAATCATTGAGGTAGTGTACTACTTTGGTCCCTGGTCTCTGTTTTTGGAAAGCCCATTGAAAAAAGGAGCTGAATTGCTCGAATAGGGTGCAGGATACTGCGCACCCCATGGGGAGGCATCTGTCAACATAGAATTTGTTGTTAAAAGTAAAACCTAACCATTGCTGGGAATCTGGGTGGACTGGCAATAGTCTGAAAGCGAATTCGATGTCTAGTTTGGCCATCAGGGCGTTCCTGCCACATTCCTGTATGAGTTTTACTGCCTCCTGGAAGTGTGTGTATGATACCGCGGATTCCGTGTGTGGAATGCCATTGTTTAGTGATTGGCCTTTGGGATAGGATAAGTGGTGAATTAGACTCATTTTCCCAGGTTCTTCTTTGGGGACCAGCCCTAGTGGTGATATTATGTAATCTTTGAGGGGCATGTGGTCCCAGGGTCCTGCAATCCTGCCTAACAGCAATTCCTTCTTGATTTTGCTCTCCACTATTTGGGGGTTGTCCCTGCCCGACTTCAGGTTCATTGGGATGTTCTGTGACCCTGTGCCCTTAAAAGGGATGGTAAAACCCTTGGTGAAACCCTGCCAGATTGCCTCGCTGGTTTCCCTGTCTGGGTAATTCATGAGTGTTTCTCTAAAATTGTTTGGGTTAATGGGGGTTCTGCCTGGTCCCAAACCTGGGGTTGAAAGGGAGTGGATGGTGCTAATCTTTTGCATTTTTGTCTGGCAGTCTGGTGCAGTTGCTTGCTGCGTGGTCACCATTGCAGTTTGTGCAAGCGTGTTTGTACCAGCAGTCCTTACCCCAGGTGCACTGGTCTTTTCCAAAATTCCTGCAAGGAATGTTGGCTTTTGGAGATTGGTTTTTGTTCTGCCTGTGGGTATTAGAATTAGCCGCCCATGGCTAGTTCTTCCGAAAGGGCTGTTCCCCCTTTTTATGTTTCTCGTTATCGTTATTTCTGGGACACTGTGCATTTTTGCTATTTTTGGAGATGTTCTGTGAGGCCTCTTCCACCGATGGGGGCTCGGCGTTTAACGTGTAAAAGTAATTTTGGACCTCATCCCATTCTATGGCTGGCCTAGCTGACATGCTTCTCCTAAATCTGATATCATATGATAGCCAGGTCTTCCCTTTTTGAGTGATTTTTACTTCTCGTATTTTATCCATGTAAGCCCATAGTTTTCTGCCATCATTGGGGAATTTCTCTTTGTATATTGTAGCCAAGATGGCGAAGATGGCGAAGGCCTGTAGCCAGTTGTCCCAATTCTGTTCTGCCTGGGCATTTCTGGTTATGGCTTTCTCTTCTATCATTTCGGGATCCCTAAAAGCATCTTTCCCTTTGCGTTGGGCTTCTTTAAGTGAAAAGATTTCTATGAACTCTTTGGCCCATATGGCCTCTTTGATTGTGGTGTCAATATTCCATGCAAGGCATCTTTTATATCTATTCAGTATTTCAGTCTGGAAGGATTTCAGTTTTAATTATAATTGGGCATTGCAGACCATCTCTATGTCTGTTGGGCTGCTGTTGCTTTGCCCTGTCTGTCCCAGTGGTTCTGTACTGGGGGTTGCCCATGCTTTTAAAGCACTTGTTGGGTCTGCTGTGGCTGCAGTTGGCACAATTGTGCTGACAGCTGCTGGCATTGCTGGTACCTTTGGCAGTGGTGTGGCTGGGGCTGCTGTTGTTGGGATTGTTGCTGGTGGGGGGGGTCACCGTTATGGTAGGTTCTAGGTGTGTGTTGGGGTTTGTGGGTCCCTGCTCACCTGTTTGTGGTAATTGTTTCCCCCTCATTTCGTGCAATAATTGTTGCATTTCCGACATGTTCTCGCACAATTTCGCCAGTTTTTTGTTGCCCAGAACTAGACTAATGTGAGCTTAACAGCAGAGAAGCACCCCCTGAAAAACACAATCGGCACACATACGTGTATGTGACTGTACTGCTGGCACTTAAGATTCAGTCATTGAATCCTGGGGGGGGGGCACGCACATATGGGTGTCTTCAGTACCACCCCACACATTGGGGAGGCTGCAAATAGAAGGTAGCACTGTGCCATTATGTTATGATCTGCCCAGGACTCCAAAAACTATGGCAAGAGCCTGTCAAATCTCACAACTTGATCAATAATGTAGCAGCAAAGGTACAGAGGCAGAGAAGAAAAGCCTGAGTCAAGTGATATCCCGAGGGCCAGGAAGATAACGCAGGAGCAGTGCGCTTGTCTTGGAAGCAAGACAACGCATAGCGACACAGGTTTGAATCTGGGTATTAAGCGCATTATAAAAGAACTATTGTTTTCATTATGCCACATGTGATGAAGCTAAAGACTTAGGGCCCGATTCATGGAAAAGTGCGTATTTCTCCCACAATTGCCACGCTCCGGGAACGACACTGCGCGAGCCTGTGCACAGAATAACGAATGTGCGTCCCATGTATTCATGGAACTGTGTGTTCAAAATTACTGTATATGCCCGGAACGTCCCCAACACACTCCCAAGCAAAGCAAAAACAGCCAGAACAGCTACCTTTGAGTGCACCCCGTGGTGGGAATACACACACACCTCAAACAGTGTGTGGAGACACCGCAAGCGAAGCTGCTTCTTTGGGACCTTTCGTGGGGGCCCCCATAACTGTGACCAGCACCCCGAGGACATGCGTACAGTTTCACAGAAAGCATTTGTATACCCTGTCAAACTGCGTGCAAACCCCGTAAACATTCTCTGCACCCCGCTACGCTGCATACACGCACTCCTAAGTATGATAGGAACCCACCGAGTCTTCGTACATGCACCACTACATCCGACATGAAAAGTGACCTCCAGAGTTGGGATTCCTCTGTGCAAGTCCATACTCCAGATTCCGCGTGGCACTTATTTCGAGGGCACTGCGTGGTCATTTCACAGATGAGAGGATGCATGGTCACATCCATGTATATGCTTTGTTGTGCACATTTGTGGCCGTGCTATGGACTGCCTGCAGTCCGTCCCTCATAACGGCCACTTAATGCCTTGTTCTTCCCCATTTTGCATGTTCCGCCCTCTATTCCTGCCCCTACGCAGGCCACACCAGCCCCTGCGTGGAGTCTCGCTGAAGGCACTCGGCCACTTGCAGAGCCGTCCCGCAGAAATCCCACGCAGTCGTTTCCATGAATCGACAAGCAGTGTTTTGCATGCAGTTTCATGCGCAAGTTCCCGATTGTACACGTAATCAATTCCATGAAAAAGTACCTTAACTACCGAGCTCAGCTTTTTGATGGCCCTCAAATACAATGATTATCATCACTTTGTGACAAGAAATAGACTCTGAAGTGGGGTAAAAGATGCATCCGCTGGCTCAAAGGAAGGCAAAATAGATAATCGGCCTCCTGAGTGCTGAGGAACCAGCTTTCAAAAGCTCACCCCAGAATTTGAGGCATGCTCTGCTCCTGCAAACACATACTTTTTACTCTGCTGTAACTGTTCCATAGGGTTACTAACTTTGCCCCGCTCATGAATTACATGTCTCCACCCCTTGCCAAGCCCCTTTCCCAAGTAATTGTGGATGATATCTAGTATTTCTTTTTGAGTTGTTTTGCTGTTGTCTCTTCTGCTAGTCAGTTAAATGTTTTCGGTTTAAGTAAAATACCTCAAAGAACACACATTAATAACAAATCACATATTAATAAAACATGTCAGTAGATAAAAATAATAATTATTAAATAATAATAAAATCCTGAAGCAAGAGTGGAATTAATTAGTATCTTTCTAAGGCTCAGGCCACATCATAAATTCTGAAGCAGACTCAAGGCTACTGGAGAGTTGACAGAAATAATAACAATCACCTCATTCTCTTAGGTGACTTTAACCTTCCCTCTTCAGCCACTTCTCAGAAATCTGAACTTAGTGAACACATTCTCCACTCGGTACATGACTTGCCTGCTCACATAGGGGGTAACTCTTTTGACCCCTTATTCATCAACACCTCTCTCTCAGCCACTAATACTACAGTCACACAACCATATCTGATCACTCAATTGTTTTACACCACCATCTCTTTTCCACCCTCTGACCTTTCCTCAGCTCTTGCTTCATCTATTAGTCAAAGGAAATTGAAACCTTTTGTCATTCCCCCTTTTTCTCTGACCTTCAGTTCTCCCTCTCCTCCTTCACACCTGTTGTCCCTTCCACCAACACTGCCTTCTCCAGCTTCCCTATTAAATGACGTATTAATCTCTCACTTCTCACTGCTTACTTTCACCCCTATGTCTCAGCATCCTCAACCATATGGGTTCACCACATTCATATACTCTCTCCACACACACATGTCTGCTGCACAAATGGAGGTGTGCCCACTTGCATGAGAACCTCCAACCCTATCTCTGTGCACTGACCTCTCCCAGGTCCACTCTTGATAGGGGGAAAAGGGAATTCTACCTTCCTCTCATTGACTCTCACGTCAACCATCCTTGCCAGCTACAGGGCAGCCGACACTGTCGATCAGTCTGCGCTCCTTAATACTGTCTTTCTTCTTGGGATTCATGATCAAGGTCTTGTCTGGTTTCAATCCTAACTTGCATTGCGAAATGAAATTCTCTGTCTCCTGCAGCAGCAGCACCTCTCAACTCACTCCTCCAACTATTGGTGTCTTGGGTATGCTCTTCTTTACGCTCTGTTTCCCTGCTCTTGGGTCACAATCTCCTTATTTGGGTTCTAGTGCCGATTCTTCACGGACACCAACCAAATCTTCTTTTTTCCTGAACTCTCCTCTGATCTCGCTATCAACATTTCTACCTGTCTCTCTGCCATTAAATATTGGATGCTTTGTACTTTCTGATGTTAAAATCTAGCAAAACAGAGGTGCTATTCTTTCCTGCCACTTTCTCGCATCTCTACCTCTGCCTATGTAGTACCTACCAGACACTCTCGCTTACTCTTCATCAGCTAGAAAATTCTGCATCTTATATGACCCTTCTCAAAACTCCTCTACCTTCAGCACCAGAATTGGAACAGCAGCTCACCTCAGCGTCTTAATTATTAGGACAATCATGGACCTCCTTCCTTTCAACATTGCGAAGCATCTCTTAACCACCCTGTCTTCTCTATACTGGACTTCTGTGCCAGAATCTCTTTTGGTCTCCCCAACTATGCATTCTGTTCTCTCAACAAGATCCTTAACTCTCTTTGACCTACCTCACTTCACACCTACTTCCTCGTACTGTCACCAGGCTGGATGTCTGATGATGCAAAACAGGGCCAAATTAAAATGTCTTATCCTGGTTCACAAATCTATCCATGGTAATGCACAACTGTATCTATCCTCAACTATGCAACTTTACAAGCCTTATCGTAATCTCCACTCTGTCTCGTCAACTACACTTGTGGCTCCTTGCCTTCCCAGTGCTTCCTCTCGCTTCTGCTCTTCTCTCTTCTTGCTCCACTTGCATGGAATTTTACCCTAGACATCAAAGACACAGTCCACACGTATTTGATCAAAGTCATACTAAAAGCCTACCTCTTGCCTCTGAGTTACCATCTTAACCTATCTCCCATCTGCCTACTAGATAACATGTTCCCTCACCTCTAACTTGCCTCTGTCCCTCACTTCTTCTGCTTTCACTCTAGCACTTCACCCATCATGGTCACACCCCGAGCACAGCTGGCCGTACAACCTACCTGCACTTAATTTCGAATGCTGGCTTTCATTAATCTATGAATGTACACTTATGTATTGTACCCAGTGACAGTTCCATTTACTCCCATCCACAGCCTGGTCAGAATGTCCCTCAAACTCAGCGCATTGTAGAAAGCTCACTGCTTCCTGTCAAATCGGATTTCTTATATATTGTATAAAATGAATAAATCATAGCCAGTCTGCACTGCCTAAAGTGAACATTGTGCAATACCAACATTATTGTTCTGCCCCTCATTAAAGTGTATGCTGGGCCAAACAATAGGAAATGGCCAGGCTTGTCTTAATATAGTGCAATATATGTTTCTTTACTCTGTCATATTAGTTATGAAATTAAGTCAAGCTTATTAACAAATCATAAATTAGTTTGACCTGCACAAATGTTATATTGTTGTTGAAATGTTAGCATGACCTACTTCCCAAGCCAATGCACAGAGCTCTGGAACAGACTCATGTCAAGCCCTTTTCTTATAACTGAAGAAATATAATGCCCTGAATTCAGAAGAAACAACAGCTCTTGATGGCTAGAATCACCTGATATGTTAATGAGTTCAGAGTCCTGTGAAAGCCTCAACCAATTGAAATGTAATACCCTGCCAGTGGGACACATTTACAGCATGAATAAGAAAATAACAATGCATTTGAAGCCAAATCAGATGTCGACTGAAATTGCACAGTTGCTGCGCTAGGGACTTCTTGCTAACAATAGACTGCAAAATCCATTCGCTCATCTATATGCAGAGCTCTCAAACCACACCATGACATGAGTGAGCAGGTCATCCAATTTGGAGGGTGCCTTTGTTTTCAGGACTGCATGACCTGTACATGCATGGACCCGGGAAAGCTGTGTGCTTTGCCTGCCTTTAAATGTTACTATTATGCCTTAAAAGTTGCAAGTTAAGGGACTTTCAGTTATGTGGCGGTCAGAAGAAGGAGTCGGACATACTTTGGACATGTTGACTTTCTTTTACTGAAATTATAAAGAAAAGGCCTACTTATTACTAGAGCGGTTTCCCCCGCCTTTCTAAAGTAACTAAAGGTGCTAGTCTGTCATCAGGAAGTTCAATGTAAATGTCCTCAGTCCTAAACCGAACTATAGCAATTTTTGCCGGGCAAAGTCATTTTGTACTGCAAAAATGAATATGCACTGACTTTTCCCAGACTTTGCACTGCAAAAATACACTTTGCACGGTTCCATGAATCCGGGTTTGTGTCGGCAGTGCAAAATCACTTTTCAGAAGTGTAAATTCATTTTGAACCGGGCAAATATTTAATGAATCAGGTCCATTGCCTTTTCCTTTGGACAGCTCATTTACTTCAACATTGTCTGAAGCCACAAAGGACAAAGTATTCCTTATGCAGGACAGTCCCTTTTATGCAGATACGGTGGGTGGTCTACAGAGTTCCTTGTGGGAACGAGAGTCCTTGTCCGCTAAGGGGGAGTCACTCCCAGTGAAGACCCACTTGCCCAGTCCCTTAGGAAGGCTCTTGTGCAGTGGGCTCACCTCCCTAGCCTCAAAGGGGGTAGCTCCCCCTGGGGAGAAGGGACAAACACCTTTGATTCGTCACATAGATCTGCCAACAAATTGTAATCCGTCAATTGCCAAAACAAATGATTAAAACTGCATTTCTTTGGTATAGCCCTTTGCATTTTACCAGTATAGCCCCAAAAGAGGAATGTCTGATTTCAAGAGATATTTATTATAGCCCGGTAAATGCAAAAGTCTCCGCCTTAAAAACTTATGACATGCCTATACTTGGTCAAAAAAAGAACTAGATCAGAATGCAAATGTATTCAAGATGGCCACCACAAAAGAACGAAGTGGCTGGGATGTGCCATCACCATTTTAATAAGAAAATGATTATTAAGACAAATGTAGACATTTATCCATTCACATAACAAACAATTCTTCCTTAACATTTGAGATATATTATATGGATGGCTGAAAATGTCTTCAAACACGCAAAGAAAATAAGTTTATTTTACAAAAACACATCCCAATAGCTGTGAAACTGGCCAAACTCTCTATTAAATAATGTGTATCAACTGCATCAAAGCAGACTAGTAAGTATTTGCAATAAGACGCTTAAAGATAGTGGAACAAATACTGGGCCTGATTTACAAAAGTGTTTTTCAATGGGAAAATGCTATTGAAATACGCTTTGTAAATCACGCCCATTGTATGTGTTGCCCCTTTGAAATGCCTGTTTGATCTAACCTCTCGCAACAAGAACTCCTAACACTCTATCAAGACCCCAAATGTTCCCTTTTGTAAATTCAAGAGGAGTTTTAACCTTTTGCCAGCATCCCCTATTGTTGTTAAATGGTCTGCTACTCCCTCTATGCAGTTAGCCTAAGTGCTTCACTGCTGGCGGAAGAGAAGGAATGAACGTGGCTGGGCAGCAAAACACCTTCAATTAGCCCCAATTAGCTGCACAAGTAAATCTCTGCCTACACACTGCAGGAGCAGATACAAACCGGAATCCGACAATTCCGAACACACCAATAGAAAAACGGGCTGTCTGGCTGAAATCCAGACTGGGGGCAACCCCACTGTTCCCGCATGATAACGCAGCAAATATCTTAAGCTGTTTGTTTGAAACATACTCTTTTTTAATGCAAAGCCAAATGGCCTATGAATGAAAAGTATGGTGTAAGCAGGTAAAACATGGTGGTAAGCTAACTACCACCATTTGTATTGTTCTGCCAAACAAATGAAAGGAGTGTGGAACACTGGACGAAATGCCTCCATCATAGAACTGGAGGTATCTGCTAGAGAAAAAAGTGCGTAATTATTGCTTGTGAAAGTGCCTCGGGATATAGTTCCACCAGTCATCAATGATGGTGGACAACGAGCACTCATAATGTGGTAGATTTCCTGTCAAAGGGCTCTGTGGTAATGACTTCGGAATCAGACCTCTGAAATGTATCTTGCACAAAGCCAGCTGCAAGGGAGCATTAGTTTATTGGACAGTTGCAAAGGAGTATGCAATTAAGTTAAAAGGCCTTTTCTGAATTGCCTTAAAGGTGCTTGAATCAAGGAGTCATGGGTATTAGAGGTACCCATTACACCATCCAAGAATAACCCAACCATCAGGATTCGAGCCTAATCTCAGTTGCACAGCCCACACATTAACAATCTGTGCTAGAGTTGAACTACAAATCTTGAAGTCTGTTTGGAAAGGCCATCGTATCCGCCAGACCTAAAGCCCCTGTCTGTCACTGCCGACACACTGCTCTTGATCATCCTGCAGCTGTTGCACCTCCCTTTCCCCTTCTTTAGGCCAATGCTGCACATGTGTGTGGAATCCATACACCACCCTCCATCTTTTCTGCTGTGCGTTTCATTGTGGAGAATCTTCTGCAGGGCTGCAGCATCATTCTGATGCCGAAGGCCTGGTGCCATCTCAAAACCTGATGACTTTCTGTCTGCTGGTGAGGGTGGGTTTGACTGTGTGAGAAACTTTTGGGGATGGAGGGCTTTAGGGAGACAGCAGGGTAGAACTCTGGGGGCAGGGAAATGAGCAGGACTTCTGGTCCCTGCCCTGACAAATGCCTGACAAACACCTTCTTGCCCTACCCAAGATGGGCAGAATTGCAAGCAGGCCACTGAGCACAAACCCTGAACATAGTAGAGTGAGCTTTGGGGCATCTCGCAGCCTGCCAACCAGAATGCTAAGCAAGGCAAAATGGGTGACTGCTGCCTCACATTTAAAGTAGCCCTTTCTCTGAACCAAAGGTTCTTGCCTCCCACAACCCTTAGCTGCAGCTTATGCTAATTGACTGAAATTTAAAGTCTGAACCTTCCACCTCATCTACCAACTCGCAGGTGGTTGCTGTGTTGCACATGGGATACAATGTATTCATGTGGAGAGTCAGAGTGTGAGAGAGAGAGAGAAGGAGAAACAGAGAGTGAGTAGAGTGAGCTAATGAAATGGGACCAGTATGCAAGGGCAAGTTGTGTTAGTTTAGGGTTGCAGGTTGTCCTACCACCTCACACTGCACACACCCCACACAAACGGCCACCACAGGTCCAACCGTTAGCATATCAACACTCCTCCTTAGCCTTGTTGCACTCTCCCACATCAGCGGCTATCCAGACTCAAAGCACTGTAGTCTATTAGATCTTGGGCTCGTCCCTATGGATAACATACCCCAAAGTATATCTTTCGCACTGTCCCACTATTGAACCCCATGGTGATGTTTTTCTTATAGAGCCAAGTGCAGCAAGACCACCAATAGGGACGACAGGCGGTATACAAGATCCCTTAGATTACATTTAAATATAGCTTTATTTCCTACTGTATAATGTGATGGTTTGATATGACCACACCACTAAATGTCACAGTCTCGCTGTATCCCCCTCATTAGGCCAGAGAGTAATACGGACGTCTCTGACCAACCTGATTCCTAAATGGTTTAAAGAAATGTTCAACCAGATCACCAATAACTGCTCAGAGGTCCGAAAAATTAATAATTTACGGAGGTTAAGGTTTAACGATGTTTTCTAATGGATTGATGGCTTGAGCTGCAGTCGGTTGAAAGGCGTATGTTACTTGCCGGGCCTCAGGGCACAGACAGTTCTTTAAACTGAATGCAGGCAAGTTTGAATTTAAGGTTCAGATACTTCAGCCTATGGGAAATGCACCTTGCACTTTCCTCCCTTGCCTCTCCCCTGCACTTGCACGTTGTCAACGTCACTGGGCATAGTAAGATCGTTGTTTTGTCCTCCCTTGTACCCCCGGCTTGCCTCGTCGCGCCGTGAAACACGTGTGTACGGGCGCAATATAAATAAAATATCATATCATTATTTTTTTTAAATGTTTGTATTGCTCATTCAAAGTGTAGGAGCACTCACCATAAACAATCCAGTAAACTATTATAAGTATGAAACCGAAGGGTGTGCGTATAGAACTGACAGTTACAAATAATAGAAAGTAATCCTTACATTTAAGATCAGAATTCATCCAACCTCAGAAAGTCCACACAGTTGTAGTTATGCTGCACAGCTTTGCCATAGGCCCAGTGTTGTGCTCGTTTGGGAAAGACAGAGACATAACGGGGTGCCATCAATATCAAATCGTTTTCTCATCATTGTCAAAAAAATGTATTTGTTCAACCAAAGGTAATTACAAAAAAGATAACACAGCAAAATAAAGTTACAAAAAAAACATTCATGTAGAAAGTTCAAAAGCAGCAAAAACATAAGAAGGCCATACCAGCATTTCAGCATGTAGCCTAAAACTCCAACTGCTTATGTTACAAGCCTTGCCTTTGAAGGCATATCTGAAGAGGAATAAACACACATCTTGCACATAGTGAGAGCACTATCATCTCTCCTGCTGTTACATTTTATTTAGCAAGCAAAAAAATAAACCCAGTTTTCCTGAAGTTTCAAAAGGGAAAACAAACAATCCTTAAATGGGTTATATGTTCAGTAGAGCCACGATCCCGGCGGTTTTCCCAGGCCCCAGTAGGGCCTATGCTTCCACCTAAACAATGATGTCTCTGTTTGGAGGACAGTTAACAACATCTGTACAAACAGGACCCGATTAACGCTACAGGTCATCCGATCAAGGTATCGTTCTTGGCCACAAAAGATTATTTTCCGGGAACTGAGGAATTCAATATGAAATCACTATCCTGAATCATCTTCCTTTCATTACCCACTGCATGACTGGCCTCATGCTGGTGGGCAGATAACTTATGTTGCACCAACTCAAGGTTAGTAAACAGATAATCTGAATACAAAGTCAGAAACTCGCTTTAAACCACTCCAGGCTTCCAGCAACATCTAAAGGCCAACCCTTTCCTGGGCTGTCTATCGAGTAGCCACCGCCGGGTCAGTTGTCCACAGATTGGATCAATATGCAAAAGGTATACATACTGATTAAAAGGTGTTGCTCTGTGGACCAGCACCAATCTGAGAGAGTTGGCAGGACACTTTGGGGGTGGAGGGAGAATTAAAAGGAATTTCAACAATTAGTTTTCCCTAAGGATAGGATGCTGGAATTTGATAATAACCCACAAATTAGTTGTAAAGGGCGTACACGTAGATCTACATTGAATGATAACTTAGCTTTCATATAAATTACGTTTCTTGTTCATGTTCTAATAACTTAATGTACGTAATATGCTGCAGCTTTGGGATACAATGACATCCTTGATTGGAACTATGAAGTTCTCAATGCAGATGCTTCATAGGCGGGCATTAGCTGCAGTTTAGATGTCAGGAGGATAGCAGCAGTCATCCCAGGAACTGACTTCCAACTACAGGCAGTGATTGACAGTTGGTAGTGTCAGATAACCCAGCTCCACACATTGCAAATCCTACAGATTAAAAAGTTATGCGGCCTCAAGACGAGCTAATCATGATTTCCCAGCAAACCCAGAATAGAACCTGACGATCCTGCAAGTGTTTTGAGATACCCCTTTTCTCTCATTTTCAAAACTTAGGGCCTGATTCATGGAAGTGTTTTATAATGGCGCAATCCCATAGGAAAATGTTCCATGAATCAGGCCCTTAATTTATTCTGGACATTTGCAGAAAATAACGTTTTTTTTAAAAAAAGATTACTATGAGGATTTGAAAGTGCTCATCTTGTTTCCCAATATTATACATGTTTGATATTTGAAAACATATCTTTTAAAGGTTCTCAATTGCATACACTTCGAGTTCACTCCCTCAGGGGTGTGCAGGTGCTCTCACATCTACTCCCCAGCTTTTCAAAACGGCTACATCTGTTGTCTGTGTCACCTCTTGATACCACGCCTATCTCACAGGTGGCACAGAATTCCACAGCAAAAAATAAAGTTGCCACATTGGTTCAGGGTACCTGGGGTAGGGGGGGAACAAACCCCTGTCAAAATAATGATGTAACTGTACATCCAAACTGTCCATGAGAGCACTTTTAGGATGTATGCTTATATCTTAAGGGCGCTCAGGATGTTAATGAAGGCCATGGTTCCTTGTTGCCTCTTTATATTGGTTGGTATTCAGTTAATCAGCAGGAGGTTTAGGGCTGGAATCCAGAATTGTAAAATCGAGGATGATACTTGATATGTTTGTGTACAAGAGGAGCTCATCAAAGAATAAATGGCCAGCAAGTCAGCCCTTCATTCACATAAGAAAGTGTGTTGGTATCCCGTACTCACAAGTCATACTTTGCCCTCTGTCAAACCCTGATTCATGCAACTGTGCAAAGTGTGTTTTTGCAGTGCAAAGTCAGTGCAAAGTCATAGGGCCCAATTAATGGAATATTTGCCCGGTTCAAAGTGAATTTGCACTGCTGAAAAGTGACTTTGCCCTGCCGACACAAACCCTGATTCATGGAACTGTGCAAAGTGTATTTTTTCTGTGCAAAGTCCGGACAAACTCATTTTGAACTGTTAAAATGACTATGCACTGACTTTGCCCAGACTTTGCACTGCAAATATACACTTTGCACGGTTCCATGAATCAGGGTTTGTGTCGGCGGTGCAAAGTCACTTTTCAGCAAAGCAAATTCACTTTGAACCGGGCAAATATTCCATGAATAATTGTCTTTATGGGTCCTTAATATCACTTTACCTTTGAAGCATTTCTTTATCATGATATCGTTCACTTTCACAAACAGGACGTGAAGCTCCCGCCTTAGCGATGATTTTATGAGAAAAATCACCTGCATGAGGACCATTTCAATGCTTTAAAATGAAATAATAGTGGTGTGATGTCCCTCTGTTTACACATACCTGCATTATCTAGATGCCAACATCTGTTTTAATTTATTTTATTCTTGGATATCCATTAAGATCTAAATAGAGTATCCCTGAAGCCTCCCACGATGGCAGAGTTAAAAGTGATTTCGCTTTTTTTGTAAAACATAAATTCAGGACGCGTGTCTACTAAGGCTCACATCTCTCACTTCAGACTGCAAATCTGGTGTCAATGTGTCTCCGATTAAGTATGCATGGTACAATGGTTTAGCAGCTGCATTTAAGCAAGTTAGCATTCAGTGTTCTATTTTTGAAGGAATCATTTGGCAGGAAAAGCTCAGAGGGGATTTAATGACAGCTTATGGATGCATCCAGCATGCGGGATGTGCCTCGCGTTGGTTCCACTTGTATAATGCACTTGTCACATACTTCATTGGATATGAGTCTAGGCGTGCTACATGAAGTCTGCTGTTGCCCGAATCTTTTTGCTTTCTGTACCCCCGTTTCTTGACCTACAAAAAGATCCTGGACGTTGATGCCAGGATCCAAGCACGCTTAGAAAAAAGACGACTCTGTCTTTACGTGGGTCCAATGGAGTACCTTTGCTGAAAATGTTGGGAGGGACATGACATCTGAAGAAAAGATGCCCCAGGCAAATGAATGGGGACAAAATGGTGTGCCATGAAAGTTGGGGGGGAACAAACATCCCTGTCCCCCCCTATAATTACGCCCATGCGTGGGCCCCAGCATTGCTGTGATGTTTTATCACTGTTGTAGGTTTAGTTCCAGGGTTCACAACCCATACTTTGTTTCTTAAACTGTGAGGTGGAAAGAGCCACCACCTGAAGGCAGCCAGCGACATGTACAGGATGTGAAGAGACCTTTAATACAAGTAATTGCTGCATAGGTTTGTGAGCATACGTCAAACACGTTGCAATTGTACATGGTTTTATCGGATGCATATTACTACAAATCTTCAAGTGGATGCAAATAATTGTGTGTAGCTTTGCCGCTGCAAATTGATGTAGTCATTGGTTTTACAAGAGCAATAGTAATTAAGAGCCAAGAAGGATTTGAGTGTTAGAAAAGGAGTAAGGCATCTCCAAAGGCCGTGCTGCATGACGGCCTGGGAATGAATCTGAGGGAGTCTTTGGGGAAGGGAACACGGAGTGATGATAAAGGCTTGACGCACTCTGCACGAGGTTCCACAGCACCCCTAAAGTACTTACAATGACAGTGTAAACCAAGATCCCTCTCGGCACGCCTGGGTCATACATGTGTAACCTTGGGAAAGTTCAAGGCTTAACCCTTGCCAATGGTGTTCGCTGGTAGGCGCTGTATGATCCGAGCCAACCCACTCCATTACAGTCAATGGGTAAATATCATGTGTTCAGCTAAGTGTCTCTACTTTTTATGGTACTTGTATCACGGGTTGAGAGTGGGAGTGGCCAGTCTTAGATGCCCACTGAAAGTAGAGTAAAATGTACCATAAGACATTTGAACATGTTCTGAACTAAATTAATTAAAACAGAAGATTTCCAAAGTGGACTCGACAGTCAGAGAGTCTATCAAAGAGTGCCCTTCATAATACAATAATCTGGATAATTACCTCGAGGTGGGACAGAATGCAACGCAGCATATGTGGTTGCTTGGTCAACACCACACAATGTCCTGCTCAGTGCTCTCAGTCGGCTGCCAGTAACAACGTTCTCGCAACCGGAGTGGGCTCCAGGTGATGTCTGAATTGGGGACTTTTCTTGTGGCTGGTGAAGAACTGGAGCTGAATGCACTATCTGAGTATGTAGGGATGCCATCTGAGGCCCAATCAGTAAACCTGGCAGCCAGATGAGTGGAATCAGTTTCCACTGTATTTCTTTTGTGGGTGGTGAAAGGCTCTGAGTGCGAGATCGCTGCAGCATAAGTCCAATTAAGTATTGCCAGGTGCCTGGATCACCTAATGACTTGCTCTCAGGCACATGCATGGTCCATTTTAATATTCAGAATATGTTTCGCACTAGGCAACCCTGTAAATTGAACAAATTCGGGTATTTTCTAGGCCTATCAGAATCACAGTTGGATGAAATCACACAACCATTCTGCTATCATCTGAGAGCCTATAGAAAAGGTGGGCTTCAAGGCAACCTTCTACCGATCTCCCCGGATGTCTCCAAAAGTTGGGTGGATGACATGTGTTGTGGCATCATGACTGCCAACAATGCTCATAATCAAAATCTTTATTGGAATTGTACAATACAATTCATAAAAGTGCATATTATAACTTAAAGGTTGCCTAAAAAGAAAACATTAAAGAGAAACTGGTAAAAAGAATTATGTATACATCTAAATCCGGGTATTATAGAGATTTACCGAAGTCGGAAACACTTTTCTCAAAAAAATATTCAATGCTGAATAGACCCAAAGTGCGTTACAGAAAATACAATGGTGAAAAGCCGGAGAACACTGTAATCATTCTAAAAACCGGTATCAAGTAGTGTGCATTCAATTTTGCATATTTTGGGCACAACAATACAAAGTGGAGGCTAGTCTATATTTTCATCTCTATTTTATTGGGACAAAAGGGGCAACAAAACATAATTTTGCATTAGTCTTGCAAGAGACCAACCACGTGTTTAGAGGCAATATATAAAAACATAATCTGGTAACATGCCAACTATCGTGCAGATGCAAAGATGTTCGCAAATAAGGCTCTATCTCCATCATTTACAAAGTTGGTGTTCCAAAATCTTTTTTTTTAGACTTTTTATTTACAAACGATCGACCTATTACACTCCCTGCCATCCCTTGCTCATTTGAGTTCAGATGATCAGAAACCTGGTCTTGTGGCACAATTTGTATTAGTCTATCCAGCTAGGTCTTCAAGGAATGAATTCTGTAGATTTCGGTGGAATCTTTTGTATACCAGGGAGAGTCGATTGAGATACAAAATGATCGAATTAGGAGAAGCTAGATGCAGGTTTTGTAAGGGCTGTCCAATAGAAACATCAAGACATCTATTAATGGAATGTCCCTCCCTGAACACTGTCCGATTTAAGTACCTCAACAGACTATGTGCTAACGAAAATACCTCAGATGAAACCGAGGTTTGGAACAGATATATGAGTGGGCATGTAACTTGTGATATAATAGCGGTGGTGTTTTTTTTCAGGCTATCAACCTAGGTTAACTTTGGAATATCAGTTGTCTTAATCAAATAATCAAATTTTCTTTGAAGAATCAATGTATGTTTTTTTTTTAATCTTCAAATTTGTAAATTTTATCAACTATGTCAGAATGTGTATTTTAGATTGACTTTGCTCTGTATGTTTTTACTTTTATGAAAGTTTCTTTGTCTTTGTTAAAAGCTGCAAGTCAGCTAAATAACAATAAAAAATATACATATATATTCACAAACTTTACAGTTTGTTATACAAGGAAATCAAATCAAACAACCCATAACGTCAACTGTGCAACACTAGGAACAAATCCCCTCTAAACTCCCCCACCCCTGGGAACAATCGAATATCCTGCTAACACACATAATAAATCCTAAAGAACTAATGGCATAGTACGATTACAAAGAAAACAACACAATGCAAGCCATTTCAAAACATATGTTTCCTAATCATTAACCCAACAAAACACATAAGGCAAAAAGACACTCCAAATACATAGACGATCACACACACATACACACACAATCACACACCCCACCAAGAATTCTGACCATTAACTCAAAACTCTTGTGCAATGTAAAATAGCTCTTACGTATCATACAGATTGTTAAAGGACATCCAGAGTTCCAAATAAAGTTCTTCTTGATACGACTTACGAAACAAAAGTTTCTCAAAGTCTGACAACATCTGCACATCATTCAACCAATTTTCCACCAGTGGCTTTCTCCTGGTCTTCCACTACTTCAGCATCTGTTTTGCTGCTAGCACCAGTAATTTGTCTATAGCCCATACCTTTTTAGCAATCACACATTTTCCCCTGCCTGACAATAGTCGAGTCTGAAGAGGTATTTTCGCAAGGTTTAGAGATAATATTGTATCCATTCTGTCCAACACATTTCCCCAAAATTCCCTTGACCTAGAGCAATTCCACAACATATGTAACAAGGTGCCCCTTTCCATACCACAACCCCAGAACACAACATTGTCCATCAAATCCAAACAGTGCATACGTACAGGAGTCCAAAATAAGCAACCCAAAATCTTCTGTTTGCTAAGTCTCAAATTCAGGTCAATTTTACTCCAAAAACCTGGCCTCTACACCTGCCTCCAATCTTTATCCGAAATGTTACATCCCAAATCACCATCCCAAGCTCTTTGTAACTTTTCCCAAGATACAACAAATAAGGGGTCCAAAAGAATTAGATCAAGGAATCTGGATACCATGTGTGGTGTTGGACGACAATATAGTACACCCACTCGACTCAATCTCCAGTGGGGCAGATAACATACCCAGCTTCTGCATCAAAAGGGACTCTAGCTCCATGAATCTACCCACCTCCCTGTTCCCTACACTGCACACACGCTGAGGTTCTGCAAAAGGTATCATTTGACCATTCCCGCAACACATCACCTATCTAAAGAAACCCTTTCAAGATTCAAATAATCTTGACCTCTCTTAGTACACTATTCATAAAGTTGCCCCTTCCAATTGAACAAAAGGTCATCATCAGTTGTTTATTGTGTGCTTTTGTCAAGTTGAAACTAGAGGCCCACAACTTGTGCATGTTCTGAACATTTAGGCTTCAAAGTACATGATTACACCAGGGTATCTTATTACTGCCTCATCTAGAAGTGATATGATCAAGTAGATTATTAGTTAAAACTGCCTTATTGTTTTAACAGGTTGATAGCCATAACTTAAGTGAGGCACTCTCCCACAAATCGGATATAGGGCACATTTCCAATTCTATATAACGTTTGTATCCGGGTGAACATACGGGTAAGCCTAGCAGCTTATGAAAAAAAGTGGTTTTCACATGTCTGGCGCTCCCTTGGTTCCTCAAAGTCTCAGAATTTGGCACCAAACACCCCAATCATCCTTGCAGTGCAGATGTCCATTATAACTGGCAATGCCTGTTGTCTGTAATGGGAAAGGAGCACATTGATTGCCCCAATACCTTGTTTCATCTTTATAGCAGCAGTAGATACATGTTCTAAGCCCCTTTGGTGTTTGGTAAATGTAACACCCCGATATGTAAAGTGATCTTTTTCAGGTGTTCTCTCCTTAGGAATAGTGTTATAGGTGAAGTGCCTGGTTAGGCATTTTTTTTTATTTGGAAGAACGCTAACTGGGACCGACTTAGCCGCATTTATCTTATGGTCCAGGGATTTCATATAATTCACATACCTGGTGATACATTTTTGTAACAAGCAAGGGGTCCTGGTGATGAGGGCAACACCATCTGCATATGCCTGGACCAGTACTCTTCTAGAGCCAAAATGAGGGACATTCACTTGGCCGTCCAATGAAGCTGCTTCGAAGTAATTTGTATATAGGGAAATCAGCAGGGGTGCCAGTATTCAGCCCAGCCAATCTCTTCTATTAACCTTAATCCAAGACATGCTGTCACCCGACCGCCCCATTCTAACCACTGCCCTATTATCTCTATGGATTTAAGTATGAACTCTAAGCATACTTTCCTGGATTCCCTTATCATGGAGCACTCCCCGCAGCTTCATCCTGTTAACACAGCCAAAAGCTTGGAAGAGGTCCAGGAATGCCACATATGTAGGTTCCAAATGAATGTGGGTGCAGTTGGCAAGAAGCAGATATAGGTTCAGCACTTGATTCACAGTGCCAAGTCCCTCCCAAAAATACAATTGAGAGTCCATTGAAATATTATGTGAGTCCACCCACTCGCCTAAATAATACAATACCATGCGTAAAAAAATCTTTAAACTATTGTTCAGAAGAGACATTGGGCCTCATTACACGGAAGGCGGTAAGGGTTAACGGTCACCGGTAATGGTACCGGTGACCGTTAACCCTTACCGCCTTACTACGAGGTCCCTTTGCCGGTAGGTACTTTAACGCCTGCTGTTTAGCAGGCGTTAAAAACCAACCCGCAAAGGGACCAGGGTGCTAATTACGGTACCGCAATTTGCGGCACCGTAATTAGCGCCTTCCCCATTCCCATAGAGCCCTATGGGGCAAAAATGGGAATGGGGAAGGGCAATGGGGGAAGGGGGAATTACCGCCCCGCCAACCTTGGAATAGGGCGGTAATTCCCCTTTCCACCAAGGCGGTGCCGGTATTTTACCGGCATGGACCAAGGTGCTAATAGCACCTTGGTCCCCCGCCTACCGTGTAATGAGGCCCATTGTGCGATATGAGGTTGGGCACAAAGTATTTCCTTTTTTATAGATTGGCCATAATATTGCAGCCTTCCAAGAGTTTGGAAAGGCTAGCATAAGATTAAAAATATAGAAGAGCAATTTGGACCAAAAATAAGCGTCATGTTTAAATAATGTTAAATATACTCTGTCAGATCCAGTGGCTTTTCCCGGGCTTTTGTCCCATGATGGACTTCAGCACCTTGGTCCACGGTAAACCTTAACCCTTGTTTGTGAAATCCCTCAAAAAAGCAGCAGTAAACTGAGTTACCTCTTGCTCTGTGACAGCAGTGTCTCCAGCATTAAAAGTGGTCAAATCACATTTTGGATACAGTTTGGTCAAATGGACCATCCAGGCTTCTTTGGGCAGAGTATTTTCTCATTCCATGTCGCCCATAAATGGCAAGTAAGGCTGATTCACTACCTCCTGAAACTTACTAAAATCACTTTTCTTCAGGCCTCCAACAGATTATTCCAGAGTAGGTCCACCAGCTCAGTTTTCCTGTTCGTAATAGGTTTCTTTCATCAGCGCAATTTCCTTTGGTCTATTGTATTATTTTATAAAGCAGTCATTAGGTTTCTCCTTGCTAGCCTACAGTGGGAATAAAACTCTCCCTTGATATGCACTTTATATTTCCTTATTAGTGTTTCTTTCTATCACAAAGTAACCTGTCAATGAATGGAAACAAATATTCAACTCGTAAGATGTTGCTTGATAGCCAGTACTTATTGGTAGCTCAGTATTTAGAGTTTTCTTTATGAATTTCTGTTGGTCGATTAACACCTGATGACATGTTTTGGAACGATCCCGTTGTGGCACCTAATGGGTCGGTGTTGAGTACTAGTGAACACGTTGGGAATTGATTCAGGACATTGCAGAATTCCAAAACTATTAGTACCGCTCTTTTCCATTGCTAGCGTTAGAGCGAGATGGTAACTTCCAGGTCTAATCATGACACAAATATTCACTCTACTAGGCCAGCATGACATAGAGATACAGATACAATCAATTAAAGTGATCGGACAAAAAAGGTTTGTCTTCCAGGTTGGACTTATGGAAAATGATTGCTCGTTGCTCTTAGCCTGTGTTCGACCAGCACACACCCAATTGTAAACCTTCGGAGTCGGTCCTTTATCCACATAGTATGGGCATCTCTATGCCAAGGACCTGGTCACACTTCATATCGGAAGTGTCCTGATCCGGGTCTTTACCCATGCAAACATTGAAATCACACCCAATTATCCAGCTTTTTAAACAGGGCATAGATTCCTGCAAAGTTTGCATGGTTTCAAAAAGGACATTTAAGGAAGATCTATTGGGGCCAGATTTTGCATTATAAACATTCACAACATTTATTGTGGGTTTGTGCCCACCAGATCTTAACTTCACACGCTGCAAGATCCCTTTCTTATTACATACCGGTTTTCAGCGTCCCTGACAGTAAAGAGGAGACCAGGATTGATAAACCCCCCATGTTTCATCCCTTCTTACGTTTGCAGGCAGGTAACGTAAAAGAATAACAGCCCTCAAGATTAATATCTCCAATTTGCCACATCTCTTTTAGGAGCAAAACATCATAGTTAGAGACAAAGGGCCTCATTTCACGGATGGCAGAGAACCATGGTGCTATTAGCGCCATGGTTCATGCCGGTAAAATACCGGCACCGCCTTGGCGGAAAGAGGAATTACAGCCCTATTCCAAGGTTGGCGGGGCGGTAATTCCCCATTCCACCATTGCCCTTCCCCATTCCCATTTTTGCCCCCTAGGGCTCAATGGGAATGGGGAAGGCGCTAATTACGGTACCGCAAATTGCGGTACCGTAATTAGCTCCCTGGATCCCTTTGCGGGTTGGTTTTTAACGCCTGCAAAAAGCAGGCGTTAAATCCCCCAACCCGCAAAGGGACCTCCTAGTAAGGCGGTAAAGATTTACCGGTACCGGTATTTTACCGGTACCAGCAAATCCTTACCGCCATCCGTGTAATGAAGCCCAAAGTGTATCAACCCATCATCAAAGTGCTTACGTAAGGCCCCAGCTATGGTCAAGGACAGAACCTTAAAAGCGGCAACATCAGATTCTATGGTAGTAGCACGGAGGCCACCAAGATTTGTCTCAGTAGTTGTAGGAGGAGCATGACCCGGACATCCTGTCTCCCCATACCACCAGTGACACCAGGCGGTGCAGATGATATATATGGTGGCTATTCTCCTGAGATGGATTTATAGTGAGGTCTAAGTTAGAAGTTAATCCAGCATCAGACAGTGGGTGTATAAGTCGATCAACATCTTCTAATGACTCCACCACTTGGAATCGATTCTTCATATTAACCCTGGTTGTAATTACCGCCATTTTATTCTTAGTGACGTTTTTTCTAGCCAGTATGCAGGGACCGTATAAGGACCAGGAAGTTGTTAGATCCTGTTCCAGGCAAGAACTGTGCAACCTCCCACCTCCAACAGCCATAGGAGGATAGAAAAAGCCCAAAGGGAGCAGTCCGATGTTAGGAGGACGAGATGACCCTACTGCTATTGACAAAAGATAGGACAGCATTAGTGCAAAATCAATTGCCAAGATAATACAGTCTCCCAGAAACGTTTTATTGGTTGTGCCAAGATGTACATCTCGCCATTAGGAGCTTTTGGGGGTTAAAATCGCCCATTGGGTAAGTAGTATTTAACCAATGAGAAGCATGTACAAGCGTCATAGGCGTTTGCTTCTCTCATGGGGTGTTGTACATTAGTCATTATGAATACATATGGTGTAGCAGCAGGTGGTAAATAAGGGCTACGCTCCAGGGTGTTAAAGATACCATTGCCAGATAATGGTTTTTAACCAAGATTTGGTGGCCATTCACTGTAGCGGGGTTCTAGGGGACGTTTCATTCGTTTTTTCCAGCCAGGGAGGAACCTGGGTGCATTTGATTATTCAAGTTCCGTTTATCACTCTGTTGCTTGTTCAAAGCTGGAGAGAGTTTCCTCTGGTCAGAATTTAGCAGTATAGGTGATTTGCCCTGAGATTACGCACCCATACAGCCCTCCCAGATTCTGCACTGGGAGCGTTAGATACAGTTTATGAGGTGCTTCTGTAGTACTGAATTGAATTTCTATATTCCTTTTCACAATCATGTCCACTAGCCCTGAAACTGACTTTTCCAACTCTATATAAGACTCGCTCACTACATGTGTTAGTTTGTCCAAGGCTCTTTTAAGGGTCAAACCCGAGATCTTTGACATTTCTAAACGTTCTTTTTCCGATCCGCTCGTACAGAGAAATGTGTGATTACTTGCATAGTAGTTCTCCGATTCTATTGCCATATTCACTTTTGTGTCATGATTAGTATGGGGATCATTTTTCTTCACAAGTTCATGTTTCCCATGGTTGGTAAGCAGGTGTTAAGTCCTAAAAAAAAAGTGGGGGGATTCATCAACATACCAATTGATTGAGGCGTCACCAGGAATTAGCATACCAAGGTGCCCTCTGAAAGGTGGGGGGACTATGTCCACCCGCGTGTACCCTCGACTTGAGCCCTATTGGTAAGGTATCTTTCTTGGGATCCGCCCTGGCCCTATGCTTGGATTTGCCAGGGCTATGACCTAGACGGTGACCATTTCTTTTAGGCTCCATTCTAGTTTTACTTCTGATACTTCCTTGTGGGGACCCTGTATTTATGGACAGTACTTCCCTCAGTGTAATCAAGCGATGGAGGAAGTATGGCTAGGCCTCCATCGGTCATTGTTGTATCACAGTTACTTGTCAAAAGTGGGACCAAGCTACTTGCTTTGCCTTTTATGAAGACGGCCATTTTATGTACCTTGCGTTCTTCATTTTGGACACTCTCAATGACAGGGCCAGTAGTTGGGGTCTTCTTAGGATCGGTGTCTGAAGGCTTCATGCTCTCCATACTCTTTTCATTCTTCTCAGCGGGTGTGTCACAGTGCTTCCGTTTCTATAATGGAGCCTCCATCGCATTCACTGCAGACTTAAAATAATTGTGTAAAGCGTTTGCTGTTTTTGTGGTCTTTGCGATTTTTAAACATGTCGTGCCACCCACGGCCACCTGAGGGCCTAACCTTTTGCACTTAGTCATCTTTAGTAATCTAGGCTAAGTGTCCAGGTGGGTGGGTCGCTCAAAGGCAGAGCCCGCAGTCACGACATATCTGTAAGGTTATTTAGCGTGTTACAACACAGAGAACAGCACTACTGCACAGGATCAATGTGTAGCATGTTTTTTTTTTGTTTTTATGCAGTACCACTGCATGGGTTTTGTGCATTGCTATGATGCAATTGTTTCAAGCTATGTGTTGTCAGTGAAACATGGACATATAAGTGCGGGCAGGTTATTCAGTCAAAAACGATTTTTACATATAAAAAGCAAATCATTTTTTTCACAGTTAAAAGCACACATTTGTACATTCAAAATGCGCACTATTTTTCACCTGAAATGCCTATGTTGCAAGAGACACATTTGAAAATTAACAAACTATCCTCATTAACAACTAACCTGATCATAACCCACTAATAATAATGTGTTCTTCGGTGCAACATGAATGGAAAATGACAGGCTCTGAAAGTCATTATTTAAATGCACATTCAGTTTTTTTTTCTTTTTGCTCTGCTGTTCTGTCCACAGTAACTGCAGGAAGCAAAGACCTCGAATAAGCAGGAAATCAGTTTGGTTATAGTTGCAACTGTATAAGCCAAGCCATTGTGTGCAGAGGGTGGTTAGGGCATGATAGAATTTTATTGGTTAGGATCCTTTGGTAGGAGGTAACCATAGTTTTCTTGTAGAATCTCGAGGAAGGAGCTAGAGAGAGACATCTTGACACAGCTCAAAGAAGGACTGGGTTGATAGCTGGGGATGCCTGATTCCTAAAGCAGATTCAACTTGGTTGCAGAGACTGGGATTTCCAGTCAACAAGTCCCAGTTTGAGTGACAGTAAATGCTTGTCCTTGCTGGGTGAACCCCCCCAGAAGGCGAACAGCCAAAGAAGTTACATGCTGAATAAGCCTGGTAATTATCTCGCTGAGGTGTGGGGGCTGAGTGTGTACGGAAATATTCAGTCAGTGTAGGAAAGGAGATTTCTGTGCTTTACCCACGTGTTTAATGTTGCAAATTGAATTCTTGTTCCCTGCCACTCTCTTTTCAGTGTATCACAAATAATGCTGTTACTGTGCTATTTCATTTATTTCTGTAAAGAGTGAGATCGTGTTTAAATGCAACTTTTATAATACACAAAAATATCTGAAAGCAGACGGGTGGTGTGTTTTATATTTACCAATACAGTGCTGATGATGTGGGGAGATGTTTAGACAGTGCAATTGTCATTTTTAAGGTAGCTAAAAATAAGATTTGGCTTCAGCTGTGTGCATGTCATTCAGTATGAGCAATTATAAATAACTGTGTGTGTTGTAGTCTGCCGGAGGTCTATGAGTCGGCAGAAAGGGAGGTCCGGGACATAGTTCACTATCGTATATAAGTTAGTGAAAAATACCACATGTAGCTCATTGTTGTAGATAATTCAGTGAGAATTGCCCATGGTGGCACACTAAAAATGAAAATGTGGTATTTCTGAAATGTAGGCCTGAGGTCTCTCTAGTGATCACAAGAACAAACTAAACAAAAACAATGGGTTCTGGATATTGGGGCCACAAATAAACCAAAGGAATTATGCTCACCACCATACCAACCAACCACGCAAACCAATCACGCATACCAACCGCGCATACCATCTAAATAGGCCTGTGTGCTGAAATAATGCATATCCACTGTGTTATTGTTGTACATGGCCCAATCAGAATGTAGGGAGTGATCGTTACTAAATTATTATTTTTGGCGGTAAGAAAATACCGCCAGGCCCCAAATCTACACAAAATACCCAACATATCCCAAATACATTATCAGCGCCAGGAAAGAGATCAATGGGTGTCATATAGCTGAGGAAGGTGGCTTTCTCACACGACCCCACGTGCTCTCTCCTTGCCTCTTTGCTGCGCCTTAGCAAGCACACAAGCAGCAGGGAATATGCTGACGGATGATATGCTATAGGTGTATGTTATGGCATATAAACTAGGGAAAACAGAGAGGAGGAGGGCATAGAAGGGCTTGAAGAGGATGTATAAAAGAGTGTGCAAGAGGGTATTCGAGGGCGTGTGAGGAGTATGAGAGGTTCCAGAAGGTTCTAATATCAAGGTTCCAAAAAGTGAGGCAGACATTCCTACCTTCTCAGCCTCTCTACCCTCCAATATTGCCTGCGCCAGGCAAGCTATACAAAAACTATACACAAACAGAGCTCTTCAAGGTTGCTTTTCACTTGGGCTCTTGTATTAGGCTAGAAACACTGTAATTACAGGTATTAATAAGCAGTAATCTGACTAAGAGGACATTTAGGCAGATGAAAATGCTACTTGATTTGATATAATATGGCATATGATATGATATGCCATTTATAAAGCACCTGTACACAAGTGTTTCTAGGCACAAAATGGGGATTGGAAACAAGAGCAGGATACAACACATGTCGATACAATGTAATACTTTTAGAACTCTTAGTACAAGATAATGATCTGTTATTTATAGGGGAACTGCAGATTTCCTTAACCGGTATGACCTCTGCGTAATGTGCTGGGGTTTACACTCCATTATATTCCGCTCATGTTTATTTCATTGTGATCCTTTCTTCACGAACTTCCGGTGGTCAGGGGTCATCTCTAGCGCCGTCGCTGACCAGGCCACATATGTGACAACTTCAAACCTTCTTTTCCTCTTTGGGGACAGATTGAGTATGAACAGGATTCCTCCCTGGCTACTGAACGGACCACTCTTCTATGTTAGTGCAAAATTCCTATTTCTATTGAACGTCACAGGCATGTGTTATGTCGCTGACAGAAAATAGAACGTACATGCGTGTTTTCTGTTTTTGTCCCATGATTCATAAAGTGTGTTATTGCTCCTATTTAGAGCTTGATTTGAACAATTCCAGTTCAATTCAGGGTTGACTAAAACTTGTATTCTGTTTATTCAATTTGCACACCGATCACAATTGCTATTACCATTTCCCATCAAGCTCTATTCAAACAAGAGGCAAGTACTACTGGAAGGTGTGTTCCTAATAGCAGTGCATACAGGTAGCTGAACACCTGTCCCTAGATTTATAAGACCATTACATCCAAGCCTTGATACAGTTTTACATTGGGCTATATATGCAGGATAGCACATTTATTTTTCATGAAATTGTGATATTTGTGTAACCCTAACACACGTGTTTCCTGCTGCTGCAGGTTACATCAATTCATAACAGCACTTAACTCTCTATAGTGATTGTAAAATGTCCATGAAAAATAATAGTTAATATCTCAGACTGCATTGCTCATCGTATTGACCGACAGATCAGAGAGGTTTAATTCCTGGAAAACAATTGCCAATAACACCCAATACTATCTGAGACCAGCCCTGAATATAGATATGCTGCTGGCAAGAGCAAGTGGGTATTTTAGGGGTCTACTTTACAGAAAGGAGATTTCTCTCCACTGTTCTACAGGTCAGTCCTTGACTTGTAGCCTGGAGGTTTTGCAGGTCAACTTATTAAACGAATTACTGATGGTTTGACTACAAACATCTCAATAGAATGTGGGACTAAGCAGAGCTGCCCTAGGGACTGTCATGGGTTTTGACCCATGTTGAATCAATAGACTGGGTAGATGTGGGGATGAGCTATCGCCGCCCACATTCACGCCAGAATAGGAGAACTGCGCAGTTGGCACGAGACCACTCCAAAGATACAACCTTCTTGTGGGGAATTCATTTTCTTTATCCCAAAAATGGTTGCCTTACCAGTACTCACCACTATCAGAAAGCCGCCGTTTTAAAACCACCAGACTTTTGTGTAAAACTGAACAAATGAAACAAAACCAGACCAAGGAAAGACTTGCTAAGAGGTGGATACAATGTAAAACTATATTCTGAAATGACTTGAAGGAAGTAATTATTTAATGTATATGTAAAAATTGTCAGTTTGATTTGAATGTAGAAAACTGGGAACAAAAAGTGACATTTAGCTGAAACCTGGCTTAATGAAACTGAATTCTGCCTGACAACTACCCCCGACAGGAGTTGATACTGGACCAACAGCTGCGTTCCCAGGCCTGGCTGCCAGTCCTGGCTGCATCCTGAGGTCACATGGCCCTGTTGATTAGATTAGGGGTGGAGCAGCTGGGGACTACAGGCAGTTGAACAAAGGCCTGTCCTGGACTCAGGCAAATGTTATATTGGGGGGGCCGTAAAGTGGCTTCCTCTTAGGGGAAACTGGGAGGGGCAGTGCCTCTGCTAGCAGCTGAGCTTGGGGGAAGTGGATAAACCAGTTATTTCACCCTTTGATGTGGGAAGCCACACCCCTTTTTGACCAGGGCATAATTTTAAAAAGATAGATAACTCAAAGTGCGGACTTGTCAGAATTATATAAGTAATATCATTATTTTTGTGATTTTTCTGTGAACATTTTGAGATGTGTTAGGACCCTGTGGTGTATTCTGGGGGGTTGCTAGCGGAAAATAGGGTCTCACTCCAAATGTCTGCATGTTAAAAATCTGACACTTCATCAATTAATGTCCATACTCCTTGCGCACATGTGTGTAAATTTGGGTAAATGTCCGATATTGCAAAACTGGTTAAAAAGCGCAAAATGTTGTCATTTTTTAATGCAAGCCCCCAGGAAGATCAGAGGCGGACAAGCATGGACCATAAGGAATATATAATGTGCACATGTAATTTCAACAAATTGTATATCTGGGAAGGATGTATTTGAATCAAATATAGATTTGTGGGCAAACTGACCAGGGGAGGATCCTCTGACCCATAAAACCTACAGCATCACTCTGACTCACATTTCCTTCCCCAATCAGGGGAGAGGGGAGAACTGGGCCAATGGCAAGTAGAGAGGGGCAGACTTAGCTAGGCCCAGGCACACACCCATTTTCAAAACACATAAAAAGAGACTGCTGGGACAGGTAGAGACATTCAAATCCAGTTGCTGAGGAGCGTTTTGCCGGACCACACAACATCCAGAAGATACCAGTTCCAGACTGACTCCAGCTACATACTCTAGAACCTAGAACTTATACTTTAGAACCTAAATCAGAGGCCTAAAACCACAAGCTGAGTTCTCTGCAGCAGGCCTCAAATCATTGCAAGCTACTCACAGCCGGGCGAGCTGCTTGAATCCCTTGCCAAGAACTTTTGCCAGGACCAGTGCAGAGATCCAGGAGCCGTGCAGAGACTGCTGTATCCGGACAGACCAGACCAGTGCCAGACCACACCAAACCAGACCGTGCAGAACCGCAGACCCAGAGACCAGATCGCTGTGAAGTGCCGCTAGCCTGATTGATCAGATCCGTGACGAGGTCCAGTCCTTCCAAAATATATTGTGAGTACTTAGGTCAGATTGTGACAGAAATAAGCTCTTAGTTTAAAATAATCTAATCCAAACTATTTTAACCTAAGTAGAACTGCCTCCTAGAAATTGTGTCATCTGTCATTTGTAAAGCTGCACAACTGTCACCTGTCAATTCTGAAGTTGCAAGCTGTCCCCTGTCATTTTGAGTTTACTTTAAATTCGAAAAACTACCTTTATTTAATCGTCCGTATCTCTAAAACCGTTAGGGATAGGAACGAAATTTAACTTTCCTCTGAAAGCTTAGAATCTCAGCTTTCCAACGACTTGCTATTCCTTATACTTTTGCCGTAATCACGATTCACGCACTCGCGGATTTTACCGCGATTTGCGATTTGGTTAAAAATCCAGCCACGTGTAACCATCAGCAGTCATTTCTTTCCTTGCTAAAAATTCGTTTGCCTCTTAATCACCATCTCTGAATCATTGCTAAAGTGAGCCTGAACTCATCCCAAGTATCTCTCACTCACCCTGAACCTCCTAAAGGGAATTAAAAGCATTTTCAGCATATTTCTCACTTCATTGCCACCACATTCAAAGCACTTGGGCCTGTGTTTTAAAACTCATACCGGTTTTCTCTAAGCTTGCTGGAGGGGAACTGAATTTCGTATTGTATTTGATTGCATTCCTGAGAACTGTGTGCTCCTCTTTCCATCTACTTCCATGTCTTACATTGCATAGGGGAGGGGGGTGAATTGCCAGAGAAAAAGTGATTATGTTATCTTTTGCTAAAATCATCTCAAGTATTTCTGTACTGCATTTTATTCCTCATTGCTTTTCCCTTGAAATCATAAAAGTATTTTTGCTACTTGATCCATCCTATACTAACTCCTCATTGATTATAAAGAAGTGTGCTAGTGTCAGATTACCCATTGTTGATTAACATTATATTTGTAAGGGCGATATCGATTATTAATTTATTATAAAAGCGTGGTATCTATATTTTGTCTTATTTCTCAAATAAACCTTTTAAACTTGCAAAACAGAACTACTTTTTGGCTCAGTGGGTTCAGGGGGATCCTAATAGAGGGGTGTTATATAGGGGTAGTCATCCAGAACTCATGAACTGGACATAATGATATATCAATAAGGGTTTCCATTCAGTATCCCAGACTAGGCATTGACTTAGCTGTAGTGTTGAATTGAATCTTCTTACAAATTGGGGGCTCGTAGCCGGGGATTCCGGATTAGATCTATCACTTGTGCAGATTAATACAGTGTGCTAACTGACAAGATACATACATCCGGTCGGATCACCACGCTGTGTTACGCTGTAAAGCACTCCTCAAAAGGAGGCTCTAAGGGAAAGGTCTGTTTTGCAAAAATAAAATACAAACTTCTGTAAGTCAGGAAGGAACTCAAATTCCAGAATGACGACCTTGGTAGATATGAAAATAGCCAGAGAGCACTTCTTACATAAGCTATTTGTGAGAGGTGAGTGGACTCATCAGGACCAGACGGTCTAGTTGTAGGCAATCGCACCCCAGATCACTGAAACAGGGTCAGATATATGGAGAGACCAGTGTCCCTTACATGTAGCCCTTAGTAAACTATATATGGCCCCTAAGGCCAAGGATGAGCAAAACAAGATTGCCAGGGTAGCGGCATATTTATATTTACATATGGGAGCCATGCAGGACAAATGTGCTGAAGGCCAAGATCTGGCGAGTAGGCAACTGCTGGCATTACAGAAGGCCCAATCTGATCTAGACTCTTCTGAGCAGAGGCTGCACAGAAGCCAGGAGTCCGAAAATGAGAGTAGACAGTACATCATTAAAATAAAGAAGGATATGGATATCCTGCAACAGGAAAAGACGGACCAGGATACCAAAATTCTGGCTTTGCAGAAGGAGCACCAAGACAGTCTGGACTCCTTACTGCAGAGCCAGAAAAAGCTGGAGCAACAGATCAATTTCAACAGGGCATGCACAGAGCAGGTAGCCACCCTGCAAATCCAACTAGACAGAGAGAAAGAGGAAAGCAATAAATTGATTTTGAAAGACCTAGATACCCAGGCAGAGTTTGATGAAGAACACCAGAAAGCTGGTGCCTTCCAAAGGCAAAGGGACGACCTGGCGGCACAGATGCAGACTCTTAGTCAGGAAAGGGATACCTTAGGCCAGGAAGTCTGCCACTTAAAAAGGAAAAACATGGAAGAAAATCACCTGGCCCTCCAGGGACTGGGTGACCTCCAAAAAGAACACCAGAACTTGTTAGAGCACACCAGGAGGGTGGAGGATGCTCTGGCAAGAAAGGAGCAGGCCAATAGGGACACAGCTCAGGAGGTAACCCTCCTGCAGCAGAGACTGGCCCAGTACTCCAGGACCAATCAGGAGGCACAGAGAGAAAATGAGGCTCTCTGTCAGCACAATGATAGTCTCCAGCAACAGGTAGTGATGCAGGAGAGACTGATAGGGTCTAGTAAGGCCTTAACTGAGGAACTGAAAGCGCAGGCTCTTGCATTGCAACAGGGAGCAGGGGCGGATAGAGACCAGGTTCGCTGGGAGAGGGAGACTCCTGAGCATAACCTCAGGAGCCCTAGTACCAGAGGCCTTCATATCTCTCAGTCCCTGGACTCTGCCAACCCCATGTCCCCTGGCGCACATGAGCACCGGGCCACAGGGATGGCAGATTACTATCCAACCAGAAGTATGGGGCTCATAGGCCAGTACCTCCCAGGAATGGAGGTGCGGGCATCCGGGTATGGGCACCCAAGCACAGTGCAATTTAGTGGGGAACCCCAGGAGAGTAGGCCCATTAAGGGCATCCTGAAAATCTCTGCCCAGTTAGGTCAGTGGGGGGGGTACCATCAAATCCTGGCAGCAAGGAGGAATCTGAAGACTCCTCTGAACGGCGCAGGACACAGGAGACCAGGTCCCCACATTCTGCCAGCCATTCCCGGGCTTGCAGAATCCGGGAAAACCTGGAAGATCAGACAGGAACCTCTGGGAGCAGTGCCTCTGAGTCAGAGGATAAATGGACCAGGGTTACCCGAACCAAAAAGGCCAATAAGGCAAAAAGGGCCTTGCTTAAGGACCCATTGAAGCAAATAAAGGCAATAAGGAGTGTTATCACGCCTTATCATAAGAACGCCAAGTATTCTGTTTGGGAGCACTTAGAGCTGTTTGAGCAAATGATGGAGACTTTTCATTTGAAGGACAGCCTGTATTCAATATGTAAAGTGGACCTTCTCACCAGAGTACACCAGTTTCTTTGTGGGGCTGGAGGACCAAAATCATTCAAGGTGGTCCACATACAGGGCGGCCATCTTGAAACATTTTTTTGTGCACAGAAATCCCCAAGAGGTTTGCAAGGCAGCCTACAATTTGCAATGTGGGGAGGATCAGGCCCCACAAGAGTTTGTGCAAGAATTAAAGCGTGCTTTTGCGCAGACCACCAGAAGGGTGCGCACAGACAGCAAAGAGTTTGTCAATACATTTTTCCATGCTCTCCCTAAATATATAATGACCCAGCTCGTGAGAGATTTTCATGAGAAAAGATCTTTAGACTGGGTCATTGAACAGGCTACCCGGATCTATGAGGTGCAGAAGCCTATCGAAAATAAAAATAACGCGCCGAAAAACCCCAAAACCAACGCACCCCTGCTGCTGCCAAGGTGGCAGAGGTAAAGGTTGCCCCCGTTTTAGATTTGGAGATGGGGGGGCCTAAAAACCTGCCTGCACCAAATAATTCACAGCCCAGAAGGCCCTCGGGCCAGTCACAGACAGGGAGTCACAGACAGGGAGTCGAGGAGGTAGTCCCACAAATGGGGTCCCCCGCTCCTCTGACTATGTAAGTCCCCGCTATAAGGGAAACCAACCAATCCTGGGTTATGTGTGGACTCCTCCAGCCCAAGGGGGGGATCCGGCCAAGCACCTAACCCAGGGAACTTCCCTCCCAACTTCCCACAGGAGGGCAGAAATTCTCCAAATCCTGGGCAGAACTTTTTCCCCAGGTATCCACCCAATTTCCAGCCCCAAAATCATCCATCCTCCTTTCCCCAATTCCCTGAGCCCAGACAACCTAATCCGGGAGAGGGGAGGCCAAGGGTGGAGGGGTACCAAAATCTTCCCAACCAGGGGTACTACCAGAGAAGGGATAGCTACCCTTCCCGGGATCAGCCCAGGGGAGAAAATAGAGCCCCGTATCAGCCTGAGCGGGTTTCCCAGTTAGAGCGCCAGGTCCAAAATATGGCACGGGATCTGGGTCACATACTGAGGGCACAACAGAACCCTCAGCTGAGCATGCCACCACATAATGCCCCAAACTCTGGACCTGGTGCTCCAGAACAATGACGGGGGCAGCAACCCGATAACCCACCGGTTCCCAGGGAGGAGGCACAAGGGGAAGGGGGGTGTAAAGCCTTGGAGGAAGCTTCCTTCCCATCTTGTAAACAGCCCCTGGAAAACCAAGAACCGGAAACAAAATCTCCTACCCCTGAAAGCCTGCCTCCCAAGGAGCAGAGGGGAGGTAGGAGAAACAAAGGTCCCAAACAGACCCACTTTGTGGAGGAAGTACAGGTCTTCCAATTTGAGGGAGAGGGATCCTCAGAGATGGGGGAACTCCTCCCAAAGAAAAATGGGTCCCAAGAGATGTCAATTCAGACTCGGGAGATGTGGAGACTGAGCTACCGCCGCCCATCATCTCATCCCAGAACCGACAATACCGAAATCCCCTGGTTCAAACCCATCCTGGTGACTGCCTCCAAAAAGGGAGGGGCGGCCCAGAACCGGAACCAGTGGAACCCACAATGGCTTTGATCTCCAGTTGCCAACTTTTTCTTTCAGATTCCCAAGGCTCTCCACAGAATTCTGCCCAAATCTCTTCGCTAGCAATGTCCAAAACCAGAAAGTTAGCCCAACAGTTGTCCAAAAATGTGCATTATCTGTGCCTCCTTGAGGAGAAGGATGGAAGATACTATGCCCCGGTACAAGTACAGGGGCAGGGTACAATTTTGGCACTGGTGGACACTGGATCCCAAGCTACCCTTCTGTCCAAAAGGGCCTTTGAGGAACTAAATGCAGGAAGGGGGGAGAATTACCGAATTCCCCTCACCTCTCTTCCTGGACAACTGCAGAACTTTGACGGGAAGGAAATTCCCATTGAGGGGACTGCAGACTTGGACATTAAAATTGGGCGACACAAGGTGAAACACCCGGTCATAGTAGTGACTCCAGAGGGCACCCCTTGTTTACTAGGGAATGACCTCCTGAGAAGGTTGTCACCCCTAATAGATTGCGTAAACAAGGTCCTCTGGACCCAGACTAGCCGACCAATAAAATTAAAACAGAGTGTCAACCATGTTAGTTTAAATGGCACCTGCCACATGGTTGAACAAAAATCTGACCAAGTAGAATTTCACTTCCAGAACAACCAAATTCCAGACGTGACAGTAATAGCAGTAGGACAACAGACTGGTGATGGGGGGTCCTCTCTATTTCTGAAAATCAACCTTCCTTCCAGTTTAAGGTGGTATTCCACACTGGAAGGAAACACCCTGAAATTCTTTACTAATCCACAATCAGAATCTCCCACTCCTATAGTGCAGAAAGATGTGAAATCAGCTCAGAGCCTGGCTGATATTCAGCAAATTGGAGAGCAGTTGTTCATCCCTGTCCAGTTAAATGATGGGAAGGACTCTGAACTCGCTCGAGTGTGTGTGAACAACGGTAAGAGCTTCATCAGCGAAGCCATGTTCCGCCAACTCCCAAAAGATCCAGCCATTCCCACATTCAAACTGATAGACAAATGGGAAATGGACCTGGAAGCACCTAATTCCAAACATCTCCTGCCAAGCAGGTGTATGCTCAAAATCTCCATTGGCAACAAGAGCATAGTCCATAATTGTTGGGTCGTGCGAGACGTCACTGCCTGTAACGCTCACCTGATAGAAGCGTAGAGCTCGGACGACTCTCAGGACTGGGCTTCCTCTTATCGAATGTCTGACTTGCAGGGTAAGTTTTCTGCAGGTGGAAGAAAAAGGGTTAATCACCGTTTGATGGGATTCCTTCTCCCACCAATCGCCAGTTTCTCCCTCAGCCTAGCTTTCTACTTGTCTCGGCGAGCTCTCACCTTAGGCGTATAAATGCTGGGCTCTCCATCCTGCGACTTATGCAGGGGTGCGTGGGTTCCAGTTACGTCACTGGAGGTCCTCAAAGTCTTTTGTGGCCTTAGAAGTGGCACAGGTGCTGAGATGCCAAAAGGTGATGCCGCCGTTACTGCACGAGCGGATGCCAGTAGGTATAAAGAGTTTATAGTCTTGAAGAGATGGGCACCTTTAATGAAGTCTTTGCATTGTCTTTTTCAGGTGCGGTTGTTCGTAGGTATGGGAATTTTAATGACACCTCAATAATGTCCCTTGTTTTCTGTTTTCAGGTCTTAAGATGTTGCGGGCGTTGTTCGTCCGTTGCCGTTGCACGTGCGAAGTACGTGAGTATAATGATCTGTGACCTTATTATAGCACCTCTAACAATGTTCTTTTCTTATTTGCAGGTGTCGGGACCTTGCGGGCGTTTTCCCAGTCGCGGATGCACGTGGGGAAACACGTAAGTGTTAGGCTTTCTTGCAGTCTTTAATGGCACTTAATAATGTCTTTTCTTGTTTTCAGGTGCCGGGCTGCTGCGGTTGAAGAGATCGTAATACGCGCACAAAAGCAGGTAAGAAAAGTAAATGCGGCCGCCTTCACCCGATTCCTACTTAACAATGTTCTTTGTCTTTACAGGTGCCGTTAGGCTGCTGAAGAGAAGGCCGCGAAGAATCCGTGAAAGCACAGATGGATCAGGTAAGCGAGCGCGGCTGCGAACGTGTTGCAACTTGCTAACCTTATGTTTCTTTTGCTTGCAGGTTCTGCCGGTGTCTAGATTCCTGGATGGTAAGTATAGTTCTCGTGTCTTTCTTCCACAGGTTGCTGAGCTGAAGCTGGAGATGTCACTGGAATGCTGGAGCTGACTCGGTGAGCGTCCTGCTGCAGATGCAGAATAACGCGAAGCACGTTTTCTCAATCGGGTGTGGTTTAAATACTGTTGGAGTGATTGGGTGTCTTCTTCCTCAGCCTCGCCCAGGTAAAAGAGTTCCTGTGTTCCAGAGCTAAGGAGTGGCACCAGCCCCACCAAGGTACGAAAGTAGTCCCAGTTCAGTGAATAGTTCCTCCCAGCAGAAGGCTGGGGACTTCATCCTGCCAGCATTTGCAAAGGTGAGTATGCAGCATGGTCTGCTACAGGTAGGTCCACCCAAGCACCTTTGCAAGAATTATGAGCCCGGTGCCCCTGGCGCCGGGACTGAGGTTCCTTATGAGCCTGGCGCCAGAGGCGCCAGGACATGGTCCAAAGGGCCCCAATAGGGGTTTGCTGGAGCCGGGGACGAGGGTCGTGAGCCTGCTTCCGGGGATGCTGGGCTTGACTTGGCTTCTCGGGAGCAGTGCTCATGACACTGCCGCCTTTTACTTAGGCAGTGACATTCTCAATCGCTTTGCCATTAGTTTGGACCTAATAAACTTCAAAACTTGGTCCCGATTAGCGGATAATCCCATGGGCTTTGATGATCCAGAAAAAGCATTTAGGTCAGCTCAATTGCTACCTTATGCAGTTGAAATTCAGATCAAAGAGGAAGTCACCATCCCAGAAAGGACCCGACAATTCTCCCTGGAAGTGAAAGTTAAAAGAGGACAACATTTGAAAAACCCTGATGCTTACATACATCTAAACGCTTCTCTCCAACAGCAAGGGTTCGGGGTAAACCCAACTCCATTAGTCAACATAGAACATGACATCATTCTAATAGAGGTGGATAACAGCGACTTAAAGAGTATTACTCTAGCCGCAGGCACCATTATTGGAATGGCGGTTGATGACTGACATTTTTCCATTTCATTTCATTTAGGAAATGAACTGTTAGGACCAATCCCCAAGGACTGTTTTGACAGTGACAGTGATGACAATACAACACCAGACAGGATTTTTACCCGGCATGGGGGGAACTTCCTGGTGTATACTTCCTGCCCCTATGGTAAGGAAGATGTGACTTGTGACTTCAGGAGGGATGAGGTGATTTTCCAGGTCCATGAGGGTTGCCTTTCCCACCTGAGGCCTCCAGTCCAAATCAGCACTCTGACCAGGGACTTCTCCACCCAGCTGGAGGAGGCCGCTGAGATAGCCAAACCAGAAGTCTTTCCAGGCTTCAGGCAGATGGTGGAAGAGAGAGTCAACCTAGCTGATGCCTGTGTGACTCTGGAACAAAAGCAAAAGTTGAAACAAGTTTTCTTGGATTTCCAAGATCTCTTTGCGGTAGACTCATATGACTGTGGCCGCACCGACATCCACACAAAAACAATTCCCACGGACCCTGGAATGACTCCAGTGTTTGTGAAGCAATATCGTTTGCCTCTCGCCTCCATGGAGTCCCTTACTGAAATAATTAAGAACCTTGAGTCCCGGGGAATAATACGTCCAGTACACAGCACCTTCAATAATCCGGTGCTGGGAATATTGAAGCCAAACGGCCAGTGGAGACTCTGCGCCGAACTTAGGGAGCTCAACAAACGGGTCCATACTTCCTGATGGCCTCTGCCCTACATTGACCAAGGGCTGGCCCAGATTCAAGAGTCATAAGTATTCACTGCAATAGACCTGACCAATGGATACTGGACCGTGCCTGTCAGTAGGGAGGACCAATACAAACTGGCTTTTACCTTTGGGGGCCAGCAGTACACCTGGACCCGGACTCCCTTCGGATACCTCAACTCCGGCAATGAATTCAACATTTTCCTACATAAGGCCATGCCCGACCTGGGTGCGAGGGGTAACCTGGCTTATGTAGATGATGTCCTCATCAAAAGTTCATCTGTGGAGGAACACATAGCGGAGATCCATTATGTTCTGACACATTTGAGGGCCGCAGTAGCAAAACTTTCCTTTCAGAAAGCACAGTGGTGTAGAACTTGTGTTAATTTCTTGGGGCATGAGATTACTCCTTAGGTTCTCTGTCCCCAAGAAAAGAAAGTGGAAGCACTCCAGAAACTGAAAGACCCCACCACTCTGCAGGAACTAAGGAGCCTCCTTGGACTGACTAATTACAGCAGAAAGTTCATTGAAGGCTACGCAGAGATCACTAGACCCCTGATTCATCTCTTGAAGGGGGGGGTCAAGTGGGAATGGGGTCCAGAACAATCCGAGGCGGTAAGACAACTCAAAAGAAGCCTCTCACAAGCGCCTTGCCTAGCTTACGCTGTCAGAAACAAGGAGTTCTTCCTGGAGACGGGGTTCTCTAATACGTGCTTGACGGCAGTATTATACCAAAAGCATGACAAGGTCAATAAAGTAATCTCCTATGTGAGCAAAACTTTATCCTCTGTGGAGGAAAAATTCAACGATTGTGAGAAGGCACTCCTGGCAACGGTGTGGGCATTGAAGAATTACCGCCCGTTTATCCAGGGGGAACACATCATAGTGGAGACTCCACACTAGCCTCTGCAATATCTCCAAAGTGACAGAATCCGGGCCGGAAATGTGAGTAAATTCCGAATTACTTCCTGGATTCTGTCAATGCAAGGCTTTCCTGTGGAGGTCAGATATGGCCAAAACAAGAAGAGTCCCCTCGCGCAAGGTCTGGCTGACTTGCATGATTGTGCCGGAGAAAGCTGTCTCGAGGACGAAAGTCTAAAAATCAAGGACAATATGGAGGCATACCTTAATTCCCCACACAAAGTCTTTGAAGAAGACAAGTGTGAGGGAATGCCCACTGTCTATGTGGATGGATGCTCTTACCATGTTGACAACGACGGGGAGAAAGAACTGGTGGCTGGCGTAGGGAATGCTTGGGTGAAGGAGTTCCCAGAACCCTCCGCTGGATACAAAATTGGTCCCCGAAGTAGTCAGGTGGCAGAATTGATGGCTGTGCATCAGGCCATCCTCACTGCTGTCCAGCACCTGGTCAACTGGAAAACCAGGGGCATGTTATGTGCTAATAACAAACCCTTGAAACATGGGAAGTTAATCCAAAACATTGATGATCTGGTCACCTCGAATGGGATGACCATCTACTGGAAGAAGATCAAGGGTCATTCCAAAGTAGAGGGACCAGACAAAACTGGAAATGACTTAGCTGATCAGCTGGCCAAAACCGGGGCCATCCAAGGGTATATTATCGAAATAGAGTCCCTGTTGGGGGAAATCCAGGTCACTGCTATCACTAGGTCCCAGACAAATGCTCACAATGATCTTTCAACTGCACAATGGAGTAAGGAGACCCCTGATGCTGATTTGATTACAGCTCAGAAGGGGGATCCAATTATTGGTAAGTTTTACCAACACCTTGAGGACCCTGAGAACTTTCCCCTGACGGATACCTATTACATTCGGAAAGAGGACCTAAGAGTGTTGATGAAATGTCCAAAAATGTTCCGAATCCAAGACGGTTTGTTGGTAAGGAAATCCCAAGCTGGCCAAGATCAGTGGGTGGTTCCTACCTCATTCCGAAGCCTGATGTTAAGTCACGCCCATGATGCGGCCACCGCCGGTCATAGGGGGTTTCACACAACACTGGAAATCTTAAGAGAGGTTGCATACTGGCCACACATGGGCCAGGACCTCAACCAATATTTGAAGGGTTGTCTTGTGTGTGCACAATTTCAGCCAACATCCCTCACACACCGGGCACCTCTCCAAAAGAGGGGAATGACACTCCCATGGTCAGATTTGCAAATTGACTTTGTAGGCCCTGTGATTCGCTCTGCTAGGGGGAATAAGTACATGTTGACGGTGACATGCTTGTTTACCAAGTGGGTGGAATGTCTCCCAGCCCCAAACTGCAAGGCAGAAACAGCAGCTGCCCTGATGATTAACCACATATTTTCCCGTTTTGGCCTACCTCAAAGGATTGAGTCAGACAGGGGTAGCCACTTCACCAGTGAAGTAATGACAAAGATGTGGGAGATACTGGGGGTCAAAAGAAAGCTACATATTGCTTACCGGCCAGCTTCTTCTGGAGCAGTGGAGAGATATAACCAAACCATTGTGAGCATCTTAAAAAAGTTTGTGGCAGATTCTGGGCCAAGTTGGGATATCCGATTACCTCTGGTCCTAATGGCCATCAGATCTACCCCTTCATCTGCAACCAAAATGTCACCATTTGAGTTGATGACCGGGCGCAAGATGGTGCTTCCCCAGCATTTGCTATACAGGACCCAAGAGCAGACACTGATAAATGCCTCCACAACTCATGAGTATGTGGAGAATTTAAGGAAACACCTTCAACATGCTTTTGCCTATGCTCAGCGGAATCTAGAAAGATCAGCTGAGAGTATGAAGACCCACTATGATTTAAAAACTACACGAAAGGAATATAAGGTGGGTGATCGAGTCTATCTATACAATTTCCAAAGAAACCAGGCCAAACAGAGAAAATGTTTGCCTACATGGAAGGGACCGTTTGAAATTATAGACAAGATCTCCCCTGTGGCCTACAAGATCCGCATCCCCAAAGGCGGTTTGGCAGAGGGGGAAGACAAGTGGGTACATATAAATCAGCTAAAGTGTTGCCATCCCAGGCACACTCTGCAGCAACTGGAGGAGTCCTCTGCAATACCAGAGGGGACCGCTCCAGATTAATTCAGTTCCAACCCTAAAATATCCCACATATAGTCTCTAAAATATTATACTCTTGTAAGCCACTGTCTTTGAATGATAACTTGTATCTCAAAAGTAAAATGTTAGGTATGTTAAAGTATAAAATGTATATGTCTGCCACACCATTAATAGTGAGACTGACCAAGGAGGACGACCGGGGACCGGGAGCCGAGACCCGAGGGGCCCAGGGTACCGCCCAATCCTCCCATCAGGACCAGCACGGAGAACTGATTGATCGACTGGAGGGAGGAAAAGATGCTGAACTGTGCCACCTACAGGATTGGAAGAAGATAATGGGGACATACCAGCGCAAGGGCTCAAAACCTCCTTTGCACCCGACTTCCCCTCGACTTGAATCAAAGCGCAGTCGGGCGGGGGGATTTGTCATGGGTTTTGACCCATGTTGAATCAATAGACTGGGTAGATGTGGGGATGAGCTGTCGCCGCCCATTATTCTATCCCAGAACAAACTAAATCAATAGACTTGGTGGATGTGGGGATGAGCTATCGCCGCCCACATTCACGCCAGAATAGGAGAACTGCGCAGTTGGCACGAGACCACTCCAAAGATACAACTTTCTTAATCCCAAAAATGGTTGCATTACCAGTACTCACCACTATCAGAAAGCCGGCGTTTTAAAACCACCAGACTTTTGTGTAAAACTGAACAAATGAAACAAAACCAGACCAAGGAAAGACTTGCTTAGAGGTGGATACAATATAAAACTATATTCTGAAATGACTTGAAGGAAGTAATTATTTAATGTATATGTAAAAATTGTCAGTTTGATTTGAATGTAGAAAACTGGGAACAAAAAGTGACATTTAGCTGAAACCTGGCTTAATGAAACTGAATTCTGCCTGACAACTACCCCCAACAGGAGTTGATACTGGACCAACAGCTGCGTTCCCAGGCCTGGCTGCCAGTCCTGGCTGCATCCTGAGGTCACATGGCCCTGTTGATTAGATTAGGGGTGGAGCAGCTGGGGACTACAGGCAGTTGAACAAAGGCCTGTCCTGGACTCAGGCAAATGTTATATTGGGGGGCCGTAAAGTGGCTTCCTCTTAGGGGAAAATGGGAGGGGCAGTGCCTCTGCTAGCAGCTGAGCTTGGGGGAAGTGGATAAACCAGTTATTTCACCCTGTGATGTGGGAAGCCACACCCCTTTTTGACCAGGGCATAATTTTAAAAAGATAGATAACTCAAAGTGCGGACTTGTCAGAATTATATAAGTAATATCATTATTTTTGTGATTTTTCTGTGAACATTTTGAGATGTGTTAGGACCCTGTGGTGTATTCTGGGGGGTTGCTAGCGGAAAATAAGGTCTCACTCCAAATGTCTGCATGTTAAAAATCTGACACTTCATCAATTAATGTCCATACTCCTTGCGCACATGTGTGTAAATTTGGGTAAATGTCCGATATTGCAAAACTAGTTAAAAAGCGCAAAATGTTGTCATTTTTTAATGCAAGCCCCCAGGAAGATCAGAGGCGGACAAGCATGGACCATAAGGAATATATAATGTGCACATGTAATTTCAACAAATTGTATATCTGGGAAGGATGTATTTGAATCAAATATAGATTTGTGGGCAAACTGACCAGGGGAGGATCCTCTGACCCATAAAACCTACAGCATCACTCTGACTCACATTTCCTTCCCCAATCAGGGGAGAGGGGAGAATTGGGCCAATGGCAAGTAGAGAGGGGCAGACTTAGCTAGGCCCAGGCACACACCCATTTTCAAAACACATAAAAAGAGACTGCTGGGACAGGTAGAGACATTCAAATCCAGTTGCTGCGGAGCGTTTTGCCGGACCACACAACATCCAGAAGATACCAGTTCCAGACTGACTCCAGCTACATACTCTAGAACCTAGAACTTATACTTTAGAACCTAAATCAGAGGCCTAAAACCACAAGCTGAGTTTTTGATGGCCGGACATGTCAATGTATATAAGGTATAGCAAACTACCTCCAGTTTGACTTTTCAGAATTGATCAGTCAGCTGAGTAATTCCTTACAGATAGCGCTCTGGCACAATATTGTATCGACAACAAATGAGAAACCCGTGTTCATGTTTTCCACTTATGACTAAGCACTCCAAACCTTCCTAGATACCATTAGAGCTGCTTAAACACATCTTCCTGGGAGTAATGGCAGATTGAATCCTCTGCATGTGTTACCTCGAGGGCAAACCTTATCTGTCCTCTTTCTTGTAAATTAGCAAACACGTATGTAACATAACCTGGATGTGGCCGTGTATGGCAAACAGGCATTCTGTCAGTTCCATCATAGTAACACCACTTCTATTTTTTTTCTTTGGCAAATGTTGCAATGCTCCAGCACTGCAGGAGGGGTCGGCATTCTGCCAGCGATTTGATTACATACATGTCGTGCTTATGAAGTATTGCAATTGAGTTGGGCATTCTGCCCCAATTAGGAAGGCTGCTCCTAAAGATATTCTCATTGTGCCAATCCATTTCCACAGCATTTCCCCTTTTCGCCATTGACCTCATCTGTTTGCTGAAACAGCCAAGCAATATTATTATTATTATTATTATTATTATTATTATTATTATTATTATTATTAAACTCCCACTGATGCTTTACTACTAGTGACTTTCCCATTGAGGTGTATGCATGTTCTTTCTATGGGAATCAGCCAGGAAGGGGATTTTCCTTTGGTTTAGAATTCATTGTATGGACCGCAATCAGCAACTGTGCATGTAACTGAAGCGCCCCCTATCTTGGGGAAGGCCCGCCTTGTGTTTTGTATATCCGGGTACAATGCATTCCAGTCAACTCAAAGGCATACCTTGCTGTGGTGGGCTAACACTCTGGGAAGTGTAGTTTGTTGTTGTTCCAAACTATTTGTTTGTTTCGGTGTCAGTTGCAGTAGATAACGAGGAATTCATGTTAATCTGTTTCTCAATGTCCAGTAGTGCAATTAGGGCGTTTCTGCATCTTCAGGCAAATCTAAATAGGCGTAGCCCAGTGTGTGCGTAGCTGGGTGAATGCCGGGCATGGGCCATCATTGTGGGAATTTTCCAACTCCTCCACGGAACTCACCCGACGGCTCAAATCATGCCCCGTGCACAAGAAGCCGAGGCTCCACTGTCCTTCACGGTCATGTAGATCGGACTCAGTGTCTTTTCACCTATGGATGATTTTGCCAATTGGTCGAAGTGAGCGGGAGCGGTCGGGAGCGGTGCTCCTATACTTTTTAAAATTACCTTGTACAGCTCCTATACTTTTATTTTAAAAAGAAACCGTTCCGGAATGGTTTTGTTTTAAAATAAAAGTGTAGGAAGAAGTTGAAACCTTCACTTTCAGTGCACTGCAATGAACGTACCCTTAAACAGCAGGTGCAAGTGTTTGGGGGGGGTGTATTGTGTGTGGGAGGGGTTGTGGCAATGGGGTTTGTGGGGAGTAGGGGCAGGCCAGCAGGGAACTAGTTCCACTACTTCTTTTCGTACACTTCGACCAAGGCAATTGATCTTAATTGAAGGCAGTGCTCTGGATGCACTTCCGTACCAAAGTGCGTCATTGCCTGTCAGCACCGTGCTCAGTAACGTCAGTGTGCCAGCGCACAGCCGTGGCACGTAGCAGTCAGGGTGGCTGCAGTGAAAGGAAGCACGTTTAAGCTGTCCCCTCATGCTGCAACATGGCATTTGACAAGCAACTGAATTCAGTTGGTCATGGCAGTTGGTCAGTTTGTGAGACCGCTCAACGCTTTCATTTCAGGAGTTTTCGAGGGTTTGTGTCTATTGTCAGCATGGCTACATGTTATCAACGGAATGTGTATATTCACACATAGAAAAGGATGCCATATTTAGAAATCCCATCCGTTTTGAGCTGCCAGTAAATAATTAAAGAGGAAAATGACATCCCTGTCAGTCAAATATAAACTGGCAGTCGCCTGAGATTCGCACTTGTCCTTCATCTTAGCAGTTACAGAAGATGATAGGCTGTCGGAATGGAAGCACGCTGTGTGCGCTTGAGGCCGTTGACCTATCGACATGCAGGGCCTAGTCTTTAGGGCTTCTTTGCACGGAATACCTCATAGATGATCCATTTTATGCAGCTCAGAAAGGAAATGGCCGACTTCTACCCCGCGTTATGAGCACATGCCTTCTTTTCATTTCTGCTCCTCTTTCCCACTTCCCAGCCCAATTATTCATCATTGTATTCCAGTGCAGGCTACATGCAGTGTAAATAAATGCCTCTGGCCTGCTAAGCCAAGGGACCTGGCGGGGACCCAGGTCAATAGATTCTGGAGTTTGAATGACTGACTGCAGAGCGGTCTCTTTAACATCTAGAGTCGCAAAAGATGTCTGTAGTTATTCCTGAGATGGGTTCCGCTATACAAAGGGAAAGAATTCATCATAACTATAGCGCTGCCCTGTGGCCGTCTTACACGTTTCTGAGATTGGTATCAAGTGCTTAATTTGTAAATTATTGTGCAACACCCCCTCCCCTCCCCTGTGTGCTACCTGGGCCACCACTGCCAAGCACCGTTCCTCTGGTGAGAGGTCCAGAAGACTTTACGCATTGTTGTGCTTCCGGGTTTTGTGGCTATTGTGAATGATGTTAGACCTTTATGTATCATGTTAAGCATGTGAAAGTGTGCAAAAAGTGGCGCATTTAAAAAGATCTTTGCCTAGTAAATAAAATTTTAAAAAAACATAATACTAGGGACTGGACACAATGCATTGCCCGATTCTTTAAGTAACAGTAAAAGAAAACCTCACCAGGGCCTCAAAGAAAGCTTTCCTCTGATAATTCTTCCTCAGTGTGTGACATATTTTTCTCATCGTTTGTGTGCAACTGAGAGAAGAAAGCAGCCACTATGTGAGGGTACATAGCAAGCCACAATGTGAGGGTACATAGCAAGCCACCATGTGAGGGTACTGGCCGCGCAGCAATGGAATAAACTTCCACTCTTCCTGCGGCTGGAAGAGAATTATCTTCTTTTAAGGAGAAGTCGGAAGACGTGTCTCTTCAAGTAACCATTTTAGTTAGGTCCTGTGAGCCACAGCTGGGGTAACGTTTGTGGCAGATGCAGATATAGTTTATGTTGTTTGTTACAAGTGCCCTCATGCCTGCGGGCTGCCGGCGCTATATAAGTATACATAACATAACAAGCAAGCTTCCAGAATATGAGAAAAACTGGCCAACTGCTGCACTATCGTCTAACAAATTCCAGGGCTCTGAGCGACTCGTGTTTTTTTCCTCCGTGTTCCCACCCTCCTTGAGCGCTTTGAAACACTACCTGTGTATAGGCGCTATATAAATAAACATTACCATACCATATTTAAGCAACTTGTTCCTACTATATTGGCTAGACCACTATAGAATAGAAAGGGGAGCTTGCTCAACAATTTCGTGTTTTAGAATGTGGCTAGTCAGTTGTTCTAGCCAAGGGAGGCATTAGGCTTGCAACAGAAGCATCCACTTGTCAAGGAGTATGATGGGACCCAATCAGCTCTGTGAGTCGCAGAGCAACCATTCGGAACAACACTACCAGAAGCACTGTTTCAGAATGATTCCTGGGGTTGAGCACCTGACAGCACCGGCACACATGAAGCCTTGCATGGCTGAATAATGTCAACCCACCATAACTGATGCACGTGATCTTTCCTGGTTACCACAATGTGCTTTACTTTAGTTAACATACTAACCTCCTTTCAAGTTATTTAGACAAGACCTGGACCACGGTTTCAATCTCATTTGCCTCCTCAAGTATGCCTGTGCCTACAGCCTAACAAGGGTATGAACATATTACATAAGAAGATTTATGTTGTTCTTTGGGTTAGTCAATTCACAATATTAGCTCTTCTTTCTTGGAACACTAAGCTCCTTTGTCCATGGGAACATGTGGAATTTACTTTACTATATTATCATATAATGATTTTTTGACTGATGAGAAGATCCACACTTTCTTATTGCATATCTATTCTTCTAGATGGATGCATATCGTGTTTATCATTCATATACCACATTTGTGACAATATTATTGAAATCAAACATATTTGTTTTACATTTAAATAGTTTAAATCTGAAAGATGACTATATACTATTGTGCTTATTTATTAAGTATGAGCACATTCTGTGTGTGATGTAGTGTCACATGGATTCCATTATGTGTGTGCTTAAATCACTGGGCCTCATTACAAAGAGTGCGGCCACAGAATGAACGGTGCCGGTAAGGGACCAGCACCGTTCATTCCGGGCTGCCTCATTACAAGGTCTGCAGCGGGTCCCGCTCTGGACGCCTGGCAAGACCAAATGTGCAGAGCGGGACCTGCTAGCAGTACAGGATGCTAACAACAGGCCCGTCATTAACGGGCCCATTGTTAGCATCCTCCCCATTCGCATTGAGCCCTTTGGGGGCTCAAATGGGAATGGGGATTTACCGGGCCAGGCAGTAGCGAATTATTGCAAAATTAGATTATATTAGTACGAATAACGGATACATAAATGCGCAGAGGTCTACATAGAAAAACACTAATTTTATATCAATTAACCAACCAACAGGTGAATGTTGGTCTCTACGTAGACATGCAGCAACTGACCACCACATAGTGTGGGCAAGTCACAAAGCGAAGAAAATATCACAAAGGACAAAAACAAAAAACAAGGGGGTAGAGTGCACGGACTAGTGTTATTCACCCAACCCAAAACGAATATTCCACTAGGAGGTTCAGAGTGAAATTGAATAGGCTACGAGAGGGAAGCTCAACTTGTACAGGATGTCACTAGGAACTTCCAGGTCGGAATTCCTTCAATAGTTGAAAGCTACACCTATATCATTGAATGTTGTGTATGGCCCCCCTGCATCCCTTTTCCGCCACCTGTGCTGTTTCTATGGACCAACATTGCAGGAGGCAGAGAAGAAACAATATTAATCCTACAAATTCCTGCTCCATTGACCACCAGGGCCCAGATTACAGAAACCTTCCACTGGTGGAAGTTCAACTTTGCACGGTTTTACCACTTTTCCCCATTAAAAGGCGGCCTGTGAATCAGGCTCAATCCTTTGTCCAATGCATGTTTGCACCAGGGCTGTTTACTTAATAATATCTTTAGCAATCTCCTTTCTCTGAGGGTGAAGAAAAGTAGTGACTTTGGTTTTGTTGAGCAATTGGATCATTGTGCATATTATGTAACCAGGGCACATTGCTCCTCTTCTAAAGTAGTAGTAGTCAGTTCAATTGGGCCAAATTTGTTATCTCTTATTAAATGGGGAAACAAATTAGATTGTGTGATGAATAAGAAAGGCCCTTCAAAAGATCTGAAACATAATAAGGAGGAGGAATAAATTAAGGATGTAACATCTAAGAAAGGTTTGGAAACAAAAACATCTTTAGAGGGCTGTGATCCTGTTATTAGGTTGCATTGGGAATGGCTATGCTCATGTTTACCACATGTTCCAATGAAACCCTGATCCGGCATATAGATTCATTTATGGAATACCAGGGGACATGTTCACCTTTGTAGTCCAGATGGCTCCTGTAGAAACTTTTTTTCAGGCAGATATCATATCACTCCAGGAGACATGGCTGCAGGGTGATGCGTTGTTTGATGGGTACATAGCACACTTGCGCCCTTGCAATAAGGGCAAAAAAGGTCAAACTTGTGGTGGCTTAGATATTTTGGTAGCCAATAACTTGAAATCAAAAGAGTGTTTAGTATAATGTAATGTAGAGTCCAAATTGATCCTAATAACAAAGTGCTTGTGGTAAATATTGATGACCCTCCTGGTGGTTCTGCCAGTATCGATATCCAATTTAAAGTGTTTCAATGGTTGGGTTCGCAGTTAGCAGCTAATCATGATATTAATATCATCATTTGTGGGGATCTTAATGCCAATTGCCTTATATCGAAATTTAAAAGTACAATGAGACAGAATTCTACTGATTTCTATCGAAGATGTGATTATAAAAAGAAAGCTTCAACGTGGATAGATTTTTGGGAAGAATTAGTCCTAATAATGTTTAATGGCTCTGTAAAAAGGATATCACAACTGCCTCAATATGGCGTTTTGGCAATAGAACTTCCTCTATAGACTTTATCCATGTGTGACTATTGACATGCAAATTGTATTTGTAAATTTTAGTGCCAATGTCATATTGGGTCTGATTTACAGAATTATTAGCGTGGTGCAAAGTAACTTTGCAGTGCAAACACACTGATTTAAAAAACAGTGCAAAGTGTATTTTTGCAGTGCAAAGTCATTTTGCACTGCAAAAATACACTTTGCACTGTTCCCTAAATGGCTTCGCACTGAAAAAGTACTCTTTGCACTGCACTAAATGGGCCCAATTAACAGTGCAAAGAGTACTTTTTCAGTGCAAAGTGTTCAGTAAATCAGGGTGTTTGTTGGCAGTGCAAAGTCACTTTGCTCTAGTGTAAAGTCACTTTGCACTGTGCTAGACGTTCTCTAAATCAGGCCCATTGTCATTTAGATATCAACTTCATGTTACAATGTGTAGCCATTATGATAAGGTCGGTAGTGTAAGTGTGAATGCTGATGGGAATAGGCTCGGCTGGACCTATGAAAACCTTTGAAAAGTGATGAAGTGGGCTAATGAAGTCCAAGATGGAGCTGTCTGCCAATGGGAAATTGTCATTTTTTTTAAGGAGGAAAACAAAGCTGGAAGGACCCATGATACATTGATACAGGGAGGAAAAAAGGATGCGGCAAGATCTATGCTGCATTATTAGATCTGACGTTTCTGAGAGTGAAAAATAGTTATGGAAATGAAAGGTGAACAATTGGTACAATAATTGGTTAAAACGGTACATGGTGTCCTCCTTCAATGCGGCTTGGCGAGGTATGGTTAACGTACTGGCATCAGGTGATTTGTTGTATTAAGGAATCATCATGGAAAGATGATTTAGTGGAGAGATTTTCAGGTTGTAATTAGGCAGTGGGAAAAAATCAACCCCAGATATGGAATTCGAATCAGAAGATCTGGTTGAAATAATAAAAGGCCTAACGTCATTGAGAGCGCCTGGACCTGATGGTTGGTGTAGTTTAATATTGGAAGCCAATCCTATATTGTGGGCAGATACACTGTCTGAGAAAATAACTAGCAGCGGAAATGTCTCGGATTTATGAAGCATATCACATATTATCCCATTTCATAAAAAAGGACAGCGAGACATTTCAGCAAATGATCGCCTTTTAGTCCTTACGGATGTTTCGAGCAACAGTTTTTGCTCCCTGTTGTTAAAATAAATACATCATTCAGTCGAAAATGAGGCTATTATTTGTAGCTTACAGACTGGCTTCAGAAGGGGGTTGTCTACTAATATGAATAGTCTTGTGGTAAGCACCCCTCTGAAGCAAACTGAAGCAAAAAAGGTGCTACCTCTATAACTCCTGTTTGTAGACATGTTGTCTGCATTTGTTACAGTAGATAGATCAAAATTATGTCCCAAAGTGGGAGAATTGGGAATGCCCTCCTATTTATTATATGCCTGTCTGCAGCTGTATGATGCCAACTCAGCTAGAATAAGTTCGAGTAACTTGGGAGAATTGTCAGAACCGATATCTATTAAGAGGGGAGTCATGTCATACAAGGATGTGTTCTGGCTCCCCTCTTCTTTAATTTGTACATCTCTGACTTTGGTGATGTATTTGTAGAAAATGTAATGGCTTTCCCAAATTAGGTGGAAAGAAAATTGGATGGCTTGCATATGCTGACAATTTGCTAATCCTTGATAACACCTTAGTAACTGTGTCCAAGCCACCGTAAAATATGCTGAGCTAAATAGTCTGAAGGTAAACTTAAAGAAATCCAATTTATGGCAGCTGGTAGGAGATGTGCTGGGAGGTATTTTTTAATTTGCAGCTTGGGTATAGTGGATAAGGTGCCCAATTATAGATACTTGGGATATGAAATGACAACAGAGGATAACAACAAATTGTTACTAAGAAATGAAAAGGCTCTATCAACCATGTCCGCTGTTACCCATTTTTCTAAGGGAACTACTGGATATAGCCTTATTGGAGTGTTAAATATATAACACATAACACTTGTGTACGAGTGCGATATAAATATTATACCAATATCACTACAAGCAAAAATTGGCTGCCACATTTCTCTATGTCCTCGATACATCTTATGGCGATATAAGAGATTGGACAGGTCGATTAGAGGGCCAAATAATGAGGAAGATTCTTGGCCTCACTAATTATACTCCAGTAGCGGCTATACTCCTTGAGTTAGGGCTCATTTCGGTATCTACAATAGTAAACATCAATAGAGGAAATCTATATATCAAGATCCAGCTGGCCAATGACAATACGCTATTTGGCATTGTTGAGTTCACCTTAAATGATACTAAGTGTGCTCCATTACAGCTTTTCAAAATGGAAAATGAGGAGTTTATCTGAAGATAGTGTGGAAACCGCCTTGGGATTACGGCAAAGGTGAATTTTTGAAATCTCTTAAAATAAGTGCTGAGAAATGTGACGCAACAAATAGCCATGATAAACAAACACAGTATTACATACATTTGGTTCCTTCACCGCCAATGCGAAGAATTTTTATGGCACTTAAATTTAACAGATTGGAGGTTCTTGATGTCAAAGGTGCATGGTCAGGAATGCCAAGAGAAAAACGTCTTTGTAGACTATGTAATGATGACCAGTAAATAGAATCCATTTGCCATATAATAACATCCTGTGCCGCAATGAATCCTATGCATGTGCAAAATTTGAGCCAAGATGTTGGACAACCGGCGGATATCAGAAATGACTTATTCTGGCAAAGATGCGATTCTGGCTACATTAAGGGACTGCTGATAGCTGTAGTTCAGGTCTGGAAAGTTGCAGCAGGTCAATTGAGTATTGTGGATGAATTTGGATGATTTTAACGAAGACATTTCTATTAATTGTATAACAAGGATTGATCATTTTGTAATGATGCATTTTTTATGGTCTAATATTTTAAAGAATATTTATGGCTGATGTTTGTAATTTTTTGATATGTGTAAACTAACATATGAACTATATAAACAATAAACATTTTTGTTTAAATAGTGTTTCTTTAAATCAAAACAAAATATAAAATTTGTTACAAAAAGGAACTGTGCTATTTTCTAGTATTTACCTTTCTTCCACGTTTTTTATGTCCCCTGAAGGGCAGTCGCCATTTTGAAAGAAGGCATCCTTCCCCAAGCATCAGGTTTTTAAAGTAACCAAGGCTGATAGAGTTGTTATTTAGATTCCCGCCCATAGTAGAAAATGAAAGGTGAGAGCACGGACCAAAATATTCAATAGCAATAGGTTTGTAAGGGCCTAGTGGTCCATTTAGGACTAACGTGGAGCCAAGGCGAAATCCTCGGTGTTGAGACGCATTGCATAGACTGCTAGCCAACATGGTAATCTTGGAAGAAAAGAAGCTAAATTAAAGCAAGGATTTTATTATAGTTTACACGAAAAAGAGAAACACAGCCAGAGCCACAGCAGGACACCACCGCAGCAAAAGGGACAATTACAGTGCAGATTAACAAGCATGGCTATTATTTTTCAGTCTGGTGCTTCCCATGGCCCCCAATCTGAGCGCTGCGAAGAGTCGCTGAAGGTGGCAAAACAAACAAGGAAGCTGCAACAGCCACTGCACACTTCACACTGGAGTTTGCGGCATGGCATCATTTGAGGACTATTGGTCTTGTTAGAGAACCACTGCATCAGACCGATGTTAGTGTATGAAGTCAATTCAATTAACAATGACACAGAGGGCCTGATTTACAAAGTCTTTTTCAATGGTATGGAGCCATTGTGAAATGCTTCTGAAAATCCGGCCCCTTAACAGTAGGGGTGGTGGCAGTCACTGCAAAAATGGTACAGCACACCTCACTTTGACCCACTCACACACTCTTTTCGAGCCCACAGCCACCCTCAATGGCCATATTGAGGGTGTGGAGACTGGATCCAAAGGAACATTGAATGCTGCAATAAGGCATTGCAGTATGGCAGCAACGCGATACCAGCAAGTGCTCATGTCTTTCAAAACCACACCTTAAATATTAATACAAATATAATAAAAATAAAATATTAAAAATACGTGGTTCATATACAAAGGGCCAGATTCATGGAATATTTGCCCGGTTCAAAGTGAATTTGCACTGCTGAAAAGTGACTTTTCACTGCCGACACAAACCCTGCTTCATGGAACCGTGCAAAGTGTATTTTTGCCTTCCAAGGTCCTTTTCAGCAGTGCAAATATTCCATGAATCGGGCCCATAGTGCTATCAGATGGGTTTCCATTGCACAGCACTGTCAATACATGTATAAGTGTTGGTTTTAACCAGTTCAACGGAAATCAAAGGCATTTCCTCTGAAAGAACAAAAGACTGAGGGCCTCATTACACGGAAGGCGGTGATCCAGGGTGCTTTTAGCACCCTGGACCATGCCGGTAAATTACCGGCACCGCCTTGGCGGAAAGGGGATTTACCGCCCCATTCCAAGGTTGGTGGGGCGGTAAATCCCCCTTCCGCCATTGCCCTTCCCCATTCCCATTTCTGCCCCATAGGGCTCTATGGGAATGGGGAAGGCGCTAATTACGGCACCGCAATTTTGCGGTGCCGTAATTAGCTCCGAGGTCCCTTAGCGGGTTGGTTTTTAACGCCTGCAAAAAGCAGTCGTTAAAGCACCAACCCGCTAAGGGACCTCGTAGTAAGGCGGTAATGGTTAACGGTCACCGTTACCATTAACGGTGGCCGTTAACCATTACCGCCTTCCGTGTAATGAGGCCCTGAGTCTGCCCTCCCATCCATATTCAAACCTTTAATCTGTGTTGGGAACACAGATGTCAGCAGGAAGTATTTAGCTCACTGAACTTTCAAACCGGAATCAGTAGCCTTTCTTTCTTCTAGGCTAGTCTGTGAGTGGCTTGGCTGAACTGAAACGTATTTACCACCCCCCAACCGCCCTGATATCTTTGGTAAATTACTCAGTGTTGTCCTCCGAGATATCAACGCCACAGGACAGCAATTTGTAGGAATGCGTGAGCTTTCCACTCTTCTGCAGTAGCAACAATGACTGCAGTATAATGCACCACATGAAGGACTTTTCATTCTCACCGTCTTTGTGATGGACTGGCATTTGGCAAGGGTGTATAAGGCCTGGCATTTTAATCATAATACATGAATAAAATAATGCAGTAATTCCATCTCTGAAAAGTTAATCTGCTACTTTCTCTACGCCCACACACACTGATCTCCCAAACTATTCCACGGTTTTCATTTCAGACTTCACGAACTAGTTCACAGCTAAAATGTCCACACTTCATTCTTCTTTTTCTCTGGTGCCTCTCCTTTTCTTCCTTCTCTCTGTTGACTGACGTGGAGACTTCTTTTTCTCTCACGATAATCCCACCTCATCCACACCTCATCCCAAATTGATCCAATCCCGCCTCTCTTTTTCCTCAAACCTATCTCTTGTTATAAACATATCTCACTGCCATCATTAATGCTTCTTTCATGACCTCTTTTTTCCCCTCTTCTTTTAAACATAGTATTATTATTCCTATATTTAAGAAAACGTTGCTGGATTCTTCTAACCCATCTAATTTTCATCCCAACTCTCTTCTTACCTTTCTTTCTAAACTCCTGGAAAGAGTTGCCTACTCCCAAATCTCTTCTTACCATACTCAACATGATTGTCTACCTTCCACTCACTATGGGTTTCCTTCTGTACCCACCATACAAACTGCTCTCCTTCCTGTGTCTAGCACTATTCTCTCTGATCGTCCTAATAAGCTTTCTTCTGTTTTAATTCTTCTGGATCATTCTACTGCTTTTGATACCCTTCTTTCTGCACTCTCTTCTTCTCTTGGTTTTCTGGTATGGGTCTACAATAATTTAATTCCTATCTTTCGGCTAAGACCTTTCTGTCTACTGGCACAGTAGCACTTCTTCGCCTAGCCGTGTCCTGTACAGTGTCCTCCAAGGATCTGTCATGGGCCCCCTACTTTTCTCTATCTATTCAATTCCCCTTGCATCTTGAATTGTATTGATCAATCATTCCTGTCATTTCTATGTAGATGACTATCCCATATTTTCTTATTTTATTCCTCTTTTTTCTGACACTCTTCACTACCCTGTCCCTTCATGTCTCCAAGCAATCCAATCTTGAGGTCTTCCCATTATCTTTCTCTCCAGCCTTCTAAAACTGAAATTCTTCCCCACTATCCCTTTCTCTTACACTCTCTATTAACTCTATCTTTTTTTCTCCCCATGCTTCATTTCACCATCACCCACTGCCTGTAACTTAGGTGTTATTTTTGATTCTATGCTCTCCTTTTCTCTACACATGTCTTCTACTGCTCACATCTCTTTTTCTTTCCATCCACACCCCCAAGCTCATAATTTCTCCTCTATAAGTGTTCAACTTGACTATTGCTCAGCCTTACTTCTGGGCCCTCCCTCCTCTCATCCCTCCTTGTTATATTTTCAATTCTAGGTGTTATTTTTGACGGTCCTGGAAGAAGATATATCTTTGAAACTCATCCATACCTGAGTCATGGTATGGTGGATGGTATTACTCATAATTATTACGGCCACATCAATTTCATATCACACATGTGTCATCGCTGTGAGCCCAGCTCATATTGTAAAGGATTATATGTATTCTCCCCAGACAGACTGTCTCTGCTATTGCCAGCAGGACTGTAGCCTTGGGGATTGCCTCTCTTTTTTCCTTTGTAAGGGTAGGTAACAACCCCAAAGAGAGATACTCTCTCCAAAGGAAACTGCCATGGGAAGGGTAATCAAAGTGCACACAATAGATGTGGAGTTGCACCACAGTGTTGCATATCTAAAGGCCTTTGATTCTACTGAGAAGGGAAGGAGCAGGGTAAGTGTGGACAGAGTGAGTAATTTACAGTTAGAAGATCTACCATCTTGTTTCTCTCTGCCGCTATCTTTCCTTACTGTTCCCTCCACTTCCTTTATTATTGTTGTTGTTATTATTATTATTATTATTATTATTATTATTATTATTATTATTGTATTTATTGAGTGTGGACCTAGCCTTGAGAAGCAACAGAGTGTCTTACAGAGGCATACAACAATACAGATACAAAACATAGCACTTTACAGAGGTATACAACAGTACAGATGCATAACGGAGCGCTTTTTCGAGGTATTAACAGAACAGATCTACAGTGGGGGGTAGGATACAGAGAGGTACAGAGGAGGGGTATAGCTGGGTGGCAGGGAGGAGAGGGGCGGATGGTGTCTAGTGAGTCTGGTGGCACTGGTGGTGCTTTAGGATAAAGCACGTTGGGTGTGATGAAAGAAGGAAAAGTCCACTTTTTCCAATAACAGGGATTGGACCCTTAACTCTAGCTTTAGTCCAAGCAGGCTTTTGCATTTAAAAGAAGGGATCTCCCACTTTGATTCACTTTTGGACAAACACTTCAGAAAAAGTTCTAAGAACTCTGGTGGGAGAATTGATCTCTCCAAAGTCCTCCAACCAGGAGGTTAAGACTGAGTGCCGTAGGCAGTGGAGAATTCCTGTTGGAACAAGACCTGCCTCTTTGCCAGCCACAAAAAGAATCAGAACCTCGGCAGGTTGAGAAACATCTGTAGTTGTGGGCCAGCTGCCCTTGTGTGTGGGAGTATGTGAGCATGGACTAAAACCTATCCTGAGTCCCTGGAATGGGACACACAGCAATTGAGAGTCAAGGCAGCCAGGATCCCTGCGTCTTTACTATCAAATTGAACCAATCAGAACCGTGATTCGAGCCAGTTTAACTGCATCAAACCAACGAGACCCTCTGGAGTTGCCTTTGGCACTCACATGCTCTTCAATTCGTCGAACTGCACATTTGAACCTGTCGCTCCCGCACCGCACTAGCTTTGCACATCTTTGTCCCAGCTTGAACTTGAAGCACTTCGGTGGCACCGCTGCCTTGAACCACCTCTTTGAACTTCCACCATCTTGTTGATGATCTTCATAGACAGTCGATCAGACCCCTTAAACATCGAGCTTAAAAATCTATACCGGAACCGCTCGACTTGAAATGCATATCCAGTCACCAGCCTCTTTTCTGTCAGATCGACTATCAAACTGATCATGGTGGCCCTCAAGTTCTGTCCTTCTTGTAGCACCACCTTTGAATGCACAAGCTCCTGTTCAGCCTCTTCTTGACATCCACTCCCCATCTAGAACAGCGTGACTGCTGTACTGAAACCGCTGAACTGCAGGCCACCACACTATCCGAGTGCATCATTGCCTCAGCTCTAGCTACATGCTCGTTATTAAATCTGTTGCCTTCGAAATTCGGCCTGCCCTGCCAGCATCTTCGCTTGTGATGAACACTGCCAGTTAACCGACCCTGGTGCATCATCAAGCCCTGACCCTAAAACAGTGCATGAAACTTTTCAAGAAGAACTTCTTATCCAGTGTCCAGCTTCTTTGTTGTCAAATCAGCTGTATAACCAACCCCGGTGGGCCTCATGATCCACAGCCCTGCAAAAGCATAACCAAACTGACCCCTTAAGAACTGAACATCCAGTCACAGGCAACTTTGTAGTTGAACCAACTATCAAACTGAGACTGGGGGACCACACAATCTGCAATTCTTCAGGCTACATCTTCAAAAATGCTGCAAGCTCCTGTTAGACCCTTGCCCAACACTGTTCCGAGTCTAGAACAATATGACTGCTGCACTCAAACTTCGTCAAACAGACCAAGAAGCCTTTTTCAATGCAGTCAAACCATCAAGAATAGTAGAAGGTATTATTGCCCGCTAACCTCCCCTATGGTACACCTGTGAGACCTAGACACTGGCTATGTCCCTGATAATCCCGTTTTGCACCAGAACAAATTGTTTTACAAATATTTTGGATTGGACTTGCCTTGCACCCCTGATTTAGGACCTAGATGGCTACATTTTATTTATTTATTTTTATTTTTTACATTTTTAAAAACGCCCAGAACTGAATGTATCACAGCGTTGGTACAGTCCGAAGGTACACAGAACAAGATAGATAGTAGACACCTGGGTAGGAGACTAAGGGCAGCAATTACTCATATTTATCAAACAACCAGGTCTTAACAAGTTTTGTGAAGGTGGGGAAAGATTGTTCGTTTCGGATAAGGGCGGGCAGTGAGTTCCAGGTAGCGGGTGCCGTGATGCAGAAACTGACTTCACTGTTATTGTACTGCGGGGTGCGCAGGGAGATGCTAGAGCTAGATCTTAATGCCCACACATGGGCGTTTTTGGTGATGCAGTTGTTGAGGTACAGAGGCACTTCCTTGTAGACATGTGCTCTTGCACCTTGAAGTGTCTCTTGTGCTAGATGGGATTACCAATAGAGCTCTCAGACCAAATAACTGGACAGACTCAACGAATATGGCAAAGTGCTACTTTATTCTCGATTCAATAAAACTGTCTGAAATCAGACTGATTCCTCCACACTCACACACAAACTTGATTACACAGAGCTTTTATAACCCAATATGCATCATCTATGACGGCATCCCACATGGCAAACTGAAAAACCTATCGACATGAGAGATTATTTAGGGGAACAGATCTACTTATAGAATAGATATGGGTTAGGACTTCATTGGCTGTCTCTTATCTGTGAGGCATGCCTCAAACTACCTCTAAATATGCATGATACTGATTATAGCAGACAAAATGGCAGTGGATTGGTCTATGCGACATTGTATAGCAGGTTGCTCCATAGACCCACTGATTGGTTGGCATTCCCACCCAACCTTGGACTTTCGGCTTGGCTAGCAGCACATAAGCAAAACTAAACCCAGGTGCTTGAGTCACGTCAGATTACTCCCCACTTTTCCAATGAGTCCATCATCTCTCATCAGTCCAGCCATGAGGCAAAGTTTCCTGTTTGTAGTTGACCTTAAACCTGTTCTCTGTTGTGAGACATTCAGGGGAATGTACGCACATCACTATTTTCATCCACAGTTTAATGAATAGTCCTTGTTTTCGATTTCTGGATCACGTGTGAGGAGACCGCAAATGTGTCCTATTTAGTGCTATTTGATTTCATTATGCTAGGTGTCATTGCTCTGCTTGACCTCCACAGACATGCTCACTGCATCTTGTAGAAGCCTTATTCATTTCAAACTGTCCAGTGCTTTGGCTCTTATGAAATGTTTTCTTCTTCTTTAATCTAAGAGAAATATGTCTCACGTCCATGGCTTATCTGTCTGCCTCCCTTTTTGTTTTGCAGCTATTCCTTGAAATAACACCCTTGATCCCAGGCCAACAGAGACTCCTCTTCATTTTGCATGCAAAGCTAATTCTCCAATGTCTCCTGACTCTGCAGCCCTGGTCTGTTTCTGAGGTAGCTGAATTTCATCTTAGTATGTACCGGCATTCATTTGCCTATCATGGCCGTCCTTGCCACGTTATATTTTCCTCTATAGCAAGCTTCTATATGTCCCATCTACCTTGTGTTGCTGTGTATTTACACTTATTGGTCAAAGAGTTACTTCAATCTTCATTGCATACTTTATAATTTCGTACATGTTTCTCTTATCATTTCAGTTACATCGTTACTCTTCAGTATTTTCATATTGTTTCATAATATCCTCGTATAGCTTCTTTATGCCATCACTCTGCCCACGTCATATTCCAGTCAGCACTACGTGATATCCCGGGGTGCATGCTGACATCCCTCCAAACGACATCCTTCCACTCCTTCAGTGCAAGAATACATCCAATACAGTTGTCTAAGTGCATATCATGTCTCGTACACTCGATGCGGTACAGGCATAACACATGGAGTCCCATATAGGGCCCTTCTCCTGCTGTTCCAGTATGACAGTGGTGAGGGGGCAGGAGGTAGGGATAATGTGTCCACTTGCACCTCTACAGATGCAGTGGTGGGCGATGGACAGAGTTTTGAATTCCACTCTGGCTTTGATGGGGAGCCAGTGGCAGTCCCGTCTGGTGACAGATATGTGGTCAGAGCATTTGAGACCGAGGGCAGAGAGTAGAGCTTTATTTTGGAGTTTAGACATGTTGGCGGATGAGGAACCCATAATTAATATGTTACAGTAGTCGAGTTTCGAGAGGATCAGGGCGCATGCTAGTGTGAGACAATTGCTCGGGGAGAGGAAATGTCTACTCGGGGAGATAAGTCAGGCAGTGTGTAGGCGGTGGATGATGCAAGGGCATTAATGTGTTTGGACATGGAGACATCTGATTCAAGGTAAACACCTAGGCCCTCATTACGACCCTGGGGGAAATCGCGGTGCAAAATGCACCATGGAGCACGGCGGAAAGCTGCCGATAGCGCCATGGGGGTTGGCGGATTTACCGCCCCATTCCGACCTTGGCGGGGCGGTAAATCCCCATTCCCCATTTTACCCTTCCCCATTCCCATTTTTGCCCCATAGGGTATAATGGGAGTGGGGAAGGCATTAATTACGCCACCGTAAAATACGGTGGCGTAATTAACAACAAGGTCCCGTAGCGCCATGGATTTCTCCGCCCGGAAAAACCAGGCGGAAAACGGCTCCATGGCGCTGCGGGAACTCGTAGTAGGGCGGACGGGTCCGCCGCGAATAACGCTGGCGTAGACCCACTCCGCCAGGGTCGTAATGAGGCCCCTAGTGTTTTACTATGTTTCAGGACAGGGATGGACGTGACGCCAATGCGAAAAGATAAGAAGGTGGCATCCAAGTGTCTAAGAAGGTGTAAAATACGGTGTAAAATAAATAAAATCACCAATTTATTCCAACAGGGCTTAAGTCATTTCGTCACACTCTTCTGCACAAACTGTACTCGATTTGCCATTTTCCTAAGGAAGCCAACAGCACAACATGTGGTGCTGTGCTGCAAACTTTGTGGAAGTGCTGAAGTGCAGTTAGTGAATAAGGCTCTTGCGCATTTCCCAAAAGGCAAACCTGTGGTGCAATTTTTTTAACAATTTCTACTACACAGTGAATATTCCTAATTATGTAAAGCTGTACTACAAACATGGACTCACTCAATAAAACCACTCACTCTGCTCTTCATGGTCCTAGATTTAAACATTGTCAGACAGAGGCTACTGCCTGCTCTGCCACAGAACAAGCCTCCAGCCAGATTTAGAGGAAGTTATACTGCCTGCTCTTGCAGAGGAGGCTCTTTCTCTCCTCATCTGCCTCCACCCTGCCACTGTCCACTCATGGCGCTCAGTGTAATGCTTGATGAAGTGTGCTGGCGGGTGGAGATCACAAGTCGCCTACTCAAAGATGGCTGCCCGCTAGCCCCAATCAAGTGGTTCACCGTCCTCAGCACCAGCAGGCAATGCAACAGGTCCTGTCATTGAGTACCATCAGGCTGCTCCTCAACAGGCCGAGTGCAGTAACGGTGGTCACGAGGTAAGTGTGACTTCAGCCAGACCATTAAATGGGTGCAGACGACAACTGTCCTTCTCCATTTGCCTTTCGATTGCGTCACTTTCCTTGGAGCTACCGCAACACTGCCCATTGACCCAACCCAACATTGCTCCTGGTTAGTATTGAGCATTTTACCCTATGGCTCCAGCGTGCCCAGCTCCCGTTCAAAAATATGTCATGTGCCCCCAACTGCATCCAGTTCTGCATTGTGCGTTAGCCAACACGGTTCCCAAAATCGCAATGTGAACCCCAAGAATATCAAGGAAAAACAAAACTAAAAAACGTGTTTCTACAATGAGAGAATTTGTGCCAGACATCAACATCTCATTAACTGCACGTTTCAAAATAGGTCAATGTAAAACAGCAGTCTTAGCTGATTTTGAGCAAAACGTCTTCCGGGCAAAATGAGTGTGACAGATGGTTTGTACTTTGGACAGGAATGTTTACGCGTCTGGGGTGCTTTGCAATGTAAATTCCCTGATCTACAATTCAGTTCAATATGTCAGCTCGCGAGTAATTCCTAGCATTCCTATCACTAGGCCCCATGAATCATTTTCAAAGGCATGACCCGAAGTGCATCACTATCTCCTTAAGGACACAACAGGGTTGTGTATCATTTCAGAAAAACAGAGGCGAGTCACCGGAAATCCTGCCTCTGGCGCAACATGAACATGTTCTTGTAATGGCGCTCGTGTTAACTGACTAGAGATGGCGCTCACTGGAGGCTAACGCCATCTTTAAATGGAGCGTTCATAAACGGAGAGAGAGATTGCCCTGCAAAAAAAAAGAAGATGGAATGCACTGAGGCTCAAAGACATCAAAAGTTACCGCTGCTCAACATACGACTAACAAGCATACGTGAAACTAATATAATTGGCAGCAGTATAATGACAGTGTGTTCAAGCACCCGCCGCCCTCTGCAATGGCGGTGTTGAGATAAAATAGGGTGTTAGCCTTATATGCAGGCACATACCTTGTCGCGGATGCCTTGCCTCATGAGTTCTCGCTCGGCCTCCATCTTGGCGTACTTTGCTTTCCTTTCCTCCTCCTGCTGCCTCAGGGCTTCCTGCTGTTCCTCGACCTTCTTCTGGGCGTCGGGGTCCTTCTCCTCGTCTCCTCCAAGCATCTTCCCCATGTCTTTGGTAGCCCCTAAAGCAAAGAAGCCAGACATTAATGAAAGGGAATTTCAGTTAATTGCTAACATTGAATGCCACTTATGGAGACAGTCTGGACCCTTATTCTGTCTCATTTAAACTGTAATCCTTATGTTTCTGTTACACGATTGTTAATTTATAAAAGAGAATCATTAACCCTCTCCTTCAGGGCATTAAGTGCAATTATTGGAGACTTCAAAAGCCCACACTAAAAGAAAAGCCTAGATGAAAAAGAAACGAAGAGAAAGAGAGAACGGGGCAGCATAGAGTTAATGCCAATATTGTATTGCAGGACAGAAGAGTAAACCACGTGCCTTTACATGTTAGTGGAATTGTAGATAACCCTAAAAACAAGGCATTAGGTCATTCCATGTTCAATTACCAAGAGGGGAGTCCTGAATGATTCTGATCTGGATGCCATCAAAATGGGCCAACCAGCATCTCATGAACCCGGGCGCTCCCCCAACAGGTGACATGTGGCCTGGTTGGGGATGAGGTACACACCGCTTGAGTATGAACTTGTAAGCCAGACTACCCACTCAGTTTTAAGAGTACACTCTTATCACTAGCTGGGTGATGTGTTTGAGGACTGATGCAGTTTCGAAGACCACAAACTGCAGACAACCAATAAGGACAGAGTGCCGCTTTGATAACCTGCAACAAGATGACCCATATATCATATGACTCAAAAATGCCCTTATTTCCAAAATTAGGCGACTATTTCAGATGTTAGAACTCTGCTTCAAAGTCTCTGCCAAACCCCTGAAAGATACAGCATTAGACGGCACCCTTAAAGCCTACCAAATGTTTCCAATGTGGAAGCGCACATTGTAGAAAGCTCTGAGTACACGCACTGGAGAAAGACCCGAGCGTGCGCACTGTACAACTTCCCGAGCTTGTGCATCGTAGAAAACCCTGAGCATGCGCATTGCAGAAAGTCCTGAGCTTGTGCATTGTAGAAAACCCTGAGCATGCGCATTGCAGAAAGCCCTGAGCTGGCGTGCACTCAGCACTCCCAGAGGGGTGACCTGTCCTCTAGCTCGTGCCATATATTTGGACAAATACTTTGACAACTTGGCATTACGTCAATGCCCCTCTGAAAAAGGGCGCTCACTCTTGATTCAAAGCACTTGAGGGCGGACATTGAGTCTTAAAGCCATGCCTTATGGGCCTTCAGTAAATCAAACTATAAGTGGTCCAAGCAAAGCTGGAGAGGCTGATGTTTGGCGTCCTCTCTACACACACCAGGCATGCGCAGTGCTATCCTTCATATTCTGTAAGGTCTTCATGCTATATCCAGACCTGGATTAATGCCACTGCCTGCCGGATGAAATACACAAACACACATGCACTACTAGAGTCATAGAAATCACGACACATGTTTGGGGAAGAATGTTGCAGCCCTTTTTTCAATTCAAAGGAAACGTGAGCAGCCGACTGCTAGACTGCGTTCCCTCAGGGGAAGACGACCAGCTGCCCCAGATACTCTATCACCTCTTTCAGCCTCCTCAGTTTGGCCCTAGTTGCATGGTGTGGACGAGTTCCAGAGCTAGGCATACCCAATCCCAATCCGCATGGAGAGACTGACGAGAGAGCAAACATGTGATGGAAAGTTCTCCTTGAGAGAGGGAAGATTTGATGGGAATGACTATGGTATTGCTGCCTTCAAAGGCTTGGCACACCTCACTGGTAAAGTCCAGTAAAGCCAAACAGGCAACTAGGTTTGCATGGTGTCTCGTACAGAAGGGCGCGCAAGCGTTGACGGATGTGCTTAAGGCGTCCACCCGTGTGTATTGTCACATTAATTCCCAGGGGTTAAAGAGCATTAGCTAACGCACATCTAGGCCATTGTTGTTCCATGTTCCACCAAAATATAATGCCTCATGCTGCTCAAATTATAGCTACATACGAATCCCGACAGGAAGAGGAGAGACGTGTGTCGCTGGTATGTATCACTGCTTGATATCATACGTTCAGTCATTGTAGAGCTGTACATTAACACTTACAATTCAAGTGCAGGCCCCTACAGATAATATTAAATGCAGGCCAGCCTGTGCAACACTTTGGAAAGGATCGGTGTTTGCTCAAGACATGAATTTCCAACGCGATGTCGGAATGATTTGGTTGCCAACATTAGACATCCTTTTGTGTGGGGAATTAGCCATAGGTGGAATAATGTGCACATGGATAGAATCGCTCATTCCATTGTATTTCAGCAGATGGCAATCGGCAGCAAGATAGGCTGCTGCTGATCAGGAGTACTTCCTTGGGCGAGTGAGCACAGACTGCTCTAAACCCACTCTTCCTCCTCCTTAGAGGTAACGATCTTTGCTCTGACATCTGGTATTAATGACGTTAATGAGTCTATAGACTCCAAGCAGTAGTGCAAGGCATGGGTCACAATATAATGGTGCACACTTCTCACGTTTTGTGTAAATGTTGTGTATGTCCCACCTTCTAGGTCCACCTTGGGTATAACGTTTCCAATACCATAATGCAGACAGAGCACACAGCCTGTCTCTTGGAGATAGGCAGCCAATTTCCCTTCCTAAAACACGAATCAGACTGGATCCCAATATTCTCCTCTCCATTTCAGACCCATGGAAAGGCGCTCCAAGAGTTGGGGACACAGAATGGATCCTGCAAGGTCACTGACTGTCATAAGGGATGGACTTGGGATGGAAGAGCATTGATTTCATCTTAATATGCCCTTCTCTCTCGAATATGTATTAAAAAAATCCACACCATAACATGTACAACATTACATAAACACAAAGTTAACATCATTTAATCCATTTTGTAATACAGCTAAAACAGCTTTCCAGATAAAAACCAAAACCCCTAGGACATCGGTAAATCAAATACAAATTATGAACACAAATTATATGTTGGTATTACATTTCCTTAGGAACCTCTACTTTCAACTAATCTGCCCCTAATCATACAATCTAGCGTGATATCTGGTATCAAAGAATTGTTTTGACCATGTTAAAATGTATAGAGCTAAGATCATAGAGCGCAATTATCTCTTCCACGTCTTAGTCAGAAAATTCAACATTGTTAGAAGTATCTGGTCTCCACTTTGATGGAAAGGCAGCTACCGGAAGAATATTCAGTTGGAACTTGACATTCAAGCCAATATTCTGGCGATGATCAGTCAAATAAAAATAGTGTTCCATCCCACTTGTAACCTTAAAAGGTAAAAGATCTTTCTGTAAGTGGATGGATTAGACTTTTAGAGAAACTAATATATTGGGCCAGTTTTAAGTAGGCATCAACCACTATCTGGTCACTCATGATGGGAACAAGAGACATAACATGCCACAGGTCAGCCTGTATTCATGGGTTTAAGGTGAGAACACCATTTCCAGGGGCGGCCGACAGTTGTTCCAATTAGGTCCCACAGCACATTTTTAGAAATACTTGGGCTCTCAGCCCAGTGTAACCTTAAGCATAGTGCCAATGGTTTGTAACTGGCTTCATATCCGAGAGGACGCAGACCAAACTCAGGTACAAAGTCATTGTGGGGGTACTTCGTAGGAGATGCAACATTTGCTTTAGGGAAGGTTGTTCCTCAGATTCTAGAGCATTGATGGTTCTACGCTCCATAAATCGCCCCAGTACCATATTGCAGACCTGACGGGGACTTTATAAACGTCCACTGTGGAGGCCATGGCTTTCCCAGCAAAGCACCATGAAAGATAAACTGTGACACACATTTTACATCTCAGGTGTGCAGTACTCCTTTTCATTTGGCGGGGAAAGGGGTCCACAACCCATTAGTGCAGAAACGAGCACCTAAGTAAATGACTTAATTCACCTCATGTACATTCCCATCCTCCAATTTAAAGTCAATTCTCAGTGAACCAGCCATTGCCACAGTTTTATAAGTATTTACCACCGGGATGGTGATTCTGCAAAGCCCTCTTAGAGCATTAAGGTTTTCTTAAATGCCCATTTGGGGTTTTAGAAATCATGACAGCGTAATATGCATAAAGTAAAATAATTTCTTACCCCCGAAAAAGGGAGCCCCACCTTCAACATCTGCTTTATTTCTTGCGAGATTATGGGTATGCAGTATTTATGTTAAATATTTTTCAAAGAATTAACATATATTGAATATTTTATAACGAACATTTTTATAGAGAATGCATTTAGGGGTGGGATAAAGGGTTACATATTTTTGGGAAACAGTTGGGGTGGGTTTTTATGGGTGGGAAATTGCGTTTGGGAGGACACACCCCTCCCCCAAACAATAAAAATGTGCATTCTCTATAGCATTTTTCGTTATAAAATATTCAATATATGTTCATTCATTATAAAATATTTCGGTATGAAGACATGTAACCGAGATTATGTATAAATAATAAAAATAGCAGGAAGGCCCAAAAACACATGCTGGGTGTGCACCCACATTAATGGGGATTGTGTCAGTAGTCTCTCCTCCTGCTACATATCCGACACCAGCAGAGTTATTGCTGTATAATGATTTTATAGCTACCAGAAGTGCAGATGGCACACCCGATACCGACAACATCTCGCACACCTTGGACCCATCAATGATATCAAAAGCAGTACTAAAATCAAGAAAAACTCGATAAAGGTGGATTTAAAAAATATAGCACACAGTCACAGAAAGGAAAAAAATAACTTCTGTTCAAATCTCCCAGCAAAATAGTACATTTCTCTTTTCATGAAGGTGTGTCCCTCAGTGTTGATGAGAGTGTGTGAGGTATGGTGCTTCCTAGTCAAAGGAGGTGATGGGCAAAGCTGGTAGTCTAACATAATCTCAACACTTACAGGGCTTTAAGACGCTGGAAGGTCTATATGTTAGACGTCACCGCTCTCAGTAGCGTAAGGGCAGCGGTTCGGTTTTCAGTTTTAAGAAAGTAAACGACCTGGTTGTGTTTCACATCCATTGGAACCACAGGGGTGGTGGTCTGTGTGTGTTGCTGAATATTTGCCGATGTGATCTAAATATTCCACCAACATCTGGAGTAATAGAGCAGACTCCCCATTGAGGGTAGTGGAATTGGAAGATCTGAGAGGAAGGCTGAGGAAACCCCACTCACTTCGCTTCTCGCAGGAACTGCACTAGAAAAGGAGATGCATATTCATGGGTAGTGTTACTGGGCACCGTTCATGGGTAGTGGATGCACACGGAAGGCAATCCAGGACATCTTTAAGATAGGCTGGGCACCTTTAATGACAAGGATCGTTAAGGAAGATAGCCACTAACCCATTTCCCGCAGGAGTCAGACGGTGTTGACGTCGAAGCAGTGTACCTCTCATGCATTCAAAATCTTGACTACGTAAGTAGGCGTAGAGTCAAGTTCTGTCTAAGCCCTTGCTAACTTTAAAGCTACTTAACCATCATCCCATACAGCTTCCATGGCCTAACCCGTATTTCCCAGTTGCATGACTGAGCAGCAACTCACTCATGAGTACACCAAATACATTACAGAGGAGACTCCGGGCCAACTCATGGAAGACGCTCATCTGACCTGGACTCCACTGAAGAGCATGGGAAAGCCGTCGCTGCCAATCCGCACTGTACGCTGAATCCTCGGCTCTCCCTTTTGAGAGTAGACATATTCAGCGTCGTCCTAAAAAGGAAAGATGCGATTATCCTGCACACCAACACGCCTCACAATTTAGCAACTGCCGGTTGGCACGGCACCTCGAGAGCGCGCAGTCCAGGAAAGCAATCTGTCTAAGACAAAGAGGGATTCTGCGGAATGAAAAGCGCTCTGCTCTTTATTGATCTGAAATTGGTATTGATGCCTTTGCTTCACACTGAAGAAACACTTGCAATAGTTAATCACGAGAGAAGCGCACGGAGTTATCCACCCGTCAAAGGCTTTTTTGTTGTTTTTTTCCATCATGCAGTATTCTGAAATGGAAAGTCGGCTTATAGATACATAAACACATGAGTCTGAAGATCATTAAGGATGGCAGGTGTAGAAACTGGCACCATATCATATTTGCTAAGAATGCGTACGAATTGATGTCTCGGAGAGATATGAAGACATGAGCTTCGATTACGTTGACTACTTTTCATTATCCTATGGCAATGAAATTATGCTTTATCTTAGACTTCGGTGGTTGTTTCCTGTGTTCTTACAAAATAGAAGAAGGCAGAAGAATCCTCTTTTGGGGAGCGATTGGAATGATCATCATTTTGGACATGTTTATTTTTGAGCAGCTATCGTCAGCTGGAAGACCATGGCATGGCACATGTTCAATGCCATCTGTGTTAAAGGAGCTGAACATTTTGTTGCGAAAATTTGACTTGAATTAAACATATGTGAAGATGAGGGATTTTAAGACAAGATTTATTCCGAAAAACTCGTTTTGGTTTCTGTAATTATTTTTTCATTTGCTTAATGTAAGATGTAACCGGACGTTTTATTTTTATGTTTTACAAAGTGTTCTTTCTAGCGGAACTAGTAGATGTTACTACTTGTATAGGTTCTACTGCCCATGTCATTTTTGGCAGAGCACTCTCGAGCAGCAGAGTTCTTTGCTTGCATATATAACATTATATAAACTTTGTTATCCCTTTCAGAAATAGAATACTAAAACAAATGTAAAAAAAAGTGTTTGCTAGCTCGCTCTCACCATATGGCCATTCTGTCACATGTAGTTATACTCCCTGGTTGAACATGGACCAGGTTTTCAAACAAAGGAGATTCAAACCACATTAGGTCACCGAATATAGGGCATGGAGAAATATTGAAAATAGAGAAACCCAGTCAACTACTTTACCTTCAGTGAGTGAGGCAGGAAGCTTATGGGTGGCTAAAACTGCAGGCTCTGCTCACTACAAGTGCACTTAACACTGCAGCATACAGCACTGGTGCATCAGCTCCTATCAGTAAATCCAAAATGGCGTTGTGCGTAGGCTTCTCCTCTAAAGGCTTGGCCCGGACCGTTATCCAGTTTAAGCCATCATTCATGACTGACCAATGCCCACAGAAGTAAGCATACATTTAAAATTCAAATACAGTCTTAAGATCAAGCCACCTGATCAAGCCATGTAAAATTAACCCTACACTGAAGGAGCCAATCCTGGGATGACATAGAAAACGAACCACCGCTCCCCAGCCCTATACAAGGAGAGAGAGCATGTCAGCAGAGGGGGAGAGGAATGAGACAGACCTTCATCCATTCCCGGGATACGCAGAGAGGCAACTACCTGGGTAGAGATAGTCTGTGCTCTAACAGCAGCGTTGCTGTGGCAAGGCAACGACAAAGGTCCCACCAGAACAGCAGGTGCTAAATGTAGGAAAGGACTACGTTAAATGTCTCCCTCAAAAAACGCGGGCTTGAGATTCTGAGAGTCCTCCCATGGGGAACTGTCCCAATATCCCAATTCTGCAATGGCTCAGTACTTCTCATCACTTCATAGGACCCTTCAATTCTTTGTTACACAAAGGCGTTCTGACACCAAAATCATCCTATTAAGTGACCCATGACTTCACATGTTATATCTGAGTCCCTGAACTTTTGGGAAATTGGGTCCAGCTGCCTAAACAGTCCAATGTTCAATGAAACCAAGGTAAAATCGAACACATTTCACCCTTTAACTACCTACCGAAATCATTTACAATTTTCTTTAATAGGTCTCCAAATCACATAAACCCCCTTACTGAACCAAACAACTCAGCCATCAGAAGCGGTGTTGCAGAAAATGTTCACCCACTAGTGTCTACTCTGGTAGTAATTAGAAATTAGAACCCGACGAGGGGGGTGTGGTAGTCCCCCAGCCAAGGAGGAGGCTTGGAACAGGGTCCTTGCCGTGCAGGCTAGGACCCCACTCCAAGCCTCCTGGCAGCGGTAAGCCGCCATCGTCCCTCACCAGGAATAAAGTAGGTGCTCTCCCTGCTCCCTGCATCCCTCTTTCCCCCAACCCCACTCCACTTTTTCACATATTTAGGGCCCCCTTCTTCACTTACCTGCTGCAGCGTTGTCCCTCGCTGGCGCGGGGAACAGGACTGTTCCCGGCGCATCTCCGCCATGCAATTAGCCTCCTTGGAAAGGGAGAAGGGACTACTATTGTCCCTTCTCCCTTTCCATGGTGGTTATTTTGTTTGTTTACATTTTTCTTCTATTAATTTCAATGCCCGCCATGGAAAGGAAGAAGGGACTATGTGTAGTGCCTTCCGTCTGATCCCTGGCAGCCATTCTTTTTGCATCTTCTTTTTTCTCGAGTCGATAAATGGTTTTGATGCTGTTTCTGGGCTTGAGAAAAAAATGCTATTAGTACCCCGTACAACGTGCTAGGGTACTAATAGCAATAGAAAACTCGGAGGGGGGCTTTACCGGTTCTATTGCTTAAGTACTCATTACTATCTGTCAGTCAGCTGCAGGGCATCACCTGCCACGTTCTGTGATGTATATTTAATTCTGTTGTGAGAAACAGAGAGGGTTTGCATATGAATAGATGTTCTCCCTGAAAGCACATTAAAGGGTACTTGATTCATTCCATATTAATTGCACACCTATTTTTTGCCATGCAGGGAAACTAGTCAGACTAAATAAATGAGCCAAGGCTGGTTTGACTGAATACAGTTTCTTACACAAATCATATACCAGCGTGTTGCTAGTAATTGAGATAGTATATATCATTTAACATTTGATAATGCAATGAATCTGTGTATTTTACACCGACGTGCCTATTCACATGCACACGAAGATTTGGCTAATGCAAGATGTTTATAACTTGTCGATCGACCTTCTTTCATGTGAGCCAGTGAAGGCAACGGGTCCATTGATATTGCATTTTGCTGTGAAGCGGACAGAGGCTGCTGCAACCTGTGGCCCATGGAACCAATCGCGCCTGTTTTCTCAAGTGCTGTGGTACCTCGTTCATGGAACTTTTAGCACAGTGCAGAGCGGTACAAAGTCACTTTGCACTAGCTACAAACACCCTGATTCACAGAGCGGTGCAAAGTAACCATCGTCATGTGCGGAAAATAAGCTTCCTTCCAAAATAATACTTGAACACTCGGACATTTTTTCTCCGTTATTCACGAAAATTGTAAACTCATCTTTCCGAGATAAAATAGTACCGGAAAATATAAAAAAAGTCACCATTACTCCTTTAGTAAAAACAAACAACTTAGACCAACGCGACCCTAATAATTTGAGGCCTATTACGAATTGTAATTTCACCCTTAAAATCATGGACAAAGTCGCTACAGCACAATTACAGGAATTTGTTGATAAAAACGAGTTACTACACACACAACAATCCGGTTTTAGAGCTGCACACAGCACTGAGACAGCAATGCTAGACCTCCAAACAAAAATGCTGGAAATCATGGACAAGGGCAAAACTGGCTTAATAGTGCATTTAGACCTAAGTGCCGCGTTCGATCTGTTAGACCACCGACTCTTACAACAAGCACTAGCCAAAACTGCAAACTGTTCCAATGAAGCCATAAGCTGGCTCACCTCATTTCTTGAGAATATAAGATCACGTGTTCATTGGGGAGACAAATTCTCAACCGAACATAACATCTCGTGCGGAGTTCCTCAGGGAGCTAGCCTGTCACCATTGCTATTTAATATCTACATTCGCCTTTTGTGTGAATTATTAGAACAACTCCAAGTGTTTTTCACTAACTACGCTGACGATACTCAGCTAGTTATGGAACTGAGCGGTGATTATGCCAAGGACAGTATCACACTGAACATCCTCTACAAGAACATCGAAGTGTGGATGAACAACAACTGGATGTGCCTGGATAGCAATACAACTGAGTTGATGGTATTTGGATCCTCTCAGGCGCGCGCTAAACTGACATCCGACTACAAGGCATTTCAAATCAAGGAATCCCACATCGAAGTAGCTGATAAGGTCAAAACACTTGGTATGACTCTCGAAGCTTCACTCAACGCTGATGCTCAAGCTTTGTACGTCACCAAGACCTGCAATTACTACATTAGACTACTCAAGGCAATTAGACCTCTTCTTAATGAAAAGAATTGTGCCACCATTGCCAGAGCTACCATCCTATCACGTTTGGACTACGGTAACGCACTCCTTGCTGGTACCACCAAGCAAAACCTGCACAAGTACCAACTGATTCAAAATCAGGCGATAAGAATCATTAAACAAAAATCCAGGAGAGATCACATTAGCGATTTCAGACGTGACCTGCACTGGTTAAAAATGGAAGACCGTGTACAATTCAAGTCCCTGTGTCTAACCCACAAATGCCTTTATGGAAAAGCACCCGCCTACCTTAAGACTAAACTTACACCCTACATCCCGACCAGAACATTAAGATCCGAAGCTAAGGGCTTGATAACAACTACTAAATTCAAAAAAGAACTAGGTCTAGGAAGAGCTTTCCCTACCCGCGCGGCAACCCTCTGGAACAATCTTCCGACATGTCTCAGACTGGAAACTAATCTCCATGTTTTCCGCAAAAAACTTAAAACTCTGCTCTTCAAGTAATCCCTGATTAGAACCCTCGCCACCTACTGCTAACTTCCTTATGTGTCAATCTGTCACGTCCAATGTACTATCCTCTTTTGTGTCTCTGTCTCCTCGTATGCGCCCCGATGCTTGCGAGCGGTCGGCGCACTACAAATAAACAAATAAAATAAATAAATAAGTGCATTTTTACGGAGCGAAGTCACTTTGCACTGCAAAAGTACTCTTTGCACCGCGCTCGATAGCCCTAGTTCACGGTGCAAAGAGTACTTTTGCATGACTAAAAGTTGCGTGATTTAGGCCTATGGTCTGGGGAGCAGTGCAGGTCTGTCCTGCTGTTATTTACATGTTTGGTGTTGGCTTATGGGGGATGCAGAATGTGGAGTACGTCAAAAGCACGCAGGCCTGACTCGTCAGCCAGATCCACAGGAGGTGCCGCCAAGCAGCAACATGATTTTCTGGGAACGTACTTTGAAGGCTTAACAGCAGGTGTTCTCCTGTACGTTCCCACACTTCCGAGTAACGGGGAGAGGAGTTCAGGGCGTGGGGTTCGTTAAAATCTGCTCGATCGAAAACAAGTTGCGATTTAGGAAACAAGTTCTATGTAAGGCTGGCATTAAATCCACTTAACACTAGGGCATGAGACTGTGCTGTGTAGGTGTGCATTCATGCACCTTCTCAGCTGGGGTTTCCCCCTGGTTCACATTCCATTCTTTTGATGTCACGTGTGTGCCATGGTTTTCCTATTTATTTCACAGTGGATCTGCTCTCCCACTTCATTGTCAAACATGCTCATTCACGTTCACGTTGGAAAACAACAATGCAGTACAGCGTTCGAAGTGAGCGGGAACGGTCGGGAGCGGTGTTCCACTACTTTTATTTTTTTACTGTTAACAGCTGCACTACTTTTTCCAACCATTTTCACCATCCTGGAACTGTGCTTTATGAAATTAAAGCTCACGTCTCCACTTTACCACCGGATATCAGTTACAGCTAAACAGAAATCTATTTCAGCTCAATTGGCTGTCACCCAGCAGGACTGCACCCCTTGAAAAATGTGTTGCACATTGCTCCTTTGCTTCCTACTCTCTCCTCCGCTGGAGTCACAGTGCCCCTACTTTTTTTGGTACACTTCTCTCACTGATGCAGTTTTACTTTATTCCGGGTGGGTGGCTCCTAGGTTAGGCGAGTTTATCCCAGTCAAGGGGCATGTCTGCACCATGGAAGTTGGAATTCCAGCTGGATCAAATCAGCCGCTCACACCTCAGAGGCCAATACACTGATTACCATGGAAACAGGTACTAAACAAAGGCTATTCTTTTAGCTCTTAGATATGGGGTTTTAATATACCCAGATTTTAACAGACAGCACATGCTCAGACTGGCATTCCACCGGCTTATAGAGGAATCGGTTAATTTGGGCCTTGTCAGCTACCACCGCAACTCTCACCAATGCCCAGCCCCACGGTTAGCTTTTTTGGGATGCAGCCAATGAGCTACCATGAGTGACATTGCTTCTCAGAGTTCCACACATGTACCGCCAACATGAGGAGGATCTTGCTGGGACTCTCTGCTAAGATCAGTGCAGGTGTTTCATCAATCACCTGACCACATCTGATTTCATCACTCTCAAATTGTTGGCGCACGAGATGCGTCATTTTGGATTGAACACAAACAGTGACTTGAATTGCTGTGAACCTATTGAGATTAATATGTCCATTGTTTCATGTATGAAATAAAAAAAAACTCATCCGGTCAAAGGGTCACTCGAGCTTTATTAACTGCTGGCTCTGGAGAGCCACCTCAAGATGATCGATGCCTTCAGATTGCAATACCCTCCTGTCATCAAATGTTATTTACGGACGCGCAATTTTGTGTCTCTATTCTCCAAGGCGCCACTCTGCGGCAACAAATACGCCACCTAAAGAAGACGAAATCAGGTTGAAAACAAAGCTGGATCCAGATATATGACTTGAGTTCCTGTTGGTCACTGGCAGGTGTTGCTGTACACCCAGGGCTTTAAGTGGGGTGAGAAATGGAGAAGGAGCCCTCATTTGGGGGCGTGGCTTGCATGATGGGCGTGGTCTGAAAAGTACACAAACCATATTAAGATACGTAAACAAATATATAAATGCCTCTAAGCATTTATATATTTGTATGCGTACCTTACTATGGTTTGTGTACTTTGCAAGCCATCGTTTATAACTATAGAAATATGTTGCATATTTCTATGTTTATAAAAGATGGCTTTAAAAGTACCAATTTAATTATCTATGTGCACGCCTTACTATGGTTTGGGGTACTTTTCAAGATTTGTTTTTCAAACACAGAAATATGTAACGTTTGTATGTTTATAAAAGATGGCTTGAAAAGTACACAATTCAATCCATCTTTTATAAAGATTTGCCGATGAACAAACCCTGAGGCGTCTTTGTCCATCGGCAAATCTTTATAAAAGATGGCTTGAATTGTGTACTTTTCAAGCCATCTTTTATAAATATAGAAATATGTCACGCAGTCCCCAGGTTCGCCGAGGGTCAAAGATGAACAGTGACCTGGGAGGATGAAACAAAATGACAATAATTTCCTCTGGTGGCCCCTTGTGCGAGGGGCCACCAGAGTAAGTTACAGTGACTGACAGAAGGGCCAGCCAGCAAGAGCTACTCTGCGGCTGGCTGGCACTTCGTCAGCTTGACTGACTCAATGGTGGGCGCATCTTCTGTCATGGCTATGGCCGAGGCGGGATAATGTGTCCCGCTGTGGTGTGGCCTGAGGGCCCTGGCTCAGCCCCACGGCAGGGCCACGGCCCACTTAAAGCACTGTGTACACTTCAGATTTTGTAAAGCCACTGATTGACAGTTGTGATCGAAATACTCACAATGACACGTTGAAATCTATGGCTAGTATCAGGGAAGCTGTTGTGACCGCCAGCTTACTGAGCTTCCTTGCGATACCAGCAGCAAATGTAACCCTCAGAAGAAGAGATCAGCAGACACGTTCACCATAAAATCGTGGAAGCACTCAATGCGTGCCCGCCATGCAGCGCGTCTGCTCTGCACATGAATGCATAACATGAAATCCACAAGAGCATGCATGGCAACGTGCACATCACCTGAGCATTAGTTTCACGTCATGGAACATGTTTCTTTACACTTCTACGTGGAAAGGGAGATTTATTAGACTTTGCCACAGGGATGCATTGTGATGCGCAAGGAGAAAAGGGTTTCCCAAACCTGCCTCATTTCTATGAACCCTTTACTGCTCTCTGTTTACAGAATCAATGCAAGATGAGTAGCTACTTTTGCTCCCCTACTTTACTTCAACCGGTCATGAAAGCAGTCAAAAAGACTACCACCATACCTCAACTACAAAACCCGACTAGCCGATCAAGAATCAATTTTTGTAGGATTCACACTTTTTCAATTATTTAGGTGAAATGCTCTAAAGAAGGGGTCTGCAACCTTTGGCTCTCCAGATGCTTTGGACTACAACTCCCATCAGTCCTAGCCAGTAGAGTAAATGGTGATGGATGATGGGAGTCATAGTCCAAAACATCTGGAGAGGTCAATGTTGAAGAACCCTGCTAGTCTAAAGGAAGGTATTCATGTGGGTGTGTTTGTGTGCGTCCTGACTCAACAGAGAGTTTACAGCAGAAATACATTTGCTTTGGTTTGCCTGCTGCCGCTCACCACAATGCAGTCTAATTCACAAGCAAGCTCTAAGTAGCACAGACTTAGTGCTTTTTTTTGGTGAATTGGGCACACTTAGCGTAGTACAAAGAGTACTTTTGCAGTGCAAAGTGAATTTGCTCCACAAAAATACACTTTGCACCGCTTTGTGAATTAGACCCGGTACAACATGTTTGTTGGCAGTGCTAAGTCACATTGCTCCGCGCTGAGCGTTCCATGAATTAGACCCTTACTACTTCTAACGCAAACAGCTTTTTCTGAGTTTAAGTTCTCTTTTATACAGTTAACAAACTCTTACCATGGTCACAAAGATTCTAGAAATCTGAATCTTGAAAGTTAGACTTCCAATGTCAAGTGGTGCCAATCGAGGTGAGACCGAGGGCCTGATTCAGAGCTACGTGTAAAATAAGAAAGCCGACAGTCCTTGATGGAAAGACACTTTTCTTGTTTACTCCATATTCTCTGGGCCTCATTACAAATGTGCTGGTCCAGAAACAAGGTTATCAGTAAGATTACCCTTGTTTCCAGACCGCCACACTGCAAGTCTGCCTGCCGGGGCTGCCGCACCCGGCAGGCCTGACCCTTCGGGGTGTAACGGCCCCGGTAGGGCAAGTTGTCATGGAAGCACCGGCACCATTAACCAGCACCGGTGCTTCCGAGTCACCATAGTCCTATGGGACTCCACGGGAATTGCCGATTTACCGAATCCCCACCTGACATCCCGCTCCAACGGGACTTGTAATGTCCCATTGGCACCGGGAAGTGAGGCCGCGGATTCAGTGTTTCGAGGTCAGGGGCATCCCACCAGTAACACCAGCGGGTTACCGCGGACCTCGTAATGAGGCCCTCTGCCTGTATTAATAAGGCACAGCATATGGAGCAGGCAAGGAAAGTGTCTTTCCATCAGGGAATTACATTTTCTTATTTGTCACTGACCTTGGAATCTGGAAGGAGTTATCAATTCCACCTCCTAATTTGTGCCTCATTCGCTTCCCTTGCCACATCCATTGCTGCTTTCACAACTTGATTCATTCATCCTCCTACTAGCTAGGACTTCCCTTTGCAACTCATTCTAAAGGTTTTTCACCACCCCATCTTTTCCCACGTAGTGTTCTATCTGTTTTCCCTACTCTTTGTTTTGACATTCCACTACCTCGACCATTACATTGGTACACCACCTCATAGTTGCTAACATGATCCATTCCAATCTGCAGGTGCTTATCCAGTCCTGTTTTCTTCCTTTGCCCTCTGGGCCCTGTAATTGTGCTTTTCCCATCCCATTATATCACTCTCACTACAAGTCCCAGAATGCAAAGAAAAATTAGCACTGGATAAGCACATACAAATTGGAATGGAACATTTTGGCAAGTATGCCGCCTTGCTTTCCTTTCGAGTACCTGTTGCTGTTTACCACCTGCCCATTTTCTTTTCCAGGCATTGCATGAAGAAAAGATTAAAGGACTCATATTATAGAGTGAGAGTACCATTATAATGTTCCAACTGTGACACTAAAGTCAGCACTGTGTGCAATGTATGCCACAGCCAGTTGGCTGCATCCCGTTGAAGAAAGTCATGAGTGTCTGGCGATCTGCTATTTAGGAGCAGCACCCCGCCATGTGTTACGAGTCTCCACTGTAATGGGTAATGTTATTTCATCTTATTGTGACAGGTAATTGAGACAGAATGGAAGACAACCTAGGAACAGTAATATTAATGTGTTCCAGCCAAACGTGTGGCAAACCCAATTGAAAGAATGCAACAGCGACCTAGTGGCTGCTTAGATGCTACTGTTTCACCCGATGAGCTGCTGGCACATCACACGCACCCAACATGGGAGGGGAACCTAGCTTACATCATCAAAGCTGAGTATCATTTTGAGGTGCTTGTGAGTTTCCCTCTCTGATTGGCTATCCCGATCACATGATCAGGGATAGCCATCAGGGAAACATTTAAAGCGTGTGCCTGCTCGGATTAGGTGGTCGATGGTAAGGTATATGGGTGTTCGAAATTACAAGCAGTGAAGTGAAATAAAAACTAAAAATTGTCCTCCTATTTCACTTCACCGGCGGGGCAGATTTTTTTCTGATCCTCCACTTTAGAGTGATTTTTTTTCCTGCTCAAAATGTAGGTTTTTTTGGGGTGGTTTGTCAAAAATGTCATCAAATTAGACTGTTAAAAACATGTTTACGCACCCCCTTATTGACCAACATGTTTGGCAACAATTACCCAAAAATGAGATGTATGGTGTGAAAACACCCAAAATGGACAATCTTGTTCTGATAGTGAAAATGTGGACGCAGCAAATATGTCCCAGTATTCACCAATTTATCCACAGCTAGGGTGACCGACGTCCTGGTTTTCCAGAGACAGTCCCGGGAAATTGCCCTCCATTTTAGGGTCCCGGCAGTTTTTTAATTTTATAAAACTCGTCCCGGGTTTGCAAGGGTGGGTTTGCTACAGTGCCGCTCCCCTCCAATGAGAGAAGTGTGCCTGTGAGCACAACCCCTCCTCGCCCCCGCAACAGGCCAGCGACATAGAAGTAGGACTACAGTTTTATTTGTTTACTTTAGTCCTACGTCTATGTCTATTGTCTGTCCTGATTGTTTTTTATCTGGTCACCCTATCACCAGCGCAATTTTCAGTCACTGTGCCCACCTGTAGCTAGGTGCTAAAGCAGCTGCCAGAGCAGAGTGCTTTCTGTCCGATTTATTGTTAGAAAAGCCGCCTTTCTGGTTCATGAAAGTAGCTCACGTCGCCTCTCTTAACCCTTACCTTTGTTTACTTGTATTTGGGTATTTGGGGCGTTGTTACAATCATTACGATTTTGTCGCTGGTGGGATCTACCTCGGTCAGACGGTATAATCGTGCACAACCATTAAGTTGCACCACTTTGGGAGAAGCAAACTTCAGGTGCCCCTGTACCAACGTGTACAGTGGCACAAGATTGGTACAATGCTAGACGTCGTTTTGAGTCCAAGATGTATAATATCTTATGTTTCCACAGCAACAGGGGGCCAAGCAGAGACTGGGCAGAGGCCAAGACAGTAACTCTGCAAAATTCATCCTTTGGCCAGTTTTTTCCAGCATCATTTGCTGATCTTGACACTGTTGCCTCTACATATGGCCCCTACGTACTACCACTGCTGAAGCCGGGAGGGCAGCGTATACGTGCTAAATTATGGAATTTAATTAACTCATTGTCACGCCTAGAAACACTTGTGTACAGGCGCGTTATAAATGACATATATCATATCATAGACATATAACATTTTTGGGAACATAGTGGAGCATAGGAAGCACCGTTGCTGAAAACCCAGACTGGATTTCAAGCATCCAGAAATGTCCCTTTGATCTCTCAGCTGACTTTTGCAGTAACATTGATGGAACTTTCTGCAATCGCTCAACACCAACCCGAAAGGGGGGATGAGTAGCACATCGGGTGATTTCCACCTGGACTTCAGGTCGAGAACTAGGACATACCCTGGGTTTGCCTCTGAGTTTGATGACCTGTGTCATCCTTTCAGTTACAGGGCCCTCTCTATGCTGAGTGAAATCAGATCTGCTATGTACAGACGGTATCATACCAACATATCAAATCACATTACAGCTGATCCCAGAACATGCTTTTTTAAACTCGTATTTTTGAAAAAACATAGATGGGGGTTGGGTTGGCGTCTTCATTAAGGTGGGTGAGTGTGGGAGGAGGTTGCGGGCGTCTCCCCCGCATATGTTTGCAGTAAAGTGGTGTAAAAGAAAAAAAAATGTTCTGGACCCGCAGTAATATTTACGACGTTTTCAGGTACAGCAATGTACACATTGAGCATGTAGTCCATCAATCCGAGGACATAAGCCTTTCTCCTTCGTTGTCATATAATTGATTTCAAATGAAGACCTAGTCGTTATGCCACCTACCCCTCTTAACATACTGGCTGGATCCAACCAGCAGCTGTGTTGCAGAAGAAAGCCTCCCCGTTTACTCTCGGGGGACAGCGCTTGACTGTGTGATTCTGCATTGCTTGTAACCTCAAATGTGTGCATGTCCGCACTCCCACAATCAAGGCCGCAGAGGAAACATGGCTCCCATGTGGCCCCTGGCAAGCACAGTTGAATGAGAACCTCAACGATGGTCTGAGCAATTGAGCTCCAATTGACTCAGCCGGTGATTGTGATTAGTGAATCTCATTGCTGCACAAATATTTAGGGAACGTTGCCCTTTAAAGGACTCAGGACCAAACCACTAGTGTGCAGCAGCGTGTGGGCTGCAGCTCTAAGTGCACATTAATAAGAGTGCTGTGTAGCAAACAGTACACAGGACCTGGGCGTGCAGTAAACTAGTGAGTGGTTGGTGGGATGGAGCATTTCACATAATACTAAGTACTCAGGAGAGTGGAGTGGTGTGGAGTGACCTGTATTTAAATTATGAAAGTGCTGTGCGGCATCAAACACCAGTAGGAAACTAGTCATTTGATTGGTTCACTGGGCAGGGGAACTGTGCTCTGACTTGCAATGCTGTTCATTCTGTCCTCACTTAGTTCATGTCACAAGCCATGATTGTGGGCGGTGATGTGTCAGCGATCATTTTCAGAACCAAGTATTGACTGTATGTCTTTGGTAAATTACAATGACTCACTGCATGCTCCACTCACGATTTTGCGCCCTATCTCACTGGATAAGGAGAAGTACATGTTTTGCACAATTTACATATCGTACAATATAATAAAAGGCCATATGTATGTTTGTCCGAGGCAGTCATGCGCAGTAGAGACTGCCCACTTTGCTTGTTGTCACCGGTAGAGGGAGCTGTTGCCTTGGAATACGAAGACTCTCAAGATTTTTCTCCTCATGCACTGTGGCCCGTGTGCACAGGCTTTCACAGTAGTGTTATTACATTGGTTCATTCTTCCACTGTCAGCCTCTCTCTCTCTCTCTCTCTCTCTCTTTATCTGGCTCTCTCTCTCTCTCTCTTCTCTCTCTTTCTCTTCTCTCTCTCTTCTCTCTCTTTCTCTTCTCTCTCTCTCTCTCTCTCTCTCCCCCCTCTCACTCCCTCTCTCTCTCTCTCTCTCTCTCTTTCTCTGGCTCTCTCTCTCTCTCTCTCTCTCTCTTTCTCTCTTCTCTCTCTTTCTCTTCTCTCTCTCTTCTCTCTCTTTCTCTTCTCTCTCTCTCATTGATACAGTGTAAAAGTGAATCTGGGAAGAGCATGTAAGTGATGGGGAGGCCTGAACTTTTGTTCTGAAAGAAAGAGCACCATGGGAAATGACAAAAGCAGGGCCAAATCTCTTTCCTCCACTTGCTTGGTGGCAGGCTGAGAGTCATGTGAGGCATTTCTATTTACAGTTGTATTTGTATTTATTCGCCAATAATGATGCCATATGTCACTGAAGTAAATTGGTGTGTGGTCAGAATTAGAGTATACCTTGTGATTGAGTGATTTTAAAATGATACATATACCAGGGGCAAGCACTCTGTAGCAGACATGCATACGATATACAATAAGGGCTTAGTGTATGATTCTACATAGGAGCACATTTACGAATGTGCATGCCAAAAACAATAGAGATGGGGGGTGTACTTTGGGAGGAATAGGGAGGGTGTGGAAGATGCCCTTTCACGATTAGCAGATGGCACGTGAGCGAGGACTTGAGAACGTCCACAGATGGACTGTCTTTGGTGACCAGTGCGAGGGAATTGCAGCGGGGGGGGGGAGTGCAAGTAGATAGAATGAACAGAGGTGGACGGAGACGTGGGGATGAAAAGGTTGAGAAGAGGGCAGCATTGGGGAGCTTGAGAGGGTGACGAGGCAGAGATAGATTTAGCAAGGTAGTGGGTGGCAAGATGATTGATCAATTTGAAGAAAAGGAGTAAACATGTAAAGAGAATGGTGTTGCTTGTAAGGGCGTCCAGCATGTCACTGGTGGGTTGAGGTGGGGATGCGGGGGAGGATTCAGGTAGGTTTTAGGTGGTACCTGTGGCAAAAGCGCAATCTTTGTTTATGGGAGAGAAGAGGCAGAGTGAGTGACTTTGGAGTAGGCTTCAGCAGTAGGCAAGTCTCCTGATAATAAAGCTAGGGACCCTGAGTGGTAGTGGCTGTACTAAACTAGAGGCTTGCGTGAGGGGACTGAGGTCAGGAGGAAGGAGACGGCAGATATGAGTATGGGGTTGGGGCTACATGCATGGCGACAGATTCATTCTGTCATGGAGGAGTTAATCATCAGGCAGTTTAGAGCCATCCCTAGCAAGATAACTGTGGGCTAGATGGTGGTGAGATCAGAAATAGCCTGGGAAAAGGGGGGCATGGAAAAGATGATCTGGGTATCACTGGCAAAGAGGAGGTGCTGAAAGCCAAAACGTGACATGCGTGTCTGAAGGGGAGGTGTAAAGGATGATGAAGGGTGGCCTGAGAATGGGTCCTTACAAGTCTTTCCCAGGAAGGCGTGTAGGGGAGGAAGTGTGAGTGTTCCATGAGATGGATAAGGCATGGTCAGAGACATATGATCAAGATGTGATTGAGACGTCATTCAGTGGGGCGTTTTTTCCAAAACCAAATTTGGAGGGGATCACACTGTGTGATTCTCACGTGAGTCGAGAATATGGACAACTCTCTCGCTCAAGGATCTCAGAGTGGTGTTTCAGAAGAGAGATAGGTCTGTAGACAGAAGCATTGATAGAGTTCCTTGCTACACCTAGTGGAGTCTCCTGGGACTTTTACCCATCGGGCAAAGAACAGTGTTTAACAGGCAGTCTATATGCAATCAGGGCACAGAGAGGAATCTCTGGACAGTTGCCCCTGAACTATGCTCCAATGTCTCCAACAAGCCTTAATCGCATATAATATCCGATGAATCAAACATCTTGCATCAAGTTCACCATTAAATATGCAGTGTACAATTCTATATGTGACTCTGCTTATATACTTCTAAGTCTCTGCCTTGACTTTTATCTGACGATTGGCAATGCTGCAGTTTCAGGTATTTGAAAAGTGTGCATGTTTGTGATTAGACTGCAAATCAGAAGCGTTTCATGGAAAACAACAATCCTATCCATGTTGACCTTTAATTGTGAGCCTTAGGGAATGTAAGACATTGCACTATTGATTTCTACTTTAAAGAATGACTTGCTAAGAAGGCAAAAGAGAGACATGGGCCTCATCACGAGTTGGGCGGTAACGCCGGCGCTATTAGCGCTGGCGCTAATAGCCCTACCGCCAAACCCCCCGGCACTATTAGCGCCGGATCACGGGTTTGGCGGAAGGGTTATTGCCCATTCCCCATTGGGCCCATTCGGGAATTCCTCATTCCCCATTAGGCCCAATGGGGAAAATTTGCGCTATTACTGCCGGCGGATTTCCCGCCGGCGGTAAATGCGCCGAAAATCGGCAATTCTGCTGTGGATTTCCCCACAGCTCAGAGTTGGGAGGAAATCCACCAAAGCCATGATCTGGCGGACCCTTAAATGCAGCGGTAATAGCGCTACCGCCGCATTTCAGGGTTACCGCCAGGCTCGTGATGAGGCCCATGATGTCTGATGTTTGTTCAAAACCAAACTAAAAGCCTACCTCTTCACCTGCGAGTTACCCTCTTTAGCCACCTCTCATCTGCTGCTAGCTAATATTTTTCCCGCACCTCTAACCTGCCTCTGTTCCTCACTCTCTCTGCCTCCACTCTAGCACTTCACCCCTCATGGTCACATCCCCAGCACAGCTGGCTGTACCGCCTACCTGCACTTAAAAATGTCCAATGCTCATTGTCCTTAATCTATGTATGTCTACTTAAGTATTGTCCATAGTGACTGTTCCATTTACTCCCCTACATAACCTGGTCAGAATGTCCTCCAAACTCACCCCATTGTAAGAAGCTCACTGCTTCCCGTCTAGTCCGATTTCTTATCTGTCGTACGTTCTTTTGTGATCAATATGGCATTGTTCCTCCTGTATATGTAAATAAATAAACGTGGGAGAAGGACCTGCCTGGGGCACTTCAAGTCTGATATCTTTTGTAATAATTATGATTAGGAAGCTAATCACAAAAAGAGAAAACTCTGCAAAAGAGGAAGGGAATTCAAATGTAATGGTGTCAGCAGAAATCTATCTGGGCAGATAACATGATACAGTGCCCTCCCAGTAAGATCTATATTGGTTTACTGTAGTCCATTGTCTAGACTTGTCAGGATTTCTAAAGCTATATACAATAATTATATACATCTTGGAATGACAATGTTCCTGGCCAAATCAATGTGAATCTCCTGGGAGAGTGGCAAGGGAGGCTAATATATGAGGCTATTTAGGGCCTAACATACCTGGGCAAACATCAGAGCCTGGTGATGACTAGGATACATGTTCTACTTACCTCTGCCTAAACATTGGAGTATGAATGAAATTACTGCATGGATTATCACACTCAGGCTTCCTGCAAGGATTGGCTCCATCGTCGGGGGCTCTCTTAAGCAGCACCCTCCACTAGAATGGCACCAGGCATGTTATATTTAGATCCTGGTGCTGTAAACTGGTGGAGCCCGAGACATCTGCATACATTTGCCTTAATGTAGCAGCATTCCCTATTACACTGCCATGAGTGTCTGAAGCATCCACAACCCTCACACTAACCCCTCCCACTTACAGCTATGTTATGTTAAAACTCTTTTATACTGTGTCAATTTACCACCACCGTTCTCCCAAAGTGCCACGACTTGTCTGGAAGTGAGTGTATTGTGCCCATGCCTTGGGTTTCCAGATCAGTCTATGAAGGAAAGTAAAAAAGGGGTGGGTTGAAGTGGCGAGGAAAAGGGGTACAGGTAACACAGGCAGTGTGGTTCAAGCAGAGGCAGAGCAGAATTAAGGTGGATGGATAGTGTTTGTGGTAGCGTGAGTGCATGTTGATCCGGCCAAAGTCGATCACAGATCGGGTTTGTGGAAATGAGGATGGTCAATTCTATGGTAGCAGGGAAGATTTATATGAGAGTAGTTTCAGAGAGATAAAAAGGTATGACAAAAAGTATTGCGTTGGTTGATCTGCTAAGAAAACCATTAGGGCCTAATTCAGAGAGCATTTTCCAATGGGGTTTTGCCATTATAAAACGCTTCTGTGAATTAGGCAATTAAAGTCTATCAGCTTGTACTGCTATTGGGTATGTTTCATTTCTCACACCGAACAAGCTCTGGAATAGACATTCTGTGACTGTCAAGTCAAGTGGCCATAAGAACGTTGAGTGGGCAAGAGGGCAAACAGAACGGCAACGAACGGGGGCAAATGTCTCTCCCTGTTGCAGTGAAATTCTGGCATGCTCGAGTGCGCATGTATTTGGCTCACGGGTGGCCAGGCTTTGAGTTCTTCCACCACGCCTTCATGTTATTGTTAGCATGTTGGGGTTAAAAAAATCACAAAGGACCCTATAGCAAACACCCATCTACTTAGGAAGTGCTGAACGGCCACGATCAGCCAGTTTCTGAAGACAGGAAAGTTACTATTCAATTCCGAGAACTGGCCACAAGAGGCTAGTATAGGTTATTATTTATTATAATTATTTATCTATTTCTAACGCGCCAAAGCCAGTGGGAATCAGGGCACGGAGAACAGCTCTCAAAGCAGAAAACAAGACAGATATGCCGGGAAGCCAGGAGGCGTGAATATATGAAAAAAGAAGGCTTTTCATGGCTTTTTTGAAGGTGAATAGATTACTTTTGCATCGTAAATCTATCGGCAGCTTGTTCCAAGCTGAAGTTGCTTTGAGGGGTAAGAACTTTCTTTCCCCTTCACAAGGCGAGCTCTAGGCCGTTGCAGTCGCATGGTATCTTTAGATCTGGTGTTTCCAACTGAAGTTTGAACATTAATATGTGCTTTGAGATAGTTCGGTGCATCTCCAAACAGGCATTTGTGGGTTAAACCTTAATCTTAAACTCAATCCCTGCTTCCACAGGGAGCCAGTGGAGGTCTCTCCTGTGCTGCGATATAAGTTCCCACTTCGACACACTTTTTACTATTCTCACGTCATCATTTTGCAAGATTTGTAATCTTTTAATACACCCTTTACTTCCTCCTCCAAGGAGTGCGTGCGTTACAGTAGTCTAGTCTAGAGCCCTAATTGGCGTGGCACAATTGGCTGTAGAGACAAGGGGTTTTATCAAGCGTTTTTGAATGTACTCGCAATCCACATCGAAGTTACCATAAATACCAACATGTCCCATTCCATTTGAGAGATTCTAGTATAGTACTGGCAAATGTTGTCCTGATTTTTTCCCATTATAACTACATGGCTACAGGTCACAGAAATGAAAGTAAACATGATGACTGGGTTAGCATCTACTGAATGAAATCGGGCAGGTTGGCATGTTTCGGTGTTAGCCGCTTAGCTAAAGAAAATTGTACTTTGTTCCTTGTCTAGGGTTTGGGTGCCTTGCACTTCTGCATTCCCAGTGAGCTCTTTTTCCAACCACCCCCTTATAACAAATAACGTGTGTGGAGAGGGCAGTGCCTGAATGAGCAGACGCGCTGTACTAGCCACCCCCTCCCCTGAGGATTGATTGTGTCTGCTCGCGCGGAATGTAAGGCAGCTCTCAATGCGGCAGTGACCTTCAGGCCCTGCCGCTTTCAGTTGAGTGGTTGGTGACAACATGTACTCACCTGGTTAGGTGAGTTCCTTGAACTTTATTAATCGAGGGGGAATTCATATATTTTTTTTAAGGAAATTTTACCGCATATGTATGCAGGGGGGGAACCCCACAACTGCCCACTCCACCCCATACCTTTATTATTACCCTACCCCACCCCCATACGTACATTTGCATTAAAATTAATTTAAGAAAATGTGAGGATTTCTCACTCGATTGAATCTACCTATGCCATTCACCCAGGCGCCTAAAGGCATGTCAGTGTGCAGCGTTGACTGCACAGAATTATGCACTTTCCATATAATGCAATGAGTTGGCAGAAGAGGTCAAAGCGTGCAGGAACTAAAGGGTATGTCGTTCCTTTACTTTTCATGGAAATCCATGCTTGCTCCCTTATTTTATATGTCCCGAACTACCTTCCTGGGATGGCAACTTTTTTAGAATATTTTTCCAACTTCCCCCCTGCTTGGGATTTGAAGCCGACAACAATCTAGTGTAACATCACACTACTCTGTCTCACATGCCTGGACTGATGTTGCAATAGACTGCTTTGGACATAAACAACATTACCAAGCAGCCATAAAGCCCAGCTCGGCAGTGATCTGCATAAGAGTTAATGTAGGTGCAACAGTGTTTGCAGGTAATGGGAGAGGTGTGTGTGTGTGTGTGTGTGTGTCTATAGTCATGGGCATGCCCCTTAAGAGGTGCTAATGGCGGGTGATCGGAAGGGGAGGCTGCATAGAGCTGCATGCTGCGGGGGACTATGACACTCTAATGTTGCTCATTTACACACATTTTTTTTTCACTTTTCACATAGTTGCAGGGTGTAGTGGAGGTAAGAAAGGACCCGCTAAGGGGTTTTAATTGGGGTGGCGGTCAGTATGGGGGAGGAGCTGGCAGAAAAGGGGGTGGGGACGACAGCACCGTAGTTCCACTACTTTTGTTTACTCTTCAACTACTGGTCGGCACCCGTAAAACCAAGTCATGATCAATGCATACAGCTGGGCATTATTTTACAAAGTGGCAATCAAATGGAAACACAGAGGGCCCGATTCATGGAATATTTGCCTGGTTCAAATTGAATTTGCACCGCTGAAAAGTGACTTTGCACCACCGACAAAAAACATGTTTCATGCAACTGTGCAAAGTGTATTTTTGCCTTGCAAAGTGCAGACAAAGTCAGTTTGTACTGCAAAAGTGACTTTGCCCGGACTTTGCTTTGCAAAAACACACTTTGCAAAGTTCCATGAATCAGGGTTTGTGTCGGCAGGGCAAAGTCACTTTTCAGCGGTGCAAATTCACTTCGAACCGGGCAGATATTCCATGAATCGGGCCCGCAATCTTTAAGGTATTTCTGCACAAATTAAAATCAAAAACTCTCCTATCACCGGACTATCAATAATTAACGAAACAAACATGAGGGGGAACATACATTATGCAGACCCTTTGCTCTTTTCAGGCATGATCCATTCTCTCGAAGAGCTGCTCCCAAATTAAAGGCCAGGCTATAGACAAAAACTCTAAAATGGCATTTCTAGACACAATAAAAAAGGCAAACATCCGACAACCATAGAGAGAACGCACCACTGCCATGCTTTGTCAGTGAAACCTTGCTAATGCGTTTTCAAGTAATTGGGTTGCTAATTCAAATGGGAACGATGGGGGAACATGAATGCTGTCTAACGCCTGGCATAATAATCCCATTGCGCCTTTGCGCAGCGTGTGCAACGTCCCGCGGGCTGGGCGCGGAAATATCTTGGCAGCAGGGTTTGTGGCCCACGACAATTGCACTCATTACGTTCAGCCATTTGCAGATGAGCAGCTGAGTCCCAGTGTCTCCCATGAACTGTTGCATTGACAATATCGGCACAGGGGCGTATTTCAGGCGTTGCTATTTCAAAACAACCACCTTTATCACACAAAAACACATTCTCCTATTCTCAGGGGCCAAATCCTGAACTCATTAACATACTGATTGAATGTGGCGTCACCAGAAATTAGCATATCAAGGTGCTCTCTGAAAAAAGTGGGGGGACTCCGTCCACCCGTGTGTACCCTCGGCTTGAGCCCTGCCTATTCTCATCCACGATCCGGAAATGAGCCTGCCTTATTGAATCAAGGGCCGTGATACCTCCGGGTCTGGGCGTATAACAAATGTAATAAATAAATAAATAAACTGCTGCCTACCTGCAGATACGTGTGCATCACATAGGTGTAACTGTTTGCATTTATGGATGAACAAGTGTACCTGCTATCAGCCAGATGAGACGTACACCTACTCAAAGAAGATCGGCAAGCAGCTGTGCATGCAATGCAGCCACTGCATGCAGAATAACCTGCTAGCACACAAGAATGCATCTGTGGACACACGCCAATATCACACACAAAAGAAAGACATGCATGCATGCACAAGTAACTGCTACCCCCATGTACGAAATGGACGCATCCACAAACACACAATGCTACCCACACAATAAATGTATGCATGCCCCGGCGTCTGAAAACACTCACATGGCCAATACTTGTGTGCACTAGCACAGAGGTTTGTATGCAGCATTTTACATGCTACAATTCGGGAGGCTCCCACCGCTTTTTCTGGCACTGAAATTCTTATCTACCCTTGTGTTCTATTTTGTTGGGGTATTTATTTATTTATTTATTGTTATTTATTCATTTATTTATTTCTTTATTTATTTATTTATGGGGCATTTGTAAGGCACTTATACATCAAGAACTTTGTGTTTCAAATTATGGTGTATCCCATCCTGCTCTGACCCCACTTGCGCCGATTCCAATATGAACGACTTATGACACATAGCCTGACCTTCCTCCCAGCCCCTTGTGCATAGTGATGTCAACATTTGGGAGGACGTCCCTTCTCTGCCAACTGGGCACTCTTTGTTTGCTAACAGGGCTGGTTTCATTCTACAGTAATATCAGAGACCCTGGGCATTAAGGAATTAACCCTTAAAATGTTCTCAGTCACATGGAGTTTATCGGACTGCATGTTCTGTAGTGGTTGTAATGTCAGATTTGGGATTGTAAACCAGCACTTATGAGGCACAATATTACACTGTGCGGATGAGCTAGCACTTAGAGGTGTGGATTTCTACCGGGATATACAGCACGTCACGTACCACTTGCATGATATCTGGCTTATGCCGCTCTGTGTCATGATGGCGACCCCCCAGTCATCTACACAGACATACGAGCCTGCACAGGCGAGAAGGGATGGGCACCTGCCAGACAAAATGTAATGGATTTGACCCAGACTGCCCAAGAAAGTGTATTGGCAAACTCACCACAGTGCAGGTTAACATCCAGAGCAAACATTACAGAGTATGAGTGCATGGCACATGTGCCTCTGCCTGGATCGTAAAAACAGGAAACGCCCAATGCGTTCCCTGAGCATTGTCTCCTGGAACATAGTGGGCCTCAAGACAAAGCTACAGGATCCTGATTTCATGATCTTCTTAGAAGGCATGGACATCTTGTTACTTCAGGCGATGTGGACTCTGAATATGGTACATCTGGCGGGACTTGAGATGTACTCAGCCGAGGCAATAGAGTCCTCTTGAGGCAGGAGCCGTGGAGGTCTTGCAATATACTTGGCGCACTCACTTCAATTGAAAGAACATCGATTGCTGCACACCTGGCCAACCCTAATAGATGTAATACTAGCAGATGGTAACAAATGGTGCATAGCCAACTTATACAACACTGTTGGTGATAGCGACGCTCGAAGACTGCTCCCAACCTTACTAGAGGTATTGGAGGATGTCAGTAACTACAATGGTTTCTCCCCAAATGTTAGATTTCTGTCAGGTGGTGGCTTTAATTTAAAATTATACAAGGACCATTGATAATATTGTAGATGAGGATATTGCATTTAACATCTATCCAACATCTCTGATAGAGGCCACCACAGACACCTTGGGAAGGAAATACATGGATGTGTTCATTAGATTGGGATACAGTGCAGTAAACAGAAGATCTCAGTCTGACACTCTGGGCAGACATACTTTTGTTAACAGGAAATGCAGCTCAATAATTGATTACATCATTCTGAGAGTGGAAGATTGGCATTGGATCAAAGATTCCCAAGTAGTCCCTAGGGTCGAAAGGAATCATGACCTTCTTGTTCCGACACTATGGTGTGCTAACGAGGGATCAACCATCATGACAGTATTCTCAGAGGCCACTAACTATAAGACTCTATGGTGGAATATGAGAGATCCCCACTACTTGACATCTAAGGTCATCTATGCATCCACAGATACATTAGTGCAATGCCTGAACCCAGAGGCACTCACTAAGAGCATATGCCAAGCCTAGGCAGACATAATAACCTGCATATCCCAAGAATTTAAGAAGCTTGTTGTGACACAAAAGAGCAGCCAGGAAAAGACGGAATGGATCAATACTGAATGCGGACTCGCAAAAAGAGCCCTCCTAAAAGTATTAAAGTACTAAGGTAGTTCCCGCACAGATATCACTGAAGCAAGGGCACTATACAAACATAGGCTAAAGTCCAGCAAATTAGAACAAGTTGAACTTGCCTGGCATAAAGTAGAAAAGGACGCCTTATCGGGCATTACGAGGGATTATTGGAAAGTGATTGCCGATGGTCTATGCCCCAAGAATACACTAGCAAAGCAGTGTACTAACCTGGTGGGTGAAGCAAAGTGGATAAAACATTTTTCTGCACTATATACAACTCACAACATTAACAAGTGACTCACTGTAATAGTTCAGGCCCAGATTTAGTGGTATCATTGAATGAGGTAGCGACAGCCCTCACTGGATATGCAAAGGACAGGACGGCAGGGCCGGATTCTATTCCAATAGAGTTCTTCAAGCATGAAAAAGCGATTTGGATAACAGCCGCCACCCTACCATTCAATAAAATGCTCCAGTTAAAGATCTTCCCAGATTCATGGAAATAGGCAGTCATTGTTCTGATCGATCTTTAAAAAAGGAGACAGAACTGACCCAGCCTGCTACCACCCAATCTCACTTATCAACACATCAGCTAAGTGGTTTGGGCGTCTGATGCATCAAAACATCATGGCTTGGGTTACTGAGCCTGGGTCCTCCCGAAGTACCAATATGGCTTCCGAGAGGGTATTGGAACAGTTGACCAGATTGTAAACCTGGGCTTGGTTCTGGATAAATATGTGCATGCCAAAAAAGCACAATCTACCTAGTATTCATAGACATATTAACTGCTTTTGATTGTATTGATCACAGCAAACTCTGGAGTGTATTGCACTCCATGGGAATGCCGGGCGAGGTGTTAAATATCTTAGTGCATATGCACAGTAACCTGACGGCAAAGGTAAGACAAGGAAATCAGAGCCAAGAAACGCAGGCATGCAAGATCTCCTGTGTAGTGTGACAGGGATGTGTCATAGCCTCATTAATTTTCAATATCTGTATACAATCACTACCAAATCTCCTAGCTGACTTGGTGACCGATGTCCTGAGGATAGCTAAACAAAGGGTGTGTGCATTTTTGCATGCAGATGCTGCAGTCCTAATGCCTAGAACAAAACACACCCTTCAAAAATTGATAGATGGATTTGCTGATTTTATGAGAGAGAGAGGCTTAGCAATTAATGTAGAAGGGTCAAAGCGTATGTGTGTTGGCAATAGTAAACCATGAGGCAATGCCATACTAGTAGCAGGGCAAAGTCTTGAGTGGGTCAAGTCGTTTTGCTATCTTGGGGTGGTGGTCTCTAGTGATTTGGGCTGGTCTCCCACATAAAGCGGCAAACTACAAAGGCATCACAAACAAACAGCTCAATCCTGGAACTTGGGGCAAAACTGGGTGGATTGCCAATGAATCATACCCTGTGAATTTATGTGGCTACATCATCACCACTGTTAACATACGGTTGAAAACAAATTCCTAAGGAACATCATGGGTTCACCACAGGGCTTTCCAGGGCACCAACTACACAAAGAACCTGAGCTGGCTTATATCGAAGACTATATAGCAATATAACTGTTGATTTACTGGCTGCCTCTGTGGGAGAGGTCCCAATTATCAATAACTAGGGCCCTAGTGAAGGATCTTATGGCCACAAATTCTTGGACTGCCTAGCCTTGGTTAAAGTATATAAAAGCTTCTCTATAAGCGGTTGGCCTTGGTTATTTGTTTAGTGATGAGTCGCACATAGGTAACACCACCAAATGAGAGCTAATAGAGGACTTCTACCATCAAAGAGCAAGAAAAAGGAACAAAAATGACTTGCAGAAACAAAGTGTCCAATTTTATTAACGTAATGTTGCCTTTAAAAAGGTAAGGCCAGCATATGTCCAGTGGTTTGACACTCCAAAGGAAAGAGCAGTTATTATGGCCTCGGAGCAAATGTCTTGTTCATTGGAGAAAGGGTGCACTCTTTGCTAACAAATCGGAATGTGAGGAGAAACTGTCCTAGCTGTGAGAATGACAAAAATGATTTGTTGCATTTTCTATTTTTTTGTCCCACCCTAACATATTTAAGACATATTTGTATACTCCTAGCACTAAGAAACTCCACATCAGACATGTGCAAATAGCACTTACATTTTTATTATCAGGCCCAGATTTACTGATGACCCATAAAGAGTTTTTGTATACTGAACAGGCACTTATATCACTTAGGCAATTTATTTGTACTGATAAATGATTCTAGTATACTTTCGTGGATTACATGGTTTTGACTGTATTTAAATGTGCTTATTATTTGGATAATGACAAAAAAAACTGAATTGCACCATTCGTGGTAAAACCAAATACAAAAAGACTGGGGGAATCCCTCCAGTATTTAGGCCGCACCCTAGTAGTAAAAACGAGTTTACATTCTAACCATAATCAAGTGTCACATAAATAAAAGGCATTCACTGCTACCTCAAAATGGTCTACTTGTTTGTATTCGTAGAACTTCCATTTGAGTGATTCGGCGACAGAATGCAAACCTGTGGCCAATGCATTTCAGGCCTCAGGTCCATCGTCAGGGCCAAATCTGTGAGCGATGCAAAATGAAGAGTTGTTTTCGGGAAGGATGCAAATGATACGATTTGCCAGGCAATGCAACCCCTTGGTGACGTGAGGCAGTATTTGTGAGTCTGTTTTGATTGAAATTGTGGCTGTTGAACCATGACGAGCCCATAGTTGAAAGAAGCTTGCACTAATCATTTGAGAGAATTCTACATATCAAAGGAATTGAAATAACCGGTTTAACTTAATAACCCAGTACCAGTGCATGAACAAACCCATTCATGCTGAAATACCTTATGCATTTTAAAGTAGTTTGCTTTTATTCTGAACCTTTTACGGCTACACTTTTTATCAAAATATGTGTGCGCCATAGGGAACCAAGCTACACCTCACTGAGGAGGCCCAACAAAGGCGAAACATGTCTGGGGTTGCTTGTGTTTCCGTGCAGAGGGGACCTGACCTAGCAGTTTTTGCAGTGCTGCTCCCATTGGTGGCAGCCCCTGACTGATTTGAAAATGGCTGGACCCCGTTTGCAATGGCACAGACGGGCTAAAACACGGTGCTGTGGAAGGTTGCCCAGAGCAATGCCAGTGGTTCAGATAAATTAGAAACCGTCCATCCATCACTTTTTTGGTAACATTTTGTATATCATGCTACCTTTTAGCTTTGATGTGATTGCCCATTCCAGCTGCATGTTCTATTTAGATGAATTTTAATTAAACAAATCATTTTAAAAAAATGTTCCAGAAAAAAAAGTATTGTGCTGATTTATTTTCTCCATTTTGTTAAAGAGTTTCCAATTGGTGTTTCTTGGTAATCTCTGTGTCTATTCTTTACTGTCAAAAATCAACATCATTTTGACGGGTGTTTGCTTAGCCCGTCTTTATTTCATGCATGGAACTGTGTTGCATGTTTGCTTGTAGCGCGTGCCAGTTGGTGTCTTCTGACTCATCGCTCAGACTGTAACTGGGGAAGTGGCAGGTATGATGCGCTACTAGGGATACAAACTAAGCTGATGATTTGTGCTTCTTTTGGAATGGCTCAAACATCACCAGAAGAAAATGTACCTTTAAAGTCCTGTGACTAGAAGCATGAAAAGGAGAACAATCCCTTAGTTGCTTTGAAAGAAATCCACAAATCTTACGTATAAAGTCATTCTATTCAATTATTCTCATGGTAAAACTTCAATATGATAGGCCATGTGCCTCAAACATGAAACAATGCACTCACTAGATAATACATTCCCATCACAGCATTGCAAACAAATACACCAAATATATCAACCCGATTAGGTGAATCCAAACAAGGAGTAATAGCGACATCTACTGGGGAAGAGATGTCTTGTCATTCCCCATCTATTCATTGATTTTTATCATATCGTTTCACAGGAAATCACTTTGTGGAGCCTGGTAGGTTCCAGCCTTCAGTACAATGTGCATACTTTGCCGGTCCTGGCCCCCAGAGATCCCAGGCCCATTGAGAGCCCTGACGCTGTGAAGTGGCAGTGGTGTTGTTGGTTCCTAAGCAATGTGCGGGGTGTTTTGTGCATTGATGTTAGCCTCTGGTGGCATTAGTGGAATTTCCTGAACTTACTAGTGTGCCCACTTAGACCTTGCATGGGTTAGCTGTTTACATGTGTGCCTTGGTTTTGGTGTGTGCCTGGCCTGCATGGTTGATTGCGTGGGTGGCTGGATGCTGTACGTTTTGAAGATATTTGGGGAGCATTCGTATCTGCAAACCCATCAGAATAATATGTTTAATGTTACTGAGTGTGCAGGATCTGTGTGGCTCCCTAGGAAAGATCCACAACACGTTCTTAAAGTTAGGGGGAGACATCGCCGCTTGCATGACTCTTAATAATAATCAGATGATTAATAAACATTTTTGAAAATATTATGAAGGGTCTGGCATTGAGGGATTGCTTGGAAGTACAATTATTTGAGACCCTCACCTCTGCCCACACTACAAATGCTTCAAGTGGGTATTAATAATAAAAAAAAAATTAAAAAAAATCTTGGGCAAACTTTTTGCTGTCAAGCTAAGTTCAAGACTCCTTGAAACATGAAACATTGTGTGTGGTTCAAGTTTGACTTACAAAGGTTCACCTATAATGAATGGTTTGCTCTCTAGAACTTCCCATACTATGTGCATAATCCAAAATCAGAACCATGGACCCTTCCAGTGAGCATCAGAGACACACAGCAAACATAATACAAAGAATTATGCAGGCATCCAAACAGTTCCATCCGCATTGCAAAAGAACATGTCTAACAGCCTTTTCGGACAAGAGAACCTTTCATGCTCACAAAGCATAGCATGCACCCATTGAACCTATAAGATGTTTCGTATGATCCTAGCAACATGCTATTCGTGTCTTTTCCACCCCCAAGCGGATAAGCCCCAGGGACAGTGGCCCCTTAAGGGTAAATAAACGCGTAGAAACGTGCCCTATAAAATGTGCTACACATACTTTCAGTCTTTTTGTATTGCGCCACAGAATTCTGCTCGTTCTTTTCTCCTCCCTGAGCACTTTCAGAAAAGATTTTGTGCAATTTAATGAAACGGCTTTCGTGAAGAGGGAGAAACGCTGGTAGTCATATAGATAAAAGCTTAAAATGGCTGCCTTTAGGAATAAAGGTCCTTCGGTGATAAGTGAAAAGCTCCTACTGTCTGATTGAAGGCGGCGTGAATGCAAAGAGTGATGGCTTTTAGAGAAAAGGGGACTCTTTGACTTTCATAACCCCCTTTTCTCCGCCTGCACCCGCCAGACATTATCAGAGATTAGCCTTAGATAGTCGGCTACATCTGCCCACAATTATCCCCCTTTCAAGAAGCTCTTCACGTGTCAGGAATGTGTCGAGTTTATTCCGACTGAAAAAAGAGAGAAGAAAAACGGATTGTAGCTGATTTTTTTTCATACAGTGAAAAGACAGCTCTCTCTTTGTGACAATGCCATCTCTCTTTCCGACAATGCCATCGGTGCCTCAAAGCAATGTTACAATGTCCGAGGTTTGTCAGGTTTGACGTTGTACAAAAGGCAACAGTTTTGAGCCTTTTCCGCCTTGGCATTCTCCTCTCGAGGACGAAGAATCCCTCTCTCGTTTGCAAGAGAAACATCTGCGCTGGCGCCTTCTGTCTTGGGGCATGGTTTAGCACTTGCGCAGCGCTTTCCAGTGAGCTGCGGCCGGCATGGCACTTTGTGAGAGCCACAAGACACTGCAAACATAAGATTGAGGTGCTGTTGGGTTGCCCATCCTACCCCTTCGCTGTCCGCATGTCCGTCTTCCCCTTCCTGCAACTACAGCACTCCCTTCCATCCTAGGGATGCTGCACCAAGATTTGCCGGGCACTTCGATAAATACCCACCCCTCTATCTCATCGACCACTCAATTAAGAACAGCATGTAATGGGCTCAGTAACTTTCAAAGGTATCCCTACAAAATATCCCCACCACAAATATTGCCATACATATGGCCGTTTGTCTCGCCATAGGCAATATTTTTTAGGGGGATCATTTGTGTGAGCAGGGGTTGCGGGGGTATCCCCCGCACATTTTAAAATAATGAGGGGGTTGTGGGGGTGTCCCCCGTAGGGTCCATGGGTCAATATCGTCACAAAAAGATGGCGATTTCTTTGTATTGGGATATCTTTGCGGGGATATTAACACATGGAACCCTTTCCAAAAACTAAGTTATACAGGTGCCTTCAAACCAGACTGTGCGACGATTCATTTTTGGCCTGTTGCTTTAGGTGCGCTGATAGTGGTGCTTGAGTCCTGCTGCAGACACCAAGGTAGACTTGAGGGAGAGACAACCAAGGGCTCTGGCCCCTGCCATGATTGTCTAAAACGTGTGTTGCCCAACAGGCTAATGTCCATGCAAGCCAGGGTGAACAGAGCAAAAAAGCAGGCTATACTGAGTTTTGACCTGGCTCTCAGCCTTCCAACTAAAACAATCAGAAAGTTGAAATGAGGACCTGAGGTTTTCATACTTAGGGCTGCATTTTCTCTAAAGCAAAGGTTCATGCCTCACACAGACCGTTGCACGTCGAGCATGGCAATGCGTTGGAAATCCCAGCCTGACCCCTTCCCTGATCTGCCGATACCCAAACCTTGTTGCACAGAGTCTACCTTTCTTTTGGAAAGAAAGAGGGATATAGGAATTGGCAATGGCAAAGCGGGCACATACAATGAGCGCTATCTACAGAGGCCAGTGTTGGGAGTGCAGCGAGAAGACCAGGCCAGTTTGCCCTGTTAGACCAGGTTCTCATGCTTGCTGCGACCTCTAATGCCCTTTTATGCCATATATGACTTGTCAAGCCGTTTTAATGCTTTGCAATGGCATGGTATGGTTTGCAATATGTGGCTTCACGATTGTCTTCACCTATCACTAATCTGCTCACCATTCTTTTGATCTTATACTATGTTGCTCCGATTGCAAATCTACTCCTAGGGGCTCCACTGATTTTCTCTGATTTGTCCAACTAGAGTTCCATCTCTGGGTCTCCAAATGTGATTCTACCCACTGGGATTTGCTCTCATGTGTTCCATTGTATTTTTGCTCCTGTGTATCACACTGCAAGTTGGCCCAGCTGTGACTATTTTCCCAGCTGCTGCACTATCATTTGCTCCTAGGTATACCTGCAGGGATTTTCCATTGGACTCAACCCACTCTAATGTTGACTTCAAGCACACTGCTGCTTGCTCCTATATGTCTTTCCATAATGTCCTTTAGTACCAGGATCTGTATGCTGTACAATACTAACAAAACCAGCCGATTCCATGGTTCCTCTGGCTGTATACTCACAATGAGCTTATCAGAGTTTCATCGCTACCAGGATGCGGGCACGGCCACACTGGATGGGTGCATCAAATACTCATCGAGGTCTCCACTGACTGTTCCCCACTAGCATCCACACATTCTACTTTCCAGCACACAAAAAACACGCCAATTAATCCAACAGCATATGTTCATTGAACAACACTGCAAACAAACAGTCATCAGAACACAACACCTCGGCAAGCAAGTAATATATCACAATCTGGACCAACCCATTCTTACATCTGAAACACTTGTGTACGAGCGCGATACAAATAAAATATCATATCATATCATATCAGTCACTCAAGTCCGCTCTCTGGAGGCAGATATCTCAATCGAGCACCCGCCAAACACAGAAACCGGGGAATTCTGAACTGCATGCATCCACACAATAGAACTGTAATCATGTATGCCCACCCCAAACCACACCCAGCTTCCCACCAACCTCTTTCAGATATGCTAGGCCACAAAGAACCACCAAGACACCATGACAAGGACAGCAGAGAATACAACCCAATAGCATAACATTACACACTGAACCCACTGAGTTCATACTAATGGTGTTCTCTTTTTTAAAGCTTGGATTCTGCTTGGATCCATTTTGATTTCACTTTTGTTGCTGAGCTCTGTGTTTATGATGCCCGAATTACAAGGTTGTAATGCAGTAACATTCCACTATGAAGACTGTCCATATTTAAATAGGAGTGCCTTGTGGTTGTGGCAGAAGCCAAGGTGCAATATAGGTATTGGCTCAGCAAGCAAATGGTCATGGGTTCACAAAGTGTCCTTAAGATTCACCTGAGACAAACATTAGACCACACCAAAGGTCCTGAAGATCCAAGTGTGGCAGTTCCGGAACCGCTCAACCTAAGGAATTTGCAGGGTGATTCCTTTATTTGTATTACACTTTCTGTTTTCCCTACTTATTGTGCACCTCTTCCTCCGCCCGTCACCCCCGCTTTATTATTAGCACTCTGAAGTGCCTGTGCACATGTGTAGCCTGATCTAAAATGCCAAATGAATAAAAACCATAAATATTGACGTTCTGGAGTGTAGCTGTGTGTGCTCCTCACCTAAAGTAACGTCTAATGCCTCTGTGCGGATGAGGGTTGGATTTCAGATTGCAACATGAGTTGGCACCTTTCATTGCCTCCTTCATCAATGCCTCATTTGCCTCTAGCACTGTGGCAGTGGATCTAAAATATGCTTGTTTATTTATTTATTTCATTTGTACAGTGCAAGCAACACCTCAGGCATCAGGTACTCCCACTCCTCAAGAAGCCCACCGTAAACCGTGACACGCTGACCAACTACTACCCAATCACGACCGTACCGTTCCTACTCAAAAACTTGGATAGAGCAGCCTATCTACAATTGTAAAAGCATCTTGAATCCAAAAACCACCTTGGGCTGAGCCAGTCCAGTTCCACTCTGGCCACAGCACGAAAGCAGCTCTCATAGTTCAAAAAATCGAAATAAATGAATTTAAAGACAAAGGCAAACTTGCCCTTCTCCTCCTACTGGACTTGTCAGCGGCATTTGGTTTGGTAGATCATAAAATCCTTTGCCAACATCTTTCATCAGCAGGCCACTTCTCCCCAAAAGCTACAGCTTGGATCTCATACTTTCTATCAAACAGAACAATGAGAGTGTTCTCCTCCCTTGCCACAGCCCCCCCCCCATTTCAAAGTGCTTCAAGGGAGGGAACAAGGGAAAATATAATAACATTCTTACAGGCCATGAACAGTAAGGATGTGAAATTAACTATCGTACTCGGCCTGACGACATTTCAGATAGTGCACGAGCTAAGACATAGATAAGGAAAGGAGGGGGAGAGTGGGAAGGAAATGGAAACAGATAGGCGACTACCGTACTAGGCCTGACGACATTTCTGGTAGAGTCGGAGAAAAACAAGAGGTGAGGGAGAGGGGTGTAGAAAGATAGGGGAGGAACAAAACAAGCGACTATCATACTAGGCCTGATGACATTTCAGATAGTGCTGGGGGTTTGGGGGGTGTGGAGGAAAAACCAGTAAGGGGAAGGGGGAGGAGACAGACTAGGTTGCTATCATACTAGGTCCAGATACAATTCTGATAGAGTAAGTGCATAGAAGAATGTAAGGGGAGGAGATAGGAAAAGGGAGAAGGGAAAGGAGGAGAGAACAGAGAGTTAGCAGTCAAAAGAGTGGAGAAGCAAAGAGGGGAGAGTGAATACAATTGCAGAAGTCATTAGTAACACATAATGTTGCAAGCCGGGATACAAGATGAAGATGCGAACAGCATGATTCAGGGCCACCATGAGTAAAAGATGCAAAGGAAGTTCAGTATGAGAGTTGAGAAAGTGTGATGCACCGTGAATGAATGAAGTCCATAAAAGTAAAATCCAGCATTGGCTATGAGACGGTGATGGTGAAACCAGAATGTATCAGGGCAGACTCCTGCAGAAGTAGGCTTGAGGGGGGTGAGAGAGGAGCAGGGTAGAAGAATCAAGCAAGACAGGCAACGCCTGTGTGCGAGAATGGTGGGGGCACAAGGGAACATCAGGGGGGGACCAGAGTAGATGGGGATGTTTAGTGAACAATATGTTTACTAAACCACTCTTCGACCACCTACACTCATTGGGTATCTCCTACACAAACTATGCAGATGATACCCAAATCCTCATTCCTATTTCAGGCTCCTATAACACAGACAACAACCCTTTAGGTATGATCTACCAAATTGTTCAAGCCTGTATGGCCATGCACTCATTGTGCTTGAATGATGGCAAGACCAGGATGTTCTTGGTCAGGTCCTAACCACTTGTGAAAAAACTAGACAAAACCTACAAGTCCTTCATCATTGACGGCAACAATATCCCAGTTGCCAAGCAAATAAAAACTCTATGGGTGTATTTGGACGCTTCACTATCCCTAACCAGACAGGTAAATGCTATTGCCTCCGCAGCAGCATATACCATGAAATAGATCACAGCCAACAGACCTTTCCTCTCCACTGAGAGCTGTGTTACAATAGCAAGAGCTCTATAGTGTCCAGATTGGACTACTGTAATGCGCTCTTCACAGGAATCAATATCAGTAATATAAAAAAGCTTCAGATTATACAGAATAATGCTCTAAGAGTGGCCTTAAACATCCAAAGAAATCCACATCTCCCCAGTATGAAGAAGCCTACACTGGCTGCCAATGCAAGAGCATATTCTATTCAAAACCCTCTCCTTAACACACAAATGCTTTGCCAACATGGCACTGAGATGCCTCACCCAAACATTCTGTAGACCACAATCCTTCAGACCGACACGCTCCACTCACCTCCTCTCGATACCAAGATTCAGATGACAGACAGCAGGTGATTCCAGCTTCCCAGTAGTGTTAGCAAAGAAGTGGAATGCATTACCGCTCTCTCTAAGCGCCAAACCGTCAGTCTGGACGTTCTGCAAATGTCTCAATACCTGGCTGTTTTCTCAAGAACAATAATCTGCTCTAATATATCTGCTCTTTGCCTGTAAAACTGTGCTCCTTCCCATCGGGATCCCTGCTTCCTCCTTCTTCCCTTCACTCTGGCCTTCCTCTTTGGGCTCTTCCCCTGCACCCTCTTCTGAAGCCAGAAACCTTGGAGTCATCTTTGACTCCTCTCTCTCCTTCCTCCCTCACACTCGGGACTTTGCCAAGAAGTCCCACTTTCAACTCTTCCTTCTCAAAGGAATTCTCCCTTTTCTCACTTTCCCCAAGTGGGTCAATGTGACCCAAGCCCTGGTTCTCTCTAGGTTTTTCTATTGCAATAGCCTCCTCCTGAATCTACCATCTTTCACTCTGCAACCTCTCCAACTAATCCAGAATAGGACAGCAAGACCTATCCTTGGCCTTAAACCCAGGGACTACATTTCTCCTGCACTAAAAAGTCTTCACTGGCTCCCGTTTGCTGCACAGATTAAATTCAAATCCCTATGCATCATCCACAAGGTAGCCTGTGCTCGGGGACCACACTATCTTCAACTTTATTCTACTAAATACTCTCCCTCTAGACCACTTTGCTCCTCTGGCTCCAACTCGCTGTGTGTAAAGGTTTTGCTAAAAAGAGGGCAGGGGGGTCGTTCGCTTTCCTCAGCTGACTCCCTCCTATGGAACAGCCTTCCCCTCCGCTGCGCCTCAAGCAAGATCGCCTTAAATTCCGGAATCTCCTTAAAACTCTCCTCTTTACCTCCTCCTTCCCTTTCTCTCTCCCCTGCCAATCCCACAGTTGCTGCAATTGGTGTCCTGGGCCCTTATGCATCCTTGGGGCCCTGACCTCCCGCACCCAATTGGCCTAGCTCCTGTCTATTCTCTGCACTTGCACTTACACCCTCCACACTGAAGGCTGCACTTACACCCCTCGTGGCTCCAGGCCGTGTAGCATTCAACATTCCCACCACTTCATCTGTGGCTCAGTCATGAGCTCAGACTGCCCAGCACTTAGCTCGCTGCCCGCTTCCTTGCTGCACTTGCACGTTCTGACTACTCACAAGGCATAGTAGGTTCGTCCTCTTTTCCTTTTCCCCCCACTTCTCTTAAGTATTGTGTTTTATGTATTTTAATGTATTTCCCACTCCTACTCCCTCCCTTTTCCTGTGGGCACTTTGAAACAGTATTTCTTATTGTATAAGTGCCCAACAAGCAAACAATAGATAAATAAATAACCAGCTTGCATGACTATAACTAAACGACGCAATGTAACCAAGCTATGCTCAAACATGCTTATTGCATGTACTGTGCACATGTTAGCGCCTGGATGCCTGTGGGCTTGATGGGCTTTACAAATGCCAAAATAAATTAATTAATTAACATTGCACCTTTCCTTTTTACTTTTGTGATTTGAGCACCCTCGAGTTATGCATGTGTGCTGCTACAACAGCTGATATGGAAGATCCTGCACACTCGCAAACAACGTTTTTAAAAAACTTATTTTTGGGGTTAGTAAGATTTAGGTGACTATTAGGAGGAGACAGATGAATAAATTGGGATGTAATCTGGCGGTAAATCTGCCAGAATATCGCCCAACAGAATTAATGTTACCGCCACTTAGTCCGGTGGTATTACCACCAGATTACAAGTGGCAGTGGTGGAGCAAATCCCCATTTTCATTAGAGTTCATTGGACTCTGAGCTCATCTATGGGCCTCATCACGACTTGGGCAGTAACGCTGGCGGTTTTACCGCTGGCGGTATTAGCCCTACCTCCAAACTCCCCGGCGCTAATAGCACCGGATCACGAGTTCGGCGGTAAAGTAAATCCCCATTCCCCATTCAGCCCATTCGGGAATGCCCCATTCCCCAATGGGCTCAATGGGGAAAATTCGCGCTCTTACCACCGGCGGATTTCCCGCCGGCAGTAATAGCGCGAATTTTCGGCACATTTCCTACCAGCTCAGAGCTGGGGCAAAATCCGCCAAAGTCCTGATTTGGCGGACCCTTAAATCCGGCGGTAATAGCACTACCGCCGTATTTAAGGGTTACCGCCAAAGTCGTGATGAGGCCCATGTCTTTTAGTATGCAAAAAGAATAAATACACAAGCACTGATAACGGCCACAGGTTTGGATTTATTTTTATTTAATGCCAACCACAGTCTCATATGATCAGCTACAGGCATCATATGCCCACAGGCACCCTCACAAGTGCAAGCGATAAAGCCAAAAGATGCAGCGTCGTTTGGTAAGGTACTGACCTCACACAGGTTTCATCAATAACGTACATGGTCAACCAAATACACCCACCTGCAGTCAGCCTATGCCCATTTTCAGCTTGTGTGCTAGGAATACCCATCAAATACCCGGGTACAATGTACATAATAAAGAACGTCTTATATGATATTCACGATCTCACCTGCTCAGATATTCCAGTTAAATGTCAAGGGTTGCCATCATGTGCCAAAGTACTACACTGACATGCCACAATGCTTGCTCCTTCACCAAGCCCACAGGCAAAACGGACCACATTTCTCAGAATGCCCTATCGTCATGCATTGCACTCATTCATACCTTCCCTAGATACACAGTGCCTCACTCTGTAGAAATGGCCAACAGGGCAATCGTTCCCTGACTGCCCTTCACCTAACATGCTGCAAAAGCCCCAGAGGACTTCATTCCCCAGAATGCATTTTAAATCATATATTATTGCTACTGACAGAACTATGTGTCCTAGAATGCATTACTCCCTACCCTTTATGAATGACACCAAGGGGTCACTGTGCCTCACTAAGTATAGGTTCACACCCATCAGTTTATTTGCCTCACCCCACATAAAATCTACCACGAGACTTGTCTTGAGTTGCTACAAAAGGTGCAACAATGAGCATTGGTTTAACATGATTCCGTTTATTTGAAGAGGTTTCTGGGGGTTTAAAATGTCGTCATTTGTGTCGGCAGTGCAAAGTCACTTTCCGTGAGTGCAAATTCACTTTGAACCAGGCAAATATTCCATGAATCGGGCCCATTTTGTTCAAATTTTATGAAAACATTTAGGAAATGTATATTTATATTTATATTCCAGGATTTAGTATCTATGAAGAAGGTTGGTGCCGGAAACGATAACAAGAGATCAGGGTTATTTTGAGCTGTGATGCAAACCTGGGATGGCCATTGAAATTGGTTAAAAGGGTAAAAAATAGACTTATAGGGGGTCATTATGAGGTAGGAGATAACCATGCCACTTTTAGCGGCATGGCTATCCCCTTACCGGGTACCGGGTCTGGGTTCCTTGAATGAGGAATTACCGGGCCATTCCGACCTTTGAGGGCCCGGTAATTCCTCATTCAAGGAACCCATTACCATTCGAGCCCCCATGGGGCTCAATGGAAATGGGGAGGGTGCTAACAACGGGCCTGTCAATAACGGGCCCGTTGTTGGCACCCTGGTCTGCTTGCGGGACCCGCGAGCAGAACTCGTAATGAGGCGGTAAGGGGTTGACTGCTCCAGCACCTTTACCTGCGCCGTTAACCCCTTAACGCCTACCTCGTAATGACCCCCATAGAGTCATTCACAAGAAATATAGCGATAGGTCCCATCCTAGGACTGCTGACGTCAGCCAGCTTCACCCTCCTCACACATGGATGCTGTGAGTCTGCCGATACACCCGTTTCATGTTATTCATGCAGGCCCTGCTTGCAGGATTTCACTTATCATAATGATTTGTTGTTGCTATAGCATGTTCGCCAAAGCGCTGCACATGGAATATATTTACATTCAATTATCACCCAACCAAAATCATTTATCACCCTCAAAAAATATGAAAGGTTGAGTAACCTTGCCAGGATTCAAACCTGTGACCTGCAGATCACACACGCATGCACTCAACCTGCTCAGCTTCCTGGCCGCCTTATAGCATAGTTGCAGACTCTTTAAGCAATCAAACGAGAAACTAGAGGCACAACATCTTTCTTGGACAAGGATGGGAGTTCCACAGATGTGCACATCTTAATTACCTCTTATACATTTCGAACTAAAGAAGGGTCATTAAATTACATGTGTGTTGTATGCAATATAGAAGTAGATGCACATGGCATGCATCGTTTTCACATCTACTCCTGAAAATTAAAAGCTATATCATCCTGTAAGGCAAGATCAGTTGCAAGTGCAGATACAGAACTGTGCAAATATATAAGACAATAAGTAAGCACATATTTCGATGTAAAGACTCTGGGCCTGATTTACAAAGCGTTTATCAATGGGATTGTCCAGCTCATGCCCTCTGTATGTGGCCTTAGGAAGAAGTAGCAGCACCCAATTATGTTACTTGGAAACTCCATTGGAAGTGCAAAGTTCATTTAGGCTTCAATCCATTTATGGCGGAAGAAAAACCGCACCTGACAAAGAAAGCCGGGCAGGCGCTCGGCCTGTGAAAGGGAAGATTACAGGGAAATGGAAAGGATAAGGACTGCGGCCTGGGGATTACCTCCTAAACTCGGCATTACAGTTTATTGGAGAACTCTGTATTTACAAGGGGCCACCCCTGAACTATTGACCATTAATAGGAAGGCTATTTGATGGCTTGGTGAAAATCCCGCATATGTGTAAATAAGCCCAGTGCTTTCGCGAGCAATTGCAAAGCTGTGGTTTCAGGAGATGAAAGCAACTCTAAAAATATATAAGATTGGAAGATACTTACGCCACACTCCAGAAAGAACGGGTCGCCCGTGCCACCGCAGCTTTAGTCAAACTTGCACAGGCTATTGGGTAACAATGACGCCCCCTTTCATGTGCAGTAATAGCAAACAACTTTCAGACAAGGGTGCTTGCATATAAGACATGATTCAGAACTGAATAGGCCTGTTTGTCCTCCATTCAAACCCAGTCTTCCTCGGACCTGCATTTCAGTGTTTTGCAAGTGAAACATTATGGTGGTCCCTAGTCTATAAAGTATTTGTTTCCCCACCTTTAGTGTTTCACTACAATATCACAAACAGAAACAAAAAATGGAAGCACCTGAAGCACTTAAACAGTGTGTCTTCCTTTTAGATCTTTATCTAGAAGATGACTTTCCTATATTTCTTATGAGTCCGGGCAAACTTATTTGGGTGAACTCTGAAACATCTAATATGAAAGAAAGGTGTAATGATGGTACAAAAAATATATAGAGAAAGGAATGGCAGCTTAGGACATGCCATAAAAGATAACAAATTATAATGTCAAGCCATGATTCCAGCCCGCATATGGTGGGCATGTACCATCTACGCCTCTCCTCGCACCACACCACTGCTGAAGAACTCCTGGAGGATGGGGGCCTGCCAAAGCCGCTTCCAAGGGCACTACATGTCTCTGAACTCTCTGAGCTAGATGTGACGGCCATCTTGGATATGCCCGCTGCATGCGTCCTTCTTGTGGCCGATGGCCCAGGCAGGTAGTTCAGCATGCCCCACCCCTGCATGCTAATCTGAGAAACAACGTATACAAAGGCACAGTGCAAGAACGGTCATGAGTGGGAAATCCCGGCACCCCTCTGAGTGCGTAGCTTGCATTGCACTTGTCAAGACTTGAACCCGCATGTCACTGGGATTTCCATTGGAAGACGACGGGATGATTGCTTATAACCATTATGCAGTCGCCCTCAATTCACCCAGCTACCTTGCAGAGAAATTCAGCATCTCCGGTAGATAGCGCACCACCAGAAACCAGGACACGTGCAGACTTGAAATCCACCACTGCAAAAGGACCGGAGAATAAGCCTTCGATGTCTATGCCGCATGACTATGGAACCTCAAGACCCACCTCTTCAAGGAGGCTCTTCTCCTCAACACCTAGGCCATCGCGTCGCCCCTCGCGCCACCTGACTCGCTAGACGCCACCCAGTACTATTGGTTCTGTTGTTACCTCTGAAAAGAGCTCTGTTATGTAGCTGTATTTTTATACACCTCTGTAAAGCTCTCCATTGCTTGTCTGAGCTAGTTCTGCGCTTAATGAATATGATCATAATAATAATTATACTTTTTATGCCATGCTATAAGTTTAAATAAAATAAGCAATGTCTGATTATCACATATGAATTATGTATATGCTCCAAAAACCAAGTGTGAAGAAACCACAGCAGAATACACTATAACTGGTCGGAAAGACAGTGTCATTGGTTTTTCATGGGTTATTCACAGGTGTCCCTGACATCATTATTACTGAACAACATAATCCAAATGAACCCCGGAAGAGTGTGATTCAGAAGATGTGTGTATGTGGAACGAATGACTTAACGTAACTAGTTGCTAAGAACTGTTGCACTCAGAGTATCTGTCTGAAGTGACACTGTGGATATATGCTGCAGAATGCACTGGTTATTACCAAGAATGCCAGAGGTAGCTCGATTATTATGAAATCCAATATTGCAGAAATAAATGGTATGTGTTACATTCCTACCTATTAATGTCCCTACCTCCCTTTATGGTGCACATACTACCCTACCAGTCTGCCTGTCTGTGCCGACTGCACCACCCTCCTCCCGCATGGCCTAATCTGTGAGAGATTTGTGGTTGGGTAGGAGAGGGCAGTAGGGTGCTTAGAGCTTCCGGTGTTACATCACCCCCTAGCAGAGAACAATTTCCCGGTGCCCCTTTGCACGATGGGTGTCTATTGTGAAGAATTTGTTACAAGGCATCCAGTATGATGTTCCTCATTCTTAACACATATTATATGCCAGCTTGCAGTTATGTTTATTTTGTAATCCCTTTATAAGGCCACATGTTCTTTAAAATGCACTATTTATACCAATGTTTCAATTTATTTTGTATGAGAACCCCCTAAAGTCTACTTACAAGGGGTTCAGCTTTTTAACACAGTTTAATATGGGGCCTCTTTGAAAAATATGTGCAGGGCCATTTTTAGTTACCAGTCCATCCCCGGACATGACTCTGTACATTTGTATTTGTATTTGTATTTTATTAAATTTATATAGCGCTTTAATCCAAAGTGCTTTACAAGTGGAACACGCAAAAAACAGAGCAAGCATGATGTAAAAATTGAATCAAACTAGAAAACAGTACAAGGAACAATTTACATTATTGAAGATGTTAAGCGTGAGTGGTGAGGGACGAGAGTTAGAGAGGGAGTAGGAGGTTTAGGGAGGTGAAAGAAAGAGATACGAATTTAGAGTGTGAAAGTTAGGAAAGGAGGGAGAAGAGCGGAAGGAGAGAGGGAGGCCATTCCAATGGAAAAGAGCGGGTAATTGGAAAGAGCGGAAGCGGGTAGGGGCACAGGGTAGAGGAGGAGAAGCGAATAGGAAGAGGTCAGCGGAGCAGAGTGAGCGTGTAGGCGGTTTAGGGGGGTGAATGAAAGAGATAAGATTTTAGAGAAGTGCGAAAGGTAGGATAGGAGGGAGAAGAGCGGATGGGGCGACCCACTGACTGAATGAGGTTGTCTCTACATTAATGAAGAAAAAAGTGAATGAGCACACGCAGACCCACATAATGCTGTGTGACTGCTTAACTGTATCACAAACCAGTTAAGTGTGTGTTTTCTAAAATGTGTTAGTTCTCTCACGGATTATCAGGTCTGCCAGTTCTCTGTCATTTTGCCAACAGTAATTACTTTGTGGTAATTTACTTCACACTTTTTCATCAACATTTTTTATTTTTATTTGGGGGTCCCCCCGCCATGTGATCCTTTCCTCACATTATTACCCACACACCGTGGGTAATAATAAGCAGCGCTCAGATACCTGAGGGTTTGTAGCGCTATATAAATGCCTAATTATTATTATTATTATTATTATTATTATTATTCATTGCTGCCTGACTTCAGACCCCTACCCGCCCTTTTTTTAGCCCTTACCCCACAATACCCTAAATATTTTTATGAACATTTTAAGTAATTACTTTTTGGTAAATAGCCACTGTCGATGAAAGAACGCAATACGCTTCTGACAATCTCCTGCCACCAAGCCCATTGCTCATTACCGACCTGTAACAAGAGGTGCCAGTTTTGAGCGGCAGCCATTACTGACCACTCCACTGACTCACAGCTCCACCGCACTGCGTACATGTCTGTGGAATTGCAGCTTGCGGTTTGAGCTCAGCGGGGTTAGCCCTTAATACATAAATAAGAAGTCACACATAGCGTTCAAACAGGCCTGCTCTCGTTGTGATCCTCTGTGGGCGACAGGAGATTCGGCCGCATATTAATCACCAATATTTTCATAATCAAGCCTGAAACGCAGCAGGCGAGTAATTGCCCCGTATCATCCGACATAGAAGCGCAGCTGCATCTCCAGGCAATGGCCTTCATGTGGAAAGCAATGTGCCCGTGCACCCTTTGTGCCCCCACCCCCATTATTTCCAGCTATCGCTGTCCAGCAATATCCTGGCAAAACTAATGATGGTAATAAAAAGAGCCCCTGGGACCCTGATGGACGGGCGGCGGCGGCAACATCCCGCCATCCCCTGATTGCCTCAGGTTTCACATTAGATAGCATCACTGTCTAGTGGTGTGCATGCTAGAGATGCGATAGCCCCCCCCTCTGCCCTGACAGGCGACCGGTATCCGGGATGTAGGAGCAGTGATTGATTGCGTGGCCCTCTCATGGGTAAACAACTCTCTTGAGCCGATGCAGTATCACTTCCGGGTTGTCTCTGCTAGCACCCCCTGACTCCTGCTACGTCCTTTCAACTCATAGTCGCATCCATGTATTGCACGTCAAGCGTTTTCTTTTTTTAAATCGTTCAGGTGGGTGGGAGGGCGAACTGTTTGCGTGTATACTATATTCATATGACTGAAGTTTCTCACTCTCTTAATTTGCTAATATAGTAACTATTGAATCCCCGGGGATTACATTTTAACCTTTCATTGCCCTTAACATGCCTAGATATCATTATTTCCATAGGAAAGCATTGAAGTGCAGGGATTGAAAGGGTTAATCCCCAATAAGCGTTAAGCGATCCCTTTGACAGTAATTTAAGCGTAACCTTCAAGTAGTGATACAGCGTATTGGTGGTTTAGATGTACATGTGTTTGATGTGCGCAGTGTTAATATTCATAGCTTTGCATTGTGATACAGATCTATGTTTGGCTATGTCAATGTATGACTGTTCTATGACTGTGTGTGACTCTATGACTGAACGAAGTTCTTTCGACAGATTCCGTCTGAAAAGCACAGGGATCAGGTGCACTTTGGGACAGTCCAATGAATGGGAACTGTAAGTGACATTTCATACAACACTTGAACAACTCAATAATATATGCAGAAATCACAAACAACACAAATAAGCAAGCACTGGCAATGTGAATATTTGCAGCTCATGTAGGACATGGCAGACACCCTCCTTGTTGGCCAACTTGCCTGCAGTGGTTTTTGCCTTCTACTAGTGTGCAGCATCAGCGCTCCCTTTCCTGGGGGGGCATGCCTCCTCTACCCCTGTGCCTTCGGAGAGCAGAAGGGGAGGCTGACATTAAGTGGCAAGTGAAACTCATGTCAGACAATATACAACCATATTCTTTGTTTTTGCTAGTGAAAGTGGAAACAAAGCCAGAAACTGTAAAAAGATATATGCCACACACCAAAGACTTTGAACAGCATTGTGTATCTAAACAAAACATGTTCTGTTTTTTCAGAATCCACTGATTTAACAGTTTCTGGTATGCAATCCCACCCCACAATTCTAGGATAAGCAATAGGCTGTATTAGGAATCACTTTTTTCATTTTATTAAAGTTAAATCAATGCAATGGGGGGTGCCTAATATTATGCTGAGGAAGTCATGACTATATATATATATATATATAGGAAGCTCGTGTACAGAAGAAAAGTAACATGCCTGTGTAGTCTCACTAAGGTCCAATACACACACAGGTGTCGATTCATGGAAATGTGCACAGAAATCCAGAAGGACCACGTCCCGATAAGGACACTGTGCAAGCCGGCGCACAGAATAAAAAATGCTCGGCCGCATATTTATGGAATTTACTGCGCAATGTAACCGTATTCGCAAGACCTTTGATGTCCTGGGTGTTAGTCTTAGCAGTGCACGATGGTGGCGTGAGTTATGGTTGCTTAGCTTACCATAACTGGCGAATTTCAGGGGTTTTTCAGTTTTACTTGGAACCATAACATCCCTTTAACAAAGTTTTTTCACTGACTTTCATAGGTTTTTAGTAGCGCAACTTAACCATAATGTCCCCTTAACACAGCTTTTTCATTGAATTACATGGACGCGGTAGCGTCCATGTAGTTATGGTTAAGTTGGTGTTTCCATAGGAAGAGCATTTTTTGGGTGGCTTATAACTTCGCTCCCTCTGGACGAATCCTCACCAAACTTTGCAAAAAAAAAGTATATGGCCCACTCTGAATTGTTTTGCAAAGTTTGGTGAGGATTCGTCCAGGGGGGGAAAAGTTATAGGCGGGGTTCCAAAACTTGTGTTTTTTCCTATAGACATAATGGGAAAAAACTTTGCGCACGGCCACAGGCCAAACCGCTGGACGGATTTACACCAAATTTGCGGCAGGAGCGGGGGCTTGGTCCCGAAAGTGTGCTTTTGCAAATTTGGTGTAAATCCGTCCAGTAGTTTTTTATAAAATGACCAAAACGTAAGGCAAAAAAATTTGTGATATCTGTGTTCGCTTCGCGGACGGACTTCCCTGTTCGCTCCGCAGACAGCACCCGATTGGCCCATGGCCTTGCGCCATGTCGGCGGACATGCGACGTGTTCGCTGATTGGACGGCGAGGGGCGTGGAGCGCGTCAGATTTTCTGTGGCGCCCGCCATCTTGTATTCGCCGTTGACCGCGTACAGCGCGGTGAAACGTGGATAAAAAATTGTATTTAGTGCCGTGTGTTGGTGTGTTAGAGTGTTTGGGGAGGGTGGGGGAGTATGACATAGGTTCAATGTTTTGTTTTTTTATGTGCTAGACGTTTTTGTTGCGTTCGATTTGTCCGCGGAGAACACGGCTGTTCTGACATTTTGTAAATAAACTAAATGGTGGGGTGTTTAGAGGACGGAGTATGTGTCATTTTTGTTCGCAAGGAAGGTAAAAATTATCTATGAACACTCGCGGTGTACTTAATTGTTCGTAAATACACAAACTGGGGGTGTCCCCAGGACGCTGTCCGTATTGTAATCTGTCTAGTTGAATGTGTTCTAAGAACACTCGCGGTGTCCCGAAATGGTTGCAATTACACAAAATGGGGGTGTTCTGAGAACGTTGTTTGTATTGTTCGTTGTCAGGGTGAAAGTGTTTTAAGACCACTCCTTTTGTCCGCTAATAGTACAATTTCCTATGGGCGTCAACCGACTTTTTGTCCACTAAAGAAACGATAAATCCGGCTGGTGTGCGCCGACATTATGTGATAATCCTATGACTGGCGCTATTGACCTGGCTGACTTGCTTTTGCGACACTAAATCATTTATCCCGCCCCTAAGCCTGATATTATCAAAGCATTCATATTCCCCGCCTCTCTCCGTGACGTTACAGGGTGCGTCATCAAACGCGCCCAGTCCTCTGCAGTCCTAAGTGACTTTACACAGAACCAGGAAGACAACACATATTATGTCACAACACAGCGTGCCACAATTTGGAATATGAAACAGTGATTTAAAAGCAAACAACAAGATTGTACATTTTGTAAAGTACATTTATTTGACATCAAATGTTTAGAGAATATTCAGCAATTTGCATTTGTCTTTGTTGTCGATCCGCAAAAGTTCATGTTGAGGCACGCGATGTTCCTTTGCGGTACAGAGGGTGTTAGATCAGCTTACAACTCAGTGCGCCACAATTCGGAATATGAAACTGTGGTTTAAAAGTAAACAGCAGGATTGTACATTTGGTAAAGTACATTTATTTCACATGAAATGTTTAGTGAATATTCAGCGATTTGCTATTGTCCCTGCTGTCGATCAGCAAAAGTTTATTTTGAGCCACGCGTTGTTCCTTTGCGGTAGATAGGCTGTTGGTTTATGATAAAAGCAGTAAATGGTCGCTCTGATAATCGGAAGGTTGTTCCAACAACGAGCCATTAGACCACCCTATTGGTTGGTATGTTGTTTGTAGCCGCTAGTACTGCGTAAGGGCATATTGGTCCTTGGCGATTGTCCCATAAAATGGTGAGGGTCATGAAGTTGCATATTTGGACCTGCACCTGGCAGTTGAAGACCCCATCCGCTGGAGTCTGTAAATCGTGACATAGGCAAAATGGGGCCACATACCTGTTTTAAAAAACATAAATTAGTCTCACCAGCCGATCTTCATTAAAAAATCATCATTTTATTTATTGGGGCGTGAAACTATTTGCTATCGAAGATAGTGCAAAGGAGTATGTTAATAATAAAATAATAATATTTTCCCATTCATATAGCGCTAAGAACCGTGAGGTATCTAAGCGGTGCTTATTATTAACCACGGTGTGTGGTGCTCATTTATCGACCACGGAAGGATGAAAGGCTGAGTTTGGCCTTGCCGGGATTCAAACTTGCGTTAGCAAGCTGTGCACGGATGTCAAAGCGAGCGTTGTACTCGCTGTGCCACTTGACAGGCTACAGTGAAGTGGCAGAGCGAGTAGAGCGCTTGACCGCCTATAGACCTGTTAAATTATTTCTATTAACCCACCCTGTGTCGTCTGCCTTTTTTAGAGCCCTCTAAATGACAGGGGAGCAATTCGGCGGTGATAGTGCGCGGTAGAAAACATTATGCCACTTTCAATGAACAAGTTCAACTTGAGCGGTCTTTAATGCTACGCTATTGTAATTATATTTGGTATAAAATAATCTAAAGGGTTACTTACAGTACAATTGCAATTTCCATTGTCTACGAGTAGTGCAGTCCCAAAATACGACTCAGCGTGTGCGAATGATCTTTTGCATAGTGATATAATATATAAAAGTGGTTTAGTTTCAGAAATGTCATCCTTATCTTCTCTTACGTTTTAGCAACACTACTTCAAGAGAAGTCTTTCATCACAATCGCTGTCTGTCAAGGTCAAAACACAATACAACCTTATAGTCCGCTTCATGAGCCTCTCCAGGGCCCGAGAAAAAAATGGAAGCAGCTGACCTTCACTGTGAACGAGCATAAATTCTTACTTTGCAACATTTTGTGTAAAGCCATCTGTGAGAAGTTGGTTTTTGCACGCCATGTTTGTATATTGTTTGCGTGATATTAAAAAAAGTTTGTTTAAGGGACGTTATGGTTCTAAGTACAGCCGAAAGACCCCTGAAAATCGCAAGTTATGGTAAGCTATGAAAAATAACTCGAGTTTCATAATGGCCCACCCCTGTGCAGTGGTCTTGTTGGCCCGCCCCAAACAGATCTGCATAAGAAAAGAAAGCATCAAGGTTATGGACTAAATAATGTGTTGGAAAATATTATTCCAGAGAAAATAAAAACAGATTTTTCCCAAAGCATAACATTGGATGCATTCACACAATTTTGGAAAATGTGACTTCTTAATTAGTGTCAAACTTTAGCCTTAAATTGACTGAAATAAAATCATAAGATGATTAATCAATAATGCAAAATGACTAAGACAGCTCAGTGGGCTGAGGCATAGTTGAATCTAATTTAGAACACAGCATCGAACACTTTAACCCAGAAAACATGAAATAAAAGGAAATGAATCAATGATTGTGCTGTCAGACACATGAAAGAGATTGTGGAAAGGCTAAAGAAATTAAAACTCAAGTGGAAGAGGTAAGGCGAGGGGTACCCCTGGAAAGAAAGGAGCACAGGAACCTCCAAAGGTGAGACTAGTGATGCTAATGATTTAGCAACAAAGAAAGGCTAGTGCAGCAAGACACATAGAAAGTATCCAAAGCAAGCGTGCCATATGAGGACACCGCGATACATAATGTTTAAAGGAGCGAGAACATTGAAGTGCAGTTATATTTCATCTGTAAGATAGGAAACCTGATCGAATTACCAGAGAGCAGAGTGGACTGAAGTCATATTTAAAGAAAAGTAATGTGTCTGTGGAAACAGACTGAATGCCACAGATGGAAGGAGGTGACTGATGCAAGCATGCCGCTGGCATTCAGTCTGGGATGCCTTCACGCGAGACCATATGGTAGTTGGGAGGGCAGGGAGGGGGGGAGTAGAGGGGCAGGGGATCAAAAGGAAAAAAATGCAATTTTAAGACGTGACTCAATTCCTTGAAATGTTTATGAGTGGCTTGTGGTGTGCCATTGGGTGGCGGAGCGATTATAGAATGGATGTGATCCAATGCAACAGTAAGTTGTTACAGTGTGGGGAGCGATTTCAGCCAGGCAGTGGCCCCACTCCCCATTATTTGAGGCTTTTATAATCCTGATCTGATCACCTCAGTCACCTAGTGCTGACCAGCAGCTTTTCAGCTGAAGAGATTCCCGCCCAATCAGGCTTAGAGGCGGGCCCTCTTCCTTGGTTTATTGACTACCAGACCAGAGGCGTACCCAGGATCGTCTTGCAAGTGGGGCCTGAAGCTAGTGTAGTTGAGCCCACCACAGTGACATTAACGCTGCAAATGCCCACAAAGTGCTGCAGAGTGGGCATTTATAGATTTTGGGTAGGTCTTGCCCGCTCAGGCCCTACCCTGTCTACGCCTCTGTACCAGACCCAGATGTTTTTACTCACAAAGAGGTTACAGTAAGTAGTAAGTCAGACCAGCCCAGGTGAAAGGCCACTTCACTCACATTGAATTTACCAGGAGCACCTAGGACCTGCTCCTGGAGAGAGAAGAGTACGTCAGAGTTCCTCTTGGTAACTTCTCAGGGAATCAGCGCAGAGGATCGGTGCTCGGGGAAAGCAGGCAAGCTCGGCCGCCTTCACACCCATATTCCAACTGGAATGGAGTTACAACCAAAAGTTTAAAAAATCATATAGTAACAAAATAGGCCGTTTTTTTCACAGCCCCAGAGGGCACGGCACGTGCAAACTGCTTAAGGCAAACTGGCCTGCAGCTTCTTCATCTGCGGTTGGAATGTCTCCAGTTGAAGCAGCTTGGAAGGACCCTGACGTAGAAAATGGGAAGTTGAGGACATTTCCTTGCAGTACTTTACAAAGAATTGCGCTCACAGAGGCGTCTGGGGTTCTCAAGGCGTGTTTAAAATGGCATCACCCCAGCCCATGTTATTAGCGCTTTACTATTCATAAAACATTGGAAGAAAGTTGCTTCCTTTTCCTATTTCCTCCTCCTAAGTCAAGCATGAAGCGGGTTACGGCATGAAGCGTGCAGTGCTTTACATGGAAAACAAGAAGCGCAGGTACTCACCAAGCTACCAAGCCAGACATTCGACGCAGCGCTTTCGGCGCCGGCTGTTTCGCTACGGCACCTTGGGCAGAGGTCCCTCTTAAGCACACCCTGTTACTTCCATGCAATGCTCAGTGAGATTAAATGATGTGCCAAGGAGCACACACTTTGGTAAAGCAGTATATCTGGGATCCTTTCACACAAACTTCCAGTTTCTTGTTATGCGTTGTGTTAAGAAAGTTTGACTATCTATATTAAATGAGACCTAAACATTTACATATCAGAATAGGAACTGCTAACAACAAAGAAACATCTTAAAATGTGATCTCCCAGGCTTTTCAAATCAATCCCTGCTCCATCAAAGGGCAGCAATGGTAACGGGTGAAGCCCACTTAGTGAAACAGTGTTCCGTGCCTAGTGTGCTGAGAGCGCAGTAGATGCCCGTTTGCCTCTCCTTTCTTTCGGCAGTGTGGGCCCTGAAGGCGACATTATGGGCACTGCGCGTGGTGGACATAGGAGGAGGGAAGAGGGCGCGGCTTTCCCCAGCAAAGGCTGCAGGAGCTTAGTCCTTTGAATTGCTATAAACCGAAATTAAAAGCTTTCATTTTCACCTCGCAACATAGTGGAGTACTGGTACTCTCTTCCAGGCATTGAGAAGTACAGGTACTCAAATGCTCAAAAATAAAAAATACAGGTACTGAGTGTCGGGTAGGACCGTCCCAGTAAATCACTGGAAGCGAGGTCTGATAAGGAGGGCAGGGGTGGACTGGGAATGAAAAGGGGCCTGGAAAAATCCTTCTCAAAGCCGTTTCATTTTGCACATTTTCAGCAAGTCCAGACCTTTTCTTATGACAACATTTGAAAATAAAATAGGTAACCACACAAAAGAGGCCCATGATGCAGAGGCCTACATGGAAATCTCCAGTGTTCCCTTTAGGCCAGTCCAGAGCTGAAGGAGGGCTTCTGTTTGCCCACCTGCCTGGCTTTGGTGGGTGGTCAGGGCGGCTTCTTGTTTAGCTCTGCTGCAGAGCCAGGCACGCCCTATGGCACCCACCGATCTCCCATGAGGTACTTTTTTTTTAATAGGGGCTCTGCAGTAATCAAAGTACTGGGTACAGCCATTCCTTTAGCACCCTTATGGGTGCTCACGGGTCCATCAGGAAAGTGTTAGTGCTGAGAAACCTTTCACAGACCCAGGTTGGCCAACGCCTAGCCACCCTGCCTGGCTCTGCACTAGGAGACCCTAGCAGGCCATGCCACAAGTTACAATAAGCACACCCTAGGACAGCATGGAGGGTCCTTGAGAGCCTCATTGACCCCCATCAGAAGCCCCCAGCAAGGACACAAAGACATGGTGAGCACAGGACTCACCCCTTCTCTTTGCATTATGTTCCTTGCCTCTCTGGTGTGGCAGTGTGACCTATCAAATGCACCAAGTTGGGAACGCACACAGGGTTGATCAAAGAACCTGTGCGTTGCATGAATCCCCCCCGCACACACATGCAATCCCCTTTTTAATGTGATGCCAATAAAGCAGTGGCAATGCTTTGAACATCACAGAAGTTGCCACCTTTTTTGTATTTCCAAAGTACACACCCACTACTCCACATAGAACTGAGTGGCGTTTGCACAGAAGCTACACGCCAACGACCTTCTTTACATGGCTTGCTGCTTCGCCATGAAAGGTGTGGCTTCTGGACAATGTGGAGCGGGAAACTTCATACATCAAAAGCAGAAGGCAGCTTTGGCAGGAAGTCGAAACTGTCCAATCAGCATTAATGTGTGAGAACGAGTCTCAGTGTGCGGAGTCGCACCTTGAAGTCAATCTTGTGAAGCAGGCCAATCTAGGGAACTATTCAAAAACAGGCTCACGCTTCACCGGATAACCTGTGAAGGGGCAACTGGAGCTCCATCCCTCTCTCCCTTCCGTCCTGGTCATGGCTAGCCATATCCAGTTGTGATACCCTGTACATATCAATGCTGCATCCATATAAATAGTCTAATTGTAATTGGTTATTTATAACACGCTTACTACCTAGAGGTTTCTAAGCACGGACCCAGTGTTCTAACCTGTGTTGCAGCGCGTCGCCTTGCTTCCAAGGCGAGCGCGTAACCCCTTGCCCCACTAAAACCTGTTTCACAACCACCAATATAATCATTGTATCAATGTAAAGTCACCCTGAACAGAGACTCCATTTTCTGTTCTGCTGTGCATTGTACAACAATTCTGGCACAAGTGGTACCCGCCGATAAATACATGCAAATGCACATGTTTGAGCAACTGATCAGTTGCCGCTATCATGAGGCTGCACACTTACTGTCTTACTATGGTGTCCATTTAAAGTGAAATGTGAAATATGCAAGTCAGTCATCCAATGGCCTTCCACCCCCCTGATACATCCAATGATCTGTCCAGTCCGAAATCACATTTGCCTGATCCACAATGAAGCCTGACATTTCTTGGAGTTGCTGCTAAACCACATACATTACAACAGGCTGAAGGAGCAACAACAGTTTGACACTTGAACCCGTTATTATGTTAGCCTGTCCACTGCACTTACTTCTGTCATTACACCTAGAAGACCCACAATTTTAGCCTGTCTACTGTGCTTATTTGTATGAGGATTGCAATGAAAGATAAGGGGATAGCATCGATATTGCACCTAGAAGACAGTAGTGTAACCGGTCTATCACGCTTAGAAGATGCATTATGATTGCTTGTTCATGATGCTTAGAATACCTATTTTGGCAAACCGGCTAGTGTGCCTAGTGGACTCTCTCACATGGACAACCTGGCATCAATATCAAAGCATCATCCGAGCCTCAAGGTACATATAAATGCACTACTTCAGTGGACATCTGCGGCAGGCATGGCTTCCCACACACAAGCATCAGAATGCTGCAATGCCCTACTACAAATTTGGGCTAGCTGGGCACATAACGTTTTCGCCTCCTTACACCAGATTAAGCCTCAACACCTCTGCCATCAGAACACTGCGATGACCTATGACACAATTTAGTCTCTTGCACTCGTGCACTCTCCTGACCTTCATCAGCACCCGTCCTTATGCCTGATCTCTTGGGTTGCTTACTGGAGCCCGGCCAGCCCACCAAATTCCTTTTTTCCAATACTCTGAACTGCGGTCCCTGAAGGCTTTCCCACCACAATTGCATTGAGACCATATAAATGGGAAAAGGGGCTTTATATAAATGACTACTACTAGTACTTGTAGCAGCATGTGCTCGATCATGCTTGCAATATGTTATCAATCTCTTGCTAAGCTAAATGATCTGGCTATGACTTTTTTTGCTTGCACACATTTAAGTGTACTCTCTTCCGACATGACTGGAGACCTGATCTAGAAATTTGTTATTCCTCTTCTGTAGGCATGTGTGAGTCAGAGCTGCTCACACATACACTAGGTAAGCACAAGCTACACAAAATTGTACCTACTCACGATTTACTGATAGGGCCTCATTACATGGAAGGCGGTAAGGGTTAACGGTCACCGGTAATGGTATCGGTGACCGTTAACCCTTACCGCCTTAATACGAGGTCCCTTTGCGGGACCCGACATTAATGGCTGGTGTAGACCAGCTGTTAAAGTAGGGACCCGCAAAGGGACCAGGGTGCTAATTACGGTACCGCAATGGAGGAAGGGGGAATTACCGCCCCGCCAACCTTGGAATAGGGCGGTAATTCCCCTTTCCTCCAAGGCAGTGCCGGTAATTTACCGCCTACCGTGTAATGAGGCCCATAGTAGCAGGTCAGGCGTAAGTGAGCTTTACTCACTGTAACTTCTTCACAAATAAATAACCATCTCCAGATTCAAGCGAGGAACAAATTAGGGGCAGGTTTTTGTGAATTGACCCTATATTGTGAACTGACAGAATCTGGTTTTGGTTGAAACATTTAAAGAGTACCTTGTAAAAAGAAATGGTCATGCTCAGCTTAAGACAGTCTTTTCAATAAGGGGGGCCTTGCTGAAGAACCCTCTGAGGGAGAGAAGGGGTGTATGGTTTGATCATAAAGAGTTGTCTTCAACATTTTGTGATCCGGTTGGTTTTTACATCTTCCCGGCCCATGCCCATAGCCACTGCTGAGGTTGTACAAAGTCGTTACGGGTGTAGGATACGTCAGTCCAAAGTATGTTGTGCGAAATTATAAAATGCCTTCCTCATTGGTGATATTAAATGGGTCTGATGTTTTCACTTATTGCAACTCCAACAATATCAGTTTTATAATCTGTGGCTGTTATGTATTCTTTGTTCATAAATGAACATGCCATGACACGTTTAAACAATAGCGCTTGTTGTTCTACACAAAGGGGCTAGAGCATCTGTTCCGTGACAACACTTGCTTGTCATAGGGTCAGGAGGATGCGAGTGATGCATGCAGGGCTGGACGTCAGAGCAGTTAGGTCAATATACCAACCCTTCCACAACTGTGTGTAGATGTTAAATCAAGGCCTGCTCTTCTTTAGTGTTCATCTAACCACATCCTTTGCCTCCCCACACTTGTTGCGAATCGGTGCAGGCCTTGCGTGCTTCTGCATGCATGGTTATTTGCGACACAAGCTCAACAGCTCTACTGAACTCCCTTGATGCATGGTGTGGATGTCCTTGCTGCAATGGTGGATATAAAACCAGCTCTGTTCTTTCGGTCCACATCTAAGCCAGCCAGAATAGGTCATGTGGCTGTTCTGCGATGCATCAGCTGGAAAGTACAGACCAGGTTGGCTTTCCGTGAGTATTGGGAGGTTATCCATCAGGCTCCCTACCCACATTGGCATCTGAATGTTAAAGGCGTGCGGGTCAATCTAGACCTTTCTTTGGCGTTCAAAACGTCTGTACTTGCTTCATTTCTTTTCCTGCTAGTGTCGCAGAGTGGGCGGGCTCCTGGAGAGGTTACTTCATTACGTATTGCCCTGCTCTCTCGCTCAACTGCCAACACACATTCAAAGTTTTTGGCCCACAACTAATGCCGGGCCTCCCAAGTCAAATTCCTGGCTAACCTTGGACACAATGTTCTCACATGTGCGGTCCAACCACTGTCCTTTGGGCCTGCCCAGCCTCACTCAAGGAGCCCAAGGGAGCAAAGTTGCATTCAAACCATCATCGAATTTACTGCACAACAGATGAGACGTACCTTCTGCGGCTGCTGCCTGGCCAGCCCCAGGCCCCGCAGTCTACACCGAATATTCTGATCCAATGTAGATGGTTATGCAATAACTCAATTTTAATCCATCTATTCATGTGTTTATTTCACAGGTATGCATCCTAAAAATCATATTTAAAGGGCACGTTTTTGTAGACAATCAATTCAGACCAAAGCAAGGAAATATGAACACGAATCTATCAATGACCTCGACCTTTTCTGAAGCCACGGAAGTGATGTCATCGATCTGGTGTCTTCATTTCTGCCGGAGAATGCTGCATCAATCAAGCGCACCTGCCAGAGGGCACCTAAACGCAGACAGAGCTGAGCATGGAGTCGGTATCCACCAGAGGGATTTCATGGACAGTGTTGAAGGTCAAGTGAACAATGCTCCTGCCATGCACCAGGAAGAGGGCAGCTCAGTGCAGCACAGAGCTCAGCATCCAGGGATGCAAAGGAGATGGAGGAGGCCTCGTTTAAGGCGTATTGCAACAGTTTGTGGGGGCATGATGCCCAGACATGCATGGCGGCAGCAGTACTCACTAATGATTCTGCCCCAAACAGTATGCTCCAAGCCTGCTCGGATGCATAATTTTGAAATTTAGCATATCCCCGCTCATAAAGTGTTTCTAGTTCTTGGCACTGCGTGAGGATATGTCGGGCGGTTTCCATTTCTTTCCCACACAGTCTGCATAACCTGCTATCATGTGGGATCCCCAACCAGGCTCTGCTGTTTTCCAATACTGGAATAGTCTGCAGCCTTACTGACAGAGTGAATCCTATCAGACCTGGATACCGTCTTTTTGTTAGGTACGATTTAGGTCGCCCTATCACAAATGGTGTGTGTATTGCTGGAATTTCCTCAAAGAATATAAATGCCTCAATTCAAGCTCAATATCATGTGCCCTTGCTTTGACCGGGATCCTTGCCAAATTATATTCCAGCCATGACGTCGGGATAAGTGTTACACCAATAATACTCCAGATAACTTGTGGTCCTTATATCCAAATTAGTGAACCATTCGATCTTAGAATATCGACAAGCATGCAGGAGTGTATGTGTGAGTAAGGAGTCTGGCCCTCCTAGCTCGAACTTTATCCTAGCCCATAAATTGCAAGAAGCCATTGACCATGACAAAAACAAGGAGGGATCTCCTAACTCCAGTCTGATGGCCTGAACTGTAGTAGACAATGGTAAATTTGGCATTGAGCGAAGCATTTTTCCCTCTAGCTTGACTAGCGTGGTGACCCATTTCCATGGGAAGACTTCCAATGCATATAGCATAGCGGGAACTATTCAGATTGGATAAGCCAGAATCTTAGCCTCAATGCATCTCCCTCCTTGCACGTCAATAGACTTTCTTAGTATGTGCCATGTATTCCATACTTTCCGGGTAACCTCCCACAATAAACCGGCCCGAGAGAATTGAGCCCTGATAACAATTTCTAGATATTTCTATCCAGGAGTTGTTTCCACTTTTCGGCCCCCAAGAAACCACTCAGGTGTTTTACTAGAGCAGGCCCATTTCCCAAAAAAACATGATTTTTATTTTCTTAATGTTTGGTCTCAAACCAAGAGCACTCACATACTCCGACAGAGCCTGTAATGACCTTTGTAGCCCAATGTTGGTTCTATCTAAAGCCACCACATCACCCACATATGAGATACAGGACAGACCCTTATTCCCATATTACGGTCGAGATTTCGACTCTTCTCCCAACCTCCCTGCCAAAAGGGACACATAAAGGTTGAGTAACAGTGGTGCTCATGCACATCCCTGTTTCAGACCCCTCATTGTGGGTATGGCATGTTTTACTTCCTTATCCTGGGAAAGACGTATTCTGACCTCCGTCGAGGTGTACAGAGCCTTGATGAAATAAAGCAAAGATGGATCAATTTGCCACTCTTCCAACATTTCCAAAAGCTTATTTCTCTAAAACGTTTTTATATATTCACTGGCCTTCGTATTTATCATAGATCTGGTGTTCTCAGAAATACTGACGGGGCCATCAAAGGCTTTCTTTATATAGTTTAGCCATTTCTATTCAGTGACCTCGATTAACTCCCTGATCTGATGAGGATTTACCTGGTAACTCTGCAACCAATGCCAAAATGTCCTACTATCATTTGTCCTGATTAATCTATTTATGAATTTCCAGCCCTCATCATTCAGGGAGAACCAGCGATTTCTCACCTAGTTTTGATATCTTTTCTTCAGGTTGGAACTCTTTTCTCTCTTTTTAGACAAAGAGAAGGAGATGTTTTTTCTTACCTTTTGCAGAGCAGAGTTTAACTCTCTCTTCCTTCTGGCAATCTCCGGGTCATATCAGCGGCCCAATCTAAAACAGCCGTTTTGGATAGTTAATTGTCTAGCTGGTCTATTGTTCAGCAGTACTTGCCCCACCATTACCCCTAAACAGGCCGTGATCTGAGAACCACTCCCCAGCCATTTGTGTCTTCTCAGCCGAGCGTTCAATTTTCCTATCCTACTTGCTGACCAGCGTAGCCGATTGCCTCCAGGGTTAACTTCCAGTCTGCCAGTCAACCAATCTCTAGGTGTTTGTACAAGCTTCTCCATAGACATAATCAACATTACATGATCACTTGCTTCAGTTGGTCTAATCTCTAATAAGGGGGTTAGACACCCCGCCTGGGTATTAATAAATATAAAATCTATGCAAGTGCTGACCAGACCATTTGACCACGTAGTGTGATCCATTCCCTGGCCCATCTCCATGGGCACAAGATCAAACTCTGCCATTACTCTTTGCCATTACTCTGCCTTCACTCTCCCCCTTGGTCCATTTCCCATGCTGGATCCTTGTTTTCCCAATTGGGCTTCATACAATCAACATTAAAATCCCCTGTGAAAAACACTGTTGCTCCAGGGTATTTAATCACCCAGGCTCTTAAAGTATATATCACAACGTTCATAATTTCTGACGATAAACATTCCCCTGGCGGATCATAGAGTGTTGCTACCAGGATTGGAGATGAAAACATTCCGGGGCTAGTCAGAATGACTGCCAAAACATTCGGGTGAGGATGGCCCTGTGTAAATTCAGCCAAGTTAAATGGGGCTGTAGCTCCAATGTACAGGTCACCTTTGGGTTTGCCTTTCACAGGCGGGTTAGCTAGACGAAAGATGAATGTGTAACCATCCAGCACAAATGGGGCACACAGCCATGTCTCCTGTAAACAAAAACAGTACATAGCTCACAAAGTATTCATTGTTTCATAGTGGCGAAGAAAAGATCCATTCCCCCTTGAATTCCACAACAAAATTGAAAATCCTATAGTACTTGACCCTTTTGCCTGTCATTTGATATAAGTAGGTGTACCTGCCCATTTTCACCATTGCCTCCTAGAGACAGAGGAAGCAACAAGATTTCTGTAGCCAGGATTATAATCCTTGGAAACCCTTCCCTCCGTGTCCCTGATTTTGTACTGATCTGGAAGGAAAATCTGGATATCAAAACCTAACTGGCTAAGAGCCCCGGCATTTTTACAAATTCTCTCAACCACCACAGGGGAAACAAAAGTCACCACTGCCCAATCATCTAAACTATCGAATTTGGGCAGTTCCAGTCTGAGAAGATCCGTGGACGTCATCAGGCCTAGGTCAGGGATGAAGTGCAACAGTTCCAGCAATCATGAGCAATTCAAACAAGGGCTATTTATCGTCGTATTTTTCTTCATGAGCTTAATGTGGGTCAGTTCTGCACACCAGGCTGGATCACTCATTTGGGTTTCCTTAATCTTGTTGCACGGTCTTAACTGCTCCACCCTGCCCGCTCAGGTTAAAGAAGCCGCCTCCTTTGCAGGTATTGGGGCTTGGAATATCTCCTTATTTACCATTGTTGGGCTTGGGGAAACCAATAATTGAACCGACTTTGCTATCGGTATTACGTTTCTCTCTAGGTGACCAACTTTCGCCCCACCCAAACGGCTGGGCTCCTGCTGCTTGCTGTTGTTCTGTGATCTTTGGTCCACACGGGCCAGCCCTTCGTGCATACCATTTCCTTTTTTGAGGATGTAATAAAAGATTTTGCCATCAGAGCCTTGAGTAGCACTTGTCTAGATGGTCTATCTGGTAGGCTATTTGTGACAATAAAGGGACCCCTTCCTTTGGTTTGCTGTCTCTGCCTAGGTCTGGCTTCCTGCTTTGCTCCTTTTACCACCTGAGAAGTACTCCTGTTGCTCTTACGACCCCTCTTGATACGCTTAAGTTTTCTAGGCGGCCACTCGGAGGCATTTAACAGGGATAATTCAGCACAAATAGCTTCCAGTGCACCACTCTCTGACTCCGCCACCACATAGGCCCTTTCTTGGGATGCCTCTTTCCTACTAGGCGAAGACGTATCACTTATTGTGTGATTCATCTTTTGTGCTAAATGTTCCTCAAAGACTGGACCTTTCAATTTTTTAAAATAAATAGGCAGTTCCGCCAGCACCTCCCTTATAGATTTTTGTTCCGTAGCCATCCTAGCACACAACTGAAACAGAGCGTCGATTTTTGCTTCTATAACCTTGAAGGCCTTGTTCTTACAGGAGCAGAAGCTCCTCTCCTTGACAGGATCGCCTTCTCCTTCACCCCCCTCGCTTATTTCATCTTCGTTCTCACTTTCCCCAGGCGCCGACTCAAATGAGGTCAAAGTTCTCCAAATCTGGTATACGTGAGAGATTTGAGGACATCAGATTATCCACCTCAAAGTCCGCTGGAGCCATGGAATTCCTTTTGGCCACGCGGCATGATTTCAGGAGTGAGACATTATTATCAATGGATATAATTGAGTCCTGGTCCATAATTGAAGACAAGTGGATATTAGCCCCTTTCCCCAACAGTTCACCTTCCTGTTTCTCAGCTGTGAAATAAGACTTAATTTGAGGCTGGTTTGAGGCTGTTGTTAAAGAGAAGGTTGTTGCCGCCTTCTTTTTACGAGGCACAGTCATCAGAGTGCGACTTCTTGTGAGTTTTCCTCTTGTTTTCATTCCTCCGACCGTTTTACTTTCCAACTTTATTATCACCCCGCTCATGCGGTCTTTGATCAAAAAAAGAAATCCAACTCCACCTCGCGCAGAACCAATTCTAGCACTAAACTGAGAATAGCGGGTGGTGGAATCCACAGTTGCGTGGCACCCCGCTGGGTCGCGTGAAATGTCACTGTATCAGCAGTTCAGCCTTTGAGTTTGCCGCATTAAATTCCGCGTGCTGGCTTACACTTGGGCTCCAAGGAAATTAGCCCACAGTCACCCAAATGGAGTCTCTTGGGTCTGGATATGTGCTGACCAGCTGTCTAGCAATGATCTAAGACACCGCCAGGGACCACCTACGGGCCGTGCCTACTCAGCTTCTTTAACCGTAGCCGAGCTCAATATAACACTACAGCCCGCACTTGCTTCTGCATCAAACAATCTGTTATAACTGTCAACATCACTTTCACAGTCACGAAAAGTAGCTATGAACAGTGAACAAATGCACATAAGGGCTATGGTAGCTGCCACACTCCCAAGTGCACTTTCAAAAACATCTTTATTCCAGTACACAGGAGACACAATAATATGTGTAGCTCGTAAAAGTTTGAGATGCTGCGCAGTACAAAGTAAAAAATATGCGCAGTCAGCACATCAGCGGGTCTGCGTCTGAGCCCCTGAATGCTACAAGAGGTAAACACTTAAAAACCTTAAAAGACTTAACGACTGGACGAAATGTCAAAACAGCCCTTTAAGGCTATAAGTCTACCGGCTTGCGGTCCCCGGATGCTGATGGCGTCCGACCATCCAGTGGTCGAAAGTTACCTCCACCAAGCTGCTGTACCGGCATGAGCGGCAATAGCCGCTCCTTTGACTAGACCTTCGTCGTCCGCTCTCAATCCGGAACGCGGAACAGCTTACTCCCAACGGCGGCACAGGGAGACCCGACAGCAACTGAGGATTGGAAAAACGGACCTAAGAACGTGAACACATGTGATCGTGAAGCCGCACCAGAGGACATCAAGAGCACAGGGCGCTTCCAACAATCGCCATCATGCTTGTTTATTGCTTGTAATTTATTATGCAATATTTGCAGCAACAGGACTCCCCCTGAACGTTTACTATTGAGCAACAATAATTTTCAAAATGACTAGTAATGATCACTCTGTCTTTGCAATGTTAAAAATTGAAGGAATAGAGATTTGAGGCTTAATGGAAAACAACAGGGTCAAAACGTGGCCTCACAGAAGTTACTAAACCCGGAAGCAGATCTGCCTGCTCACTTCCAGAGTGGCTTTCCAAAGGTGGCCTGATTATCGGGGTTTCCTTCGTTAGAATATATACACAGATGTGCACACACGTACGCACACAAACACGTGCCATTCGGAAAATAAGGGTCCATGTTTTGAGTCTATGGTGCCTGAAAATTCTAAGTACAGGTTAAGAGTCCTGGACCGTCACTATGTTGGAACAGGCACTCATGAAAATGGGCGCCCTATAGGTTGAAACCCTACACCATTACACCCTTGTTCTGCTTTCCTTGCAACCCCTCATTTCTACAAGAGTAGACATTCCAACCTGTGTTGTATTGTGCCTAATAGCTCCCTTTTGCATACTGTAGAGAGATGGGGAGAAAGAGAGAAAGAGAGAAAGAGAGAAAGAGAGAAAGAAAGAAAGAAAGAAAGAAAGAAAGAAAGAAAGAAAGAAAGAAAGAAAGAAAGAAAGAAAGAAAGAAAGAAAGAAAGAAAGAAAGAAAGAAAGAAAGAAAGAAAGAAAGAAAGAAAGAAGAGAAAAACAAACCCACCAGCTGTGGTTGCAGGCAGCATTCTTGTGCTGTAAAGTGGCTGGTTTATTTTGAAATGCATTTGTGTCTATTGGGCCGCATTCCGAGGTGGGCGCAAAGGGATACCGGGCATCGTTAAGGACATCGGGGCCGGTAATCCCTTTGCGCCCTATTCCGAACCAGGTGCCCTTAGCGGGAGCCGCTAAGGGACCGGAGAGCTAATAACGGTACCGCAAATTGCGGAACCGTTGTTAGCTACTTCCCCATTCCCATTGAGCCCTATGGGGGCTCAAATGGGAATAGGGAATTGTTTTTTCAATGGGGACTTACCGCTGTATTCAGACCTTTGTGGGACCGGTAAGTCCCCATTGAACCAGGTCGGACCCGGTATGGGAGGTAGTCATGGCGGAATGAGGCCCATGTATTTCCTAGATAGTCAATGAATTAATCTTCATGTTATTCGTTTTATTTAAAGGATATGTGTAATCCCGAATGAAGACTAGGTGACACTGGTTATGCATAACGTGCATCTGAATAGGCGTTGACTATGGACAGATATCTGGGGGTGAACCCCATCAGCATCGCTGTGCCGCCCGCTGTTAGGGTGGCCTTCATATCCGGGAGCCCCTCCGTTACGCAAAGGGCAGGCGGCAGTTTAGCAAATATGCTGAGTTCCAGAAGGGGGGCCTCTTTTCTCTGTAAGACTGTAGAGTGTTGCCGTGTCTCCTGTCGAGCTCATGCACCTGCAAGTCAGAATGTTGCTTCTTTGGAACAGATCTCATTGCAAATGTCCGCTCACTCTTTCCACTACTGGGCATGTTGCCTCGGCGGCAGCGGTAATCGCGGGCTACGCGTGCATTGCGCTCGATCTAAGCGCTCCAACACATTTGTCTACCGAATCACCCAATATCCGAGCCGCCCCATTCGTTGCCATTTCATTTGCATGGAAAGAGTTTATTGATTATAGCACACCGCGGTGCAACTCATTTGCAACCTTGGGTAAAGCACAGCAGCTGGTCTCATCAGAGTGTTCACTTTTCTAATTATATGTACTGCTACAAGGGCGGGCTGGGAGAAGATTAAGAGCCCCCTGGGATGGGGATGACAGCAAATCCATTGCTTCGTCCCATGGGGTATAGTTCCTCAAGATTACCTACTGACCAGTGTTCACTGCGGACTCCGGCAAGGCGCCATACAGTGTCATCTGCATCATTCTGCACCGAGAGCACGCACCCAAGGGCGCGCACCCTTCCACGCTCATTGTTAGGCAGTCGTTTAAGGTCCCAGATGGGGTCAAACTGGGATCCTAGTTTCCCATGAAAAAGCATCAAAACATTCATTTGATTGGCCAAGTCAACCCAGAATGTAGAGCCGAAGGGGAAGTCCTTCTTTGCAGGAAGAGGGGAAGCAGTGAGGCACAGAACCTACCCGTTCAAGTTCCTTCTACGCACGCGATGTCCTGCAGGACATGTCCAGACTGTATGCTCCTGTTATCAGCCAACAGAAATATGCAGTGTGCCAGCTCGGGGGAGTCTGGCGCCCTTTTGTTATTAAATGCGCCTGCGGCAGTGGGAGGCATTTTATAACAATACCCGATTCGGAGGATTACCTTACCGCTCCGATGCGGGAGAGAGACAGTTTTCATTGGAATAGGGCGCTCATGCATTAGCATGAGCGCCCTATTCCAGTGAATAACTGCCAGGCGCTGGAGCGGGGAGTTAAAAAAGAAAAGTGGCTCTGCTGCTCCTCCGCCACCCCTAACTGGTGCGCAGGGAGGAGGGGGGCAATTTTGCCCAGGGCGCTGCTGCCGCAAAGGCTGGCCGTGCATGTATGCACAGGGCAAGACCTAGAACAAAGCACCAAACAAAGATATAATGGACAGGTATTTTTAAATGATCCTTTTCGAGTGCTGAGGATCAAGCGCTGAGCAAAGTACTCTGTAAATAGCGCAGGCTACTGATGTTTGTGATATGCTATGATATGGCATTTATAATGCAGCAATACACAAGTGTTTCAAGGTGCGACGAGGCAAGGGAGGGGGAACAGAGGGAAGACAGAGACAACGATCATACTAGGCAGGTGTCATTCAGATCACGCAAGTACAAGGGAAGGGGGAAAAAAGAAAAGTGCGGGGGGTGAGGGAGAAGGGGAAAAGTGCAGTACATGGGATACATAGAATAAATACAACAATAATAAAAAATAAGGCCAGCTGGTGGCAAGTGCATGGGTAAGTGCCAACATCAGATGTCAAGTGCTGGTAGGGGACTGTAGGGATATAGAAAACAGTCCCCAAGTGCGGGGTTTGCCATGGAGGCAGTGCAGATGTGCAACTGGCAGGGGAGGTGACCTTAACCTGTGATCAGAAGTCTGGCCAGGTGACCAGTGCAGTTTTATTATCAGCCAGGAATTCACCAGGGGAGAGGAGGAGAAAAAGCAGAAGCAAAGAGGATGATTTTGAGTTGCTTCCGGAACCGGAGATGTCATTTTTTTCACACTGTACAAAGCAAGTGCTACCAAAAGCCAACCGAATGGTGGCTCAGTTTATCGGGTTGTTAAAGATGATAGGCTTCGTCATACGTGCCTGGGGTCAAAGGTGAGCAGGGTTAACACAGAGCTCAGCAGAAAACATGAAATGAACTGATAACACGACCTGCTGACTCGCTACTAGCCCCTTCTCTTCAAACCCCAGGACTCTGTAAACCAGTAGGCCTAAGTTCGAGCAGGTGTGTATTTCGACACACTAATGAATTAATGGATTCATAATAAATGTATAACGCTCTAAATACCCAAAGCAAGTCTCTAGGCACGGACTGGGTTTCAAACCTGTGTTGCTCTGCGTTGTCTTGCTTCCAAGACACAGGCATTGCCCCTGAGCTATCCTCCCGGCTCTGAGAGTTCACATATAGTAGAACACACCGGATTCCAAACACCCTCTGCAATCTCAGAATGTGTCTCCGTATTTCCCGCCTGATATCTACCCCACACTCTTAAATGTAAAAACTGCTCAATATTCCATAATTGGACGCATGCGAGGACAGTGTGCGGTCCATAGTTCTTTCCAGAATCCAGATGGCCCCACACAATGAGAGGTTTCCATAGGGATGTGGTGTTCTCCCAACATGAGCTCTTTCTAGTCAGGAGGAGACAATATGCACTGGATGAAGCCCGGCAGCCCCGGCAGGGGCGGGGTTTCCCTTTGTGTAAGGCTTGAAGCGCACGTGCCCGCATTGTTCCTCTGATTGCATCCTCTGTCGCCCTTGTTCATCATCTGACAGGGGAATCAGGGCCGCAGGCTGATGATGGATTTACATTGCAGCCGCAGAATGCTAAATGGATTGCTGGTGCTGACGCAGAAGAATCCATGCAGCCTGATGACTTCTAAGAAAATGAAATATCTGTCGGTAAAGGGGATTTCATGAGGCATTGCTCCCTGTATGAAGGCGGCGGTCTACCAGGCCACGTGACTGCTGACCGAGTACTTCGTGCAAGGGGCGTGTGCCAAAGACATTGAACATGTTTAGAAAATCTAATTAATTCTATGCAATGTATATGTTTTACAACTGTGTGTGTGTGTTTGTGTGTGTGGCAATTTCTAGATAATTTGTACTGAGTGGGTCACAGTGAGGATATATTATGTACAAATATTGTGCAGATCTTCTCAAACCAGAAAGTCCAGGTCCATGAAGCCTGTTTGGCATATATCAAGAAGTTTGCATCAAGAACTGAGATTTCTCTCTGAGTACCTTTTAATTGTTGAGACCATCAGCTCTGATGCAGATGTGTGAGTCGCACAACAGACAGCAGTCGTCGTTGACAACACCTATTTCCAGTTTATGATAGTCACAAGATTCTTGGAGCTCCTCCAGTCCATCAAACTAAAACCCTCCTTCCAGAACACAATAAGACCATTGAAACAATCTATGTCGGAGCCTCGAGAAAGGGTTACAGACACTACTGAGGATGCACCACTAGGTAGAGAGCCACTGTCTGAACAAGAGGGAAACTGACATATTGCCGGCCTTCAAAGCCCTTAATGACCGGCCTACTTATTTATTTATTTGATATGTATAATGCGCTTATACCACAAGACAGTGCTTCAAAGCACCACAAGGAAAGGGGACGTGAACAAGGTTGCAAAATGAAATCAATACAATAAAATTGACAGCGGTCCTCCTAGGCCTTGAGACAATCGAAACGTGCAAGTGCAGTGAAAGGAGAAAAGGGGGTGGGTTGCGAGTAAGTGCTAATTAGGGTTCCCCAAAGGAGGAAGTACCAAAGATGCCTATTGGGGGGGGGGCAACAGGTAAGTGCATGAGCAGAGTCGTCCCAAGCGAAGTGCATCGCACAGGCAAACCACCCGACAGGCTGGTGTGGGTCCAGAAGCTAGTGCGGGGGGGGAGGGTGATGCTGGGGTTTGGGCAGAAGTTCAGGACCCTATTGGACTGTTGAGGGGGCAGGCTGCCTATTCAACAATTCAAATTAGAACGCTTCTGCATGATTTACACAGTTTACAGGGGCAAATTACCCATATGGCTTCTAGAATAAACCCCTCACTGCATAAATTCCTAGAATCTCAGGTCCCGCAAGAGTAAGTTAATGTGCTTTCCTGAGTCCAGGCAAAAGGAGACTGGAGAGGGCAGTGTTTGGTTACCCAGCCTGGGCAAAGCAAGAGCAGTCACACCGATCTGGATTGGGCTAATGGCCGCCAAGTGTGTGTTTAGCTCAGGCCAACAAATGGTTGCTTACACCAGGGGTCAAGTCCTAAAAGAAGAAGTTGGGGGATAGGGCTCAATAAAATACGCGATGGGATGTGACGTCACCAGAAATCAGCATGCCAAGCAGAAATATGCACATTTCATTCAATTGCCTTTGCATAACCATGCAAATTGCCTAGGACAAATGGGCATTTGCCTTTCATAAAATCATCATACACAAAAAAACAAGAGAGGAACTTTTCTTCGAAATAGGGTTTGAAAATGTTTAAAAGTGTGCACGTTTTAAACACCAAGAATCAGTGCCAATGTTTTCCCTGGAGAGTGCTGTCCGGAAATGTGACATTTCACCGTTAGTTTTGTTTGCTGGTTTTCCCCCATGTTACATGGTGTAGAGGTGAAGTGCTCGACCCGTGAACCGACAGCAGTTCGAATCTCCAGGTCGTGCTTGAAATCATAATTTCGAAAAAGACAGTTAAAGAGTCTTGTTTTATAGAAGGCCTCTAAAATACCCTGGGGGCCAGCGTCTGCCCTCTGGGGACGCCATCCACCAGCGGGTACCCCCGACTTGAGCCCTGGCTTATGCCCGCTCCTGGTTGCTCACTTTGCTTATCCAAACCTCAATGGATCCCAAGTATATTGTGTGTGGTAAGTTCTTTGTGAAGATGCCTCTCTTATCAAGATGGCAGCTTTTTTGTAAGCAGCAATGATGTGTAGTTGGGAGGGGGGCACATGGAAGGGCAAGGCCTCCTACTTTACTTACTGACCATTCATTTGTCTGATTTTAATTTGTTTAGCCTCCTTTAGTTTGATGAGTTTCTAACGCTGCTTTCATTAATTCATAGCCTGAGGAGTTTTCTGAATTGTTTCAAATATTGAATACTTAAAACAATGAGCAAGCTTTAAACTTCTGACAGCATTTTCAGATGAATGTGTGCGGGTGTACATGCGTGGGCATACCTGTGTGTCGGCTTGTCTGCAGTGCGAACACACTGGGTTCCCGCATGCTGTGGGCGGGTATTTCCAATCACTAGTGTATGGTGACGTGCCCGGTGTACGGCATATTTAGCCTGGGGCTTGTACAGTGCTTCGGGGTTTGTCATAGGCATTTACACAGGAATGAAGATAGGGCACAGCCTTCATGTAATGTAATGCCTTGACGTGCACGCTTGTCCCTCTACTATGTTGCGTGTCCAAGCGCCATACGCGAACCCACTCTGTCATTTCAGGCATCCTGTAAATCATGATAAGGAAACAATGACCCGAAGGCAGAGGTCGAAGTGGGCGCGAGCGGTGCTCCCATACTTTTGATTTTTAAGTTGCACTGTTCCTATACTTTTATTTTTAAAAGAAACCGTTCTGGAATGGTTTAGTTTTAAAATAAAAGTGTAGGAAGAAGCCGAAGCTTGCACTTCAGTGCACTGCACTGCACATTCCCCTAAATAATAATAATAATAATAATAATTTGGTATTTATATAGCGCTACGAACCCTCGGGTATCTGAGCGCTGCTTATTATTACCCACGGTGTGTGGTGCTCATTTATCGACCTCGGAAGGATGAAAGGCTGAGTTTGCTCTGCACGGGTGTCAAAGCGAGCGCGCTACTCGCTGTGCCACTTGACCGGCTAGGCAAATAGCAGGTGTGTTTCTTTGGGAAGTTTGGATTGTGTGTGGGGGAGGGCGTGGTGATGGGGTTTGTGAGGAATGGGGCAGACCAGCAGGGAACATAGCTCCACTACTTCTTTTCATACACTTCGACCACTGCAGACTTAAGGGCCCGATTCATGGAATTTTTTTGCACGGTTCAAAGTGACTTTGCACTACAGAAATACAGTTTGCACAGTGCCATGAATCAGGGTTTGTGTCCGGCAGCGGAGAGTCACTTCATCTGGAGTAAATGATAGCGACAGGCGAGCGTGCCGTAAATCACTGCTAGCCCTGGGCTGTGCGCCTTGTGCAACCAGTTCACGAAGCTCGACACTAGGGGGTGCTGCATGACCTTAACATATCAATGAAGGTGCGTGCAAACTCCGGCAGCAGCAGCTTCTCGGGGTCCCAGGCATCATGCCACGGCGCCGCGCTGTTTTCTTTTGAATAATTGACAGGAGCTGTGTTCGATGCAGACAGAGGTTCGTGTGGCCGAGGGCGAGGGAGCGTGCGCTGTACGTGTGCACGCGCGCACGTTCCTGCTCTGATCGGCACAGATAGAGCCGCAGTCCGACTGTTGAATGATCGAACCGCCCCACTCAGCTGTTCTGCTGAACAGCCGACCTCCTGCTACGTCCAGGAGAGGCTTCCGAGCACCTGACATAGAGCGGGGAGCTGCTACAAAGGAAAATGCAGACATTTTCGTTCCTACTTTGTCACTAGTAACTCTTTTTTCAATAAGACATATTGGTAGTATTTTGGCGTGCTTTAACACATGCTTGCAGGAGATGGATCTCACTGTTTTAGCAAGAAAGTCGATTCATGTAGCGCCAAACCGGCCACTTTACATTTCCTTCAAGGCGCTTGCCTGAGTAAAAAAAAAAAAACATGCAAGCAGTGTCAGGCAGAGGAGGCCGGCCGTTTTCGGGGTATTGGGAGGGGGGAGACCAATGGAAAAATGGAGTTCCCATTGTCAAAAATGCCAGGCACCCTTTTCACTAAATATGTGGGGATAATCACCCTCCCACCTGGGGTGCAAGGGTGATGATCCCTGAATCTGTAATGAGGAGGTGTCAGGGAGGAGGGTCGGCACGGCGGGACACACATGACAAGGCAAGGCTTTTTCTCAAAGCCTGAAGTTCTTGCTTGCAGGCAAAAACTTCAGGATGCAGAAAAAAAGCCTTGCCTTTTCATCGTGTTGCGACCCCCTGCCAGACACCCCTTTCATTAGAGATGCAGAGAACATCACCCCTGCATCTCTAATGAAAGGGGTGTCTAGCAGGAGGCTGGCACAGTTACACCATGAAAAGGCAAGGCTTTTTTTTTTCTAAAGCCTGATGCTCTCGCTAGAAAGAAAAAAAAAGCCTTGGCTTCTGGCGGGATGGGGTTAGCAGGAGACTTTAGGGAGCCCTGGCAGGGCCCCATCACAGACACCATTTATGGAGGCTGTCGGGTCTCTGCCCCGTCTCGACCTGGCCCACTTAAAGCACTGGGTCAGGGAATAATGGGAAGATAATGTTACAGTGGCCACAACCTGAAAACGATATCGGGAGGGCTGGAACTTAGTTTGTGGATGAAGTGGGATAGGTTGGGATACAACGGGCCAGAGCCAAGGAGGGGCCAGCTTTCTGGCATTCGGCAGAAGCTGAATAGATGGACTAGACTAGATGGTCTCAGTGGAAAGGCAAGAAATACAGCTTGGTTTTCAATAGTTTTCTGAATCTCAAATAGTTTGGTTCAGCGCATGTGCTTGGTTCAAGACAGGTTCTTTGAGAGCCCGTGTAAGGCTGCTCTCTGGGTCACCCCCAGCAACAGGTGTTTATGGCCACACGATTGGTGGTATACATCTTGGCCCCCGTGGCAACAAGCCAAGATGGCTGCTCTGACCAGGTTAGCCATTCTCCACCACTGGCTTCTCCTGCGATAACTCTGACGTTCGCCTTGTGACCCCTGGGTGTGCAAGAGTCAGAGGGCTCTCAACTGTCACGTGATCTGCCTCTGAATCATGTGTCGCAGGGACCAATATCCACCCCTGTCCCCAAATGTTCGGGAGTTAGTAATCACTGCAGGAATTTCATATGTTTAAAGGGTAAGTAATCGATCACACACTTCCCGTTCATTCACATCACCTGGCCTCCTCTTAGCGCTAGCCTCTCTATCAGACCCGACCAGGCTGCTCAGTTCTTACAATCCTACGTATGTTCCACTGCTGCTGCGTTTAAGTGAATGAGGAACATTTACAGCCATTAGTCCTTGGCTTTGTTGCGACAGAGACCCACTAAAGATCACTGTTGAGTCACCCCAATTCTTTTGCAATAAGATCAGTTCCCAACAGCCTGCAAGAAACATTATACATGGGATGAACTATAAACAGACATGCGTATGTTACTGTGAGTTCTCCATATTCAACTTGCGGTCTCGGGAGAATAGCTCAGGGGCAACATGCTCACCTTGGAAGCAAGACGACAAGGAAAAACACAGGTTCGATTCCCAGGTCTGCGTTTAGAAACCTCTGGGTATTAAGCACGTTACAAATAAACTTTCATATTATATCATATCAAATACAGGGGCAGTGTCAGAGACTTTCAACATTTTCAAATGAAAGGGGCCTTGAGCCACAGGGGGCCCCCTGCAACTGCCTGCCTGCACAATGCCAGTCAGCAGTCTTGTACCACAGCAATATATTCCGTTACATATTTAGTTCTGGGGTGTTAAATGTGTGCTTCGCAGTGCTCACCATACAAGCTAGCTGTGTTTGCTGTCGCCCTTCCGGCTGTCACTTCCCTTAGGATATACAGAAGTGTTATCCACTTGTTGCCTTTTAACACTGGTTCCTCCACATCAGCCACTTGCAAAAAGGAGTTGGAGGTGCATGTTTATATTAGGTACATTATGGCAGTCCTGGGAAATTATGCTTTAAGCATATACTGCACGGGGGCTGCTACCATAGGATGGCAGTGTCTGGTGATACGTGAACATGTTCGCACATGAAAATGTTTTCTGTGGCATCAGATGGTTCTTCCGGGTGTAGCTCTGTCATATGAGCAACCCACCATGGCACATCATGGCAGCAGCCTAGCTAAAATAAGGTTAGTAATACGGGCCTCATTACGAGTCCGGCAGGCTGCCGCCGGACCCGGAAAGAATCACTGCCTCCGTGATTGCCGGAATCACCGGGGCATTTCAACCCCGGTGACCCGGAAATTCCGAAGGCGTAATTCCGTTAATCCCCATTCCGATGGAGTCCCATTAGACTCCATGGGGATGGGGACCATGGAAACACCGGCACCGTAAATAATGGTGCCAGTGTTTCCATTTCCGACTGCAGGCGGGTGGCGTTACTCTCGCCAGGTCAGACCTGGCGGGAGTGACACCACCAGCCTGCAGAACTCGTAGTCTGCTAGTCCGGAGACAACTCAGGTGGCGGTTTTACCGCCACCGTTGTTTCCAGACCGGCAGACTTGTAATGAGGCCCTCCTTTATCTGCTATAGTAACTATTCAACATTGTATTAATTGCAAGCTGGTTTGAGTGGCTTTTATTACCATAACGTCACCACTCACCAAAGGCCACGTGGCATCACTTCCTGCAATGTGATCAGGCACGTAAGGACACTTTGGCTGCCCCGGGCATCCGTGTGAAACGGCCTCCCTCCTGCCCGCGGTCTTTGTGATAATAAACAACTGAACCTTTTAGAAGCCTCAGTAAATGAATCGATAAAGTGGTACCTGATTCATTGTTGCAACTGAGCCATAGAAGATACCGGATATTTTGTATGGCCAGTATTCTTCAGGAAATAGCCTCCTTTTCCGCCTAGAAAACCCTAATGCAATGAGAGATGTTACAGTCCTTCATGTCACTTGTGGTCAATGAGGCCGGAGAACAGACCTCCTGACTCACGGCCTTGGCCAACATGGGTTCCCCAACCAACAGATTCAACAGAAAGATCCCTCAATTGCATTGGACTATTGGAACTTGCCTTCAACTTCGAGTAGTGTGTACACTCCACCTATGCTCCTATCGGCACTTTGCACGGTAATGTTTCAGTTTGTAGGCAACACTGTGCGCACTGAGGCCCGAAGGTGAGTTGCGCGTTCTGAGTTAAACTAATAACTAAATAACATAAACTTGGAGCGGCATCTAGTAACTAAAACCAAAAAAGTGATGTAAAAAGAAGGAATGTTTGAAGTGAAATCACATCATGAATAAATAAGGTGGATGACTTGGTACGGAAAGGCTTGACAGAGCTTGAAAGTCATGTTTTGATGACTACTACTTTTCAAACACTTCCTCCCTCAAAGTCAAGAGATAGTCTTGAGAGAGCGAAATGCAGTGAGGGGTCTACTGGGTCCATGCAGCATAGATATATATATCTAAATAGATGGTGCTAAGAGTAAACCTATATTTTCCCGCCTAAAGCCAGAGCGACAGAGTGATTGCACTCTGCCCAAGTCCGCCAATGTACCCGACCAACAGTGGCTAAGACCTGTGTGTTGTCAGAGGGCATTTACAGGAGAGATGACTAATGTTCTGTCCTTCTTTGATGTTCCTGGAGGAAAGAATGGTCTTTTTCCTGGCAACATTATGATAATGATGTGTTATTTATATAGCGCCTTTATCCAAAGTGCTTTACAGAGCACATATTTACATACAATATCACCCAACCGAAATTGGTACTAATTTATCGACCGCCGAAGGATGAATGGCTGAGTTGGCCTTGCCGGGATTCGGGACCTGCAGATCACATCGCAGCAGTGAACGCTCAACCCGCTGAACTATTTTATTGGTGACATTATGAAGCGGAATAGGTCAGATGTGAGGTAAGCTGTTCTTTTGTTGCCTAGCGAAAACAATCAGTTTTTAATGAGTAGTTTTATTTGTCCTACCAGAAGATGTTGCATTACAGCTGTATTGAATACCTCTTTTGGGACCCAGAAGTCATTATCATTGGGAGGTACTGGTGCTGTTTTTCCTACTGATCACCGAACCCCGCTGCCTCCAAGCTGCTTGCAGCAAGGGACACTTGCAAGCCAGGGGGATCTGGAATTGTAGAGAGAGGCTGCCTGCACTGATGCGGTGCTCATGGGTGCTCACTGGGCAATGATGACTGTTAACCCCAGGGCTGGGCTGGCCTCGAGGGAACTCCGGAGAATGCCCACTAGGCCTCTGCACCCTGGGCCTCTTTTGTGTACTAACCTATTTTAGTTCCACATTTTCTCATAGGAAAAGGGTTGGGCGTGATGAAAATGTGTAATATGGGGCCACTATGAACATTATTTCCGGGGCCAGTTTTGGTTCCCAGTCCACCCCTGCTTAACCCAAGTATCCATTCATGACATCAATATTCACCCAAGGTACGAACGCTGTCTGGATGGTTGTCCTCTGGGAATGCTTGTTTGCCTGACTTTGTCAGTTGTGTCCAGGGTCTTGGGGGGATAGCTCAGCGGCAACGTGCTCGCCTTGGAAGCAAAACAACACAGAGCAACATGGGTTTGATCCCCGGGTCCGAGCACAGAAACTTCTGGGTATTAAGCACGTTATAAATAACATATCATACAGAGACGTTTCTAAGGGAGGGCAAAAGGGGCACTTGCCCAGGGCCCCCATCTAGGAGGGGGCCCCACAAGGCTAGCTGATCTGAAGAAGTAAGACTCCATTGTTCACAAGTCTTAAATATCACACGTCAGGATATTGTATGGGGTGCTGCTGAGGCTCTAAACCCATTGCCTTTATGTTTTGGCAAATGCATTCTGCCTTGATCAATTCATCATGTATTGCTTTCTGTGTTCACTGTGGTATACATAGTTTGTGTGTTCCTTATGGCACAACTCTGTAGCATTATTTCCTTCCTGTGGTAATTATGTTGATCATGTGCAATAGACAATGGTGAAATGCATATTGATAAATTGAGTGCCACAATGGTTCTGAGGTTAGCTCAGCGTGTGACACACCAATTGCAGAGATATGTGGTCATATGCAAAATTATATCACAAGGCTGGCTGAGCCTTTCCTATGTCGGAAGTTCATAAACCTGCCTGCATATGTACTTGGTTTTGCAGAACATCTGCTATTATCACCAATGTACCTGCACCAGATAGGGGTTGCTATAAAAACTAACATATCATCTGTACGGTGAAGGTCTAGAAATTGGTTTGTTCAGATCGGGTGTTGTGAAACCTAGGCAACCGCCTCAAACAATGGCATAAACTGTTAGCCCAAGAGGTGAATAAGTATCCAAATTCAGGAGTATGGAACGACATTGTTCATGTTTGTATCCTGGATTTGCCTGCAGACGATACAGTGATCCTGGTCAAATCATCTAATACATCTTACATCACTGTGCTGTCTTCTGTGAGGTTTGCTTTCTTGCATGCTGCTGGTATCGTTTAGCCCATTACTTGATCTTTCTTCTTATGTAGGCCATGTGGGTGGAAGGGTTGGTAGACAGAAGAGAGCGGGCCAGATGTTGCAGTCCTCAGGCAAGCATAGTTTAAGGTCTGCTTGTTTGACACAAAAAACGGTTTGCTTTTTGGTAAAAGTCAATGGTTTTTATGCACGTTTATAAATGAAAATGTCACAAGCCATTGTTTTGGAAGTATTTAAAGCTTTAAAATACAAAAGACAAACCCAGATTAAATTTGTTAAATCACATCGATTGGTATTCTGGTTCTTATATACTTCCATTAATGATGGAGAGAATAGATCTATAATCATTCCCATTTAGCATAACACCCTTCTATAATATTTTGTTTAAAAATGGTCATGTTTGGGAATGTGATTTGTGTAATTTCAAAGTCCGTTTTTTAAATAAAATGGATTGTTTTAGTTCATGGTAAGAACTGAAAAAGAAAGTGTTGAAATGCAGACATTGCATAGTTGGCACAAATCCCAGCCTCACTCCTTCCCCCCTTAACCAATGTGTGATCCTGGGCATCTCATTTAATCTTGTATTGCAGAACCTCTCAATATTGCCAGTCCCTAAACCTTTCAAAATTGTCAGCCCGTCAGAGTGATTTCCTTCTCATGGTATGATCTTCATAAAAGCCTTATTCATGGTTTCACGGTGGTAATAGTGAGCATATTCATGTCACACACCACAGGCATGTGTTCCTTTGACATCTAATGGCAACACTATTTGAAAACCATATCACACTTCTAATCGCTGTCTGTCTGGATAAAGACACCTTCCTTGTAGCTTTTAATCTGCCTCCACTATCCATGCTACGCTATGTGTATCGTTCTCCTTCCTTCCAATTGGTGGTCTCTATCCATGCATGAGCACTTTTGCATTCTGTGAGGCGGCTAATGTGAGTTCTCTGTCTATTATGGGTTACATGTACCCTTTACACATGGTCCTGCATTAATACTACATCTACTTTCCTGGGTGTTATTGATAAAAGGTATCCTGTATGTACTAGAACAGTAACTACTTTGTAGACTGCTAATGTTGGTCTTCAAATGCTACTTGTTTATCATTCTGATTAGAGCAAGAATGAAGAGGACAAGGGGACTTAAAGGGAGTAAATGTACTTATTATGCTGCAAGACAGCATATCAACCTATAGGTTGTGAGCGTGACGGGGGGAGGGCTTGGGGGCGCAACCAGTATTCTTGATCCCTCAATTCCTTTGGCTTGGTGGAGGGGAGCCTCAAAGATGTCCGTGCCCAGGGACCCAACAGTGTTTAGGATGACCCTGATATCATAGAAGTAGCTGATGTGGAATGTGCCCACTGCAGCAGTACCACCTATGGGTACAGGATCCTTCGTGACTGCTGGCGCATTGGCAGGAGAAGCCAGGAGCTTTCTGCCTTTCTATTCTCTCTTTATTATACACGGATTCCTGCAATGCCAGAATGGAAACCTGTACATTGTGTTCTGACATCACTACTGACCTATAATAAGAATATGTCATCCCAGCCACTCTGTAATCATGTATTACACTGTGCTTGCCTGCTGCCCGAGCCAGCACAGGGCAGGATACCAGCTGCCCCCGCGGCCCTTCATCAAAGCTATGCACGCCTTACACATTCCCTTCCCATCGTCTTCTGTGACACCTTCCTGCCTTCAATTGATAAGGAACGGATTATGGTAGTATGTTTATTATCTGCACTGCTGGAGTGGGACACAAGACATTCTGTGAATTGTTGCTTATTTTAAAGCACAAAACAAAAGCATTTTAGATGCATTTTTATTAAAGTACTTCAACTATTTTTTTTCTGGAAAACATCATAAACTGCCTAGTATTTTGTTTTAATGGAAGCAGAGTCTACATTGATTGTATGCACCTGCACCTGGACGATCTCTAATGGTGCATTAATGAAGAGGGCAGATATTAAAGGGGATGGAAGTCTGTTAGACACATATAATAAGGCACACAATATCCCCTAACTTACAAAGAACCGCCTCAGAGTTCTGTGACCGTATTACTGAGCTCAGCCTTTGGCTGTGCTCCTGGATCTTGTCCCATAACTCCTCCATGACGTGCAATATCCTTATAATATATGGTAGGGGGTACTTAATCTCATATCTTAACATCTTATCCTTGTTCATTGTCTTCTACTGCTGAAGGGCTTGACTCCTGACATGCCATTCCAATATCCACAAGTGGGATTATCCCTTTGACAGACCAGTCAACTTTCGGTGGACGTTTATAGGTCACAGAAGACTTGGCCAAGAACTCAATGGCTCTTTTCCAATGGAACATTTCTGAAAGGTTATGTTAAAGGCGCCCAAGGTCACGCTGTTCACTCCATGTTAAGTCACTGTTCGCTCTGGAGTCTTAGAATTCCCGTTTTCGAACATGCTGTCTTGTACATTTGCTTGAAGATTTGAAGAGAGACTAAACTTCTTCCATTCAGGGCTTTGTGTACATGACGTTGTGAAGACCAACAACGAGAACTGGGCACCCGAACATGAACATGTCGACCGAACGCGTCACAATGTGTTTCAGCCATAGAACGTTCATAGGACTGGGCTCTTCCCCCAGTTAGGATGTCTAGATACCCACAATGAACATGCATGTGGAAAACACACATAATGAATTTCATGGGAGAGTCTCTACATATTCCTTTCTGAAAACCTGAGACGATTTTGCTACTTAATGTAACACGATTGTATTGTTTGGTGGGTTGGCGAGTGCAACCCTAAACTATATATCAACGTATGGGCGTTATGCTTACAGTTCCCATAGAACGAACCTGGCTAGTGCGCAATACGCGCTGTCTTAAAAGGTTGAAAATACAGAAAGAGAAGGACAGAAAGTACCGGTTGAGTGGATGAGAGGGTAAAAGGGTGACATCTGGAGGTTAGAAGGGGAGTTATGGCAGTTCCTTTCTGGAGTGTAGATGTGGTGCCAAACTGATGTGGCGTCAAGAAGTCATTCCAGTGTTGGGACCCATGGGGTCAGACTCTAAGCGGATTAAGTTGGAGCATGCTTTGTTCAGTAAATCATATACTACCATTCCCAGGGCCTACACATAGCAGACATTGGCATGAGTGCAGTGTCTTTAGGACTGAAGAAAGAAAAATTCCAAGCACAGGATTAGGATTGCTTCTGGTTAACGCTATAGAGACAGCTACAGTGCTGCTTTACCAAAAAAAGAAAAATGGCGGATCCAGTAGCTGTCCTTTCCTGATGTTCTTTGAAAAACATTTTCACCAACCAATTAATGGGAATCTCCTGTTCGCTCATAACAGTGCCAGTTCCTTTAAGAAAGTGTTTTGTCGATCGAACCAATCCGGGGGTATTAAAGGCCTAATGTATCTAACTCCCCCATTAGACTGAACACTTCCTCCATTGTGGAGGCCACTGGAAGCAGAAAAATGTGTTCCTAGGCTTTCACTATAGGCTGACTGAAGTATTGACTTTAACTTCAGTTTCATTTCAGCGCGGCTGGAGGGAGACTCCCGGGGGTAACTCGAGTGCATCTAGCCGAGGGATAAAAATGATACTGGAGCTCATGTTCATGCCTCCATGGAATACCCAACATATGCACCGCTTTCACCGCTTCACGACCTTGATCTCTCTTCTGGATTAATCGGGGTCATCGGTAGCTAGGTGGAGCGGTAAAACTGTGGTGGTAACGCTGTTACTGCTGCATTAATGCTTCGCCCAATTCCGAGTTTGAGCGGAAAGTGGAATTTTTTACCTCCAGCTCTTTGCTGGAGGTAAAAACCTCCCCTTTCTGCCCATATTTTGGGCTATCAGCAGAGCGCTATTAGCACAGAGAAAGCCCCATTGGGTCGGGAATGGGGAAGTACGGATTCACCTCAACTTGGGATCCAGCACAAATTGCGCCCGACCGAGTTGCGGTAAAGCTAATAGTGGTCGCGGTCTCCTGGTGCATTTACCGCTGGGGTACCACCCAACTCGTGATGAGGCCCAATGTTTCTTAGTTATCAATTAGAGAAATGTGTGGTAGGGCATATATTAAATAACTCCAGGTTGAACACCTGCACTAATATATCAAAGCATATCTGACATGGAAACATATAGAAACAGGAATGCATTGTCTATAAGGTTTACGGCTGGTTTATAAACGAGGTTCTTGAATTTATTATGCTGCTATCTGTAGTCTTGACCAAGCATTTCGTGTTGCAAAAGGATGACTGTTCATCCCATGTTAAAATTTGAGACGGGGTTAAAGGTGATGATTAATCTACAATCGAGTCAAGAATGAATTACCCTCTTTGCCAAAATCATCAATTACGTTCATGATTTGCTTGTAGGGGGCTACATAATGTTCATACAATCAATTTAGCAATGCATTTACACACCACTTGTCCATTTTTCAACTTTGTGTTTCCTGCTCATCCCAGTGAACAAATGAACATTTCAAATTATGTGGAAAATGTGAAGTAAACTTGACGATCGCTCGGTCAATGCAGAGGCCCTTCCAGCTATGCACGTGCATTCAACAGGTCGGAACATGTTTGGATTCATGATTTCCCGCCATCTTTCATCATTTCAGTGATACCGCATGCTAGTAAAAAAAGAAATCGTTCAAATTGAGTTTTGTTTCTGAATATAATTTCCAGAATGTGTACAAAATCAAAAGTCACTGATACGCCCAGTGTGTAGTGCCCCCTAAGGCGAAACTATTGCCTTAGTGTAAGAATAGGGAGAAATGTCGTATGAGGAGGGACATTGAGCTTGTAGTTTTTGTTTGGTTATTTTGCCACCAATTGACTACCCATGACCATGCTAATCCCTGCGGCCATTCTATTGTCTCCGCAGGATAGCAACAGCAAAGTGCCTGCCTTGGAAGCAAGACAGCATGAAGCAACACAGGTTTGATTCCCGGGTCCACGCTTAGAAACCTCTGGGTATTAAGCGCGTTATAAATAACATCATATCATACCCATTCACTGCCCCTCCCCACTCCACCCAAAACACCTCCTCGTGGGAACTCTTTGAACTCACTTTAATCAAGCCGTACTATCAAAGTTTGCACTAGAAGTGCCTACCGCTGTTTTTTTCAAAGCACTCTTCTGTGAGTTAATAGCTGAATTGAAGTTGTAAATGCGCTTCTGGCAATACACATATTTTAACAAGACATGCCTTCAGACACTCAATTTATAAGCACCATGCATGTCCTGTTAAAAACAAGCATTGGCAAAGCCACTAGTTTTGGCTTGTGTATACTCACTAGGCATTTTCCAGGCACTGCTATTAGATGTGCAGGTACTCATACCTTTTTGCACCCGATACCATCAATAGCCAGTTGATACCACTACAGTATGGCAAGTGACTTTCCCATGCCTATACATAAGTCCAAACTGTTGGCATTGCCAACGCTTGTTTATATTTGATTGGAATGTGTGTGGAACAGATTCCTCCTGTAAAACAAAGTGAATCGAAACAATGTTTCATAACCTTCCAAAAGCAATAGCACAGCCATCAGTAACTATAACTCTAGCTTCGTGAATCCAATGGCAAACCTCCAACACATTGAACGTGACAACAGCAAGGTTTCCGCGAGAAGATAAAATGGAACACAAGAGGAAGCTAGCCTACACACAAACGGATACACATACAATACAAATAAAAAACCATCAAGAAATTCCCTGGGTAGCGGATTTCCCTCCCTCTGGCCCTGCGCGCCATCACTGATCATCTTGCCTTTCGTAAGCCTCTGAAAACCCATTTGTTTTAGCTTTCTTTGGCCAAGTGCAATCACTCTTCCAAAACCGACCTCCCAATCCCCCCACAGGTGATCCTCAACGCCATGATACCTTTGGGTCTAAGTAGTGCTTTAGAAGTCTGCTAATAAGAATAATAAATAATAACTGACCTTGCTATTTTGTCAGCAATGATTTCTGAAGACCTTGCAAGGGAGGCTTCCCCTGCATGATGAGCGATCAGAGCAATGGTTGATCACGTCTAAGGGCCCGATTCATGGAACCATGCAAAGTGGATTTTTGCCGGGCAAAGTCAATTTGTACTGCAACAATGATTACGCACTGACTTTGCCCGGATGTTGCACCAAAAAAATACACTTTGCACGGTTCCATGAATCAGGGTTTGTGTCGACAGGGCAAAGTCACTTTTCAGCAGTGCAAAGTCACTTTGAGCCGGGCAAATATTCCATGAATCGGACCCTACATGTTTAATGTTGTAATGGATCCATCAGGTGAAGCAGTGCAGCACATCCTTCGTAGCCGCCGAGCACGGGTATTCCGGAAGAGCAGGATTGTGACACCGCGGTCAGTCTGTTTGACCCTGGTAAACAGCCGCTGGGTCGACAAAAGAAACCTGCACCATTTCCTTCTGCACACCCTACTCAAGCTTCATGAAACAGATGCAAAAGTAGACTCGAGAGTGTGCGATTCAGAAAGGGGCCATAACATACTAGACAGTAGCCAAGCGGTCCTTCATGCACAATGCACAGTTATCAATTCGCTCACAGATGTGACCCATTGTGCATTACACTGTTGTCATCAGAAATGAACTCAACAAAAACAAGCATGTGAAAAAACTGTGCACACAAATTGTGTGCATGCTTTTAAGAACCCCTCTGAATTCCCTGGATTTGTAAGCGGAGCTGATCACGGAATCTAAATTTATGATTCCTCCACTCCCAACGAATCTGATAGCATACCCTCTTGTATTATATGTTGATGCCCTTGACGATGCTATGGATTCCCATGGATTCTGCCAGGTATTTGCACCTTGTAAATCTTGGTGGATTCTGTTGGAATTCAGGTAAATGCCTTGCACCATGCATGCAGATGAAGATAGAAACGATTGCATGAATTAGGAAGTGTAAAGAGTCACAGCAACGTGGGTAGGCCTGATTCCCATGGATCGTTTGCACTTTATAGTACAAGCAATCATTATTTTGCACCGGGGACTGCTGCACAGAAGCACGCTCGGATTCAGGGTCTTTCAAAGGGAGCCTCAGAGACAAAATCAGGTGAGGCAGCAGGCTGGGGGTAGGTGATGTAGCAGGCAGGGGGCAGGTGAGGCAGAAGGGTGGTGGTCGGCAGTGTTGACATCAGCAGACAGGGGAGAGTAAGTGATCGAAGGGTTGTAGATCTGTCTGTAGAAGGAGGGTGTGGCTTTTGTCTCTGTTTTTGTCTTTCTAAGGGGTGATTGAAGCCATCTTGTCGAAACGTTTATGGGATTAATGGCAGATTGAGTGGGATCCAAGCCCCAATTCCCCTGGTATGAGTTGGTTCTTTACTGTGACACTGTGCATGTTCATTGGTGCCTGACGACTGGGATCCTCAGACCTAGGGAAATCTGGGTTGGTGTGGGATGTCAGAAGCAATGTCCAAAAGATATCTATTGTTAATTGCCGGTACAATAGTGTATCCCTGGTGCCTGCATTGATCGGCCTCAGGGATGACCATATTCGCTTTCCTCACTGTAGTACTCACTTAGCTTTAATTATGCTATTACCTGCACTTCAAAGAGAGATGAGGGACTACCTACAATCCACTCTCATGACTCATTGATGCCACTATGGGGCCAATTCATGGAAAAGAGCGCATTAATGTGGCGAGTGCTGTGCACCAAGAACAACAAAGCGTGAGCATGCATGCAGAATACAAAATTAGTTCCCTGCATATTCATGGAATTTTTGCACAAAGTAAACGTATACGCAAATCACAGCGGAACGCCGACACACCCCCATGTAAAGCAAAACAGCTAGAACAGCTACTTTTGCATGCACGCACCCTTGAAAAAATGGGCATGCATCTCAGGGACCCTGTGTGGGGTCCCCGTAACTGTTACCAGCACCCCGACAACATGCATACGATGTATCGTAACTCGGGTTAAACTCTGAAAACCTAAACCGTTCCCACTCCACACTATACTGCATACACATACACCTAAGTGTGATCGGATCCCCAGCTGCGTACACACACCCCTAAATTCGACATGCAAACCCTTCCCCTGCGCTGCAATTCCTATGTGCAAGTGTACTTATGCCTGCTTTCAGGTGGCAGAGAGATGGAGGGATTTGCGTGGCATTTTTCAGGCAAGAGGTTGTGCAGTCACATGCATGAATACGCTTTGTTGTGCGCATTTGTGGGTGTGTATGGACTGCCTGCAGACCGTCCCTCGTACTGCCCACTTTTTCCCTTGTTCTTCATCATTTTCTGAATTCTGCCCCCTACTTCGCCCTCTGCGCAAGCCTTGCTCATGCTTTGTGTGGTGTCTCGCGCAAGGCACTCGGCCACTCGCAAAGACATGCTGAGCCTGCGCAAACTCCAGGCAAGTTACGTAAAAGTTCTGCGCAGTCGATCCATGAATCGACAAACCTGGTTTTGCACGCAGAATGGCAGCCAAATCGCCAAATTTCCACGCAACTAATTCCATGAATCGGCACTATGTGTGTTTGAACTCAATGTCGGTCATGTTACAGAAACGTTGCACTGGTGAACGTGCAATAAGCAGCAAGCCAAGCAATGCCAGAGGGCAAAAATCATATTACCCTTTCAACACATTGTTATGCCAGAGTACATTTCTTATTTATGCTAGTGCTGATAGCATTTTCTATAGTACTGCTGTATGTTGTTAACCTGGAGAAATATCCTGCTGCTTCACTGCCAACTTTATTTTTTTCACTCCTTAAATAAACATTCAATATCCGATGCCCACCCATGAATACAATGTGCCAATCCGTTGGTTAGAAATCTATATTTGCACATGGGAAAGTATCACAGAGGAGGGAATGAGAGCCTATGTGCATATCAGCTGTCTCAGCCGCAGGACTGCAGCAGTGTTGAGCGGTGCAGGCTTACCATGAATATGCTGTTGCAAAGGAAAAAGCCTAATGCCCGGAAAGCGCAGGTGTGATGCTTTCGAATCCATTCGAAACATATTTGAAGCATGTTCATAAATATAATTAATGACCCCAGCTGGGCCCAGCGACCATAAAAACATGGACATATAAATATTATCACGTGCAATTTTGTATAATCACTCAATTACATATAATTGGGACAGTAAATGAGAAAATGTGAGACAAAAATATGTGAAATGAAGATGCAAATCCATTTCTCATGCAAGCAAATAGGGCCCACATTGCTGCTCTGCACAATCACGAATACACAGAAAGATGTACTGCATGGACAACAACACAAGGGAACTCCAAAAGACAAGATGCCGAGTGCGACCAATGACAAAATCAAGGCAATTCAGAAAAACACATAATCGTGACAAATACTGAAACACAAACCAGCATAGAGAATGTGCACAGCATCATACAGTGCAGCTTACTCAAAGAGGTGGCATCTGTCTGCTCAATAATAACTGCAACCAATCGGTTTTAATAATGTCCCCATCAAAAGTGGAACAGGGTCAAAACCCTCAAGGTTGCGCGTCGATTCTGTGTGATACATGGAACGTTTTCCTATGGGATTGCGCCATTATAAAACACTTGCATGAATCAGGCTTTGTTTCCGGCTGGTAAAAAGGCCCACATTTCAACAAGAAAAGAGGCTCAGCCCTCCTCGCGATGAAAATCCAGCATCCATTTTGCCTAATTCATGATGTGCACTTTCAGTGATTGAATAAGAAACGCGGCCCAATGGGGGGAGGGGGGGAGAGAAGCTGCAGGACCCCAGTCGCTGCACGTTTTGACGGGATGTGAAGGGAAGACATTAAATAATGCATCCAGAACTGGGGGCCGCTAATGCCCATTAGTGCTGGAAGAAAAGCATCCGTCCCCAAAGAGCTCCACCAATTGAGAGAGTTCCGCAGCGTTTGTTTCCGGCCAGCCGGGCTGCACTGCACATGGCAGCTGCGCTTGGAGTGAAAGTGCTGACATGGCGGCCCCTGAATTGGGAATGTGCAGATGGAAGGCATCGCACGACACAGATGCGACAGCATTTAGCATAGGAAGGATAAACCATGGAGCAGAAGCTAGAATGGCCGCCCTTTCTTCATTGTATCTAATGTCCTTTATGCTATCTGAGCAGCTTGCTTCCAACTTATCACAGCCAGGATCTCTTCCCAGGGTGTGCCTGCGCCTTATCAGGGCAGGCACAGGGCAGAGGCCCCTATCTCCGCAGGGGATATACGCATTTTATTGAGGTTTTCTTTGCATGCACCAAAGGAACAGAATTCGAAACCATTGTATATGCTCTACAACAACAGAAGTGAGCATTGGGCCTCCTTAGGAGGCTGGCGGTAGCCGTGCCTCTAATACAGGCTTGGCTGCCGCTGGTATTTTTTTTTTTCCGGCGCCCAGGAATGGGCAATGAATGTGTCATTACGGCCTTGCCGAACCCAGTAATTGCCCATTCCTGGGTGCCGGAAAATATCTTCCCCATTCCCATTTGAGCCCCATAGGGCTTAATGGCAATTAGGAAGACAGATGCATCGCTACCGTTATAAACGGTGCCGATGTATCCGACATGCTCTGCTCACGGGTGCCGGGATGGCCGCCAGGTCAATGGCACCCGTGAGCAGAACTCGTAGTTTGCCAGTCAGGGAACTTATGGTACCGGCATGCTTATAATGAGGCCCTTTGACTGTAATCGTTTAACAAGTAAAATGTAAAGTAATATGAGCACAACAAATTATCTCCTCCGATGTTTACAACAGTACTTTCAAGACACACAACAGCAACAGACTTTGTGATAATGGTGCCTGCTTGCAGTTATTATTCAAAAAGTGCATTGAGCTTGCTGTGTGTGATGTGATGACACATGTGAAGTGGTAGAAGAAAAAAAAGGGACTTTACTGTGTAATTCAGTTTGTTGTTTTGGAAGATGAGTTTGCTAAATAGGACGTGCGGGGGCTTTGCGACTGGATGCGCCTATTATAGTGTGAATGGCTTAAACAATCACATTTACAAGAAAGACATGTGACACGCAAAGGAGTGAAATTCACCTCATCACTCTGAGTTCAAGTAGTGTCGCAACCTTTTAAATAATGATAGTATTACCCAACTAAATGGTATTCATTTTATTAACTAGATAAAGATACAAGAAACAGTTGGACTAGAGGATGTAAGTGCGTGCACGTTTCCCTTCTGTTTTAGGACAGTAAAATACATGCACACTACCTGCTATACATAGGGCACGATTCATGGCATTTTTTGCACAGTTCAAAGTGACTTTGCACTGCTGAAAAGTGACTTTTCCCCGTTGACACGAAAACCCTGATTCCTTGAAGCAAAGTGAGTACAAAGTCATTTTTGCAGTACAAAATAACTTCACACTGCAAAAATACACTTTGCATGGTTCCATGAATCAGGGTTTCTGTCAGTTGTGCAAAGCCACTTTTCAGCAGTGCAAAGTCACTTTGAACTGTTCAAAATATTCCATGAATGGGCCCTATTTATATTCATAAACCTGACCGAAATGCAGAAAATCATGATCCACTTTCCTCACTGGCATAATTTCTTATGGCAACAAAGAGTGCTTAGATCAAGTCCTGGCATTTGCGTCGCATGCCATTTTGCAAAGTTGTTCATATTATAAGTACAGGACTAGATGTGCCAGAATGCAATATGAAGTGAACCTAAAATCCACCACTAGTTTGACATTTCGCACCTGACATAGCACAGGCTGAGATCGCTGCAAATGACCCTATTTATGGCTGTACTTCTTTAAGACTTACACATAACCCATAATAGTCTGTTTGATAGTCACCGGCTTTAGTCATTGCTTGACAAATGTAAGTGTCTTGGGGCTCTTCTTAATAATCATATCATGTGTAGATCTGCAATTGCATGTGTTAAATCCCTTTTAATAAACAGGTGGCCAGCCAGGGCCTCCTGTTTGGGTCGCATCTGGGAATATCACAGCTATTAATGTGCTTTATTTGTGCTTGCCTCCACACCAGTGTCTTTCTCCAGAAGCTCCCAGTGATTTCTTTCATGGCAGAGGACTCTGTGTGGGAAAGAACTCTTAAAATAGATGTGCAGATTTTGTGTACATTTCAACACTGTGGGCCTCATTACGAGGTTGCTGCTAGTCATGGCGCTATTATCGGGACCATAGGGCTCAATGGGAAGGGGGAAGGCGTCAATAATTGCGGTACCGTTATTGACCCCGCTATCCCTTAACGGGTCCCGTCCATAGCGCCTGGTAAAACCAGGCGTTAAGGGAGGGACCTGCTAAGGGACCTCGGAATAGGGTGCAAAGGGATTACTGGCACCGGTGTCATTACCGGTGCCCGGTATCCCTTTACGCCCACCTCAGAATGAAGCCCAGTAACGTTGAACTTCTTACGCCTGTGCCCAGGACCCATGCACATCTATAAGTCACAGAGGTTGGTGAAATGGTTTCATTCATCTAATGGAGTAAACCAAATTGTGTTCTGAGCTCTTGACCGGGCGGGGCTCTGGAGATGTATTTCTCTCCTGTGCTATATTCTGTTAAGTCAGGGCCGTCATAACATATTTTTAGGCTTTGGGTGCAGACAACTTTGGGAACCCCAAACCAAAAATGAAGGGACACCAAGAGTCCTTGGCAATGCGCAAACCCACTCCTTCGTGGCAATCACAATCCATACCACAGCTCGATATGTTGCCCTGGTAGCAATTGAAATGAGCATGAAACTTCAATTGAAGCCACCATACCAGCTTCACCCATGTGAACATGAAAATAATAAACAGGTTGCAATTCAAGGGCAATATTAGCTGGCCACGCACAGTACACATTTTAACAATAGCAGCCACAAGGAAGGTATACATACTGTGGATGAAATAGTGTATATGCAGAACACAGGTTTGAAGCTGTATAGCAACGGTAATATACCAGCATAGGTACAGAACTCTGATTATCATCCTCACCAAATGTTAAACTGGGAAGCATGGACAAAGGTGAGTGATGGAAAGCAAAACGAAACATGCACACACTACAGGTACAGACTAGACGTTGTGAGGAAGGAGTACATAACCAAACCTAGACTGCTAATAGAGGACATGGATTTTTTAAGCTGTGTTGGCATGAGTGAACCTACGCATACATTGTGGTAGGCAATACATCAATGATCACTATTATTAATTAAGAAGCAACACAAAAGCCAATCAATCAAACTATGAATGTGGGTTTCCGAAGAGTGCACACTGAGAACTAAACTATGTTTGGGAGAAGACAATTTAAAAATATCATGGACTGGAAATGTGTACACGTTAGGCACCATTCCATTGAATGATTTATCCAGGATCACACACTGTTGGCCATAGTTGTGTCACTTGCCCCCATGGTTTCCCAATTGTTGTCATTCAGCAAAGTGCTATTATAAGTGAATGCTTACATACGTTGTTGTGTAGACTGTCTTGGAAAGTACTCAAAACCCACGGTAAACAAAAACTATTAAAAAAAATAAATAAATAGATGTTTGAGACTTGCTGTGCAAAAGGAGAATGTTTGTAGTTTTCATTTTGCCATCATAAATTAAAGTCTTCTAGTATCAAACTACTAATTGATCTACACCTAACGTACCTTATCTGGGTTTTCTACTGTATTTTAAAGAAACTTTAAGACACGTTCATCTGATTATAGTAATGGTTTAACACAGACTTGCAGGTTGTCATTCATGATTTCAAGGCGAACATTTGAAATTGTAGAACAAAGCAAACCGTTTGTGTCAAATTGTCAGACCTTAAAATTAGCTAGTTAGAGACCTTTGACATTTGGTCTGCTCTCTCCTGTCTTTCCAATCAAATGGCCAACATGAAAAGAAAGAGGAGACATTGGTCTAGACAATACCATCCTAGTGTTGAAAGGCAACCCCTTTTGGGGAAGACAGCACAGACCTACACACTGAGATACAATATCACCCAGTAGCAAATCTGGGATGTGAGCCATGACACTTACGCTTCACTGTCTCACATTTGGCTTCCTAATCACCTCTCTTGACTGCCACATGTGTCCTCTGGGGCATGGCTTCAACGTGCCCCAGCTTCACCATGCAGGGAGTACATTCTAGACATACCCCCTGTTGCAGCCAACACAGCTTTTCCAGCTATCTCCCATTTTGGAGCTGCACCCCATAGAATGCAAGTGTGTCCCACAATAAATTCTGTCCAATTGTACACATAGCTCGTCCACCTTTTCTTTCTCATGCCTTCAGCACCTTCCCTATCCCTTGCACTCATCCCAACTATTTACCCGACTTCCCTCCTCCCGGCCACTGCTGAATGTTCTATCATATGCCTCTGTTGCCTCTCTGACAGGCAAAGCACTTCAACGCCATTAACTATGGCAGTAGGTGGAATAAAATGCCAGCTAACACAAGATCAATGAATATTATGCTCTTCATGAGGGGCAGCTACCTAGTTTTTGAAAACCTGGTTTATAGGACCAAGCCATAGACCTGCGCCATAATGATGCCATGTCAGCTTTTATAACACACTTTTCTGGTGCATGCACATTTATTACTAGCACAATAGTAGTTACTTTCATCAAAGTTGATATGCTCAAGTTTACCAACCTCAGGGATAGGAAAGGCTCCCTGTGACTTGCTGGATTCAGATCGGTGATCCGTCATATGCACAGTAGAACTTTGTATTAACTGCTTGACATTTAGAGCTAACTTGGGAACCATTGTGCCTCTCAAAACATCCACAAGCAATTCAATTTTTGGTTATTGCATGATGAATATATTTAATGAAAAAAGGTGAACATGTGACTTAGATTGTGCTGTTATGAACACAAAAACGATATGCACTACAGTAAATACAGAATGCATTGCCGACTTAATTGAGTAATTTAGACCTTAGCTATCAGCAACATCCAGACAACACATTCAACAACTAAGCAGGACATGGGCCAATATCATAGCATCTATTGTTATAACAAATGGGCTCTGACCTCTTTTGTATTAGGCAACTGGTGGGGACCCCTCCCAGGGGTTAAATGTGTTCACTTATCAGTACACCACCAATTAACTCAGGAACAGGGCAGTTTCCCAGCTCACACTCCTCCCCTCACCTTCCATGAATGTCTTAGGTGGAGCCCTGGGGAATAGAGGGCAGGCCTTGCCCCTCAGCCCACAGCAAGTCTACGCCATCCAAATCTACCTGAGGTTTCTTAATCTCTGTGATCTGCTTTTGCATGAGGTCAATCGAGGGTGTGTGTAATGTGCTTGTCCGGGCCCCCATCCTTCAGCATCTCATATCCAAAATGACCCCACATCCACCCACTTGTTATATTAAAGTTCTGTTGTAGTAGTGGCCACTATTAATTCATGGAGCTGTGCAAAGTGTATTTTTGCAGTGCAAAGTCAGTGCATAGTCATTTTTGCAGTACAAAATGCCCTTCTACCACCCCTTTGTATCTCACACAATTAATTGGAAATGTCAGCATCATCACATCTGCACTCATTCTTCGAGGGATACTACAGCCTACAATGTAATATTTAATGGCAGAATTGAAATGATGAAACCACTATAGGTGCACATAATGTGCACTGCTGCTTTCCCTACCCTACCAAAAGACCCCCTCTGTAGGCTTATGAACCGTGAAGTGTTAGATCCTGCACCAGAGGCCTTTATTGTGTGGTAGCTGTTGCATGCACAAGTTAGTGTCCGCTAATTAGGCAAAGGTCACCTATGTATTTTATTTATTTGTATTTATTACATTTGTTATACGGCCAGACCCGGAGGTATCACAGCGTAATTACAGACAATGGGTAAATACAATCTTAATATTACAAATGAACACAGTAGAATCAAAAGTGAGAACCATACATTGTATATACAGGGGATGGAGGGTGTCTGGTCGGGGTGGGTGAGGGTCTTAGTTCAAATCAGTATTGGTCAACCTAGCACACAAAGAGTATGATGGCAGGGCTCCAACACTATTACAAGTTCTTAAGGGGCAAATAAGTGAAGCCCTCCCCGGCGCTTCCTATTTGTACTGGCATCCTTGCCCAGGGTCCGGGGTTTCTATGGCACAAAAGGAATTCTTGGACTCCAGGCTTTAACTGGCAGCTGGAGCCTGCAGTCCAACGTTGCTGGTTGGCTACAGAGCGAAGAACAAAAGAGACGCGTGGCATGCGTGCTTCTACTGGTGGCTAGAGCCTTCCATTGCCATCGTATGACCATCTGAGGAGAATGAAACATGCGCTAATTGTCTTTTGGTCCCTTCATGCACTGGTTCTTTCCTGCCATTTTGCCACCTAGTGTGCGGCAAAATGACTTTGCTATTCTGTATTCCCTCTGCATCTCTCACATGTGTATTTCCATTCTTGACATTACTCTGACAATGCACAGGGTCTGGTGCACAGAATGGTGCACAGTGTGCAACAAGATCAAAGTAAAAGAGAAAACAGGAACATGTTTTTTCTAAAATCAAAACATAACATGTAGGCATTCCTAAAACGAAGCACACGCCTGATTGGGAGCAATTCCATTAGGAACGCATGAGTGGGATGGCAAACAGGGTGCCTGCCACCTTGCATGTTTTCGGGGATGCTGCAGAGCCACTGTCACTCCCATCAGACTTGCAAATGATTTCTGCACATATTTGGGTAGAAAATAGATGCGTCTTGTCAGAGCGAATCAGCAGGAAGCCAGGTACAGAAGACCCCCTAGGCAAGCACACTCCACTCCATGTGAGCGTATTCCACGCAGACTGATGACCTAGAATTCTACCGAGCTGCCTGGCGCCATCACTGTACACTTTGGCATTGTCTTTCTACTTGCATTACATGTGCGTCCAGGCTACATAGATTCTGACAAAGTCTTTCATAATCTTAGGCTGAGGTTGCAGTGCACATGTGCATCGTGTTTAAGACCATCTCTTTCACATTGTGTATGTGACGAATGAGCACACATATGACCTATCACAGAGTGACTAAACCGCTGAGCCACTAATGGGAAGACGGCAAACGCACCCCTGAAAATGACAAGATGTCATGACACAAACTCCTCTTGCAGCCAGTGCCTTAAGCCGATGGATGCAGGTTTAATGCTGCGCATTGGGTGTTCAATGGAAACAGTAAAAAGACTGTATGTTCCATGCAGAATAAACCGACTAAGAAAGTCGGGTTCACATAGTGCATCACACAGCAGGACGGTGCTAGTTTTCTCCCACTATATAGCACGTTCCACACATACTCTAGGATTGCAGTTTGGTTGTTCAACTGCACAGTTACCATAGCAATGGAAATTGAGCAATGTCGCTTACTGACTGAATAGTACGTGAGAACCCTACCCCGTCTCCTAGTGGAATATTCAGAAAGCATGTCATTAGGGTGCATTGAGTCAAGTCAGAAAGAATAATTACATGGGACAAACAAAAGTTTCCCATTCATACCCTCTATGAGGTGGGACTAATCGGGCACAAACTCTTATCTCACCTCCTACACTACAGACTCTGAGCCCTATGACGATAACCTGTTAGTTATGTACGAGCCGGACTGTATTTTCAGGGTGTAGTTGAACATTTCACACTAATGCTTAGTATTGGGGGAATAGAGTGGGTTAGATTTGCTAGGCCTCAGGCCACAAAAGTGCTGGCATTGCGACAGGTGCACAAACATTGGCTGATTCTGTAAATAAAGCTGAGTTCAATGTTGAACATGCAGGAACAATGTGTGGTGTGCTTAGCAATGCAACTATATGATATGGGCCTTGATAATAGAACATTCTGTGTTCATGTGAAGCAGGAAAGGGAAGGCAGGATAAGGTGAGAAGTACAACTTTAGTAGGAAATTCTGCTAAGCGGAATGCTGCTCTCAGGTCGCAAAGTGGGCGAGATGGGTTCTGGAGTGCTCTGGCACATGATGTGGCCAGAGGTGACATCGTGGAAAAAGGTTTGGAAATATTTAACAAAATGTATGGAGGAGGAGGTTCTTTCATGAGGGTTTGAAATACAGGGAGAGAAAAGGGGAGTTGTCAGATGTGGAGGGAGAGAGACGGGTGTGCTGTGTGTCTGGAGCCATGTCAAGGATCGTCTGCTGACCTGCCAACCTGTGTAGCTGGGAGTGGTTTCTGCAGAGGGAGTGTGGTGTAGGCCGTGGATGGAATCCAAGGCAGTGTTCTAGGAGAGACTGGATGAGGCATAACTAGCTGCAGGAAGGGAAGATGCGAGCCAAGGGTGTGGTGGCCTTCTGAAAGACAGGGACAGGAAATCATTAGGATGGTGAGTGAAAATAGGTCAACAATTAATTAGGACCCCTCCTACAGGCTTTTTGGCAAGGTGTCCGACTGGGCACCAAGGCCATACTAACTTCCTTAATCTTAAAAGTACTAACATATTAATGGAGTAGCCAAATTCAAAACTATGAATGGGAGTTTGTCCTTGCAGTTCAGAAGGGGTTATAAGCTAACAACCCATCCAATCATCTGTGAGGGAAGGGGAATAACCAAGAACTGAAATCCTAGTCCTTTTATATTACTCTCATAACAAATGAATACCGGGGAGGGTCTCAGAGTCTAAAGAGATTTATGCTATGGTGAAATAGAATATATTTTTGCACATCTGCCTAATGAAAAATGCTTGATTGCAAGTGCATCCATGCATATCAAGTGATCTAATTGTGGGGTCTGTTTCTTGATGCTGAGATTGAATATGTAAGGTGGCTAACTGTGAAAGTGTGTTGTGGTCCTTATTGTGCCTAGAGCCTGTCCTTGTTTCTGCATCTAGAGGTAAATGGACATTACAGATGAATGGTGCTGGACTAAGGTTGACAATATGTAGCTGTGGTACCTCAGTACACTAACAATGTTCGCAAAGGAAGCTATGTCTTTATACAAGCCCCTCATTCCGAAGAGTCAGTGGAGCCATGAGACACAGAGTGGGCATTAGCATGTCCGTTTGACTGGCCTCTTGCCTGAGATTCTGCCTTCTCAACACATAAGGCACAGATGGATCAGTGAATGTCACATACATGTGCACTAGGATGAGGATTTGCCCTGGTTCCCACAACCAACGCTGGTTGCATGACAGCTTTTGTGTTGATCACCACTGTTCGCGCATTCACAAGGCAGATTTCTGCATTGGGGAGCCCTATATTAGAACATAGTAGCTGCTATTACCCCATTGATTTAAATTGATGCTGCCAGGTTCCTGCAGGTGCTGGAATACGTGTACAATTTAAGTAAATCCACCAATGTTTTGGTGATCAGAATGGCACCTGCCAGAGTAGCGTTCTCGTATAAGGTATTGCTGCTGCCAGGATTGTGAATCAGCAGATGTGGGGGAAAAGTACAAAGAGTGCATTTATGAGCTTTGTCTATACATCTGGAATCAGAAAAATATGAATAATAGTTTGCAGATTGGAAAACAGAGCAATCTGCTGTCTGCACCGATGTTTGCTCACCATGGGAAAAATGGTGTCATCGAATGGGCACAGAAACTGTTCCAATATTATCAAATGTGATAGTTCACTAAATTCACTGCCAATTTGGAGCACACTCATTTTAGTGATACTTGCATTTTGCCTGACTATTTCCCCCAGGTTAGATTGCAGCCTTGAATCTTGCCACTGTTTGTAGTTTGCCACAATTGCGTTTTTCTTCACAGAATGTCCAAAGGCAGGTTTGCCATTGTAAATCCCCCACTTCTGTATTTTACTGACACTCGTGTGCTGCATCCCACAGAAGGCAGTGGAGCCCCACATGGGTGGGGGATGTTGACCCAACTGTTCACATAGCTGCACACATTTGACATGCACACGATTTGACTATACCCTACCCTAAACATAAATCACCCTCGGCGCAAGCAGCACAACCCATAGAATACAGCAGAGTCCACGCAAAATTCAGTCCAGCTGTTCACATAGCTTTGACTCTTTTGGCCCTCTTGACAATTTGACACAGCTCCCGTCCCACATCTGATAATATGGGCTACTGTTAGGACCTAGCCAATTCCTACCTACCTTCAAGTAGGCTATAAATACACACACATATTTTACCACTTCTCTCGCTACTGCTCAGCTCAGACTATAGTCTTCCAAAGGGAATTCATCCTCACACCACCTTGAGGCCATACCAATGGCAGCTGGTCCTATGCAAATGCCACATAACATAAACATTAACCCTAAATTGCACACATTTCTTATTAAAGGACATACATTGGGCATGCCCTACAAGCAGTATTTTTGTAATGGTGGGTTGGGCCACACACACTCCCGCTGGACCCACTATACATGTCTTTCGGGCTGACTAGCCAATGCCTTCGGCCTTGGCCAGTGAGCATGGCCTATGGCTGTGTCCACTATATATTTCAAAAGACTACCAGACCACTAGCCATGGTGTTTGGCCAAGACCAGTGGCATCCATGGCCCGTGGCTACGGCCTTTGGCCATATCCACTATACATGCCCTCCCAATATCTTTCTTTCAGACCCAATTGGTGGCCACGGCCTTCAGTCGTGGCCGCTATACATTTCTTTCAGGCTCACTAGCCAGGGACTTCGATTGTGCCTACTGTATATTTTAAAACAGTACCAGGCACTAGCTATGGCCTATGGCCATGACCAGTGACACAGCCTTTGGCAAGGACAAATAAAGGGCATGCTGGGTGAACCTCCACATAAAATCAGTGATAGAACACATGTTGGCATTAGCTCTCATGCACTCATGTCTCGGGAGGATAGTTCAGGGGCAACATGCTCGCCTTGGAAGCAAGATGACACTGAGCAACGCAGGTTCGATCCCCAAGTCCGCACTTAGAAACCTCTGGGTATTAAGCACGTCATAAATAACCTACCATATCATATCATACCATATCATATCACTAATGTGGGTTAATTGAGAAGCATGTGTACGGTACTCATAAAAACTGGGTACTCGCCTCACATTTCGCAGAGCAACAAATACCCACTCAACATGTATTGTTGCAGACAAACTCTGCCTTCATGGCAGCTGTTTCTCTGTGTTATAATATGACACAAGCAGGTGCACCCAGAGTCTTGGAAGTTACCTGTGCCAATGCAACTAGACACATAGTTAAGATTAATATCTCAAATGTATATTTTAGAGATGAGGTGATGAACTCAATGCAACAGCAAATAGACATATCATTCCCCATTTCTCTAAATAGAGCCTATGGCATTGTGTGTAATCAATATACTAATGCACAGGTATGCTACAAAGTGGTTTGCATGCAGTTTATATGATTAGGCTTTTGGCTTACCCTTTGTAGGGACGTTGTGAGAAGGTGCTAACATGGCAGCATGTGCTGTGTGTGTGCGTGTGAAGGGGCTAGGTTACAGGCTGTAGGCCTTAATAACAATACTAAAAGTGCAGCAAGCTAACATTGCAGAACATGCTGTGTGTAGTGTAATACATGCAGCATTAGGAACTGAAAGGGGGTGCTAACAGCTAATGTAGGCATGGTTGGTGTGGGCTAGATTTGTAGGCCACAGAATACGATAGTGCTGAGACCGCAGCAGGCACATGTACAAACACGCTGTCTTTGATGTGCCAGTTTTAGAGAATAAAGAGAAAAGTGAAAACTGCATTTGCAGGTGAGATTGAGCTTGTGCTGTGAGGCTGTGCAAAGGGGCCTTGAAGATTCATTGTCCTGAGTGGAAAAGAGGAAGGTAGGAATACATTACATTATCGGGAGATGTGCTGAATGCTGTCCAAAGGTTGCTTAGGGCTGGGCTGAAAAAGTACACAAGATGTGTGAAGGAAGGTGCTGGAATATTCTTGAATGTTCCGACACGTGATAAAGATGGAGGTGACTTCGTGAAAGGGGAAGGCTGGTAACAGCTGACATTACCAAATAGGAGGGAAACGATGTTCAGAATCTATATGTGATGTATCAGGCTGGGCTGGATTCTGGAGAAGGGATATGCGTGACTGTGAGAGGCAGGAGGAGGGTCTTCTTTTGGGCGTTTAAAGAGTCTGTGGATTGTCTTGGGCTGGCTGAAACTTGAAAACCGGGCTGAGCTTTGGCAAACTCTGAATTCTAGCAACGCCTGAGGTTTTTGGTTGCTGAATTCTGAAAGATATCTGAGGATTACCAGAAAAAGAACTCAGAGGGCTTTGTAGGGGGTAAGCATGAGCTATTGCCACCTCTGTTTGCATTGAGTGAGAAAGCTGGACTGGTGTCTTTGGTGTGCCTCTCCAAGCATATAGGCCTTGAAGATTTCTGGAGCTATCTTTAAGATTATATCTCTGGGTAGCGCGACAGAGCTCAGAGTTGCGTAGTGTCCTGAGATCTTGTCAGCTGGAAGGTGGGGTCTGCTGCTGAGTGGATCCCAGATTGCAGCCAGACTAGAGGGGCTGGGTTTGCACAGATTTACAAGTGAAGTAGATTGAGTATTAACAGGGAAAACATTTGTTAGGACTGTCCTGCAGGGGTAATCTGGCAAGGTGTCAAACTGACCCAAAAGGCATAACTCCGTTTAATTCTAAGGTACATAGGCACAAAGGTAGTTGACTAAATCAAAATTGGTTGTGGGGGTTGTTCTGCTCTGCAGGAGAGTTCATATTATCTAATTTCATTGAAACAGGACTAATTGGTAAAACATTTGACATTTCAGAATTTGTTTGATGGGTACAGACGATTACATGCAGTGGGTGAGGAGAGCATTCTAGGGAATATAGGAACCCAGAGTTGGTTGGCAGCAGTTTATTCGATTTGCTGGTTGTGAGTGTGTCATCTTTCTGTGTCCATTAGGGATGACACAATACTAAAGTGGAGAAAATACCAGAGTTAGCTGGAAGCAACAGATTAGACGCAGCAGCCGTAACTGAGTGTGCGACACGTGTCATTTTATGTTATGTTGCATTTTTTTTATATAACGCTGGCCTAAAATAGAATAAGACTTATCATGCCAAAGATGTTAGGCAACGTTAAATTACATTGAGTAGTTTTCACGAAAAAGACGGTTTTAAGTTCATGTTTAAAATTTAAAATGTTGTTTTCGATTCTGAATTTGTAAGCAAGACCATTCCATATTCTGAAGCTTTGAACACCAAAATTAATTTCTCCAAAAGACGGTAATTGAAATTTAGGACAACATAGAAAATGGTGGGTTGCAGATCTTGAAGATCTGTATGGGTTATATTGAATAAGCCTTAGCTCAGATTATTTGGGGGGCAGTTTTGTTGCAACCACTAAACTTCTTCTCACCTGCATGGGACAACAATGCAGTTGTCAAAGTATTGGAGTGACACTGACATCATATGGAGCCTTTGTGATGATACAGGTGCAGGGGAACTATTGTCTAGAGATCAACGTATTAGGAGCACCATTGTATATTTCATTACAACCATCTATTCTTCCCCCAATTATGTCTCTGTCTATCATCTTTAAATGTGTTACCTCAAGGCATGGTCTAATTTCTTTAATCAGTGTTAGATATTTTTTTTATTTGTTTATTACATTTAAATTGTACACCAATTCTTTAGTAATGTGTTTGAATTAATAAATAGAGCAAATGTTAAAACAATGAACCACTAACAAAAAACAGTAACAACAATATCTTAAAAAAATAGGTAGTAGCTAAACATCAGAATCAAATACATAACCTAAAGCTTTAACCTCAGGAAGAACATACAGATCAGTGGAATCAATCAAGAACTACACGGTTTAGCTTCTAACAAATCTGATGGCAATTAAGGGATTAATAAGCATTAGGTATGCATTAGTTATGCTTTATTATAATTCAAGCTGACTCAATCATTATCCTTCCATTGTTTAATGGACAAGAAGATGAATTGAAGATGATCATGATTGGCTGACCGTTTGAAAAAAAAGGACCTTAAAATGACTTTCAAAGACATAGCAAATCAATGTTTGTCTTGATCTAAATGATAAAGAGTGTCAGAAAAAAGAATAAACCCCAGCGGAACCCAGAATTGGTAGGAGATATGGGTTTTTTTTTCTCTCTGAAGTTAAGCAAGTAAATCTATTGCTTAAAACATATCTAAACCATGAGAGGGGAATGTCCCAAATGCTGGCCAATATATCAATCTTCCCGGTGTCATCTGAAGGTCGAGGTTGCCACAGATAAGACTAGCACGATAAGCAAATAGTTCAAATTCTTGCACACATTCCATAACAATTCCTCTCTGATGTCCATTGGGGCAGTTCATGTATCTCTCCTCAGTCTAAATACTGATTAATGGTCACTCAAAAGTTCAAGGAATTCAACTAAAGGCTGAATGTATGTTGTAGCCACCTCTTCCAAGCTTTCTAACAAGAAAAGTGTGAATACTTTGGAGTTTATCAACGATTGTAGCTCACTTGAGAAGAATGTTTTTTTTTGCCAATGCAATATTAAACTTGCAGTTGGAAGAAAAGCAGTTGAGCTGCTGTATGTTGTCCTCTGATGTCTCCTTGATCCACTTTCTTTGAGCTTCCATAAGATTAATTGGCACAGCTCAATTATTGTGTGTGTACCAAATTTGCTGTTGGGATTGAGAGTTGGGCATTCTGGATTTTGTTTGAGGTCCTGTATCAGTGATCTCCATTCCCGCTCAGTCATAGGTAGCAATTTTGTAATTATTAGCAGATGAAAACACATTATAAATGCTGTGCTGTTTAAAGGAGAGACAATTTCCGATGTGGGTAACTTACTGGCTCTTTTTGCAAATCTAATTTTAGTTGAAACCTTTCTAATTAGTAAGGTGTTGATTGTTATTGAGAATGTATTGTCCAATTGGTAAGTCCAGTCCAGATTTAAGGTGGACATATTTGAAATATTTAAGATTTTCTTTTTAAACGATTCAACCATTTGCCCTAATATGTGAGTGGGGCCTGGCTGAGCAATGTTGCAACCTATAACTTTGGGTTGGTCTTTTCATTGGGTAATAACATGGGCGTGTTACATTATTGACCCAGAGATTGAAGTCATTGAAGGGCTTAACATGTGTGGGTATTGATAGACGGAGTTATCATCAGATCACTACTCTGTGAATACTTGTTCACTATTAGCTAGGGTGATAACTCAATCATATTTAGGTAGGATTGTCTCTGTATAATGTAATTCTCAGTTGTGAAATCTCTCAAGAAGACATATGAAAGCTATTTATTTATTTATTTATTTTTATTTGATCAATCAACATGTATATGTTGATAACCTGGCAAAGTTAAATTGACCCTAGATGGGCTGATTGTGTCTATTAGTTAATTTTTGATCAAGAATAGAATTCCAGGTAATTTTCTAAAATATAATTAAAACTTGCTGTGGCATGGTTATTGCCAAGCACACATTTAGTAGGGAACAGGACTGAAGGTGATCAGGAGACACTGTTATATTGCTAGTGGTTGCAACCCTTAAGGTAAAGACGGGCTTAACAAAGCCATTGATGCATATTTCTTGAAATGTACGCAGAGGTATTTCCAGACTAGGTGTATGGCATGCAAGCAGAAAGGAAATTCTGCAATCACTGTGCCATCTTATTGTGCATACTAGAGAGAAGAGAATCTGTTCATATTCGTGCAAGATGCGAGGCGATTTGCGAGCACCAGAGAAACTACCAAAAATTCCTGTGTGAACGAGAATCTGAAAATGGTTTTCTTTTGTAGTCATGAGGTTGGTGAGGTGAAGAATCCACAAAGGCATAGCAAAGACATTCTAGCTATTGGAAACCCACAATGAATTACTTTATTCCTTACGAACATAAGTCAGGCCCTTCCATCCAATATGACGCGTGTACATGCCTTTGTAACCAAGCGATTGTGTGGTGTGCTGTAGCAGATCAGATTTCCAAGAGCACTAGCGTTGTCTGCATTCTGAGTTTTCACTCTGGCTTAGTACATCTAACCTATCAAACCTTTTGCTGTATCCTCATCTGTCTCCCCGGTGACGTGCTCTCAGTTGGCCCTTAATGCTGTGCAGTGGCTACCACTTCATCCCACTTTGCTACGGTGTGCACAGGATCTCCACAAACGCTTTGGAAATGGGGCACCATTTCCTTTTCTGTGACGGCCATTTTCTGATGCCTTTGTTGGTCTATGTTGAAGCTGAGAAAGCTCTGATTACGTATTATTCGGAGCTCTTGCAATTTTCACTGGGGCTGACACAGCACCCAGGCCTCTGACCGGTGCGCTAATAGCTTTATAGACCACACTCGCTTGAAGTGGGCCATTAACCTAGGCTTCCAGACATTCCCAGCCAGTCTAGTATGTAGGAGCCGACTTTGCATTTGTGATGTCTTTTGGCAAGGTCTTCCTCGACCTTTGAACTGGTCTTCAGTATGCCATTGTTGAACACTTGTGAGGTGGCAGTATGGACATTATGTACATGATTTGATCATTGATCAGTATCACTCACAGCATAACTATGACACGAAAAGAGCATACACATTGCAGTGTTTGTGGCAGCACAGTGTAATTGTGCCTGGAGTATGTAGCATGCTTGCTAAAAGGCTTTCACCGTATCTACATAGGTATGTTTTTTAAAAATGTTTTTTATTACATTTTAATTCTAACATCCTTCTCATTTTTTCCCACACCTTGCAGGACATAGGTAAGTCACATTTCATTTTCCGGTGATGCCCTAATGAATGGCAAGTAGTTTGCATTCAATCACGGTGTGCAGTTCTCGAACCTTCTCTTGTGGAAAGGCACCTTCCATATGTCTCTGTACACACTGCATGAGAACCCTGGATGATCATTGCATGCAGGGGTGTTTTGCAAAGTATGGAAAAGATCTGGGGTTGTTCTTATGTCGGGACTGTCGGGACTGGGGAGTAGCTAGCCTTTTGGTTGTAGTTCCTGAGCTTCTATCCGGGGCTACAACCAAAAGACCCGGGACAATAGCCCCCACACTCCCCAGCAACGCCTCGGCTAATGTGCGTGTGCGTTTGTACTTCATTCCACCCCTGCATAGGTCAGCGCGCCACTTGGGCAACCCCAGTCAAATGAGTCTGGTCATGCCACTGACTGCATGTCCTGAAGCGTTGCCTGGATGCAAAGATGTACAGCCCTCCCCGGTGATGTATGTCCCCTTCTCCGTTAAATGGCGAACACAACAGACTGAATCCTTGGATCCTGTCCTAGGAGGCAATGATCCTGTACACCCCCATGATGGATTGGGAACATCCCTTCAATTGTGATTGCTTTCTTCTGAAAAAACGCCATTATCCTGCCTGGCCTCCTGGTCCTGCTGATTTATCTCCCTGCTGAGTATGCTTTTCTTCCCAGCCGTTCCCACTTCCCAGAGGACGCGGTTCTGCTGTGCACGTGGACCCACAGTGTGTACGGTCTCCATTGCGCTCGCCCTGTGTTTATGGATGCTGCATATCTGCACGTTTTCTAACTAAGCAACTTAGAACATGGGAACGGGTTTCTTTCTTCGCAGCTGCATAAGCAGGTGCACTGAGACTCAGAATTAAAGTATTTATGCAGGCAATTCTCTCATAAGAGCCTCAGAGGCTCTGCTGTTCTCGTTGTCTGGTGGGCAATGGCCTATCAACAAATGATATTAGCAATGATGCTTCATCTTCCCAGCTGCTTTATGACGTCATTCGACAGCCCTCCTCCCCCCACTGAGCCTGATGTACTCAAAAGGAGGCACTTCAATGGCACTTAGAAAGAAAACCTATACATTTGGGGCAGGATCACATCAACTCTTTTTAGTGATGCTAATTTGTTTTGTGGTGAATTTGAGGATGTGCACATTTTAGGTCAAGGTCTGGTGGCTGTGCTTATGCACAATCTTCTTTACTGAACACTTTCAGCAAAGAACAAACGGTTAAACTGGATGACGAGAAAATAAAACCCGAAAGTGCCCTAGATAACACCAGGTGCTTTTAATCAGGTTCCAGTCTCTCAGAAAGACCCCTTGACATTAGCAGCTGCTCCTCTTCTTTGCTGCTGCCGTTGTTACTGATATGTTTCTGATATATTGATTGTCAATGTTGCAGGCTTGATAGAGGTCACGGCCTCGTGCCGCAATGAGTGATTTATCAGTCGCTCATTCTTGGGGGTACCATGTGGGGTTGCTATAGTCCCGGGCAGGGGGGGGGTACTGCACAGGACCGTGCTCCTAATATGGGGCTGTGGTTGTGTGCCCCCAGTGCAGAGACTGCGATAGCTTCGTCAGGAGGATATGTGGATTTCTCTGCATCCTTGTCCGCTGTGGGTGTGTGTGTGTGTGTGTGTGTTTCGTAGATTAGTGTTCCTACTGTGAAACACATGCACACAGCAGCTGCCTCCTTAGTCCGCTTTCCCCATCCTGGTTTGATGGAGTGGCATGAGGAGAGACCTTGTAGCGGCACACCTTTGCCACTGCTACAAGCTTGTAATGCAGTTGGCTCTGATGTTATGCCTGGTGAGGTCGTTTTTGTGAGATCAGTGAGGAGGATACTGCTCATTCTAGCCCTGGGAGGCCCATCTCATATTTCCAGGAAATATTGTCAACACCTGCATAATCCTCATTCTTCCTTGTTGGACGCAGTACAGTCCCTGTCTTCATCACTATTACCTTTACTTCCATGTATGGGAAGGCTGATAAAGCAGGTACATCTTTAAAGAAAACATCGTAACTTCTGAGCTAGAGGAGCAATTGTCGGTTCACTGAGGTGTCCAAACATGAGAATTCTCATATGAGGACACCATTCCAGACAGAACAAGCCAGGGTGGTTTTCAAAAGCAAGTCCCTGTGTCAGGGGTGTTGCTAGGTCTGGAAAAGGTCCGGGGCTACTCTAATGTTGGGACTGTTGGGATTGGAGGCTAGCTAGCCTTTTTGGGTGTAACCCCTGAGCTTCTATCCAGGGCTACAACCAAAAGACCCGGGGCCTATAGCCCTCTCAGCCCCGCCTCGCAACGCCTCTGCCCTGTGTGATGTCAAAGGGAAGAAAGTTATGTGTGTGCCTCAGAATAATAAAGTGAATTTCCTCTCTTCCTCATCTAGGCCTTGAGTCAGAGTATTAAATATGTCAAGAGGAAGAAGGATGTGTCTTTGACCTTTTCCTTGAGGAAAGAGACAGATTGTGTCACAGATTCCGCGTACCTGATTTCTTTTTCTCCATAGTGTGAAGACAGGCATATTTGTAATGCACAATGCTTTCTCAGAGTGGTCTTCTGTTCCACCTACTAAATGCATATTTTATTCTGAGTACTTTGACTTTCTCCTACACTTGGCTAATGCTCATGGAGCTTCCAGTGCTATTGCCTTCTCCTCCACCTACTAAATCCATGTGGGGTTCTCAGTGATTTGGCCGTCTCATCCTCCTATTGATTGCCTCCAGGGCTCTCAGTGCAGTGGCCTTCTCTTTATCAAACTAAATGCAGGTGAGGTTCTCATTGCTTTGGTCTTCTCCTTTGCCTACTAAATGTATGTGGTGTTTTCAGTATGTGAGCTTTCTCCTACTCCTAGTAAATGCATGTTGAGTTCTGAGTGATTTCAGCATCTACTATGCCTACTAAGTGCAGGTGAGGGTCTTCTGAGTGTTATGACCTTCCTTTACACCTTGTAAATGAACATGGTGTTCTCAGTGCTTTGGCTTTCTCCCCTGACTAGTACATACACATGAGGTTCTCAGTTCTATGGCATTATCCTCGGTGAACCAAATGCATGCAGAGTTCGCAATGCTTTGGCTTTCTATGTCTTCGTAGATACACTTTTCATTGCTTAAATCCTCTCCACCTTGTCCTAAGACCCACTAAATTCACATCGGGTTCTCAGAGCTTTGGCATTATCCTACACCTAGTAAATGCTCATGGGGTTCTCAGTCTTATGGCCTTCGCCTCCAGAATGCATGTGGGCCACACTGCTACTCTACCCACTAGTCATGTACCTGCACCCCCCCCGTACTCCCAAAAGAATCCATCCCAATTCTTGAACTGTACCTAGGCCCTATTATCATTTAAGTCTACTCTAAACAAACATTCCTACACATTCCTTCCCCAAAAACCCTGAGCCAATGGCAATTATCAACTTTTCCAAGTTTCCACTTCACTGCCTTTATGTAAATGTGAGTTCGGACTACTTATCTCGAACTTCAGGGAACAAAAAACCCTATAAAGTTCCATCTGGATGAAACCCCTGGAAATTCTATGGCTTCTAGTTTTGCTCGAACCGTCACAAGCATGCTTCATCTCTGGCTAGCAGTGGGGAACTGTCCTTTACTGCAAGCAATGTGTCCACTGCATGCCAGCCCTCATGGTACATCACTTCCTAGTCTGTGCATGGTCGGAGTCTGGGGCTTTGCTCTTTCCATCAGCTCACAAGCCATTGCTATCTCCAGAAGACATGGGCACCGGGGATTGCCTCTTTGACCTCCCAGTAAGTGTGCCTTCACACGTTTGCTCGACACAGTAGCAACGCAAATCCGGTACAAGTCAACAATGAAGTCCTTCTGTTCACATTATATGCAGCCATATTTCAGCATAAAATTACTCGTCTAGGCATTTTGGAAGTTGGTACTTAGGAAGATGGTTTGTTTCCTTAATGTTTTTCAGTTCCGTTCTTTATTTGGACCACCTGCCACTGACTCTGGGGACCCTGCATCTTACCTGTAACCCCTGGGACGCCTCAGCTGTGCACATTGCTAGATTTCTTTCCAGCTAGCGTTATGCTTTACAAATCATACCCGTACATGCCTCTCTTTCATTCACGTTCACCTGTTGAATTTAATGACAATGAAAAGCGCAAAGCAAATCATAAGATTTATGTTAGAAATCGTAATATTCAGGATGAAAGTTGTCTGGTGTAAGATCTATATAGAGTGCCTGCCGTAGTAAGCAGCAGATCCAATTGGTTGGATCCCAGACTCCAAAATTTGCATACACATGGGCCTCATTCCAAGGTGGGCGGTGCAGAATTAACGTGCCGGTATTAGCTTATACCGGCATATTTCTGCACCCGCCAACTACAGGTTTGCCGGTGGGGAGGAGGAATTACCTCCAGTTAAAAGCTGGAGGTAATTCTGCCACCCTTCTGGCAAAAATTGCCGGTATTACTGGCACCAGAATTACTGGTGCCAATAGGACTCCATGGAATGCGGATTTACACCCAACACTGGCACCCGTAATCCGGGGATAATACGGACGGACCGAGTGACGGTATCAGTATTTCAGTTTGCCAGTATCCGGGCGGATTTACTGCCAGGACACCAGCAAACTTGTAATGAGGCCCATACCACAGTGCCTGCCTTATCTTATTCTCTATCGATCGCTCACTAATTATATCAATACTTGGAATGGACCCTAATCTGCCTGCCATTCACAGCCCCATTCTGGAGCATGCAATGTGTGTCTGATTTCTGAAGGGAATTCGGCATACTCATGTGTGGGTGGCAGGAGTCAGCAGCTCATCTTTAATTCCCAATCTCTCGGTTCTGGATTTGTTTAAATATTTAAAAATGACACGTAGTGGTAAGCCAGAAGACCGGGTGCGCTTTTAAACTCGTGAGGTTTTATTTATTTATGCTTCAAAGTGCAACATATAAATGATGGATGATCCAGGTCCTTAAAAAGCGCACACTGCAATTTGAACCTATTTTTAAACAGCACAGAATATATTTGTGTCTACAATTATCTCCTTCAGTTCCTAGAAGTGTTGAAGCAAACGGCTGCAAAAGTACATGTTCGAACCGGATGTGATTGGCTTGAAAACATAAAGAGTTGGAGCAGAGCTTGGATATGGAAATCACTTTGTCAACACTTTGGCCTCAATATGAGTTGGGTGGTATCTCAGTGGTAAATCTGCCAAGATACACCAAACTGTGTTACCGTTACCACCACTTCATACAGTGGTATTACTGCCAGATTACAAGTGGTGGTAGTTGTGTTAGTCCCCATTAATAGGAGCCAATAGGACTCCATGTGGGATTTCAGCAGTATTACCACCAGCAGTAATTCCACTGGTGGTAATACTGCCAAATTGGCAGATTTTGGGCAGTAAACTGGAGGAGTTACCTCCAGCTGCTTGCTGGAGGTTTTTTGTCCACCTTACGCCCAAACTCATCATTGGGTGGTGCAGTAATGGGGCAGTAATGGTATTACCACCACATTTGTACCTACCGCCCAACTTATAATGAGGCCCAAAATGTAGTAGTGAGTGATTACATTTGTGTTTGTGTGTGTACAATTTATTTGTAGGTTCTCAAAAGGGGGTGTAAACAGTTCCATGGTCTCAAGCAAACCCACTGAGTGGATAGAAAGCCACTAGAAATGGGTCCGGATATTGATCTCAAATAGACACAAGGGTGTTTAATGCAACCAACCCCAACATGGTGCCTTAAACAAACAGGACTCCTGCTGAAAAGTAATGGATAGGAGGTGATGTCTTCAAGACCACTGGAAAGTAGATGAGCTTCAGAATACCATCACTGGTGAGGATAAACTGAAAAAGGCTAAGGGGAGCAAACTAGCTACATTGAACTGCTGATGTAGAAGTGCTGCTGTGAGTAAAAATCGAGGTGGTGTTATAATCATAATTGTTTTTTTTATAATGCGCTTAAAACCAATGAGTGGTTTCTAAGCACGGATCGGGAATCGAATCTGTATTGCGCTGCCTTGTCTTGCTTCCAAGACAAACGTGTTGCCCCTGAGCTATCCTTCCTTTCCGTTGCCAGTGTTCATATCTTTGAACAGGCCTTGCCTTAAGTTCTAGAGGTGACAGGTACTGAAGATCAAACATAAAATGGAGATGGTCCTTAGATTGTTATCCAGGTTGGCTTAATATAAACCTTGCATTGGGTGGGGCCTAATTATTTAAATATGCCTATTTTACTATGGGCATAAGGAAAGATAAAGATATAAAGTAAGAGAATTATAGATGGACTACTATCAAAAACGGGAATATGTTTCACCTAGGGGTTCCAAGTGACATCTGATAGACAATGAAAGCAAAGATCAATAACACTCAGAATGCTGAGGTGAAATGGACCTGATTATTAGAAAGATGTTCATCTACAATTATATGTTGGGAATGGCCCTCTCAGCATCCATTTAAAAAGCCATGTTGTGTCCCCTCAAACCTGAAGCACAAGGGCATTGTTAGGGAGTCTTAAGGGATGCATAGTCAACATGGACTAAAAACAAGTAACACAGTTTCTACCACATTAGCCAACCTCCCTCTAGCATCTACCTCCTTTATTGGGCAAACTATTGGGAAAGCAGGAGCCCATATAATGATGTATTATCTTGCTGTAATGCCACACCAGTGGAATACATCTCCTGTATTCAACTACCATGATGTGATAGCGACACAATACAGTGTTTGCAAACATCTGCATGCATCTGATTGCAACCTTTGTCGGTCATACACAGCTTTCATGTTCCGTAACACAATAGGTACCCATAGGCAAGATGAAATAATCTTTCATGAAAACAGTGCTTCTATAACCAAGGCTGGCAGCATGAGACTGGTTGGACAGAAGGAGTTTTTTTACTTAATTCTGTGAAGAATCCTACAGATCCCTCACTGAAACCCTGCCTAAGTTCTCCTCCCAGGTGGCCAGGGAAAGGCAAACACTTCCTGATCATGACCTTCAGGGTGGTGTACTGCAGGAGGGTCACCTGGGAGGAGACAAGACCCGGGGTGGTAAGGAGATCACGTCAGATGAGATGCGGTATGTGTCCTTTGAAAGGGAACACCTTCTGAGATTTCCAAAGCAGGTAATGGCTTATTGCCACTATGATGTATCTGAACCACACATAAAATCTGTGGCTCTGGGCACACATACCATAAAACCTGAACCAACTTTAATAACAGAAAAAAACCTTTAAGGGATTTTGGGGTAGAGATCCTCCTTGCTCCCAAGGGTATAATGTAAAGGTATCTGGAAAGATTGCCTTGAGTCAATTGTCTTCCTCTGTAACAACCAATTCTAATTACTCATATTGTAATTATACTAGGGGAAGTGAATCTACCCTTAAGATCAGGAAGTTTCTTAAAAGAACTGACTTTGTTGTTGGGGACTACAAGTCCCAAAGTCCAATGAGTGCTAGGACTAGGAAGAGGACTAAAGAGGCACGCTGTAGCAGTTGTCACGCAATTAAGCCTAACAGTCCACACCTGAGGGAACCTGGGAGGCATAAAGGGCCTCCTCAGGTACAGGCAATTAGGAGGACCTTGAACTGTGACTGGAGTGTGGGCTGTAGTAGCAGAGTCAGTGACAAGAAGACACAGAGGTTAGCAATCCATGCAGAAGTAGGAGAACTAAGAGGATGCCGAAACACTGATGCAGCAGATTTCAACTGCTTATTCTGTGAGGGTCCTGTTCTCCCAGGCTCTGAGTTGCAGAGGCTGCACAGCAGAGGGCATGCAGGAAGGCTGCCTTTCCCCATGTAAGCCTGATTGTGGGGATTGCTGTGCCACAAGTGTGTTGGAGCCTGAGTCAAGGAGCTGTGGGCAAGCCCTGGGTCTCAGAAGCAAGAGGGGCTCCTTAGTCAAGTGGCCAGACATGATACTCCTTCAGTGAGGAAGGGTGTGAGTCCCTGTGAAGCCTGAAGCAGTAGACGTTGTGCCTGAAGTTATGGAAGTTCTGCAACCCGTAGAACAAGGATCACAGAAGTCGGTGAGTCTAACCTGGCATTCTGATTCCTTGTGCGAGCACTGCCGACAACAGTCTCCAGTTCTGTCTTTCCTCATGTTTAAGCAGAAACGAGCTGAAGCAGTTTGTTGAACTTTTAACAATGGGACAATGATAAAGTAGCACTTGTGTGGGATCAGTAATTCCTGTTTTTAATTGCGTGAAGAGCAAACGCCTCAGAAATCCATTGTTGAATACTTTAAACATTGTAAACTATATGAATAAGTGGTTGTGTGTGGCTAATTTCACTTTTCAAGGAATGAGTGACACTTGCACCTTCATTCAGGTGACCATTCAATTCTCATAAAAGAAGTAAAGCCTTTAAACATTATATCCACAGTTGAACAGAACATGCATTGCCCAAGCAAAGAGTATTCCCTTATTAAGACTGAAAACAGCCTTTCCTAAAGCCAGAAATCTAACCTAGACTGTGAGCCCAATCAAAGTTTAACCTTGCCTAAGATACAATTGTGCAATCATTACTTGTAGCTAAGAGAGTGGCACCAAGGCTTCTGGGTAATTAATTCAGCCAACAATTTGCAGAGAGATGAAGGTCAGTGTTGGGGAAAGGAAACTTGCTGTTCATCAATATTATTTGAAGTTGACAGCATCTAAATTGCCAAATATTTTAAGCAACAGAGAGAACAGAGAGAAGTGGGTCTTACAGGCAAACTTAAGTTAATGTGGAAAACAGACAAGAGAGGCTGCCCCTCTTGAAGACAGATATTCAGAGGAAGAGTGTCTTGCCTGTTGGATGGTGTTGACGTGCCTTAGCCTAAATCTCATCAAAACTAAAACCTGTTTTGAATCACAAAATACTGAAGCGGTGGTGGTATTACAAAGTACTGAGGCTGTGGTGGTATATCTAGTTGTTAAGAGATGCAACATTTCAGCAACCCAAGTGAAGTGCAGCACTATGAGATAAAGGAGAATGTCCTCTTGGTAAACTTTAGTAGAAGTGAAGTTGTTGAAGAAGAAGTAGCAACACTGAGAAGTCATTCTGACAAAGACACCTACTGTGAATCCTAATCGTAACCTAATGACATACTAACTGTACATAAATAACAGTGTTTCACTGACAGTTTTAGAAGTTGGATTTCTTTTAAACTGTGGCAAGTCTACTTGGATTAATGGAAGTGGTGGCAAAACATTGTGGCTGGGAATACCATTGGTGCTGTTCTGAGGAAGTGGAAAGTCCATATTTCACCACAAAGAAAAGATTTGCTATTATTGGAACTGACGGATGCATTGACCCACTAGGCTCTGCCCTGTGACATCACTGTGTGCTGCTTTCACCGGAACCAGCAAAATGGCTGCAAAAAGCCCTGTGCGTGCTAAAACCGCTGAGAAGTGTGCAGTGAAACCGGAAAAATTGGATGCCAATCTACTTTGCCTGTGTCATTGGTGGAACAGGAGACCACACTGCCAAAACCTGTCATTGGGCTGCCCACGAGTGAAATGGAACTACCTGAAAGGGCAGTGCTTCATTGAAAGGAAACCCAGAAGTGCTCTAAAATCCATTTTTCCTTGGCTGCTGAAATTGCAAAATAATGGTTCCCAAACATCAGAAAAGATCCAACATCCTTGTTGGGTGTTAACCATCACCTTATTTAAACAATGCACCTAGGCACACAATGTCAGGAGAAGCAGATTTCATCACAAGAATATCCATATGGAAAAAAGGTGCTTGCCTGGGAAAATCTGTCGGATATGGGCACAGTACCGCTGGCCCCCAGTATCAAAGCTGTCATTTGGTTACAATGGCATTTTAAAACTTGTGCATTAAAATCAAACTGTTGAAAAGAAGTGACTTGTCATCAAATGCAATATAGGTTGCCACTATTTAATTTCTATGGTTAACAAGACTGGAATTAGAGATCTGTTTGCCTATTTTGAAATGTAAGTTTATTTTATCAAAGACAAATTTAAACAAGTTGGGTTTAAAAGTGAACTGATACCAGCCAGAGGACTTCAAAGCACATTCCACAGTTTGCTCCAACAAAGGCAGCTCTCCTGCTTCTCAGCAAAACCAGGAACTCTCAGTTGGATGTTAATGGAGGGGGGAGAAGATTTTGCTCTGCTGCTCTGAGTAGAGACAATAAACTTCCTGGACTGAAAGGGTATGCAAATTCAAGTGTCAACAGAAACCCCTGCCAGCAGGAAGAGAGGCCTGGATTGCTCTTGGCCCAGCAAAACTTTGGGGGCGGGCCAGACAGATATGTGTATCCTTAACCCACAAGAAAGTATCTTTTTGAAAAAGACTCACAGAGAACTGTGCAAAATTGTAAAAATCTGTAAAATATAGTTTTGTTAACATGAAAATCCGGGTCACATTTTGAAACTATTCAGGACTCTGTGCTATGTTCAGGACATGACTACGGAATTTAGAATTTTGTAGCAATTGTGATGATGCTAGAAATATGAAACTTCACGGGATTATGCCCAGATGTCATGCACATGTATGTATAAAAATGTGGACAAATATGACACTGGGTACCCAACCAAAAGTGCGAAAAACTATCAAATCTGAACTAAAGCTCTCACCGAGATGGAACTCAGACGTATACTTGCTCCACTAAATCTGTGATGTAAATATGTTATTGCTAGCAAGTTGGTAATATTGTAAATATGCTTTATATAAAAAATAGATTTACTGTGCAGAAACAAAGGGGAGGTACTCCCTGGGTTGTAAAATACAGCATCATCATGATACCAGAATTTCTTCGCAAATCAGGAGAGGGGAAAGACCCTAACCAATTAGATTCCTAGAGGGTGTGCCTAGTATAATTCAGCCTACCCACCGCTTTGGGAAATACATAAATAGAGATAGTCTAGGACCTACAGACACACGGACATTCACCCATCAACTGATTGCTGGCAAAGCACTTTGCAAGAAAAATCCATATCCAAGGCTCCAGAACTTTGAAAGCAGAGAGGCCCAATTCCAAAGCTGAACCCTTCTCAGCTGGCCTTTTAAAATCCTGGAACCAGATTTTACCCCCAGAATTCCAAGGGGTACACCAAAAAGAACAGCCTGGCTGTGCTGTGTCTGCTTTCTTGCTAAGAACTCTTGCTAGAATCCAGAGATCCAAACCAGTAGAGCAGAACTGTAACCAGATAGCTGCAACCCAGAACCAACCCATCAGATCCAGTCCAGAGTACCGTGCAGTGTCCAGAGTGCCGTGCTGAGTGCAGAACCCGGGCGCCCTGAACCCAGTCCGGTGGGCTAGCAGAATTCCAGTCCAGAAATCTTTGACCAGATCCCTGACGGGCCCATTCCAAACTGTAGTAGTGAATATCTATAGCATAGAACTGTCCATAGCAAGTATCTTATCATAAGTAACCCTATCCAAACCATTCTATCATATCCAGATCTGCATTGTAGAAAATCTTTTGTCTTTCCTGAATCTTTCTCTCCTCCCTATAGTCCTTTGATAATAGTAGGGTTAAAATCATCTTTGCGCTAATATATTTGCTGAAGAAAGACAAGTGTCTTGGCGGGCAAAAGCCAGACAGAGGCGTCACTGATCTGGTGGCTGTACCGTTGAGTATCTTGTATCTTCATAGACTCCCTAGTTTAAGAAACTTGTTTGTCATTTTTTTTTAAAAAGCGCATCTTTCATTTGAACATTTTGACTCTTTCTGAAAAAAACGACCGCTACAAAAACCTTCAGAACTTCCGTACCGTGTATGCTAGAAACTCCTTATAGTTTTTCCGCAATCGCGCTTCTCGCGTGCGGAAAAGTTTGCCGCAAATTTTTCGTTTGGCTCAATTTCAGCATGTGTAAAACAGCTGTTCTTTGCATCCGACCTCAGAATTAAGTGTTCAATCTGCTAGTGACTCAATAATCATTGCAGTGTTTATCTGAAACCATACAAAGTGGCTCCCACTAGTTTTGAATCAAATTTAGTGAATTATATCAATTTTCCAGTGTTTTTAACCATTCATTCAAAGCCACATTCAAAAGCATTTGACCTGTTTGCAATAATTCCTGTTTCTCTCTGAGTATGCTGGGGGAAATTGGGATTGAACTATATTTGTTGTATTCTGTATTTGTCAGGATTAGTCAGGCGAGTACAAAGGCAGCGAATATGGCAAGGGAAATGTGCACTAAAACACACAGTGAATAGCTTCGAATTAAACTACGTGCACACAGAAACAACGACTCATGTATGCTAGAACCCAGGAGTGCAAATAGAGTGTGACAACAAAACCAATATATGAAAAGGGATGTGGGGTAAGCACCTTACCGCGAGGAAAGTCGGCAAGCGCCTTACCCCCAATTGCTGTTACAGGTACTGACAGCGCTAAACCCACGTGGAGGGCAAGCAATGACAGGATCTGTGAACTAACACTCTTGATGGTATTAAATAAGGGAACTAAAGAACTGTACTCACGAGGACGAGATAAACCTCTTGAATGTCTGCTAGCCCACGAATCCTGTTGATGAAACTGGGACCCAGAAAGGCTAGAACAGCAATGGGAGGAAAACTAAATACCTAAGTTGGAATAGTGATTACAAATTAGTGAGGAAAACATAAGCATTCACACAGGAGCTAGCTACAACCGCACACCACACCTAATAATCAAATGGTAAATAAATGCAGAAGTGCAATGGAAAACATGATATGGATCCCAATAGAAAGTAAGGATCAGGAGCAGGGAAAAAACGAAATACCCAATGCAAACTTCTCCCTACCCCTCCAAGGAAAAGACAGGAAGCTAATCTAAGAGGAAGGCTAAGGCATACGGGTTTACAGCAGCAAAGGACAGAGTCAAAGAAATATAGAACACAGACAAACTGGGCTGCATCTTAAAGGGGAAAGCACTGAGAAATGCTGCCTGCAAACAGAGGAAGACAAAAAGGGAATCAAGGGAGCAGAAATCAATTAGCGCCTGAATCCGAGATTCAGGGCGGAGGAACAAGAAAACAGGAACTAGGAACTAGGTACAAAGGCAAGGAACAAGGAACAAGGGACTAGTCACAACAGGAACACTGCAAACGATGACCAGCGCTGGACTGAAGTAAGACTGAGGCTTTTAAGGCTGCTTAATGAGCACACGCCTCAGGTGTGCTGATTGCTGCACCTGCAGCCACAGGTGTTGCCTATCCTCCACCCAGCCTTGTCCTGCAAGGGTGGAGGTGGAGCAGTGGGCCAGGCATTCTGGGAAGCATAGTCATTTGGTTAAAGAAGCATGCTGTCTGCCAAAAACCTGGAATGGATCCGGAAGAGAAGTAGCTTGGAAAATAGGGATTTAGCACTCCCAATTCATCACAGCACTGTAGCATAAGGTTCGGAGGAAAGGTCCAGTAGGGAATAAACCCCAAATCATGCCCCCAAGTGGTGGGAACGGGAGCGAAGGGAGCGAGTCGTGACAGTATTGCCTGAAACCTGTGTTCTCTCCTTCCATCTGTTTATCTTGCACATTGGGGTGGATTGAGTAGTGTGCAGGGGAAAGAGTGGCATTGCATTTGACTGAACCCACACAAAGTATTATTCTATGCTGCATTACTTTTCTTATCCATACTCCTTCTGATTAAAGAGATTGTTGATTGTAACATCACCCCATTGGTGATCACTGAATAAATATTAAATAGTGTGATATATATATATTGTGCAAATCCATAAAATAAATCTTTTAACTTTGCAAAACAGCCTGCTTCCTCGTTCAGTGAGACCGGGAGGGATTCAAAGAGAGGGGTGTGATATAAGGGTACATCATTCAGTAATAAAAGAAGTTATAGAAAAAAATATATAATTAAGGTTTTCAATTGTGCATCCCACACTAGGCATTGATTTAGGTGAAGTGCTGGGTTGAAGTCAATTACAGAACTTTGGTTAACAAAACTTTACCTTTACATTGAAACATCAAGAACTGATCTGATACTATCTTACCAACAGGGATTTCCTTGTTTCTTATTTTTGTTGAACATTGCAGTTAAACTCAATTTGAATCCCGGGAAAGGGAACTCACACAGGTTATTGAGGGGTTATCTAGAAACTGTGAACGTTGTTGATGTTATTTAAATTGCCATAGATTTTTCTGTGTTTTTGATGTTTAGTGTGAGAGCCAGTGTTACAGTGTTACAGTGTGTACCTTTAGTTTGGTTAGGCAGGGTAATCCTCAGCAGAGTAGGGGTAGGATGGCATTTAATATGATTTATACTTTAATAAAATGGCATGTTTTGAACAATCATCAAACAGCTGTCCGCCTCGCATTGCTGACCCCTTGCAATTTACATAAAGGTACTGAACGTGTGGAACAACCTCTAGACAAAACTAATAGGGTCCAATTCCAGGAACCGATGTTAGAAAGCCAAATCCTCACTATTGTACTGAAGTGGGAGAATGGAATAAAAGGCTCCCACCAATCCCCTCACGCCCCTGGCCTAGAGGATCGCGGCCCAGACACCTGCCAAGAGAGGAGTTTGCCTATCTACCAGACGACCAAATACCCTGGTACAGGAACTACGGATGTGCCCACCAGCCTGCCCACCAGCCTGCCCTGCCCATGCCGACACCTGCGGCATGGATGAACTCGACTGAACCATTCAACAGTACCTGCGGCATGGATGAACTCGAATGAATCATTCAACAGTAAATGAACACATCGTTAGAGATGCCATGACGACCTAGCCAACGGTCAGCACACCCGTGCAAACATGCACACTGGACACTCCCACACCAATCCACACGAAGAACACATTCAGTGCTATGACGTAGGTGACGGACACACCCACTGACGCGCATCTTTATTATTTTTCACATAGGTTTTTCAAAATGCAGAAATGCAAGACGCACAACGAACTCATCTAAAATGCTTGCTGACCCTTCTCCTACCCCATGCATTGCAATGAGAAATATAACGAAGACATGATACTGGGGATAAAGCAATGTGATACCATAACCTAAAGCCCCGTGCATCAAACGTCCCCACCTGTGCACCAGGCCCAAGTAGGCCGCAAGCAAGAGCCTCCATGAACATTGAACGAGCAAGAGTACAATTGCTGACCCTGCAGAATGCGCCTGGCAAGAGCAGACAGTCAAGGGCACAATGTTGCAAACTCGCATGCCACAAGCCGAAGCCAAGGTCACACCTGCAAACTAAGCCAGGCACACAGTGGAAGATGCAATATTAAATGTGCAGAATTCTGCCTCAACCACGGTCCCTCCTCACGTGACCAAGCCGAACCTGACAGGGTGCCAGGCCCAGGAGGAAGGAGGCGCCTGGATACCACATTTTTAGACACAGGCAGCAACAATTAAGCGACTCAATGGACATCTGCGGCAGTGGGAGTAGTCTGCCCTCCAGCATATGAACAAATCCTCGCATTTTCTGCACATACCCATAGTTATACATTGTTGCAAATGACAGGCGCACCGCGAGCTGGGAACAGCGATGGTCCCAGACTGGGGGGCTCGCGAGTGGACCAATCAGAACATGGGGCTCTTATCACTGATGCCATTAACATTAGCCAATCCTCAGGGGTCTTCATGTAACAATTTTCATGTATCTAATTGAAGGGACAACCCAAGTATACCACCTGACTGACCCTCAACCACTAACAACGTTCTCTATACGTATGCTATACTAACTCTACCACTCGAGGAACCAATCCAGAGTGGCGATAGGTTTTTTTGCTAACTTTCCCAGGTGACGCAAGTAGCGCGTCATACTAAGGTAAAAAGGGCCTGCGAGCCCCACGGAGAGAGAGAGTGTGTCAGGACGGACGCGTACGATCCTTGACCCATCCCTGCCGTTTGTTTAATAAACAGCAGAATCACCTTGCTTCTTGCGTGTGCCTCATACTCATTTTTGGGATACTCGGCAGGAGTTGGGGCCTCCCTGCCCGGAGGTCCGCGGACGGCCCAGCCGGCCCCGGGAGAATTTCCCCCCGACAGTACAAACAACGAATGAGTAAATCTTGTACATCTTAGGGCCTCAGTACTGTTAAGGTGGTCTCACAGTCCCAAATAGAGAATCATATGACATGTGTGTGCGTGTTTCAGTTATTTTAACAGATGTCTGATTGATGTAGAAGATGACTGTGTGCATTTAACAGGTTATATTTAATTTTGTGATATATTTGTAATTATGTTTTCTTTCTCCGATCCTTCCGCTCCTGTAAGGCAGTCATACTATGATTTGAGGGTGGATCTTCATATGTACTAAATTAATGTTTCTATCCACAGGCTAGTGCACACACTAAGAACTGATGTTGAAAATAAGCAACTGTGTTCTAACACAAATCAATGCTGTCTTATTAGTTACTTCTAAAGGAAAAGGTCACATATTCACAGACGCATGCAGAGTGAAAGTAAGACTGATTCCACAAAAGGTCAGTATTTCTGCATGCACTAGAGACTCTTGCAACACATTTGGTTGTTTGCCACAGAGACCATTGAATCAGTACAGCCCTTTGACCCCTAGAATATGTTCATAGGGCTTGGTAGATCTTTACAGACCTTGTACTAGTCTGTCAAGCACAAGTGCAGTCAGCAAAGGGGATGTGAATGGCAAAAACATAGCGCCTCATCGTGATGCCTCGTGCTTAACACTTTGTGGATCCTTGCAAAGGCTTTCATCTGCGGAACACCGTGATAATGAAGTTACTTTTAAGCGTAATGAGCATGTGTTTGAATATTTTATTTGGTGATACTTGCAGGCCTTCCTTTGCCTTCATACAGCATGGCATTATCATAGGAATTCACATAAAGCTGCAACTTCACACACAGTTTTTTGTATTTTTTAGGAATTGGTTTAAAGACCCTTGTATACTTTTGGGTTGAACTGTCTGTAAAGTTGACAAAGAATACTAGGGGACATATTATGAGTCTGCTGATTTGCTGTTATTGGAAAAACACCCTGTAATTAGTTGTGCTGGGGAACACAAAAATAATAACAATTGTGTTTAATTGTGAGTAAAGTAAATAGTGAAAAGTTTAAATAAACTAAATGTGCTTTTAACATTTAATATGTGAATAACAAGTGTATCTTCATAAGGTAAGCATTGTAATTGTAACAATTCTTCATCAGGAACAGTTGTAGAATGCACTTCAATTAGTTGTAATGTAAACGAGAGCCATCTCTCCATGTACAGGTCCATATTACTCCATATTTTAGCTTTCCTTTTGGTGCATGGAACTAGTGTTCACCTGTCACCTTGAAAGTGTAGAGAAGAAATAGTGTCTTGTTGAAATATATCTTGCTAGAAAATTGCATTGCTGTTACTTTAAAGAAAATAAATGTGTTCTCTGTTGTTTGCCCATCATATTCTTAAGTCAGAAGTTTTGGAATGTTGTTGTTACCAGTAGCTATTGGCTGCATTATAAGCATTCTGATTGGCTGAGAAGTTGTGATTAATGACCTCCAAGTGCTAATTTCAAAGGAAATGTGCCCAATAAGGCTTTGCTCTTGAGCAGTTCCAATTGATAATGTCACGTTTTCCAGCTGTGCACTTGCACTTTCCATCTGCATCCCGCGTGCAGGTCACAGACTCAAGTTGCAGTAGGGCAAGCACTTTCTTTCATCCCCCTGGTGTTGATCAATTGGGTAACGATATATTAGGTAATTATAATGCCTATTATTACAGCGATTAGAAGTGAGAGGAATATGGCATGAAGCCCTTATGGGTACAGGAGAATAGCACATGCATCCAGTGCAAGCCTCCGACATGGACCAGCCAAGAATGAGCACAATCTAATCTCGACAGGACGTGATCAGCCTGTCAACATTCCATTGTCAATACAATGAAGAACAATATATTGGGTAATAATGAAATATATGTTATTATCGTGCTTAGGTGTGCGAGGCAGGCATCTGGCATGAAGTGCTATAGACACATGCCCTGTTATTATCATTGTTCTATAACGAGATGTTAGTATTACCGACATCAACCCCTTTAGTAAACAAGTTGCCTTCAGTATCTTAGAGGATGCCAAGATGCTAAGACTTGCTTTATGAAAGTCTCCTTTCACTGAGATGAAAATGCCAGCAAAACAACCAGGGCACAGAGATTTCTCCGAGGAGGATGCCAGGAAATGGTCACCCCCGCATGGCATTTTCGCACAGTGACTTTCAGCAGAATTGAGACACTGCAAAAGCTGTTTTCTTGTGGTTATCTGCGCAATTAGGCTAAATTAAAATTGCTCATCTGAAACCAGTGAGTGCGTTCATTTCACACTCTGTTTCCCGCCCGTCTGTGTTTGCAGTGGCATCACCTTGGGGGTGGTTGCTGTGCAGCTATAGTTGCCTGTTGGCCAAAGTTTTATTTATCGTAAAAAAAGAGACAGCGAACCAAATGGTACCATCTCAAAGGTTGTCCTCTGCGTTTCTGGGCTGCAGTGTTACACATGTTCGAGCTATTGGATTTGTGTTAATTAGATGGACGGTACTCGATGGTTTACTTTTGAAATCTGGGCATTCTTAGATTAAATCTCAGATTTCCAGATGTCTTTATGGTTTATTGGGTACATTTTGTGCAATTCTCTTACAGTGCCTGTAGATTGCAGCTGCAACATCCTCTTTTTAACATTGGGACACTATGAAATCTTGCTCTGAGAAAAAAGATGTGTTCTTATCAATATACGTGCAATGATGCTATTGTTTAGGTTAATTTGCACATCAGGCTTGAACGTAAAATATATAAATATATATATATATATATAAATATATATATATATATATATATATATAATTATATGTATATATATATATATATATATTTCCTCTTTACTTTTGTTTTCATTCATGAGAGTTCACTAGATTTGGCAACCACTGAGTTATGCCAAATGTAGCAAAGTTTCTTTAACATTTCCATGCCCAAAAGGATAGCTGAAAAGGCATGTTTGTTGGTCCGAATTCCCTCATAATCACTTTTTAGCCCTTCACATCTCAAAGTTGTCTCTGTGACCTTTGATGATTCTAGCACACTTCTAGTCCATATCCTGAAGTTATGAATGTCAACATTATTTTGAAATCTACATAAGACAATATATGAATATTTCCATAAACTATGCAGCGGATGCAGGGGAAAAACTAGATGGAAAATAACACCAAAACACACAAACTCACACACACACATCCCAAACACGCAGTATGGCCCACAAATATGCGCTCCAGAGACAGACACTATTAAATGAAAGGCATGCCCTGATATGAAAAACATTCAGCGAAATGCATAAAGTGATTGACCTCACACAAAATGCATTAGGCTCCACATAAATGGGCAGTAGAGTTAGAGGGCAAAAGGAAATGAGAAATATTACACAAAATGAAAAAAATTATGCCTAAGACTCACAAGACGAGGGCCACTGCCCACATGCAAACACACACACACGCGCGCGCGCGATTTCCAGCCACAACTAATCTGCTCAGGGGAGTTGTAGAGACACAATGAAAATAAACACATTCAGCCAATTGAAAATTGCTATTTGATATGCACCAAATGATGGTCCACACCGAACACTGAGTAAAACCAGTGTATATGGGTAGGAGGGCCAGAAGAACAATATTTAATTGAAAAAATATGCTGAACTGAAAATATTTTGTAAAGTAAAAAAAAACATTAAATTAACCACATATGAAGATCCACCCCCAAATCATAGTATGACTGTTATACAGGAGCGGAACGGTTGGAGAAAGAAAAACAACATTTCAAATATATCACAAAATGAAATATAACCTGTTAAATGCACATTGTGATCTTCTACATCAATCACACATCTGTTAACATAACTCAAACACACACATGTCATATGACTCTCTCTTAAGAAACAAAGGAAACCGTGTTTTTTTTTTTGTTGTTGTCCAGGATGCAATATTCAACAAGTTAATGGACCCGATATACAAAGCATTTTCCAATGGGATTGCGCCATTGGAAAAAGGTTTGTAAATCAGGCCCCATGTCTACAGACTTTGGGAATGCCAACATTAAGTTGCACCCTCTTGCTTAACACTAAACATAAAACAACAGCAACATTGCTGGAACCATACCTTGTCCTCACAAATATCAAGTCAAAATGTGAAATCCACCCATTTATGTATCTTGATAAAATACAGCAAGATACACAATGTGCAATACAATCTACAATAGATATTGCCATTGAAATAGTTGTAATATACACGTCACATTAAATATCACAGAAACTAACACTCAAAGTTGCACAAAGAACTATACCACAAAAAGCACCCTCTTACGGCCATTGTTACACTACATTTAACATTCGCATTCTAGGTACAGTAGCCTTCTCTGTCCACTTTCCATCTGAGCTTCAAGAACTTTATTTGTCATCTGATCCTCATTGATTGATACTATTCCATGTTTTGTCATACCGTTGTTTATGTGTGCAGCACTTTGGGCTTATTCATAAATAAAATACAAAATCAAGTGCAACCAAGCACTCATACCATAGCAATATACAAAGAAAAAACTGTATGAAGACAATTAAAACAACCGACACCAAAGTGTTGGTTAATGTTTAAATAATGTTTGTTTTATTTTATGGTTAGTTTTTAATAAGGTACTAAACCTTAACTGTTGGATTTCACAACATTTGTTGACTTTCAATGATTTTAGTTAGTGACCTAAACAAAAACCCACATCTTTCATATAAATAATTTGAAAGCAACATGTGTGATGATATTTAGGCCAGAATGCAGCCCGAAATATATAGCAAACTCGTGGAATGATGCATTTACTGGAGTAGCCGTCCAGCTGAAGTTCACCTACAATAACCCTATCCCAGATTCTTGAAAACGGGAATGCCACGGAACACTCATATTCTAATAGCATTCCTAATTTCTTAGTTTGTAAATAACACTTTCTAGTGTTCACAGGCCTACTTAGATCCTCTGGAATGCTGGCTGGCTGCTAAATAGATTAATGGTCAATAACTAGTTTGAATGTCTAGTTGTCACTCAAGATTACTGGGTTCATGCACATGACAGTAGCTACAATGTTGTGTAAGACAATACCTCGCAGCACCTATTGAAATGGAGCAAAACACTATCTGTAGATTCGTGATTATGATGTTACCATAGAACATTAAAGGCAGGAATGACAATCAATGAAGTCGTTTCCCTCAGAATCAGCCATGAACACCCTTTGTTACCATGTGCAACTCGTATGCATACCACCACGCACCAGTGGGATGCATAAACAAGGTTCTTCCACTTTCCCGCCAAAACTTGGATGGGGGCCACAATCTTGGCCACATCTCTGTGGTGCTCCCCATATAGATGTAGCAGACAACGTTTAGGTGAAGAGGCTGGTTTCATATAGTGTTGAAATACTATACTAACAACATTGATAGGCTCTTACAAGAGTTAAGAAAACTGCACAAATGTATTTGCTTGATTTTTCCTCGGATTTTACCAATAAAATGTAGATAGCAGGTTCTGGTCAGGCAATGTTGGGGGTTGGGGCATAGCGAGAGGCTGCAGGGCGACTCCCCGTGTAAACTGTGGTAAAAGAAATTAATAATAAATCAAGCAAAGATAATTTGAGGAGTTTTTTTCCAGCAATAGAAATACAACCAGACTGAGATCCTGCCCCGCAGTGCATTGTGGGGGATGATGGAGGCGAAGCAACCCAAACCTCGGTGGGTTCTTGAGGTCTAAAATGTTTTACTTACCCTCTCTTTTTCCTTTTTTCTCTTGCACTTTGCTTTAGAAAAGTCTTTGTTCAGCCGAAAGTGTGTACACAAATTCAATACTTCGCAAAGGGCTTGCGGTGTCTGCCATTGCATGAGAAAGGGAGAAACTCACTTGCATTCTTAGAATCCCCTGAATGGAAGCAAACTCGCCCTTGTCTGAAATTCCATGTCAAACAGCATGCCCTTAATTCTCCATTAATTGCGGATGATAGGCTCATGCTCTCTAATGCCAGAAGTGGACCCGCAACACCATCCCATGGATGGGACCTCCTCTTAATCTCTCTTGCTCCCTATAGCCAGCCTGCAGTGATTGCAACACATATGTACTTCTCTGGTCAATGGATAACATTGTATATTAATCAAAGGTTGTCAAGTAGTGCCAGATTCAGAAAAAAAAAACACACATGTGCCTGGAGAAGATTCCTGGTAGGCTCAATATCACATGGTGTGGACCATTCTTACACATACGGATGCACATTGTACTGTGTGTTCTTAAGCACCTAAATGTTGGTGCATCTTCATAGATTAGAAGCCTCACCCGCCAGTCCAATAGGGCTTGACTGCAAAGGATCCGTGAAGATTTGTGCTGGTCTGCGTGGCCAATTCTGCATGGTGGTGAGCCAGCGTAATCCTCGTCTGGGCTCATCCGCCTGGGTAAGGGTACTATGGGACTTCAACTTCTAGGTAAGGCCTTCAGGGTTTGATGAGTCCATCTAGGCAGACCATAGACTCCCAAGGGGTGAACATTGAGAAATGCTCTCAAGGTGGTCTACAATTTCAGTTTCCCTTCGGAGCAGTGCAACCCTACCACATCGTCTTTAGTAAGTCATGCTCTGGGCAATATGAACATCCTCTAATTTGCATGGGGATACCCTATGCAGGTGTGGGAAAGCCCTTACTTAAATATGCGGGCAAAGCAACTCTGCTGGCTCATTCTTCATTACAGAAGTGGCACACCAGCCTTTTTCTGTAATATTGAACTAAATTAAAAGGGTAGACAGTGGCGCTTCATTTGGAGAGTTGACATTGGCATCCTCATTTCTTCCCGCCATTATTTTTTTAACAGGGGCCAGAACAACAAATGTGTTTTATGGCATCATCTGTCCACTAGGTGCTTCTCAGAATGAATGCATGCACTAATATGCATGGAGAAGTGGGGACCCATTACAGGGTTGCTGGTAAAGCCTGCGGGTATGCAGCGGGTTACCGGCAACCCCATAACACCCTTACTGCCACCTGATATCCTGGTGCCACCAGGATATCACGAGCGGTGGCGCTAAGGGTTAATCCCCATTTCCATGGAGTCCAATAGGACTCCATGGAAATGTGTTCACTGTAGCACCGGCCCCATTCTCAATGGTGCCGGTGCTTGAGTAAGAGAGATGCCAGTAGGGGCCTGAAAACCCAGCAGGCCTGATCCATGGCCACTACTGGCATCCTCGTAGTATAGCAGCCTGGAAAGAGTGCCGGTACGTTGCTACTGGCACCCTTATTTCCAGACCGCCTGTCTTGGAATGAGGACCATGGACCCTTGCTTACTTTCTTTCAAATTGTGCGGACGACGGATCTGAGAAACCGGCCGACGGCTCTGAGAAACCGGACAACGGCTCTGAGAAATCGGACAACAGCTCTGAGAAACCAGGGCCTGCTCTAAAAAGCTGAGCACCTATTTGCCGAAGCAGAAACAAGTGAAATAATCCCAGCTGATCACGTATCTGACCTCGGCTTCATCATAAATGGCCTTTCTTGGATCATTTTATTTATTCGGTTATGCTCCATGACATTCTGTATTCATCTTTCTGCATCAGCGGGCGGATCTGACAGGCTATCTCAAACTATCCTCTCCCAGATTAAGGAGCCACACAATGGGCTCTTGACGCCGGTTCTGTTTATAGTGTATAGTGGAGACAGGCTGGCGCGGAGATCACGTCATGGCGATATTATCCAGGCTTTATGCAGATTCGGTGTTGTTCCCATTCCCAGGCATGATTGCTATTAGGCTTGCTAAACTGCGTGAAGTGCACACGTCACTGTTTAATCCCGCTCATTAACTTCCTAGATACATGCAGACTACTGATCAAGCAGCACTCCAAGCAAGTCAAATGTGACCTAATTCTGAAGCTTTAAAAATTTAGGGGGCCTTTGTTCTGTCTGCGGCTTCTAAGAATATATAAAACCTTCCCACATATCTAATGGAGACATATATAGGACAAGATGTATGGTGGCAGCAAATCTTTAGAAACAAATACATTTTTAATACATTTCAAAATGGATTATCTGCAGCGCTCTGATTCTGGAGTGCTGATACTTCTGGAAACTATTGTTGGCTGCCATTTTGTATAAAATGTTTCCTTCCATGTTTTAAATTACTGTTGAAAAACGTCCCAATATATGGGTGGCTGCATTCAATGCCTTCCAGTAAAAAGAAAATAATGGCGCACATTACATGCATTTATAAGAAACTTTCATTTACATGACCAGCATTGGGACCTATCACGAGCTGGAAGAACGGGACAGTAACGGAAGTGCTCCCTTTTTTCCCCGCACCCCCATATTTCGAGTTTGGAGGTAAGTAGTAGCTTCTCCTGCGTCTGACAGAGGGTAGGGACTCCTCCACCCAGAGTAAAAGCTCCACCCCACTGTGGAGTCCTAGAGGACTCTAAAATGGGGACAAACTCTGCCCACCCACCACTTTCTGGATTTGCCACAAACAACACGTGGTGGTAACTGAAAAATGGGTATGGCATCATTTCCTACGTAAATACCGCCATACTCATAATGAGGACCTACAGGGATGCACAGGGCTGCTGTGATTATGGGGGTAGGGTAAGCATAAAAAAAAGACTTCTGATAGTGTGTGATGGTATATTAAATTTTTTATTGTGACCCAGGCAATAGGATTGCCAGGCATGAAAGATTGCTTCTGGTTTGCATTTTAGAAGACTGAGAGTCCTCCCCCTGATCTGGAGGAATGCTGGAAAATGATACCTTTTTGTGGTGTTTATTTGTGGCGATCCAAAAGTCGCTATAAGGTAAAGGATCTTAGCCTATAGGATGTGGAGCCTTGACACATACACACACCATTCTCATGAGGTGGACAATGGTGTGGATGCATGAAACCACCTCAGAAACAATCTTGCTTAGGGTGTGCATGCCGCCCCCTGCACTGACCACTGAATCCGCACACAGAGGGGGAAGCGTGTAGGACATGGACATCATACCTTCCTCTGCTCTGTGCTTGGAATCCACCATGCCTTCACCCACACCTGCATTTTGATGCGTGTGAAGAGGCCGCGTTGCCTACCTGCAATGCCTGCATTTCAGCACGTGCACAGAGCAGGATGAGTCCATGCAGATCCGCTGCACTGGTGGACACCATTTCCTTTCATGTGGGCGGCCATTACTGATATCCACATGGGCCCATGCTGGTGCTCAGAGAGTTGTAACTGCATCGAGTGGTTTCTGGAAAGGGAGCCTAGGGTCCACATGGATTCCCACGCCTGATCCCTGTTCGTGTGGTTAATCATTAGAATCTGGCAAGAGCAAGATGACTGCAGAAGTGGTGCATGCTGGTCCCACCGTTACATTTACAGGGATCTGAATGGGGCCCTTAATTTGCTGAAGTGATACACAATGCATCCTTGTGCACGTCTCCACTGCACAGTCAGACATTTTAGCAAACTGGAATTCCATTCAGACGTCACATTCATGCTTGCTCTGTTGTTTACATGTTGTCCTGTACTTTGGTTGTCTTTGTTCATTTAGCGTGATGTATTTGGCGGTCCATTGATAGGTGTCCTGTAAAGAGAGAGGCCATATTCCGTCTGGGTTGCGATCACCGGGGACTTTGTGTAAGCACGAATATTCTGCTGGGACATTTTCTATTCCAGTGCACTAAAAAAAGAGCTTGATAAACTACACAGAATCAAAAATCAAGTGGCAAGGCCGAGCTTCATCTAAAGGAAAACAGACAACCTTGTGCACCACTTATACATTATTTAGGGCAGCAGCACAGGGTATTTTTAGATGCTTCCTCCATTATATATTATTTAGATGTCATATGCAATAGTCAACTGAGCAGCCAATCACCATTCAGCAGGAAAAGTGTTGGAAGCAAAAAGGTTACTAGCAGGTGGCTGCTATTCTCTCTGCGGCTTGGACCACCAGCCATCACGGAGCCAGAGCCGGATTCCTCTCCTAAGAGAAGGCCATGGAACTGGCCAGTAAATTTATAGGCTTTTGCTGGTCAGCCAGCAGGTGCCTTGACAATCCAACATTGCTAAGTGGGACAGCGATTGTGCTCCCAAACACCGGAACATGCAGGCTCTGAACACGCTGAAGACTGACTCTCAAGACAGCAGCCAGAGAGCGGCCACTCACCTGAAGAGGCCAGAGCAGAGAATGCGCAGTCGCTTTATTGACTATGCACTGTTTATTATGCGTACCTGAATTGAACAATTCACACAGCTGAACAGGCAGACTACATCCTGCATATCATGTTTCAATCAATGTGTTCTACAAGGAACACATGATGGGGGAGGAAGAACAGACTTGTGTTGCAGTTGGCCTGTAGGTGATGATTGCAACTAAGAGTTAACAGGAAGTGCGCGGCGTACTTTCAGAGGAATATCAAGAGACTCCACGTCTTCACAACAGAGACTAAAGAGCCGTGCCTTCCAAGCCAAGCCAATGGTAAGGCTGATGAGAGAGATGCCTTAACATGAGCTTGCACCTGCGCGTACTCAATGTCACTGGGCCTAGGAAGATCGTTGTTTTGTTCTCCCTTGTTCCCGTCCCTTGCCTCGTCGTGCTCTGAAACACTTGTGTACGAGCGTGATACAGATAAAATATCAATATCAATATCAATGCCAGACGTGCAGTCTTCCCACTGTGAAGAGCGTGGCAATTGCTGGCACTCCGATATGGATTCAAGAGATAGTGTGCTAGTCCGCGTTGACAGACTCTATAAATACACAACAGAGCAAAACAGCGGCCATCATGCAACAGCATCGACCACAAAAGTAATAGCTCGAACATGTAAGCAGCACAGGCTCAAGCATTCAGCTCCCACTCGCTGATCTTTCTTCCAAGTGCCTCTATGTGCACATGTCCTGGCACTCACCTGTTGCTCACTGCAACAACGGCTCAAGCTGCATCTCACGCTTGAAGTCCAGAGAACTACAGATGCATCTGGGGTTAGCTATTACACCATGCAGGGAAGAGTGTGCCTTGTTGGTTGGGCTATGCAGCTCCTTGTGAGGTTTCACAATGGTTTGCATACAACGCTTTCACTTCTTCAAATGCAAAGTATTGGGATCAAACATCAGGGAAGTTCAATCGTTTGCACCAGGAGATAAAAAGCACAGTAAATTATAAATTGTAATTGTTTATTTTTACAGCGCTTATACACAAGTGAAGTGCTTCAAAGTGCTTCAAGGCTGGAAGGGCACAAGGGAATACAGTAGTCATTCTTAGCCCTTGACGTATCCGAATAATCTAACAAAAAAGTAACTAGTGTACTAGGCCTGGCGTCATTTCTCCTCGTACAAGTGCATGAAGTGTATCAGGCAAACCAGATAAGGTAGGGGAGACAAAGGGGGGACAAGACAGAACTCACTAGGCCTAGTAAATTCAGGTCATGCAAGTGTACAGAGAGGAGGTGCAAGGGGGGCTAGCGGGAACAGGCGTGCCCAGTCCACTAGGGCCCAGGGTTAAGTGCAGAGAGGTAGCCCCTCTCATGAAGCGTATGCTGAAAGTGCAGTAGGGCTGAGTAAAGTGCAGAGGCCCAGAGGCAAGAGCAAAGACTGGCGGGGGAGCCTGGGACTTGTGAGGCTCTGGAAGTGAGCCAGCCGACCAGTCAGCAAAGCTGAACAGAGTTAGGGGAGAGATGTTGGAGAGAAGCTGGAGAGAAAGAGAAAGAAGGATAGGAGGGGAGAGGGAGAGAGAAAAAGGAAGATCTTGAGGAGTTTCTGGTACTTAAGGCACCCCGGCACAAGGCAGAGAGAGGCAGGGAGGCTGTTCCAGAGGAAGGCACATGCAGAGGATAAATATCTACCCCAAAATCACTGCTTGGAAAAATGGCTCACCCGCAAAGAGTTGGAGGAGGCCGAGCCAAGGGCTCTAGAGGGAGAGTATTCAGGAAGAGATCATTGCATATAGTCCACATAGTCACAAGCATTGTCCTTGCATGCTCTGTACTTTGTTAGTGGAGCTTACATATTTAGACATCAACAGACCCCCCAGCCCCACGTTCCTATAGATCTAACTCATAGGTATAAGTCAGCAGCACATCTGGGTATAGTCTCCTTGTAGATATGTGTTTTAGAGTTCTAGCAGGTCTGTCCATCCTATGCAGGTTTCAATGATAAGGAAGGTTTCTCTTCTGACAAGGCACAGAAGAGCTAAACCATGACGGATTGAAACTCCAGGGAACCCATGTAACAAGCTGTGAGCTATTTTGTGTGTATTCCAGCATTGCTTGTTGCACACTGTAAACTGATTTTAAAATGCACTTAAAGGATATCCAATTATGTGTGTGTCTTGTTGAGTTAGTTAGGCTCGGAAATGACAGTGAGCAGGTGTCATCGTCCTGCTTTATTTTCAATTCAAATTAATAAATTGCTAGCCCCTCTTCAGTCTTCATGATGTAAGTCAAACTAACAGAGGTGGATGCTAATGTGTGGAACCCAAAGCTATTGGTACTCAATGTTAATGAAGATGCCACTTTGCCAGCGTGTTAAGCACTGCCATTATGTTCGAGGACATCTTTGATTGGGGACCTGTATGGAGAAAGGATCTTCACCCATGTGGCCAGAATAAGTGAACCCATGTTTCTGGCAATTGCTATGTGTAACCCTCTGTGGAGAAGTAATGCAGAGTGGACCTTGAACTAGTGCTGCATGTGCTATGGCTACTGCCTGTTGCAAGAATAGGCTACTTTGTTGCGTCTATATTGCGCTGCTGTTTCAAGAAAATTATTTCTGGATTTCTGGCCGTTTCAGCTGGAAGTACAGTTTGTGAAATATATTGCATTTCATTGGGTTGTGTTCCTTATTGATAAGAGAAAACCCCTCTCCCATCCTGAGAGGACAAACTGTCCCTGTGTGACCACTCAAAGTAATAGGTATTGTGTTTTTTGTTTTTTTCTTCTGTTCACGGCAGAGAAAGCGAGTGTTTCAGGATATCTAGAGAGGATAGCTCAGCAGCAACGTGCTCGCCTGACATGAAGCAACACAGGTTCGATCCCCGGGTCCGCACTTAGAAACCTCTGGGTATTAAGCGTGTTATAAATAACCAATCCTATCATATCATTGGAGCATTGTTGACTACGAAGCCAGTCAACAATTCAAGCCAATGGACTCACGCACAATGTATGGGAAGGAGTTGCATGTTTAATTTAGTTTATGTTGCTATGTAATGCGCCATGTGCATAGCAGGCCGCTTCAAGGTGCCAGGGGAAGAAGGATAGGGCTAGAGAGAGAGGAACAATGGATGCAGACCTAGTGGTAGAAAACCATTTCCAGGTACCAACGAGAGAGCCTATCATTGCGGAAATGCAGATGCATCTTGCAAAGAGAATGATACCACTGGCACAAGGTGTGCCAGTGCTGTGCAGCCACCCAGCTCCATCCTCTTCCCAACACCCTTCAGCACGTACTGCTCTGATCTTTGCCAATCCTGGAGCGGGATTGCAGTGGAGGCCTTTGCCAGCAGTTAGTGGCCTGCTTCCCAGGTTTCTGATTGCTTGCTTTACATCATCATTCTAATAGAGGTGCCACATAGTTGTGGGGGGCTTTGCTCTGCCAATGGCATCTTTTTCAAACAATATGCTGAACTCAATAACCCTATCCACCTCCTCAACCGTTTCTCTAGCGGTATACACACGTGAGGAGATTCCGGGCCTGATTTGCAAACATGTTTTCAATGGGACTTTCCAATGTTAAAACATTGTGTTCATCAGGACCTCAAATCACTGTGAAACATAAGCATACGCTAATACAAGCAATCTGTAAAATAGGGCATGAGCACTCTTTACACATTAATGAAAAGACACTACCATAAACAGCTAAAAAGTAACAGGAAATAACTGGCTTGCAGACACATTCGAGAAAGTTCTCAAAGAATGAGTTGCTTGCAACTTGCCTGTACTACATCATTTGAAATCCTTAGAGTCCCTAATCACAACAGAAACCATCACAGTGAATAGCTATGAGAATTAATGAGAAACAGCTGCAAACATGTAGCAATGAACATATGGTGCATCAGAGTACTGAGTGCAAAGAATACAAATGATGTCCCTCTAAGTATAACAAGTAACATTGACTTGGGTCTATGGACCATGTGCATTTCCAGAGGGGAGAGTCATGAACAGAGGGTGATGGGATGGCGCACTGGGGGCTGAGTCACTTTCCACTTTTCAGAGGGCTCTTTAAAACGGATTGGTTTTCAATTTAAAAAGTAAGGGCAGCACGCAAAATATCTGCGTGGGGCGATTCCCAGGAGAAGCAACCATAGCCGCCAACAATTGTTTAAGACGTGGCTGTTTTGGGATTTCTGTATTCACACATTTTGAAAGGCATAGCTTAAAAAATATCAACCGCAGCTGGTGCCAAACATTAACCAGAGCCACTCCTCATTGGATGGAAGTCAGAGAGTTCAAGAGGCAGAAGTCATCCAAATGAGCTTAAATGTGCACTGAGGCAACTTGCTAGAGGATCTTGGAGAGCTGGACGAGGGCTGAAAAAAAGGCGATAACTGCCTGCATCTAAGGGATTACGCACAGCCCTTTCTAGCCAGTGGTCCTAATAATGAGCATTTTGACAAGCCTGGTACAATATCTTGATTTAAAGATGAGGAATGTTCCATTGGCATGAACTGGTGTTTAAGACATTTAAGTGAAGTGAAAACTTTATTGAATCGGATTTCTCCATTAACAAATACAAAAATGTATAAAAGCAAGAACATCACGGATTAAGCAAGTTGATTTAAAAATATCACCTATTGAACAATTTAACAATCATCCAGAAATTTCAGGGCCGTTCCAAAAAAACTGAAATTGTTATTTTTTTTCCCTGTTCCATGATAAGTTTGATGTCTCCTGCTACTGTGCTAAAGAAACAAAAGGTGTGGGCAAGAGTAGCCTCTGGTGGCGTGCCCAGCAGTCTGGCGGAAATGGTTACTAATGATAGGGGATCCACTTGGAAATTCCCTTTCCATCCAGTAATCATCAAATTTCATTAGCAAGTCGCCTGGTGCAGACCTGATCAAGGAGCACGCCTAGAGAATTGACTTACGTACTAATGTAAATATTTATCAAGCAGATATACCTGGAGTCACAGTTGAGTAAACAGGTTAACTATTTGAATTCAAATGAGAGTCACGTACACAAACGGTTGGGATTCTAAATTTCCACCCCTAACCGAATAACCAAGTGGGAAACTTGAAGAGTACGCTATTAAGATGGTCAATGGAGGCTTACCGTGAATAAACAGAGATGAGCAATCATCAAAGGGCCATTGGTAACAGTAACATTCTGGTTTATGTACATGGAAATCCAAGAAGTCCACTGCAATCCAAAAGAGTTGCTTATGGTGGCAACAATGTGTACAAAACAACTGAACACGATGTGAATATATATATTATACAATCATACAATTTAATGTCAAGGACAAAGTTCTTACTTCTTTGTAGAATTAGATCCAAAAAAGTAAGAGAAGAGTATTTTAGGGAAAACAATACGTCAACACTACAAGCCAAGGTATCCGTAAGGATGTGATGTACCATTGTCCAATAGTATTGCCACTCTGGGAAGCAGCCTATACCCTTCATGCAAATTGCAGTACTGGGCATGAATGCCCAGGTTCTGTGTTCTAATACTGGATCACTAAGGGGCATGCTGGCATCCCAGTGCTATTAGTCATGGATGTCTCCTTTAGAGCACAAATGCTGTAAACTTCATCTAGTACAAGCTTGCCATCAGGGCACTCATTGAACTCAGCATTTTTCCAAGCATATTTTCAAAGCCCCCATCCAGTGTGAGAGGCCATTAAGCCCCTGAGCGGAAACATATGTGTGGGGACATCACATGATCGCGGGAGCGTGTTCTCGTGAGATCTCGCGAGCCCACGCTCCGCGGGAAAACGTTCCCGCTTCAGAGTTGGCGCTCGGCCAGCTGAAGCGGTCACAGAGGAGCGCTGCACCTGATTACAGGATAAGAAGCAGTGAGTGACAGAACTCACACCACAGCTTCTAGGGCGTAACACCACAGCCACAGGAGGCTTCATGGGGGCCCTAGAAGTCTACAGCGTGCCACCGGTGAGCACAATCTTTCCACAGTGAATCAACTGGGAAAGCACAGGACTTGATCGCAATGAACTGTAAGTAAGCGCCCAGAATCACCAGGCCACCTTAGAGCCTTTCTCCCTGTTGTCAGTCAACAAAGACTGTTAGAAACCCTACAGCGTCCTGTCATCTATTTAGGCCTCAACATAACTGATGACGAGAATACCAGAAGTCCCACGGACCCACCATGCAAGGCGCCACACCACACCCTGCATTTCTCCCCTTGCCAGGAACACCAGCAATTCCTTGGATGCAATGGGAACCCCTTTTTTCCACCTACTTGGAAGCAGTGGGCGGCACGCGATATGCCCCCATCAGGAAGAGGGCGATGCTGTTAAATGCGGTAGGGGTTGAAGGTCAGCGCATCTTTGCCGGCCTTAAAGAAATACCTGCGGCCGACGATGACGTCGAAGACGACGATGTTTACAAAGAAGCGACTCGTCGCATCATGAAGAGATTCACCAATAAGGAGAACATTGTACTGCACAGGCTGAGATTCTACACTCGCAAACAGGAAGGGAGCGAACCTGTGGATGACTACATCACCAGGATGAGGGAACTTGCTTCTCTTTGCGCCTTTGGAGAAAATGCAGAACAGGTTATCTGCGACATGCTCGTTGTCCACACCAACTCTAAGAAAGTACAGGACAAACTCATCCAAGAAAAGGAGGTCACCCTCGATAAAGCCATCCAGATTGCCAGGGCAGAGGAAGAAACCTCCAGCAGACGCAAGGAGGCGGGAAGTCACCTGCCTGTGCCCGAAATGGCGGTGCTACAATGGAGAGGTCGCAGAGACAAGCATTCCCGCGACGGCCCCAAAGACAAAAGTCCCAGGAAAAAGGAGGCACCGAAATGTTACAGATGCGCCAGCTCCAAGCACATGGCGAACGACCGCGACTGCCCCGCCAGGAATAAGGAGTGCTCCAAGTGCGGACGCATTGGCCACGTGGCTCCAGCATGCATGTGGCAGGAGAAAACTGTTTCCCGTGTTGACGGTGACTGCACCTCAACTGACGATGATGAACTACAGGACAGACCCATGGTTATCATGGTCAATGCCCCCCATGCCAGAAGAGAAAAGCCCCACTGCACCATTAAAGTGGACGGAATGGAAACGCACGTCATGGCTGATTCGGGATCCGACCTCACCATTCTGCCCATCAACACGTACAAGGAGATGATGGGACAAGAAAAAGTGGAGATTAGATCAACCAGGCAAAAACCGACCGGGTTTGGAGGGGCAACGGTCGACCTGTTGGGCTACATCAAGGCCCGGATCGATTTTAAAGGGAGGTCTACCACCACCAAAGTGTATTTTTCACCCAAAGGTCCAGCTGTGCTGGGGTGGGATGACCAACACAAACTCAGCATGAAACTAGATCCCAGCACTCCGGAACAGGTGCTCATGATCTCATCAGGAGCAGCGCAAAACTACAAGGAGATCTTTCCAAACCTGTTTTCCGAGAATCTGGGAAAAGTCAAAAACTTTGTCCACAAGATTCGGCTGAAACACAACGCCACCCCAGTCAAGCACAAAGTAAGGGCAGTACCTGCCACCGCAAGGCCAGCTTTGGACGCCCACCTGAGGAAGATGGTCGAAGAGGGAACCATTGAAACCGTAGAATCCTCAGAGTGGCTGAGTCCGGTAGTACTAGTAAAGAAAAAGTCCAGCAACGACCTCAGGATCTGCATCGACCTGAGAAGCCTGAACTTGGAGGTGATCACGGATAGCTTCCCACTCCCCAGCATCAATGAGATTGTCCTTATGATGAAGGAGGCGGCCATTTTCTCGAAGCTGGACATGCGTGACGCCTATCACCAGATTCCTCTACACAAGTCCTCCCGCCCCCTGACGGCGTTCATCACTCCTTTTGGCACCTTCCAATACACCCGCATGCCTTTCGGGTTATCGTCCGCAGCATCCGCATTCCAGAGGATGATGAACTCCCTGCTTAAAGGCCTCACCAATGTCTCATTCTTCCAGGATGACATCCTGGTGTACGCCAAAGACAACGAGACCCATGACAAGGCACTCAAGTCAGTCCTGAGCAGACTTCAGGAGGAAGGCATTCACCTACGCCATGAAAAGTGTGTCTTCGGGGTGAACAAGGTAGAATATCTTGGGTACTGCATCTCGAGTGATGGGGTAAACCCCAAGAAGAACCTCATGGAGGCCATTACACAAGCACCGGCGCCGATGTCCAAAGAGGAACTACGCTCATTCTTGGGCCTAGCCGAGTACTATGCCAAATTCGTCCCCAGGTTCTCTGAGACCACGTCTCCCATGAGGGAGCTCCTGAAGAAGGGGGCAGCGTACTCTTGGGGCCCAGAACAGGATGAGGCTTTCGGCGAAATCAAGAAAAGGATTCTACACGCACCGTGTCTTAAACCATACAACCCTGAATGGGACACGTACATCACCACTGACGCCAGCGCATACGGCCTAGGGGCCACCTTGACCCAGAAGAAGGGCGACACTGAGATCATTGTGGCGTTTGCATCCAAGGCACTATCCTCATCCGAGAAGAATTACTCTACGGTAGAGAAAGAGATGTTGGCATGCGCCTGGGCAGTCGACTATTTCAGATCATACGTATGGGGGACAAGATTCAAGTTGATCAAGGGGGCGTGGCTACGAGAGCCATGTAGGAGGATGCGTCCTGGAGGAGCTCCCGAGATCCTGCAACGATCCGGGCAAATATGTGCGGTACGACGTATCGCTGACCACCGACGATACACAGGATGGTGTGTGAAGGTATTGGCCACGCATTGTGAACTTTTGGAGAGAATCGGATTAACAGCGACGGAGATCGGTGGCTATGAGTTAAAAGACTCTGCGAACAAAGGGCGACTCAAAATGGCCGACCGGGGCCCGGGACTAGAATAGAGGCGAGTTGTGCGGTGGCCTAGCCGTGAAGGGGCACTGTACACAAACTTGCTACTTTAGCAACTGATCGATTTTCTGAACCATGTCGAACAGGCCGGTGCGGCCGAAAGGGAAACAGCCTACCTTAGATGACTTCACTAGAACTCCCCCGAGCCAGGACACCACCAAAAGTAAGGAAGCGCTGGCTGGGAGTGGCACGACATCTTCGTGCACCAACCAAGAAATCCTGGCGGCGATCGTGGAACTGAGGGCGGCCTGGGAATCCAAGTTGGAACTGGCCGTTACGGAACTGAAGATTGCACTGGATCGCAAGGTTGGAGAGGTCCAAGAGGACGTTAATCTGCTACGACAAGATGTCAGGACCCTGGCGGAGCGCACGGAGGCCCTCGAAAAAGAAGTTGGCCCGAATACAGCAGATTGCGCCACTCATAAGGCCGACTTGCATGCCTTGACACAAAGGATGGGCAACCTGGAGAGCAGAGCGGAGGAGGCTGAGGGACGAGCCCGCCGCAATAACATCCGCATCGTGGGCCTACCGGAGGGGATGGAGGGCCGTGACCCTACGGATTTCATCGAATCCATGCTCTTACAGGAGATATCTGGAGGGGCCCTATCTCAAGGATTTGCGGTAGAAAGAGCACATAGAGCCCTAACTAGGAGGCCACCTCCCGGGAACCCGCCGAGGCCTGTGATCGCCAAAATCCTTAATTACCGCGATCGGGAGAGGATACTGGAATACTTCCGCAAAGGAGGGACGATCACGAGAGGAGCGGCAAACATCACGGCTTATCCAGATTATACTTTGACTGTACAGCGTAGTCGCATGAACTTTGGGTCTGTAAAGCGGAGGCTGAGAGAAGCGGGCCACAAATATATGTTACTCTATCCTGCAAAATTGAAGGTCTTCCATGCACATAAAACCTTATTTTTTGAAACTCCGGAGGATGCTATGGGATGGCTCGATGCGCATGGATGCCCCCAGGAACCAGAAGTTCGGCCCAGAAAGGGCTCGGAAGAGACGCGGGAATCATAACATGGCGTCGCAAGATGGCGTGGCTCGTGGGACTTGAATATAGTCGGTGTGGCACTTTCGGGAAAGAAGGTCAGATGACTGCACTATTTGTCAGGACACTGTGAATTTTTACTTGATCGGGAGCCTTACGGGGCGATACTCTCTACCCCACAATAGTTTTAGTTGGGTGACCACTAGGGTGACCTCACCCTACTGGGCTCCGTTCACCGATCGGTGTTTGCGGAGCTAGATGTGGGGGTGCCTGAGCTCTGAAGCTGGAGCTGGGCAGCAGTTGGGGTGTGTGATGTTGGGGGGAGGGGAGGGGAGTTGGGGTTTAGTTGTGTATATAGTTGAGGGGAGTTTGAGCTTATATGAGGAGTTACTGGACCAAAACGCTATCTGTGTCATGGGGGCGGTTGGGGGTCGCTACATGGGAGGCAGGGGGGAACGAGCTTGCCATGGGAGACCTTAAGATTGTCACCTGGAATGTCAGGGGACTTAATAGTTATTTAAAAAGGAACAAAGTTATGTTGTACCTCAAAAGGCAGAGGATTGACATCGCACTATTGCAAGAAACACACCTGAATCGACACAAGTTAGAACTGGTTGAGAAAAAGTGGAGTGGCATGGTGGTGGGCTCCCCGTACTCTGCCTATGCCAGGGGAGTGCTAATCTGGGTAGCACCGCACGTTCCGTTCAGAGTCACGTGGCAGGAGGTGGACACGGAGGGCAGGTTGGTTATGCTCAGAGCCCTGGTGGAGGATAGAGAGGTTTGCATTATTAACACATATGCCCCCAATCAGAATGCTGCCGCATACTTCAGGACCCTATGCACCCGTCTGGGCACATGTGTGGGGGGAGCGATCATTTGGGGAGGGGATTTTAATTGTGTTCTCGACCCAAGGGCTGATAGGTCCGATGATAGGATTGATCGGCCCACCCCGGCGGCCAGAGCACTACAGACGTTACTGGGCGACTTTGGGCTGGCGGATGTTTGGCGACTGAAATACCCTGGTACCTCGCAGTATTCTCACTACTCTGCCCCACAGCGCTTACACACGAGATTGGATTATTTTTTTGCCACGTCAGAAGTGGTGTTGGCGACCACTCAAATTGAATATAAAGCAAGGGTCCTATCGGACCACTCGCCCTTGGTGCTGACCTGGCAGTATGGCCGCCCTCGTGCACGAATACCTACATGGCGCCTCCGTGCGGAGGCACTTAAGGACACGGTTTTTAGGGAGGACATCAGGGAGGCGATCCAGCGGTACTTTGAGGTTAACACGGGCAGTGTAGATTCGGCGGGCACACTTTGGGAGGCATTCAAGGTTGTGTTACGGGGGGACGCTATTTCCAAGTCGAAGGGCCTGCAGGGTGGGGTTCTGATGGAGTTAGAGAAGGCGGAGAGACAACTGGAGCGCGAATGTAGCAAGGCAGGAGGGGATGCAGACCTAGTACTTGAGCTGCAGCAGCGGTGTTCGGAGCTTTGGGAGAGGCTTTGTAATCTTAACTATAGAAAATATGTTGAGAGGCAGCATGCGGGTGGAGACAAAACTGGCCGCCTACTGGCATGGCTATATAAGAGAGAAACCCCTAGGCCCCCGATCAGGATGATGGTTAGAGAGGACGGAGAGGAAGTAGACACCCAAGAGGGAGTTAATGCAGCCTTCCTTGATTACTATAAAGCACTGTATGAGGACATAGGGGGAGAAAATCAAGCAGAGATCAGAACTACACTGGAAGACATAGAGCTGCCCAGGATTAGTGAGGAAGAAAGAGAGGAGCTGGATGCGCCTATTACACTAGAGGAACTGGAGGAGGTAGTGAAGGGATTGCCCACTTGTAAGACCCCGGGCACGGACGGACTCCCTAGTGAGTTTTATAAGGTGTATGGAGCAGAGGTACTCCCCCCGATGCTAGAAATGTTCAATGAATCTTTCGAGACGGGTCGGTTACCGGAGACGCTCAGAGAGGCGCTGATAGTGCCGCTCCCCAAGCCTAATAAACCCCGACAAAGCTGTGGATCTTATAGGCCGCTGTCGATGTTGAACCAGGACAGCAAGATCCTTACGGCGGTCCTGGCCAACAGGCTACGTAGGGTCATCAGTTAACTGATACACCCGGATCAGACGGGCTATGTCCCCAACAGGAACATAACTCACAATCACAGGCGACTTCACCGGGTGATTGAAGAGGGGAATAGAAGCGATGAAGAGATGGTGGTGGTGTCCCTAGATGCAGTTAAGGCATTTGATTCAGTGAGGTGGCCGTGGTTGCTGGCGGCCTTGGAGAGGTACGGGTTTGGGCCTGGCTATGTGAGGTGGGCGAAACTGCTGTACAGCGAGCCACTGGCCAGGGTGCGCACGGGATCTGTGATATCCAAAAGGTGGCGACTTAGAAGGGGCACCAGACAGGGATGCCCCTGGTCTCCGATGCTGTACATATTGGCCCTGGAGCCCCTGGCGGTGTACCTCAGACAACAATATGACCTGGTTGGCATCGAGGTGGGAGGAGCGAACCATTTGATATCCCTATATGCTGACGACCTGTTGTTGTACCTGAGGTGTCCGGAGGAAAACCTCCAGTACATTTTAGAGGTCATGGAAAAGTATGCGGAGTTGTCCGGCATAGCGGTTAATCCCAGCAAATCAAGCATGTTTCCGTTGGGGAGCTTTATTGGAGTCCCTCTGGAACGGTTGCCGGTGTTGCCCGTGCCCTGGGCGACTGAGTCTTTCCGCTACCTCGGAATCAATGTATATCATGCTGTGAAGGAAGAACACTTGCACAATGCCGAGGCGGCGGTAAAGAAAATCCGCGAGAGTATGCGGTTTTGGGAGAAGCTGCCGCTGGCAATGGTGGGCCGGGGGGCGATGCTTAAAATGGTGGTCCTGCCCAGGCTTTTGCACTTTTTCAGTAATACACCATATTTCATACCCAAGAAGTTCTTTGTCAAACTTGATAGCGTATGCAGGGACTTCCTGTGGCACGGCATCTGCAACAGGGTAGCCTTGTGGAAACTGCAAAATTTCCACGATAGGGGAGGCATCAAGCTGCCGAACTTCGAGGCCTATTATGTGGCCAGCCAACTACAATATGTGACCAGATGGCTCTCTGATGAGGAAACTCCTGAGTCTAGGCTGGTTGGGAGGGACTGTGCCCCGTTTTATCTAAAAGAGGTTGTCTGGGTCCCTAGGTCGAACTTGCAAGGATGCCCAGGTATGTTGCTGCTGGGGTGGAGAATTTGGCGTAGAATGTGCCAGCTGATTGAGAGCCCGCACCCGTGTTCCCCGCATGTGCCATTGGTCGCCCTGACTATGGGGGATGAGGGGCGTGGCCTGATGTCCACGGAGTGAGGACGCGAGTTCCCTGAGCTCCGTCTGGGCCGCAGCAGTCCGATCCTTTTCTAGGTGATTCTGCCCACAGACACCGCATCCGAGGAGATCCACCGGCGGCCGAAGCGGGAGACCTTGTCTTCCACCCAACCCCGACGAAAATCGGGGCCTGGGAAGCTTCTACCGCGACCCGGCGCTGGCTCCCCCTTCTTCCCGGGCGAGGCACACAAGATGGCGGCCGCCTCGCGTTGACAACCCAGCGGCTCGCACTGGATCCAGGAGCCAGCGACTCGCTGACTCGAGCAGTCCCACCCTGCAGTCGAGTGCACCCCGGCTCGGGCCACTCGAGGGCACCGTCAGGACCCGGTGCAGCAGCCAAGAAGGGCCAGAAGGAAGATCGCTACGCGGCCGATAGACACGGGGAAGAGGGTGGCGACGGCATCAAAGAGGCAAGATGGCTACCGCGAGGAACAAAGCCAAGCACGCTACTCTGGACCCCTTTGTAACATCCAAGCCTGCTGCTCAATCCACACCGAAGACCTCACCAGCACAAGATGCCCCTGGAGATGAGACCAGACATAATCAAGTGCTTGAGGCGATCGCGGCCCTGAGGACATTCATCGATACGAAAATTGGGGAGGTTAAGATGGACATACAACTTATCAGGCAAGATGCCCGCAACTTAACGGAGCGCGTCACCATAGTCGAATCCTCCCAGAAGGACATCTCAGATGAGACGACGTCTATACAGAAAGAGGTAGCGGACCTCAAACGGAAAGTGCACTTCTTGGAGGCGAGATCCGAAGAAGCAGAGGGTCAGGCCAGACGGAACAATATCAGGATCCTGGGTGTACCGGAGGGGTCGGAGACCATGGATCCGACGGCTTATGTGGAATCCCTGATACAGCAAGAAGTAGGGGTGTCGAAACTCTCGCAGGGATTCGCCATTGAAAGAGCTCATAGATCCCTCCAGAAGCGCCCCGCGCCTGGATCCTACCCCCGCCCCATCATCGCCAAGGTCCTCAATTTCCGCGACCGAGAGGTGATCCTGAAATTCTCGAGGGAAGGAGGTATAATCGAGCGGGGTGACTCAAAGATTACCATCTACCCCGACTATACCCAATCGGTGCAGAGAGCAAGGAATTCCTTCGTCCCCATCAAGGCCCAGCTGAGGACACTGAACATAAAATACATGCTGCTCTATCCATCACGACTAAAAGTAATCCACAAAGGGCGGGCAATATTCTTAGAATCACCAGAAGCGGCCACTATGTGGATGGAACACAATAACCTTGCTGAGGCTCCCAAAGAAACCACGCTAGAGGAACGCACCTAGCACGCCCAAAAAGCTGACCGCATACTAACGCGGCTGGAGCACCCATTTCTTTGGTATTATACTCCAAACCGAACTGAAGCTATACCAATACTGAAGCAAAACTACCACATCAGAAAGCTAAATGACTGCGGGCTCACTCGACCTCCCGCCCATGGACACAGACCACGGACCCACCGTTGACCAGTGCAGACCTCTTTCCTGCACGCAACCACTCGCGCCAGAGACCTGGACTAGGTCAGACGGCGCGAGGGCCCCCGAGCACTCCACCCCGGTGGCTGAAGCTGGGTGCATTAGTTTTAGTTATTTGTTCCAAGTTGTTATTGTTATGACTGTCCCAACCTGGATGAATAAAGATTTCCTGGGCCGGGGCGGGCCCACCCACCCCACACAAGCGGCTCATCACCCACCCTACAATACGGCTCATGCAACACCGGGAGAAGGGGTGGTACACCCCTCATCGAGGAACCCACTTATGCAATGGCAGCAAGACTCAAGCTAATTACATGGAACGTTAGAGGGATGGGAACATACATAAGAAGAAACCGGATTTTTTCTTATCTAAAGAGGAAAAAAATATCATTGGCCCTCCTGCAAGAAACACATCTCACCTTGGAGGCCACAGACAAAATCCCGAACTACTGGGGAGGCCAAGGCAGCGGCGCATCCTTCTCAAAGTACGCAAGAGGAGTCTATACATGGGTGAGCCCGGATACACCATTTCAACAAATGGGAACGGAGCTGGATAAAGAGGGCAGGTATGTGATAGTGTGGGGCATGCTTGAGAACACTCCCCTGTGTATAGTAAACTCGTATTTTCCCCAGCACAATATACCCTCACACATCAAGGACCTATGCGCTAAATTGCTGCACTACCGAGAGTATACGTTCATATGGGGGGGGGACTTCAACTCTATTATGAACCCGGAACTGGACAGATCGACAGCTCCACGCATGTCCCATAGCGCCTCTCCTGGGGCCCTCCCCAAGATGGTGGCAGACCTACACCTAACGGACATTTGGAGAGACCTCCACCCCTCGGACAAATCATATTCATTCTACTCGGCTCCCCATAGCCTCCACACGAGACTGGACTACTTCTTCATCGCCAACGAACTAACCCCTCAAGTTGAATTGGCAGAATACATGGGCAGAACAATATCCGACCACTCCCCCTTGTTGTTGCAGCTCTCCCTCAAGGGCCCCCGCCCCCCCATCCCGACGTGGCGCATGCCATCAGATGCCTTGACCGACCCAGCATTCAAGGAAACCCTAAGAGAAAAGCTGGAAGAATACTTAGCGATAAACAAGGGTTCGGTCGAGAAGTGGAGCACGCTTTGGGAGGCGCTGAAAGTAGTGATAAGGGGGGAGATAATCGCCGAGGCGGGCGGGATCAGGCGACAACTGAGGAGAGAACTGGAGGTTGTGGAGGAGAGAATAAAGCGACTTGAAAGTGGCGCCCCACCAACCACCGAAAGGGAGGCTGAACTGAAACTGATCAGAGAGGATTGCAGGGAGGCATGGGAAAGACTCTCGAAGTTTGACTTCTCTGTGCGCACCTCGAAGGCCCACAGGGAAGCTGACAAACCGGGCAGAATACTCGCATGGCTATGCAGGAAAGAGCACCCGAGACAGGCCCTCAAGGAGATCAAAGATGCGAATGAAAAGACCTGCAGAACACGACAAGAGATCAATGATACCTTCACGGAATTCTACAACGACCTATACACTCATGAGACGAAGGTCCCCATAGCAGATATAAAGGATACGCTGGCTGAGGTGGGATTGCCTAGGCTGAGCCAGGAACAACAGGACAAACTTGGGGAGCCTATCACGGTGGAGGACATCACAGATGCAATCAGATCCCTCTCCACAGGCAAGGCTCCTGGCATGGATGGCCTCATCCCAGAATTCTACAAGGCCTACGAGGAGATCTTCTCTCCTATACTACACGCAGTATATATGGAGGCATATGAGTCGGGCACTCTCCCTAACACTATGAGAGAAACCCTCATCGTCCCGATGCTCAAACCAGGCAAACCAGCCGATAGATGTGACTCATATCGCCCACTGGCGCTCCTAAACTACGACGGTAAAATATTGACGACCATATTGGCCAAAAGGCTCTCGAGGGTGATCGGTTCCCTGGTACATGAGGACCAGAATGGCTTCGTTCCGGGGCGTAACACCTCCGCCAACCTCAGGAGGCTCTAACATATCATTTCACAGACGTCCGAAAGCGAGGAAGATCTAGCAGTACTCTCACTGGATGCCATAAAAGCCTTTGACTCTATTTACTGGGAGTGGCTGATCGAAACCCTGAGGGAGTTCGGACTTGGCGAACACTTCATCCACTGGATAGAGGTCCTGTACAGCGACCCATTGGCAAGAGTTAAAACGGGTGTCATGATATCGAGGGCCTGGCCCATCCAGAGGGGTACCAGACAGGGATGCCCACTGTCTCCAATGCTGTACATTCTAGGCCTGGAGCCGGTGGCAATATACTTCAGGAAGCAGTTCTTTGACGCTGGCATTAGCATTGGAGGATCAGACAACATCATTTCGTTATATGCCGACGACGTCCTCCTATACCTGCGCGACCCCCTGGAGAATGCCCCGATTGTATTGGATGTTCTGGACAACTTTGCAAGATACTCGGGGATAAGATTTAGCAGGCAGAAGTCTTGCGCGTTCCCACTAGCAAGACTGAAAAATAAACCTGAGGAGGAGCTTCCTGAGATCGGGATCCGTTGGCAGGTGGACACTTTTCGATACCTAGGCCTCAACATCACACATTCACCAATATCCACCCACAAAGCCAACACGGAGGCCGCAATGGGCGGAGTGCGGAGATCCATACAGTTCTGGTCAAAGCTCCCGCTCTCCATGATGGGGAGGGCGGCGATAGCTAAAATGATAATCCTCCCCAGGTTCCTCTACTATTTCACCAACGTGGTGTATTACATTCCCCCACCCTTTTTCAGGACACTCGACTCTCTGATCAGGGACTTCCTCTGGGGACGAGCCCGCCACCGACTCACACTGAATACCCTCACACTCCCTTACGCAGAGGGCGGCATTCAGCTCCCCGACTTCCAGAGATACTTTCTGGCGGCTCAGTCGACACACCTAGCAAAATGGCTCTCAGATGAACCTTCAGCTGAGCTAGAACTTCTATCCCACTCCTCTTCACCGCTGTATCCCAAGGAGCTGCTCTGGAACCCCCGACTTGGACCCCCCAACCCACCCACTATACTAGAGGTTGGAAGACGGGTATGGAACAAGGTGAGATCCGTGGCGGGCCTGCAACGCTCTTATACACCCGACACCCCCATGATGACGGATGTCTGCAAAACCTCCACCGACCTGGCAACTATGAGGAGATGGGAGAACCATGGTCTCTACACATGGGGGGACATGTTTCATGATGGCCTCTTCAGGGACTTCGAGTCGCTTCGAGAAGGAGATGGACTGCCACTGGGCCATTTCCTCTGGTACCAAAAAGTGAGACATGTGGCCAGAAAGAACTGGGTCGCATGGCCTGAGGAACCAGAAACTCACCCCCTCCTGAGAGAAATGTATGACGTTGGTGACGGATGGAGACCGACGTCCAGGTTGTACACTCAACTGAACAATCGACCCAACCCAAAGAGCGCCCGGCTGAAGGTAAAATGGGAGGCAGACCTCCGGACTGAAATCACAGAGGCCGAATGGGCGAGAGCCCTGATATATCCAAAGGAGGTATCCAGAAACGCCAGGTTTAGACTGATCCAACTGAACGTATTCTACAGAACGTATATGACCCCTCACCGGATATCCACGTTCAACAACAAAGCGGACTCAAGGTGCCCCTGGTGCTCCTCAGACCTGGCGGACATGATTCACATGTTTTGGACTTGTTCCAAATCTCAGAAACTCTGGCAGGCCGCTGAACGGACCTGCAGGAATGCTGGCCTAGAAACTTACGAGTGGACACCCAAGGAGTGCCTACTGGGCACCTACCCGAGACTTGGTAAAATCAAACACTTGACGAAGCTTATGGATATGGCCTGCCTTCTAGTTAAGAGAACAATTGCCATGGCCTGGAAGGCCCCAGCGGGCCCCAGGTATGACCCCTGGATCAGGGAAATGGAAAGATGGACTACGGCTGAGACTGTAGCCTGGGAGGAGGGAAACAGATGCGGCGGCGACGATGTGAGCAATGTGCTGGAGGCCTGGAAAGCCCTCCTTAGAGACATGGTCTTTGCAACGAGCTACAAACCTCCTTGAACCCATCCCCCTTGCATCCTAGAAAGCAACAGACACTACAGATTAGCCCACCACACCCAAGGGCTCCACCCAGCAACTGTACTGAGGGAGCAAAGCTGATACCCGCCTCCGGACCCACTCCCCGAACCTGGCGACATCGATTAAGAAACCACACCGAGAGTTGGGACAGTCACTGTTACTGTTATTGTTATTTCTTTTCTCTTCTTTTCCCTTTTTTCCTTAGTTTGTTTGTTCTTTATTAATAGTTTTGCCGTTGGTTATAAGCTGATCACCATATCACATTTACGCCAGTTATTGCATTTTGAATGTAACTGCTTCCAGAATCTTATCCTTGTACAAGTTTATTCACAAATGCCAATAAAGACATTTAAAAATAAACTGACTATGGGGGATAGCCAGCTCAGGAAAATTTTCAGGACATATTGGGAAACGGTTGGACTGGCCACACTGGGAGACATATGGCAGGACGGGGTCATTAGAGAATTCGTAGACCTGGGTGAAGAAACAGGGTTGCACGGGGGCCAATATGTTACATACCTAAGGCTGGTACAGATCATCCGCAAAACTTGGCCGGAGACGGTGCTGGCGGAAGACCCAGATGCACTGATCGGAACGATATATGATATATCAGAGGGCGGGCATGAGATCTCTAGATTATATGAGGTGGTGATGACCCGGGTGGGGAAGGATTTGATGGATTTGAGGCTTGACTGGGAAGCGGAAGTGGGGGTACAGATGACTGATGGGATGTGGGAACGGGCCATGGGATACCATAAGAAAGTGTCCAGGAATGCTAGATTGCAGCAAATACAGCTGTACATCACGCACAGAGCATATATGACCCTGAAGAGAATAGCTAAGTTCGCGAACGCAGGCAGACAAGCATGCCCGAAATGTGATGAAGTAGACGCAGGCATGACACATATGTTCTGGTCCTGCCCAGTGATTGAAGGCTTTTGGGGGGAAGTGGCACAGAAATTGGCAGATAAGGGGGTTCTGCTACGCATTGACACGGCCTGGGCCTGCCTCCTGGGAGGGTTCCCTAGACCACGGAACACCAAACATCTTGGGAAACTGAGTGACCTGGCGTATGTACTAGCTAAGAGAAGGATAGCTATGAGTTGGAAGCAACGCCATGGGCCAAGAATAGAGATATGGTGGCGGGACCTGCAGAAGTGGGCGGAGGCTGAAATGGGGGTATGGCAGGAAGCGTGTGGTAATTGTGGGGAGGAAGAAATGGGCAACCTGGCGGCTTGGAGAATGTTAATCACGGGACTCTTTGGCGCGGAAATGGACCCTGCTGCTTCCGGGAGGGGTGGCGCCCGGCCGCACCAAGCGTACACAGAACTGTAAGGTTGATAAGCTCTCGGGGGGGGGGGGGTTTAAGTGCAGTAATACGGTATTAATTGATGTTTACAGTTTGCAATGTATAATGCTGCAAGTTTGGTTTGTATTGTGTTATTTTGAAAATAAAAAATTATTTAAAAAAAAAAAAAAAAGATTCAAGTTGATCACCGATCACAAACCCCTCATTCACATGTTGAGCCCGGGCGGCACCAAGACGGCCACCCCCAGACTGGCCAGGATTGCCGCAAAGCTCCCAGAGTACACATATGAGATACAACACATTGCGGGCTGGAAAAACGCACAAGCGGACTGCATGTCCAGGCTCCTGAACCAAAGCGCCCCCGGCACCACATTCCTGGAAGACGAATGTGTCGTTGCTTCCATCGGCGACTTGAGGAACGTCGAGTACATGGAAATGAGCGAGCGCCACTGGCAGGAAGAGTTCGAGCAGGACTACGCCATAAGGCACGTAAGCACCTTGGATTCGAAATGGATGGCCCAAAGAGAGAGCGATCCCCGAAGGCCTTCGTCCCTACTGGAAGGTGAACGAGGAAATCACCGCCATGAACGGTCTCATTCTCAGAGGTGATCAAATCATCCCGCCCAGCGGAATCCGCAAAGTCATACTGTGCAGAGCACACTCGGGCCATTTAGGGTGCAACATGACCAGACGAAGGATACGCGACGCATACTGGTGGCCAGGCATGGACTAGGACATATGGCAGATGGTCGATAGGTGCCATGAATGCTCAAACAGCTACAAGCGCCTAGCCGTGAGGCAAGCCCCCATGCTGCCCACCGAAGTCCCCAAAGGGGTGTGGCGAAAAGTGGGGTTGGATTTCATAGGGCCGCTGGACAACATGCCCCCAGAGCACAGGTACGGGATAGTCATGGTCGACTATTTGTCCAAATGGGTGGAAGCTGACTTCACCCCAGACATCACCACAGGAACAGTCATTGAAACACTCACCGCCATATTCCAGCGGGAGGGCCTGCCTAAGAACTCGTCACGGACAACAGAGTCCAGCAAGTCTCCAGAGAAATGGAAAAATTTCTCAAGCTCAACAACATCAAACAGCGAAAAGCAAGTCTATACCACCCACAGGCAAATGGCCTAGTCGAGCGGGCAAACCGCTTCATCAAGGGGGCGCTACAACTGGCTCACGCCTCGGCCCTGGACCCATACAAGACAGTCAAAGAAGCCGTAGCGGCCCACCGTCTCACCCCCAACGCCGTCACAGGTGTTTCACCTTTCCATCTGCTGAGGGGGAGAAGGGCAGCATCCTCACTGGTACCACCATGGCTCCAGCAAGTGAGGGCCGACAAAGACGTTGACATGGATGACATAACGTGCCGCATGCAGCGCAACAAAGAAGCAATGAAAGCACAGGGGGATTTGCGCCGAGCCGCTCGGCACACACAAGTCAACAAAGGGGATCTGGTGAAGATACGACTTCCCCACAAGGACACCTCCACTGGTTCCAGATACAGCAGTCCCATAGAAGTCATGGAGAGAGGGGCAAACCACATCTGCACCAGCGATGGCAGGAGATGGAATCTAGAAAGGGTAGCCATGTACTGCAGGAAAGAAGACACTGTACACTCGCAAGGAGACACTGGAGGAGATCAAGTCTGCCAAGAGTCATATGAGAACCATCACCTCCCGAGTAGAGATACCATAGAGCCGCACCATCACAACGACTTCGCAAGCCCCATTCCCCCAATGACACCCAGGGAATCACAGCAAAGAGCTGGACCAAGAGAACCTGAATCACCAGCACCCTCCCAAAGACACTTCATCGATCCAGCTCCATACCCCGATCCTGGCAGACCCCAGAGAGAGAGAGAGAAGGAAACCCAGGAAATATGCAGACTTCATCATGGAGTGACCACCCATCCTTTTTCCCAGCAAAGGAGGTGTGTGGGGACATCACATGATCGCGGGAGCGTGTTCTCGCGAGATCTCGCGAGACGGGATCTCGCGAGCCCACGCTCCGCGGGAAAACGTTCCCACTTCAGAGTTGGCGCTCGGCCAGCTGAAGCGGTCACAGAGGAGCGCTGCTCCTGATTACAGGATAAGAAGCAGTGAGTGACAGAACTCACACCACAGCTTCTAGGGCGTAACACCACAGCCACAGGAGGCTTCATGGGGGCCCTAGAAGTCTACAGCGTGCCACCGGTGAGCACAATCTTTCCACAGTGAATCAACTGGGAAAGCACAGGACTTGATCGCAATGAACTGTAAGTAAGCGCCCAGAATCACCAGGCCACCTTAGAGCCTTTCTCCCTGTTGTCAGTCAACAAAGACTGTTAGAAACCCTACAGCGTCCTGTCATCTATTTAGGCCACAACAGTATGCAGGGCACTCCTTGAATATAGTTACCTAGGACCACTGAATAGACACTCACGGGGCACGGCCAGCAGAGCCCTTTCCTAGAGCTCAGGGTGTGAAGGGCTGCCAGCTGGAGCGCGGGTGCCAGCCACAAGGGTACCACATGTGCTCTTCTGGACGTGTTGGCGTATGTAGAAGGTAAGCAGGTGTACATAGGCACACACAGTAGCAAAGTAAAAACACACACATGTGGCCAAGAGCTCTGCATATGCAACAGAATCATTGCCACCCCTTGAGTAGAGCTTCTTTCTGAAAAATACCACACGGAAGATGGCACTAATTGGACTGAATTGTAGCACAATACATGGAACAGAAAATGATATTAATGAATAAGAGTCATAAGGTTCAATGCTGCAAGTTAAATCCAATTAACTGTAGCTAACATCAATAATAACAACATCAATTTATATACGAGTAGTATAATACAATGATAAAAAAAAGGACATTAGGCAAATCTACTTGGCGCGATTGACCCAGTTTGGCGTAAGCAGTGCATGCTGCTGGACTGGTGGCGCTACGGTTGATGCCACTGTCTTTGGCAATCATTGTGAATCTATGCCCTGCCAATGTTACATCCATGATTTAAGTTGTTGTTCAGAATGGCTTTCCTTACACGTTATGTAGTAAATCTTCCCCATTTAATAAATAAATAAATACATATATATATATAAAATAAAATCACGGCGAAGACACTACATACTCGTACCGCCACATGTCACCCATGACATGATTGCAGTCGGTTAAAAGGCATGCACTTGGTAACTTCCGGAGTTGTGTGACTGCCGTCCCACATGTGGCACACTCTGAAATGAAAACGTGAGAAGACTTTAGGCAAGTGTCAAAAGTTATAGTGAGGCAGAATAGACAGTGTCCTAAGTAGGAGCTGTTTTCTCAAATGTGTATGTACTTGTACGTACAGGACCTGCAAGATAACCGACTACCCTAATCCCACACATGGAAGACATGAGTTTAAGCACTTTATCCCAACGAGCCACTTTGTTTGGGAAGCTAATGAGGGAAGGGCCATTACTACCCATTGGGGCTCATTCATTTATCCTGATGGCAGCATTCGGTGACAGAGGAGGCTTTACCATGCCCCCCCCCCCGCTCCATATCCAAGGTAAACGCATGCCTCCGACTTAGGTATTCACTGACTGCCGGCTTCCATGTGGGATGAAGGTTGGGAGGCTTGTGACGTCAGCTGATCCCAGTTCCCCATGCACGTGGAGGATGGGTGTGCAGTTCTGGTGACGGGCCCAGTATCACATTTGGCACCTACTTCAAACATGGAAATGGAAAACTAAGTAGGAACTCTAATGCAGCACCTACGCGTTAAGGGGACTGGATCAAGTGCGGACTGCCTTGTGCGTTACCCCGTGCCTGACCCGGGAATCACGGTGGTTCTAGGAACACTCTGGCACGCCTAAAATGCAAATGATGTGTTAGGAGCAACATGCATGACAGCTGGCTCCTTGGGTAGGGGAACATTTTGGTAGCCGGGTGTGGGGGGGGGGCAGGTAATGTATCTGTAAGGGAAGTGTGTTGTCTCTCTTTCCAGTTGCAAAACAGATATCAGAACACTGACCTATTAGCATTTAAGTAGTTAAAGAGGGGCACTGCATTTGGCATTGAAGTAGTTAAAGAGATGACATAAAGTTGTCAGCTGAATGTTCATTGTGTAAGGGTGTTAACAAGTGTCTTGACTTGTTGATTTTTTAACTAAGAAATATTAAGAAAAGACAAAGAAACGAGAAGGTGACATAAAGAAAGGACACATAAACGAGAAGGTATTTCAGAAAAGAGGAAGAAAGAAAGAAAGAAAGGAAGAAAGAAGGAAGGAAGGAAAGAAAGAAAGAAAGAAAGAAAGAAAGAAAGAAAGAAAGAAAGAAAGAAAGAAAGAAAGAAAGAAAGAAAGAAAGAAAGAAAGAAAGAAAGAAAGAAAGAAAGAAAGAAAGAAAGAAATTGCTGAAGATGAAAACATAGTGAGAGAAATATAAATTGTGTAGTCAGCTCCCTGGACAGTCCACAGGACAGACCAGGTTCAATAGATCTTTTATGCGCGTCACTCACTGGAGAATTAAGCAGGCAGATGCTGACATCACGGTCAGAGGGTGAAGTATATGCAGAGGCCGATCCAGGCAGCTCCTCAAACTAAGCTCGAGCTTCCAGATTGACTCCCAAGGTCAGGTGGGACAGAAGGCAGAGGGCGAGTGACGCATAACCTCAAGGGCTCTTTGAGAAAGAAGAGAGGTGGAGAACAGCAGAGGACGAGCCGAAAGTCAGGGAAAGAGCACGGAATTATCATTCTCTGGGTGAATTGAAGGACATATTTTGACTGAGTCAGTCAGGGCAGCTTTATTTTTTTCTGCTATTTGATGCTGTGAGCCATAAAACTATACTTGTGTACGAGCGCAATAGAAATAAAATATCAATTTCAATTCTGTTGGCAGGATTGTCTACTCCACCTTTATCCAAAGTGCTGCTGATGCATTTTCATGCATATGACACTGCAAACACCCTTTTACCACACTATAAGCACCGCGCCACGAAAAAGATGGCATGACTGGGAGTATCATGCAGTTGAGAAATGAACATTACTGTTTTCAACCAACACAGGCGTAATGTTAATGTTAAAGGGTATTTGTACCGCACACTATCACCACCGGAGTGGTGCCCTAGCGTTCTGTTAGGTCTGAAACCAGAAAGGGGGTGGGATAGTTGGGGTAAGCAGGAAATGTCCAAGAGAGCACTGATGTGCTGTTGGCAGCCTCAACATGGTTAACACCGTTCGCTGGGCTTGGGGTGTTCTTCGGTCGGTAGACGTTGTGTGCTGTTGTGCGAGTCTATGTGAGGTTTGTTTTGTTGTTGCGGTGTAGTGAAGTTTGTGCGGTTTGTTGTGTTATAGGGTTGTGGTTGTGTCTGGTTAGAGTTTGAGAGGTGTAGGTGGAGGGTGAAATTGTTAGTGGATTGGTTATTGGCATCGCTGTCTATATGCGATGTGCTGGATTTCCATGTTTTTTCTAGCTGTGGCGCGCGAACATCACTGCGTGTCAATCAAGCTCCGGCACCTGCCAAAATTCACAATCACTTCCATAAATGACGCTCGCGAATATTCACAACTGTGCCCAAATTCGGCAACAAACTATTTACATTGCATGACAATTTCAAAATAAATTAGCTTAAAAAATAGCCTACACATAAGGTGAAGAGAAAATGGATAGGCATCAAATATTGAGCAATGGGTTTTCCGACAGTCACTTCAGATGTATATGCAAAGACTGAATGTGTTTTGGAAACCCCATGTTCAACGTCCCTGATGGGTGGATTGGAGTCTCTTAAACGCACCCAATCCGACCGTTCTCCCAGCTACCTTGGACCGCTCAAGAACATCTCCTGCCCATCACACAACCCATCACGCTCCCTCTGAGAACACCTGACAGCTAGGACCAGATTTAGCAGCTAGGATACACCTCTAAGTTGAAGGGCATCTTTGCTGCACAGCACTGATTTTCAGCACCTCCTCACACTTGAACTTTAGAAGACGAGACCCCATGAGTTGAACCTTAACAAAAGACACCCTAGCCCAGGGTGGTGCCTTTCCTTGCCGACCTGCTACTGTGTTCTCCCTGCTCCCCTTTTCTCCAACTCCCTCTTAATCTACCAACCTCAACTTCTCATCACTGGAAGGTCTGAAAACCCCCAGATCTGGGCAAAAATAGACAGTGCACGCTTGGACAGGAAACCACGCCGCTGAAAATGGCCTCAATATAACTGTTTATTACATTGCATTGTATATGGGAGAAAATATATAGGTTTAGATCAGATAAGGCGTTTAGGAAGCTGTGCCAGTGGTATGCCAAATGAAGAGGGTACACCCACACGTAGATTGGGATTTGCACATGAAGAGGAGGGAGGAGGTTTACTGGCTATCATGTAAACTTATAATTCACAAAGGATCTCTGTACATTTCAAAGCTGAACATGTACAACGCCATCCTCTCCCTCTGACCTGGCTAAATTTCACCACCTGGCTAAATTTCACCACAGGGAAGGAAGCAATGACTCGGGATAGCCCGTGACCACCAGTGGAGTGAGGGATGTGGCGGCCATTTTACTGTCGCATCATAATCCTGAAGCTGTCCAAATCAGCATACATAGGCCAATGTTGCAAACATGTTCATGTAAGGACCTGGTCGTGAAAAGTGAAACGAGCACCTAGCCCACCGTGTATTAAGTGCTTAGCAATGCAAGCATATAACCCTAATATCAGATACATATCTTTTAAATAAACCGCACTGACATTCTTATTTTCCCAAAATGTTCTTTGCTGTTATGCAAAGCAGTTTACAATCCTCATTAGTGCTCTTGTTCATGTCACCTTTCTCATAGAGGTTTTTGAGAGAGTATAATAGGAGTGTACCAGACTGTCCATCTTGAAATGATGATCTTCTATCTGAAAACAATGCATGGGATTATAATAGGTTATGATAATGGGATTTGCTCAGTAAGGTAGTGGTATCTTATTTTGACTGAAATATATACCGATGCGATCATTAGAGGTATGAGCAATGAGCATTGGGCAATTCTAAAAATACACACTTCCCAAAAGTGTTTTATCAAATGATTTCGCTTTGTAATAGCTGCTTTTCCGGGAAATCACAGCCACCGCCTTCAAGGTATTTGTGTTTTTGTTTGGTCACTTAGCTGCCACTCTCACCCACATAGGAAGAGACAGGGGCACAGAGTTGGTCAGAGAGAGACAGAGAGAAAAAGAAAGTACATAGCTAGAGAGAAAAAGAGGGAGACAGGGGGCAAGGGAGTGCCAGAACATCATGTGTTACTGGGAACAGCTACAGAATAATTACAATAAAATGAAACTGGAATCTCGAAGCACTTGTAAGAAATATCAGATGACAAAAATAGAGCTTTTTGGAGTACACACAAGCGCTGTGTGTCACTAAAGAACAAGCAATACAAAAGCAGCTTTTAAGCCAAAACAAGAGTAGAGGAGTAATTACGCAAAATATGATGACCGCTTTTCAATCCAAGCGAGGGCTTTGCATTTGTAATTGCGGCTCCATGAAATGGGGCTCAATTACCGGGCTGCAAAGATGTGTGTGCATCATGAGTTGGGAACTTAGCATGTGCATTTCCATCCCTGCCTAGGACCTGGAGTCAGTTCTGCACGAGGAAAGGGACACTTGCTTCTGGGCAGTTATTCAACCCCAGTGGAGTGACTCATGCAAAGAAAGTTTGAATGTATGCGTGTGGGATGTGAAAAATAAAATGAGCATGTAGTTACTCAAGCACACAACCCTTTTAGCGCAGACATAGTCGTCAAATATAATATCTGTTGACATTCTAATTTCCCAACATGATCTTTGATTTTATGAAAAGCAAAAACAGCTGTTTTTGCACAAAAAAAGCCACAGCCCCACTTTCTGGCATCACCCTCCCCCTCTTTGCCACCCCCCCCCCCCGCCACCTCCTCACCCTCTGCCCCCTCTGGTCACACTGCTGTCAGCAATGGGTGAGGTGGTTCTGGCACTGTGGAGCTGATAATGCAACTCTCACCCGCATGACAGGGGCATCGGGTGAGAGAGACAGAGAGAAAAAGAGGGCAAGGGGGCACTAGATCAGTCTATGATATACTGGGTACATCTAGTGTTCCGTAATTCCTCAATTGTAATCATTTCTAATGAAGGTTTTAGTATACACTTGGAAACATTACCTTCGCCCCCTTTTAATGTGTTACATGCTTATACATGTTTTAATAAACGTTTTGTACTTTTAAATGTGTGCATTTCACTGATTCCAATAAATGTCTTTTGAAATAAGACAGTGGAGAACTTCCATACTGTGGGCTTCTGCTCTTCCAATGAACCATTTTCACCAAATTACATTTCCTTGATTCACAAGCATGTCAACACCATAGGACTTTCACCTGCCTTCCGGCAGCATCACACCATGATGTCATTTCCGGGACGACTTCCTTAAACAGAGTGTCGAAATCGGTGAACATCTGAGCACCTACCATGTGTGGGTCCCCGATTCATTCCTACTTGCTGTACGTCCGGTTCATACCCCCCCCTGTATGGCTCCTTCAGTAAAATTATAATTTGCGATCACTTTCTTATCTCTTTACATTTATTTTGTAGGCCACGCCTATCGATGAGACTCTAACCCCACTTGCTGAATCATGCAGCATGCAGTCCCTTGAACAACTTACAATTTCACATCTATGTTTTCTCCTCTAAAACCTAGAGCTAAAGATTCTTTTATTCATATAAGTGTCCAGCTATTATACAGAATATTTGAACATCTCTGCCACGGATATTTTCAGTGTATTTACTTCCGTGTCTCTTTCGAGCATCAATCAGTGAGTGACCTGACATGTGAGTTTAGATTGTTGTTGTTGGCCGTGGTGTGTTTGTTATCTTGGCTCTGTGGGACGGACCTCTCAACACCAAGAAATTTGTATTTCTGGGAATTCCATTTCATGATACCCCCACACTGACTTGAATTCAATTTTGGCACTGCATCTTTGGTTCATTTACGTTCCACGTTTAATACGTTTAGTGGCACGTGTGTCTCTCCTTCACTTCCTGGTACCTTAGCTATGGTCACCACTCACTTTCTTCACCAGAGTTGATTATTTGATCACTCTATTGATTGCGTGTCTTCAGTTTCCACTCACAATTGATATTTTCCTTTCTAGAACGTTTCATTCACATTGCATTGCCCTGGCGAAGGCGTGGGTTGGCTTTGTGCTGACCACCTGTTAAATGTTTTTTGACATGAATCAAGAGTATTGAGTATGAACTGACAGTCTCTCGCCAAATGCAAATTAGATTATACAGTCAAAGCACCCCCTACACATCAAAACCCATGTTGGCTTTTTCAATGACTCTTACAATTCTGCAGAGGATTAGATGTGATTGTTTTGTTTGAATGATTGAGGTTCAGGACAGAAGCATTTTGTCAGACTATATAGTTGCTGTATTTTGAATCATATCAATTGTGTCAATGACATTTTCATAACAGATGTTCAACATTTACACTAAATGTTTCAATATGACACTACCTTGACCTCAATACTACACATTTACACACATTGTTTGACTCTGAGTTTGTCTTTTCAACATTTATTAAGAATTAGTACCCAGCAAGGGACAATGAGATTGTAACATGCGATCTCATTGGCCTTTGCCGGGGTGTTACCTGACCGGGAATCCCTCTCCCCACAAAGTTCCTTCCCTTCTGTCCCCGGCTGGCGGGAGGTGTGGCAGTCACTCAGCCAATGAGGGGACTCGGAACGGGGTAATCCCCGCTCCGAGCCACCACACGGGTGGAAGCTACCATCTTCCCCCACCAGGAATCGAGGTAAGTGCTGTTTTCTCCGCCGTCCCACCCAATACAAAGAATCCTCTCCCTGCCCTCCCAACCCCACATACCTTCTTTTTTGTCCATTTCGGGCACAGACACGCTGGGGACACTTCTGTCCCCAGCACGTCCGCCTTTGATCCCTGACAGGCTGTCATGGAAAGGAAGAAGGGACTACAGTTAGTCCCTTCTTCCTTTCCATAGTGGTGATTTTATTAGTTTACATTGTTCCCTATTTTTTGAATGGCCGCCAAAGAAAGGGAGAAGGGACTACTTTTAGTCCCTTCTCCCTTTCCATGGCGGCCATTTTGTTTGTTTACTTTTTCACATTAATTTTCACTGGCTGCCATGGAAAGGGAAAATGGACTTTGTGTTCCCTTACGCGGGGGACATATTTTGATTTTTTTTTTCTTCTGTTCCTTAACACTCCGTTGTTTTGGAACAGAAAAGAAATGCTCTTAGTACCCCGGTCTTACAGGCCGGGGTACGAGTAGCAATAGGCCCTTCACAGGGGGGGCATTACCCCTTCAGGTAATATCCCAGGGCCTTCGTTAAGGCCCTTGCGGCGCTCAGGCACCTAACTATGGCCCCTAGGGCATTACCTGAAGTGGTAATGCCGCCCCACTGCTCGGGGCCTATTGCTTAAGCGGTGATTATGTGAAGTTGAAGAAGATATGAATTTCATATCAATCAGCAGTGATCTACCGCTATGGTTGTTTTTTTTTTTGTTTGTTCTTGATTCACAGGCACACATGCACATGCAGGTGCACACACACACTGCACAGCTGAAACAAATCTGTAGTATGAACCTTCCTTTCTCTGGCTGAGAGCACAGTTACGGGGGGCTGCCTACACACAATGAGCAGCTGGGAGAAAGAGTGTTATCAATGTTTATTTTTCAGAAGGGAAAACTAAACTTCTGTGGGAGAATAATGACATAACCATTTATGTCGGTAACTTTTAAAGACATAGCTAGGATATTAATTTTAATTGTCAAACATGTATTCTATATTTGTCAGCAGATCAACACTGGTAGTGTATGCTGTTATTTACAGTGAAACAACATGTTAAATATATCAATTTTTTGTTTTATGCAGTCAGTAAGTGCCTGAACATCAGTGTATGAGAGACATACTGTGAATCACTTGCAGTGCCAGTTCCTCCCTAATGCACATGTGTGTGTCATTGGGTCTCACTACAAGGTTGGAGGTAGCCTTGCCGGTAAGAGCGCCAAGGACACCTCCATACCGGCATGAAAGTCCGGCAATGCGAATGGGCAATTACTGGGGTATTCCGACCCCACTGGACCCAGTAATTGCCCTTTTGCGGGTGCCGGTGCCGGTAGATCCCCATTCCCATTTCAATCCCATAGGACTCAATGTGAATGGGGATGCCTGTAGCACCGGCACGATTGCTAACGGTGCCGGTGCTACAGGCATGCTGTGCTCACGGGTGCCTTTCATTCTGCCAGTGCAGACCAGACGGAATGAAAGGCACCCGCGGCATAACTCGGAGTTTGCCGGTCCGGTAACAACAGTAGCTGCAAGCCTACTGGTACCGTTGTTATCGGACCGGCAACCTCGTAATGAGGCCCATTGTCTGAAACAGAGTGTTCACTGCAACCAGATGCAGACTTTGGGCCCGATTCATGGAAATGTATGCATTTATCCCCCAATGCCTGTGCACAGAGAACAAACCTGCGCAATCCGGCATGCAGAAGTTATACGGCATGCTCCACATATTCATGGAATCCCTCAAACAAATAAATCGTATTCGCAAGTTGTGGACTGAACGCTGCTGACACGCCCCCATGCAAAGCCAAAACAGCCAGAAATTGCTACATTTGCATGCTCCCAGACACGCATACATGCACCCTGTAAACAGTGCGTGGGGTCCCCCACAAGCAGACCTGCAGCTCAGGGACCCTGCACAGGGTCACCCGCAACTTTCACCGGCACCCCAACAACATGCGTAATATTTATCGTAACTCGGTTATCACTCCGGAAAATCTGAGTGTGAAACCCCGTAAACCGTCCGTGCACCCCACTACGCTGCATACACGCACTTCTAACTACGATCAAGACCCCATCTGTGTGCATTCACCCCTAAATCTGACATGCAAACTCACCTCCAAAGTTGCAAAACCTGTGCGCAAGTCTGTACACCTGCTTTTGTGTGGCAGAGAGATCAAAGGCTTTGTGTGGGCATTTTGCAGACGAGAGGTTGCGCGTCACATCCTTGAATACGTTTTGTCATGCTCAGATGTGGGAGTGCCATGGACTGCCTGCAAGCCATCCCTCGTAACGCCCACTTTTTGGCATGTTGTTGACCATTTTCTGTGTTCTACCCACAAATCCGCCCTCTGTGCGGGCCTCGTCTACGCCCTCTCTGGTCTCTCGCGCAAGCCCACTCCACTGCTCGACTGCTAACATACCACGCAATCGATTCCCTTTGGACCAAATGCAGGATCATTTGGTCCTTGTTTATGAAATCTGGGATTCCTTAGAAAAGGCTTAACAGAAGTTATAAAAAATAATCAGTTACTAATGACCTTATTCCCATATAGTAATAACAGTACAAAATAAAATAAACTGAATACCACATAAACAACAGAAACATGAAAATATTTTTAAAATGAGTTGTGCTCTTGAAATAATCCATACCATATAATGGTATTCCCTCACACACTGAGGCATGCTCACGAGCACTCACAATTACACCTGGAATATTCTAAACATTATTTGGGTTTGAGTGCTCTCTTCAATGGATGGCCGACCAATCAGCAGCAAGGGACAACATGAGCCGGAAATGATTTCTGATTGAAATGCATCTATCCGGATACTGTCAGCCTTTGGGCAGCGGAGGTCCTACTTACCTGGAGAGTTACCCCCCTTTCAAGGAGAAATATCTCAACGAAACTGCACATACACACGTTTTACACAGAAATAGCAACAGTCCCGGACATACACCAGAGGCAGCCATCTAGATTTGACCTACTTTGCTTGTCCTTGTAGATTTGCCAGGGGCACTAGCAGGCCCGATGCATTGGCTGAATAGGACCTGCAAAAGGTAATCCGTATTTTTTTATTTTTTTTTAAAAGAGAAAGAGGTTGACATTTCAAGCCACAAAGCTCCCTTCTAGCTCCAAGGAAAGAGAATAAAGGTTATGTTTGCTTGCTGAGCTGATTATCATCAGCGTTCTGTATTGACTGTCTATTTTCAGCTAGGAGAGCCACAGCTGGAAACATGTTTTTTTAAGCTGATCAGTAAGTCAGGATTTAATTTTAGAAACCTACGTTTCTTTTTGTATAGGTGCTCCAGCTTAGATGCTGAGGCAGCAGCCGCTTTGTTTCTCTTAGAGCCACACAATACGCTGACTTGGGAACAACGCATGATGTCACATCAGAAGGCAGATCATTAGTGCTGTGAACATGCTGTACATCAGACCTCATTTCCTCCTTAGCTTTGAGTGAAGGGGTTCCCTACATTGTAATGAGAATCTTTCACCTGACTCTAAGCTCAGGATAAGTTCCCATTGGACCTTCAGCCATCCCGCCCTGCGCTTTAGGTTTCTTTATCTGTACCGAGAAAACAGATAACATTTCGATTTCTGTCATAATAAAAAAATAACTACGGTTATTCGTTATTAAGGCATAGACGTAATGACTGTACTATCCAATTGGAATGCTCAGAATGCAGTCAATAATCCCTGCGATTTACCTCTTCCCAAACATTGTGACTACACCTACAGTCTAACAGCTAACATTGCATACATTATTTTATTTGAACAAAAACGGTAACATTTATCTTTTATTCTTGAAACGCGCTTCACGTCCTTGACCCTCAGAGCGCACACTGAGAACAAAGAGGGAACAAGAAGAACACACAACAAAGGCTGGGTTAAGCCACACTATCAATTAGGAAAAGGAGGTTTACTCCAGGTTCAGATTGAACAAAAAGGGTCTTAGTCTGCTTTTTAAAAACCTCAGGTCAGACAGCAGCTTATTCCAGGCAGAAGGCACCTGGACATCAAAAGTAGTTCCACTAAAACTCATCAGTTGTACCTAGGTTGTACCAATTTCTGAGGATTGTAGGAACGCAAACAGTGTCCTGGTGGAAGAGTTGTAAGGCGATAGACTAGATGTTGTGGGGCCTTGTTGTTACAACACATATAACTCAGAGATAGTAACTTGTGTGTAATCCGATGTTTAACAGGGAGGCAATGAAGTTCCCTCCTGGCCTCAGTAACGTGGTCTCTCCTTGAAAGCCTGTGAATGGCCCAGACTGCTCCATTCTGCGTGACTTGGAGCACCCGGATGTTGGCTTTAGAAGTACCTGCCAACAGACTGTTGCAATAGTCCAGGCGTGAATTGATCAGAGCGGTGGCCAGTAATGACCTATTTTTGAATGATATATAGCGGCAAATGTGGTTCAGCAGTTTGGTAGTGTAGCCACATAGAGCACAAATATGGCCATCCTGCGATTTCATTGTAAGCTTGGCATCCAAAATGACTCCCAATGTCTTCTCGCTTTGGCCACGCTGATTTGAATTCCTGCTATAGGAAAATGTTCATATTCTGGGCCAAGTTTTTTTTTTCTTTGGCCAGAAGCTATGATCAGAAGCTCTGTTTTGTCTGTATTCAAGGGAAGACAGTTCATATCGATCCATTCTAGGGTGAATTCACAAAAGGAATAAATTGCATGTGCGTCCTGGGTGTAACAACCGGACAATACCAGCGTGACCTAGGTGTCGTTTGCATAATTTGTGAACTGGACACTTAGGTCATCCTGGAGCACAAGAAGCGGCGTGATATACATACATTAAACAATTTAGGGGATAAACAAGATCCCTGAGGAACCCTGCAAGTCACAGATGTAGGAACAGAGCTGGCATTCCCAGTGGCTTGAAGAGACCAATGAGTGGCTGCGGTGGAACAGTGTGCCCGCTCACCTAACCTGGTTGCTAACAGTGAGTGATCAACCAGGTCAAACACAGCGGACTGGTTGAGCAGCATAAGAAGAGCTGGATGGCCTTTATCAACAATGCTGGCTAAATTGGATTTCAAATCCAGCATTGCAGTCTCAGTGCCATGCGGCTCTGAAACCAGATTGTCAAGAATTGAGTATGTTGTTGCTCCCGATAAACTCCTGAAACTGAATAAATGCCACACACAATAGGATCTTAAGCAAAAAAGGCACGTTTGTTTTAGGGTGATAGTGTTGTGCTACAGTGGAATCCAAGTTACTCTTCTTTAGCAGTGGAGTCATCCAGGCTTCCTTCGTAACGGAAGGCACATTAGCCTCTGCAAAGGAGAGGTTGACAAGTCTAGTCATCCACGTAGACAGGGTATCCATGCATGCCTTGAAAATACTGGCAGGGCAGTGGTACCTGAGACATGCAGTTGGCTTAATTCCTGCTACAATAGTACAGAACTGGGCCTCTGTACATGGTTTAAATTCCAACAAGATATGTACATGTTCAGGTTTGCTCTTGGAGGTTAGATGATTGGATTGAAGATACAGTCTATTTGTAGGTTTAGAACATAGCTGTTGCTGAGTGCCAATCGACATTTGGTGGTTGGCAATTTTAAAGCTAAACTCATCATGGATGATTTGACATCACACATAATTTTTGGAAAAGGCTGTTCTGGTGGAAGGTTTGCCCTCAAACTCTTTAAGAATAGAAAAGAGCTTTCTGGTATTTGATCTAGGCCTGGAGATCCTTTTGTTGAAGTTATGAGATTTTCCATCAATAATAGCCTGTTTGAGATCTTTAACAGTTAGTTTATAATAAAAGAGCAAGAGAGGAGTGGGCTGTTTACGTCAGTCTCTCTCGGCTTTCCGTTTAGATCAGCAAAGGGCGCTAATTGTCACATTGAACAATAGGTTTTTATTAGATTTAGTTTGTATTTGTTTACATTTTTTGGATGCCAGGGCACCAATAGGGTCCTTCATGACTGATACATGATGAGAAGCAAGGTTATTAGAATTGTTGAAGGAGTCCATGGAGTTAAGCCAAATTAGCAAATCGGGGGACAGTTTTTGTGAGGTAACATTTTTTAGATTTCTAGCAAAGGTGAATTGTTTGGGACTCAAACAGATTTCAGGTGAGATACTGGTTGAGGAAGAGTAAAATTCACAAAATGGTAATCAGACCATGGACATTGGGTTACACTTATATGTTACGTGTATGTGATGTGACAACAACCAATCAAGGGTATGTCCATCACTGTGAGTGGGAGTCATAATCGTCTGGATAAAGCCAATGGAAATCAGTGCTGCAAGAAATGAAACTGCATGCTTATGTTGGGAGTTGGTAGCCCAGAGGATAAAGTCTCCTAGCACTATCACATGCACGTTTGGTTTGGTGATGCTATTGAGAAGGCTGATGAATTGTTCTTCAAAGAGGGGGGTTTCTCTTGGGGGATGGTAAATTACTTATATAGTAAGAGAGCTGTTTTCATTTTGCTTAATTTTCACCACCAAACTTTCACAACTATCTGGGGATGTGTGAGGATTAGCATGTATATTGAGACATTTATTAAAAAAGATGTCTGCCCTCCACTTTTGCAAACAAGACGATCGGCTCTGAGCATAGTAAAATCAGGCCGAATGGGCAATGTAGCAGAGGTGGGTGTAGAGTTACTTAGCCAAGACTCGGTTATTGCCATAAAATCAGGCGTGGACTCGGTGAGCCAGTCATGGATCTCTATTTCATGCTGCATAATAGAGCAAGTATTGAGGAGTGCGACATTCAGACCCATATCCTGAAGTTCTGGTTTATTCATTTTCAGGCTATTAGGGGGAGAAAAAGGAGGAGAATTTTCAATAGGTGATGGATCCAAAGCATTATTTTGCCAGGGCTCATTGGAACAAGATGGAGGGTTCTGATCTTAACAAGTTGCTAATAGGTTGGGGGGAAACCAGTGGCTCATTGGTCAGAAAAGCTGCACCAGGTGAGCCAGTTTTGGTGGGAGGAGAAGGCTTGTCGTCCATTTTGTACATAACTAGTTTGGGGGCATCATAAGATGCTGAGTGATGGAACAAAGGTAGAATATACACACACTATTTAGCTACACTGTCGGCCTGCTTTTCAAGGTAGGAGGGGGAGTTATACGTGAAGGTAGACAGAGGAGTGGGTTGCAACTCATTAATAATGTTATGGATGGCTGCCTTCTGCAAGGAGTATAAGTGAATAAAAAAGTAAAAAATGAAAAATAGTACCTAGTTGCTGCAATGTGAGCGGGGAGTAATCCAGCCACTACCGACCCACTCCAGATCCAAACTAACAGTAACCGGCTTGCCCCTGACGCGCCGGCACTAATGCGCCGGCACTAATACGCCTGAAGACTAATCACGTAGGGAAAGAACTACAAATTCAGATGGGAGATGTAGTTCAACAGACGCTGAGCGGCGATCTGATCAGGAATGAGAGAGTAGCTGAGGATAGCAGAGTGAACTGTGTGCAAACATGCAATAAAAAGGAATAAAAATCCCTGAGTCATTTAAAATTCATAAAAGGCACAAATAATATTCGATCGACATGCCCTTACAAATAAAAGCAAGTACAATTATGCCTAGAAATGAATTTACAATGAGGAGCAAAACTAATAACAATCAATCACGCAACCTTATAGCCTAATAACATTATAGATCTTGGGAATGGGTCATTATCGCTTCGGATGATGCCCTTTCCCAGCTTGTGGCACCAGCGTCTCATCGGGCAATAACCTTGGTTAGCTACTGTCCTTTGATACTGTCCCCTCCCTCTATCTATAGGGTTTAACTAGTTAACTGATACTTACAAATGAGAAGCGTTTAAACATGAATTGCGGTGGCAAGAGGCATAGGCAGGGTACGGCCTGAACGGGCAAAGCCCACCCAAAATATTTAAATGCCCACTCAGCAGCGCTGTGTGGCCCTTTACATGTCACTGATGTGGGCCCAACTACATTAGCTTCAGGCCCCACTAGTTAGACAATCCTGGCAACGCCTGCCAGAAAGTGATCTGGAAAATGTGCAGGTGTGATATGCTGTTCTCATGTTAAGTCATTCTCACATGCTGCTTCTTTCCTGTGCAGACACACAAGAACCATCCGATTCTACCAATGCTGAGTCACTTATTTTGTTCTTAAAAAGGGGTCGCAGAAAACCTGCCAATATGCATTGGCAGTGTCTCTGAACAAAATGTTCCGTCGATTCTTCACCCTGCAGATTGTGTTGTTCAGAGTATGTGCATTTTTACATCTGGAATGTTGTCAGGTCACTAGATTTCTAAGAGACCAATCCAGGGTGACATCTCCACAGAGGCTCATTGTAATGCATGGGAAAGGGACACACATGTGCACTAGTGTAGGACCCTCACCCTAGGCAGTATGAGTGACACATTAACACCTAAAGTGGGGACTCCAAATCTCCTTTGGTTATGGAAAGTGTGAACACAGGTGTATTGAAATTCCTAGACTTTCAGGGGGCTTGAAAGCCACCACTGAGGTGTATGTGGTCTGTGATCCACGTGTGGCATCTTAGGGCCCTCTCAAAGATATCAAACACGTTCACTGCAACCTCTGCCACACTTACAGGAAAGGTGATGTTCATCTCAGGCTGCCTTTGGAAGAGGTTTCAGAACAACAGAAGGCATGGGTTCAGAACTCTATGATGCTATCTCCACTTAGACTCTAATTCTAGCATCCTAAAGGCCACTCTGGGGGTGTGCACTATATCCCATAGATCTAGTGCTGCACACATGCATGCCACCACACTTCTACAAACAGTGATCTCAATCATAAAGATAAAACAGGCACAGCCAAGAGATATACCACTTTTGCCTATTGTGGTTACGTATGCCGAGGAAAGACTATACTCACAGAAGCGATATGAATGTGATCAAGTAGCAGCATGCATATATAATTAAGCATATCAATGTAAAATAACTAGACAGAAACTTACTTCACAAACCCATGCCTGTGGAAAGAATACGGACTATGCAATAGAGAGATGGATGCAGCACTATGGGTAATGAAACAGGGGTGAAAGGCAATCAAATACCACAGCGTTTCTAAACATATATCTTCTTGTGTGAAAAGGGGATTTGAAGCGAGCGAACCAGTATATAAGGCCAAAAGGTGGACCACGGGACAGTCAGCACTCCATAATACATTTTTGCTGCTGTTGGTAGTGAGACAGCATCGAACCAGGCTTCTTATCATTGTGCACGTGGATCAAATAAGGTTTGAGTGCAGCAAACCACGTGGATTCTAGCACTGAGCAGGTGCCAAGTCGGTTCAAAGCAATAGTTCAGAGCTGTTCAAGTGCATCATTCAAGCAAAGCAGTTTGGATATTTTACCGTGCTCGGTTTGAAGATATCGGGCCTCATTACACAGTAGGCGATAAACCATGGCGCTATTAGTGCCATGGTTCATGCCGGTAATTTACCGGTACCGCCTTGGTGGAAAGGGGAATTACCGCCCCATTCCAAGGTTGTCGGGGCGGTAATTCCCCCTTCCACCATTGCCCTTCCCCATTCCCATTTTTGCCCCATAGGGCATAATGGGAATGGGGAAGGCGCTAATTACAGTACCGCAATTGCGGTATCATAATTAGCTCCCTGGGTCCCTTTGCGGGTTGGTTTTTAACGCCTGCAAAAAGCAGGCGTTAAATTCCCCAACCCGCAAAGGGACCTCGTAGTAAGGTGGTAAGCATTTACCGGTACAGGTAAAATACTGGTACCGGTAAACCCTTACCGCCTACCGTGTAATGAGGCCCGATAGGTTGGCACGTGATGCTCTAGTGGTTTGAAACAAGGTCCAGTGATGGTTTGAAGCAGTGATACTTATTTTCTGATATGCAGTTTGATGAGAGGGCACTCGATGTCGAGCCGATTTTAATTGTTGGTAACCTCTGATTCGGGTTGATTCATGACACAATGATCCCAGGGTGAAGCATTTCAGGATGAAGTCCGACAATGTGATGTGAACAGCAGTGGTTCGAAGTTGAAAGAGTTTCAAAAGCAGCACCAGTGGGTGCTTTTGGTTTAATGGTTGCCAAATGTAGCTCAAATACGGTTTGAAGTGGCTTGACAGTACAAATCAGGGGTCCTAGCTGTTCTGGCTCTCCCAGTGCTGTGAGTCACGATCCCAAGCCAGGAACTCAGGGTCAAGATACATGTCTGTTCTCCTTTCTACCAACACAAGGGCGGCTGGTAAAACATGCAGGGGTCCTTCACCTCCAATTATGTTTTGGGTACTGGTATGATTGACAGAGAGGCAAGTCTTGCTCCTACAGCAAGGTACCCCCAAAGTGCCTCCCGGATGGTTAGGGAGCAGAGCTTGACTTTACCTTTGACACTCAAACTTCACCTCACTGGCAGAATACTCTGAAAAAGATCAAGTCTCCAAAAGAGGACAAAATTCTTCCTTATGCCTTGATGGCCCAAAAGTGAATCAAAGAAGGATTGGGCGGGTCCCTCCTTTTTAGGAAAAAGTCCACATTTGATTAGACAAACACAAGCCTGCTTTCAGGAAGCCAGTCTCTGTCCTTGTGATTAGGGGCCTTTTCCTTCTTGCATCATAGCCAAAGTGGTTGTGCTAAAGGAATTGGTGGGGACAGCAAGGAATGAGAATGTACAGAGACAAACATGATGGTGGAACCTTTCCCCAACTGTGCTAAGCTCTCTCTGACTGCACTAACCCTGTTCCATTCTCAGACCCTCTGCATGAAAGGCGCTTTGGTATGCAACAGCCTGGAGTGAGACTAGTCCTTTGTGTAAAGTGTGCCCTTTGATTCCTGTTTGGAAGAACAGCCACTTCAGGGAGGATGTCCTGCTTGAGAGAGTTGATACCCAAACTCATAAAGGATTAAAGGAGAGATTCAGCCTTTCAGACTCTTGTTCTGCTGACTGGTAGGAGCAGGCTGCCTGACCAGAATACACTCAAGCCTTCCACAGCTTGCATGGGCGTACAGTGCTGATGCTTGTATGATACAAATCAGACGTGGATCTTAATAATTATGTTAATCCTCCACGATAATACAGCACAGGGTATAGCTTTATTTTCAAATTATCCTGCCACCAGGTGGTGAAGGTCATCATAATCATATTGACTTTTCAACAGAGGTGTAAACTTAAATGCAACCTCTGCATTACTGTGACTTGGCTGTCAGAGCAATTATCAAACACGGCACCTGTGACCACTGAACCTGCTCTATGCCACTGGAGAGCAGTAGCTGTAAATCAGGAGACTGATTCAGCAGGGCACAGGTGTAGGTTATGCTTTTGATGTTGAGCTTAGAAAAGGGAGGTCTAGTTAGAACCCCCTCCTGCATGGAGACGACATTCCCTGCATCATTTCATTAATTGATCAAAATCAAAAAGGCCAGGGTGTCTTCTGTCTTGCCAGATGGCAATTCCGAACACCACCAGCTTACAGATATTAGAAAAAACACATTTTGTTAAGGGTTCCAGGGATTTCCACCCTCTTCTCCTTCATATACTCCACATACAGAGCTGGGAATAGTTTATCTGACAAATAATTTCAAAACTCTTCCAGCATTACTGTTATCTAATGTAATGATGAGCCAGAAAGCAATGGTGTCCCATCTGATAGTGAAGGAATTACGGCATCAACCCACCTCTACGAGTGTTTCATGGGCTGGGCACACGGTAAGGAAATGTCTTAAGGTTTCAACTCTGCAATCGGAAAATGATCTGAAATCCTTGGCTAAAAATGACTATCTTACTAAATGTGCTCTGTTAAATCATTGTGCCAGAACGGGGGATCTACAGCAAACAAAATTGCCAACAAACAGGACACTGGAAAAACAACCACACATGCATTGGTCTCCTTACCTTAGGCATTGTGTTCTAATCACTATGGCATGCTTTAATTGCCCAAGCTTTAACACAATGGGCCTCATTACGACCCAGGCGGAGGACCATGGTGCTACTAGCACCATGGTCCATGCCGGTGTCCGCCATTGCGGAATGGGGAATTACCACCCCATTCCGAGGTTGGTGGGGCGGTAATTCCCCATGCCGCCATGGCCCTTTCCCATTCCCATTTTTGCCCCATAGGGCTCAATGAAAATGGGGAAGGCGCGAATAACGGTACCGCCGTTAAGGTCAGGTCCCGCAAAGTGACCTTGTAATCAGGCATTAAGGGTTTAACGGCGCCGACACCTTTTACGGCGCCGTTAAACCCTTAACGCCAGGGTCGTAATGAGGCCAATTGTCAGGTCAGTTGGGGATGCAATCCGCTATTGAGGTCTTTTGCCCATTCCGTCCTGGGGTTATGGGATGCAATATGCATGTTGTCTTCTTCTGCCCAGTGTACAAAGATATAATAATAATCATACCAGCCTTGAAAACACTGTGGGCCATGCAGTGCACAATGTGGGCCATGCAGTGCAACCTGTGGGCCATGCAGTCTAGACCAGTTTTTTCATACTGTTTTCGGTAAATGAGATATGTAGTATGTGGGTACTTATGCACTTTCTCAGATTATCAATCTATCAGAGAAAACATTTCCTGACAAGCGGTACATGAGATGAGTGACTTCAAAAGGAAACTGTATTTTAGTAGAGGACATTTTAATGAAATGTGTGTTGTTTTAAATCTGAAGTATTTTGTTCAATGTCTCTTTTCACTGTGTTGGAATTATAATTCTGAGTAAGTTGCCAATAACTTCTGGCACCAACTAGGAAGTCCTCTTGGTGGGCTTCTTCTCATCATGCAGCATCATTAATGTATGCCACACTGGCACTATCCTTTTTCAGTGTCCTCAGGCCAGCCTCCTTCTCTTTTCCTGGATCCTGCCATGCCTCATAAACATTCTTCCTTATCCTGCCTCTCCCCCTACATCCCCTTCTTTCCCCCACCTCTAACTGAAGTACCACGCCCCTGTACTCCACCTCAGAAAAATTACAAAGGTAGAGATCGTCTCCACCTGGTGATTCTCAATGCCTGCTCAGCCAACAAACACTCTGCTGACATCTGCCTCCTTCTTGAGGATACTGACCTTGACATTCTCGCTCTTACTGAGACATGGTTCAATGCCAGCTCAGTCACTGCTTTTGACTCCTTCCTACCTGATGGCTTTAAGATCATGTCCAAGTCTCGACCTCACCATACTGGCGGTGGGGATGCATTAATCTTCCCTGAGTGGGTTCCTTCTTCCATATTTCCCAATCAGCTCTACTCTTCCTTAGTGAGCCTGGTATACAAATTAGTTATATCTCCCTCTTCACCCTGACCGTTGCTACCATTTACCGCCCTCCAGGTGCTACCTACCTGTTCCTCTCTGAATGGGCTGATTTCTGTTCCTCCTTACTCTCAACCTCCTCCAATCAGCTGCTCCTGCATGACTTAAACATCCAATTGGACTCCCATGGCACATCATCCACCATTTTCATTGACCTCTGCACCTCTCTAACCCTCTCCATTCTCCCTTCTGGTCCAACCCACTCTGTTGGACACACTCTGGATGCCGTCATCCAGTCCGACCTCCCGTTCTCATTTCCCCTGGTTACCTCTCTTTCTTGGTCTGACCACTCTCACCTCCCACTTGGGTCCCTATGGCCTTGTGACCACTCCTCCAAAAACCCTGCCAAACTCATTCACAAACATCTGTCCAATGAAACGAGTTTCAGCTGCTGCCTTCACTTCCACCTTTTTTACCCTCCCACCTCAGACTCTACCACTGACACTGCTCTCAGCAACTTCTACTTGTCCATCAGCAACACCCTTGACATTCTTGCCCCAGTCATGAGGATCTGCTTGAAACTCATCTCTAAGAACAACACTTGGTATGACTCTGAACTTGCAGACCTGAAATGAAAGTGCAGAGCTGCAGAATGGAAGTGGCAAACCTCAGGCTCATCCTCTGACAAACTGGCCTGCTGCCTGCTCCAAAGGAAATACAGACTCTCTAACCATGGAAAGAAAAAGGCCCACATTCAGGCATGGGTATCTGCTGGAGCCAAAAACATGGCTGAACTTTTCAAAATGTGCAGGGAATTTGCCAACACGTCTGCAGTATCCTCCTCCCCTATTCCTTCTCGGATCTGTGTGATTTATTCGTGGCAAAATTTCCCGTGACAGAAATGTCCGCATTTAAAAGTTCTTTTTTTTTTTGGGTCAGCTGCGGGGGTGTCCCCCGCAACCCCCACTCACTATACTGTAAAGTATGATGAGCCTTTTTTTTTTACCGACCCTACCAAAACATACATAACACCAAATTTTCAAACTTTTAGTAGTTAGAACTTTTGGTGATATGCTTTTTAGATCTTTTGGTGGGGTCACTAATCTTAACTTCGTAATTTCGTCCCATAACTTCCTTCTCAGGCCCTCTGCAATGCACTCACTACTCACTTCACCACCAAAATTCAGGACATCCTGAACAGCCTTCCCACTTCCTCTCCCAACCCATTCCTCACCCCCTTGCCTCCCTTGGCCATTCACCCTCCTCCTTCCTCCTTCTCCTCCTTCACCCTTGTCTCACCGGAAGAAGTCACCAGAGTTATCTGCTCCATGAAGGCCTCTTCCAAACAAGTTTGCCCCTGCTCATCCAGAACCACCAAGGACAACATTAGCTCTCTCACCACTGAGCTTGGTGATCTCTGTACCCACTCCTTTGCTACGGGGTCTTTCCCATCCTCCCTCAAGCACTCCCTTGTGTGCCCCCTCCTTAAAAACCACCAGCAGACCCTTCCTGTCCAGTGAACTACCGTGACATCTCCATCACCCCTTTCCAGGGGAAACTGCTGGAGAAGTTGGCCTTGTCCCAACTCAACTCTCACATTGAATTTGTTGGCGGTCTCCACGGCCATCAATTTGGATTCTGAGCATCCAGAGGCACAGAAACTGCTCTTCTGAACACATCTGAAAAACTGCTTGCATCCCTGGATTCCAACACCCCTGCACTCCTCATCCTTCTAGATCTCTCCACTGCATTTGACATGGTCAACCACTCAATCCTCATAAAAAGGCTCCATTATAGCCCGTTATAGCTGTTTCTATCATTTGTTCGAATAGGTAGCTACAACCTTTTTTGGAACTTGTGTCTTAATACCTCCTCTGAAACCTTAAAAATTGCCTTGTACAATGTTTGGACTGTGGCACATCAAAAGATTTTGTCTCTTGGTGATAGCGAATGTACAAGGTTAGCTGATCTAACCAGGTGATGATGTGTTGCATTGGATGGGATAAATCAGCACATACAGTGTTAACTGTCCATTGTTATGTATTCTTGGAAAAATGTTGCTAATGTTAAACATCATAAACAAATACTAGCCAGTTTGAATATTTTTTGCTGGTGTATGCTATTTACAATGTCAGCCTAAGGTTAAGTCTTGGTATGAATTTTGGTAATATATGATCCCGCTCATTTAGAACTCAGCACTGTCTTTTTTTTTTTTTACTTGTATATCTTTGCGCTCATTTAGAACTTGTTCTTGTCTTTTATTTTTGTATTTATATCTTTATCTAAAGGATGAAATATTGAGCTGAAGTTGTATGTACACTCCTGTGTGCAATGTTGTAAATAGTTATTTGAACTAATAAACAATAATAATATTTTTTTTTAAAAAGGCTCCATGACACAGTTGGTTTCTCAGAGCGTGCACTTGACTGGCTGACCTCCTTCCAAACTGACTGCTCCTTCCAAGTCATCCTGGGCACCTTCTCCTCTCCTACTTCCTTCTCCACCTGTGGTGTCCCCCAGGATTATATTCTCTCACATTGGCTCTTTAACATCTACCTTACTCAGTTGGCACGCCTCATCTCCTCCTTCTCCCCCAACTTCCAGTGTTATGCTGACAACATACAACTCTTCTTCGATCTTCCTGTTGACCCTCTTACACCTTCCATCATCCCTGACTGGTGCACTTCCAATGATCTCTACCTCAATGCCAGCAAAACGGAGATCCAACTGATTGGGACCCCTGCACCAGACGTTTTCCCTTCACTCTGGCCTTCTTCCATTGGCTCTCCCCTTGGTCCCTCTTCTGAAGTCAGAATCCTCAGAGTCATCTTTGACTCCTCTCCCTCCTTCCTCCCTCACACTGTGGACATTGCCAAGAAGTCCCACTTTCAGCTCTTCCTTCTCAAAGGAATTCTATCTTTTCTCACATCCCCCCAGAAGCTCAATGGTACCCGAGCCCTGGTTCTCTCTCTAGGCTTGACTATTGCAATAGCCTCCTCCTGAATCTACCTTCTTTCACTCTCTGACCCCTCCAGCTAATCCAGAATAGGGCAGCAAGACTTATCTGTGCCCTCAAGCCCAGGGACTGCATCTTTCCTGCCCTGAAAAGTTGTCACTGGCTCCCGGTTGTTCCATAGATTAAATTAAAATCCCTCTGTATCATCCACAAGTACTTGCATGTGCAGTCTGTAATTTGTGAATCGGACCTCTTGGAGACTGAGGTGATTTCTTCCCCATGCACCTGCTCCTTGCATCCCCCCTACTCTCTCGCCAGACTCACTGGGTCCACTCCCCTCACCCACTTGTGAGGCAAAAAAATCTTGGGATAATCTTTTACTTCTCTCTCTCTTTCTCTCCGCACATCATGGACCTTGCCAAGAAGTCCAATTTTCAGTTGCATCTCGTCAGGGGCATCCTACCTTTCTTCACCTTCCCCCAGAAGCTCAACGTTTCCATAGCGCTGGCTGTATTTAGGCTTGGCTCCTGCAACAGCCTCTTCCTCACCCTGCCCCCAGTGACTACAAGGATCAAGGCCATGACCCTTTGCATCATCCACAGGGCTGTCTGGGGCCTGGGATCTCTTTTCATCCGGCTATCCCTCCCTAAATACCTCTCGGCCATAGTCCGTTGGGCTTCTGGCTCCAACTACCTGTAGATCAAAGGTTTCTCCAAGCAGGCAGTGGAAGGTAGATCCCTTTCCTCGACCGGCTCCTCTGTCTGGAACAGCCTCCCTCCCCACCTCAGACTTGAGCTGGATCTTCTTAAGTTCTTGAAATTTCTCTAAACTTTCCTTTTCTCCTCATCCTTCTCTTTGCTCCACCCGTGCTAACTCTCCATCTGCCGCTGAGACTGGGGCCTGGTCCCTTCAGAGTCTTACAGGGGCCAGACCACCCCCTACGAGTCCCTCCAGCATCCCTACCAGCACTTGCCCTCAGACTCCTTTCCAGGACTAGTCCAACTTGATCCTCCCTGTCAACTTCACTCATCCTCCCTCCCCACCCCTCTTCTCCTTGCACTTGCCGCCTTAGCCCACTCAGTACTTGGCTGCCCCCCACCCTTGGGGGTTCCCCACTCATGCACTTCTCCTATACCCGCTCCCCCTTGCACTTACCACCTTGTCATGCACTTGCAAGGTAGGATTGTCACAAGGCCAATATAACTGGTTAAGTTGTTATACTTTTTTTATTCACATGCCCCTCCTCCCCCCACCATCTTGTCTTGTGGTGATTGGAAACACCTGTATAGAGGCGTCATACAAATGTCAATAACTAAATACATGTGAGTGGGAGTGGAAAGCATACGCACACACACCATTAATGAATCAGTCCTGAAATGCTTCTTGTTGGCTACCTTAGGATATGTCTGAAAACACCTACTTACATTCATCACTTGGTTTACTCTAGGTCGACACACACACTTACAATATTGTAGACAATCTGTGGTGCTCACACTCTGACAGGCAACTTCAGTGTTCACACAACTCATCTAGACTCCATAATGTGAGCCATGAGGTACGATGAGCATCCAAAGAAAGAGAGGAAGGACTGACATCTGATTGGTAGTAGCCTTGAGCGCTCTTTAATTATTGAGCCATCATCCCCGCCCGGTGGCCTTTGATAAAGGATGATTTGCAAGCATTGGTTCAGCTGTTCCACATACAGTTGTGCAACCAACGGAACCTGCATGCCTCCCGTCAGATCGGCGCCTTATGGAAATCAGCTTGACACTACGATGTCATCCCTGTTATTCAAGGCGTTTGCGAGACCTCTGGGAGACATCATCTGGAACTATCGACTGAAGTCTCATTAAAAAGATGATGACACACACATCTAAATCTCATTAACCAAAGAGATGGATGTGGACACACCGGCCGCACTTATACCTATCCCTGCGTGAACAAGCGCGAGATTTCCTTATAATGAATTGCCAACATGTTTGAAGTGCAAATTATGTGTCCGATAGACTCAGCCTTGTCGTTTCTCAATTACAAACCTGGGCTGAGGTGACAGGTGCTTCTAGCAGGCTGCTGACCACCATAGAAATATCTCAGTAGGACAGCACTAGACAGAACACTGAACAGTATCTGAAAAAACACTTTCAAACACTGCACTTATTGTACTGCGTCACAGTGAGATAAAGATGTTTGCCCAGAGATTTCGCCAGAACTATGATAACTTTATAATTCTAATTAGATTTTTATAATGCGCTTAATATCCATGGGTTTGTAAGCGCAGACCCAGATCGAATCTGTGTTGCTCTGCGTCGTCTTGCTTCCAAGGTGAGCGATTTGGCCCCTGAGCTATCCTCCCTAGACGAACGATGGTAAGTCATAATGTATCTTTTCAGAATGGTTTCTTTGGGTGATTCTGGACAGTTTCTCTCCTTTCCACTCTGTTTGGATATCAGTTACACAGATGGACTCCATAATTACGGCCTTCTCCTCATGCAGGTAGGAGCTCAAGTTTAAATCCAGTGCCCAGGCTTCCAAGACCATATTTCGAAATCTTTAGATGAACCAGTGGAATGTCTGGGGGTTTCACACACACACACACACACACACACACACACACCGCCAGGAAGCCACACAAGGGGGACATGATGTTAGATATTATCGCTGGCTGTGCAAACGTGTCTACATAGCAGTATCAGTGACACCCAAGAACCAGTTCCATAGAGCTACTTAAATTATAGCCATTTCATAACTGGCCATCTTCTCTCCTCTGCCTTTTCCCTCTCTCACATTTAGCATTTAGTGTTGATGCTAAAATCTTATTTCAGCTCTTTTACTCGTCCCCATACTTACACCATAAACATAAAGATGTTCAATACTCTTAACTTACACTATCAGACACATCTCTTTAGAAAACAGACAACCACATCCTTCATGCACTGACTTTGATCCACTCTCCTGCCACACATTCTACTGTCAACAAACTCAGTTAATGCTATGTTTTCTGGTCTCTCCTCATCCCCTATTTATCCACTCTTAAGGCAGTTGTTCTTCACTCCATGGGGTGCCTTATCATGGGGCTACGGGCTGTAAATGTGATTCCATTCCCACCCCCTTCACTGTTATCATTCTCAGGATTCACTTTAAACTAAACTGTGCCACTTTCCTGCTGCTTTTCCTTGGCCGTCTTGGTACTTGACTGAAAAAAGCTCAGGAAATATCACCAATCAAAACCAAAGTTCACTTCTTCGTGAAAATGCCAGGTTCAAAAGGGACAAAACCTCAAGGTAATGCCCCTCCTTTTGGGGTGAGCCTTCAACATATTATTTTCTTGCACTGGATATCTCTTACTTCAATCCTATTGATTGTTGCCATATCTCGGTTGCCCACAAACCTTGATAGTGATATAATAATAAAAACATTAATTTAACTATTCATAGCTCTTCATTGTACATTCCTCCAGTTTCTAAGTGCTGTAATACTGCTACTATTAACTGTTTGTGGTGCTTACTTTATCAACATGTTGGGTAGCGGTGAAGGGCCTAGTTAACCCGACCAGAGCATCACCGTGTGGTACACAGCATCGCCCTGTTCCCAAGATGATCACATTACTTGTGCTATATCCCATCTCGCTGCATAGTCTAGTTAGATTTACAGTCATGATGTGTGTCTGTCTTTATCTTCGGAAATATCCTGTATTACTTTTCTGTGGGCATTGGTTTTCTGTTGAATCTGCCTTGCTTTTTTCTTTTGAATTGTATGTTTTGCAGCACCCCTATATCTTCAGTTTGCACAGCAAATAAAAATATACAAAAATAAAACGAGTATACAGTTCAATATATGCATTTTGTTTTAATTAAAAAAAAAGTTTAGGTAACAACAGAAATATAAATATGCCTCTTGCTTACAGTACTTGCAGAGAGTCATTTTCACAATCAAGTGATGCTGCAGCCACACCAATTGCATTGTGGGAAGCTTACTTTTTCCGGCTTCAATCCATCCATGTAGCCTTTTGTCCAGTCTACAACTCATCACTAGGCCTTTAATACTTCTAGGAAGTCGTTTGGCTGACTAGCCATGCCGTTTTAAGTCGCACTTCGCTAGGACTCACGCTGTGTCACTCCGTAGGACAATACTACTACAAACAATTGACTAGGAGGCTAAAAAATGGTATGTGTTGACAAGACACCATAGAAGATTGTGCCGATTGCTCTGTAAATTAAAGGTAGTGGAACAGATCTAGCAATGTTCCAATTTGCACAGCTTGCCTTTTCTTAGATTTGTGCATGAGCCTCTCCGGGCATGACATACAATAAACCGCCAGGACACGCGCCGACATAATATGAAGCGATGAATAGTCTCTTCTGCTGTGTTCCATCGAAAAGGTCAACCAACAGCCATAGATGTACAGCAAAGGAAAACAAATTGTAGCTATTTGTGACTTGCACGAAAGTGGTTTCATTGTTTATCGCTGCTGCTTGGCGGCAATCTATAATAATCAGACTCTCAATACCGAATGTCCTTTTTTTTATTTTCGAAAATGGATTTTGCAACATTAAATGAAATTTGGATTTTAGAAAAGAAACCTTATTTTACATACGAAAGAAAGGCTAGGATTAGTTGACTGCGAATGTGTGATGATTTGCTATCCTACTCCAAATATCTAAAGTATTGAAGAAATTGCAAGGCTGATATTCCAGACCATCTGTCTTTCCTCCTAACAGGAGGAAAATGGCTTATATTTTTCACCACAGAAAATAAATGGTATTTTAATGACAATATAAAATGTGCTTGCATATGTAAGCATTTGAGAACCTACCATGAAAGGCACCATTCAGAAACGGGCAATTCCCTGCTGAGCCGCTAATCAATGTTCCTTCATACAGATATTAACAAAACAGCATGCCCCCCATCTCCAAGCTCAGGCTAACTCTTCAAGTGATTGCTTGCAAAAACCACCAGCATTTGTCAGGAACCCCGTTGTGGCGTGCAGAACACAAATGGATCCATCTTAAAGAAAGCGAATGTCAGATTTGAGCCTAATTATCATGATGTGTAGCGTAAGACAGGCTCTTCGCAATATCTTTGGATTTTTTGAATCTGCTTTGCATTGTGGAGAGTGCAATACACAGCGGCACAGCTCAGCATTTCCAATTTTACTGACAATATATAATCCACTGCAACATATGGCCCACCGCGAGTTCATAGCATCTGTTCTGGTATATTTATAGTCGCTGAAACCAGTACTACATGATATCGCCAATATCACAATGCTTCTAAATCATCTATGACCATAGTTCATTGTCCATTTCAATAACAGAAAAGCTGTTGATGGAGAGGAGAAGATGTTGTGGAAAAGATCCGTGGCCTGCTCCAGTCATCGCCAACAATGTTATTAGAGGCCAGCAGTGTGTATGCCTCACAGCAGGAACAAGCCATCAATATGACAATGGATTGTGCGCCTAAGAGAGATTTCAGCAAGCAAGAGGACTAAACAGGCCAATCGATTTTGCACATTAGGGAGATTTAAACAGGAAAGATATATCAATAAGCCAATAATTTATGGTCATTCGAGATATTTTGCCAAAAAAGAGACATCAATATACCTATCAATTATGCACATTAGAGAGATTTCGGTAAGAAAGAGATCTCAATATGACAATTGATTATGCATATTAGAGGTATTTCAGATCTTAATCTCAATTAATTGAATTATGATGGAGAGATTTTCTCACATACATCCTGGAATTCCAAGGTAGCAAAGCTCTTGCTACTATGTAAAAATTGTATTCTTCTCTGTGAAATAATTAATCAGTTGTTGTTGGTTGAGGGTATCAGAGGAGGCCAAATTAGTGATTAACATGCATAGGCCTGATTCTCCCTCATCCATAAAATGCAGTAAGTTTTCTCTTACATCAATCAGGGGTAATTCTTCGGCCACTCCATGGGGATGGAATCCAAAATGAAGTTTAGCCAAGTTGTGCTGTTCTTCCAAGAAAGACTGGAGTGGAGTCACATCTATCTTATCTGGCATTTTCAAAAGGAAAGGGGCATTGGTTTTAGGTCTGTAGTTGGAATAGACATTTGAGCAAAGGGACGCTTTCTTGTAAAGAGAATGTACACATGTCTTCGCCAAGTTGTCTTGAACCAGTGCATCAGTACGTGAGGAAATAACACATGCAAGGATGATTGGAGATGAATCGCACATGTCTTCTTTAACCACATGAATGAACAAGGATTATTAGGACCGTTTTTAATTTATTTTAGATTATCTACAACTTTAATTATCTCCTCTCTCCTATGTTTTCTCTCTATTGCTTTTTTGGATTGGCTCAGAGAAAGCAGATTGCATTTGGTCACACCAGGCTTCTGGTGGTTGGAAAAAAAAGATTTCACAGAATTTACAATGTTAAAATATTTTGTGGATTACTTAGCCAAGACACTTTGTGCTGCATAATTTTGTTCTTATTTGCATTAAGAATGGCTTCTTTCTAAGTGCTATGTATTGAATGTAAAACTTAACTTTCATCAGAGTTTGGATTCGTTCACTATTCTTGTTCTGCTTTTCTAAATTGAATTTAATAGAATTGTGATCATACAAATATAAAAGGTAAAGACAACTAACTGCCTGCCTGAAATACTGATCCAAGATATAACGGTGTAGCTGCCACTTTTACAAAAATACAGGAGGCGCTTTTGTGGCAAAGCACAAGAAGAGGGACACTGTTGCAAGGCATTTTTAAGATATCAACACACATAGGTTTGGTATGGGTTGCTTTGGGGATGTGAATGTCATATGTCTCTGACTTGGTATTCTGGTGATTTCTAAAGTATTCTCATTTGTTCTCACGCTGTTGTACCCCCAGGAGGATCATGGGCCGTGTAGTGCTGAATGAAGGCTCATAATGTGCATAGAATGATATTCTTGCATTGTATGTTCCCTTACTTCTGTAACAATGGAAACGACTGGGTAAAAGGTCAATTTACAAGTTACCTACATTCTGCATTGCTGCAAGAATTGGCATTGGCTGTTGCAGTTTCATCCAGTTACCAGCGTGTAGTCCCTTGGTGTGGTTTAAATTGTGCCCCGCAAAGAAGAGTGAATAATTATATAACTCATCTAGTCTAATAGCAGCAACAAATTAAACCACAGGAAGAAAAAAAAAACTCTATAATAAACCATGCATTCAACTGACAAGCTTGAACTTCCCTAAATTACAACCACCAAAACAATTATAACCCTCTGTTTTTAAAATAGATACAGTTTATTCCAGCTGAACAGCACCCCCATAGGATAGCTTTTGTCTGAGAAAGCTCCATGCAATAATATCATTTAAAACGCAGCTGTGATATTCTACAGCAATGTGGCCTTTGTGGTTTCATGAATAAAGTTGAAAACTGTCTTCATGAAGCACTTAAGCTAAGAGTATCATTCACAGAAACGTTTGCCCAGACTGCATTTAAGTCAGCCATATTACGCTAAGAAGAGTGTAGATATTCTCTTACAGTAAATTCATTCTTCCAGAACTTGCCCTAGCTGTAAGTGTAACAAAAAAGTAAGGTGGACTCTATTAGATGTTGATTTTCATCGGCTATTCCATAGGATTTTAATCAAACAAATTTTCTTTAGGGATTCGCCATTATAATGCTAGGCCATGGTCCACTGATTTTTTTATTTTATTTTGTATTGGTCATTTATTCTGCACCTATAAACGTGTGTCTCAATGTGCAACAAGGCGGGGTGGGGGGGATCCCACTAGGCCTTGTACATTTGGATCATGCAAGTGCAGGTTATTTATTACACGCTTGATCCCAAGATCGGTTTCAAGGGTGGATTCGGGATTCGAACCTGTATTTCTCAGCATTGCCCTGCTTCCAAGAATCGCACCTTGCCACAGAGCTATCCTCCCTTCAGAACATCTTCGATGGCACACACATCTTTGTTAAGCTAAGAGCTGCTTTAATGGTCCATTGGGCTTGATACTCCTTCATCAAAGGATGTCCAGTTTCCTGCTTCTGCCCTCATGACTGTTGTGACCTTTTGCCTCAACATGGAAGCATGGTTCAGACCTGCTGCTGAACAGCAATCCCAGGGCAGGCCTAAGGTTTATAGCTTGAGAGGGATAATGAGAGACAAGTAACACGGCATCACTTCTACATATATACTTTGCTGCGAACAGACAACAAATTCTGTGCCAGACATTTTATTGGCAGCATTGTACTAAAAGTGTAGTGCCGTTCCGATAGCACAGCGAGTAGAGCGCTTGCTTTGACATCTGTTGCAGAGCCTGCTGATGCAGGTTCAAATCCCGGCAGGGCCAAACTCCGCCTTTCATCCTTCCAAGGTCGATAAATGAGCACCACACACCGTGGGTAATTATAAGCAGTGCTCAGATACCTGAGGGTCGTACCGCTATATAAATGCTGAATTATTATTAGGATGCGACCACACATCCCATTCTGGAAGCCCCTCTGTATTCATAAAAGAGCATGCATGTGGTGACTGCACTGACCACGGTTTACCACTTGCACCTACATCTCCAGGGTTCGCCGACTGGAATCATCTTCCGCTCTGATGTAAGAGTGTCGATCCCCATTGTTCACTCCCCGCAAATTGCTTTGCTTTATAGTACAAACCTCCGGCCATCATCCGCATGTGAAATAATGGATCATGGAAAACATGTTATTGTTCTAAAGTGCTTGGGCTGGATGCAGGAGCTTGATGATGTCAGAGAGAATGTTGGGTGTGCCTGAGAGAATGTTATTGAGTGAGTGAGAGAATGTGTGTAGCTAAGGTTCTAGTGACAGGCAGTTGGAGAGCCCTGCCTGGGTGATTGGAACCAGTGGTGTTCTTACAGAGTCCTCTTTATGTAACTAATATGACGGTAATAAAGTAACTTGCTGGAACCTACCTGATGTGCCTGAGGATCCTGCTTTACTTCAGTTGTGTTGATATCCGGGTCATCCATTAATTGGTCAACACCGGGGTGGCGGAGTTGGTCAACACCGGGGGTGCGGAGGTACTTTTGGGATTCTCAACCCACTAACATGCACTAGCAGATAGCCTACAACATTTTTAAGAGCAAGTAAAACTACACTTATTTGAATGTGGTTCCATATGACTTACCTCTAATGTTATCAGTATGGATTTAATTTATATTGGACCCGGCCTGTCTCTGCTGTGTAACTTAATAATTTCTCTGTTGGAATGTGCCTAACTCGTTTGTTGTTATTTATGTCCTTGTTTTATGTGATTCTGTTGTGCACTTTGATGCTGTGTTGTGGATTTGTGAGCCTAGTAAGTGCATTAATCCTTTGGTTGTTGGCTTGAGGTGGCAGAGTTGAATGCCTTTACCACAAGCCTGCTAAGTCTCCAGGTATCCTCTTCTTGGAGTGGTGCCAACCGCTGGCCTTATCTTAATCAGGCACAGGTGTAAACGAACCTGGCCTTTGACCCCATTCAGTTACAGACACAGGGCCCCCGCACACAGAACCTCAGAGTTAGATTGGGCACAATAGAAAGCCTGAGCGTCACATTCATTGCTAATGTTATTTAGAACCACTTACCGGAAACCAGGCAAGTTGTTGATACCTAAAGTAACTATATACAGATGATCTTAGGAAAAGTGGGAAGAAGCATTTAATATGGAGCCTCTGTTTCTGAACTCCCGCTTCTCACTTGTGATTGATTGTACATGTGTGACCTAATGGTTGCTTAGTTACCCCGTAAGAGCGATCCCTGTTTTGTACGGTTTGTGCTACATGTTCCCGATGATTATTTCTCCCTAAGTGGGGACATAGTTTGCTTTTGTGCACACACTGTGTGTTTACATGTGTACAACTAGCTACAGAGTTGAGACACTTTGTGAGCATGCATAGTTAGTGAGCGAACATTTCTGAAGGGAGTGTCGAAGGGAGTGCCCCTTCCTTTAAGAGTCCTAAGGAAAGATGTACCTTCCAGCGCGTTTTCTACACGCCTTGGCTATAATAACACACGCCTCATCCGTGGCCTTCAGACAGCTCATACACAAAGTCAACTTTTGCATTGTTTGTGCCACTGGACAAAAGACACTCATCTGAAAAGGGGTTTCAGATGACAAATATCGCTTACCTGAACTTAAGTGTCTGACTAAAAATTCAGACATGAGGCCTTGTTTGCCAGATGGAATAATGGCAACCATAGTGTGTCAGATAAAAATGGCAATACAATTCATACACTACTACAATGAAGCAGTTCTGGGGCCAGGGAAACATCTCCCTCAGACTGTAAGTGTCAGTATAATATTTGGACCGGAATTGCTGCACCACATAGTATGATAATCCAAATTCCTGTGCCACTGTTTACCGTCAGCATTACATGTTCCTAAGAAAAATGCAGTGACATCACTTACTCATAAGTAGCCCCACAGGTAAGTGGAGGACCACACATAGACACATACCCCTAAGGAAAAAAAAAGGCAGCACAAATACACCCAACTAAAAAGTGGGAAACAGAGAGACATACATCTACCACCTAGTTCCACCCACTATGTTCCACTGGTAGGTTCTGGCAGTGGTAGCAGCAGATCAATGACACAGTGAGGGTATCTAATAATACGACTGCTAGGCTAGAAGTGGAACTCAAAGGGAGATATTCATCCTTCAATTGCCATGAACCAATAGGTAGAAAGACGCATGGATCGTAAAAAGATATCTGGTCTAGAGGTAAATGTATGTCCACTCACCTCATTTCCTGTACCCTCCTTGGCAGTGTGAATTACATTGAACTCCCTGAAAAAAACCTTTTCACTCCCATATTCAAAAAGATAGAGGGCCTGATTCTTGGAACATTTTCCTATGGGATTGTGCCATTATAAAACACTTCCATGAATCAGGCCCAGAGAGTCTTATCTGGAGCCCTGCTTATAAACGTGTCATAGTCAGTGAAATGACAGGGCACACAATATAGCCCATACCTGCTTTGCACCCCGTTGCGCACCCATCCTAAACAAACAAGAGCCTCATTGGGCTCCCCCTGGGGCCCTTTAGCAAAATCATATTGATTTGCCTTGCAGGTTAGTAGCCGCACGGCTCACAGATGTATCCTGTAACTAGAGGTCCTCCTCCTTCAATTTCATGTCAACAGTTGAAGAAGACAGGTGAGATGGAAGAGGCTCTAAACACTCACTTCATTATTACATTGAAATGCCTCAGCAGCTGAACAGAGAAAAGAAACAGAAGGTGCAGTTTGCCAGACATCTGATTTCGAAAGTGGGCAAAGTGTCCTTCACCTCCAAGGAATGAGCCCCTGTGACTCCGGAAACTGCCTCTTCTTTTTGGAAGCCTCAAAAACGAGTTGAAAGGGGTCAGTAAAAAGTAAGGTAGGCCCTCTGGGGGGGGGTTGGATCATTAAAACACTCACTGAGATATTTGCATTCCGTTAATATTTTGCATGCAAACACATATTTAAAGCCCCATTGTGATATTGTAGGCCACTTTAGGAAGAGCCATCAAATGTCACGAATCTGCTTACACACACATATGTTATAGTGTAAACGAGACTGTTTACACCTTCCACCCACAATTGTTGTGGGGGCTAACACAAGTGCTCAGTAAAACGTGGATTTGCAGGAGAGATCTGGGTTGGTGTCTAGTCACATGGTCGACAGACAAATGGTCGACAGACAAATGGTCGACACAATTTGGTCGACAGGACAAATGATCGCATTTTTTTTATTTATATATTTTTAGGTTTTCGTTTAGGGAAAAAAAGGGGTTTTTAGCAAAAAAAAGGGGGTTGGGTGGGGGACCCCCCCAAAAAAAAAGAAAAATGTGAAAAAACAAAAAAAAAATAATTCGATCATTTGACCTGTCGACCTTTTGGTGTCGACCATTTGTCCTGTCGACCATTTAGATTCGACCAATTAACCTACAACCATCTGGGTTGCCATAGCATTCTTTAACGTCAATGGCCAATGGAGCTCTATTTACATTGCCCTCGATGTATTGTACATTTCAGAATATCTATTGGCTTAATGCTAGGTATGTGTATCACCGGGGATATTTCCATGCATATGACCTTTTGTAGGTCAAACAAATAAAACAGCAATGCTGCTTTGCCTTAAAAGGGTCATGTTCATACTGCTAAAGTGGCAGAGGTTGGGCATGTGGTCCGTCTACACAAAAATCCTTCGAGGGCAAATTAAATAGGTTTTTACGATCTCCCCCCACATAGAGGGGTTATGCAAACAGTGGCTCGAAGGGGTTAATGAGAACACTTAGTAGAATTTAGTTTTCTTAAAACAGAACGCAAGTGGCAGGCAACTGCTGTGGCTTGTGCATCATGAATGCTCGAGAAGGTGGTGGTTGTCTGTGCACGCTGCCAACGCGCTTCTGGGCGCAGCCCATAGGGAAGCTGGCAGGCAGACATGCCCACGGCTTGGAGGGAGGGAACAGGGCCCAGCAGGGCTCTCTTAGTTATAGAGTTGCCAGCAGTAGTGCAGCTTTTATGTCTTTCGAGTTCTGGATCTCGAGTCCCTTTAGGCGGGTGTGTATGATTGGCTATCTATTGTCTATTCTACACCTAGGCACAGTCATGCATTTCCTTCTTGCAATAGTTTCCAAGGCACATCTTTAGTTCTCTACCGCATTGCTATGATATCTTTTAATGTTTTAAGACGTCCTTTCATTAGTGAAATGGTATGCAGTGATTATATCGAGAAAAAATACGAAGGGAATAATACTGAAAAAACAACTAAAAATAAATATATGGGTGTTTGGGGTAAGGCGTTATAAAGTGTGGGGTGTGGTTCGAGGTGGGGTTAAAAGCGGTGCTCCAATTTTTTTAAAAAACATGATATTTTCATGTTTGCGGTATTATTTCATTCACTATCTTTTGGTTGGTTGAAATCACATGTTACCAGTGTAAATGATCTGCGGTCCAGTCTCTGTCAGCATAACAGGTAGGGGAATATTCGCCTTGGACAGCACTAATCAGACGAAAGTTTTACACTAAAATAATGTTCAGGTGAGAATGGGGGTCCTTTTCTGTTAAGTGTAATTTCCATGCAGGAAGCCGCTAACATTCGCAGTTACGTGCTGCCGGTTCCCCTGCATGCAAATGTCCACTAATACTGGGGTGTCGGGGGAGGTGCAACGGTAAAGAGTGAAAATCACCTGTGTCTTGTAAAAAGTAAATTCAGCCTCCAATTGAAGCTTTGCCGACAACATTTACTGGTGGAGTTCTATGGAGTACGGCTGCTTTTAGCAGGCGCTAAATGGAGGGATTTTCCAAAGGAATCCCTTTGCTGTATGCCTGCTTGAAAACCTGTAAAAAGAAAATGTACTGTCAACACGGAGGATGAAAGCACAACAAGAATATGAACTCTGCTTTGTGCCCCTTCTCTGCCTTGAAAGCACATGAAAATGGGGCAGAGTGGTACATGAAGGTGCAAAAGCATTATGCCTTGTTTTACTCCTCCATGTCTCGCTCAATCCTATATAAAATGCCCCCCCCCCCCACGTGTAACACCCATTGCAGGCGTATGAGGCTTGCAAGGATGGCTGTTCATTTAAATGTGCATTCGTTTGGGAAAGCTCCACGTCAAAACAATTGCACAAGTCCCTTTGTGCTTGTATGCATTTGTGTTTGGAAAAGATGTCCATTGTGACGCAGACAGGCTTTGTGGCCTGTCAAATGCACAATAAATCATTCCACAAAGTGCAGGGGTATCACGTGTTACATACAGTCTGTGCACAACTCCAGTCTCATTCATTCCTTTCATCCAAATTGGACCAAGGTTTGCCACATGGCTTCAGCAGTTCTGCCTTGAGAAGGTTGATGAGGGTTCCTATTGTTTTTAGCAATTGTGGCTTTTTTATGCCTTTCATATATCAGTTGTCGCTGGTGCTGGCTCAGCACTGTGCTGAAACGCAGCCCAGACTACCTGACAACAGCACACACAGTCAGAGTTAATCACGAGGAAGTGTGATGAGCCGCTTGGCTGCAGACTCAGGCAGTCTCAGGGCCACAAGCTGCTGCTGTCACTTAGTTTTAGTGTTTTTTCTTGTAAATGTTCACTGTTGTGTTTCTTCACTGCAGTAAACAATGAACGCTGGAGTGATGCATTGTTTATGAGGCTAGAGAACCCCTAAAATTAAAACTATAACAAGACAAGACTTTCTTGAATGTAAATGTTTCTTCTATATGTTACATTAATTCATTTTGTTTGAAAACGTTATGTATTTTTGTGAAATTCATAAGCCCACTTGATGAATTCATGAATAATGATTATTAGCGCACAGAGCGCATGGACCTCATTTCAGCCAATCAGACTATTTGGAGTGCAGTTAACAACTACTAGTATTGACTGCATTTGGACCATTCAGTCAACAGAAGCAGTCCAAGAAACAGCAATGTAGTATATAATGTAAGATTTTGTTTAACAATACACTTCCTCTCTGGAAGGACCTTTTTTTGGCTGCAACGTGCTATTTAACACATTAAATTGAAAGCTAAAGCATTGGAAAATGTTTTCACTTATAAACTGTTTACTTCACATGACAATTTATGCATGCTCATGTTAAAACTGTACCAGTTCAACCAAGTTGCAAATACATCCAAAACATGTATTGTTTCTACCACCATGTGCTAATGTACTTGTAGACCTCTGGCGGGCTCATTATCACTTTGGAGAATGACCCTCCCCCAAATTATGGCCCTTGGCTATGCATCAGGCCATAACTTGGTGGAGGGTCATATCCCGCAATAATGACTCTTCCTCAATCTGTAGGACTATATTTACTGGTTTGACTTCCTGAGGCAAAACATTGAAATCACTTAGCTACCTTGACCTCATTTGAGCCCTGCTCCCTTTCCGGTGCCATTTATCAAATACTTTCTCCCTTACCCAGTGGCCTACCAAGTTTGACGATTCACAGGATATCAACCACTTCTCCCCAGGAGAGAGCTCTTTCCTGTGAGGCTAGGGAGGTCAGTCCACTACCCAATAGTCCCCCTAGAGGTAGTGGAAAGCGGAGCCTCACAGGGAGAGACTCCCCTCATGGGGATAAGGGCTCCCTTTACATGAAGGAACTCCCTAACCACTTTTCTCTTGGCACCAAGTCCCTGTCATAAATCGGTGATAACACTACTGTCTGATATGGTAATGTCTCTTTCGTCTTTGATCCACAAATAAGAGCCAACAAAACCTGCAGAGTAATAACATGTTGCCTTACCAGAGTACTGAGAAGAGTGTGCCCCAATGAGGCTTGAAGATTCTCACAAAAACACAAAAAAACACTAAAAAAGGACTTTGACTTTACGCTGGGCGGATCTAGCTACAGAAAAATAAAGACAGAGAAAGGACAATGAGAAAGAGAGAGCAGATGGTGTGAGACCAGCCCAGCCCAGGAAGTTCGAACCTGTGAACACAAATCTGCAAGAACGCTGATCCTTGGGGGCAGAAACATCAGGAACGGCCGGCAGAGCAATGCAGTGGGAGCCAGGCTCCTGACCAGCGGAAGGGGAGAAAAGAAGCCAGCTGTGTTGTGACCTTGGGGAGGTGTACCAAGTGGTCCTGCAGCCACACTATAGCTGTGTGGCTCAAGTCCCTGTGGAGCCACAAGGACAAAGTGGAGAGCGGAGGGAAGAAAGCAGGAAGTGCTGAAGCAATGCAAGTCATCAGCCCATCCCCCCAGGAAGAACGGGCGATGAAGTCCCGACACGAAACATGTAACAGGAGTAGTGGGAGACTGAGCAAGGGCTTGGGGCAGCTCAAGAGTCAAGAAATCCTCTGGAGTAATCTCCATGGTCACGTTAGTGATAACCAGAGCACCAAGAGTCAAGAAAGTCTCGGGAGTAATGATTCTCCCTTGCCACAGTAGTGATACACAGAGAACCAAGAGTCAAGAATACCTCAGGAGTAATCTCCCTTGTCACATTAGTGATACCGAGAGAACCAAGAGTCAAGAAAGCCTCAGGAGTAATCTCCCTTGTCACAGTAGTGATGCTCAGAGAGCCAAAAATCAACCGATTCTCAGGCATGATCTCACTTGCCACAGTGGTGGTATCCAGAAAACCAAAAGTCTAGAGAGCTTTGGGAGTAATCTCCCTTGTCACAGTAGTGATACACAGAGAACCAAGAGTCAAGAAAGCCTCAGGAGTAATCTTCCTTGTCACAGTAGTGATGCACACAGGTCTAAGAAACAGGAGAGCCTTGGTAGGTCTCCCTTGTTACAGTGATAATCCAAGTGTGATTAAAGAGGGTACTAGACAGGAAGAGCTATCTGGAGATAATCTTCATACAGTCAAAAGACAGGCAAGAATTGATCAAACTGTAAAGCAAGCTTTCTGCAGCCTTCGGGAAGAAGTGAAGAAATCTTTGAGAACTATTGTAAAAGAATATCCCAGGACAGCCCTCAAGGCTATGTGAGGTGGACCAGGAGAAGGGAGTCATTCTCCTGATCAAACACTCTTTGTTGAATCAGAAGCTAGTGCAACTGATTGTTGGAAAATAGATAAATATTTAGTCAATTCACTAGGATGAGTCATTCTCCTGGTACTATTTTCCTTTGGATGTTGCATTGTTTTCTATATTAGTGGTAGGGTTAGAGTAGGTTTTTGGACAGAGGACGGATACTGTTTATTTGGACGAACATCCTGATGATGAGCACTCAAATTGCTATTTGTTTAGGTAGTGATAACCCTTTAGAAATAGGGAGAGTTAGGGTATTTGCTTTATTTCTAAAGGAAAACTTGTTGAAACATGTCACTCCTTTCTTCAATTCCTTACTCCACCTCACCACACAAGTTACACTGGAACAGGCCTAACCGTTACCATTAGGGACACCAGCTGCTACTGTAATGCAACATCTCTATACAATGCTTTTCTACTGGCTAATGATTTACCCCTCCCTCCCCTAACCTGACTATGATACACACCAGTCTCTTGCTCTGATTTAAAAAAAAAAAAGATTTCCACTTTGCAAATGCCAGATTGTATCACTTTTTGTGAAGGGCAGACGCACCTTGGAAAAATGAAATATCCCCACATGTAAAATGCCATCTTCAAACATGCTGTTAGCCACACATTTCCTCTGGGATCAAAACTGTAACCATCAACAGAAGCAAATCAGATTCTCATTGCATCACTTAAGATGATAAGAAGGAATCCAAACATATGCCAGGCTTATTTCTAGCATAGCCTCCACTGATACCGTTGTTAAGATATGATATGATATTTTATTTATAACGCACTCATACATGACAATACTGGCATGATCTGGACATAACCAGGTTGGCGAGGAGGGAGTTCCTCTCTTCTGGACTTTGGAGCTGGGGGTTCTCAGATCAGCTATGCTTTCAAATAGTATTCTAAAATCCGTGAAAATAAATTTGACATGCTACACAGTAATTTGTCTGAATTATAGCTGGATTACAGCTTTCTAAAGATAAGGTATTTAGTATGCTTCACAAGCATGAACTGGGCCATGATGTACTACAAATTGATACTATTTTGCTTGGGGAATTCACAAGTTTACCCAGTCACGTAAATTCCAAAAAGCTTGTCCATTTGCTCTTGTGCCAGTGCACGAAGCACAAGTCATCTTTGGATGGCATGCGTCCCTGTGGATGCCAATATCGCATGTCTCAGCTAATACCACAGCTTTGCATGCACAATGGCTACATATAGGCTGCTGGCTCCGCGGGCACTCTTATCTGTTGGTACATGTGCCAACAGGCTGGCCCAACCCTTGAAAAATATGCGGCAACAGACTTTAACATGACGCAAAAGCTCTAGCTGTCAGGACATGAAAGAGAAGATAAACACACTGCTTTCCTCTATGATTTCTCCAGAGTGTTTTTGCAAAGGTTTAATAGGGCACTGGCAGTGTCAAGGAACTGACATTTATTTCCAGATGTGTAAAAAAAGATCTGAAAGTGGAGTGTCATGGGTGATAAATCATGCCACACACGAATGGCCAGAACTGTTCCTATTCTCCCTCATGCAATATTCCTGCAAGAAGCATCACTCACGCATACCATCATACCCTGTAATTGGAGCTTCACTCTTCAGAGGCTGAACAGAAAACTGTTTTTCAAGCAGTCGCCTTTTTGCGTTTCACAAACACATGTTTCTGTTCTGCAAATAAGTAGAAGTATCGACATTTTGGTGACTCAATTTAGTAGTAATCTCTGTGTATATAAGTGAAGCGTGTTCAGATTTTGTTTGCCCATCCATCCATGTATTCATCACTCAATTAATAATCATTCAAATTGTGGCTGTAAAAGTTGATCAGCACTCAATGGCATCTGTGTGTGTGTGCGTGTGCGTGTGCGTGTGCGTGTGTGCAAGCACTTGTGTGTGTTTTCGTGGTGACTCAAAGATAAAATACCCTTTCCCAACAAAGACAACATTAATTTTAATAATGTAAAATTAAAGAAAGACAGAGCTGATGTGCTCAGTACACTTTCCTGACCTGTTGGAACATTGATGCGAACAATGGCCAACCTATCGAAAGATGTAATATTGGGATATAGCATGAAAAGCAAGAAGGATATGGGAGCCATGTTCATCTTGTTGATCCCAAACTCTGGCATCAACGTGTAAGGTTTTTCAGCCATAAGTCTTCAAATCTCCTTTTCTTGCATTCATCGGTTTCAGAATAAGACACATGGAAGCATCTGATTTCCAAAGTTTAGCTCAAATCACGCTCACGTCAGATCCACAAAAATACACCAAACTATCATGATCTGTTGAAATTGTAGAAGCTAGTCTGTATGCGCAGGTTATACATCAGCAATACATATGCAGTTATTTAGTATAATGCTATACGTGAAAATACATTTCACTACCCAAACACACAACATGTATAAGAGACCACAATTCATGTGAAATTCATAAATATAATCACAATATACTATAATAATATTATCCTTATATAAAAAATATGGTTTAGGAAAAGAAAGTATAAACACATATTGTAAAAACAACAAACAGATGGTATTGCCTCCCAAACACGTTATTTTAAATATTAAGAAAACAGATAATACATTGTTCATATCGATACAATCGTCTTACTAATTCTCAAAGCTGCCACCAACTCTCATCCCAAGCTCGAACATGTGTCACAGTCATGTGCTCGAAGCAAGTAAAACAAGGCAAAACATCATTGAACAAAGCTGCGTAGCCTTGCTTAAGGGCAGAGGTTGCTAGACCTAGGCATCAAATAAGAATGGCCGAAAAACATTACATGTGATATATGTTCTTCAACATCAACATTACAATGGCAAAACATTCCTCCAATTGGGGACCATTTTGCAGTAAAATAACACAAGGGGTATTGAGTAAAACAGAAATGGCCAATGAACCTTCTAGCTAGGGGGTAAGACATTAATGACAAGTAAATTGGCTCTTCTCCCTGTACACAAGAACATGGAAAAAGGACCAGAAAGGAAATGTTGCCTGAATTGTCATATTCTGCACAATATTACTTTCCTCAGAATAAACCTAGGTATAAAGTTTGAATCGGAGATAGTCATAGAATGTTTAAAAAAAGACATATGGAAATTGCATGGACGCACAAGTATTTTCTACAACATGATGCCATTGTATAGTCCTACAATGTCTCACAGTAAAGACATCAATTACAATCTCATAGCCGAAAATAGCCTTTTCATTTGACAAGCAGACAAAAGAGTTCAAGACAAAGTAGGCTTTTGAGAAATTAAATCGAAATTATCATCTAAATATAAGAATTCCTGAACTGTAAATGCTCTGACAACCTGTAAGGACCTGATAACGTGACGTTTCAATAAGTCTAGTTAAGGGGCACACACTCAGCTGACCTTCTGCACCCAGCCGCAACATTAAGCTTCATAGGTTTTTATGACTCGCAACAGTGCCCCTCCTCCATATTGTTTTGCAAAAGATAACACTCCATTGCTGGCTTGTTGTGTTCATATTCCCACCATATCTACATGAGGTGACCATGTATTCATGCCCTAGAAACATACCTCAAGATAATAAAACGTGGGAGCTCTTTTGAGAAGCTGATCTGCTATATAAAACATTATATTTTGTATTTTTACAGTGCTCAGCGCTGAAAACTCTGATTCACATAATGGGACTGTGTTGACCGTTACAGGACATGTTCAGAAGCCGCAGAGAAAGCCTGCCCGTATAGTAACGATAGCATCTCCCTTTTGTACATTTTTATCATGAATGTTACTATTACGTCGATTACTTGTTGCTTCCTTTAACCCCAGTGATTGCACAGTTGCCTTAATCCAAAGAATTCAACAACTGACCATTTCTTCAGTATCTGTATCCTATGAAATTTGACAAGATGCCTCTATTTTGATCTATATAGAAAGTCGTCATCGATGAACACCATTGGGTGTTTGCATTCGGTATCTATGAACAGTCCGATGGTGTGGGCCCAATGCATCATCCACATATGAAATGTGTAGGTTTATGCACATAGGTTTATGTAAAGGAGATGCCTGCCCAGCACACATCATAAAAGAAGCTGCAAGAGACCTCTCCCCTTTCATCTCCAAACTGATCAACGCCTCTTTTGCCTCTGGCACGGTCCCAGTCAATTTCAAACAATCCTGTGTTCTCCCTCTTCTGTAGAAGCAAACCTTAGACCCACTTATCGCCACCAACTACCGCCCCATTACAACCGTACCATTTTTACTCAAAATCCTGGATAAAGAGGCATACCTGCAGATCCAAAAATACCTCGAACTGCACAAACTCCTAGGGGTCAGGGAATCAGGATTCCGACCACTACATGGAATGGAAACCACATTGATAGACCTGAAGACTCAAATCGATGAGCTGAGAGATAAAGGGAAGACACCACTACTGTTGCTACTCGATCTCTCAGCTGCATTCGATCTGGTGGACCACAAGGTCCTCTGTAGGCATCTTGATACAGCAGCCCATTCCTCCATGGGTGCTGTCAAGTGGATAGAATCATTCCTGAGTGACAGAACCATCAGAGTATTCTCACCCTCAGCAGCTGCTGATCCTACCCCAATCATGTGCGGGGTCCCCCAGGGCTCTTGCATGTCTCCAACTCTGTACAACATATTCACCAAACCATTGTTCGATGATCTGGATCTTCTGGGTGTCACCTACACTAATTTACACAGATGACACTCAGATTCTCCTCCCACTTTCTGGGTATCATGGCAGGGACCTGACGTAGGTGAATAGAATCTACCTCATCATTCAGGCATGGATGGCCACGCATGGTTTATGCCTGAATGATGACAAGACAGAGCTGATTATCCTCGGTACCCCCGCCAATATCTGTAAACTAGGTCAGGAATACGCTTCCTTCATCATTGATGGCAACAATACCATAGTCTCTAAGGAGGTAAAAACCCTCCGTTTCTACCTGGATGCCACAATGTCCTTCAATAGACAACTGAAATCTTTGGCATCCACTACAGTTTACACATGCAAGCTTATTAGAGCAGGTAGGCCCTTCCTTTCCAATGACAGCTGCATCATACTGGCCAGAGCATTAACCTTCTCAAGATTACACTACTGCAATGCTCTCTACAGTAGTGCCAATAAAGCCAGTATCCAAAAACTCCAAATACTACAAAACAACGCCCTCAGAGCTGCACTGGGCATCAACAAAAGAGTACACATGACCGCAATCAGACGCCAATACAATTGGTTGTACACCCATAACAAAATACAACTAAAAATCGCCTCCCTGACACACAAAGCATTGCACAATGCTGCACCTAAGTACCTAATTGACTAAGTATCTAGAAGAATCTCCAGCAGACCAACTAGAACCGTCAATACTAACTGCCTGCTAGTACCTAGGTTCAAATCTTCCAAGATCGGTGGCAACAGTTGCCCTTTGAAGGCCGCAAAACTCTGGAACTCCCTGCCACATGAGCTGAGAGCTGACCTGCCGTACCCTCACTTCAGAAAGAACCTCATCACCCACCCCAATCTGATCCAGAACTAGCTTCCTCTGACACTTTTGCATTCCAGTATTATCTGCCTCTTAAGAGTATAAATGTATGCAGACGTTTGTATACTATGATGTAAACAACCCCGTCTTTTGTGAAAATTGACTATTTGTATATTGTATATTATTATATCTATTGTGAAATCTGACTACCTGTATAATGTACTTTGTACACTATGTAACCAAGTAAGCCTGGCATAACCTTGCCGCACCCTGTTACCCCCGGGTCTGGTGCGCCTTATACATTCAATAAACAAACAAATAAACAAACAAACACAGATGAAGAAACAATCAGTCAAGTAGCCAGCACATGCTGCTCATATGAACTTCCACGATGTCACTCAGCTACTCATTGTCAATTGTGTCAAATGTAGCTATCAATCATAATAACAAAAACAAGAAAGCACCCTCGGCATCCAAGATGCCTAGGAATCATTCAGAGCATACCTAGTTGTTGTTTTAGTACTGCAGCCAGGTCAGAAGCCGTATTAACATGAATCATATTTGTGAAGGTTTGGCGCAGCAATTGGCTGTTCTATGGGGGAATATATCTCCATTGAAGTCCTTAACATATGTTAATAGCTAATACCTTGATGAAGGTCACAAAAGAAGTAGGAAACAAATGGAAAGGCAAGCAATGGTAGCATTTAAAAGAGTATTTTTTTCCAGCCACATACCAGCCTCCTTTTTGTGGGTAAATGCACATGGTATGTTGATGTTTAATGTCAAACAATTTGTCAAATAATTATTTTCTGCAATATGGTCAGTGGCAAAAGAGGAATTTCATAATTGAAGGGGTATGATCATTTGCCATGAATATGGGGGCTTGACAAAGCATAGCGAGGAAGCCCAAGCCGAAGCAGATGTGATTAATGGTTGGAGGAGGTTTATTAGGTTGAGAATATTTTTAAAATCTAAACTTAAAATGGTGCATTTTAAAGCACACTTTTTGTTAGAAATTGGATAAAAAGCCACTCAGTTTGCAATCAATTTTGTAGGTTAACACATGAAAAATCTAATAATTGCCAAGAAACCAAAAGTGCAATAGAGCATTTTCCAACACAAGTTAATGATGTATTTGCCCACAATATATTTCAGAATTCTGCCAGTTAAATAAAAAATGTTCTTGCTTGCTGTGCCCGTACGTAGCCATTATGGCTGTGCTAATATATTGTAGTAATACCATATAAGAGCTTATTCATGTTTGCTTTTCCCATAATCCCACTTATGATACAATAAGGGAAAATGTCCAAGAAGACTTTGCCAGAAGACATTCTTTTTTGCATGGCCTTTAATGCAAGTATGAAATGCCAAGCCACTGTAAGAAAACAACTCTATACAGCCCGCACCGATGCAGGCCAGTTTGGTCACATAAGAACACGCATGTAGACTTTGCTCATAAAGCCAGTGAAAAACACCATGCCACTGTAAGAAAACATGTCCTTATTGGGTGTGACAATATAGGCCAGTGTGGCCACTTAACAGTGTTGGCATTGCCCATAATGTCAGTACAAAATGTCATGCCACTTTAAGAAAATGTGTCCATACTGCCTGCATCAGTGTACCCCTCTCTACTCCAAAGTAAGCACACTAGTGTTAGCTTTTCCCATAATACTAGCACAAAGAATACATATGCCACTATAAGATAACTTGTCCGTTATTGCTGCCTCTGCACCAGTGCAACTCCCTAATTAGAGACTTCCTCCGTGACCTTCATATATTTATGGACACACATTCTTAAATGAACCCATACAACATACACTCTATTGCATCAGCATGAATACTGATACAACATACACTCTCTCTATCTCATTCACACATGGGCGCCCAAACTTACACACTGTACCTCATTTGCGTGTTCATGCCTATACTGCATAATGCATACTGACTGCACACTCTGTCACACACATTCACATTCACACTTACACAGACATACATGCACACATGCAGGCATAGATACAGATTTTCGTTTCTTACCTGCTGTCCTTCCAGCCCCTAAACGCTGCCTCGCATGCTGCCAGGATTGTCCTCTAGCTCCATGCACCATGCAAACACGAACTAGGAAGCTCATAGAACTTCCTGTTTCCTGACATGTGTGGTGGAGCTAGAGCAGCACCATCTCACCACCCCTTGCTCTCTGAATGTGCATGACGGTGCAGAAGAACCCTTTTGCACATTTGTCCCTGCAGTATCAGAACATACATTGACAATGAGCCACTCCAGGCTAGGGAAAGAGAACACCCTAGGCCGAGCATGAACCATTGTGAATGTCCACCGAAGTACTATGATTTCAAAGGGGAACCACACTTCACTACACAGTCAAACCCAGCCGGGGAGTGTGAGCCCAGGGACTTGTTGCAGCTGTGCACACACTAAGGGCCTAATTCACAGAACCTTTAGCGTGGAGCAAAGTGACATTGCACTACAAAAAAAACCACTCTGCATCATGCTAAATGGGCCTAATGCAAAGAAAAAGCTCTACGCCCACGCGGTGCATGGTGCAAAGAGACCTTTTCTAGTTCAAAGTTACTCCGCTCTATGAATTAGACCTGGTGCAAAGTGTATTTTGCAGTGCAAAGTCACTTTACTCCACCCTCAACGTTCTGTGAATTAGGCCCTCAGGGCTTAATGCAAACAAGGGTTTTATGATGGCAAAATCCCATTGGCAAACGCTCTGTGAATAAGGGCTTCGGTGTTTTAGTTTCACTGGCTTTACTCCTCCATAATACGGAGTTCATCCATACCCGATTGCTCATTAAAGCCGTGCCATCCCTGATTTTGAGTTGTAGGGAAAGAGTAGGCAAGAGGAAACCAGCTAGATTGCCCACGTAAGGAGGAGTTTCACAAGAACTAAGTCATTTGTCTAATGGCAGAGAAAGACTCAGTCAGCTGTGAAACCTCTTAATTCGAATTCAAATTTGTGCTTGTCAAAATCAGATACAATTCATTAGAACTCTCTTTGCACCATAATGGAATCCTTACCTCTCTTGTCCAACAAGGGCACCATTAAAACATGTTTTCACCCTTGATGGTTCACCTGTGAAGGGTATTACAATAAGGACAAACATTGCCCGGGTACAAAACGTGTTCTTTCAATGCCGTTTTGCGCCATGGCAAATGAAGTGGAAGAAAAAGGTATTTTGTAATAAGGTAATGTTTACCCTAGTGCTAAAAGTGTGACAAACTAAACTTGCACCGGTGCAACATTTCTGCAATATGCCCCAGAAAGGTACCTTGTAGAGATCAAATAAAGGTCAGGTTTTCGCAAATGATTACACCTGCTTGTCTCCTCTGTTTATATAGGTGTGGATTCAGAAAATATTCTGTTACTTTCCTACATTTATTCCACATAGAAGTGAACAAAATCCTTTCAATATGCTCATGGGAGGATTAGAATTAGTGGGCACGGGGCACGCTGGGCAAGTGGTTTACGCACACCAATGCACATCCCTGCTTCACAGTAGGGTGCACTTTGATGTGTGGCATTCTATCCATTGTTACCACTCCCCTGTGCTTGATCCCACCTGTGGAGGCCAGGTGCACAGGGAGGTGCAGCTGATGCCAGTATTTCCACACACCAAGAAATGTTCAGGTTTCAAATGAGCATTGCTATTTATTACACACTGCCACCTAGGAAAGTCTGCTGGAAATGTGCAGTGGCACGCCCTTTAAGGCCCATCCCTCATAAATGTGTTCGGGGAAGATGGCCGACCACGCACGCATACGAAATCAGGTGCCCAATGCATATCTACACTTAGATATGAGAGGGAGCGCTTCAAGCACCCGGTGCCCACAGTAGGGTGACCATATTTCCAAAATGAAAAACCGGGAGGACCAACAACATAAAAGAGGGACTACCCCATTGCAGTCCACCAATTACCGCGCCTCCCCCAACACGCCCCACAACCACCATCCAATCATATTTCCAGCACTTCTCCTTTCTATAAACTGTATATGATTAATTTGTGCAGTTTTGTATGTGAATCTTGCCATGCCAATTCAGAACAGGCGTTTGCTCTAATTGATATAACATTGCTTGCTGAACACTCATTTTCGAGCCAGTCTCTGTGGCACAGTCAGTGAGCTTTGTGACTTGTACCTGAAAGGTTGGGGGTTCGAGCCACACCTCCAACATCAAAATTCTGAAAGTGTTGTGACAAAAAATTTCCAATTTTAATGACCTTAGCCACCCAACCGTGCAAACCCCGGACGGAAAAACTCCCGGGACCCCGCCGGGACGTCTGGTCACCCTAGCCCACAGCCAGTCCATTCCCACGTCAGGTAAATCTCTGTTGTGTATCAGAATGACGCAAATATCTCCTGTGTGCATGCACACACTCATACCCTTTGTTTGACCACCACATTATTTAAAGATATGCGATTTATATATCATGCCTACTTGAACTAAATTCATATTTAAATTGCCTTCTTCATACTACATCAAATTATGGTATGACCTGAGTGAGCTAGTGAATTGTTTCATCCTATAAACTGCCCCAAGTGGGGCTGCCAACACATGGTTTTAAAGAGTATGCTCTCGTCAGCCATTTTGGAAAGGCAATGCCTAGAGTCAAAGGCAACCCAGTGGGAGGTTTACCAACGCAATGCTGCAGGGCACACAGCTGTAGCTAGTCATGCTTTAAATGGCGATGGCTAGTTTTTCAGAACTACTCTCTAATTCATGTGTGACCTTTCTCAGACAGAATGCTAATGTTAATGTTTCGAAAAGCGCTTTCTTGTTTTATGGAGTGATCAAATATGAATATGTCTTGGCGGGATGGAGTCCTGCGAGTGTAATTAATACTTAAGAGAAGGTGAATGCTCGTTTCTTATTACAGGTCCATCAAAGCCTACCTGACATTTCAACTATCTAGACATGGTGTGACTTTGAGAACCTCTCATCAGGAGGCTGGTGCGGGCGAGACTAATTGCAAGGTGTGCCCTTCGTACATACTGTAAACATTTGCATTTAGATTAGATAGCTGTCATGCATGTTAGTAAGGGGTTCGATGAATGAGCAGGCCTTCATTCCTATTAAAGTGGAACTAGTGTAGTGTGTCCGGTATTGACCCCAATGTTCCAAGCCGTGTGCACACATATTCGATACAATTCTGTGTTATATTATTTTCGTTGGACATGCAAGTCCCCTCTCTGAGCTTGATTTGTGAGACCCAGTTTGATAAGTGATTTAAAAACAATGCAGTAAATCACGAAACACTCCTCCTACTTGTGTTACAAACAAGGTAATATCACAGAAATTATGATAACAATGTGTTATTGTTTGTAATGCACTCACATTAGTGTGTGGCTCTCAAATAGGGGTGGATAAAATGGGTGAATTTCACTCTGTGGTAAAACTGACGCATTTCAGGCAAAAGTCTGCCATTTTGTTTTACCTGCAAAGGAAAATTGACCATTTCAGGGGCTTCACTGACTTAAATCTAGTTTTTTTTATTTTATTTTTTAATGTTTGTGTTTTGCCAAAGAAAAAACTAAAAATCGGATCTTTACCCCCCTGAAATTTCGTTTCCCCCTGAAATGTCGTTGTTTGATGTGTTGCGGGCCACACAAAACACATTTAGGTGGAAAACGAAATTTCCAAGGAAAGAAAAAGTGGCAAAAAATGTGGTGGAAAATGAAAAATACAGCCTGACTTGCGAAACTAGTGAATATGTGGCAATGTTAACCAGTTTCACTTTGCCAGTGATAATTTCGCTATGCATACCACCACTTGGCATTCAGCTTTGTAAGCACAACCCATATGATTTGAAATAATACATATTTGGGCATGCTTAAACTGCAATGCGTTCCTTAGATACATTAAAAACATAGCCTATTCCTTTATTTTAGGAGTTGTATAATGCAAGACTTTGCAATCGAGACGCTTCAGCAAGCCACATTTGCGTAGGAGTCAGAACACACCAGTACGCAAATTAAAAATGACTCAGGGCCCCTTCTTTTTATGTGTAAACATTTAATTGAATGCACATACATTCCAAGAAATCTTGCAGTGTTGACAATTGAAAATTGAAAAGCAACAGCAGGACACATCTTGACACGCATAATGGCGGAAGATATTTTTATACGGTTGGCACTATTAAACCTGATAACAGTTGAGGGCACAGTATTATAAAGAACAGAAATACAGGCAATTGTCACAAACAATTGTTACCACTCCCAAAGCAGATATAACCAGCCCTTGCATGCATACCCTCATCTGAGCCCCAATAAGCAGCCTTCCGGACCTAGCATCCTCCCTATTCTCGAGTTAGGGAAGCATATTATTCCAGCATCATGTTAGTGAGGTTACGGGCTAAAGTAGCCTTAGTTTTGGTTTGGTCTACAGAAGTTAAAAGCCAGAAGCGGATACCAGTTGGGAATCAGAATCCCATTGATGACTGATCATGGTCAGTGGAAATGGACATCTTACTGATGACATAAAAAGTGAAGCATTGGTGGGAGGAACCTCAAGTATAGCAATCAACTTGGATTAGTTGTCAAAGGCTTAAAGCAAAGTCCATGATTCCCGGTCTGCCATTCGTTACGAGGAGGACATTTTATGATCAAATAATGTTCTTGAGCATGTCATGTAGAAATGTTTCCTCAATCCTTCTCACTCCTCCCTGTTTGGACTTTTCTTTTGTGCATGCAGAACTGCCTCATTGTTTTACTATTGCTGACTAAACCTACAAAGAGGGCCAGTTTTTAACATCTCACCGTAAACTATGTGATTTTTATGTTTCTGATTTGTCAGCACAGGATTGCCTAAATGGGTGGATGAAATATTAGACCCGTGTTTTTTGACCTACATGTTGATGGATGTGAACCAGGAAGATGCTGACTTAAAAAAAAAAAGCTATTTTGGACATCAAAGGAGAACACTGACAAGATCTACTATATTGAAATCTCTGCGGACATTGAGAAGGGTCCTGAAGAAGTGCAGTTTTAGTTGGTAGTCATCTGTAACTTTTAGTAGAGGAGTACTATTGCCCTATCTATGATAACATGTCAGCTTCTTACTTCTGGAGGTGGGGTGTGTCTGTGATGAGCATGGAAACAAAGATACCCACCTTTTTCACCACCGTTGCTATTTTGGGGATGATGACTGTGGATCTTTAGTTATTCAATATCCTGCAGTTGAGTATTTTAAAGGGAACAGATGATACTCGTTCTTTAAATGCTTGTTTATGAAGTCAACCATAGGAGGTTTGAGGACGTTTGCTGGCAAATTCCTTGTGGGGTGGTATTGTTTGGTGAGATAACATTGAAAAGCTTTTTGAACACTGTGCTATGGTTCATGAGGTTTATTGTCACAAATGCCAATTTCTCAATGGTTTTACAGTGCCATTCAGGTAGTATCATACAGAGATGAGGCCCCGAAGAAGGTGTCCACTGATACTGGTCAACATGTGGGTGGTGTGTATGGTGAAGCACTATGGCAGGTGGTGGAACGGTTGGGAGTTTGTGATGGCCAGGTGGAGTCAGACAAGGTTCATGATCTACCCTACATTATCAGACTGATATGTGCTTTGTTTCATTAATATGCCCCTCCAAGTTGTTTCACTAATACATGTTTGTCTCAACAAATATACCATACTGTAAGATGATTAAGAATCAATTCCAAGTTAAGTTTCTTTTTTCTTTATTAAATCGGCACTCTACAGAAAAAAAACTGCATGTGGCCTTCTATAAACTACCAATAAATAAAGAAATATAAATGGCAACATATCTGCAATCCAGTCAAGCACCAACTTATTCTCTCAGATCAAACTGATGTAGCACGTCCAGTCGCCTGCACAAGGAATTGCAAGAAAGGAGGAGCAGAAACAGGCCAAGCGAAGGGGATGCACGATTATCTGCTCACTCAGCTTGGTCGCCATTCACATGACAGAGGCAGCAAGCAGATTTTACATTGCAGCGGTAACAACAAGCACCAACAGCAATTGACTAAAATTAACAAAATATATTTGAGGCAGCTCATATCAAGTAGTCAGGCCACAAAAAGTTCAGAGCAACTCAAGCGACATTGAAGGAGCCATATGGTAATGGAAGTTGAGTGAGAATGTGGTTGGACACATCAACTCTGCTGGCTGACTAATTTCACCATTCCTGTTCATCCTTCGGTCACATACACAACACAGCACCCTTTGAACAATTTCTAGGCATCTACCCGCTGTTTTGAAGGAAACATTCACGTATGCACAGCTTATGTTTTATTGCAGTTCTCCAATCCGTTCCCTAACCAATATTATCCACAGAGGGTGGCCAATTGACATTTTAATCCTATTTCTGCATCAAATTCCAAAAGGGTTATTCAAGATCATTAGCCGCTTTCTGCCTCGGCTCGACTGCGCTGCTCACCTGGAAACAGTACTGCTTTCCAAGAAGACTCGTCTCCTCCGCTCGTTTACGCATCCCGGGAAGGCTGATTCATCTCACCTGGGATTTTTGTTGTGTTCCTTTATGGAAACATGACCTGCATGTTGGATGTCTTATTGTTCACAGCGGTGTCCTGGTAACCTGTCTGTGCTGTGTTACAGATGAGAATGCATGTGGGTTTAGTTTTCAGATTCTCAACATCTTGGGCTAAAAGACGCCCACGCGTCCATTGAGACATTGAACCCGCTAGCCGGGTATGAAGGAAGGCCTGCGTGTGTTTGTATGAGTGTCCAATATGCACATAAATAGATCTCAGCTTAATATTTAACCATTACAAGGGGGAGACATACTCCTCTATCTCGATGCTAAATGAACTTTTTTTAAGATGCACATTTTTAGGTTTATAATTTAATTTCTAAGGGCAAAAAATACATTCTTGTTATTTTACTTTACTTCTTGTTGGGTGTGTGTAGATAACTATGTTGATTTCAATCACGCTATATTACACTGCAAAAGTCAAACGAGGAATAAGAAGCACAACAACAACAAAAAACACAAAAAACAATAAACCTTTCAGTGAATCAGAAACCTTGCAAGACATTACAACAGTGCCAGGATACACTCGGATACATTAATTACATTAAATACAGTAGCTGGACTTCCTACTCAAAGTTTTTCTTCTACTAATTTCTGTCTGCTCAGTATGTATGAGACACGCTGTTGATTCCCCTATTAATATGTTACAAGTCACATAGAAAGGAAGATATTGAGGCCTGTCCAGCAAGGAGAGACTATGTTTTATTTAATTTTAAGATATCTTTTAAAATTAAAATGGAACTGACGATTCGGCCGCAGGCAACCCAATGTTTTTTTGCAGACTTGGCAGGTGAGTTTCAACACTTCAGCATGTTTCATGGGCCTGGAATGAACCAGTTAGTCTACGACAACTAGGAGTGTACCGCATGGCATATATAGTATTCAACCAAATACCGAATAGTTCATCAAGCATTCGATCAAAGCTGAATATGAAGCAGAATCGTTTTTTTATATTTGATAAAGCATGTTCAAAACTTAAAATACACATAAAAAAAAGAAAAAGAACATTTTGAATATGTTTTCCCATGTCTCATTTATTTCTATTTATTTTAATCAACATCTCATTCTCATTTAATGCACACATTCTGGAACAAAGAAGAGTAATACAAAAGCAAAGACCATAGGTATGGAAGGATGTTGTATATGCAAAACCAGTGCTACTAAAAGTGGAAGGTTTCAAGGATGCAAAGTACTAGGTTAGGTTTTAATAAACCTAAGGGATACTGCAATTTACAAAGCCCATTTGGAATCACAGACCTTGCAATCTCTTGTAAGCTAAGGTAGCTTAGATGGAAAATGTATTTAAATCATGTCTTTCAGCTCACACAGTACACAATGGTTTCAGTCAGTTTGTGTAGAACACACGGCGAAGGTACACGTGTGGTAAGTGGACAATATCTCCTTACTAGTTTCGAAGCGGGGACTCCCTCCTCAATATGTCAAACATGGGAGGGGACTCTGCTAGAAAGGCAGATAGGGTTGGAGCAGGAGCACCCCTAAGGCCAAAGTGCTGGACTCTGTCAAACCTACAAACTCGAAGACAGCACTTGCCTGTTGGGCACTCACTCAATTTCACCAAATCTCAATCCTCGTCCACTTACCCCACCTACTTGCCACCTACATGCCACCTCACTAGAGGACGCAGGGCTCTGTGAATGTCTCTGTGTCTCGCTCTTGAACCCTCCATCCCACAAGACCAGCAGGTACAGTTCTCTCTGTCAATCTCTGACCTCTCTTTATTGTTCCCTCTGTGACAGACTGGGCTGTAATGTTATTTGAGATATTTTCCAATAAGCACGTTTTTCCAAGAGACCAATACGGGTTGGGAAATGTCAATGATCTCTTGCATGCCTGACATGTCTCTGCCCCTTATTGATGTAGAAGAGGCAGTTCACCTGTCTGGAAGTCTTTTGATTTGCAAGCATCTTCTCCTCTTACCAATTTCTCCAGCAGAGCTTAGATCCTTGCCTATGTCGCACAGGGACTCCTGGGACTCTTCACTCCTATCTCTCTATCATGCCTCTGACAGACTGGCCCAGAAGGCAACTGGAGATATTTACTAATTAAAGATCCTAAGAGGACTCCTAACCCAGTGCATGTCACTCTGCCTGTCATATAATTGACTACCTCAGTCCTACTCTTCTCCACTACTGTTTCTTCAGGAATTCCAATTCCTACATGGGCATTTCACATAGGAAATGATCACCTCTCACTAATTCTCCTCTCCAAATAACAAACATATGCACTGTGGTCTTAAATTTAATCAGGAAGGCTTTCAGAGAATGTTTCATTCCCTTTCCTTTTCCAATCTGTACTCCATATTTGCCTCTCTGAGTTGTTACATTACATTAAAATGAGAAGACAAAGGGGGTCATTCTGAGATTGGAGGCAGCCATGGTGCTATTAGCACCATGGCTGCCTCCAATACCGGGTCTGGGTCCGGTCTGGCTGAATGGGGATTTACCGGGTCATTCCGCCCTGGAGGACCCGGTAAGTCCCCATTCAGTAAACCATTCCCCATTCCCATTTGAGCCCCCATAGGGGTACCATTATTAGCTCCAAGGTCACTTAACGGGAACCGCAGAGAACGTGTGGTCAGACCACCCGTTCCTGCTGGGACCCGCTAGGGGACCTCGGAATTGGGCGGTAACGGTTTTCCGGCACCGGCATCCTTACCGGTGCCCATTACCCCAAACCGCCCAACTTGGAATGACCCCCAAAGTGTTTGTCTGCAGCCGAATAGCAAGAAATGATTTGTCTGGAGCTGAATAGCTATTTTTTGGGGGGGCAGAATTGGGCTGAACATTTACTTGAAGCCGAAGTTCGGTATAAATCTAGCCACAACCCATTGAGGGCTCATTTTCATGGTCACGGCCCCTGCAGAAAATAATTAGTGGAAGCTCAGTCTCAGACTGATAACAAACCGTGGGTGGAGTTTTCACTGGCACATAGACATTGGTGGATACTGCACTGGGATCCGCTGTGTCTCCCATATTGGAATTCTCAGAATAATGCTTTGCTCAAATTCATGGGACAAGGGGCATGCTGGTCCATAATTGACTTGAATGCCATGTATTTCAGCCAGTCAGAATGGCGATGCATTTTAGCCAATTGGTTGGCTGCAAGACAGGCACTACTGGCCAATCATGGCATGGGAAATGCTCTGATTGCTGAAATGTCTTTACTACTTTTGGTGGTAATGTTCAGCGTATGATTGGATGGCTTCTGCATGATTGGGGTGGCCAGTTCAGTGAGGGGCAGGGGAGGACCTAAATTCAGTACCCTGGGCAAAATGGCACAGAGGACCTGAAAAACATCCAATCCACCAATCTGAATGGCCGTGCAAAAATGCAAATATTCCGAAAAATGAGTGAAATAAATGTAAAGAAACAGGTAGGTTATCTTTAGACAAAACAAACAGAAACTAAAGTGGCAAATATTTATCATAGAAAAATGACAAATTAGAAAATCCTAACTCATTTTAATCTTACTGAAAATCAATGTTTTTATACAATAAACGTCATGACATTATGATGCGCTTTAAAAACAGAGAGCCTGATTTACAACAGCTTTTTCAATGGGATTTTCCCATTTAAAAATATTTTGAAATCATGCTCAGTGTATCAAGAGTATACAAAAAACCTTATTTTAGTTTACAAAACACTTTCATACTGACTGTCATATTGTGACGCCATTCAACATTAAGTGCCATGGCATTCTGTAAATGTTCCTATAATCTGCTTGATTTTTAGTCCACAATAAACATGATTTGGGTATTTGGAATTTGAGTTGAACATTTTTTGGCGGAAGTCTGAGCAAGAACTTTTTTTTGATCTAGCTCTGATCTATCTTTTGTCTTTTTTTCTGGGGGAGGGTGGTTTGGAGGAGTTTATTAACATCGAAACTCGTGTTAAAAATATAAACCTTCCACCCGAGTTATGGTCAAATTTGAATTGAATGTTTTTCAACTAAGTGCATTCAATGCAAAACACAAATGTTCTGGAGAGTGACCTTCAGGATTCACACTCCAGGTAATGTGCCAGTGCCCTAGGTTTCTTGCACAGACCTGCGTGCTGGGATCCTTGGATGATTGTGCAAGGGGACTCGCCCTCCTCCAGGCCCTGATCCAGGCATCTGGCTAAGAAATATCCAAGTGTAAAATAACAACCGAAACATGACACTTGATGTGATCAGATATGGGAAAGTCCACCCCGCGTGCTCCTGTGAATGCGAATCTTTCTAGCCTAATGTGATTTTCAAGCGCTCGCCCATGCATTTGTTTCAAGAAGGGCTGAATATGATAATTTTTCAAACCGCATGGAAACTGTGTTTAATGCTGAACGGAACAGCATGTTTCCTGGGAGACCTGTGGTTCCAAGAGCACATTACACCCACTCGTTGCAAACTGCACAGGCTGCCTGCGAAGTGATATTTGCAGTTGAAGCTTTTAGCACAGCAGCTTGATGCCAAGGTGTCTATGGCTAGAAAAACTGCAGTCAAATACACGGAGTCAGTCATTAACCCATCAGATGCCAGAAGCTGGTTGTGTTGAAAATACCAAGGAAAGCCAATTTGTGCTGCTCTCAGAATGAAACACCCATTTATAAACCATTGCCACATGGTTAGCAGTACAACATGTGTATTTGAGCTAAAAACAAGTGCATCTTCATTCTGTGTAGCCCACACCATAAACTAAATTGCCGGAAGGTGCAGCAGCAGAGTGTTTGCCAACTGCGAACGGTATCACTATATATTATCCCCACCAAAAATATTGCCGTATATATGGTCGTCTGGAACGGCTATCAATATAGGTGATATTTTTGGGGGGGTACTTTTTGGGGTATTTGGGAGTGGGGGTAGCGGAGGTGTCCCCCGCTCCTTTAAAAATAATGCAAGGGTTGCAGGGGTGTCCCCCGCAGCTTCCATGCCTTAATATCGCTGCAAAAATATGGCAATATTTTTGTATGGCGATATTTTTGCAGGGATATTAACACATGGAACCCTGCTAACTAATGGCGAATGTGGCAGAGCCTTGGTTACATGTTAACAGAGAGCAGCAAGAAGCAGACCAGCAACCTTGAGTTACCGGGTTATACCAGGTAAACGTACACGTTTACACACTGGTGGCTCGCTGGGTAAGTGGGCTGTTTGCTCATAAACTGGCAGTCGCATCAGTACAGTGATGGCATGTTGTTATTCAGTGGCATAGCACACACTTTGGGGGCACCCCTAAGACATGCTGAGGGGGTACCCCATGCTACTGTACAAAGCAAGGGTAGTGTCACACGCTGGGCCGGGCTAGACTGCCACACATGCACAATGCCCATGATGATCATGCTGTTGCAGGGGCGCAGGGCACCCTGCACTTGAAAGACGTAAGCATGTTTTTCAATCGGTTCTTTAATCAAAGCTTATATCTTTCACCCAGCATAGAAACCAAGCCCGTCTCTTGGCACCCAAATGTACCAGCCACCAGTGGAGGCAGAAGGTTTTTTTTAAATTGGAGGGGCATACATATTTGCAGAAAATATGGAAGAACAACTGATCATAGAAAGGGAACCTGAACTAACCAAAGGGGGTTTGGGTGGGTTAGTGCCCTAGAATATTTTTTTTAATAATGGATTAAACAGTCATTTTACAGCACACTTTAAGTGACAAATTTGGTAAAAAGCCAGACAGTTTGTGATTGGTTTTAAAGGTGAACTCATGAAAGAATCCAAAAGATGCAGATCACCAACAGTGCACAGGAGCATTTCCCAATGCACTTTCAGATGCCTTTGCCCACAAAATATGCCAGTATAAAATGTTCACACTGGTGGTGCCCATATATTTCCATGCTGGCTGAACCAGCACATGTGAGCATTCCCATATAAGAGCATACTCATGGTCGCACATTATGCCAGTAATGATACTATTAGAAAACATGACCAAGCTGGTTCTGCCAGTATATGCCAGTAACCCCATGTAAGATCCTGCTCGGGTGTGTTTTTAAGTGCTAAAACGGGATCACTCCACGGACGAGAAGGACCAGTTCATTCATAGTGACCCTATGGAATTTACCCTTGTTGTTCAGACCAAAGTCAATCTACACCATTTTCTTCATTGACCCGACTAAAACCTACACCTTTTGCTATTACATCTAACATTCCTCCTGAAGAACCGCCGTTACCGTGCGGCTGGGAAACACGTGTTGAGAAACTGAATCTCTACACACCTCTAAGTTGAGAAACGTGCTCTCCATATTGAGGAACTGAATCTTTACATACCTCTAAGTTGAGGAATGTGCTCTCCACACTACTAATTCTGAAGTATATATCTCAATTGAAAAATGACTTGCATTCACAAACAGAACCTCGAATCATCAACGGAAAAAACTCAATTGAAAAATTATTTGCATTCGCAAACAGAACCTCGAATCATCAACGGAAAAAACTCTCTTACCTATACAGATTAGGACCCTATAATTCAAAAGGAGTTCTCAAACCCTCAAGACCTAGTGAATTAACTAAGGACTTTAAACTAACAAGAGGAATTGAATCGTTTACATACTACCAGTCCTCAAGGACACATTTCAACTGAAATTCAATCTATAAGGATTAGACCTAGTGAATTCAACTAAGTACTTTCCACCTTACAAGGATAAACACCTAGCAAGAACAACTAAAGACTCTTATATCCACAAGGATCATATCTTAGTGAAAATAACTAATGATTATATTTTGATTTACATGCTGTAAATTTTGATATATTTTTCAAAACCCCCCTTTTTTATAGAAAAAAACCTTTTTCTTTTGAACCTATATATGCAAATTTTTGCTTAAACTTAAAATTTCAAAATAAATTCAACCAGACTTTTGAAACATAATGTTTGTGTAATCATTTTTTTGAGAAGCGCAACAGGAGGGCTTATTTTCTTCGTGTGTGTTTTTACTATAACTGCCATGCCACAATAAAAGAAAACATGTCCTAACTGGCTATACCAATGTAGACCAGTCTAGATACGTAAGAACACCTAGCATGCTAGATTTATCATGTCCAGAAAAAAATGTCATGCCACTGTAATAAATGGCTAGACAGGCTTCACCAAAATGCCAGTCTATCCACATAGGAACATGTAGCATGCTTGCTTCCTTAAAGGTGCCAAGTAAAAGAAAAATAATAAATAAAAAAACCTGCCCCTTGGACCTCCCAGAATTTTGAATTATGAATGTGATTAGGTGTGCACGAGAGGCCCTTCCGTTTGCAAAAAGAGCATTTCTATGGACTACTATTGTGACACGACAAAACTTGTGTCTTTGTGCTATTATTTATAAGCCACCTCTGGTCACATATAGGAGAGAACTCATTGTAGGCTTTTCGTAGGCCAATGTGTGTTCTAGACATCATTGCAATGTAATATGCAAACAGTATCAGGGGGAGCTTTCACCATCTATTACTAATTCATCAACAAAAATCCTTAATAAACAAAAGATCATTTACAAAGGGGGCTAATACACAACCTTTGCATAGGGATTACATTGTTCTCTGGGCAGCAGGCAAGCCAGTTGTGTTATTCCAGACGGCAACTTCCTGGAGAAGATAGGAGCAACTGCTCTCTGTTGGGGCCAGAAAGAACGGTATTCTTTGCTTCCAAATGATCTATCAGTGCAATTCCTGGAATTCCAAGTGCTCCTGGGAATTCCATCCAACCTTTAGATGAGTTTTGATTGTTTAGCATGAACCCCTTTTGATGCACACATTTCGATCATAATATGATCCAAAGATGTTTCTGCCACGTTGCGCTTAATTCACAGAATATGTTCCAATGGGGTGTTGGCATTATAAAACGCGTCTGTATACTTTCAGGCAAAATCCAACTACCCCTTCACCTTGCTAATACAGAGGTCTTTCCCACTGGCAGCGTGGTGTCTTGTAGCAGTGTTCCTGGCAAAGACATCCTCCCATGAAGGTATAGAAAATAACTTTCTGATATAGGAGTGGGAACCAGTTATGTCTGCCAGCAATCTTGGTACGTGTCCAGTTATCTCGACTCCATGGGGACTGATTTATAGAATTTCCAGCGTGATGCAAAGTGACTTTGCACTGCCAACAGACACCCTGATTTACAGAACACTGCACTGAAAAGTTTCTCTTTGCACCATGAACTCGGCCCATTTAGCGCTGTGCAGAGTACTTTTTCAGTGCATAGTGAGTTATAGAACAGTGCAAAGTGCATGTTTGCACTGCAAAGTGACTTTTCACTGCAAAAATACACTTTGCACTGTTCTGTAGATCGGGGTATTTGTTGGACCAGTACAAAGTCACTTTGCACCACGCAAATAATTCTGTAAATCAGGCCCCATGTCTGCAGTCTTACCACGAGCACCCGGGTCAGGGCGGACCGCAGATCCTAAACTCGCTCTTTCTAATTATTGGCGGACTGGGTTCGTCCCACAAGTGGGATTTATAAGGTTTTGGAGGAGGTGGGAGAAGAGCATTCTCTGTAACAATGTTGGGAAATGTCACGGGTGGTGCACGCAGGAACTCCACCTCCAATGCTGCAATGCATGCTTTTGGGGAGGCGCTCTTAGGCCAGAACCCAAACATGGCGCTGTGACTTGAGCGGAGGACGCGTCTTCCGGCAAACTCGGCTCATTATAAACGCGAATGGAAGCGTAAAGTCCACGCGGACGTGCCTGACGCCTGATTCCGAACACAACCTGCAACGCCTGTGATTATCTGTTTGCGAGGCGCAACGAAGACAACCACTTATTTTCGGCATGCCTGAAGGACAGCTGTTTGGTAGAGCAATTATAATGTAAAGAGAAGCGACACTGGTTTAATGAGGCAGCGGAGCTTGCAAAGTAAAGGCGCGTGCTCGGGAGCAAAGAAACTTGTCCGCCTGTTAGCCTCCACGCCACTGCGTGTTTTGGTGAATCTTCGAGCTTGGCCTATTCTGGGATATGATTAAATCACTATGTGGATTAAGCCAGTAGAACTATGGAGAGGCAAAAGAGGTACTCGTCGCTCCAAATTGCCGATGCGTTTACTGAACTAGATGGCAGCTCCAGACAAGGTATGGTTGGTGTTTTAAATGTTCGCCAATAAACCAATTTAGCATATTACATCAAGGCCCTCATGAATTAATTACAGGCACTGTTAGCATGAAGCTGCGTGAAAACCTACGGCCCACTTCCTCTATTCCACCATTAAAGGTTTTTATGGCAGTACGGACGGCCAAACTGCTCCTCTGCCACCAAAATATTCCTGTTCACTTGTGGGGGCGAAGGCATGGGTTCAAGGTGCAATGCCCGGTGTGTGTTCTACTATCCGGGGAAGATAGGATCACCATTGTCTGGATACACACACAGTCACACGAATAGGCACTGTGGGCCAAAGTCACAAAGACGTTGCACAGAGACCAACAACTGGAGTGGGATGGCCTATTCACCAAAGTATGCACACTGAGTAAGTCTGATTTACTCTGAGCAAAGTCAAATGCAAACCAGAGTTACTCAGTAAGCCAGGTTTCAGTCAGATTTAGCAATATCACTTCCTTTTATTTGGGCTATTAGGTGATGCTGTAGTGGCCCCCTATAAGCCAAAACTAGAGCACCGATGGGGATAAATGGCATATGAAGGGGGACACACAGCTTGTAGGTGTTGTTTGGTTATTTGCCCACCCATTAATGGTATCCAGTGAAAATGTTGCCAGCAGAAATGTCAGTGAAAAGGTTGTGGTGAAAATACCTCTGCATTGAAAAGGTTTCCAAGCAACATGTAGTCAAACAAGGCAGCTGAAAATTAGCCACACATGTAGTGCTGCTACGGTAATTGTAATGGTTAAGGAGTTTTTTTTAACTATTGGCATTGCCAATGCATGTTTGCATAGTGTACCCTCCCCAGGTGTAAGCCTGATTTACTCTGTGTAACTTCAGTGCGATTTTGTCCCTATGTGTCTGACTGCATCCCCTCCTTAACGGTCCTCTCTTACCTTGTGCAACATAGCCAGAGTTGGCCTAATTACAAAAAGTCCACTGGTGCAGCGGCGATATAGGATACAGGGATTTGTGGCTGGATTGGGCTGAATTTCATGTGCTGGGGCTGAAAAGAAAACAGTCCCAAAACACTGTCAATCACACCTTCCTCTGTTGGCTTTCAAAGTGTGAGTCAGGGGGTTGTGGGTGTGCGGTGGAGTGAGTTCTGTAATGCTGCTGTAGGCCCCTGGAATAAGTGGTGCAACTACTAGTTACTTTATTTGATTGCAGTCCTTTGGTTTGTTTGTTTACCACTAATCTTTAAAGGGGGGGAAATGCATAATGATATAGACTACCTTAGCTGATTTCTCTGATGTTATCCTTAGTTCCTGGGGAACTGGAACATAAGTAAGTTAAGGGGGGGGCGACCATGCACAAGGTCACAGATGGGCTGGAATGGTGCTGGGGTGGGCTAGTCTCCCCATAAACATTAAAGAAATGAAGGACACTGCTTTAAAATATTCCTCTTTTTGAGGGTGAGCCAGTGGGGTGGGTCCATGTTATTCCAGTGGGGATCAGGAGAGGGTCTGAGGATCTAGAAACTAGTGCACTGTATGCTGGTCTTTGTGTACAGTTACAAGTTAGTAGAAGGGATGAAACAACTGCTTAATGAAGCAGGTCCCTTTTGACTGGTCTTATCTAGTATCTCTCCGTCCAGGGCCCCTTGAAGAGACAGGTAGAGAGGAGTGGGGTCACGTCCATAGGATGATGGAACACTTATAAGAAACCAAAGCAATCACTGATATCATGTGACCCAAGGGACCTAAACGCAAAGATTATGTCAACCACACAATGAAATAACAAGAAAAGTCTAACAGGTCTTAGAACGCAAATGGCAATAACCTGTGTGATATTTAAATGTACAATTTAACGCCAATATGCAATGGAACTCCCTGATCCTAGTCTGAGCAGTGAATCACAGTTTATGTAACCTGCCCCCTCACTCTCTTGAGTCTTCTTTCCATGCTGTTTTCTTAAACAATGCATTTAGGCTCCATATGTTTTCCTCTGCAAACCTGAGCAGCTTCCACCTTCTCTCCATTTCCACATGTGCTCATCATCTTTCTACTTCCCTCCCTAGTTCTAGACTCTTTGCCGCTTTGTCACCCTCCCTCTCGATTCCTGAGCTCTCTCATGCTTTCTCCCAACCACTCCCATCTTGAGTTCACTCGGCTCCTCCCTCTGAATTCAGAGATCCTGGCTTGTTGTAAATAAACTACAACATAATGTCGTAAGCTAAGGGAGTCTGCGATAGTGTTTGAGATTTCATCATAAAGCATCATCCAAGGCAATAGTGAGGCTTGTGCATACATTCAGAATGTGATTGTAATGCAATAATATGAGCACCCGGGACCGGAGAGCTAAACAATCAGGTTGCTTGGATAGTGGGCTGAATCCCACAATTTCAGCCCACGTTCGGAGCTGTGAGGCCTCAAATAAAATACATTGCTGTCAGCTCCCTGGGTTTCCGGATTGAAAACCATGGGTGCTAATAGCAATAATACCTGATCCGGTGGGCTGGATGGGGTGTTATTGCCATAGTAAAGCTTCTACATAGAAAGACTTAGGTTGCAAAAAATGTTCATATGGGCAGTAAAAAGTGTCTTTAAAAATATATTAGTAAATCGGGAAATCACAAACTGCAGAAACGTCCACACAAGTAACAAAGAATGCTGGGGGCTCGGCCATATCCCGAATGAGCTCCCAGTATTTCTTGTCAACTATGTAATATCAGCAATTTATGATTTCCTTATGGAAGATTTACTATTATTTTATTATTGACACTTTTGATTTCAGGTGGTCATCCACCTGGGACTCAATCTGTATAAAGCCACCCTCCTACCTGAACTCACCTTCCAAAAAGGCCTTAACATCAATGAGCTCTCTGGTACTGTCCACACAGCAATCTGCTCCGTCAAACCAAGTCGAGCATCTCTTGCATCTGTCGTCACTGAATGTCGCTTAGCCGCAAGGACAATGTTCTCTCCAATGTTGGACTTCCACCTGTGCTCTCTCTTTACAGCTTTTGCTAGTGTCAGAATCCCCTTCATCGATCATAGGCCAGAGGACTGCCAGCCCCAGCTTGGATTCAGGCAGAGAGCTGCTTTAGTCTAGCCACAAGGGTGACCACTTTTCCCTACCATAATTGGAGGCGTAACACGACAGTTTCCCCACTTCCAAACTCCCCTTGTTTAATATCATTGATCCCAAACCGACAAGCACACAGCTTCTAAACTGCAGGAGAACCCTCCTTGTTTTCATTTGCCTAACACACTTCATTCACCAAGGTCTCATAACCCCCCACGGCCCACCCCGCAATCCTGTGTGTCTTTTCTACCAATCTCAGTGTGCCCGTCCATTGGGTTCACTGCTTCTGATTTGGAAGTGAAGATGTCCCTGGCACCGTTTGCCTGAGCAACACAATTGTGCTCCTAATATTCCTACGCCACCGCACCATGCAGTCTGTGCATCATTGCCTGGCCATATAGTTGGGTGGCCACCAGAAGAAAGGCCACTGAAAATCCTAGCAATCAAGAAACTTGATTTTCATTTCCCTGCATTTCCTTCCCAGGAATAGTTTGGTTCCGCCCACTACCCCTAAAGATTCTGGCTTCCAACAGAATAAACAAGCCTGCTTGGCATCTCTTGGCATCAACAGAGCCTCCTGTATGGAGCTCATTCAAGAGCCCTGAAGAAACAAGCAATTCTTGGTGTAGCCCTCCTCTTGCTTTCATATCTTCTCAATGTATAGAACAGTGCACTGTGCTTCACTAGTTTAAAGGTAGGGACACATGATGAATTACTGGTATCCTGGATTGGACAATGGCCCACATTATTTCCATCCTTTTAAAGAAGTACTTGAATGAGTAGCTATTGAATAGTTATGCTTCAAGGGCTTTGGGCCAGGACATCATTGCATTAATGTTGTGTGCCTCACTGTACACCAACTTCCCCCAATCATTACTGCTAAGCAATGATGTTAATGTTAATGTTAATGTTAAAGGACATTTGTACCGTGCACTATCACCACCGAAGTGGTCCCCTGGCGCTCTGGCGGCTATGAAAAGTGGAGGAGAGGGGGTGAGTTAGTAGGAATAAGCTGGAAAAGTGCAAGAGAGAAGTGATGTGCTGTTGGCAGCCTCAGCCCGGTGGGTCCGTTGGCTGGGTTTGGGGTGTTTTCTGGTCCGTAGTCGTCGTGTGCTGTTGTGCAAGTCTATGTGTGGTTTGTTTTGTTGTTGCATTGTTGTGAAGTTTGTGCGGATTGCTGCGTTTTAGGCTTGTGGTTGTGTTTGGTTATAGTTTGAGAGGTGTATGCAGAGGGATGGAATTGTTAGTTGGTAGGTTAGTTGGCATTGCTGTTCTTGCAATTGTGGGATTCCGTCTAGGTGTGGTACATGCCAACAGTTACACTTCTATCTCGATGCGACGCAAGCTAGGTTCAGAATTCTAAGTGTGGTGCATGCTAAGAATCACATTTCTATCTAGATGCGACGCGAACGAAAGTTCAGATTTCCATACTAGTGTGGCACATGCTAACAGTCACATTTCTATTTAGATGCGACGCGGGCTAAGCTTGAGAATTCCATCTAAGTGTGGCATATGCTACCAATCACACCTCTGTCTAGATTTGACGCAGACTAACTTGAGAATTCGACTAGGTGTGGCATATGCTACAGTCACATTTCTGTCTAGATGCGATGCAAGCTAGGTTCAGAATTCTAAGTGTGGTGCATGCTAAGAATCACATGCTAACAATCACGTTTCTGTCTACATGCAACACATACTAAACTTGAGAATTCGACTAGGTGTGGCATATGCTAACAGTCACATTTCGATCTAGATGCAACGCAAGCTAGGTTCAGAATTCTAAGTGTGGTGCATGCTAAGAATCACATTTCTATCTAGATGCGACGCAAGCTAAAGTTCAGATTTCCATACTAGTGTGGCACATGCTAGCAGTCACATTTCTGTTTAGATACAACGCAATCTAGGTTCGGAATTGTAAGTGTGGTGCATTCTAAGAATCACATATGCTAACAATCACATTTCTGTCTAGATTTGGCACAGGCTAATCATTGTGGTTCTCTCGGGTATTTTACTAGTTAACATTATACTTCAGGCAGTGTTTGCTGTCCAGCCATGAATAGGTTTAGGCTGCTGGTCACATATCTCTTTAATAATGCATGGTGTAGGTCTGTAGCAGTCTAGGCCATTGAAAGGTAAGTTAGAGTGGCAGGAGTTTTCTGGAGTAGAGTAATTGCTCTACCCCCCACCCATGCCAGCACTTACAGTTTTGTCGGTGTCTCGTGGCTTCATTGGCTTCCCCTGCTGACACTGGCAGACACATCTCGGAGCCGCCTTTGTAGGAGCCGCCCTTTGCCTTGGGGCCCTTAGCCGAAGGGCTGCACGGCCAGAGGGCTGCTCTGGGAGGAGCAGTGATGAGGGCCGAGAGGACCAATGGGATCAGGGGGCCGGGAATGAAGGAGAATCAGGGGGAGGGCGCAGGTCGGCAGCCAATCAGGGACGGTGGGAGGCGGGCAGCGGAAGAAGTTGGGAAGCGAGGGAGGGCTGGGGGATGGGGGCCAAGGAGGGGCACCAAAGGGAATGGGGCGCACACAAATGCTGCTTCTCTGGTGCAGCAGAGGTCCAGAGTGGCTTAAAGAGCATAATTCTACTCACCACGGCAGCAGGCAGTAAGGGTACACTGGGACAGATAGTCTGTGCAGGTGTGCTGCCTCTACTCCCAGAACCTTTGTAAACACCCTTGGCGCCAAGGCAATGCCGAAGTGGAGTACTTTGAATTGATAGTGCATGTCCTCTATCACGAACCTTAGATATTTTCTGTGCGCTGGCAACATTGAAATATGAAAGTATGCATCTTTCATGTCCAGTGTTGCCATGTGATCCCCTGTTTCAACAGTGGGATTACTTTCTGCAGGGTTACCATATGAAACTTGAGGTTGACAAATGTGTTTGCTGGGCGCAAATCTAACACAGGGCGCATGGTTGAGGTCCTTTTTGCGTACAAGAAAGTACACTGAATAAATACCCTAATTTACCTGAAGAATAGGACGGCTTCTATGGCGTCTTTCCCAGAAGTGCCTCTACTTCTTGTATTAGGATTCGCAGATGATCTGACGTCATGCTCTGGGCGGTCTGAATTGCGGGGGTGGGTCAGGCAAATTCCACATAGTACCCTTGGGCAACACTCATGACACTGGGGTGGCATGGGAGGGGACCTAAATCCGTAGGTCATATGGCTCCCCTGGAGTTGGGGTCTCTGCCGTGCTGCTGACCCCTTGGTGGGTGGTTGGCGAGGGTGCTGGATGCTTGTCCTGAGTTCCAGTTGTTTCCCGTATTGTACATGTTTTGTGCAGAATGGGATTGGACTCGAAGGACCGGTGGGAACTGGGAGGGTTTTTGGGTGATTTGCTGCAGGGACTAGTCTCGTGCTCTTTTTTGGCAATCTCTAGAGCATTGTTGACTTCTTTACCTAACAGATTCGACTCCGATAGACTTATTAATAAAAGCTGCCTGGGTCTCCGGCTTGAAGCCAGAGTTTCGGAGCCAAGCGTGCCGCTTGAGCAGGGTGCCTTGAGCTAGGGATATTCCTGCTGTCTCTGCAGTATCGAGAGTGTTTAGTACATTTTGGTTGACCTGCCTGCCCTCGGCCGCGATAGCAATTAATTTAGTTCCTGCGGGTTCAGGCACCTCCTGGAGACGACCTTGTATAAGGTTCTACTGTTCATCGGCATAACTGGCAAGCAACAAAGTGTTTGTTATGCGCGTGGTAAAAGCAACTGCTGTGGTAATTTGCTTACCCAAGGCATACAATCTTTTTGACTCCTTGTTGAGAAGTGCCTCTCCCGTAGCAATTGGTACTCCTGCATGTTTCCGGGTGGTGGTAACCACTAGGGAGTTGAGGTGGCATAGCCTTTATAAGTAGGGTCAGTAGGCGATGGATGAAATAATTTCTCCGCCCTTGGATCAACTACCCTGGTCTTGCGTGACAAGAGAAGGAGCCAATCTCCTTTTAATGGAATCCAGGAGAGGTTTGCCTTGGCTGGAGGGTTTTTTTCTTTAAGAATATCCTCCACGAAATCTTGTTCAGGTAGGGCCTCCTGGGTGGTGATTTTAAAATAATCCGCCTTTCGTAAAATGGCATTGAATGCCATCTGATCGTCCACTGGGGAAGCCTGGCGGGCCGGAGTGGAGGGAGGGGAATCCAAACATAGGACATCCATGTCCTGGTCATGAGTAGGGAGCGCCCATGGTTCTGTCTCAACCTGGTGAGTGTCTTCTCAGCCTTCGGTGCGATCCGCCTGGTCATCCACAGTAGTCTTGTATGAAGGTAGTATCCTCTTCCTCATCATAAGTGTCCTGATAAGTGTCCATTTGGATCTTCTGGGTGGATAGAAGTGAAATGTTCTGGAGAAGGTCCAAAATGTTTAGGAAATTTAGAAGCAGGCCTAAAGGGAGGGTCCTCCCGAGGTCTCTTGGGGGTAGGTTGCTCTGAAAGTTACAAACTTTTCCAAACGGTCCATGCACCCTTTGAATTTTTCTTTCAGATCATATTATATGATAATATATCATATTATAATGGTTTTATTTGAGACAAGCTAACTTTGGACTTGCAGTTGTTGAGTATGTATTGTATGCACTAAAAAAACTACATTTGCTTGGACAACTTTGTCTTTTCCTCCCTCAGAGAAACTCCCTCAGAGCAAGTACTTCCTGGAGGGGTGAGGGTGGTTCCTTGGCCCTTGTCGCGCCACTCTGGCTCATCAAAATTAATCACTGTACAAGGCTGTGCAACTTAATGCTTTTTTTGTGAACTAGGCCCATTTAGTGCGCAGCACAGAGTACTTTTGCAGTACAAAGTCACTTTGCTCCGCTCTGTGAATTAGGCCCAGTGCAAAGTGTATTTCTGCAGCACAAAAGTCACATTTCACTGCATGTTCAGTGAATTAGGCCCAATGGTTCTGACTGAAATCATAACCCTTGCTGTGCCCCTGAGGTGCTCTGTCACTATGGTGGGATGGCAAACTCTGCACTCCACATCATGAGAACAGCAGCCACCAATTAAACATGGCTGATCAAATTTAGGACAAATGCATCACAAAACGGTGGCTTTCTTTTGCTGCAGCTTCCAATACTCTACTGCAACAGAGATCTATTTATCATAATGAGCAAAAGATAATAATTATGAGTTCCAAAAAAGTATTTTTAAGCACAACACAATTTTACACAATAGCACCCGAGCTGTCATGTCTGCCTTCGAAATGAAAAGACCTCAGTAGGTTATCGTCCTCTCTGCAGGACAGTGCTGAGCTGGTGAAAAGTGTACATTCTCAACTACATCCCTCCCTTTGCTATACAGAGTTCCTCAAGGATCATTTACCACCCTCACTCTCTTCACTGAGCACCTTCTGCCCCCTCTGGAAAACATACACATGGCAATAAACAAAAACTAAAAGTAGACTGCTATGAAACATGTATCTGGCATAAACAAATAATACAAGTATACTGTAATGTAACGTGTGCATGGCATAACAAAACACTAAAAGAGTACTATAATGTAACATGCACGTGGCATAAACAAATACTAAAAGTATACTGTAATGTAATTGTAATTGTTTATTTATACAACACTTATACGCAGGTGGAGTGTTTCAAAGCGCTTCGAGGGAAGGGAACAAGGGAATACAGTAATCATTCTTAGGCCTTGAAGTTTCAGAATGATCTAAACAGAAACAACGGGCATACAGCATACCAGGCCTGATGGTATTTCTCCTAGTGAAAGTGCATTAAGTGTTACAGTTCCAACCAAGCTAGGGAGGAGGCACACAAAAAGGGAGCAGGAATGATGAACTTACAAGTCCTAGTACATTTAGGTCATGAATGCGTAAAGACGGAGGTGCGAGGAAGGGGGTGTGGGTGGAACAAACACCTCCAGTCTAGCAGGGCTCTGGGTTAAGTGCAGAGAGGTTTCCCCGCTCATGGAGTGTAAGCTGAAGTGCAGTAATGCTGAACATAGGTCATTGGCCCAGAGGCAAGTGCACAAGACTGGTTGGGAAGCCTGGAACCTGTAAGGCTCTGGAGGTGAACCAGGCAACCAGTCAGCACAAACTGAACAGTGAAGGAGGAGAGGGAGGGAGCAGGGTGGAGAGAAATAGAATGGGGTTAGCAGGGTAGAGGGAGAGAGAAGGAGGAAGAGAAGAGGAACAGCTTGAGGAGTTTCCGGAACTTCAGGTGCTATGGCTCAAGACAGAGAGAGGCAGGGAGACTCTTCCAGAGGGAGGCAACTGCAGAGGATAAGGATCTACCCCAAATCTCTGTTTGTGATAGCGGCTCACACGCAGAGAGTTGGAGGAGGATGAGCGGAGAACTCTAGAGGGAGAGTATTTAGGAAGAGAGTGTTGTAGATAATGCAGGCCCCGGCCCCAGAAAGCCTTGTGCATTATGCACAATGTCTTTAGCTTGATATTTGCAGCCACAGGGAGCCAATGGAGGGATTTCAGCACAGGAGAGATGCGGTCCCTGGGCTTGAGGCCAAGGATATGTCTCGCAGTTCTGTTCTAGATGAGTTGTAGAGGACGGAGTGTAGAAGTAGGAAGATTGAGAAAGAGGCTGTTGCAGTAGTCAACGGCTCTCGGGTAGATGAGCCTCATGGGGAAAGTAAGAAAAGGTATAATACCTCTGAGGAGGTGCAGTTGGTAGTGGGACTTTTTGGAGATGTCTGAGATGTGAGAAGAAAAGGAGAGAGTGGAATCGAAGATGACCCCTAGACCTTTTGCCTCATTGGTGAGTGATGACACAGGGCCAAGGGAGGCTAGCCAGTGTGAAATTGGGAAAGCGGGAGCAGGGGCCCCAGTGTGGACGATCTCTGTCTTACTGGCATTCAGGCACAGATTGTTAGCAGCACACCAAGACTGAACTTCAGATAGACAGTCAGGGATGAGCGGGGAGGAGGAGGAGGCTGAGGGTAGCCTGAAATAGAGCTACGTGTCATCCACATAACACTGACAGTTAGAGGTAAAGGTAGATATCATGTGTGCAAGGGGGCCATGTAGATATTGAAGAACCAGGGGAATCAGTTAGATCACTGGGCAACACCACAAGTAGAGAGAGTGATAGAGGAGAAGAAGGACCCAAGTTCCACCTGGGAGGGCTGGTTAGAGAGAAAGGAGGTGAACCACGCCAGGGCCTAATCTGTGCTGCCCAGGGTATCACAAAGACGGGAGATCAGGATGTTGTGGTTTACCGTATGGAAAGCAGAAGAGAGGTCAAGAAGAATGAGGACAGAGGGAGAATTAGAGTCAAGATTTGAGAGCTGGAATAGATTTATTCTTTTTATCAAAGGGTGGACAAGAGAGTGCTTGAGAGGAGAGAGGAAAACTCCACTGGTGAAAGAGAGAGTGCAGAGGTCGGCCAAGGCTGGAACGAGAGTATCAATATTGTCCTTGATGGTTTTGGAGGAGCAGGGGTCAACCAGTTTGGAATAGGCTTTCATAGACCGGACTTGTCTAGAGACCTCATCGGGTGTGACAGGGGAGAAGGAGGAGAGAAGTCGAGGGGAGTTGGGGGAGGCTGAAGCGGGCCCAAGAGATGTTGGTGCAGGAGGGGGAGCAGAAGAGAGAGAGGACAGGATTCCCTGTGTTTTTGTGGTGAAATGTGCAGCAAAGGGCGAGCAATAATGCCAGGGTGGGTGCAGTAGAGGATGCGGCTACAGTAGGGTACGCCAGTTCCTTGCAGACTTTGAAAAGTTCAGCCGTGTTGTTAGACACCGCAGAAATGTGGTTTGAACTTAGATTTTTTTTTGGAGCAGATGCAGAGTCTATATTGCCTTTGAAGAAGGTGGGCGGCCAGTTTGTCAGAGGGTGCACCTGAAGATCTCCATTTCAATTCCACTGCTCTGCACATGCGTTTAAGGAGTTGTACCAAGAATTGCACTTTTTGGCAGGCTTCAGTCGAAACCCTCATGACAAGGGCAAGAAGGTAAAGGGTGTTGCAATTGGAATGGTGAAAGTTAGAGGAGGCTATGTCAGGGTGGGAGTAAGCCACAGGAGTAGAAGGAGGAGAGTAGGTGGAAGCAAAGGCAGCCACTGACACTCTGTTCATGGGTCAGATGACCTTGAAGGCAGGAGGTGGTATAGGGTGTGCCATTGCAAAAGGAGAAGAGAGCTTCACGTGAGAAGAGAGAAGATAATGATCATACCATGAGAGTGAGGTAGTGAGAGTGATAGACAGTTGAATGTCTGTGGAGATGAGTGCATCCAAGTGTGGCCAGCAGTGTGCCTTGGACTAGAGGGTAGAATGGAAAGAGAAAGTGAGTCACAGAGGTTGCAGAAAGGTCCTGAAGTCAAGATGTATGTTAAGATCCCCCATCAGGAGCAGTTGGGAAGAGGAAGAGGGTGGACTGGCCTGGGTGGCTGATAGAAGGTAGCCAGAGTGAGAGAGATGACAGGTGATAGAGAGCGCATGCAGACCAGGCATTCAAAGGAGGAGTAGACCTGAGTGGGAATAATGGAAACAGGGATCCACTCAGGAAAAATCAAGGTTACGTCACCTCCTGGCATGTTGGGACTGGACATGGAGAGGATCTTGTAGCCATCAGGGAGAAGTGTGTCAAACCTCATGACAGAGCTGTGTCATGGCACATGGCATAGTCACATGATAAAAGGTTACTGCAATGTAAAATGAACATAGCCATAAACCAATACTGAGAAGTGAATATTATTCCATCACCTGAAACTGAACCTGTGAAAAACTGAACTGTTATCGTTGCCCTTATCACCCTTCCAGCCTCATTGATGTTCAAACCCCATGGTTATAATCTCTGCTGTAGACGTGGTCCCCAATTTCATCCTATAATTCCAAATCGCTGGGTTTCATCTTGAAAAACAAACTTCAGCTTAACGAACATTTCCCAAAAATTATAAAATGATCTAATTTCAAATTGTGGATTTCAAAGATTGCCAAGAAATGTTCCATGAACCAGTCCTTCACATGCTGGTGCTGGCTGTGGTACTGTTGAGCACTATGGCAGCATTTTCATAAATGAGATGCAGCATGCAGAAACTTGAATGATCTGAGACATGTGATCTTGTAATCTCATCTCTCCATGGCTCCTTCTAAAAGACATCTAGCGACACAATGCTGTGAATCAAAGCTACCACAGCATCCCTCTCCTCAAGCCATGCATCTTGCAAACTATCAATTTCCAGAGGTTCTCAAAACCTACAAAGTAAAGAGGGGCTACACCTAGAAAGACCAATCGTTAATGCTCCAAGCCCATCCTTCCCAGGTTTCCCTCTAAGAACCTGGCCCTCATCTATACTGGAGCTATGTTGCTTTCTTCATTTGCTTCAAGGAAGGCATGGCACATCTCCTCTCTAAGAAATACTTGACAAGAGGTGTTCCCCTTCACACCACTACCTCCTCTTGGACACAACTCCTGTCTGTTACACTGTGGCTTGATGCACATGACTGTATATAAGGTTGTGCGCATCCCACTGAGACATGCTCTATTTCACATTCCCGATCCACCGTTTCACTTTTGGGACATACTATGGTGTTGTGTAATCTCTGACTCTTTTCTTTCCGCCCTCTGCCCCTTCTGAACTTTAACTCTAGCCGTCACAGCTACATCTGCACTGAGTTACTAGAGCTGCTGTCTATGTTGCCAGCAAACTGAAACAATATTGTTTGAACCTGTTCTACTTTGCCTTTGCTGGGCTGTATCTTCAACTGTGAGTTCCTGTCATATAAAGATACTAAGATTCTTCTTTTAGGGTCACCATGAGACAGCTACTGTAATCTGTTGGAATTGTCTTAGTCTCTGTCTGGTTCACGGGTTATCTGTCGACAAATGTTATTTAGGATTTTGAGATTAACGGCTTTGAGGGACTGGTGAATGCTTTAGGAAACCATGTATATATGTAGAGGAAAGGGGCAAGCAGTAAACCTTCAAGTAGAATTATGACTCCATCTACAAACAATGATTCACTGTTTTGCAGGGGGAACATGTTCACACTCACTCACATAGATCCACAACAGAGACTTCTGCAGTTGAAGTGGGGCTGGCTACTACCTAATAATAGTGCAGTGCCTGGCATGTGCCCATCCTGTAAACCTCATGCTTTGGCTAAAACACTGACATACATTTTGCACCATTAAAAGTGATGACACGTGTTCATGTACTTAACAGAAAATAGGTACACACTTGAAACACCGTTTAGCCAAACAAGCACTGTTCTGTCAAGCCTTGGGCATCTGGCACTCTGGCTACAGAATTGCTAGCAGAGGCAACCAATTGCAACTAAGGCATGCCTGGAATGTTGACCTTTCTGCAAATCACAGTGCAGGAAACATTCAAGAGGAGGTAACACAGGCACGTGCATATTCATAAACATGTACCAGGCCAGTGCCAATAGATTCTCTTCACTAGATAGCACTAAAGCACACATAAGTGAAAACTAAGAATAAAAGCACAGCACCGTGTGTGTATTCCCTTTGTGTGCCTCAGACAAGTGCACCTGTGTTACACCGAACCTACTGTTTCCATATTTACATGCACTCTATCTGAATGCCATCCATAATTTCCCCAAATGGGTCAACGCATCCTGATTGGCATCCAAACATGTTGGCAATTGCTCTGTGCCTCACACGCGCCTTTGTGTGCACACTCTCTCGGGGCACGGCTCCCTCCGAGCCAACAAGGATCCACGGGAGGAAATGGCATTTGAATATCAATTCTACACGTACCGCTATTGCAGACATATGTCTTGTGTTTGTACGCGTTGTACCCTTCTTAATATGTGCGTATTCACCAGCACGTGGATGCTGTGAACTCACACACTTGAAAGGTAACATCAGAAGCCAGCAGCCTTCTTTTGCCCCCAGTCAGCCACTCAATATTCCGCGGTTTTCCCACATCGGCGAATACGAGCAAATGTGTTTTCTGTTCCATTTGAGGTCGTTTACTTTGGGGGTGACCTTCATCTGCTCGGGGGGGAAGCTGCAATCCCATTATGCAGCATATGGAAATCTGTAATTGGCTGAAAACCAACCTATTTCATTTTGGCCCGTTGTCAGGCGTTTTTTTTTTCTTCGATGTTTCCCTCTCCGAGGTTCCGATCTTTGCTCTCGAAAACACACTGATTGGGGTTAGAATTGAGAGCCTCCCCCCCCCCCCCCGCCCCGAGCGGGCCTTGGCAGCATATTTGAACAGCTACAGTGCCCACTCTGCCAATCACTCAACTCCAAGCCGCCATAGCTCATAAAAGGGGGGGGGGGGTGAGGCACGTCGAGTTCAGAGGCCAAGAGCCACAGTGGGCCTGATTCATGGACATGTTTTATAAGGGTGCAATCCCGTAGGAAAACGTTCTGTGAATCAGGCCCTATTATGCATTCAAATTATTGCCATACCGCGTAAGAGCATGGGGTGGAGATGCCATCATCAGGATTGGTGGGATATTGCGAATTAAGGCGGGGGGGGGGGGTAATGTATTTTTCGATGAAGGTCTTCTATTTGTTTGCCAATATCCTAATTTTGCATTCAAAGAAGGAATAATTATCAATCTCTCAGTGTGCTCTTCGTATCATTGCACAAAGCGAATGACAACTGGAAGATGAAATAAGGGTTACAATAAGGTTTATAGAAACAAAATGGCTGCTGGGAACAGCCAGTGGTCTTGCAAATTCAGATCTTCCTCAGCAGCTGCACGTATAATGGTTTAAACCTGCTTCTTTTGTGTTTTTCTCTCCTGGGGTGAGTTGACCTCATTTTACCATTGCTGCCTTTACTACTTCATGCCACCCCTCCTATTCTTCTCTTTGCCTCCTAAGAAAGAAGGACATTATTCATCCCACCAGAGATGGCGCTATTCCCTCACTGCTTCCTGTGGCAAAACCTTAGGATTTGAGTTGCATAAGATCTCCATGAAGGAACATGTAGCCGAGAAGACTTGATGCGTGACCTTACAGCTAGCTCTGATCAGGGAGCTAAAGGTATTTGTCCCCTTTTCTCTTTTTCCAACTGCGGGCAAGAAATGGTTCTGTTTTATATTGAGCGGTACATCGCATTTCTTATGGGAATCTATACATGTGTTTTGTGATGGCTGAGATCTGTCATGTAGCTGCCCAGTTGGTTGTGGGCATGAGAATCGTTGATCATGTTGCTCACATTCTGGTAAGATTGTACTAGCTATAATGTGAGTCATTCTTCATAGTACTATATTGCCATAAATAAATATTTGTATAACTGTTTGTCTGAGTGTGTCCCTGGACTTTTCAATCGGTGTACTTATTGGGGACACCTTACAATGCTAACCCCTGAATTCCCTCATCATGAGTTTGCCGTTATCCCGCCAGTAATTCTGGTGGGATACAGGCAGACGCTAATACCGTTACTGACACTTGTCTGCCGGTATTACTGGCAGATTACAAGTGCCGGTTTAAACAGAACATCCAGGACTCCATGGGGGGGGGAGAGGGATTTTGCAAGTATTACCAGCAATGGTATTCCCTTGTCGGTAATATCGGCGTTCTTTTGTCAGTATGGCCAAGATGTACCTCTAGCTCTTACCTGGATGTAAACCCTCCATCCCTACCGGCAAAGTTTTTACTGGCCCGTCGGATAAAAGTGCTGGTAACCATTATTACCAGCATGTCTACTGTATACCAGGCAACTTATAATGAGTCCCTTAGTCTTGACCACTCGCTTTGCTACCATGAACTGGTTTGGCTACAGCTCCCAGAGTTGTCCCTGTCACTAAACTAGGTTGGCCTTCTATACATCTGTCCATCAGACCAGAGTCAAGAAAATCAGTCCTAACAAAAGGTGCCAAACTTAGATGGATTTTGCGGTCGACAATGTATTGCACTTAGCTGTATTTTGTGGTTAGGAAATGTATTGCACTTAGCTGTATTTTGGGGTAGGAAATGTGTCGCTCTCAGATTTGGGGAGTAGGAAAAGTGTCACACTTAGATGGTTTTGAGGTTAGATGATATTGGGTAGGGTAACACGTGATGCGCTTAAAAGAAATTGTGTATGTTAGCAGATGTATTGCATGTGAAGAACTGCGAAGGCTAGCACATGTACTGCTCTTGAAGAAATGTAAGGTTAGATGGATTTCAGGGTGGCCAGTGTGCTGCACTTAGATGGACTTGGGAGTGGGTAATGGTGTTGCACTTTATAATGTTAGCCTGCCCATTGTGCTCAAAGATATATAGGACTGTAGCCTATCCATTGCACCTAGAAGATCTATAAGTTAGCCATTGTAACACACAAAGATATATGCAAGTAAAACAGGGGGGGGTCTGGGAAACTCTCTAGCAGCACAAACACAGCCCATTGACTTGGTCTTGCGTGGATGGCCCCTGGGAGATGCCCAGCAAGGCTGAAACATGTGTATGGGGTTGCTGTTGGTACTCTTGTTCTCGTGCTGGTAGAGATCCCCAGACCCCCCTTGTTTTTCATAAATTAACTTTTGGTCTCACCTCTAAGTTAAAAGGGCAATCCGGACATGGACCCCTTGCTCACTGTTCTTAGAGAGGCGCAGCTTCACCTCACTGATGATGCCCAACAAGGCTGAAACAGGTGTTTGGGGTTGCTGTTGGTACTCTTGTTCAGAGGAGAATTGCCTAGTATTTTGGTGTTGGACTGCCCCTGGGCAGGACAAAGACTGATATGCAGGGAAATTTCTTCTCTGTGAAAGGGACAGTGAGCTAAAGACTTGGTAGAGTCTCTCCCAGGGGTTACTCACCCAAGAACAGGTCATTGGGCTGTGTTCGTGCTGGTAGAGAGAGTCTCAGAACCCCCCCTTGTTTTGTATAGATTAACTTTGGGACTCACCCTAAGTTAAAAGGGCAATCCAGACGTGGACCCCTTGCTCACTGTTCTTAGAGAGGCGCAGCTTCACCTCACTGATGATGCCCAACATGGCTGAAACAGGTGTATAGGGTTGCTGTTGGTACTCTTGTTCAGAGGAGAATTGCCTAGTATTTCGGTGTTGGACTGCCCCTGGGCAGGACAAAGACTGATATGCAGGGAAATTTCTTCTCTGTGAAAGGGACATTGAGCTAAAGACTTGGTAGAGTCTCTCCCAGGGGTTACTCACCCAAGAAAAGGTCATTTAGCTGTGTTTGTGCTGGTAGAGAGATTTCCAGACCCCCCGTTGTTTTGCATAAATTACCGCTTTCTCCCTGTTCTTAGAGAGGCGCAGCTTCATCTCACTGATGATGCCCAACAAGGCTGAAACAGAGGATTCGGGTTGCTGTTGGTACTCTTGTTCAGAGGAGAATTGCCTAGTATTTCGGTGTTGGACTGCCCCTGGGCAGGACAAAGACTGATATGCAGGGAAATTTCTTCTCTGTGAAGGGGACAGTGAGCTAAAGAATTGGTAGAGTATCTCCCAGGGGTTACTCAACCAAGAAAAGGTCATTGGGCTGTGTTCGTGTTGGTAGAGAGATTCCCAGACCCCCCGTTGTTTTGCATAAATTAACTTTGGGACTCACCCTAAGTTAAAAGGGCAATCCAGACGTGGACCCCTTGCTCACTGTTCTTAGAGAGGCGCAGCTTCACCTCACTGATGATGCCCAACAAGGCTGAAACACGTGTATGGGGTTGCTGTTGGTACTCTTCTTCAGAGGAGAATTGCCTAGTATTTCGGTGCTGGACTGCCCCTGGGCAGGACAAAGACTGATATGCAGGGAAATTTCTTCTCTGTGAAAGGGACAGTGAGCTAAAGACTTGGTAGAGTCTCTCCTAGGGGTTACTCACCCAAGAACAGGTCATTGGGCTGTGTTCGTGCTGGTACAGAGATTCCCAGACCCCCCTTGTTTTGCATAAATTAACTTTTGGTCTCACCTCTAAGTTAAAAGGGCAATCCAGACATAGACCCCTTGCTCACTGTTCTTAGAGAGGTGCAGCTTCACCTCACTGATGATGCCCAAGAAGGCTGAAACACGTGAATGGGGTTGCTGTTGGTACTCTTGTTCAGAGGAGAATTGCCTAGTATTTCGGTGCTGGACTGCCCCTGGGCTGGACAGAGACTGATATGCACGGAAATTTCTTCTCTGTGAAGGGGACAGTGAGCTAAAGACTTGGTCGAGTCTCTCCCAGGGGTTACTCACCCAAGAAAAGGTCATTGGGCTGTGTTTGTGCTGGTAGAGAGATTCCCAGACCCCCCCCTTATTTTGCATAAATTAACTTTGGGACTCACCCTAAGTTAAAAGGGCAATCCAGAAGTGGACCCCTTGCTCACTGTACTTAGAGAGGCGCAGCTTCACCTCACTGATGATGCCCAACAAGGCTGAAACACGTGTATGGGGTTGCTGTTGGTACTCTTGTTCAGAGGAGAATTGCCTAGTATTTCGGTGCTGGACTGCCCTTGGGCAGGACAAAGACTGATATGGAGGGAAATTTCTTCTCTGTGAAGGGGACAGTGAGCTAAAGACTTGGTAGAGTCTCGCCCAGGGGTTACTCACCCAAGAAAAGGTCATTGGGCTGTGTTTGTGCTGGTAGAGAGATTCCCAGACCCCCCTTGTTTTGCATAAATTAACTTTGGGTCTCACCTCTAAGTTAAAAGAGCAATCCGGACATGGACCCCTTGCTCACTGTTCTTAGAGAGGTGCAGCTTCACCTCACTGATGATGCCCAACAAGGCTGAAACACGTGTATGGGGTTGCTGTTGGTACTCTTGTTCAGAGGAAAATTGCCTAGTATTTCAGTGCTGGACTGCCCTGGACAGGACAAAGACTGATATGCAGGGACATTTCTTCTCTGTGAAAGGGACAGTGAGCTAAAGACTTGGTAGAGTCTCTCACAGGGGTTACTCACCCAAGAACAGGTCATTGGGCTGTGTTCGTGCTGGTAGAGAGATTCTCAGAACCCCCCTTGTTTTGTATAGATTAACTTTGGGGCTCACCCTAAGTTAAAAGGGCAATCCAGACGTGGACCCCTTGCTCACTGTTCTTAGAGAGGCGCAGCTTCACCTCACTGATGATGCCCAACAAGGCTGAAACACGTGTATGGGGTTGCTGTTGTTACTCTTGTTCAGAGGAGAATTGCCTAGTATTTCGGTGCTGGACTGCCCCTGGGCATGACAAAGACTGATATGCAGGGAAATTTCTTCTCTGTGAAAGGGACAGTGAGCTAAAGACTTGGTAGAGTCGCTCCCAGGGGTTACTCACCCAAGAACAGGTCATTGGGCTGTGTTCGTGCTGGTAGAGAGAGTCTCAGAACCCCCCTTGTTTTGTATAGATTAACTTTGGGACTCACCCTAAGTTAAAAGGGCAATCCAGACGTGGACCCCTTGCTCACTGTTCTTAGAGAGGCGCAGCTTCACCTCACTGATGATGCCCAACAAGGCTGAAACAGGTGTATAGGGTTGCTGTTGGTACTCTTGTTCAGAGGAGAATTGCCTAGTATTTCGGTGTTGGACTGCCCCTGGGCAGGACAAAGACTGATATGCAGGGAAATTTCTTCTCTGTGAAAGGGACATTGAGCTAAAGACTTGGTAGAGTCTCTCCCAGGGGTTACTCACCCAAGAAAAGGTCATTGGGCTGTGTTTGTGCTGGTAGAGAGATTTCCAGACCCCCCGTTGTTTTGCATAAATTACCCCTTTCTCCCTGTTCTTAGAGAGGCGCAGCTTCATCTCACTGATGATGCCCAACAAGGCTGAAACAGAGGATTGGGGTTGCTGTTGGTACTCTTGTTCAGAGGAGAATTGCCTAGTATTTCAGTGTTGGACTGCCCCTGGGCAGGACAAAAACTGATATGCAGGGAAATTTCTTCTCTGTGAAGGGGACAGTGAGCTAAAGAATTGGTAGAGTATCTCCCAGGGGTTACTCAACCAAGAAAAGGTCATTGGGCTGTGTTCGTGCTGGTAGAGAGATTCCCAGACCCCCCGTTGTTTTGCATAAATTAACTTTGGGACTCACCCTAAGTTAAAAGGGCAATCCAGACGTGGACCCCTTGCTCACTATTCTTAGAGAGGCGCAGCTTCACCTCACTGATGATGCCCAACAAGGCTGAAACACGTGTATGGGGTTGCTGTTGGTACTCTTCTTCAGAGGAGAATTGCCTGGTATTTCGGTGCTGGACTGCCCCTGGGCAGGACAAAGACTGATATGCAGGGAAATTTCTTCTCTGTGAAAGGGACAGTGAGCTAAAGACTTGGTAGAGTCTCTCCTAGGGGTTACTCACCCAAGAACAGGTCATTGGGCTGTGTTCGTGCTGGTACAGAGATTCCCAGACCCCCCTTGTTTTGCATAAATTAACTTTTGGTCTCACCTCTAAGTTAAAAGGGCAATCCAGACATAGACCCCTTGCTCACTGTTCTTAGAGAGGTGCAGCTTCACCTCACTGATGATGCCCAAGAAGGCTGAAACACGTGAATGGGGTTGCTGTTGGTACTCTTGTTCAGAGGAGAATTGCCTAGTATTTCGGTGCTGGACTGCCCCTGGGCTGGACAGAGACTGATATGCAGGGAAATTTCTTCTCTGTGAAGGGGACAGTGAGCTAAAGACTTGGTAGAGTCTCTCCCAGGGGTTACTCACCCAAGAAAAGGTCATTGGGCTGTGTTTGTGCTGGTAGAGAGATTCCCAGACCCCCCCCCTTATTTTGCATAAATTAACTTTGGGACTCACCCTAAGTTAAAAGGGCAATCCAGAAGTGGACCCCTTGCTCACTGTACTTAGAGAGGCGCAGCTTCACCTCACTGATGATGCCCAACAAGGCTGAAACACGTGTATGGGGTTGCTGTTGGTACTCTTGTTCAGAGGAGAATTGCCTAGTATTTCGGTGCTGGACTGCCCTTGGGCAGGACAAAGACTGATATGGAGGGAAATTTCTTCTCTGTGAAGGGGACAGTGAGCTAAAGACTTGGTAGAGTCTCTCCCAGGGGTTACTCACCCAAGAAAAGGTCATTGGGCTGTGTTTGTGCTGGTAGAGAGATTCCCAGACCCCCCTTGTTTTGCATAAATTAACTTTGGGTCTCACCTCTAAGTTAAAAGAGCAATCCGGACATGGACCCCTTGCTCACTGTTCTTAGAGAGGTGCAGCTTCACCTCACTGATGATGCCCAACAAGGCTGAAACACGTGTATGGGGTTGCTGTTGGTACTCTTGTTCAGAGGAAAATTGCCTAGTATTTCAGTGCTGGACTGCCCTGGACAGGACAAAGACTGATATGCAGGGAAATTTCTTCTCTGTGAAAGGGACAGTGAGCTAAAGACTTGGTAGAGTCTCTCACAGGGGTTACTCACCCAAGAACAGGTCATTGGGCTGTGTTCGTGCTGGTAGAGAGATTCTCAGAACCCCCCTTGTTTTGTATAGATTAACTTTGGGGCTCACCCTAAGTTAAAAGGGCAATCCAGACGTGGACCCCTTGCTCACTGTTCTTAGAGAGGCGCAGCTTCACCTCACTGATGATGCCCAACAAGGCTGAAACACGTGTATGGGGTTGCTGTTGTTACTCTTGTTCAGAGGAGAATTGCCTAGTATTTCGGTGCTGGACTGCCCCTGGGCATGACAAAGACTGATATGCAGGGAAATTTCTTCTCTGTGAAAGGGACAGTGAGCTAAAGACTTGGTAGAGTCGCTCCCAGGGGTTACTCACCCAAGAACAGGTCATTGGGCTGTGTTCGTGCTGGTAGAGAGATTCCCAGACCCCCCTTGTTTTGCATAAATTAACTTTGGGACTCACCCTAAGTTAAAAGGGCATCCAGTCGTGGACCCCTTGCTCCCTGTTCTTGGAGAGGCGCAGCTTCACCTCACTGATGATGCCCAACAAGGCTGAAACAGGTGTATGGGGTTGCTGTTGGTACGCTTGTTCAGAGGAGAATTGCCTAGTATTTCGGTGTTGGACTGCCCCTGGGCAGGACAAAGACTGATATGTAGGGACATTTCTTCTCTGTGAAAGGGACAGTGAGCTAAAGATTTGGTAGAGTCTCTCCCAGGGGTTACTCACCCAAGAACAGGTCATTGGGCTGTGTTTGTGCTGGTAGAGAGATTCCCAGAGCCCCCTTGTTTTGCATTAATTAACTTTGGGTCTCACCCTAAGTTAAAAGGGCAATCCAGACGTGGACCCCTTGCTCACTGTTCTTAGAGAGGCACAGCTTCACCTCACAGATGATGCCCAACAAGGCTGAAACACGTGTATGGGGTTGCTGTTGGTACTCTTGTTCAGAGGAGAATTGCCCAGTATTTCGGTGCTGGACTGCCCCTGGGCAGGACAAAGACTGATATGCAGGGAAATGTCTTCTCTGTGAAAGGGACAGTGAGCTAAAGACTTGGTAGAGTATCTCCCAGGGGTTACTCACCCAAGAAAAGGTCATTGGGCTGTGTTCGTGCTGGTAGAGAGATTCCCAGACCCCCCCTTGTTTTGCATAAATTAACTTTGGGTCTCACCCTAAGTTAAAAGGGCAATCCAGATGTGGACCCCTTGCTCACTGTTCTTAGAGAGGCGCAGCTTCACCTCACTGATGATGCCCAACAAGGCTGAAACACGTGTATGGGGTTGCTGTTGGTACTCTTGTTCAGAGGAGAATTGCCTAGTATTTCCATGCTGGACTGCCCCTGGGCAGGACAAAGACTGATATGCAGGGAAATGTCTTCTCTGTGAAAGGGACAGTGTGCTAAAGACTTGGTAGTGTCTCTCCTAGGGGTTACTCACCCAAGAACAAGTAATTGGGCTGTGTTCGTGCTGGTACAGAGATTCCCAGACCCCCCCTTGTTTTGCATAAATTAACTTTTGGTCTCACCTCTAAGTTAAAAGGGCAATCCAGACGTAGACCCCTTGCTCACTGTTCTTAGAGAGGTGCTGTTTCACCTCACTGATGATGCCCAACAAGGCTGAAACACGTGTATGGGGTTGCTGTTGGTACTCTTGTTCAGAGGAGAATTGCCTAGTATTTCCATGCTGGACTGCCCCTGGGCAGGACAAAGACTGATATGGAGGGAAATGTCTTCTCTGTGAAAGGGACAGTGAGCTAAAGACTTGGTAGTGTCTCTCCTAGGGGTTACTCACCCAAGAACAAGTAATTGGGCTGTGTTCGTGCTGGTACAGAGATTCCCAGACCCCCCCTTGTTTTGCATAAATTAACTTTTGGTCTCACCTCTAAGTTAAAAGGGCAATCCAGACGTAGACCCCTTGCTCACTGTTCTTAGAGAGGTGCAGTTTCACCTCACTGATGATGCCCAACAAGGCTGAAACACGTGTATGGGGTTGCTGTTGGTACTCTTGTTCAGAGGAGAATTGCCTAGTATTTCGGTGCTGGACTGCCCCTGGGCAGGACAAAGACTGATATGCAGGGAAATTTCTTCTCTGTGAAAGGGACAGTGAGCTAAAGACTTGGTAGAGTATCTCCCAGGGGTTACTCACCCAAGAAAAGGTCATTGGGCTGTGTTCGTGCTGGTAGAGAGATTCCCAGACCCCCCTTGTTTTGCATAAATTAACTTTGGGTCTCACCCTAAGTTAAAAGGGCAATCCAGATGTGGACCCCTTGCTCACTGTTCTTAGAGAGGCGCAGCTTCACCTCACTGATGATGCCCAACAAGGCTGAAACACGTGTATGGGGTTGCTGTTGGTACTCTTGTTCAGAGGAGAATTGCCTAGTATTTCGGTGCTGGACTGCCCCTGGGCAGGACAAAGACTGATATGCAGGGACATTTCTTCTCTGTGAAGGGGACAGTGAGCTAAAGACTTGGTAGAGTCTCTCCCAGGGGTTACTCACCCAGGAAAAGGTCACTGGGCAGTGTTCTTGCTGGTAGAGAGATTCCCAGACCCCCCCCTTGTTTTGCATAAATTAACTTTGGGTCTCACCCTAAGTTAAAAGGGCAATCCAGACGTGGACCCCTTGCTCACTGTTCTTAGAGAGGTGCAGCTTCACCAAACTGATGATGCCCAACAAGACTGAAACACGTGTATGAGTTTGCTGTTGGTACTCTTGTTCAGAGGAGAATTGCCTAGTATTTCAGTGCTGGACTGCCCCTGGGCAGGTCAAAGACTGATATGCAGGGACATTTCTTCTTCTCTGTGAAAGGGACAGTGAGCTAAAGACTTGGTAGAGTCACTCCCAGGGGTTACTAACCCAAGAACAGGTCATTGGGCTGTGTTCGTGCTGGTAGAGAGATTCCCAGACCGCCCCTTGTTTTGATATGTGCAAGTATCCTTGCATTGAACTTAGAAGATGCCAAAGCTAGCCCATTATAGAACTCAAATGATATATAGTAAGACTATAAGGGCATTCTGTCTATTGTGTTTAGAGAACCCTATGATCCCAAGATCTTATGCTAGCCCACCTGTCATGCCTAGAAGATGTACTAAATTCGCCATTCTTGTGCGCTTAGAAGACTTTGAGGGTAGCCTGTCCATGGTGCCAAGAAGAGCCTGGGAGGGTACATTCTCTTTTCACACAGACAATCTGAACAACCAGCAACATCATAGACAAGCCCCATCTCAGCTTATGGTATGCATAACACACCACTTTGTGGACATGACATCTGGCACAGGCATGACTTCCCATCCACACACATTTGAACACAGCTATGACTATGAAGAATTTGTTCTAAGTGGACCCTTACGTCTCCCCTCCTTACACGAAACTTGCCTCAACACCTCTGCCATTAGAACACAGCGACAACGTACAACAAATTCAGTCTAGCTGGACACATAACAACTCTCTTGCACTAGTGCTCTGTCATGACCTCCTGCAGCACCCATCCACGTTCCTGACCTCTTGGACTGCTTATTGGAGCTTAGCCAGCCTACCCAATTCCTAATCTTGGCGAAATACACACACGCATTCTGAGCATTCACTGAGAATTCCTCATACCTTGGACTTCGGTCCCAGAGGGCGTTCCTACCGCAAAGCGCATTGAGGCCATACAAATGGGAAAAGGTGCTTTATAAATAACAAATACAATACAATGCAATAAAAAGAAAATTACTGTACAAGCGATGAATGTGCAATTCTTTGGTGTACTGAAAATCTATTCCCCGAGCTTGTAATTTGTAAACAGTGTAACACTATATTTAAAGCACCCAAAAAAGCAAATGTAAGTGCAGATTTAATTCTACATTACTGGTAGGGATAGTGGGGGCTGTTGCAGCCTTCGATAAACAAGTTAAAGGATTTTAATTGCAATATGAAATCTGTACTGAGCCTTCATTTGCCATATTTGGGTGGTAAATTCTGTTCTTGTAAAACAAGCACTCTGACATGAGTGAACAGAAATATAATCAAGCAATCCCTTTTCACATTGATGAATAATAAATGACTGCACTTAAACCCATGGTTTGTTAATGGATTTGCAAATCTCCATTGGACCATTTATTTTAAAAGGCACCATTCGACCGGATGTTGCCACCTTCAATGTTCATGTTTGAATTCAGTTGGGTTTGGTTTGGCTGTGCACACTGCTCTTTCAATTCTTAGTTTCAGAGCAAAATCATCGGATTCCATGAAAACACGTGAACTATTGGATCCTAGTATGAACTCATTCCTCCAACAATAAGCAGCGAATAATGTTGCTCCCATCAAAACAGCCAAAGTGTTCACTTTAGTCTGTTTAAACATTAGCTGCCGTGTCCTTCTATGCATTGCCAAATACTTTGCTTTGCTGAAAGGCTAAAAGCTTTCGATTTATTTTCAGCTCTTTGTTGACCCTTGCGCCAACAAAGCAACAAAATAATGCTGTATGTTGCTCATTCTAGGCCCGTCTTCCATCCACCAAGTATATGATGACAGTGCCCTGCAACGGCTTGAGAAACTGTCCAATTTATAGAAAACCTGTCAATTGTGTGAGTACCAGGGAGTTGTATGGTAGAACATGGCAGTATTGTATGTACCTGATAATTTGTCAACGAACAGGAGAGACCATAGGGAAAAATAGGGTAGGGATGTCCCTAGGATAATATCAACTATAAACAAATGTAGTCCTTACATATACTGAAATAGCTGATTGGTCAAGTCGCAAACTACAATGTTATTCTTTTAGTAATATTTTTTAAATATTTATTTTACAAAAACATTTTTTTAAATTACTGTGATTTCGTCATATGCAAAAGTGACATTTGCTAATACAAAAACAATACAGATATACACACAGTATGTACAATGTGATTATAACAATAATCTTTTCATCCTAAATAAGATACTAACAGCACAGGATCTAGCCTTAAGAAATTTCATTTCTATTTAGTCAACATATTTCTTTAAAAATAGATAATTATTATTGTCATCAATCATTTGTTTGTGATGATCAAATTGTTGTGAACAAAACTATATACCCAACATGTTTCATTCCTTTTAGAGTGATAATTGTTTCATGGAAAATCTTCAGGGGAGATAATAGAGACATTGAGCCTCATTACGAAGTTGAAGGTAGCCTTGCCGGTAAAACCGGCAAGGTTACCGCAAACTCGCATTGGGGTCTGGCACCCGCGAATGGGCAATTACCGGGTCATGCCGAGTTTGGCGGACCCAGTAATTGCCCATCCGCGGGTGCCGGTAATAAGGGACTCCCCATCCCCATTCGGCCCCATAGGGCTGAATGGGAATGGGTAGATAGGATGCACCGGCACCATTCTTAATGGTGCCGGTGCATTCTCGAGTTGAGCTCGCGGGTGCTGCACTGCCTGTTAGGTCCGACCTGGCAGGCAGAGAGAGACCCGCGAGCACAATTCGTAGTATGGCGTTACGTTAGCAACGGTGCCGGTAGCACTACCGGTGCTGTTGTTACTGTACCGTCATACTTAGCTACCAACAAAGTTACACTCAATTAAATGAACAGAAATCAACAGTCCAAAGTCAAATACATCTAATAATCAAACAATCCTTCATGATAAATACATTCTTCAGTCTCATCTTTTGATGCTATCTTTACCAATCACCTGTGAAGTAACAAAAAATAGCTATATTAATGCTGCTTCCAAATACTGAATTCAACAGAGTAGCTACAGTTTATAAATAATACATATTTATACATGCTTACTCTTGTTGTGTTGCACCTATTATAATCTTATTTTCAATATTCTTAAAAGGTATGGGGTCCATACAAGTCGGACAAGTCCCTGCAACAACATAGGCAGATAATGAAACTCACTATATTTAGAATAGCACTGAGCAGAAAACGGAGTTGCGAGAAAGTGCACTCAAATGTCTTTAAACCTTGCATTTACAATATGGTTCCACATGTGTGTGTTTCATCCCTTAGTCGGAAAATTCACTTTATTAAAGTCATCTGTAAAAGAACCCCATAGAGGAAGCAGCCAAACAGTGAGTCACACAGCTCTGCCTTCACCAATAGCATATTAAATGACTTAAGTCAAAACACATACCTACTTTAGTTTTGTGTGTGGGCGGTAGACGAGCTTGGTGTTAGACCGTATAGTTATCGGTCATGGCCGGAGCCGTTGCTGCAAGCAGCTTCTTGTCTCCAACACGCAAACACCACAGTATGCACTGATGTATTTCTATTTACCTACATGGTACTTTTCTCTTCAGACGTAAAGTACATTCAATACAGCCATGTACATTTTGAGTATAAAGTTATCGCAAAGACTAACGTCAAGATGTGAGGCCACCTGTATTTAGGCTTTCGTATATGGTACAAAGGTTTCTGATATTTGCATTATATTGAATGGACAAATCTAAAATAAGTAGATGTCAAAAGGAACTTCAAAGTTGAGGGTGTAGAAGATCAAGGTGTATCTACTTAGTGAGCAATACTCTTACATTTGTACTAAACACAAGAGTTACACCCTATTTCTTAAAAAATACATCATATAACTTTGTTCCATTCTACATAATTATTAAGTACAATTACATTGCTTTTGGTAAGAAAAATGAAACACTGCTCTTTAGTAATCAATTTTTCTTGTCCATTTCTCTGTTACTACTTCATTGAATTTTGAAAAGAATAGTCCATCTCAAATCATAACACTGATATCCTTTAGGTATGAAATGTTCCACTAATCGAGCTGTTGCAACTTAGCCCCTAATGCAGCTTTTATGTTTGGTGATCCTACTTTTAGCTTTTCTCCCTGTTTTGCCAATATATAGTTTATTACACATACACCAGATTGCATATATAACCATTACGCAGTTGCAATTAGTAAAAGCCCTTTGTTGCCATGGTTTTGTTAAACCAATGTCAACCTCTGTAATTCTACAGGTTTGGTCACAGCATTTGCATTAGCCAGATGGGGTATGACCCAACGTTTTGTTTAAACCCCATAACTCAGTGAGTCTCGGTTGAGGGGTTAGCAGAAGATAAATATCATTCTTCATGATGAAATCTTGTAGATTATTTCCTCTTTTGTAAGCAAATAATGGTGGGTGTAAGGGGTGATTCCCACCCCCTAAGATTTTTTTCAATGTTTGTGAAGATTTTGCTACTTACTCCAGACAGATTAGAAAAAAATATGTTTTCACAATTTCTGTCTTTCTTGTTTTTATATCCCAATACTGCTGCCCTTTTCTTATTCTTGGCTCTTTTGTGAGATTCTTTGCTACGTTTTTTAGGGAAGCATCTTGTTTCAAGTTTAATCCTCAGTTTTTCTGCTTCTTTCAAAATGAAATGTTTAGTCAAACAGATAATTCCTGTCAATCAATGTATGAAAAGGTCTAACGTTAAGACAATTGTCAATAGGATCTACCCATAACGTAATATCCAGGAAATGAATTTCTGTTATGCTTGAATTGAATATTAGAAGTATCAATCCTGATTACTGAGCCATTCAATGAATGTTCCCAGTTCAATTTCATCACCAGTCCAAATCAACAGAACATCATCGATGTAGTGTTTCCACAACCTGATCTTGTCTTTATAAGGGTTGAAGTCAGTCTAAATGTTGCCAATTTCATGACTCTCAACATACATATTAGCTGCACTGGGAGCTACCACAGCTCCCATTGATGTCCTTTTTAGGGTGGAACCAAGCCTCATTTGCATATGGTCTTTCTTCTTCTGTAATGGCTTGGCAGGCAAGGAACGATGGCATAGAGGGTTGCCAAAAAGCAATGACAGATGTCAAGATTAATTCTAAACCTTCCAGCCATCATCTCTTGAGTTTTGCCATGTATTTGTCGAAACAACATATTATGAAATGAAAAATAATTTTCTGTTAAGACCATTCCAAAACACCACACAATAAAAGTATTAGGTGAGTCATGGTTAAATTGTTCTGTATAAAGCGGTTCTTTTAGCATATTGAGAGTCGACATTTAGGGTATCTTTGTTTACAACAAGAGATTATGTCTACTCCGATTAGAAGTTCTCGATCTTTCATGAAATGAATACCTTCATTAATGTTGATCACATCAGTAGTGTCTTCTATATAATAATTCATTGGTGTCACAAAAGGTTTCAAACACATGTTGGAAAATGTAGACAAAAGGTACAAGCATAGAGTCTACTCCAGAGGCTATTGGACAGCCACAGGGGTTCACAACGGTTTTATGATGTTTGGCAAAATATAAAATTTTAGAACTGAAGGTTTATCTTCCCCAAAAACTGCACTTCTTGTTTAGAGATCAATCCCCATTGACAAGCCTTTTCGACTTTAGTACAGATATGTTGCTTAAGTCTGTTGGTCGGATCACTGTCAAGTTTCTCATAATACGTCACATCTCCCAGTTGTTGTAAACACTCAATGATATAATCATCTCTGTTTAGTATGGCAATGGCCCCATTTCTATCAGCCTTGCCCATAATGATATCAGTATTCTGTGCTAAGCCTCTGATGGCAAGTCTCTTTGAAAATAGAGTCATTAAAGAGATTGAACAGCTAGAAGACAATTCTAAAAAGAGACCTTTTCAATATCTAACAAGAAGTGAGAGACAAACCATCAGAGGCTTAGCACAGAATACTGATATTATTAAACGTCTGAAACTGATATCATTAAAGTGTCTGAGCCAGGTAAAGCAATACCTGCTGTATTATAGAATAACATGGCAATGCCTGGAAAATGGTGACATCACCCAAATATATGATATTGCTAGTTGGCACCTGGTGGGAGCTCCTGGGCATGTGATGGCAATTCCTGGGATAATGAGTGACTGGGCATATGAAAGTAACAGCTCACATGAGAAACCGGGTACACAAAACAACACCAACACTACTGGTTATCAATGCCTATATTCAATCTTGACAGCACATGTACATAATCAATGCTTTAGGGTTGAACTTAAGCAGGTTTTCATTATTTGATTATTCTCTTTCCCTATCTCATTCTTTCTATCTATTTCTCTGTATCTCATTCCCATTTTCTCTCTATCCCTGCCAACAATACTTTCTTCTCTTCTCTCACTCTCAAATACTCTCACCTGTCCCAATTTGTTCTCTCTCTCTCTCTCTTTCTCTCTCTCTCTCCCTCTCTTTCTCAATGTCTCTCTCTTAATCTCTCTGCTCTTTAGTCCACACATCCGTCCACGTCTCTCCATTCTATGTTTTGATCTCTTCCTCTTTCCATCTGTCAATGACAATCTACAGGTGTCTCCATCCTGTCTATCTCTGTGTCACTGCATTACTGTATACCCCACCTGTGGGACTGCAAAGCTCCAAGATCTCTGTGTTTGACAGTGCTAATTCCTCCAGCTGATATGAGTTTTGCTTATGGCTGCTTATGGCCAAATTGTTCATAGCTTGTTATCAGATAAACCTCTGGTCTACACTTGCGCATATAGGAGTACCAGAACCTATACCAAAGGATATTATTAATTTACATGCAAACAATGAGGAAATAGATGGAGCTTAGGAGGGGAAAACACACCTCTAAAAACGGTATTAAAGAAGGTTGTGTGTTAGTGCTGATATTGATCTTGTTATATATTAATGATATAGCCTACTCAGTGAGGTCCCTTCTGGCGGATACCCCACCATTAATCGGCCAACGCACAAGTATCTTACTATATGCGGATGATGCTGTAGCCCTTTCTAAAACTCCTTTTAGCCTAAATAAACAGATCGGCCTTTTTGCAGACTTGTGAAATGAAAAACGATTGGGAATAAACCGCAGCAAAATGAAGGTGATGACACGTAAGGGGAAAAGAAGATGACTATTTTTTTTAAGAGAAGGTTGATGAAGCCACATAGAATTGGGGAATGAGTATGCCAAAGGCAAAGACGTGGATGCTTTGATTGTACCTGTGAGAACGGCAGAAGCAGAATGGGGCAAGTCCACGGGACAGTCTTGGCATGTGCTAATTGGGTTTGTGGGTTGGTAGTTCACATCACATACGAAGAGCCAACTCTTGAAAGTGATACCCAAGCTGCTATCTCTACGTGTGGTGCAGTCATTGTGTTAGTGGAGTATTCCAGTGCAACAACCATGGTCACTTTGTCGAGGGCATTATTATAGAGAACCTAAATTACAGCCATACAGTTGCGGTTCAGTTTTATAACCAGGAATTGTCTGAAGGTGAACAACCCATATAACATGCCTTAATGGATGTCAATAGTTTTACAGCTAAAGTTTTGCGACAGCAGGTAGACATTTTGTTATCTTAAAAATTGGCAACTGAGATAATGTGTGCGTTGTGATGTAAGGGCCTTTTAGACAGAAGCGAGATAAGCTTCATGTTGAAGCTAGGTTAAATGACGTGTTGCACCCTGCTCAATGCCTCTGCATGCCTAATATGCACTATGGTATGATTATCATTAAATACACCGTATCACCTACTGCTATATACAATCCAATAACCCAATGATTTTGATCAATTACCTTGAATTTCTTTTAAGAAAGTCTATAACGCTGTAAATGATCAGCTCCTCTATTTACGTTTACTGACATATGCATTTTCCTGTATGGCTTTCTAACAGACATAATACTAAATACTTCCGCGTTTTCCATGATCTAAATGAGCTTTGCAATATGAGAAATGCAACCCGGAGCGTTGAATGAGATTCACAATTATCAGGAATAATTCCACGCAGGGAAACCCTTAACAAGGAAAACATCTGGAAATCGACTTTACAGGTAGCAATTAGCAAACACAAACAGAGGTGTGTCAGCGGTTACACACCGTGTAATGAAAAGAGGTCTGTTGGCTGTCCAGTGTGGCAAGATTTCTCAGTGATGTAAATAACGCGCAGGATATGTCAGATCATGTTGATTCTGGATTCCTTCTCTCGCATGAGGAAATAAGTAGGTCACTCAATCCGGGCGCTTCATGTGTACGTAAGCAGCCATCCATCACATTAAATTGGTAATATTATTTGCGAGCTGATATCGCATTATGCCACTGCAAACCGTATCAAAGGACGGTGCGGATAATGAGGTGCCACCAGCACAGGTATTTTAAGGGAACCAAATACAGGCTATCGCCCCATTGATAATGACTCTCATTTGACAATCGGATTCTGTCCCTGCCACCTATTAGAATTCCGAATCCAAATATCAAAGCATCTTCCGCTGCTGCTTAAGCAAAACACTTCTCCATGAACGTGAATGCGAAGAATGCAGCTTGACCTACATATGCCTGCCTTTTCTTTTCTCCTTCCATGAAAATGAGGCAGGACAATATGCATATGTCGCGCCTGGGAGCAGCCTGGGTGCAATTATCACGCTACTGGAAAAGACTGGAACCATGATCCCGCTTGCCTATTTGCTTTTGGAATGGATAAAGGGAAAATAAACGTTAGTGGCATGGGCAATTTAGTAGGAAGCTGTGTCCAATCACCTAGGTTGATCAGAACCAGCTTGCTTTGCACTGTTGCAAGATGGCACCTTAATGCAATCGGTGGAGGGGACATGCAAAGCCAGCCCATTGGAAACCATTATGAAGACCCCAGTGAGTGTTTTGATTCCACTTTACATGACAACTTAGAATACGAGCGTACAGGAAATTGAATCCTGTAATGTTAGGACTTTTTTTTGTGTTGTTGCAGTAATTCAATTATAAAATACATCTGAGGTTTGGTAAAACTTCAAGTTTGGTCGTTAGATCGTAATTCACCACCAAGCAAAATGTTTTCAAATTGTCTAATTTCTGGGCTTTAGACTTTTGTTGAGAATAAGCCTGTCAGTTAGCAACACTGCCTGCATGTGGTTTCTTTTGCTATCCCATAGGCTGCTATAACCGAAGACTCTGTTTCACAATCAAATTCTCCACAATGGCTGGAATGAGGCGCCAAAAACAGAGCAAGGCCCCTGCCTCAAGAAAATTCAAAAAGGCACTCTGGTGTACTAAGCCATAAAATAATGTACTTTCATTTAATTCAACCTAACACAAAGCTCCAGTAGCACAGAGGACACTGGTTGGAAATCCAGTCATTCGGTTCTCTCATAAAGCTTTGTCAACCCAACACAGGGCGAGGGTTGTGTTTTCTTAAAACTATTGTTTTCTCATGACCTTTCGGCCCCAGACCACACTGCCACGGGCCCCAGACCACACTGCCACTACCCCGGATGCAGCGTGCTGTGCATGGGAGAGGAATGCGAGAATTTGCGTTTACTTCGTTTGGTAAGCCTCGCCCCTCAAGAAGTCCTTCATGGGATGCGCACTTACAACTGCAGAGATTCATTGAGGAAAACGCCATATTGTGTTCGCGCCAATCCGGCCTTCGTACTCGACGTGGCACGAAGACCGCCATGCTCTTCCTCAAGTCCACTCTCTCTGGCATTATCGATCAGGGGCACCCAGCCCTTCTTATGTTGCTCAACCTGTTGGCTGCCTTCGACCTGGTCGACCACGGAATGTTGGTGACCAGGTTGCAATCATTGGTGGGCAGTTCCAGCACAGCCACCAAATGGCTCGCTTCTTTCTTAGGTTCCCGCAGTGCCAGGGTTGCCATTGACGATGCCCCTTTCTCCCCCGTTTTACAAAGGGTGAACCCGAGGGTTCTTCACTTCCTTCCACACTGTTTAACATTAACATTCTCCCTCTTCTAAAGATGCTAGACGACCTGGGTGTCAGGTATACGAATTATGCTGATGACACCCAGGTCATCGTTCAGATTTCAGGCATCTATGCTTAGGACTCCTAACTATCAACTCGGTATACTCGACCATCCACACTTGGATGGTAGCAAACTCCAGGGCCCTCAATGCGGACAAGACAGAGATTCTTATCACTGCCTCCAACCATATGCTGAACAATCTGGCCCCGGAACATGCCAGCTTTACTATCGCCAATACCATCATCCCAGTGGCAAAGAATGTGAAAACTCTAGGTGCCACCCTGGATGCCAAACTTTCCATGAGACAGCATGGACAGAATGGCCAAGACCCGTGCCTCATGTGGTCTTATTAATAAACTTCTTGGCCACATGCGCCCTTTTTTTAACTACAAAAAACATGTCTATCTAAGCAGCTGCCCTGGTTAACTCCTGCCGCGACTATTGAAATAGTCTGTTGGCCGGCACAACCCAGTCCATCTTCGCTGCCCTCAAGGTTACACAGAATGGTGCTGTCAGAGCCGTGCTGGGTATCCCCAGGTGACAGTCCATTACCGAAGCCAGAAAAAATGTGCATTGGTTACCTGTGAGGCACCGCGTCTCATTTAAGATTCTGACCATCACCTTCAAGTGCCTGGCACTTACTGCTCCTGCCTACCCTATCGAGTACCTGACACGCTATGTACTCTTGCGCCCTCTCAGGTCACTAGACCAGGCCAAACGTAGTCAGGCCCGATTCCACCTGGCCAAGTATGGGAAGGCGAATTTCGATGTACTGGCCCCTGCCACCTGGAACGCCATCCCGCATGAACTGAAAAAGATTGCTTCTCTCACAGAATTCAAGAAGAAGCTGAAAACATTCCTCTTCAATGCACCCCTAATCTAGATTAATTGCCTGTTGTACCTCTTACCTGTTACCGTCTTGTCTGTTATTTGTGCGCCCTGATGCCTCTGGGTGACTTGGAGCGTTCCAAAAATTAAAATAAATAAATAAATATTCACATGCACTCCGACCGTGTGCAGCAGCGTTTTTGCATGTTGGGACTTATTATACTTTCAGTCTCTTGTCATAATTCTCAACAGAAACAAAATACATTTCAGCTGGAAATAATGCACTGTTATCTAGTGGTAAAAGAGCATGCTGGGCATCAGATCTCCCAAGCATCAAGGCTCTTTCCTTTCTCACACGCTTGCCTCGGATGCTACCCTGCCAGGGTCAAATCGACTTCAAAAATCTAAACTTGCTGATGCAAGTCGGAAGAATTCATTTTCAAGTCAGAGCACTTGCAACAGAGCTCTATGGGATATTGTCTTCCATTTTCTGTTAAATTTGAACATGTTGTAAACCTAATAAAAAGAAGTTTAAAAAAAGAGAGATTCTATGAGGCGACTATAAAAAGGCGACTATAAAAATATAGGTCCAATTCACAAAACCGTGTACTGGAGCAAATGATTCCATTCCCATGAACTTCTTATATTTGCACGTGTTGACAAAGGCTACAACCAGAGCACATCTGCAGATGCCTGGAGAGACCTTAAGGTAGTCACATGACACTGTGGTTTTTGACGTTTTGTTGAAGGGCACCTGGGAGATGCTCCAGGCATCTCCAGAGTTTCTCCAGCTTTAGGCTTTGTGAATCAAGTGCACGGTAACAGAAGTAGATGAAGGAACCAAAGATGCTCATGGCCATCTCTGTTTTTCTGCAGTGCAAATCTCTGTCGATCAGATGGAAGCAAATCTGGAGATGCCTAGAGCACCGCTGAGGTACTCATGTGTAAGAGTGATTCACAGGTAGAAGGTGGAAATCTGGCATCCACATGGACATTTCCTGATTTTCTCCAGTGCATGTCTGTGTGAATCAGGCTCATAGTGCATGCGAGTTAAGCCTGATGGCATTTGAATTTCTTCCAACACATTACATTCTGTCAACGTACAGGAAATATAAAATGTGTTCACCTTTTGTTTCCTCCCTTTGATGTCTCTGGGAGATGTGGTGACACTTATGTCATGATTTGGCACCCTCCTCTTTCTACCTGGGCATCAAATCCTTTCCAATTTACCCCTTCCCTGACCCTGGAATGTGTGTTTATGCTTCCAATTGGTGGCTGGTGCTCACCTCTTCTCTACCCAGCCCATCAGGACATCCTCTTTGTCAACCCCTTCTCCTATACTCATGATTAGCACATTATATTCCAGTGATATTAACATAGTTATCCAGCTTATCTGTCAACTCCAGATGTTTTATCTGTAAACTTTCCTGATTAGTATGGTAGATTTTCGCCTGTATGAATTTTCCGTGTAGTGCTTTTGGCCCTATTCAGCGCTATGTAAAACTATAAAATAAATTAAATAAAGTCAGATAGGTTTATCATTTGTGATGTCATCTTTGATAGCCTATGTGTTAGTCTTAGCAGTGCAAGGTGGTGGTGCGAGTTATGGTTGCTTAGCCTACCGTAACTGCCAATTAACTGTGGGTTTTCGTTTTTACGTGTAACCATAACGTCCATTTAACAAAGTGTTTTCACTGAATTTCATAGGTTTATATTAGTGCAACTAAATCATAAAGTGCCTTTAACAAAGGTATATATATATATATATATATATATATATATATATATATATATATATATATATATGTGTGTGTGTGACAGTTTCCATCCAGTACAGACAAAACATGGTACACTATTAAGCCGTTGAACATGCTCAGACACAAGGGACCTGGATAAAAACATACACAATTTGAGATCAGACATCATAAACTGTGGATACAATCACAGAATTGTGGAGAACCAGATTCACAGGGCAGCACAGATCCACCAAAGCAACCTCTTGCAATACAGAAGAGACAGACACCCGGGTGCCGATGGTAGTCACATACAATCCAGAGCTCGAAGCCCTCCGCAAGACTGCTAAGAAACTCCAACCCATTGAGCAACAAGATGAACGTCCGAGGGTGTTTTTTTCCTGAGATGCCCCTCCTTGCTGTTAGACAACCAGCCAATCTGAAGCAAACTACACACAAATAGCACAGATTATGGAACTGTGCCTTGCAGAATCAAAACAACCCTAACCTGCACACATTTCAACATTTTGGACACAATCAAGACACCCCAGAAGGGGTAGTACTACAAAATTATGGGTCAGTTTACATGTGCATCCAGCAATATTGTTTACTTGATAATGTGCATGAAATGTCACGGACGGGGCCACTATGTTGGGGAAACTAGTCAACCGCTACATAAACGCATGAGCCTACATTGTCAAAGTTTCAAGCAATGTACTAACGATAGTGCAGCGAGTGATCATTTTTCAGAACAAATCATACCCTTGATGATCTCAAACTTGCTGTACTCTAGGGTAATTTCAGGGCTGACAAAGCCAGAAAGACCTATGAATTCAAATGCATGCACAGTTTCAATACACTGGCAGGGGGCCTGAACAGATATTGAGGTTTCATGAGTCACTATTCCAACTAGCAGACTTTCAATGTTTCCACCCATAGACATACAGGGATGACAAAATCCAAACCTGACACTTTCCATTATTTTTTCCAAAGTCATTCACAGACATTCAACTGACACTGCATAAGCCACACCTGCCTCTCTAAGGGAATTAATTGTTGCTGGACTCCCCACAACCCAGCCCTATCTGCCCTCAAAATGTCCCAATCTGAAAGGTTTCCCAGAAACTTGTCAGAGCTCCTGTCACTAATCAAACCCCACCCTTTCCCAGTGATTGTGATGGAACACAATCCTGATATAGTATTTGACACAAAGTTAACACAATGGGATCCATGGGACACAGGCCTAACACATCAACTGGCTGTGTATCCCCTCTTTCAGACTTCTAGAGGCACAAGCTGGATATGGTGATGATTGTGCTACCACTGATCTTGAAAAGGGACTAGCCCGACATTACCGAGTTTCAAATGGACTGCGCATACAATGATTGACACTTAACCATCCCATCCTGCCTTCCTGAGAGCCCTGTAACAGCCCTGCTTTGCAGTTTCACTGACCCCTGCCCTTCTTTACCCAGGGTTCCATTTAGACCTTGAAGATCGCAATGTGTGGGGGAGTTGAACATCCAATACATGCCCCGGTACACATCCGGTGCAAACAGGCACGCATAATAGGGTATTTGAAGGAGGGTTATGTAAGTTGTAATGCTGTAATGTTTTTCAAAGGTTTCATTCTATCTCTTCCTGAGCAAGAGGAGACATTCCACAAAAGCTTGCAAATAAGCAAAATAAATGACTTTGTTAGCCTAATTAAAGTATTGGCTTATTGTTTTCTTATGGATCAACATTCTGTTCAGCCCTTGCCTAACACAGTAAAAGCAAACATATATACACACACACACAAAATGAGGTCTGTCTGGGTGCCGCTCTACGAAGAACTAACATGCCCAAATAGCATGTTCTTTGGGAAGTTGCCTAATCAGGAGGGTCTACAACTGCATTTGAGCTCACTGTACCATTCACAGAGGAGAGATATAATTTGCATTTCAGTCTGGTCCCACCCACCTGGGCAGTCCAGCACCAAAATGCTTAGCAATTCTCCTCTGAACAAGAGTACCAAAAGCATACCTCTCTAATGCATATTTAAGGTGGATACTGTATGTGCAACACCTGATTTGAGTTTGCTGATATATATAGTCTGTAGAGATATTTCCACTCAGAAGTCTCATGCATGGTGTTGGGGAGTACAGGAACACATTTAGAAGTCAGATCTTAAGCCCAGTGGGTTCTGTTCATCAATGGCTTTATAGTCCAAATCCTTCTCCAAATTTACTTTTGAGAGGTTTGTAGATATATAAAGACATAGAAAGATGTATTGAAAAACTCACTATTTTGGAATCCCAAGATATATATGATCACATTTCTCATCTACAAAGCTGTAAGGCTAAAATAATGAGAAAAACACTACAGAAAAAATGGCCCCTATTCTCAAAGAATGGGGCCCAGAGGATGCTATTGGAAAACTTCTTGTCACACCCGGGCACCAACAATCACTACACATGATTACTATGTGTTATAGATTGGCGCTGTTTACAAAGTGTCTCGCAGCCCGGGTCTACTTTGCACATCAGTGCTGGGTGCTCCCCAGACATCTACATTGGCATAGATAAGGGGGGAGAGCTAGGATAACCTCCACTTATGTGGGTGCAATGTGTGCACCAGAAGTGACAGCAATGAAAGGTCCCACAACTTGCAATGCTTTCAGGAGTCGCAATGTAGCAGGGGTCTAAAAAGGCAGCACCCCTTGGTGTATATGGCCTTGCATCTAACCAGCACCGGATCAGGATGTCACAAAGGAAGTGAACCCGGACATGCCGGTCACCTCCCAATCATGCCGCATTTTGGGAGATTTTCCACTGTGGCAAAAACTACACGTGCTTAGGAATTGATGCATGAATGTCTATTTTTCTGACAATACCCTCAAACAAAAAGAGTGCACTTTTTCAGCACTGGTATGCACACTGGCACATGCAGGTGAGACAAACATTTCATGAACTTTCTTTAATGTAATTTGGCACAATGTCCTGTTAATTACCATAACCACTGGGGACACTCAATGTACTTTAGTATAAGTACGACAGACCCAGAAAATGTAAACGGGTTAAAAAAAGATTTTTGTTTAGTACACACTAGTGAGGGTGTTATGTTGGTGCAGAAATATCTGTGTGATTCATCATACACACTGGGAGTTCAATTCGCCCTTCTACCTCCAGTGTTGCTTAGTTGTATGTGTGTTATATGTGAAGGAAAACAGACATGACCAGTATAGTGAGGTGTTCAAACCAAAATTCCCATGGAACATTTACTATTCAGAAGTTTATCGACGCTCTACAAGACAATAATGAAACTCATAACAAAAAAACGACTAAAAAAATACTAATGAAAGTCATGTAATTTTAATATTGTAGAAGAGTTATTACAACAACTAGGTATGTCTAGGATTTAGGCTGAATGTTGTCACAGAACAAGAAGAAGAAAATAGCAATGTGTATGCTAGTGATGTACAGGTCCTCCTCATACAGTTTATGTAAAAGACATCTGTGCCCTTTCACAAACTGCAGAATTCCTTTGGAGAGCTTTCTGATGGGAAACAGGTCTTCTGATGGGTTCACCTAAGCGTGGGAGTGGATTGGTCTTACAATGATTTCCAGTAGAACATGTATGCCCTTACACTTAATGTAAAGTTTCTTCTAAAAGATGTTAAGCTTTGAGTAACCCAGCACGTTACCACCTTGTCCCATCATAGCAGCATGCGCAATTAAAAATACCAAAAATGACAAACCCGGGATCTCGGGAGCATACTGCCCCCACTGGACATGAAGGCACAGTGCACATTTATGCATTACAAATCTGCATTAACTGAAGATTGCAGGTTTTCTGGTACAGTGATCCACGGAAACCACCATCTTGAGCAAGTGTTTTGTTTTTTTTAAAAAGGGTGTTCATCCTTAGAGCTTGCATGTTAAAGCGTTCCATGTCACTCTGCATGCAACAACGCTGACGTCAGTCCTTACGTGGAGATTTCCAGCAGTTGCGCCTGGTCTCTCAGCGGTGACGTGGAGACCTTGTCCAAGGTAGAACGGGCAGTGAGACGCAGAAAAGCAGGACTTTGGTACTGAATCTAAGGTAAGTGCGACTGTCGAAAGGGAGATGTTCACTCAGGATCTTGCAGGATGTCACACTGCAGGAAACATTATTTCAAACAAGGGAGCCTACTGTTTCCTGCTCTGTGAAATCAGGCAAAATGCTAAACATTTTTGGTTGAAGAAGAAACTTCACAATATGCCCACAATGCCTTAGAAAGACGTTTGCTCCTCTTCGAAATGCTTTTGTCCATTGCTGTTATGACAGTTTGAGGAACAACTTTTAAAAAAGGTACTTCATAAATCAGCTTTCACTTCAAAATAAAACTCTTCGGGATACCTTCAACAATCTGAATGGCATTAAGAAATGGGTAGCTTCTCAGGCAACAAAGGTTAACAATGTTTTGCTTAGGGTTACAAAGAGTGAAAGACACGTTTTTGGAAGGTAGGTCAGATTTGGCACTGATTCAAGCAAAAAATTAATAAATAGACTCATGAATAGTACAGCAAACACAAGTTGTACAACACAAGAGCAAGCAGATACAATGCATTTCAGGAATAAGCCCTATTAAGGCTATAGGGTGGATTGCAGAGTTTCCCCCCTGAGAGAAAACATGTGCATACCTTTTTTTTAGGGGCTGTGGGAAACAAATACGAATGAAATGCGACTGACGTTAGGTCACCTTCACATAATCTCAAACGGCAATTCAACTTTGGTGTTTGTGCATTTGTACTGAAAATGATGATATTATGAATGTAGCGAAATGGCAGCATGATCGAAAATGCCTGTTGTCAGTATCAATACATGGGCAACCTAAACTGGGATTTACGTTCTCCCACTGCTACGTCCAGCTATTGAGAGGGACACTTTACAGGGAACATGCATACAGAATGGACAGTATTAGCAGTAGGAGTAGGATTTAGGTGTTATGTGTGTCAAGAGACATTTTGAATTCCCCCCACGTATGAAAAGTACAGTAATTGTCAAATGATTTATGCAAAAAGGAGCTCAAAAAATGTTTTAACTATCTGGTTATCTATTTGCCCAATATCACGTAAGAGCATTCAAATGATAATCCCTGATTTGAGGACATTTGTAATTATGAAACAATGACCAGTTCAGTAGAGGCTACTGTAAAACGACACAACACAATCTCGGAGCTGCCAGTGTCAAAAGCATCAAAGAAAGGAAAGCAGGAAGAGTGTGAAGATCTGCCATAATGCAGAGCCTCTTTCTTAGATCTATTTGTGTCCCCAAATTACAATTTAACACAAGACGTTCAGATCCTGGAAGGCTTTGCCAAATCTATTGACCAGGGCATTCACATGGCAGCTGTCGGTGTGGAGATCCGTCTCACGCTCTGAGGTGTTCCCTAGTAGACTGGTCAGACTCCAGGAAGAGACAGGGCCGCAACGCCAAAGCCCGCTCCTGCTGTCTTGTCAAGCCATGAATAAGCAAAAGCCAACTAGGCCCCACACATGTATACCTTTATCAAATGGTCACCAGTTGTCACTTTTGGCATCTCTACTCCAGTTGACCAGTAGGCTTCACCCAGTGTCACCAGTGTATTCAACTAACGATCTCCCCGTCAGCAGTGGGATCTTTAATGCCATGATTGCTAAGTTACACTAGGAACCCAGCATCACTCTTAACCCCCATTTTGAGGAGACATGCTTTACAATAGTTAAACCTTTGTAACATCCGCTTTTTAAAGTTGTCTGAGAGTTACAGTCATCGCCTTTACAGAATACAATACATGACAATCCTCACTACACTGACAAGTTACTACTAATTGTTTAGCTGGTTAGTTGCATGAAATGGCATGCCAAGTGGAACAGTCAACCCTCTGCCTCCAGCACTATTCCTATTGGCTACTCAGTACGGTTTCAACCCTGTTTCCGGTTTCCAAACCAGCTCCCACTTGCTCCCCAGAATGTGTCTGTGGCCTTCTGCTGGTTTCATTGCTCCTGTTTTTAAACACTCGGGTTCGATTCCATGTAAATGCATTTACAGAGCTTAAGCTATCAAGTAAAGGTAAGTACACGGCCACATCAGTAGGCACTGCGCTACATGCATATCAAGAATAAGAGGCTTGTTACCATTGCAGTCCCCGAGGAGTTGAATATTCAAAACTCATGAACATTACGTTCCAAACTCATTGGTGAGAAGACACCAATATTGCAGCTTTCAAAGGCCTCTTAATATAGTGTCAAATCATGGACACATTTTAAGACCTTTTATATCATGTTGCCCTTCACATTTTACTTGATGGACATAATTATTATCCTTGGAAAAGCACCCCTTTGGAGTTAAACACGTGTTGCCTCTTCATCCACAAGATGAATTGTAAAAATGCCACTATTTATTGGATTAACCTTCTGGATAGTCGACTCTTTTCACCAATGATTTTGGAAAGTGTTTTCTTGATGTACATTCATTGAAGCACTGTGATAGTTTAATGGTTATGTTATAATGTTGGCTTGAGTGGAATATTGCGATGTCATAAGGAGTGTGTCCTGTCATGCCGAGTCTTGCCAGGTTGAGGTTCTTCTATTGTTCAGTGTTGATGTTTATGTTTGAAAGGAGTCCACGGTTGGGCAGTTGGAGAGTTGCAGGCACTGTGGCTGAGCTGGAGGTCCTTATTGCGTAGAGCTTCTTAATAAAGTTTGTTCAACGTTACTGTGGCCTCGTGTCATCATCTTAACATTGGCGACGAGGATGGGAGAGATTGAAAAGGTGTGTAATGGAGAGCATACGTATGGCCCAAGAGTGTGGTTATGATAAGAAAGTGGCCATCCAGGAGAGATTGTGGGCACTGCGCATGTTTCCGCATTCAACAACTGGTGTCTATCCCTTTTTAATTGATGCAGAGCCGCAAACCCAACACTAGAGTGAGTCCACCATGGTTAGGTAGGTGCAGAGAATCTGATTTAGTGGTGGACGGTGTGAGGAAGATGTTGAAGAAGAAGAAGGAGGTGTGGGTGATGCGAGAGAACTTGAGAAGGGGCAAGAAACAATTAAGGATTGAATGTGGTGATCTGGTCAGGATTAGAAAAGGGGTGGTCAAGAGGAAGGGTGAATCCTTGTATTCCGATCCCGTGAGGGTAGTTGCAGTGTTGAAGGGAGCTGTTCGTGTATCCGGCGGACAGGTATGGAACAAAGACAGAGAGGCAGTTGTAAAAAGGGGGGTTGTCTGAGCATATAAAAGGAGGGAGATCTGATATAATGTTGGCTTGAGTGGAACATATTGTGTGAGTATGTTTAAGTATAAAAGGAGGGAGATATGTTATAATGTTGGCATGAGTGGAATATTGTGATGTCATTAGGAGTGTGCCCTTTCATGCAGAGTCTTGCCAGGTTGAGGTTCTACTATTGTTCAATGTTGATGTTTATGTTTGTAAGGATTCCACGGTTGGGAAGTTGGAGAGTTGCAGGCTAATCTGTGGCTGAGCTGGAGGTACTTATGTACTTATTGCGTAGAGCTTGTTAATGAAGCTTGTTCAACGTTACTGTGGCCTCGTGTCATCATCTTAGGCTACAAGACAGTTATTCTGGCCATCGCATGTGTTGTGGACCTTTCATTTTTAAGCATGTTTGAGCTGCTGTGGTTGGAGTCTGTGAAGAATACAGTCAGTGTTTTCTGTGTGTTCTTTCTGTACACGATAGGCCGATGTCCTTGCAGGAGGTTGACACTGTGGGCCCGATTCATAGAATATTTGCGCGGTTCAAAGTGAATTTGCACTGGTGAAAAGTGACTTTGCACTGCCGACACAAACCCTGATTCATGGTAGCGTGAAAAGTGTATTATTGCCATGCAAAGTCTGGGCAAAGTCAGCACATAGTCATTTTTGCAGTACAAAATTACTTTGCCCGGACTTTGCACTGAAAAAATCCACTTTGCACGGTTCCATGAATCAGGGTTTGTGTCGGCAGTGCAAAGTCACTTTTAAACAGTGCAAAGTCACTTTCAACTGGGCAAATATTCCATGAATCGGGCCCACTGTGTGTCTGCTCTCATTGCAATGTAAACTTGATGGCACTAATTGTAAACACACCCAGGAAATGGCAATAATGATGACTTAGGACCAGGTTTATCATGGCTGCGATTCATATAAAACTAAAGGAAAATGGCTGCCCTTAGATAAACATGGGTCCAGGCTGAGCCTAAACTTAGTCCATGCATTTACATTGGTTTGTATCATCAATGTAAATGTGAAATACCTAGATTTGGGGTGGTTGAAAGCTGCACATTTGCATGTCACATGCTGGAGTGAGTATTGCAATCCTTGTCTTGTGTAGCATATTGGGAGAATTCACCTCAGTTCCCTCTGTGTACTTCACACTAGTTTTGTGCACAATGTGCCTCATTGATGTCAGGAATCGTAAAGAGAATTACATGTATTTTACATAAATAGGGAGGCCGGTTGAGCATGAGCGTGTGATGTGCCGATTTGCGTCAGGCCACGCACTCGAAGGTGTCACGAGGCACCGTAATGGGGAACGTGTCGAGAAGAGATAGGGATAGTGAGGACTAAAAGATACAAAAGGCAGAAGCAGGAAAATAGAATGTGTATGATTAATGAAAATTGGATTTTCGCTGCTGTCTGGAAATGAATAGGGACAGTGTTTGCTATAAGACTCACACGTGGAATAATGCATCATGAAATGACAGGCGTGGTGGGAATGAAGGTTTGAAAGTCCAATGTTAAAAGAAAATGATAACATTGTGAATATAACGTGCCTAATTCATGGAACTTTTAGCGCGGTGCAAAGGCACTTTGCACTGCCAACAAACACCCTGATTCACAGAGCAGTGCAAAGTGTATTTTTGCAGTGCCACACTCTTTGCACCATGCTAAATGGGCCTAAATCACGGTGCAAAGAGTACTTTTGCAGTGCAAAATGACTTGCAATGCGCTAAAGGTTTCATGAATTAGGTGCAAAGTGACATTTCAATGGTGCAAAGTGACTTTGCACTACTCCACCCTCATTCATGGAGCAGTGCAAAGTGCATTTTTGCTGTGCAAAGGGACTTTGCACAGTAAAAATACACTTTGCACTCTTCCATGAATCAGCGTGTTAGTTCGAAGTACAAAGTCACTTTGCACCAGTGACAAATACCTTTGCACCGGGCAAAGAATTCCATGAATTAGGCCTTAGTGTGATAATGTTGACATGTTTGAAGATGCGTCACCGTGAATGCAGGGTCTTGTAAAATAAGCAAGCAAATGGTGTCCCACCTTAATTCTGCTCATAACGGCAGGAAAACAGCAGTACCACTTTGTCTCTGTATTTTTGTGATAGGGCAGTTGCAATTTCGTTGTCTATAGAATTAGATTCCTCACAGGCTCAGGGAAGTCCTGCTCCTTCCTTTCTTGGGGCAGAACTTGAGTCCTGCCTCCTTTAATGATATGATATGATGGGTTATTTATAACGCGCTTAATACCCAGAGGTTGCTAAGCGCGGACCTGGGGATCGAACCTGTGTTGCTCTGTTTCGTCTTGCTTCCAAGGCGAGCACGTTGCCGCTGAGCTATCCTCCCGAGTCGTCCATCTTGTGAATTGGCAGCAGTAGGCTGCTGTGAGCTTGGTCTGCTTGAGACCAGAGATGCTTGAGCCCATAGTTTACCAATTATAAGTACATCATTTCTGAATGTCTTCCTGGTTAAACTGACGCATCACTTTCAGATCACATTGCAAATAAATTGTACATGAATAGCTAAGATTTAAATTAGACAACCCAGCTGACACTATTATCCATAACGTATACAGAATCAATAAAAATACACATTGCTGTTTAAGGAAATAGAATATAAGATATCGATGGTGGCTTATTTTATGTCATGCTATGCTATGTTATGGTATTGTATTACCTGGTATGGAAATGCCGGGCAATGTAGGGTAATGCATGTTGCAACAGACCTATTTAGGTCATGTCAAGTTATGATGTTATGTTATCTTGCGTTGTGTTATGTCAGAGGCCTACAACCTTTTGTCGCCAGATGTTTTTGACTACAACTGTTGCCAGCCCTTAGCCAGCATAACCAACGGTGAGGATTCATGAGTGTCCTGGTCCAACACATATGGAAAGAAGCAGGTTGCAGACACATCTACTATGTTACGAGGGCAAATGTTTTCTGCACATAAAGGAAAGTGAGTTCTATCTGGGTGGGTAATCTGCACGTGCCCTTAGATCTTTGGGAAGAAGGGAGATGGACATCTAGTGGAGCAAGCAGGTGGTTGAGCGCTTTCCTGGAATTAATGTGGTGAGGTGGGTCTGATGTTTGTGGTCATTGTGATGTAAAGGTTAGATGCCTGGCTGGAGAGGACAGGTGTCTGATATCCCTACCTGTTTCCAGGTATTTTGGAAGGTGACTTTCTAGAGTGAGGTAGAACTAAGGGTCCCCTGGGGTGAACATTGTTTCAAAGATCTAGGGTGATGCTCTTCATATCACTGAAAGTCAGACACTGGACTGTATGAAAAAGTGTGCACTCCGCGTTGGCTTGGTCTACAGCACCATTTTTAAGGTTCCAACCTTTGCCACAACTTTGTCGGGTGGATATAGAGGGTCATGTCTTAGTTCAGCTCGATCTGAAGAACACGCTCAATGCTGTACATTAATTTGCGAGTTCATGAGATCTCATGCAGACAGGTTCTGTTCTGTGTATTAGGAAAGGTTGCAAAATGTGCTTTCATGGGAAACATGTCACCAAAAAGAGATGAGTCAGGCAGAAAAAAAGGGACTGTTTTCTGCAGGCGTGATGCAGGCTTAACAACGTGGCCCATACTCCATTTCCTCTCACTATTCATAGTTTACAATGGCTCATTACAATGATCAATGTGTGATACCTGCAGTTTGTCTGAGGGGTTGAGGTGTGAATCATGAATTCAGGAGCTAAAGGTCTCTTCGGGCAACAAGTCCGAGGACGAACACAAAAAGAGACATTGGTTTGCACGGCATGAATGCGATTCAATATCATGAGTGAGATGGCTCAGATGAAATGTTAAGGCGAAAGGCACATTTTATTACACTTGAGGGGTCAAAAACATTCCCTGAAATGCTGGAGGTGAGCAATTCTACTTTTCCTTGAATACGGCATATGAAGACCTACTTACTCTCGTCTCTGTGTGTGTATGCGCGTGCGCGCACACACCCTACTCTCTATATTCTCATGGCAGTGGAGCTGGCTGGAATACCCATGCCTTATCTGTCATGCGTACGGTTTTAGCTGGGACTTCGGATTGGGTTTCTGTATTTTAGAAGAGCTGGGGCTAGGATATTATATGACCTTCCTGGAAATGATGATACATTGGGTCTTGTGGTCCACAATCCTTTCAAGGCATTGGTGTGCCGTCTGCATTTTTCTGGCAGCGTCTTTTGCCTTTTTCTCTTTCTGGTGCAGTACTCTAAGTCTTGTGAGCACACCGGAAGGTAAGGGATGGTATGACTTCCGGTTGAAGATCCTTTGGTTGCTTTGCACTGCACACCACCTGTCTTTCAGGGGGGCAGGAGGAGGGAAGGTTGACTCCACACAGCTGTCGGCAGCAGTGTGCCTCAGACTCTGATAATGAAAGTAAGGGCCATGTGGAAGCAATACTCGGAGTAGGATAATGTCGAGGAAATTGCCTGCTGTGGCTCTCGAGTTGCCTTCGCTACTCGAGGCGGGGCTGTCAAGGAACACATTTGATTGTCCCAACACAAACTAAGCAAGTGTTACTGGTTAACACAATAATACAAGTCATACAATAGCAATATATGTTCAGCAAACAAGCATATTAAGAACATGTTGGGTATTTTCCTGCTTTTAAAAATGTACATTTCTACGTGAAATATATTTCCACTCAATAGAATTACATAGGGCCTCATTCCGAGTTTGGAGGTAATCATGGCGCTATTAGCGCCATGACTACCTCCAATACCGGTACCGAGTCCGCCCTGGTTCAATGGGGACTCACCGGTCTATTCCGACCTTTGCGGGACCGGTAAGTCCCCATTGAAAAAGCCATTCCCCATTCCCATTTGAGCGCCCGTAGGGCTCAATGGGAAGGCGCTAATAACGGTACCGCAAATTGCGGTAAAGTCCCTTAACGGGTCCCGTCCTTAACGTCTGGTAAAACCAGGCATTAAGGAAGGGACCCGCTAAGGGAACACGGAATAGGGCATCCTTACCGGTGCCCAGTATCCCTTTGCACCAAACTCGGAATGAGGCCCATAGACTTTAGGGAATAACCTAAATTGACTGAACATGTTGTGAAATAATAAATGTTAAAAGCGGACAGGAAGTGTTTTATGGATGTTCTTCAAAAAGGAAATAGAAATGTACAAAGATTTAGAGATTTATTGAAAAATGCAAATTTTTAAATCATATTTGTACCACTTATTACTTCCAGCCAGAGTTTTGCTAAGCTTAGTAATATAAAAGGAACACTGTGTTCAATTATAGCCAATGGCTAAAACTCATAAGATTTGTTTGTAAATTAAGAGAGGCAATGCAACCAATTAAATATGAATGCACTCGCTCGCATATTTTTAGTCAGAACTATCAAGAGTATGAAAATAATTCTGCGTTTGGTTCAAGACAAATCCACAAGAAATACCTGGTTATATGCCCATCATGACATCAGAAATTGCGTCGGCAGTGCAAAGTAACTTTTCAGCAGTGCAAATTCAGATTGAACAGGGCAAATATTCCATGATAGAGCCCCTGTATGTTTTGTGCAACCTTGCTGTTGAACCCTGCAGGTCTTATGCAGGCCGGTATGAATAGAGTGTGATGACTGGCGACCGTACCCTGTGGAAACTGCTATTCAATAATCACACTTGTGCACAATAATTCTTGAAACATATATACTTTTTAAACCAAACTTCCTCAAAAACATCTAGCTCCCCTAAATCATGTTTGAATTTCGAAACAACGAGGGGGAGTTTGGAGTTGAGGTGTGATCACCGAAAAGAAATACAAATGTTAAAATAGAACAATATCAAACAGCCCTATGAAAACAAACAGACAAGTGTTTGAAGAATGGGTCAGAAATAATATATGTATATACATATTTATATATAAAACTGAAATTAAATTCAACATTTAATTATTCAAAAGAAGTTATTGCAAATGCAGTGCCTAATATAAATATATAAAAATATCCACAAAGAACACATTGATTAGTAATAATTAAGTATTATTTGATTGTTTTAAATGTTTTTATTTGATTGCTTCAAGCGCACACCGAGCTCGAGAGCAGCAGAGCGCTGTACAGAGTGTGGGTAGCCAGCATTTGGGCTGGGATTTTTTAACAATAGTGCAGTACTGTGAGATCTGTGTGTCTGCATGTGCGTCCATTGGACTTAATCTTTGGTCAGGTGTTGTTGATAGAGCCACGTTTTAAGAGAGTTGTGAAATTGGAGAATGATGGGGGCATTCCGAGTCGACACCAGGCTCGAGTTCCAGAGGGTGGGTGCAGGACAAGAGAAAGATTGTTTGTGGGTCCTCTCTTTGAGGACATGTTGTGATCCAAGCCGGTTGTTTAATTTGCTGCGCGAGAAGCATGTTCCACCCGATATGTGGAGCTTAGCCACCAGGTACGCTGGTGTGATGCTCGTGATGCTTTGTGGACACATGCAGTATTGAACAATGTCCTGGTTTCGAAGGGAAGCCAATGTAGTTTGCGTAGCATGGGGTAATTTTGTAAAGGAACTGGTATGGATCTTGGCTGAGAATCTCAAATACATGTTGGGAAATTAATGATAGCAAAGAATAGCATCTAGAGTCATGTTCACTAATGGCCCACTCTTCCATATCCTTAATGACGGATCCTGCCCATACTGAAATCTGACTAAAACTGAAGGAGCCTGCCCACACTGAGGACTGTACTGTAGCACATAATCACAAACTACTCTATTGAGAGCCACCCAGTTCCAATGGTTTCAGTGACTGTTGCTTGGACCAGAGAGTCTCTGAAACATGTTCCTGCGCTGGGGTATATTTCTTTAACTTTCCAAATCACTTACCTTCAAGTTACCATGAATATTTATGATTGATGAACTAGGTTGAAAGACATGAGTATTATTGTAGTAAACCTGAGCAGAGTCTACGGGCTTAAGATGTTTGTTTCTTCCTGGTTTGAGACATTGCTCTGCTGACTTAAGTCATTTGATCCCAAAGGAACGCCTGTTCACTATTCTTCTGACAGGCTCCCGCTTTGGGAGACGTGGAGGCGGAGCTTGAAAAGAGAACGAATGAAGCATTCTTATCCATTGAAATGATACAAAGGAGATGTAGCATCTCTGACACATATGTAAAGAGATGTTTCACATTGCATTTGAAATATGCACTGACTATAGACACATTATGGCACAGCCCGAGCGTCATCCTCGACAAATTGCAGTCCAAAAAGGACCCTGAAATCAGCAAATATGGACTAGTGGCTCCAACTAAAATCCCTCACAGCAGAAATGTAACCTGCACCTTCCCACTTCCAGCCAGCAATATCTGGAACTCTAGTCCATCCTGACACACATACATGACTTGGGCAACCACCTAGCCCTCAGGAAGGTCTTTAAAACATGGCTGCTTTCATCCAATAACTAACTCTTTGTCTCATTCTGTTTTACTCTCTTTTAGCATTTAATACCTTAGAGTGAATGGTGTGCTTTACAGCAATTAAATAAATATATAACTACATAACCATGTGACCAACTAGTAGCATCTATTTGGTGCACCAATGTCAATCAACTCGCATTGTGGGCAATAACTGCTGCCATTGAGCTCTATTCCAAGCTGAGCAGCTGCTCTTCACTCCTTCGGTTTTATGTGTTGCTATCATGGTTATATATGTATTTAGTGCCTTGTTCACCTTAATTGCAAGTCACCTGAGGGCACAAAGCTGCACCTGTTTTTTCTGTTTTTTTCGTTTTGGCCCATAAGTGTTGAATTGTGACACCTATTGTACAAAAACTATAGCCATTAGAGTGTAAATGGAGGGGAGATGGATATGAGGGAGATGAAGCCTGTAGGTTTTGTTTGGTCGTGGGAAATAGGGTGGCCATTTTGAAATGGAGTCTTCCCAGCCTTACACAATGGGAGCTTCTTTATTGTTATTTAGCTGACACAAAATGTTATTTGCTTTGTCAACTTCATTTTCATGAATTTTATTTATACACACATAATATGCATTTGTGGTATCTATTTTTGTCTCTTTACTCAGTTTTATATATTTTTTTTAATGTTTGACCCACCCATATCATGATTTCTGCTTGCTGTTGGACACACATGTAAAAGTGGTGTTTCCATGGTGTGAGTACACCGACTCCTAATTGTGATACCTGGGAATGTTGTCAGTACCTGGACAACGTATGCCAATGCCAGCTATATGATAGCAAAACTTGACATGCCATGTTCCATCCGATGTTTATATCTGGGCCAATCAATGCACTATGATAGTCCCCATGAATGTCAAATTCTGATACATGGTGCAAATGCATGCATTTACTGTAATTCCCTGCCAAATGGCTATGTAAGCGTGAAACCTGTTGGCATTGCCAATACTTGTTTATCTTCAATCCTTGCCCTCTTCCCCACCTCTGCTCCACTACATCATGGCTCTCTGTAACATGCATCCAGCCGCTCCCCTGCATGGAATATATGGCAATACGGTATAAAAGGCGATGATTATTTTGTGATGGAGATCCCTTTGTGTTTCCATGGTGGCCATCTTATCTCGTTTTCACATGGGAATCTTGGTTGAGCTCCAAGCACATGACACTCTTAGTTCATTCAAGATCCTGGCATTGAAATACAACACCCAGGTTAATGACCCTGGTGCTAATAGCCTGACTACCAGTGAGTTTACCAGTCATTAAGGGCCCAGGAGATAGTGATAATGGCCCTTGTATTGATTGGCCCTTTAACTTGGACTACGGTACTTTAACTGCCAGGAAAGCCCCCACAGGAAGTCATTAAAGCTATATCAGCAATTTCTTTGGAATGTTGTTATTGGATGCAGACAACCATTGTTCTCAAAATTTAGTCTTTAAAACGATTGATATAGGCCTGAAGACTCTCTTTCGGAACAGAGTTCACTCAAAGCACTGACAATAATCAGATTAGTAAATGCCGGAGGGATAGACAGATATGTATAGGGAGGAGTCACTATCAGTGCCCCCAGTGCACTTAGAGGCAGTCAATTATGCACGTTATTTCCAGTTACCCTCATATGTCACGCTTAAGACCATAATGTGTGTGAGGGCCAATAACAAGAGTCATTGGCTGGCCTATCAATCAGTAACTCTAGAAGTCTATTATGTCAGTGATATAATATGCAAATCACAGATGTGCACAATGTACACTCTAGTGCAGATGAAGGTATTGGGGCAAGGCAAGTCCAGCAAAGTGTTGACATCAATCAAGTATAAAAGAAGGCACCTGGAAGGATAGTATTCTTGATCATGCTTATGGTGCGTGGACATAGACTTTCTGTGACACCCAGACACTTCCATCAAATCATGTCCCTGCAGTCTTTCCTAATGTGTCTGCTTTTTGGGAATTTTAAGAATCTGTGAGCATTTGAAAGACTTATATGTGTTGGAAGCCTGCAAACTCAACGCATTTCTTAGATATATTGTACGTGTACCTGATTCTGCAAAATGTAAATAAAAGGCTATATCGCATTATTAAGCTAGTACTGTGTCCATAGTAGATACATATTAATAAAGAATGGCCCATTCTAAAGTTACTGTCCATTTTCTTTGTCATCATTGTAACAACACTCTTGTATAAACCTTAATGTTATGTTATGGGGGATCGCTCAGGGGCAACGCAATTGTCTTGGAAGCAAGACAACGCAGCGCAAAACCAGTTCGGATCCTGCGCTTAGAAACCAATCTCTGGTATTAAGCATGTTATAAAAGAACAATTATAATTATATAAATATATATATAATTATAGCTCTGAAACTAGTCATCCACCATTAGTGCATTTCCCTTATTGTGTTTGAATATTTCCTGCTTCTCTGAAACTCCCACGACATGGTATTGTTGTTTATGGGTTCATGGAAATGTTTATCTTGCAATCTGTTTATACAAGTGTTATCACAAACTCGCACCCAGATACCTGAATACGTGAATCGACCAGTACTACCCAACTAGAGACCTCCGATCAGGAGACAAACTCTTGGTATATATCCCCTGGACAAAACGCACTTCCAAAGCTGACAGGAGGTTCTCTGTGTTTGGTCCTAAGTTGTGGAACCAGCTGCCTATGGGTATACGATCATGCACTACATTGGCAAGGTTCAGAAAATAATTAAAAACCTTCCTTTTTAAATAAATCTAAGTATCCAGGGCATTTATAGGCCATCACAACAAAATATTCTATCTTTAGCAAACATCTGCGCCCGAATGCAGTTTTCTGTCTGGTGCGCGTAAGAAATACTCAAATATCAAAATAAATATCAAATCTATTTTAGAAGACCAGGCGGTGTAATTGAAGATCTACTGTAGGGAAATATTCAGAATAGGGCAAGGCAAGTATATTCATTTGGACCCGTAGTGTGACCAGTACATCTCCACGTAACTCATGAGCTTGTATACCGCCCCTTATACACTGTCTAGTTTCTTACCTGTGTTTGTAACTTAAATATCAGTATATTTCCGAGGGACCGTTGAATCGGAGAATCCTGGGTGTGCATGTGTGTGCACGTGTGTGTGTGTGTGTGTGTTTGTGTGTGCACGCACACACTTGTGTCCATTCATTTATCATCTGATGGACAGGTAGACATCAAACTGAGATGGTTGGAAGCAGCTGGAAGTCATTTGGTAAGGGGGAATTCGTTCACTGGCAGCTTATCCCTTTTCTGTGGAATAAAGTATTGAAGAATTCAAAAAGGAGCCATTCCTCCAATCAGACAATTTTGTTTTTGATATGGGCAGATAAAACATGGCACGCTTTGTTGGGGGCCGGGAGTGATTTCCGGAAGTGACATATCGTCCCATGTGTGACGAAGCACTAGCATGTGTTTGTTGCTAGGAATGCATGAAGGAGCTTCCCAGCTGGCTGCTATAGGTTTTCTCCTTGGACAGTAAAATTGACCTATTCTTATCTTAGAAAGGTTCAGCAGATGTTACTAGCCAGGGTGTATTTTAACGTGTCTACGTGCACATTTGTGCAGTGAGATTCCATCTTACTCCATGCACATAGCCCATTTAGCTCCGTTTGTAACAACTAAAGACCACTGAGAAGAACAGTATGTGACTTTATAGAGAGGCGAGATTGTTTTTATGCTCATTTAGGTTCTGCAGCTTGTGACCTTTGCTTGAACTTTCTCTCCTGGTCAAGTACAGAGATGTGGGGACCATTGACTTCCACCTGAGTATTTCTGCTGCCCTGCCTCCATCTTACATTGATTCAGTAAGGTTGTCCTGGCCAAGTACAGGGATGTGGGGACCATTGTCTTCCACCTGAGTATTTCTGCTGCTCTGCCTCCATCTTACATTGATTCAGTAAGGTTGTCCTGGTCAAGTACAGGGATGTGGGGACCATTGTCTTCCACCTGAGTAGTTCTGCTGCCCTGCCTCCATCTTACATTGCTGCAGTAAGTTTTTTTTTTTTTTAGTGTGTTATTTGGTTGTGTGCTAGGGTACACATGATCTCAACAAGTTTCATCATTTTGAGGGCCAGAAGCCCCCAACAAATATCAAGGGGCCCGATTCATGGAATTTTTTGCACGGTTCAAAGTGACTTTGCACTGCTCAAACATGACTTTGCACTGCTGACACAAACCCTGATTCATGGAACTGTGCAAAGTGTATTTTTGCAGTGCAAAGTCCTTGTTGCAATCAAAATGCCTTTGCACTGACTTTACATTGCAAAAATACACTTTGCACAGATCCATGAATCAGGGTTTGTGTCGGGAGTGCAAAGTATCCTTCCTTCCTTCCTTCCTTCCTTCCTTCCTTCCTTCCTTCCTTCCTTCCTTCCTTCCTTCCTTCCTTCCTTCCTTCCTTCCTTCCTTCCTTCCTTCCTTCCTTCCTTCCTTCCTTCCTTCCTTCCTTCCTTCCTTCCTTCCTTCCTTCCTTCCTTCCTTCCTTCCTTCCTTCCTTCACAACGTTTGCCTCATAATTAACCTCAAGGACTGTGTTTCTCGTCCATCATGAATTCAAGATGGGGACGATTGTACCGTTAGAAGATGCATTGTATGTGGTTTATTGTCTCATGAGGTTGTATTTAAAGGATGCCACCTTTACGGTTCCTTCAATCAGGGGAAATAGGAAGTGACTGTTGTTTTCTTGGGAGGGAGTTTGCTGCATGGTCTCAGCACTACTATTAGATCTTTCGTCAGCCCTATGGTATTTCACTAAGTTGATCAGACTAGCCATTGCTTTTCCTTCATGAAGAAGAATTCTGTTTCTTGTATATCTAGATGACTTCCTTATTATGGCATGGCCCAGGGACGTCTAGGTTTGAGGGTCAGTCTTTTTCAAGACTTGGGCTTCTCATTTGGAGTTTCTAGCCTTTCGAGGAAATTGAGATCCTCCACGTTAAGTTTGTCATCCACAAAGTTCTGACTATAAGGAAGGAAAAGAAGAGGGTTATCCCTCATCCAGTTGTTCTGGTCCAGCATTTGGTCAGGATCATTAACCTATTGTTGGCTCCTGTTCAAGCAGGGTTCCCTGTTCCCCTTCATTATAGGAATCTCCAATGGGTCAGGATTATGGTATTAGGCAGAGGTCTAGATTATTCAGACTGGGTGCCACTTTCCATATATGCATGGACAAAGTCAGAATGGTGGATGGTGAACCTAGACACCTAGAATGGCAGGGCTATTTCTCTTCCGGCCCTGAGCAAAACAGAGAATAAGATGCAATTCCAAAAGGTTCAGGGAGTTAGATGTGGTTAGTGTGGACTGGAGGTCCATTTTCAAGTGCAGAATCACTTTGGCATGTTAATTGTTTGAAGGCCCAGGGAAGCTCTTTTACTATGCAAAGTTTCACCAAAAGGTTACTGCCATTGTGTGGTGAGTCTGTTGATGGACAATGGTTCTTTGTTCTGGTACATTAAGGAGTTAGTGGGAACAAAGTCCTGCTGCATTTCAGATCTGCATTGATGTTTTGGAAGTTTTTACCTCAAATTCCATATCAATGTATGGGAGAATTTTCTTACAGAGATTTCCAATGTAGTGGCAGATACATTCTTTTTCTCACCATTGAGAGGACAGGAGCATTTGTAGGTTAACACGATTGTTTTTTTTTCTCCATTCAGAGCCATTGATGTGCGTTCCAATATGATCTATTTACATCCAGACTGAACACCCTGGTTTTTCAGTTGGCGTCCAGAACCCTTTGTGGTAGGGACAAATGCATTTTGCCTGTTCTGTTACAAGACATCGTGTTTGCCTTTCCTCACTTCAAAGGGATTGCCAGGACACTGTTGCATGTTCAGACACATGCCCCGCGATGGTTCTGTTCACTCTGCTTCGGAATTCTCAGACCTGATTCAAAGTAGACTGGAGGCTGGTCTGGGACTTTCCTGTTCTCCTTCCAATGGTCGGGGATCTTCTTCTGTAGAAGAAGGATGAATCCCATCCCTTGATTCGGTCAGATTCCCTTCTCTGGTGACCTGGAGGCTGTTATGAGTAGATGGGCCCAGGTGTTGTTTCAGAAGTGTCTATGAAGCTCAACAGAAGGGCTTTGGCCCACAAGTTCAATCAAGGCCTACAGAGGCGTCTGGTTCACATGGGTTCATTGATGTGGTAGATGGTCTTATGTGATGCAGGTGGTAAGAGTTCTGGCCTCGCTCACTTCTTCATCCTCTTTGAATAATGTTAAATTACATTGTTCTGCTTTTTATTCTTTTCATCAGTAGATGGTCAGCTGGCCAGGTGGGCCCATCATTTAGCCTGTCACTCACTAAATGTTAATCAAATTGTGATTCCCGCACACCACATTACATTTGTTTCCAGGATGCTAAGTTGATTTTCTGCTTGTTTAAGGGAAGGCCGGATAATGATGACATATCTTTGCAGCAGCGGTCTGCTACATTTATTATATGAATGTGTTTGGTGTTTTTCTGGAACGTTGGATGTTTTCGCTTACGATTTCTCAGGCAAACATTTTACTGCAGAAGGAGTCCACTTTCATATTTCTTGTAGGACCCGGATTCTTTCTTCTGTCATTTGTTCCCAATAGTTTCTGGACCGTCCAGCATTGTGCATGATGCAGTTCTTGCAATTGTCTCAGACCCAAACCACTGCTCTGGAGATCTTGTCACCAGCTGTTGGTTTCCTTTGGGCATACACATTTCCCGATGTCTTCTCCCGTTCACTCGAGGCGGCCTAGATGGGTTATGTCCTTAAATGTTGTGGTTGTTTCTTCTTTTAGGGCTCACTCTGATAGTGGTGCAACAGCTTTTTCAGCCATTAGGCCTGGGGCTAGGCTTGACATCATCCTCGGGACACTGGATTTGTCTGGGGAGATAGCTTTATTTTAACCCCATTCTGCATGCCTTATCTGCTGTGATCAATTACAGGAGGGCGGGGTACCCCTATGGAACAGGAACTGGGGTAAAGAACACATCAGTCTACATAAAGGGAGTCCCTGTTCAGAAACTCTGTGTACACGGTTTCAAACCAACAAGTTATATAGCAATTCAAGAGCATAATTCATAACAATAACATCAACCATATCCATGTATTCAGAAATCATGAGGATGCAATGGAGAGAAGATACATTGAATCTATTTATAAAGAAAAAGCAACCTTAGAAAAAGGTGTTTATACAAGGTGCTAATGCCAGAGGTGCATATTATCTTTTTTGTTAGTTTTGGGAGAGATAGAATTCATTTAAAGGGCTTTTCTTGGGGTACTGGTACTTGAAAGTTAGATGATAGGTCCCTGTGCTCAACTGTGGTTAGAATCAGTGTAGGACTCCTCTACAATCAAACTCGGAGGAGAGCAACCAGGCTATCATCTGCCAGTGTATAGTTGGAGGTCAGGGCCATCTGCCAGTGTGAATGGGTGCATGGGTCGGATGTCAACGACGTTTCAGCGCCAAATGGTTCTAGCGCCTTCCTCGGGACTGGGCATTAGGTGATATTGACACTATGGAGAGGGTTGGGATCTATCTCGTTATGCACAATGGCTGGGTAACATAGTGTAGAGGCTCAGCAATAGAATCCTACTAGGTATGTAAATCGTTATTACCCAAATTGGCCATTTCCAATTGACTGTGCAGTAAATCTGGCCGCATTCGGCCAGTACCATTTGATTGTTTGGAAACAACCAATTTGGGTACTCACTACCAAACATGGGGAGCGGGGATTGGAGGGGTGTCCTCCACTCCCCATGTTTGGTAGTGATGGCTTTTGGGGGTAGCGGGGATGCCCCCCGCTTCCGGAGGTCTGGAGGGGGGTGGGGGACAGGAAAAAAAAGAAAAAAGAAAAGCGGACCTTGCAGCGTCGGATCTGACCCGTGTAAGAGGGACAGATCCGACACTGCAGCCTCAGTGAGAAAGCTGCAGTGAATAAGGTAAGTAGGGGTGGGTGGGGGAGTGTTTTGGAGGTGGATGGCGGTTTTAACTTTTTGCGGATTTGACCGCGGCAACATTGACTTTGCAGCAGAATTGACCACGGTCAATTCAGCCACAACCAATTGTGCCTCGGCCAAAACATATACAACCTGTAAATCTCGTGCTTGGACACTGAATTTCAAAAAGATGACCTCTTGGATTTAGGTGGTGATGGCAACACATGTTTGGCAGAAACACTCATCTGCTATGATGGCAAGGATTTCAACGAGCATAATAGATAGCCTCCATGCCACACCCTAGAATGCTACTGGTAATTTATGAAAGAGAATACGGATTCTATTAATAGCACATAGTCAAGTGTTATCCTGCCCAACTAACCCTCCCTTTCTTTTGTGTGTGTCACCAGATCGATCACAGGACAGCTGCATGGGACAGAAGTTCTTTTGTTTGTTCAGCGTGCATGAGACATGTTGCTGTGGGGTTTATTTAGACTGTGATGGTCTTTCTTCTATTTCTACCTTGCTTGTTGTCTTGAGGAGCAGTGGAGAAAAAAGGACGTGGTTAGCTTTTGAGGAATTATTAGGGATAACTTTGATCTGATGGGCTGAGAGAGGAGACTTTGAGTACTATGAGACTTGTGGTAAACTTGGGGGAAGGGGTCAACTCATGCATTATGGTATGCCTTATTTTCTTTTTGTGCACTTCTTACTGCTATTTGGAATAAATTATGAAACGATTGTTGCATAATACTCGCCACTGTGCCATTAATAGGATATCTATTCTTCAAAATGACTAGGAGCAATCAACATTATACAACAGGTGCTTTCTTGGGGGCCTGAATAATTCTAGTGAAAGCCATTTTGTATTTCTGAAGGTAATTCGCAGTTACTACTGAAGGTATCCGTACCACAATTTGCTGTGATAAAGTTTCATGGCTGTCCTACTGTCAAATATATCAACATGTGCTTTGACGCTCTTCCAGCATATGCCATTCTATGTGGGGTGCCTCACATTTCCTGTCATAATGGCGTTACCCCATAAGTCCCCTAAAGGACCTTACAGCGTTGTTCCCCTCAGTGCTTTGTGAAAAGTTGTTGGTGTACATGTATTTGGTGTTCGTTTTTTAAAGGGTATATGGTATACCCGGAAATTCCGAATTCACCGGCAACTGCTCCCCACCCAAGGAAAATGATATGCAGCTGTGACAGCTCCTGTAATTCCTTTGTTCTGCCCCATCATGTCAGTGTAGCGCATCTAACTTAGTCAAGCATCGGCCAGGTGGCACTGAGGCACTGAAATAAAATCATGAGCTGGCAACGCGTTCTGGGGTCAATAGACGCAAAAGAGGAAGGCGGGAACCGGGAGGTGCTGCATGTTTCGGAAAAATGGCCTTCAGCCAGGGAAATCTTATTTTCCACCCCAGACAATGTTGATGTTTTCAACACCCAGCTGTTGAAAGAGTCCGCGAACCAGCTCAAGTAGGCCTTGCGCTGGCTACTCTGGCCCATCCTTTAATCGCCGACTTCATAAATCATTTCACTTCTTGTTATTGTCCAAAATAGCAAGGCTCATTATTCTTTTTTTTTTTTTACGTTTCTTGAGGATATAGTTATAGCTGGCTTTTGACACAGTTAAGCTCGGCGCACACTCAATTAGAAGCCTCGTTCGCAGCTATTAGATACATAATTAAGAACACCAGACACTTGTTAACACAATGGCAAGGTCAGGAACAGACAAGCAGATGTTCCGTGCCATACTAACTAGGAATATTGAGTTCAGCAGGGCCCTCGTTCGCCTATATTTGAGGTGCAGGTTCCTGGTCTGGCTGAAGGGGAGAAGATAACATTCAAACAAGCACCCAAAAAAAAAAAAGACTTTGAAAAGAAGCAGGCACGTCCCTCTTGCATCCGGCCTGTCCACCATCAGTCGCTGCAAAATGTCATTGAATGCTTCTTAGCTCTTTCTGCATTATGCTTACCTGCCTGTAGGATTACATAATGAAATTGGCGAGGTGTGTGCACTATTTAGACACCCACAGGTGCATAAAGGGGTGGGAAGATACACCAGCTGACACTTTGCAAAGCCGGGCGGTTGGGAGAAGGGTCTGCTTGCTACTTCCCAAGAGGCTCATAGGTGGGTGGCATTAGAAAATTTGGAGTGTGTGCAGGACAAGAGAGAAGGAACCCATGGAACATTGAACTGCAATCACCGCGCAGTGAGAAAAAACTGGGGTACCAGATTAGAACATTTCTGGACTCGGCCACATGAGAAAGATTTTTTTGTATGCTTGTGTACATTTAACCTGGCTCTGAGGAAGGAATGTTACCATTCCAAAATGCATTAGCTCTAGGTTATTTTTCTTTGCCATTGTATCAGCACAAAACAAATTGGTGAAGTTTAACCATTCGTTAACTAAATGAGAAATCGAATTGAATTGCAATTTGCAGAATAAAAGCACTTTGAAGCAACTTTATCAAAGATGGCTTTACTGTCATTTATATTCTAAAAACAAATGTTCTAACCCTATTGGGGGAATTTAGGTGTGCAGCCCACACCGAAGGCTAATAAGCCTAGGTCCTTTCTCTTTCAGCACATAACGAGTGTCCCACACGGTGACACGGTATAATGGGCTGCACCCTTTGAAGTAAAATCCAAAAGCATGCTCAACAGATACTAATCTATTCAAAATCAAAAGAAACAAGCTGTGCACCCTCTCCCATTCTTCAATTAGACACGGGGCTAACATTGAGGGGCTAACATTGAGGGTATCCTACAGAGAGCTGAACATGCCACCGCATCCGGAACAATATTGTTCGAGTATTTATGTATTTGTATTTTTTTTTATTATTATATAGCGCTTTATGCCAAAGTGCTGAACAAATGAAAGCGGCACAAATGTCAGCACACATTAAAATACATATTAATATGTAAAGAAAAAAACCGGACCTTCTTCTAGATCAGATGTGCCATCTTAACAAGTTTAGGTCTGCAAGGAAGCCTTTCTAGGCCACTGCTTACGTCAGCAGTCTATATAACCTTTGGCTCACTGAATATTTTGAAATACAACTCATATCAGCCCTAACCGGCACAGTGATTGGTGGAGATCTTGGATTCGTAGTGTAAAGGATCTGGAGAGCCGCGGGTTACAGGGCACTAGCCTGCGCTGCCTCCTCTAAACTAACTCTAAAATATCAAATTTGGCTCCAGTGTAACATGGTCCAAAATGGCCCTTCAAATGGCCCAAAATGGCCCCAGAAAGGATGTTTCAATCTACAGAATTCCAGTCAGTGGAAGAAAGAGGCCTTTCATCTGGAAAGAAGATCGGTGGTGGGACGATAGGAATAGGACATTCAAAGGTTTAGGCCACTACATCAACCACAGAATGTAATACAGTGAACTACGTTTTGTTATCAGTGTCATTTATATGACCAGTTCAAAACCCCCTCCTTTCAGGCCTGGTAAACAGTCCATACGGTCAATGTGCTATTAACATCTAACATGCAGTAGCTAACATCTAATAAAGGTGTATGTATGTGTTCAATTGGAGGTTAACAAGGAGCATTGCACAGCCAATTCTAAATTTCACATGCAATAGCCTTCTGCCGGAGCATGGCTCAAGGCATCCAAACAGAATGTGACTGTTTTTAATGCAGATAACCATTGCCACAAAGACCTACAGCGTGCCCCTTTACCAACGTGGACACACAGCAATTCCAGTCCAATGTATCTAAGTCTACTTTGGATCTGTGCTTCCGACTGCATGCATACGCTGACCACACTCCGAATAAGAGGGCTGTGCACCCATACGCTGGCAACAACGTGAGGACAACAAATATTTGGAGTGGAGGTAGGTAAGTTTCACTCTGAACTTCATCGTTTAGGTAGTTAATCTAAGATCTGTGGTCTACATTCGTTCAGCATGCACCACAAGGAAAGAGTTGTCTACTGACAGCTATAAAATAAAGATAGCAACTCGGCGAGTCAAGGGCCCTTGAGATGACTCATGATTTGAGCCACTTCAGGGTAAGCGACAGGTTTGATTTTAAGTCGGCATGTTTGATCTTTGACCTTTTTTAGCATACAGAGATTCAAAAGAAACAACACTTCCGCAGAGATTGATCACTCCGTGGACAGAAAATCACACATCCAAGTGTCTTTCTCGAACTGCCCGTGCGTCTCCACAGATTTCAACTGTGGAATAGTGTGATTGGTCACTTCACAAAGAACAGACTTGCTTTTTTACATGACATCCATTAATGTTTTTCAGAAAATGTGCAAGTGCTCCCCATTTCTGGCTAGTAAGGGGACTACAGCAAAGAAAAGTCCATTGGTCTGCTCTGGATCTAAATCTTTGGATGAGTTGGGTAGCTAAGATTAGTCATCTGGAATGCTGGTTGCAGTTGTCAATTTAGGTTGTACACCAATTCCCCGTCTCCGACATGGAGTTACTGTGGCTACAACCCTCTTAAGGAGTGCTATGATGTTGACGGGCTGAACCCTAAGCACAGACCCTGGCAAGCTGACCACAAAAGCACAGGAAGTAAGGAACAGACATGTATGTCAAATGATGTATCAAACAGATTTGTCTATGTCCCAGGAGCCGATGTAATGTTTTAAGCAGTGTCGGACTGGGAGGGTCTTTAGTGAGATGCAAGAAAAACAGAGATGCCGTTAACTATTAATAAACGGATTCAGGAAAAGTATCACGAGCAACACAAAGAAACACTAATCCAGAAAAGAACTGGGAACATTAGAACCAAAATATATAAAAAAACATTCCAACCTAAAAATACAGGCATACTCGCGACCTTAAAGGGAAGACAAAATGTGGACTTTTACAATCTCAAAGGTATGTTCTGAAATCAAGGTTTCATTGACGTGGAGTTTCTTTGATGTTCCTAGTCCATAAAGAAAGGCTAACAAATACTTTTTTGGGTGGGCAGTAGCCATACCTTTTTAAAACGATCAGATTGAGGAACTTTAGAAAGCACATTTTAAATGAGCTAGCCATCCGTCTAATATGGGACAGGATTATCTTGAGAGCTTTGTGATAGCATGGACCATAGATCAGGAATGCAGAAATACAGATATATTCTAACATGTTTGGAATGAAATGGACTGTCTGAGTGAGGTGGCTTTAACAGAGCAGTAGGGAAGAAATAACATGTAGTCTGTGTGATGGGCTCAATGTGTGCTCCGGCCGCCGGCATAAATCATGGTGGGCTTTTGACCCAGGATTACCTTTGCATTTTTCTCACAGGACAAATGTTGGAAAAGTAATTCAAGGTCAGCCAGGCCTACAGGTGAGGTGTGGCCAAAAGGAAGCAGCATGGTGCTAGGAGCTGCCTAGTCCATTCCAGAATGTGTTTCAAGCCTGACACCCTAAACTGGTAAATCTCTCATGATTAGAATCTCTGAGGATTAGATGGAGCATCGGTGGTCTTAATACATTGGGACATTATATAGTGGCTAGGACTTTATTGGGAGAATCATATAATTCTTGTCAAAATAAAATGAAAACATTTCTGCTTGGGTAGTCCTGCTTACTTTCTGTAACCATCTTTTTCAACAAATTTTCTTTGAACAATGTCTACTGATATATCTTCCAGTAACTCATTTTAGCAGCTGTACACCACCGAGGAGCACATTCCACACCCTAACACTGTATTGCAGTAAAGAATAAACCATGACAGAACTGTGTTTCCTCTTGTTCAGATTGATATGATATCCCAGACCCGGGAATGGAACCTGTGTTGCTCGTGTCGTCTTGCTTCCAGGCGAGCATGTTGCCGCTGAGCTATCCTCCCGAGGCTCGCAAAGGAACGGCAAACGTACAATGTGACTTGCAACAATGCGGAGATGTAGGTATTGGAAAGCGCCTTTTATGGATTTACATCTAGACATGAACATCCACAAATGAGAAAATATCTGACAATTAGGAGCAGGAAGGGCGGTATCGTGAAGAAAAGCATTGCACACCCCCGATTCATAAAGGGACCATCCCAGATGAGCACCTAGGTCCGTCCATGTTTGAAACATATGCAGGGTCTTGGCTCGACTTAGGTCTATACGGCAATCAGTCCCACTCTTCTAAAGCGCCACGTGGCTCGGTTCATACAAAACAACCACAAATACAGCCCACCATCACGCACCTCAGATGGATTGGCGCAGGAGCTATTGACAAGCACACACGGTTCAATCCTTATGCTTCCTTACCAAACAGGGCGCATACTCTTGATCACCACCATTAACAACATTCATTTTACCACCGCCACAGTGGCAAAAATTGGCAGTCATTACAATTTTACCGGTGCATGAAAAATGCTGGTATAGGTGCCAGTAATTCTGGCATAAGCACTTTTCTCGCACTGGGAAAACACAGGTTTGCCGGTGCGGGCACTGATTTACCTCCAGCTGCTCCAGCTGAGCTGCCGCTAAATAACGCTCCCACCAGCAACACACATGCTGTAAACATGTAATTGCAGCAATCCCCTCCTTGGAGTCCTATGGGTCTCCATGGAATGGCAATTCTGCCCGTTGCTGGCACCGGAAATGCTGGGATATCAGGCGCCCGTAACAGTATGGCAGTTTCCTGGTATCCCACCGGAATTACCGGTGGACTACCGGGAACCTCCAATGAGTCACTTTGTCTTTCGATATAATGCGGTCATTCTAAAAACAGACTCTGCAAGGTATGTTCTGGGACATTTAGTTTGTTTTGGGCAGGATCGAAGGCACATGGTGCCATGCCCTCCATGGTGACACATGTCACAAGCACATCAAGTAGTGAGGTTCACCCTGGTGCTGGGATATTTAGGAGGGAGGTGGCACCGCAGCGCTGGGTTGGCTAAATCCCCCCCCCCCCCCCGCCCAGCCTCTTAAATGGAGAAAACTCTTTCAAGGAGGAAGGACTTGTGTGTTTGGTGCAGTTTAGGGACATTTCTTTGACCGGTATTTGTGGCAGCAAGCATGAGCCTGCACCATTGTGTGTCCTATTGGCAGAGCCCTCTTTCTGTCCAGGATTGCTTTGCTGGTTGCTCTTTCCTCCTCCACTCTAGCCTTGGGTTTCTAACTCTGATGCTTGAAGAGAATGGCAAAAGAATGCTCCTCTCGTCCCAGAACAGCACTCAATCTCTATCCATTGATTCATTTTAGGGGATCGCACCTTAAACCACTGGCATTCTGTTACACTTTTGCAAAATGCATCCTTTAACGTGTGCATTTGTCTATGTTTTTCATTATTCATGGACGCCTCTGAGCGCCACAGCGAGCCTGACCTTGATTTCAAGGTCACGCCATCGCCACAGAAGTCGAGGATCCCGTCCGTGCTTAAAATTCATAAGGGGCTGGTGAGCAGTTTTCATATTAACGGGAATGACAAATTCAGATTGCAATAAGAGGCACATCAACGGCCTGCAAGATTTAATTCATTTTGTTTCCATTAATGTGTTTTTGCTCTGGCTGAGTCCAACCGGTTAAAATTAGCTCATTTAGGAAGGCAGAATAAATCAATTTGAGCTGACTCGGAACCTGCCGCGTCGAGGACGATGATAATCTGTTTGTGCAGAATTGAAGAAGAAAAAAAAAAATCTCGTTTTCTCTAAATACTTTATACGTTTTTTTACACGTTTTTTTTTCTGAGAATTCGCTGTGATCTTTTCCAGTCTTAATAAGTTCATTTGTAAGTTGCGCTGCTCCTTTTGATCTCGTTATCATGTAAATCCATTACTCAGATTTTCTAAAGAAAGCGAATTGCTTACATTCCGGCGGAGGACATTCAACACTGTCGGCAGTTTCTATCCACCAGAAGCTCATGTCATTAAAGTAAATGGGAGGAAGATGCCTGTGGCCTTGACGAGGATCCCACATCTCTCTATCCGTCACCGGCCAAGCGGGATAAGCAGCCACCACCGATTCCAGCCCGCTTTTGCTCCACAAGCTTCAGCAAATCATTTCAAAAGGTGTTGTGTTCATATTACGTGACACCATTCTTTGTGGTGCCATTGGTTCAAAGTTTCTGTGATGTCACTTCTTTTGATACCCGGAAGAGTCAAAGGGCACATAAGGTCACTGCTGGTACAGGATTTACTTCACCGTCCTGATGATTTTAGCCTGTTGACAAACCAAGGTGAGGGCTCGCAAAAGCAGCAGTGGATGGACCTGCCTAAGATCATGTTCTGGAAATTTACAAACAGTCGGCTAATCAGTTCCTAGAAGATCTTTAAGTGATTATGGGGTGTATTCATGTGACAAACTTGCCCAACAATAGAGATTCTCGAAACCAGGGATCATGTCGCGGGTCCACTTTTTTTAAAGGTGGTGGACGTCGTACCACTGTGTGTTTAAGGATTATTTTTTTTTAGATCACATTTTGATATTCCGCTGCCTTGGCATAAACAATGAGGGAAGGATTTGAACCCAGGTCGTAGAGGTGAGACACAGGAGACTTAACCAGAAGACCACAGAAAACACCAGTAAGAGACATGGTAAATGTCGGCTATTGACAGTCCGCGGTAAATGACATGTTTGTTAAACATTCTTAACTTTAAAGGTGCGTGCAGACCTTCTGTAAGCAGCCAGCAGTGTTATCATGAAATATGTTCTCTTGGGAAATACTTATTTGATCTGTGAACTTTCTTAATTGTGAAAGACAAGTTTCATGAAATGTGCATGTTTACTTTCTTGGCGCTGTTCACTTCATGATCGAGGGTGACACGTGAGTTTGGCAGACTACCCTACTTCTTCTATATGGTGCGCCATGGATTTCTGATCTACACGCGAGGGCCTGCTGTCATTGACTTTCTTAAACTCGGCCGTGGAGGGGGGCTGTGTTGGGACACCGTAATGCTAATGCAGACTTAGGGCAGGCATCCCCCTTGATCAACTGCTGGTTTATTTCAGTTTTAATTGAATAACAGCTCCATTGAAAGTCTTCCCCGGAACCTCGCATCACTGTGCCTTCACCGTTATATTAGTTGTGTTTGACCAGTGCCTTAGCTCAGAGCACCGTGGTGTGTGCGACAGGAGACAGAAGAGCTGGAGGTGGGGCAAAGGGGGAGAGTCGGCCTTTGGAAGCTCCTTAAGCTGTCGAGGCGTTCCCTGCCCGCCGCCCGCCCCACCGCGATTGCTGTCTCTCATGGATGTACTGTTTGGCAACCTTAGAACCATATTCCTGGCTCCTGCCTTTTGAACAGGTTTGTGGTTATTCGTTCGGCTCCCGTTTGTGGCACTTAGGAGCTATTAGTAGAGACGTTTTCCTATTTTTTTAAATAGTGTATTGATTTGATCTTGTTGTACTAACATATGCATTATACATATTTTATATTGGGTTTTAATGCTCGTTTGGAGTGCGTTGCCAAATATGTGTGATAAGTTTATCCTGCTCTTTGCCCATTCAGAGGGCGCGCGTGTATCGCGTCATGTCCATTAACTTTGTGTAACGTTGTATGCGTGATGTTATTACTTTTAGTGACACACCTCCCCTAAAATTACCAATATGACTAAACGGAAGACAGTACAATCTATTTGACCGAGAGGTTACAGCAAAAGGGCGCATAAAATGCTTGAGCCCATTAATGATGTTAAGAAATGAAAGGCCTATTCTATGATATTGAAGGCCCAATGGTTAAGAAAGCAAAAGATTCCCAAGTAAGGAAGCCAGCAGCAGTCTCGAATTAGATTCTGACAATGGAAGATACCAAGCTTTTATCTGAAAGCATCGCCCCGATCTTAAAGCCCACAGTGCAGGTGCAGACCCATAAGCTTAGTGAACGAAGGAAACTTAAAGATCACATGGGAAAATATAAAATAGGCCACTATGGGGGGCAGGAAGGGAGGACACGAATTGCTACCCATTACTGTGCAAGGGTAGGAATGTGTCCAAGTAATAGAGCTACATAGAAATGCAGTGGGCCTATTGATCCCAATCAGCCCTACTGTTCTATTTGGCAATAAAGCCAATGTAGTTTCTGGACATGGAAGCGGAGGGGTTAATGCTACCACCCCAAATGATACTAATGGGGAGTGCCAAGTTATGGTTACCACCTCAAATAGGTACCAGGTCTTGGAGGAAGAACTCCCCAAGGGAGGTAACCATGCTACACCAACATCAATGGTTTTCCCCGTTAGCCAAAATAATAGTATACAGTGTTTGATGCAGAAACTGGCAGACCCTAAAATAGGCCCCATTGGAAAAGATATGGGGACCCAGATTGATGGGGCTGGCCTGATGGCCATTTCTGAGAGGGGGAGGGGTTTGAGTGTGGATATACTGGGGGCATCCTCTGACCTAGTGGACCTTTTGTGCAGCAGATTGGAAAAGATGATTGAGACTCGTCTCGACTCATTTGCTGCAGCTCTAGTGTTCATTAAGGAGAGGCTGATTCCAAGCGCACCTATGGGGCCCGAACTAAATGGGATCCCAAGAGGTGGCAATCAATTAAAACGTTCTCAGCCAACCGCAAATCCCTGAGCGGACAGATCGAACCTTGAAATACAAATTAGAGGCGAGTATAAGAAAACAGAGTGGCCCGATTCAGGGAGTGGGGGAGGGAGATTACAGAACGTGTTTGGCCTGTCAAACTCCTCACGCAGCATCGCATACTGAACCCACGAGCAGCAGGGAGAGTTCCTGGGCCAGGTGGTGGGTATAGCCCACCCCACCAGGTAAATCCCCACTATGCGTACCTCTCACTGGATTTCCGAGCCAATTACAACACCGTTGGGGCTCATGGCAGGTAGAGGTCAACGCTTTAATCCGTGCAAAGTAGTTGCTACCACGCCATTTAGTGTGAGGTCACAGCTGGCAGGACCGTCCATCACCCTGCATATTGTGCGGAAACAGGTGCCAGGGTCATATGAAAACCCTGAATCTTTGACAAATAAGGTCATTCATTACCTAAGAGAAATCAGGGGCTGAAAATCAGTCATTAGAAGTGACATTGTGAAATATATAAGGCAGAGGATGGTCCCCAATGGCGATGAAAGAATTGTGTTTTTGAAAAAAAATGATTGTTTGAGGGATGGCTGGTTATCTATAGATGTAAGAACATATCCCCCCATGGGCTCTAAAATATCGATTAGGCCAACAGCTGGGACCCAGAAGATGGATGAGTGGACTACCTATTTGTCTCTCATAAGCTCTCATCCTCCAATGGATTTAAGGATGCCAATAATCCCACGCAGCCTAGTGACTACGGATCTTGAGGCCATTGATTGACATATTATACCCTCTGCACCAAGGTCCCAGCCCAGCGAAAAAGGCATCAGCCTTATTTTCTGGAATACGGCTGGGCTTAAGAAACACTTGATAGATCATGAGTGGTGTGACCTTGTCCGGGGCTATAACATGATCTGTATGCAGGAGACATGGGACCCGGAACTGACTATTTTCCAGGGATATGAGGCTTTCCAGGTACATGCAAGAAAGGGCCCAAGGGCAGGCCTTATGGAGGGATTGCAATATGGACTAGTACAGATAGAACCTATAGAATCTGGCTCACCGGATGTACAGTATGTGGTCATGAATTAAAAGGGAGCCCAACCAGTCTCCCTATACAATTTGTATAACAGAGTAAATCCTAAATCCCTGACGAACACTAACGATTTGGCACAAGACCTTGTATTGACAAGGCTGGGCCAAGTTTACTCAAACCATCGAATAATTTTTGTGGGTGACTTAAATACCCTAATGGAGCCACTTGTGGACATGGAGGGGGCTTGGGACGACCGAGATGAGGCATGGGATATACCCACTTTGGTCATGCCACCTAGGAGGAGAGCCCACCCTTCGACTCTTATTTATACTACTGCGCTATTAGGACTGAGACTTAGGGCGGGTAATGGTCACTTTGCAAAGGATCAACCACCAAAGCCGACTTTTGAAGGGCTGTGCAGTTTGTAACACATTGAATATATTTTTTTATCAACGGAAAAGACTTTGAAGTCCTAAGCACTCAGGTGAGTGACCACAAGCTGTTACTTCTGAAGCTAAAAAGCTGTGGCAGCCTCCAAAGGGAGCAATTGAGTGCCCGCCCTGAGTGCCCCTAGCCTTCCTATATACATCCAGGGTCATCTAAACACTAAATCAAATGGGTAGACCTTGACCTGACCCATGTGAAACCCCAGATGTGTGAGGCCATTCTGGCACTTTTAGGATAGTTTTCCCTGGTAGAATTGGGAGAAATTGATATACCTTCCGCATATAATAGAGTCATTGACATTATGCAACCCTTTGTCATGAAACCTTGAAAGGTAATAAAAAACATGCCACTAAATTCTGCCCTAGGTATGACAAGGAATGTAGGACTGTGAAGAGTGCATCCTAAATTGTTTAAAAGGTAAACAAGCTAAGGCTACAATAGAGCTTAGAACGCTCAGGGCAGCTTTTGGAACCATGACGAATGCACAAAAGATGCCTATAGCTGGCAGTCGTGGGACACATTACAGGAGGCAGCCGAATCTGGTGATCTCCAGATGTTTTGGAGGTTAGTGAGTGGGCTTGATGATGGACAAGATAGGGAGGAGTCTGAGATAAGCCCTAATTCTTGGTTGAAGCATTTGCAAGCCCTTTATGGAACGAGTAACCCCATAGGTGACCAGGGTCAACCTCAAGCAACCCAGGATGGTGGGAGTCTTATAGGCCAATCCAACTAGAGCTGAGGGAGGTTTGACATGTGATCTCTGCCCAGAAGTGGGGCAAGGCTCCAGGTCCTGACCTCATACCTACAGATTTATTTAAAGATGAGGTAACGGTCTGGGCACCTATCTCGTGGGTCCTTTTCAATCCATGCCTCAGACAAAATAGGTCCACCCTTCCTGGTGAAAAAGCCATAATAATACCAGCATATAAGAAAGGAGTGAGGGAGGACCCATTTAACTTTAGGCCCATCTCCCTATTGGATGGGGTAGAAGAAATATTCGCTAAGGCAACATGTGAGCATTTGGAGGAGTGGTTGTTACAAAGTGAGCTTATTGATCACCCACAGGTGGGTTTCCAACCTAGAATAAGTACCATAGATTAGGCCTTTCGCTTGTACATGATTGCGCAGAAGTACGCAGCCCTGAGGAAGATGAAGGCATGTTCTGCCTTTGTCGACCTCAGGACTGTGTTCGACTCTGTGTCATTAGAAAAAGGGGGATCCCTCCTGGCATCCTGCAGATAATAATTAAGTTATATTCTGGTAATGCCATCTCTGTTCGATGGGGACTGGGTGGGGAACTCACAGATCCCTTTGAAGTCTTGAGAGGGGTGAGGCAGGGATGTATCCTTGCCCCTCTCCACTTTTTGTTATATATCAATGAGGTGATAAGGCATGTTAGGAGGAAATGTCTTGACACGTCAGGAAATGTCTAAACTGGGATTGGGGAGCTGCCCACTGCTTCTCTTTGCAGATGATACAGTTATTTTTGCAACATCAGCAAAAGGCCTTAGAAATACTTTGGAAGCTTTTGTGGAGAAATGCTCTGAGCTCCGGTTGGAGATTAACTTAGCGAAAAGTGAGTTGCTCGTTTTTCGCCCAAAGATCATTAAATTCACAAAAACAGGTTTGACCATTAAAAATACTTCCCTCGAGCAAGTCCAACATTATGATTACCTAAGCCTGAGGTTCAACGACCAAGGTAATTGGCCTCTCTAAGTGGCAAATCAAACCTCCAGTTGGAAAGATACAGGCAGTATAGTGAGATTTCTTTTATACCCAAGGACAGGGCCCAATCTCACCAGCCATTAAAATGTTTACAGTACAGGCTAAACCATCAGCTATGTACGGGGCTGAAATTTGGGGCCATTCGGATTGCAACAAGCTGGGGTTGGTGGAAAGAGTCTTCCTAAAGAAATTCTTGGGGCTCCCTAAATCAAGCCCAAATATTCCAATATATCCGGAATTGCGACTCAGACCAATCCAAAAAGAGGCCATTTTTAGAACGGCTCATTTTTGGCTGAGGCTTTGATCAGTCCCAGAGTTCAAAAAATACTAAGAATCCGTACTTCATATACTGGAGGCATAAGGTGGTAGATCTCTGCCCTGGTACCAGCATGTCAAAAATTTGCTGAGGCGGACGGGTCCCGCTGAGTTATGGAAAAATCCCCAGAGCATTACGCAGGGCGACCGAATCAAAGCTAAGAACATCTCCCGGTCACTTATTGAAGCCGAACTCTATAATGAGTGTACAAACCTTTCAGTGGGCTATTCCTATTTGTCAAGCAAGCCAAACATGTGGTTTAAAAGCTACCTAGATATGGTAAGGCCTCATTAACTTATAACACTTATATTAGGTTTAGAGTTTCTCATCTGAACTTGGCATGTGTCACAAAGAAGTGGGTCCCCGATGGAAGTGAGATATGCCCAGTGTGTGGATTAATAGACAAATCGTTGTCCCATTTCCTCTTTTTTTGTGATGCTACCGCGCTGCCCAACACAAGTTCTTAATACCCTTAAGCAATAAGCATGGCATACGCTGCATGGTTTCAAAAAAATTGTGAAGAAACCAAAGTGGTTTATTGTGTGGCAAACTATCTCACTCAGGCTTGGCGTATAGGGGCCAAAATTATAAAAAGAGTGAAGTGTGGAGTCACAAGCAATATGATATTACAATTATGTGGAGTATTTAATCAGGCATGTGTCGTACAGCCAAGGTTTTAATAAGGAATTTCAGCTACTATGACTTTTACATTGGTATTGATGAATTGTTGAATTGCTCATGTGATTATGTGGTATTGTATTGTTATATTTTAACACATCTATTTTTGGCAAGATGATATTTTTGTAGAATAAAAGACATCTGAACTGAACTGAATTTCATGTGATGTCATTTCCTAATGCGTCCCACCAATTAAAAAAAAAAAAAAATTTAGGACGCTAGCCCTGCTGGAAAACTTGCTAAAATGATGCTACTGTGAGACATAGAAGAGTTTAGAGATTGAGAAGGAGTAAACCTAAGGGCAATGCAGCGGAACTGTGAAGAAAGGGATTTCTTGTGCTTTCACTTGCAAGATGCTTAGGTAAGCAGTTGATTCTCAGGATACAACACTAATACAGATGGAAGGCTATTTGGATGCTCTGCTGCTAGAGCATTGCATTCATGTCCCATGTACATGAAAGTGTTCATTCAACATTAAACAGCGTGCAATACCATAGGATAGAAAAATAGCCCTATTGCCTGGACACCCTAATGCAGACACCTCATACTATGCCCGCCATGCCCAGTGCAGTCCAGCTGGACTACACATGCTGCAGCCACGTTTACTTGTGCTTCAAGGACAAGGGGTAGGAATGAAGACAGGATTTACTCTGCAGACATTCTTACAGAAGGAGAAAAACTAGACACACAACAGGCCTTGGTGATGGGGTGCAAAGAGAGTTAATTGGCTTGTGGCTCTGCAGATGGAAATCTAATCCTTCTACCTGCTGTTGGTCAGTGTCTGTGGGCAACAAAAGCATAGAGACTGCATGAATTCGGTATACACCAACAAAAACAGAAGAGGGAACACTGCAAGTATAACATCCAGATCTGGCTCTCTGCTATGAGCCTCACAGGTTTCACAGATCAGCTGGCCACCTGCGCCAAGTACCTTGGGTTTGACATCAACAGAAATGACTTGTTCAAACAGTACATGACAATGAAAGAGAAAAATTGCTTGGTACAAACTTTCTCTCCTGCAGAAAATCAAGCCCTTTGTCCCAGAAAACAACTTCAGATCTGCTGTCCAAGCCTTGGTGTTCTCCCACCTGGATGGTGGGAAGGCCCTTTTGGAAGACCCTCCAGCGACTACCCTGGCACCCCTGAGATGAGTCCAGTGTACTGCAGCACACCTCATCAAAGGACTCTGCAAATTCGACCACATCACCCTGACCATCATTGAACTGTGATGGCTCACGCTTCAAGGATGTATCATCTTCAAATCCTACTGCATCATCTAACAGGCTGTCCCTAAGCTACCTCAGTAAGAAATTCAGCATCTTCAGAGGCCTACAATACACAAGTATTACTGACATGTGCAGACTTGAACTCCACTGATGCGGGAAGGATGGAACCAGAAGAAAGGCCTTCTCTGTCTACTTCCCATGACTCACTGTCAACACCAGACCCACCCTCCCCCTAGCTTTCACATTTCATCAAGCAGCTCAATCAAGGACTGGCGCCTCCAGAACACCTAGTCCACATTCCGTCCACTACCCACGCTATCTGTGACTGGGTGATCTGCTCCCCCTGGTTTCCTCCCCTGGTTGCTTGCAGGTGCCTTGCTGCCAAATTGCCCACCCTCTGTCGTTGTTAGCTCCCCGCTGCCTTGCATCTCTGCTTCCCTCACTGTGTCCTTCCCCCTATGATTTGTAAAGTGCTTTGTTGCCTCCTGAAGCAAGGTCCACACTCGATAAATACCATAATAATAATCATTATAATATTAGGAATTAATGAGCAGCCCAAAGCCACAGACCTTCCGGCCCTGCACTGTCTGACTCTTGGGAAGCCTAACAAGTAGTAAATTCAAGGAGTCTGCCTGACTAACCCCAAAGTCAGGAAAGGAACCAACCTGTACTTATAGAAAACTGTTGTCCAAGGACATGGCTGCTTCAAATTCTGACACTCAGATACAATGAGCCACCAGTGTAGGTACACTTCCGAGTGAATAAGCTATCATCCTTTAATCCACTTAGTATGGCAAAGGGACCCAGGAAAGACTCCTAGAAACATAAAGGCACAGATTTTGCAAATCAAGGCAATGAGGATCTGGCCCATGGATTTCTGGATATTGCATTCTTTGCTAGCAGGATTTTGGAAAGAATGAGAAGTAAATAGTTACAATGGACTAGCCAGCACCTTGTCTGCAGTGGTTCACCTACATGTTTAAATGGTAACTGTTGGATCTATATATGGAAACGGGAAGGGGGCAATGGAGGATTGAGAGAAACAGGTCCTCGGCAGGGTGGCGGGGGGGGCAAGGAGGGACCCCCAATATAAGACACGGGAAAACAATGAAAAAACAAAAGTTAAAGTGTCATGACCAAACAGTCCATGTTCAACATTTTGGAGGTGAATACATTTAAAACCTTGGGAACCAACCGAACAGGACAGAGTGAGGATTTATTGCAAAAACTGCAAGAACCTGAAGAGACTTCAGTGTTTGCAGAGGACTTGCTTAACCCGAGTTGACCTTGCCAGTTTGAAGGATTATACATCCAGCAAGATGTTGCCAAGTTTACTGGCTTGATTAGAACACGACATACAAGGGCCAAGAGAAGAAGGCCATTATTGTCCAGAAAGTGAAAACCTGCATTCTCAAGAAAATGGCATGAATAATTGAGCTTCTCCAGGCAATACGACAGAGAGATATCAAACTTTGCCGTCATACCAAACGATAAATAGGAGCATATGTTCCTTTTTGTGGGCATGCTACTGAGTTCATGCCAGGCAATGACATCTGAAAACTGTGCTATACATACATGTTAAGGGAAAGCGGGGGGAGGGGGGATATCTGAGAATGGCTCAGTTACAAAAGCACACAGAGACGCCTACTTCCCCCCATGGAATATCTTCTGTAAATATTCCGGCCTTGCAATATTTGAATATTGGATAGAAACAAAATAAATGAATGGCTCAGGTACAAAGCATATCTAGCTACCAAGTCCCTCGAGGAAACATCTTCTGTAAACATTCTGGCATTGCAACATTTGAATACTGAATAGAAATAACATAAATGAATGCCTAAGGTACACAAAAACCATGTCTAGCTAACTACCTCCCTCCATCGAACATCGCCTGTAAACATTCTGACATTGCAACATTTGAAAAATGGATAGAAAGAAAATAAATGAATGGCACAGGTGCAATAAGCATATCGAGCTACCTACATTCCTCCAGGGAACATCTGCTGTAGACATTCTGGCACTGCAACATTTGAACATTGGACAGCAATACAATAAATGAAATGTCTCAGGTACATAAAGCATATCTAGATACCCAGTCCCTCCAGGGAATATCTTCTGTAAACATTCTGGTATTGCAACATTTGAACATTGGATAGAAATAAAAGAAATGATTGGCTCAGGTAGAAAGCATATCTAGCCATCAAGCCCATCCATGCAACATTTTATGTGAACACACTGGCATTGCAACATTTGAATATTGGATAGAAATAAAATAAATGAGTAGAAAATAAATTAAACCAGTGTCCTCTAAAGCTATACACTTCACCAATTTCTGGATATATTTATTTATTTATTTAACGCGCCAAAGCCTGCGGGCTTCAGGGCACACATCAACACAAGTGATACCGATTTTATATATGTGCTAATCAATGCATTCTCTTGCTCTCAATGTGAATGTATTGTACTGTGCTCATTATTTTGAGATGCTATTTTAAATGGTGACTAACGAAGGGAATCTCCACCCCGCGTGCTTTCATGACAACGAATAAGGGTGTAAGGATTTTTAATTGCTTCAGTGAGAATCAATACTATCTGGCTGTGACTGACAGAGGAGGAAAGTGTAACAATTCAAGGGTTTATAACTGTGCTCACACTTGCTAGCCTTCGCTCAACATCTCTGTAAATCAGCAATTTAGTCCCGAACAAGATTCCACTGTAGCGCGCTCTTGGCTTTTTATTTCTCTTAACATGTCTTCTACCAAGTGAAGGAGATATATTATTTGATCAAGTCGGTCATTTTGCATAGTAAGTATGATTATCCCTATTGATATATATTAGATCAGACACCTCATTGTTTCTTTTGTGCCGTCATAATTGCTAGATCAACGTCAAACAGCCTTGGTGGAGTCAACAGTACTTACTTTTGCTTAGGGCAATTCTTCTGCCAAAACAATTTGCCTCCTCAGCACTAGGAAAAAGGACTGTGGTGTCCCTTGCTTGGCCAACAGTAGCCTAGTCATGGTATCAGAATGCAGCATACCTCCACTCCCCACCTTCTTTCTCACACTGCCTTAGACAGAGAGACTTGGGAAGCAAGAAGATCAGGGAACAGCTGCTCTCCTCCTGCCTCCACCTCCCTGTTAAACAGACTGGAGAGGGGGAGGGAATGAGGGAATGAGGACTGCAAGGATGCCATGGAGCACTGATGGTGTGGGACTCCCATAATGGATGGCCCGCAGGGGAGTGCGACTCAGGTGTCAGGAGCAATGTGACTTGCTCTGAGGGAGAAACCCACTCTGGAGACCCAAGTCATGTTGTGACATGGGTAGTGGGAGAATGCACTTTACAGTGCTGATGTCATGTGACATGCAGCATAAATGCAAATGTTACCATGAAATCGGATCCATTTTTCTGGTGGGAAATTCCACGGAGGAGCCAAAACTAAAAATGATCTACACACACAAAGGACACAGGCACTTAGTCCTCATTGACAAGTCAGGTTGAAATGTCTTATCAAAGCACCAACTATGGAGCCGTCAGGAGTTTCTGAAGTGTAACAATCACTTCAAGATGAACAACATAAATTGTGTAAGGGTGCAGAAGTACGAGTCTGACACAATGGTGGCATGGTGACTGGCAAAGACCTTTAATCAATGAAAATAAAGGACGACAAACCCCAACTATCCCTACCACTAAGAGGGGGTCCCTACCTCAACTAAAAGTACTACGGAATCTGTCAGGATGTCCAAAGTAGAGTCCACATCCTGTGCCAAAAAAACGTTTTCCTTATTTTATACTATGAGTGGAATTAAATAACGGAGGGGTTTTCAACAGTTCCAACATGCAACTGTGTTCTAAGAGGACATCTCCCCTTTTCAGGTTGCAGTCTCATTTGAAAGTAACATAACATTCTATCTCCTTTTCCGAAGCCTTGTACAGGCTTATCAAAGAACACAATGCTCACTGGGTTAATGTCTCCCTTCCCATGGCCTCTTTCGGGCTCCTCTGACAGTTCTTCAATGTTGGCAGGGGAATGTCTCCCTTCCCCTGGCCCTTCTCAGGCTTCTCAAAGAACACAATACTTGCTGGGGGATGTCTCCCTTCCGCTGGCCTTTCTCAGGCCCCTCAAAGAAGTCTCCCTTCCCGTGGCCTCTTTCAGGCTCCTCCGACAGTTCAATGTTGGCAGGGGACTGTCCCCTTTCCCCTGGCCCTTCAAAGGCTTCACAAAGAATACAATGCTTGCTGTGGGAATGTCTCCCTTCCCTGGACTTTCTCAGGCTCCTCTAACAGCTCAATGGTGGCGGGGGAATGTCTCTTTTTCCCTGGCCTTTCTCAGGGTGTGTAAATGACTCACTGCTTGTTGGGGGAATATCTCATCCCCTGGCCTTTATCAGGCTCATTGGACAGTTCAATGTTGGTGGTGGGGAATGTCTCCCTTTACCTGGCCTTTACCAAGCTGCTGAAATGATACAATGCTGTTTGGGGTAATTTCTCTCTGCCCCAGGCATTTCTCCAGCCCCTCAGACTTTTCAATGTTGGTGGGGAAATGTGTCCCTTCCTCAGGCCATCCTCATGTGGCTTTCCTTCTTGATAGACTTGGCTTACTCTCCTGCCAAGTACTATCCTGTGCCCCAAGGTTTGACAGGATCTGTCGGTCAAGTGGCACAGCGAGTACAGCGCTCGCTTTGACATCCGTGCAGAGCCTGCTGATGCAGGTTTGAATCCCGGCAGGGCCAAACTCATTCTTCCGAGGTCGATAAATGAGCACCACACACCGTGGGTGATAATAAGCAGTGCTCAGATACCTCAGGGTTCGTAGCGCTATATAAATGCCAAATTATTATTATTATCTCTTCCCCTTTGTCAGGATCCCATGTGCAGTATTCTTGTCTTTCTTGAGGGTGCAGGTCCCAGACTCCCTTCTCTTGTGTGGCCTTCTGTTTTGGTAGACTTGATTAACTCTCCTGCCAGGTGCTATCATGGTACCCAAGACATGATAACGTCCCAGACTCTATATTCTTGGCTTGCTCTTCCCTTTTGGGCTCTCCACCAACTTCTCAGGGCCCGTGCATCCTCCCAGTGATGAACATACCTTCTTTTGTTGTCCACTATCATCCTGGGTCTTCCCTGGCATCTGTGATAAGCTATGGGGCTTCCCCGACTCTCGTGGGCTCCCTTCTTGTGACACCTCTGCAATTGAAAGCTCTCTTTTGGTTGCCCAGTTATCCATTCTCATGGCGCCCCATGGTAAGGAACACCTGGAGCTTCTCTTGGCAGGGCTGTTGGGTGGTTCTCCCACTCCAGACCAGCCTGGAGCTACCTGCTTCTTTCTCAGAGTCCCGGTCAGATTTCTTCCCTCCTGGGCCGTTCTGCCCTCGAGGCTCCTCTAGAGTGGATTGGACCCTCTGTTTCGCTTCCCCAGCAGAGATGGAACCTCCCGCCCTGGAGATTCTTTGTTTCTGCTACCCTCTCTGGCTGGATTTGAGAACTTCCTCTGTCCCTCTTCTATTTTGTATTGGCTTTGGCCAAGAAGAATTCCTGAAACACTATACTGCTCACTGCTCTATAGTGTTTTTGAGGATCAATCTTCATCCCAGTGTTATCGTGATGGCTCTTCACTGGGTAAGGTGGGATCTTCTCCATCTCAGTTGCTACATGTAGTCCACATGACTAGTCCCTACTCTTCCTCGTCTCAGAATGTCTCACGAGGATGGGGTCCTCTTCTCTCCAAAAAAACATATGGAAGTGTTGGGTCTACAACTCCCTAGCCAGTCATCCTTACTCTTCTTTGTCTAAGTAAGGAGGGGGGACTGACAGATGTACATGAAGGTAATGGGAGCAGAGTTGGTAGTGAGGGAGTGGGTAGGTGTGTGTGCAACTTACCGCATTCTCCTGGTATGGCCGTCCCTCGTCCCATAGGGGGAATCCAACCGCTTGTGATCCTCCGGCGGTACACCACCCCAAGTGGGACTATTGGGTAGTGTCCACACTGCCCTGGCCCCAAGGGAAGGGGATCCCGCTAGGGAAGAAGGGACAACATCCATGGATATGTCACAACGGCTATTGGGAAAAGTCACCTGAGTAACTATATTTTGGGGCATCATTACCTGAGAAAGAATAAGGCATGTATCAAAATATTAGTCCATTTAGATAACATCTTTAACAAAACACATATGTCCTGTAATGGCTCTTCTCTGAACAACTCTGTGAAGCAGAAAAGGAATTAGCACATTTCAGGAAATATAGGATTGATTTTTACCTAGGTCAGGAAAGACATCGACCTGAATAATATGTTTTTTTTTTTATTTAGTGTTTGGTCCATTGATTCACTCACTGCATAATGCATTCTCTTCTATCTCAGGGTTTTATCAGGACCCTTCTTAATGAGGTATCTTATCTGAGGAGGGCTAACTCAACATATTGCCAACTTCAACTCTAATGGGCGTGTGATTGACAGAGATTTCCACAGCCCCACCGGAACCATTAAAGGATTGAGAAAGCAAGGGCATAATTTGGTCTTGAACCTCAAGATCCCAGTAAATATTGAGTGACACATCTAGCAGTACTTGATGACTGGGGAGCCCTGGAGGCAAAGAAATACACATTACTCGGTGGTACAAAAGTATTTCTCTAGAATAGATACATTTTTAATCTTTGAAGGTCTGCCTTTTTCAACAACCACACAGTTATAATGATAAATCTACTTCCAGGTGATCCACCTGGATGCTTGGGTATTAGAACATTCAGAAATGCCATCCTGGAAGGTCAGCATTTTGTTTGCATGATGGAATCTTCTGTTAGTGACTATATTGATATTATTGCATGGATGGTGAATACTATGGGAATATTTTGTGACCATCTGAAGGAAATTATGAGGACTATGATAACTATGCATAGTTCTTGAAATAAAAACAAAACAGGAATGTACAGAAAGGAGAGTGCGGGCTTGAGAAGATAACATCACTCCTTTTGGGAATATTGTGAACAGTTGGGAGACTGCTAGCAAATAGCATATGGCATGGAAACGCTAGGAAACACAATTTCAAAAAATGAGATCCTAAAACATGGGTTTCTTATAATCCAGGAATTAGATTGCTATGGAAGTCTGTTATGATGTGTATAGCTGGAATAGGCTTAAGCAAATTTAGATTCAATTGATGTGTTCCTTTGTGAATTGCCACTGTGCAATCCTGATGCTGTGTATGGTGACAGCTTGTATTTGCTCTTAACTAGAGAGGATACGTTGAGTGCTCTGAGTAGAATGCAAGAAGGAAAGTTAACAGGTATTGACAGCTTCACCTTAAACAATGCAGGAATTAAAATTGGTGGTGGTATCACATTGGCTATGGGAATGGAGAAGATTGAATGCTTAAGAGCAGTATATCAGCTTGCTGCATCAAAATATTTATAGAGATAATGGATGAACTGGGAGTCGGGACAAAATGGAAGTGAATTTGGTTTTTATAAAGCATGGTATCGTCAGTGGCATTTTGGCGCTGGCAGGATTAGGAGGAGAGGGATGAATTACGAGGTGGCAGAGCGTTAATTTGTCTCAGTATGTAAGTCACCAGGAAGTGAACTCCTTAAAGTAGTGGAGCGAGAATTTAAAAGAGAGTGACCACAATGATGAGAGTATTGAAATTCAGGATTGGTCAGGAGCATAGTCGTAGAAAAGAACAGTTGGCATGAAGGAGAGTATGCAATAGGTTTGAATTTCATGAAAAGGGCGGGGTGGGGGTGGGGTTCCATGAAGAGAGTAAGGAATAATACATTGGAACTCAAAGGAGATCAATTGGCTAGTAGGCCACCAGTGGAGCGATGGAAGCATGCTGGAAACATTTGAAACTAGCTCCAAGGGCCAGCTGAATTTCGGAATTCTGAAGTTGTTAATGCCAAAGTAAATGATACCCATTTAGGCCCAAGTATGGAGGATATCCATACTCTAGATGGGATGATATGGTTCCCGAAACCACTCAGAGTAGTGAGATATTGTGAAGGTAATCAAAGATTCTTTTTTTTTTTTTTTTGCTTTTTCATGGCAAAGAAGCATCCAGTGGATACTGCACTGATCTGAGAGGACTGACTGTTTTTCCATAGTTTATGAGGCAGTTAGCCATGCTAGAAAGAGGTGACATCAGTAGCATAATAACGGCATTAAACTATCTAAGTGATAAAACATGTGGGCCAATACCTAAGTACTTAAAGTTACAGGTTCAGTACCTTTTCCTCCCTAGATGTAATTGGAGGTAGATCTTGGGATCCATTTAGAGGAGAGAAGAAGACAAGTGCCAGTCTATAGAATAATATTCAAAGCTATTAGTGGTATCGTAAGAGGTTCTAGATGCATCATGAGACACTGTTCAGGATATATTAGTCTCAACAGATGCATAGTTTGGACATCATGGAACCTGATATGCGGGAATTGTAAGATGGATGAGGGTTCATTAACTCATTCGGGTCTCAAAATGAGCACTTGCCACCTGCTAGTGTTAATTGACTCTTGGCCAATAAGAAATCGTGTGCTTTGTGTATGTAGGGAACTGAGGGGGACAAGTAACTTTTCTTGCCTGGCTAGTAGCTTGCAAGTTGATATGTTTGCTACTGATGGTATGGTTTAGATTTACGCTAAGGGCCTGAATTATGGAATTATTTGCACAGGAAATAGGGAACTTGGGTGCCAAACTGCGTGCAAAATACCATTTGTCGATTCATGGAATTGAATGTGCAGGACTTTTCCAGGAAATGCATGGAGTTCGTGCAGGTATCAGCATGTCTCTGTGAGTTTTCTAGAGTGCCTTGCCCGAGACACCACGCAGAGCATGGGCGTGGCTTGCGCAGAGGGCTGGAAAAGGGGGACACACAGAAAATCGGGAAGGACATGTGAACAAGTGGGCGTAATGCGGGACGGCCCATGGGCAGTCCCTCACACGCCCACAATTGCGCCAAACAACATGTATTCATGGAACCACCTGCACAGCCTCTCGGCATAAAAATGGCCACGCAAATCCCTCCATCTCTATGCCACCCGAAGGCAGGCGTAATGACATTTGCGCATAGGAATCACAGTGCAGAGGTGGGTTTTCAGGGGTGCGTGAATGCAACTGGGGTTCCGATCTAACATAGAAGTTTGCGTACGCACTGTAGCGGGCTGCAGGAACGGTTTTCGGGGAATGGCATGCAGATTGAGTTTACGAAGTATCATATGCATGTTCTCGGGGTGCCAGCAACAGTTACGGCGGACCCTGCTCAGGGTTCACGTGATGCAGGCCTGCTTGCGGGAGACCCCACACACTCTTTGAAGGGTGTGTGTATTTGTGCCAGGGGGTGCACGTAAAGGTAGCTGTCTGGCTATTTATGCTTTGCGTGGGGGCGTGTCGGCGGCATTCGGGTTGCGACTTGTGATAACGGTTACTTTGCACAACGAATTCCATGAATACGCGGGGCGCAAATTTTTTATTTTGCATGCAGGCTCGCGCTGTGTCTTTCTCGGCGTGTGGCGTTTGTGGGGGAAATTAGCACATTCCCATGAATCGGGCCCTAAGTGGCTTCAGGAAAGAGGCAATACTGCAGATAGAATAGATGTTGCCTTCGGATATCAGATCAAAGGTGAGGTCACATTTTGCTTTCTGTGATGCTGCCATTGTTGATGGCTAAACTTATAGATTGTTGTCTTCTGGATTGGTTTCATGTGTCCGTTTGCCACGCACTTCCTGGCTGTGCCTGTGGTGCAGTGGTGCAAGGGTTAAAGATGGCCGGTATGGGGGAAGCACACACATATTTGGCAATAACAAACTTACCTGACTAGTTGCCATCTTGACTGAACAGTTATGTCCTCTGTCAGTCACCCAAAAATGAAGGAAACTTGTGGCCTCCTGCCACCCTCCCTCAATTCACTCATGTGTCTCTAGTACCATCTCACTGAGACAGAAACATCCTAGTGTTTTGCCAGCCTCTCTAACCTCCTTCAGCTCCTTCTCCCTCTGCGTCTTGGGTCTTAGAAGGCACGGGTAACAGAAGAGATGCTGTGTTCCCATACAATGATGGCTATCTTTTTTACCTACAAATTAACATCACAGTAGGGGAATAAGGCATTTAAAAAAAGCTAATGGCTGTCAAAGAAAGCAATTCACAACAAATACAATTATAGCTGCACGGGGGATACCAGCTCCGAGGGGTTCAGAGTGACTCAGATAAACAAGCATAAGGTCATACATAAGCATAGGGTCATAAAATACCCAAAGTGAAATGGGCTTTGAATGTTATGTTGTGTGTGCCCGCTATGTCCCTTTGGCTCCCTCTGCACTATCCCAATGGGTCCCGAGTGCAGGCTTGAAGAGGGAGGCATGCGGGAAACATAGGCAATTTGCCCCCAGAAACCCCCCAACCACCAAAAGATGCCTAGGTTCATTCCTATCCTGATCCCACCCCCATCTCCCCCCTCATTTGCGGTGTGTAGAGAGGAGGCCTGCGGGAAGCATAGACATTCTGTCCCCACAATTCCCCCCAACCACCAAAAGATGCCTAGGCTCATGCCAGCCTCCATTACCTTCTTAAGTTGCCTCTCCGCGAGGAATCAAACATAACTGCCACATTCCCCAGAGCAAACCCCTTTCTGGCACCCTGCCACTCTTCATGCCTCCCTCCCCCCCAGGAGCAACACAGCCCCTGCTGTCCTGCCACATTCCCCATCCTCCCTCGGCTCTCCCTTCGCCTCTCTCCTGCCGCCACATTTTAACAGATGGTGCTTTTCTAAATGTCAGCGATGGAGCTGCGGGCTATCACCCCTCCCCCCTCGCTCGCCCTGCATCCCTTCCCCCCCGCATCCCGCAAGAGCTGAGAGCAGGCGAGCCCGCACGCAGCGGCCCTCTGATACAGAGGTGCGAATTGCTGCGCGCGACCCTGCGCCCTGACAACCACGAGCCCCAGCTCAGGAAGTGAACATCACTTTAACTCAAAGTTGCAACAACAAAAAAACAGTCTGGCTGAATATGCTTTGCCCACCAACAGCTTCAAAGCAGGGGGAAATGGCCTTCATCGATTCACCGAGTGTTTTTTCAAACTGTAAAACAGCCGCCCTCCCTCATTAATTAAAAACACAACATCTGAAGGTCAGGAAAAATCAGAGAGGCCTTGGTGGTCTTCAAACAGCGCCTGTTCTGCACTATGCCTGTGTGCTTCCTTTCTCCACTCTATTGGTGCCATGACGATGCACCCTACTAATGAGCCACACAGGGAGTGGCAGAGCACAGAAATATCCACAATAGATGGTATTCAATATTTAAAAAGTCAAATGTTTCAAGGAAAATGTAATCAAATATCCTGTCTTACAAGCTGAGCCACACATGCTGGTGTTCCCCCACCTTGGGGGCAACTGATGGATCGGCAAACACCTGCAACCTTGCAGGAAACTGCTGCTTAATCAATCCATGCGTCTCCGTGTGCCTTATGCGCCCAGGACAAAAAAGGAGCTCCTTCTGCTTTAGATTAAATAGGACAGTTGAAAAGCAATGTGATGTCCTGGAGAGCGCCTGACCACAGGCGGTCCCTTCTTCCCTTTGCCTGACACGACTCAAAGTCTTTTTTAACCCAATGAAACCATCTATTGCCCTTGAGTTTCCTCTTCCTGCAGTTCCCCGTGAATATGAAAATAGCCTATAAAAGAAGATGAGAGCTCTCATGGAAGACATTGCCTAATACTCAAGGGCGCACTCCGTCTTTGCTAAAACCAGGAATTTCCATCTCCTTGGCACCTCACCGCGCGACGCCTGCCCTTGAAGCCGCTCCAATTTGAAATCATTGACACATTTCAATTTTTCATGCGGTGTAATCCTTTGGCCCACACCTCAGTGAGTTTTAATCATTTCCTTATCGATATAGCTGTGTTCTGGACACATGGCCTGATGAATGGCCCTATGCACCGGTTTAATGGGATGTATCCTATTTCGCCTCTTTCTGGCATATTCACGCCATCAGCAGATCTGGTGCGCGCATCCATCACCCCGGCTCCAGGCAAGAGCAAGCCACTGACGTCGAATACTAAAGGAAGATGGTGGAAACCATCAGCACCAGAGCTCTGTAGTAGGAATTTCCTCTTTATTTATTTATTTGTTTATTCATATTTGTAGAGCGCGCAGCAGCCGGGGGCATTGTGTGTGTACTCTAATTATTCCATCGGTGCAGGAATCGCCGGGGGAGGGATTGGAGGATGTCTGCAGGCAGACTTATGAGAATTTAACACATTTTTAAAGACCTGCATTCTAGAGCTCAGGCAATGTCAGCATCTTTTCATGACCTTAAAAATGTCACCCAGTCACGATTCACGTCCTTCATTGGCGTGTAATGCAATAGGCTAAAACATGTATTGATGAGATAGGTTGGGTGTTCTTTGGTTTGAACTTTGATTCGCCAGTGCATGTGACAATGGAGATAATAAAGGCAGCTGCGCTGTAGGCTTACAGCTAGCATTATATAAATCACCCATTATGGCACGATGTAGCTGCATGGTGTATTGTACCATCTCTCTCTTAATCAGTGTGAGTGGCAACCGAGTTCCGGTGCCACACTGAGCGTTGATCCGGCCTTAGTGTGCCCTTGATGTGTGCTGTCAGCAATGAAATTTGACTACATGTAATAAGACTGTGGGTTAAACATTCTGGACGTAACAGATCATAAAGAGTGCATAGTGTAGCAAGTGTGTCAGCAATTGTCCCATATTTGTCCGTGCCACAAGTCCACCTGTCCCACTTATAGGTGTCACCTTGGAGTGCTGGGCTCTTGCTTTTTCCAGGAGTAAATTAAGCAACATCCAAGTTACAAAACCAACAGCAGAAACACAATGCCTTGTGCACTAACACAGTGCACAAGGCACACGGTCTGCAAGGACCAAATGTGCACATACCACCGCGCAGCCACCGCACTATTACTGGACCAAGCTGCCCCTTGCTATTTGCTTTAAGCAAGCGGTGCATCATGGCTAGGGCAAGTTGCATGCTAAAGAGTAGTAGAAAGTCTGGGGTAAATTTAGAAGCAGAGCACGTCTGCAGCGTCAGCATCCTGATGCAGTCGCTCAAGACACGGAGCCAGCGTGCGCTAACCACTGTGGCGCATTCCGATTCACAAGAGGTGGCAGATCTTGCAGTGGTTCATTGCAAACCGATAGCAAATGTGTGCGAGGGTGGCGGACGAGGCACAGGCTGCCCTTGCCCAAGCTACGCTGGATGGTCTTAGGACTTAAGTTTCGTGTGATCTCAACTGGTGTTAGCTAACAGCAGCTATGGGCGTGCCACTGCAGCCAATGCTGCAGAAGGCATCCCCTGTGTATTTCCCAAAGAGTGGCATCCGCATAAGGCTGGGCTCGTTGACCCACCACATATGAGAACCCTCTCGTGTGTTCAGGACATCCTCGGTGCATGTTCTGACCATTCTGAACAGCCAACTGGATCTTACTATTCGGTGGATCACGGCCGCCCAGCCCAGCATCTACAATTCTGCATCCTGGCATGCACGGGAACATAGGCCAATGTCCCCAAATAGTTGGCAGTCAACTGGCACATGGGGCAACACGTAGTGTACCCCCGGCTAGAGAGCATCATCTCCACGCACTTACCCCCCAAGGCTTGCTTCATAACAAAATCCATGATGATGGCTTCGGATTCCTGTCGCTCGGTAGGACTTGGCTGATGTCACATGCAGGTGTGCTGGGGAGCAGGGCTCTGGGGAGCGGCAACCTACGAGAAACAAACAGAGCACAGGTGTGAGCCGTGCGGGGCGGGGAGCGCTCGCAGTGTCGCGCTCTTCGCGCAGGATAGTTGACTTGTGGTGCGTGAGAGGTGCGGACAATTGGGCTTTCAATACTCGTGAATTTGCTGCGTGTGTGAGAGTGAGCGGGGCAGCCCGTCGACTGGGATTCTAAATGTGCATTGGTCATACACGTGGTTAGGTCAATGGTCCCTCAAAGTGACACGGTGAACTGGTCATTTCTGTATAGTGGCGGCAGGTGGACACAATGGACGCTAAGTGTGAGAATACAAAGGTATACACAGAGCACCTCTCACTCGCACACATTGGAATAACACCCCAGGGTTAAACACGCAACATTGCAATTCTGGGTGGCGTTAGAGTACTGCGCCAAAATGCATGCGGTCCGCTTCAGGTGAGGACCGCTCAACCTCGTTCTGTATCGTGCACGTTCACCAGCTGCACAAGTGACCTTCCAATGTTATTGTTATGACCTCTCCAATTCGCCGTGGGTGCGAGCCCGTGTGCACGCCTGGAAACTTTTGTTCCTTCCTTTGGCAACCGGGATGCTCCGTGCGCACATGGCGTGAAGGCTGCGCGGCGCGAGGGGCGCACAGCAAAAGGGAGGGGAGGGGGCGATCGGCGAGGGGGCATTTCAAGGTGAACTGCTCCAGGCCCGCGATGCATGCGGCAGCCGCAGCAGGTGCAGGGGGCGCCAGTGCAGCTTGCATTGTAATAACGCCCCGGCCCTGCGGCTGCCAAGAGTCACATAGGGGCGACCCGCACTCAGCCAGGGCCGGGAGGGGCGAATGCAGCAGGACAATGGAAGCCCGCGTGGTTCACAGAGAGGCTAGCGTGCGGCAACCTTATGAACTGCTGAGCGGGCGCAAGTCTGCGGGCTTGACGATGCGTGCAGCCTTTGCCCATGGTAACTTCTACAGTGCCGACTTCGGAGGTCAATTCAGAGAAGGCACTGGCACACTTGTAGTGAACACTGGGCATATAGGCGATGGCAGTGCGCCCATGAAAGGGAGGCTTGCTTTGAAATGGGCAACTGCAGCAGAAACGCCACCTGGGAATGACATGAAAAGGAATTGAGACAAACGTGCAAGCATGTTCCACCCTTCCGTGCCCGGCGCAGGAGCAGATGGTGGACTCATTGTCCAGGGGGCGCTGAACTCTAGTATGCAAGGGAAAGGGGGAAGAGCAGGTGCCTCCCTATACTGGCACATACACACCAGTGCTGTATTAAGGTAACTAGTCTAAGGAGGGGCGAAAAACCAGGCATCATGGACACATGTTCTGGGAGCAATGAAGGCTTGCTTTATCTCCGAGACATTTGCACAGAGAATAGAGCCGGACGCCTTGCCGTTTTGCGAAGGCGCTGTCGTTTTAAATGCTTGAAAACTTCTATAAAGTAAACAGGGTGACATAAACCGCACAGATGTCGCAACGTTTCCTGGAACACTGTGGTGGGCGGTGGGGGTTGGCTTTCTCTGCTCTGCACTTTGCATGGAGCCAAGAGGAGCCCCTGGCTGTCAGAATTGAAAGTGGGATTGGCGCTGCTGAGCGCAGCTTCCTGCACCGTAGCCGAGCGTCGAGAAAAGGATTTCAGCACTCGGAGTCACCGGACAGCTCCCGGCTTATCCCCCGACAGTTTGATGCGAAAACACAACACACACACACACACCACACACACACACACAGACGTACCGGTGCCTTCACTTCCTGGCGCAGCAGCGGGAGGAGACCGGCCTCCTGTCGTTCCCTCTCTGGCTTCAAAGCGGGGGGCTTTGCAGCAAGGTTGGTAGCGGCTCACCTCTTTGCAGCAAGGTTGGTAGCGGCTCACCTCCAGCCCAGTGGACCCCCTTTCCTCTCGGCGTGTCAGGCTCTAGCTGGCTCCATGTGTGAGCAGGAGCTCAAGGGCACGGAGGATAGGAGCGGCAGAGGGATGCAGGAAGGGCGAGCCCAGATCCGGGCAGCGCAGGCGTCTAAGCGGGGATGGGCACAGCCAGGGAGGTGCTGAGACTACTCTCTGCCCAGGGAGCCAGAAGGAGACAGAGAGGAAAGGGCGGAGAGAGGACGATCAATAGCCTCCCCACTCTTCTAGTCACAACTCCCTCTTTTTTTTTTTCCTCTCTCTCACAGCATTTCCGGGACCAGCCCACTCTACTGTACTGTACGATCGACAATCCCTCCTACCTCCCCCCTCCTGCTCCAGAAGGCAGCGCCGCCCAGGCATCGTCGCATGCTGCATTAGTAGGTAATGGCGTGGAAGATCAGACTGCGCGTGGGGCGGGGAGCGAGCGGAAAAAGGAGGTAGGTGCTCCACCCGGCCTACCGCACCTCATGCGCTAGCTCTGACCTGGCTTCCACATGTCTCCCATGCAAGCTTCCTTTCCCATATACGGTTTAGGAATTACCTTGGGCCTCGGCCAATTTGTATTTCCCTTACACTACACAACCTATATCTTTACATATATATATATATATATATATTTGAGGATAGTTGGATGGAGAAAGAGATAAGTATAATCAGACCTAAATTCACAGCCATCCCATCTATCTACATTTCTCATTTGGCTGCATTTACTGCACACTTAGCAATGGGCCCAGTGCCAGTGGGAACTAATATATCAACCTGGTCAAATAGACTTACAGGGCCTTATTTCGAGTGTTAGGCAAGATTGTATGCAGTACCCTTTGGGTGCACTACAACAACCTTGACCTCCTGGCAATAGGAACCCAACCTTGGGTATAAATCTGTACTACACAGGTTGGTAGCGCGTTGAGCAGCCAGGCTTATTTCAAGAGGGGTCAATGTGAGCTGCAGGGGAGTTACACAGAGATTCACAGTGACACATATTCAAATAAACTCTTACACACAAGGTTTCTTGATTAAACAATTATTAATTTATTTAATGGTCAGTTTGAGTAAGCCTTCTTTAGAAGTGGCAATATAATAGTAACACACAAATACACTCCAAAATACACATTCTGAGTTTCCCTAAATCAGCACTTACCCATTTTGGATGACACACAGACAGTTCCTACACCCCCAGGTTACTTAAATAGCTAGGGCACTGTGGACCTTAATATAACACTGTTACATGTAGGGCAATACTTAGGACTATGTCAAAGAAAAAGATGATTAGAATAAAACAAGAGATCTCGCAAATATTCTGAAGCAGGGAAGTACTTTTGGTAACCCCCAATGCAAAATAAGTTAACCCCTTCCTGGAAGGAAGACAAAACACACAGAGTAAAGAAGATATATTCAGGGAATCAGGCCAGCCCAAAGTCAATTGGACAAAAGTCTAGGTTTGCTGAAGCAATTCTTGCAGGTAGGTACTTTGTAGAAAAGAAGAAATCAAAGTAGGGCCACAAGCAGATTAGGCTTGTGAGGTAAAGAAGCTGATAGCAATTCTACAGAAGACACCAACACAAGTCTCCACTGAGAACGAGTGAGTTTACACAGGAGGTAAATTCTATTAGAATTTATAGTACCTTTGGTTAGAAGAAAAACGGTTCCAGCTTGCTTCTTTTCCTGTGCAGCTATGCAGATCCTATGTTCCTGTGCCTCAGTCGTGGGGACAAGATAGAGGACGTCTGGAGGACTCCTGCACTGCAACAGGACGGTCGACAACAGAAAAGGACCAACTTCTTTTCAGTGGCATTTGCGGTTTCAGCTTCTCGCGTCTCAGCAAATAGCACCAATGCGGACTCTTGGCTGTTGAGATGGGATTTCTTTGCATCACCAGCACTCTGTTGAGGTGGCTCAGGCTCGATCAGTCCTGCTTCCTGGGAGTCTGGAGGATCTTCCTGGAGCTCTTGCCCGACTTAAAAGCAACACACACATTCTGATGTCCTCTCCCTGGCTCTTCAGTTTCCAGCAGCAACTGCAGTGGAAATACCACCAGCTCTAAGAGGATGTCCAGGTGGCTTACTTTGGAGTTGATTGGTCCCACCAACTCAAGGGGAGAAGTCATCCTTTCAGGGCTTCTCTAGTCGAGGCAAATTCGGAGCTTCAGCACGGCAGCAGGGCTTCACCGGGCAAACCAACGGTCCAGGAGTTGCAACAAGCATCTCTTCCAAGTTCTTCTTCGGATTCCTTCATCGGGTGGTCGACTCTGCCTTCCAAGCCAAAAAGCCTCGCCTTTTATGCAGGTTTCTCCTATTCATTCCAGCCTAGCTGTCAGTCACCCAGCAGGGTGGCTGTCCTTCCCAGACAGCCATCCAGCCAGCCAATCACCTAAGAGTGCATTTCTGTCTACTAGGAGACTAAGCACAGGGAGTGTCGGGCACCTCCCTCGCTTCCTGCCACCACCAGACAACCTGGAGCCAGATGCGGGCTTCACTCATGAATCCCACCAAAGACAAAATGAACAAAGGGACCAAACCTGGTTTGGCGTGCAGAGTAAATCTCAAAAAGGACCTTTCCACAAAGAAATGGCAAAAAAAGAAGACTGGGGCTATTTTGACAAAATTGGCACCCTTGTGTGCTTTACTGTAGCTGCGAACGCAGCCCACGGTAAAAGCACACCACAGTAGTTAAAAGTAGACCACTGCCACCAGCCATTCATCAAGGAAAGGGTAACCTAAAAATGTTAAATGAGAAACTATACAAAGAGGATACTAAATAACCCCTCCAGCACCCTATTGTAAGATAGTGTGTGCTGGGTCTAGAAAGTTACACATGTAAGTAAAGTCAATTTCACTTCACTGCTCTTGGAAACAGTAGTTTATCCAACAGAAGGTATTTAAACTTTTGGGAAATCTGACAGGCTTCCCTGTGTCACTGCACTGAAGGCGCTGTGTGACCCAATGTAAATATGATGCCCATGGAGTTTGTCAGACTCCATAATTAACAAAGAAACACAGAGTTCAATTCACAGTAAAAATACATGAGAGAGTGGGAGAAAGGTCTCACTCTCTCCAGGTTAAAAATCAAAAGTCCTAAAATCCAGCAAAAATGCAGGGGGTCTCTAAGGTAGAGAGGAATTAGCACATTTCTGAGAATTCTCCCTAACACTTGTCTGCCCCAGACTAAGGGACTGGAGGATTTAATCCACCCTCGGATGAATCTCCTTACTCCAGTTGGTAATACTTTCTGGAGAGACTATCAGCATTTTGATGATTACACCCTGACCTGTGTTCTATGGCAAAATCAAACACCTGAAGGGTTATTGACCATCTTCACAATTTAGGGTTCTCCCCCTTCATCTGAATTAACTATCTCAACGGTTGGTGGTCTGTTTGAATTACAAAAGTAGATCCATACAAGTATGGTCTAAACTTCTTCAAAGACCACACAATGGCAAAACATTCACGTTCTATGGTTGCCTACCTTGTTTCAGGGTCCTTCAGTTTTCTACTGATGAAACAGATTGGGTGTTCCCTGCCTTTCTCATCCAGCTGACTCAGAACTGCACCTATACCTGTATTGGAAGCATCCGTTTGTACAATAAAGGATTGGTTGTAGTCGTGAGTTCTCTAGACTGGAGCTTGACAAAGGGCTTTCTTAAGTCCTTCAAATGCCGTATTCCGCTCCTCATTCCACCTGACCTTCTTGGAGAATTTGGGTGAGGATATCACATTCAAGGGAGAAGTTATGGTCCCATAGTTCTCAATTAAGTTCCCATAGTATCCTGTGAGACATAGAAAGGCTCTCACTTGGGTTTGAGTAGTAGGGGTTGCCCAGTATTGTACAGCTTGTACCTTGCTAGGCAATGGCCTTGTTTCACCTCCTCCTACCCCATGTCCCAGGTAGACCACTTTACTCTGAACAATTTGACACTTACTCGCCTTTATGGTCAGATGGGCCTGCTCAAGAGCCTGCAAAACATGTTCTTTCCAAGTAGGGCTGAACACTGCAATGCCATCCAAGTATGCCATACAGAAGTCCTCCATCCAATTCAGAACATGATTCACCATCCTTTGGAATGTAGCACGAGCGTTCATTCACCCAAAAGGCATCACCTTAAACTGGTAGAGGCCTCCTGGGTTTTAAAACGCAGTTTTCTCCTTGGCATGGTCTGACAGAGCTATTTGACAATAGCCTGAGGTTAGGTCAAAAGTACTGAGGTACTTGGCTGAATCAAGTTTGTCCACCAGTTCATCTGTGCTAGGTAAAGGATGGGCATCAGTCGTGGTGACTGCATTAAGAGCTCTATAGTCCACACAGAATCTCAACTCCTTGGATCCTTGGATCCTGCCTTTGGCACTAGTACAACAGGGCTAGCCATTGGACTTGTAGATTGCTCTATTATCCCAATATCAAGCATCTTCTTGACCTCTTCCTTTATGTGGGTTCTTACATGGTCTGACATTCTGTGACCCCTGCTTTTGACAGTGAGAATCTCATGCTGGCCCGAAGGGGTCAATAATGGTGTTAGTGAAAAAGGAGGGGCAAACTGATTTAAAAGAAGTGTGCACACCTCCTGTTGTTCCAGTGTCAGATCAGAAGAGAGATTAACTCCCTCATTCTTTCCATCTAAAGGCTGTCCTCTGAGGAGGCCAAGTAGAGGCTCCCTCTCCTACTCCTCCTCCTGAGCAGAGGCTAGAAGCAAAGCTCCCACTTCTGGTCTAGAGACATAGGCCTTTAGGCAGTTGGTGAGAAAGACCCCGGGGGCCTCTTTAGGATTGGCCAAGTTCACCAAATAATGGACCTCTCCAGGTTTGCCCACAACCTTGAAGGGTCCAATCCATTTGTCCTGTAAGGCCCTCTGCCCTGTATGTACCATAACTAGAACTAGCTGGTCATGATTAAACTCAACCATATTGGCCTTCTGGTCATGCCAATGTTTAACCAGAGCCTGACCTGCTTTCAATTATCAGAAGCTGTCATCATGTGTGTCATTCTCCTTCAGAGACCTAACACATAGCCAGTGACTCTCAATGGCTTGTGGGAAGGAGTACTCTCCAACCCCTCCTTTATTAGGGTCAATGGACCTCTAACCTGAGGACCATAGAGGAGCTCATAGGGGCTGAAGCCAACCCCTTCTTGAGGGACAGATCTATGAGCAAAGAGAAGACATGGCCGTAAAAGGTCCCACTTTCATCTGACAGGTTCCTCTAAAGCACCTATCATGCTCTTCATAGTTCTATTAAACCTCTCCACCAACCCATTGGTCTGGGGATGGAAGGCCGTTGAGAACGTGTAGGTCACTCCACAGTTTTTCCACATGGCTTGCATGTAGTGGGACATAATATTGCCCCACCTGTCTGAGATAACGTCCTTAGGAAAATCTGCCCTGGAGGGCCTTAGCCACTGCCTGTCATCATAGATATAGCTTCAGGATACCTGGTAGCATGGTCTACCACAACCAATATAAATTGGTTGCCTGAAGATGTGGGAGGGTCTAAGGGACCAACAATGTTGATTCCTACCCTCTCAAAAGAGACTCCCCACCACTGGGAGAGGCAGTCTGACAAGTGTGACAGCTTCTACTTCAGACCCCATCTTGGGCCAGAAGATATAAAGACACATCTTTTCCTTGGTCTTCTTAAAACTTAAGTGGCCAGCTAAAGGAATCTCATGGGCTAACTGTAGAAACTGGGGTCTCACCTCCTGGGGCACTACAAGTCTTCTGTAGTCTCCTGGAGTAGACTCAGTAGGCTCACTGTAGACAAGGCCATCCTCCCAGAACAACCTCTGCTTCCCTGGCTCTTGACCTTCCAGCTGGGAAGCTGCCTGTTGGCGAAGTCCTTCAAGAGTAGAACACTCTCTTTGATCTGTGCTGAAGTCTGACCTACAGGGGCCACCTTCTGCAAGCAAAGTCTTCAGCGCAGAATGGTCTTTAGGATCCAGATCTCCAACAGGAGGGAAGCTCTTATTCCAGTTCTGTTTCACCAGTAACTGTTTCACCATCCTCTGGTTGGTCCTCCCACTCAGCCTCAGCTGGTGAAGGGGTCACAGGTGTGACCTTGGACTGTCCTCTCAGTGATGTCCTGGTTTTTTGCACAGGAGTGATACTTTTCTTGTTTCCTGAGACCTTTGTTTTCCCCTTTGTCTCTTTCTTCCTGGACGTAGAGGTTTGTCCTTCATGTGGACTGGGTGTTATAGGTTCCTCTGTAACAGCCCACTCAGAGTGATCTAAAGTGAGCTCCCTGGCCTTCCTAGTCTGCTCCTGCTTCCTTTTACTGGGAGGCCTTGGGGTGCTTGATACAACTCCAAGAGATTGTAAGTCATTCTCCAACAGAACTCTCCCAGGCACCTCACTCTGAACACTGACAGGTATTCTTACAGTCATATTGTTACACTGGATGAGAGCTGGTAGTATTGGAACCCTCTGGAGAGGGCCTCTAGCAAGCCCAGTGGGGCCTTTGGGTGCCTTAGCAACATCCACAGGTTTGAAAAAGGTTTCATCTCCCACTGTGATGCTGGCCCCAGTGTCTGTAACGGCAGCAGTTTCCTGTCCATTCACAAGTACACTGTCCTTATAGTATTCTTGTGTGTTATCTGGAATAGAGTTATACACATCTAAATTCTGTTGTTCCCACAGACCCAGGGACACTAAAGAAACACTGGCTGAGACTCCAATGGGGTCTCCAGCCAATAGAGGAAAGTTTCCACTTGCCATATGTATTTCTCCCTCAGGGATAAAGGCTAACGAGGCAGTGTGGACCCCTGAAGGTTTACCTTTACATATGGGATCCCCTTTCACATGGTCAATTGAGCCACAAGCATACAATTTACCAAATAGTTAGAAAAATGGGGGCTTCTGCTGACCTCCCTCTGGTTTGGTAAGAGAGGTTTCACTATACTGACCTGGTTTCCCATAGGGCTTACCCTTCTTATGACTGTGGCCCTCTTTTGGATGGGAAGATTTAGAATTCTCTTTGTCATCTTTCTTGTGCTGCTTGCCTTGATTCTTTTTGTGAGTGTCACCAGAATCATTCTGAGTGTTCCTCTTGGCCACCCACAAGTCAGCAGCTTTTGCTAGCTTCTTGGTATCAATCTCTTTTTGAGTTTGCCAAGTGCTGCCTCAGCTCAGGAGAGCAGGCATCAAAAATAGACTCCAACAAAAATAGATGGCTCATTCCTTCAAAGGCATTACTCTGCAACCCTTAACCCAACCTCCAAACATTCACACACCCAGGTAGCCCAAGGGGTACCTTGAGTCTTTTTGAGGGTCTTAAACCTCTTAAGTTACTGGAAAGGAGTTTTCCTAAATCTAGCTATCAAAGCTAGCTTCACAGTTTCATACTCCAATCTTTCAAGTTCCCCCACCTCCATTACAGCATCGGTTGCAACCTGGGGGAGCCTAGACAGAAGTCAATGAATCAACTTATTCCCTTTGACACAATGAATCCCATAATTGTATTCAAAAGCACCCAACCAATCCAAAATATAAAGTTTCACATCATACATACTCACTGCTTCTTTGGGCATGCAAGGCCTCTTTGCACTGGAAGACCTAGAGGACTCTGGGATAGAAACATTTTCAAGAGACTATTTCCTAATTTCAAGAGCATGTTGCATTTCTAGTTCCCTGAGTTTGATGTCCTGATATTTGGGCTCAGCTTGGATTTGTAGTCTTTTGAATTCCAACTCAAGTCTCATTTTCTCAAGAGACACAATTTCTGGACTCTGTGATGGACCTTGTGGGGTCCCAGTGGCTAAAGGTTGAGGCATAAGGGCCTGTTGAGGCAAAGAGGGGCTCCCTTCCTGGGACTCCTCTCGCTCCTCTGACTCTCCTGACATCAGAGTTAGACTCTGAATTATCATCCTCAATATAATTTTCCACATTTCCTGCGTTAGTAGGTGTGACAGGCCTACTACCCAGACTTTGATGATTCAAAAATCTCGCAATCAATTCATTTTTCTTTCCTTTAACAGGGAGATTCCTAACTTTACACATTTCTTTCAGTTGCTCTACTGTTAAAATTATCAGGGCTTCCTGACTGAAGTTATCCATATTTGGAATGTTACAATTGCTTTTCTAGTGGAGCTTAGCCATGTGAAGGTTTTAAGTTGAACAAAAGCTAAGCAAATACCTAGTGTAAGAACTCTACAATAGATCCCACGGTTGCCACCAGTGTTAGGCAAGATTGTATGCAGTACCCTTGGGGTGCACTACAACAACCCTGATATCCTGGCAATAGGAACCCAACCATTGGTATAAGTCTGTACTACACAGCTTGGTAGCGTGTTGAGCAGCCAGGCTTATCTCAAGAGGGATCAATGTGAGCTGTAGGGGAGTTACACATAGATTCGCAGTGACAAGTATTCAAATAAACTCTTAATTTCTTGATTAAACAATTATTAATTTATTTAACAGTCAGTTTGAGTAACCCTTCTTCTAAAGGGCCAAGATAATGGTAACACAAATACACTCCAAAATACACACTCTGAGTTTCCCTAAATCAGCAAGTACCCATTTGAGATGGCACACAGACAGTTCCTACACCCTCAGGTGACTTAAATATCTAGGGCACTGTGGACGTTAATATAAATATCACTGTTGCATTTAGGGCAATACTTAGGACTATGTCAAAGAAAAAGATGGTTAGATTAAAACAAGAGATCTCATAAATATTCAGAAGCAGGTAAGTACTTTTGGTAATTCCCAATGAAAAGTAAGTTAACCCCTTCCTGGAAGGAAGACAAAACACACAGTCAGAGGCAAGAAGAGTAATTCAAGGAGCCAGCCCAGGCTAAAATCAAATAGACAAAAGTCTAGGGGAGCTGAAACATTTCTTGCAGGTAAGTAAAAGTCTTGCACAATATTTTAGAAGTTTTTGTAGAAAAGAAGAAATCAAAGTAGGTCCACAGGCTGATTAGGCTTGTGAGGTAAAGATGCTAATAGAAACTCTACAGGAGCAACCAAGACAAGTCTGCACTGAGAACAAGTGAGGTTACACAACAAGAGGTATGTTCTCTTAGACTTTACAGTACTTTTGTTTAGAAGAAAAATGGTTCCAGCTGGCTTCCGTTCCTGTGCAGCTCTGCAGATCCTGTGTTCCTGGGCCTCCGTTGCGGGTACAAGAGGGAGGATGTCTGGAGGACTCCTGCACTGCAACGGGACAGTCTGCGACAGAAAAGGACTAACTTCTATTCAGTGGCACTTCATGGTTTCAGCTCCTCGCGTCTCAGCAAATAGCACTACCACAGACTCTTGGCTGTTGAGATGGGGTTTCCTTGCATCTGGGGTTCAGCACTCTATTGAGGTGGCTCGGGCTCGGTCAGTCCTGCTTCCTGGGAGTCCGCAGGATCTTCCTGGAGCTCTTGGCCAACTCAAAAGCAATGCTCACAATCTGGTGTTTCTCTCCCTGGCTCTTTGGTTTCCAGCAGCAACTGCAGTGGAAATGCAACCAGCTTCGAGAGGATGTCCAGGTGCTTACTCTGGAGTTGATTGGTGCCACCAACTCAAGGAGAAAAGTCGTCCTTGCAGGGCTTTTCTAGTCGAGGCAAATTCAGGGCTTCACTGGGCAAACCAACGGTCTAGGAGTTGCAGCAGCCGTCTCTTCCAAGTTCTTCTTTGGATTCCTTCGTCCAGTGGTCAACTCTGCCTTCCAAGCCAAAAAGCCTTGCCTTTTATGAAGGTTTCTCCTATTCATTCCAGCCTAGCTGTCAGTCATACATCAGGGTGGCTGTCCTTGCCGGACAGCCAGCCAGCGTATCACCCAAGAGTGCATTTCTGTCTCCTGTGAGACTAAGCACAGCAAGTTTCAGGCACCTCCCTTGCTTCCTGCCCCCGCCAGCCACCAAGGAGCCAGAGGCAGGCTTCACTTGTGAATCCCGCCAAAGACAAAAAGAACAAAGGGACCAAACCTGGTTTGGCGCACAGAGTAAATCTCAAGAAGGACCTTTCCACAAAGAAATGGTGCAAAAAGAAGACCGGGGCCTTTTTGACAAAAATGGCACCCTTGGGTGCTTTACTGCAGCTTCGAACGCAGCCCGCTGTAATAGCACACCACAGTAGTTAAAAGTAAATCACTGCCACTAGCCATTCATCGAGGAAAGGGTAACATACAAATGTTACATGAGAAACTAGACAAAGGGGATACTAAGTAACCCCTGCAGCACTCAATTGTAAGATAGTGTGTGCTGGGTCTAGAAAGTTACAAATGTAAGTAAAGTAAATTTCAATTCACTGCTCTTGGAAACAGTAGTTTATCCAAGAGAATGGGGGTCATTCCGAGTTTGGAGGTAAGTAACTGTCCTTACCAGCATGGAGCAAATAGCATGTCCGTGTAGTCACAAGCCCGCTAATAGAGGGCTATTACGACTTTGCGGGCACGAGCTTTGCGCCATGCCGGTAAGGGCATTACCGCCATGCTGTAAAAGGCCCGAAAAAGGCCTTTAGCGGCATCATGTATAGCGCAGATTGCACTACTGGTATGAACCAATGCGGTATTTGCATGACCGCTAATAACGGTGACCGTAAATAAGCGGAACTGGAAGTAGCGTCATCACACAGGAACTGGAAGGAGCACGGTGGCCATCTTTAAAAACATAATCCATTGCCATCCTCAGCAGCCAGGACCTGTTGGATACTGCTGTTTGTGAAAACTCATCCTCTAACACACCACAATGCCTAAGGCTGTGAAGAAGGGCACCTCCCGCCAGCGCAAGGAGCGATTCAATGAAGATGAGCTGACCATGCTAGCTGACTCCCTGCAAGAACATGCAGACATCGTGTTTGCACAGAGCATGAAGAGGGAGGCCCTAATATCGAAAAAGGAGATCTGGGCACTTGTGGCGCAGAAAGTAAGCGTGGTCGGCAACACCCCCCGCACTATCAAGGACTGCAGGAAGTGGTGGGACGACTTGCGGCTGTGAGTCCGCAACACACTGTCTGCCAACAGGAGCCAGGCAATGTCAAATGGTGGAGGAGCAAGCTCCCCCAAAAAGCTGCCCCAATTGGAGGACATCTGTGCTAGCCTGATCGGCATGGAGGGCATAGAAGGTGTCGGAGACATGGAGTGTGGCGCCACAACATCTGCAGATGGAGGTGAGTGTCCTAAGAAAACACTGTAATGCAGGGTCTGATGAAAGTCCACCAATATGTCTGTCCAAAGAGGCAAGCCATGGCCCAACACACACACATTCCCAGCAAAGTTGTCGGACGCAGCACAGACACAAGCAGTTGCCTGCAGCAAGGCAATGCTGTACCTGACACATACACACAAAGATGTAAATGGCATAAGTCACACTGCATGCAGGCCCCAACAAATATGCATGTCACATACCGTACGTCTGCCCCAACATGAGTGACCCCGACGTATGCCTGCATCACCCACCCATGTAGCAAGCAACGTGATCATCCGAACTCAAATGCCTATTGCCCTTGATTGTGTAGATGATCAATTGTATAAATGTATGCATGATGCCTATCAAACCATCACTCATGCCGTCCCTCTCTTCGACCCCCACAAGCTCAGACCATGACAGCAATGCGCAGGACTCACCCCCACAGCAAACTACACCACGGAAGACGCCCCGGGATGAGGCCAACAGACCTTCTACCTCAAAGAGCCAACCCAAGGCCCGCCATGCACCACCATTGAAACCACCTCAAGTCTTCAGGACACCGGTGCTGCCAAGGGCCGTTGAGACGGAAGCACCAACACCTGTTGCACTGCCACAGGACACACGCGGCAGAGTCCAGTTCGGTTGGGGAGGTGGCAGCCACAGGACCCCTGGCTGAGGAGTAGGCACAGGAACAGGTGTGGGTGCCCATGGAGGACTATTCCTCCGAACACACCCAGTGCACTACCATCCCCCCAAGTCACATCATTGGAGTCTGACCACGGCACCACCCCGGAGCAGTCTGGGGGGGAGTTAAATCAAGGGGCCATGAGTCTCATAGTGGAGCACATTGAAGCCGAACATGAGACCCAAGCACTGCCTTCCTCCACAGGTGCACCGGCGGGGCTACATCGGCATAAGGAGATGATTGCCCTTGTGCGTCAGTTTGTGGATGACAATGCACAATCAAGGCTTGAGTGGCATGAAAACACTGCCTCCCTGGGCAGGATAATTGCAGACAACACCGCCTCCCTGGGCAAGATATTTGCAGACAATACTACTAGACTGTGTGAGGAGGTATCCGCCCTGCGGCAGGTCCTCGGCCGCATCGCTGATGCTATGGAGGCTGAACGTCCAGCACCCCAGATGGAGCAGGCGGCCACACCATCGTCCTCCAGCTCAACCCAGACAAGCCCACTCCGCAGGTCGTCGCGCACCCTGCACCAGTTGGACATGCAGCCACCAGGTCCAGGGAGTGCCAAAAAGTAGACTGGCCAGCCTGATGAAGGCATTAGACACTTGTTGGGATATGTGTGGAGGAGTTGTGGAGAGAGGGGGCGGGGGAGGGGGAGAGTGTGTGGGGGAGTTGTGGGGGGAAGAAGAAGGGGGTGAGGGTGTGTTGTGGAGTTGCGGGGGGAGGGGAAGGAGAGGAGGGTGTGTGGGGGTGTTGTGGGTGCAGGGGGAGGGTGGTGAGGGCGTGTGGGGGAGTTTTGGGAGAGGGGAAGAGGGTGAGGGTGGTGGAGGGTTAGTGCACTATCGATTCATTGTGATTTTCAATACACCAGTTGTGTCAAAAGAAAGACCTCAGTGGACATTCATCATTGCGCATGTGTCATTTATTCATATACAGTGCATAGTGTACATGTACCCCCACACCCAGTGCCCTCTGTCCAACTATCATGTCACCCTCTGCAGCCATGTGTGGCAGTAATAATGTGCAATCACTGACTGATGCACAGCACGTCCCACCTGTGCATCGGCACTGCAATGATGTGCAGCCACTTCTTCTTCATCCCCTTCATCATCACCAGGTGGTTGCAGTTCAATGTCAGGGGGCAGGAGCACATTGCGTTGGATACACATGTTGTGCAGCATGACACATGCCATGATGTTCTTGGGCACCTTCTCATACCTGTAGAGGAGTGCCCCACCCGACGGGCTAATGCAGCAAAACCATGCCCTCAACAGGCCAAAGGTCTACTCAATGACCACACGGGTACAGGTGTGGGATCGATAGTAGTCCTCCTCGTGCCTGTTCTGTGGGTTATCGGGCAGGGGTGAGGAGCCACGTCATCAAGGGATAACCACTGTCACCTGCATGGGAGGCAAAAAAAAAGGTATATGTCAGTCGATTCATGATGGACAGCTGTACTAGTCACACATGCCGGCAGATTATCGTTGGTCACATGAACATGTCCCTGGTTGTATGCACGCCATTTTTAGGCCCTCAATGTGTCCTGTACCATGGAATAATGGTTTGGGTTGCATCTTCAAGATGATTACACGGTGTGCTCTGCCGTCTTGTAGCTCATGCATTGTGTACGCATGCAGCTGTGTCCGTGTCCATTTAGTGATGTGTTGTGTTCTGTAGGAATTTCTGATTGGGAGCGTTGGCAGTAGGCTCTGCAATACCAGGCATTCAGCGCTGATTTTTCCTATGGTGACATGCAGCATTCCTGTGGTTGATCCAGGATATCGGGCACAACAATGTGTGATGATCTTGGTGGCGTCGCATACCATATGCACTTTGATGGAGTGGTATTGCTTGCCGTTGCGGTACACCACCTCCATGGCATGCGGGACCACCAACTCCACGATTTGGCATGCTTGCCAGTGCACGGAAGCCAACTTTTGTTTCAATGATCTCCTGGGGCGTCCATGGTAGGGATATCTAGTCCCTTGTGTGCTTGAGGAGGGCATCCAGCACTTGCTTCAGAATGCAAGAAAATAAGGGTGGTGATATGCCATGCATGTGCCCCCACTGTGTGCTAGTAGGTGCCTGTGGAAAGGAAGTGGAGCACAGGCCCTACCTTCAATAGAGGGGGGATGGCCGTGCCTATTTCAATGAGGCTGACAATGTTGTTGTGTATCATGTCCACGATGGTGGTGATGGTGTCCTGGTCCGGAAGGTACAGGGTGTGGTTCTGCTCCGGGGTTGGGTTGAAAGGACTGGCTCTGATGCGAGGGATTGGGGGCTGCCTGTGTGGTTATGCTGGCTGCACTGGTGGGGCATGCTGGGCGTGTCTCACCCTCCTTCTCCTGCTGCTGCGTCTCCTCTGTGGTGCCTGCTGTTGTTGTTGTTGTTGTTGCTGGTGTTGCAATGCAAGCATGTCCTCCAGCTCAAGTATTGATACTACTATTAGAATTATCTTGGTGTGGAAAGGGGTGTGGTGTGTGGGTGTGCTCCTTTTGTACAGGCCCAGACTCCATTGCCTCCACCTGTGCTGATTGTGTGCACCTCTGGCAGTTGGGAACACTACACATAGCATTTTATGGTTGGTTCGTGATGCCAGTATTTACGGCATGCCGGTATCCACTATTTGCGCCTTCATGATGCCATTATTTGCTTGTCTGCCTGACTTGTGATTTACTCCCTTTAGCGGCATACCACTATTGCTGGTATGATGGGCCGTGTGCCCGCGCCCATGCCACTATTAGAGGCACCGTTATTTACAGTGCCGCTGATATCGGGTTGGCAGGTCGGAATAGCCCGGAGCGGTAAGCGATGCCGGTAATCCTTTACCAGCATCGTTTTTCCCTTACATCCAACCTCGGAATGACCCCCAATTTATTTAAAACTTTGGGAAATCTGAAAGACTTCCCTGTGCCACTGCACTGAAGGTGCTGTATGACACAATGTAAAGATGATCCCTATGGAGTTTGACAGACTCCATACTTAACAAAGAAACACCGAGTTCAAATCACATTAAAAATACATGAGCGAGTGAGAAAAAGGGTCTCACTCTCTCCAGGTTCAAAATTAAAAGTCCTAAAATCCTGCAAAGTTGCTGGGGGTCTCTAAGGTAGAGAGGAATTAGCACATTTCTGAGAATTCTCCCAACATCTAGTTTGGCAGTGTGAGAAAAAATTGTGTTATTGCCAACTTTACGAGGTGAATACTGTGAACTGGATGGACCCCAGCTGGCACATTTGACTTGGGGGGTCACCAACCAGCACTTTAAGATGAGTAGCAGCACCCTTGAGATAGATGGGGATGCAGATTTGTACTCTTGCATAAAATAACTATAAAAACTCAATAGTTTGGCAAAGGGAGTCCGTTTAATGACAAGTACAAAAAACGAGGAGTACAATGAACATCAGCAACCGCTCGATCTTCCTTCTCGCTTCAACTCCACTTAATTTCAGAAAAAACACAGTATTTATATCAAAAACTCATTAACACTGACGCGCAATCCTAGAAACCTAACATGAAACTTGATTGTTTATAGGAAGGTAACTTTAATATAGGTACTATAACTGTATGTGTTAACGGGGAGCGGGGATTGGATAATCAATGTCAGGTGGGGCAACTAAGCCCTTCCTTCAAAATGGCCACTATAAACGTCACTAAAAGTACGACCTCCCATTGGTTCTACTCACTATAGGACCATAGATTACACGGTCCACTACGATTCGGTTGGCATCAACCCCACCCATATTTTTCCACTTACATCTAGCAGCATGCAGAACAAACAGCCAGGTGCAGGGAGTTTTATGCACCCCAGCTTCCCTTCAATTATGTTACAATCAATCATCACCTAAGTGGTCATGTGTCAATTACTTCTTTGTAGTTTGGCCTCGAGTCTACTTCTTGGTCTGAAAAAGTTTAAGGAGTATGGGTATTGCAGGGATCCATGTGTAGGTGTGAAAGTCTCATCCATTCCTGCCTGCCTTGCCACGTGATTCGGACACCGTGAAATCAACCTCTTCTCAGTCTAATTTTGTGTATTTGAATTAATTCTGCCAGTCTTCTACAATCTGTGTCTCATCTTGACCTTTCTGAACAGGATACTCTGTTCTTTTTCTCTTTAATTGTATCCACTGTTGGCCTATTCCAGGTGATATGACCTTGGCTTCTTGGCATGTTTATCTTCAGCTGGGTTTCTCTCTGTCTTAATTGTCAATTTGTTTGCTGCAACACTCTCCTCTTAAGACCTTTCATAACCTTTGTTCAATTCTGCTTATGTGCGTAGTGGATATACCCTCATCTATAAAGTGCTTTTGAGGTATATATATGTATAAATTAGCCCTAAGCATAAGCAAGCTTAACAATTTCTTTGCTTCATGAGGTTTCTTGTAGCTGTACATGTTTAAACTAACTGAATATCTTCATCGTGCATATAGCATACGTTTCTGAGTCTTGACATCAACTGCTTCACCTTAGGCTCAGGATGTCACTTATCCATGGTAGTTTGTCTCTTTGTCAGTATTCTTAGGTCATTATAACTTCTATATGTGCTTCAGTCCGATTTCTTATGATGTTACCATTCGTATTCCTTCATTATCTCCTTGGCTTCTTTGGATATTCCATTCTGACAGCTGTCATTCTGTCTTGACTGTAGATATGGTTTTCTCAATGGGTACCTTACTGTCCATGTTTTCTTAAGTGTCAGTACTTCAATAGGTGCTGTTACTCTGATAGGCACTGGGCAGAATCCGACTGCTGTTCTCTGCTGGTTTATTTGTTCATCATATGTCACATACTTTGGCGTGAACGTACCTGGTACTACAAAGGGGGTGGCTGGAATGTGGATGACACTTGGCACTTCCTCTTCACTCCCCCCCACTGAGCGATTCATCGATCACTCTCACTTCTTTCTTTGCATTCACTTTTATTTCTTCTAGACATCTAGGTCTGAAGAAATGTTTCTTCTGGGTCCATATCTTTATGACTCCCTTCATGCATCCTAATGTTCTTAGGTGCTCATCTTTATTCCATGTCATTAGTTAACATTCTCCACTTGGATTGCAATAGATGCATTTTCCTACATATTTTCTATCTTTCTTCGGATCCCGAACTTTGTTCCTTCTGGTGCATAAATGCGGGCCTTCACAAAATCTCTTATTTCTTCATCAGTCAGGTCCTTGGGCTTCCATCCTGACTCAACATCAATCATGATTTTCATCCCTATGGCCTTTTTTGCAGTTTTCTGGCACTGAGAGATTATTAGCTTGATTATACAGAATCCAAGCAATATCATCACCAACTGGGCTCCTAGGAACTTGAATGCATCTGCAGTCCATTGTGGAACCCATGAAAACAGTATTCTAAACCAACTGTCATCATCAACTTTGTCAACTTCAGCGATCATCTAATTTGTAGTTGTGTCAGCATACCTATAGCTTCTTTTAAGGTTCCATTTTCGTCATCGTCTGATGGTATAAATGTGCAACATGATTCTCCAATTTTTGCACAAACATTTCCATCCATAGCTATGATCATGTCTAGGACATATCTGTCTGGAGCGTCATTAGTCGAATTGCTCTAAACTCTTCTTTGATTGCCTTAAATCCCTTTATGGTTGTGTTGATGGTTCTGCAACCATTTAGTATTTTCTCCAACTTGAATTCTTCGTATCAGGATTGTTGTGATCACTGATTGTTGACTTCCCCATGCTGTACGGTAGGAGTGCACAAACAAAGCATTCTTCCTCTGAAGTTCGTCTTCCAACTTCCTTCATATGCTGGTACCATATGTTGTTTCCCAAGTGTGCGGTGCTGTCCAGGTAATCATTCAATTTGTTATTGTCTTCTTGTGTGCTTCTTCTAATTCTTAATGTCTTCCTGTAGTTTGCTAAAACCACATCTTTGTCCACATCCGTATAGCTTCTTCTTGCTGGAGGATTATCAGGTATCTCCCTCACTGATCTGGGCATTTTCATCTGTATCATTTGAGTAGGAGGAAGTTCGGTAAGACTTTCCTTGTCTTCCTGTCTCGTTTTGGCTCTGTTTATGAATGTCCATATTGATTCTGCTATTATCTCAGCACTTGATTGTATTGCAGTACTTAAGCTTGACCTTTTCATCACTGGATCAGGCATGCTTGTTGTGGCTGTCACTGTTCGTTCATTCTCTAGAGTATTTTGTTTCCTTAACAGTTCCTTTTCCATGTGTCTTATAACACCCTTTAGAAAAAAGCTTCTTGTTGAGTTCTGTACAAACTCGCCCCATTTTCTGGAATGTGATTCTTCAGTCATTGACACTAGACCAGGTGTGTATGTATTCATTATTTGTGTATGTGTACCTTTCATCAACCCCTTCTCAGGTTTACTTTGCCGACCCTGTCTCCGGCGTTTCAATTAATTTGTTACCTCAACTGTCATGTGTTTGTCATTGTTTATCACATCCACCTCAAGCTCAGTTACTCAATCAATCTTTCTAGGAACTATAATGGCTATGTAGGGCTTGGGCACCTTTGTAGGTTTCATGCATACATCATTAGGTGGGTGCCCGGGAATCTGAACGCTTTGTGCACCGATGAAAAACGCAGTAATAATTGCCAGTGACAGTAATATGATAATTAACACAATGCATGTGTAAATGATACACTTATACGTCAATTTGCAGCATTTGTTCCTGGGCCAATATGAATGTCTTTCCTCATGAGAGAGGACAACGTTGCTGTTCTGATTTCCCATCTCGATCATCTAAAACTAATTCCTTAATATATGCTAAACATTGCCACTTTATCTGGATTCTGCAGCCTTTGCTTGCAGGTCACGAGTGCTGGACTGCTTATCCTCTTTATCCAAATAATAGGCTGTCTCTTGTCTCTGGAAACAGTTCTTTTTCCATTTACGAAAGTTCCAAATGAGGCAATAAGTTCAGTAAGTCTTAATTTGCATGTTCCATATAGACCAATTCTCAGTCTATGCCTCTAATCTGTTTCACTCCAGACGGCATGTTGGTTCGTTGTCCGCATAAACAAAAGTGAAGTCCTTGGTAACACCTTCATGATATGTTCCTCGAAGGAAAGTTTACTCTCTTCTCCTGTGATTCTGATGCTGACTAGAAAGTTCGACCTGAATTAGGTTACCATGCAGGAGCATACTCAGATGTTTAGTGTTTGCTGGGTCTCTGATGAAAGTGAGGACGTCGACATTGGCATGTCTCCCCACAATTTCTGGAAAGTCTTTAATTACGCGAAAAAATACATTACTGGCTAGTCTGCTATTCTCCTTTGACAGGGACATTTGTCTTGTCCTTGCTGTACTCCAGGAGCAATAGAATCTGCTCTGCAATCACTGTGAGCAGCCCCTTTATTGTCTTTTCGTTTTCAGGGTCTTGAAGAAATTCTGTTATGTTCGTGAGCCTTCCCACCAACGACGGGTATTACCTCAATGCTAACTCGAAATAGATCAGAATGTCTTTGGTGAGGTCACTATTGCGTGACACCATAAGTAAGTTCAAACAGGGATTCTGTGTCGAAAGACTCAGGATACTGTATTCTCTTCCAATTGATGTATCCTCAATCAAAATTTGGTTATCTTTCCTTATCAAGGCTTCAGTGTGCCTCAGTCCAAAGTTCAAAGTCAACAAGCTATTTTGTGACTTATACGTGCAATTCTTCTCCCTCACCCTGCAACTAGGATGCACAGAGTGTCTATGTTTTTATGTCCTTCTTCCCTTATTTTTGCTCAAATGAAGTGTCCAGAACTAAGCCACAACTTTGCACAAAAGTTACTTGCCTTTTGCTTGGCTGACCTTGTCTGCACGTGCTGTGGTTCTTCCCCGTTGTCTGTAGTCTCTTCGCAGTGGGGTGTAGGCAGGGAGTTTTCTCCGATGTATGGCTTGATGTCGCCCAAGAAGATCCAAGCTATTCTTCCCTGTAACTTGACTGCAGAGGGTGTGAAGTCCTCCACTCTAAAGGGGCCGTTGAACCTTGGCTCGTCCCACTTTTTTCCCGTATGATTTCTTACCAGGACCGTGTCCCCAGGGAATATTGGAGGAACACGTAATTCTGAAACTTTGTCTGTTGCATCATCTCCTTTTGTGTTCTGTATTGCCCTATACCCTTCTTGTTGTCACTGCAGCTGTCCTGAAATTATAGTAAGACAAGATGTCATGCAATTCAAGTCGTTTTGTATTTCCAATCCTAACACTTTTCCTGTTGGCTGAGCATCACATATAGCTCTATTTTGAGGTGGTAATGCGTTCGCATCCATCTGCCCATCACGATTTTGTGCGGCGTGAGATAGTGGTCAGAACCAGGCTGGTTTCTGAGTACATACAGTGCCAGTGGAAGACAGTGCAGCCATCCCTTCTTCAGAGTAAGCTTCAACTTGGCTATCCTTTCCTTTAACAAGCCGTTGAGCTTCTCGCATATCCCATTTCCTTGAGGATGATACGCCGAAGAAAACCTGTGCTTTATACCAATCAACAAGCTAGTCTGTTCAAATACTGCATTGACAAAATGAGGACCATTGTCTGACCTCATCACTTCACCCACTCTCCATTTGGGAAACACCTCCCTCACCAGGAATTTGGGCGCACAGGTAGAGTCTGAGTGGGTACATGGACCTGCTTCTATCCATTTAGAGAATGGACACACCACAACAATTAGATACCTGTACCCGTTACATACTTGAATCATATCAACATAATCGATATGCAAGTGCTGAAAAGGCCCATTAGGCCTTGCGATAACTCCCATAATCACACGTAGTGTATGCCCAGCCAGGAACTGCTGACAGATTATACAGTTTACCATAAAAAATGCAACGTGTTCTGCCAAGTTAGGTATGAACCAGTCTTCGGCAATTGTTGCTGTTAGATTCTCCTTTGTCATGTGCGCTGGATAGTGTAACTGTTCCAGTGCTATTTTCAATAAGGCTATAGGCATCAACGGTTTACCAGTGTTGTCTTCTCGCCACAAGCTCTTGGGGGGGGTTTAAAGAACACCCTCGTCACTTCCATAGGTTCTTCTCTTCCTGTGGTGCTTCTCCTTGAAACTCCATTAACTGAGTTTTTGCCATATTGCTATAGCCTTCTGGCTCACTTCTGGCAACAATCTTTCTCTCAAGCACCTCAATTATTTCAACACTCATTATTATTTCGTCTTTGGTTGCCACGCGCTTGGCTTCAGTGTCTGCTGCTTGATTTCCACGTGAGATAAAATCTGTCCCTTTTGTGTGGGGGGCACATTTCATGACTGCAATGCCCACTGGGAGTTATAGTGCCTTAATGAGTCTGTCCAATAAGGCTGCTTGGTGCACTGGCGTACCGCCCGCTCTGAGGTAGCCCCTCCTTTTCCAGCACTGTCAATGTCACATAGGCAGAGAACTGTACACCGTTACTTCCTGGTCTGTGTGATTCTCCAGTGCGAGTATCAACGTCAATAATTCTGCAGCTTGTGCTGAATAATGTGAGGGTAATCATGCACTAATAAGTACTCAAAATGTCCCATTTGCCTTGTGTTTCACCACAGCGGCACCTGTAAATCTCTGTCCATCGTTTTGATCAATCCTCGAAGAACCATCAACGAAGACGATTTCTCCTTCAGCCAATGCATTTTCTTTCACTCTGGGAATCTCATCATAAAATTCTTCATAGTTTGCGCAATCATGTATTGGATCTCCTTCAGTGACTGGCTCTGCTATAAACATAGTTGGGTTCATTATTTTGCATTGAGCTATTTTAATCGTTGGATTTGATATGACCACATCATAAGCAGAAGCTCTCTGAGATATCAATGTGTCTTTTGGTTTTTCTAAAATGGCAAATGATGCATGCTCGACGAATAACGTCATTGGGCATCCCATCACAATGGTTGTAGCCTTCTCTATGGCAAACGCTGTGGCAGACAAACTTTGTTTGCATGGGAAATGACCCCTCATCACTTGGTCTGAAGTCCAACTGTATTATGCAAGGGGCTTGTATCCCAGCGTGGTTTTCTGTGTGAGCACTGCTGTCATAACACTGCCATTCGTGTGTGAAAATAGGTAAAATTACTCCGCATAATTGGGGATCCCTAAGACTGGTGCCATACAAATGGCCTTTTTTAGTTCATGAAACCCTTCTTCCATGGTCTCGGTCCACACAATTTTTTCTTTTGTTGCCTGTGCTTTCTTTAAGGCTTGTAACAAGGGCATGGTATAAGAGCTGTAGTCAAAGACCCATGCCCTGACATAATTACATAATCCTAGAAAACTCTGCATTTGTTTTATCATGTGTGGCTTTGCTGTTTTTGAAATGGCTTCAGCTCTTTCAGGGGTAACCTTTTTCCCTCATTTGAGATCAGCTGGCCTATGTACAGCACTTCTTGTTGACAATATTGTAGCTTTTCCTTGGCAACTTTATATCCTTTCTCAGCCGGTATAGTTAATAGCTGAATAGAATTGTGTCTGCACTTTTCCTCTTTTGTGCTGCAAATTAGAATGTCATCCACGTATTGCAAGACAACACTCTCTAAGGCAATATTGCTTAGGTCCATTTGCAGGACTCTTTTTAAAATCGAAAGAGACTCACAATATCCTTGAGGTAACCTTGTGCTTTTCAGGCGAACTTGTCTGAAAGTAAATTATGTCAAATCTTGTGAGTCTTTGTGCAATGGGATCAATCACCGTGAAATACCTTACTTCAATGGGTATATTACATTGGATCGTGGACGGGTTCAGGACTAGAGGGAACTCGGCCTCTACAATCTGGTTTATCGGCCTTAAATCTTGTACTAAACGCCAAGACCATCCCTTTGATTTTTTAATTGGATAAACAGAAGTATTGCGTGATGACTCTGACGTCACTAAGATGCCCTGCTCCCTCATGGCAGAAATTGTCTTAAAATGCCCTTCATTTGCCTCCCTAGACATGGGATACTGTCATGCTTTTGGTAATATTGCTCCTGGTTTCAATTTAATCTTCACTTCTCCGACTCCTTTCAGTAAGCCTACGTCATAAGGGTCTGTAGTCCATATTGAGACAGGCACCTTTGCCATGGCGTCATCAAAATATTCAGGATGTTTTTGTGGCAGTGTCATTCTCTGAGGCACCTCTCTTTTGATCTTTTTCACCCAATAAATGAGATTAACCTCAACTGTCATCTTATCTTTACCTATTTGCTCTTCGAATAGAATGTCATCAGTGACATCAGTCAATCTGTAACCTTCCCCAATGGCGATTACTGCGCACCATTGTCTGCCTTCATCATCACAACAATCAAGCAATGCCATCTCTCCTCACACTATGGCTGCTTGTATTGTTATGGGAAACACTTGTCCCTTTTCCTCATGCATAGGTATTCTTGGTCTGAACAGAAACTCATCTGGGGTTCTCATTGTTTTTTCTGCAAGGCCTGGTACCCATGACATTAATATACGCACTCCATTTGCGAATATTTCGGGTTCTAATGGAATAGCTCTCATAGCCATTTGGCCTGCGTATGCTCTAATCATTTCGCACATGTTCAAATATTGCATTCCTGGAGTTGAACATACTATGCCCTTTTCCATGAACAAGATTGTCTTGTTTAGCTTTGTCATTAGGTCTCATCCCAATATATTCACTGGGGTCTGCCTTGAATATAGCAGTGGCACTTTCATGTCACATTCTCCTATGGAAACTAGAAGTTATTTTGTAAAAAGAACACCACTTGTTGCTCCTGTGAATCCCTGAGTATTTATGGCATCGCCAGACAAAGAAAACTTGCCTTTACGTATACACGAGCGTGTCGCAATTGTGTCAACTAAGAAAGAATATTCCGTATCCCCTATAAAGACATCTACCCTTGGTTCCTCGTGAGGTTTTGGTGTTACTTGTAGGATAGAACACATCAGGTCTCCCAGTGGGCTGTCCTAGTCCATATATAATCTTGTCCCATTCTGAGTGAATGGATTTCCCCCGTCACTTGTGGTATCTGTGGAATGTATTGACCCACTGCGCTATGCTATGCGGCTAAACCCTGCCAGTTATGGGGAAAGAAACAGCAACAATGGCGGCAAAGCCCTTGTGCACGCCAAAAACCTACAAAAACCGTGTGCTTCAGCACACAAAAAGAGGGATGCACAACCTGCCACCCATGGTACATGTGCGGTGGAATAGAGCCCACCCTGCAGTTATGTGCCAGTGGACTCCATGGCCAGCAAACAGAATGCAGAGAGAGAAGCAGCACTTTGCAAGTGAAACCCCAAAATGTGCCTACACATGGCATTTGATTTGTTGCTAAAAACTCCTAAACGCTGATACACCACATTTCTCCACATTCACAATCTTGCCTGGTGCTAAAATTCATGTATCAAACCCGAAAATGTGCCTACACATGGCATTTGATTTGTTGCTAAAAACTCCTAAACGCTGATACACAACATTTCTCCACATTCACAATCTTGCCTGGTGCTAAATATCATGTATCAAATGGAGCATTGTGAAAAATACAAAGTCTGAAAACTGACAGCCTCTATGCCAAAATCTGGGTGCAGTACCAGTGGCTACCTGAATGACAGCTGTCAGAGGAGTACAGAGGAAACTTAAAATGACCTAAAACTCAAAGGTCTGCTTAATTAGCAATATTAACAGGATTGTTGCCAAAAAGGAATACAGATTTTAGTTGTGTTTTTCCCACAGATGCTAAAGCCAAGAAAGAAATGTATTTATGTTGGATGTAACAAATGTGGTATTTGCTGGGTTTAAGAAGTTAATTAGCCTGGCTCAAGCTGCAAGAACTAAAAAAGCAGGTTTTTCTCCCAGAAGGAGAGCCTTCCTCTCAGCAGAAACTCACTGGGAGGTGTTAATTGTGGGTTAGAACAGAATCTTGTGTACAGAAAGCAAGGGAACAATGACAAAGTCTCAGCCCAGGAAGCGGAGGTGTGAAGGCAGTCGTAAACTCTCTTGGAAGGAGCTTCCCCCAAGGAGGGGGATGCACTGGACTCCCAGGAGAGACAAAGGGGTGGAGCGAAGTGACATCTTCTGTTAAGAATGAACAATGAAGAATTTTTAAAAGACTCATAACTTAAAGACTCATAACAAAGAGGTGAACAATATAAAAAGGACATAATTGTTCATTGAATTTTTGGTGGCACGTGTGAAGAGGCGGTAGAACTGTGTGACATGTTCTGGACAGGAATGGGAGTATATATGGTTTTATGCAAAATGTATTAATGTTAGAATCGTGAAAAAGTACACGCACATTCCTATGTGAAACACACACATTTGTAGAAAGTTGAGACAAGATCCCACAGCTACAGGGTTTTGAGGAGTAGCTGCTGCATAAAATTTGGCGTCTTTGTGTGTGATTTGTATGAAGGTGACCCATGTAGAAATGTACATTTAGTATCAAATCCGATTTTGAGACCAGTCGCTAAAGGGAGGTCACTGAGCATTGTAAAGCAAATCATAAAATGTGACATCATCCGGCCTTGATTCAATCCCTCAAATTGCAAGGCAGAGATGAAGTGTGGTCCTATCCCATCTCACAGGGGCAAGCTTAGCTAAGCCGGCCCATATACCCCCTTTGTGATGTCATTTTAATGCATAAATAGAGACAGCTGACAACACATAGGGACTCACAGATCCAGTCACGTTCCTGATTCCGGCAAAGCACTCTGATTCAGCATTCTACATCCAGCTTTAATACTCTTCCAGATCCAGATGCCAAAATCTCTTGCCAGCAATAGAGAACCATTGATTTCCAGCAAGACCCCAAATCCTCAAATGTATTCTCTCTACCCAGTAAAGCGCTGTGTGGTGTGAGAAGGCCCTTTGAACCAGTATCCTGAAACTCTCTGACTTCCAGCAATCCAGAGGATTCAAATACCCACAGACTAGGAGGGCAGATCTTGTGCAAATCCGGCGACCGGAATAGCTGATCCAGCACCATGCCTGATGTGCTGTCTTTCCTAGACCAGACCCAATCCATGACCAGAACTGACCGTCCCATTTAAAAACTTATCCTGTGAGTATTAATAGGAAGAACTGTGGCCCAAAGTATATTTGCATTGTCTCATCCCTATCTCTAACCCAACCTATCTCTCATTCAGACCCAGTATTGTTAGGAGTATCTTTGCATTGTCTTATCCCTATCTCAAACCCATCCTATCTTTCCTTCGGAACCAGTATTGTTAGAACCATCTTTGCGCTGACCCTTTTCTGATCTAAAGAAGTCGAGTTTCCTTAGCAGGCCGGTCACCCTGATCAAGTGACTGTAAGATCCCAGTGTGGTATTAACTTTTTCATAGTCATCCTCTAGTGTAAGCAAACCCATTTGTCATTTTCAAAAGTGCATTTCTGTTTACCATTCTCGTGCATATCTCGCAAAATCGACCTTTGCTAAAACCTCTATAAATCCCTCCGTTTTTCTGATAGAAACGAAATTTCAACTCCTACTTTTACCTAACACCCATAGCTATCCATAGAAACCAAAACAGTGTGATTCTCCCATTATATAATATCGCGCATGGAAAGGTTTGCTGCGATTTTAAAACTTGAAAGGTTTAAACGTGTGAAATAGCTCTAAACTGCTTCCGACTTGGACCTTAAGATTTCAAATGTTTTCTGCTGACTAAATCATTGCTTGTGATTGTTTGCACCTATTCAAAGCAGCTCCCATAGGAATGTATAACCATTTAAGTATTTTTGACCATAGTTGGTGTTTTTGCCCAGTCGATTCTAAAGACAATTGTACAAAGCCATCCTGACAGCTGAAAAGTGAATTCTGTTTTTCTCTTGTGTTTAAGGGGGAAGGTGGGACTGATATTCTGTTTGATTTGTGCTATTCCTGAATACCTGCTCTCTCCTCCTATCTCTTTACATTGTCTATTGGGGGTTGAGCAGTGTTGCAGGGGGAACCTATAACCATAGTGCAATCTGATCTGAACCAACACAAAAGTATTTTTTGCTGTGCTGCATATGCTTTTGGTGCTCATTACTTGGTTCATAGGGTATTAAAGATATTCTTCAGTGTTCTGCCACCTCATTGGTGATTGTTGTTTATCTATTAAAACATATTGTGATTACATTTTAAATACATAAATAAATATTTACCTTTGAAAACTAGCCTGATTCCTGGTTCAGTGTGACTGGGGGGTGGGGGAGGGTCCAGGAAAAGGGTGTGATATGAGTGGTATATCGTTCAGAATATTGAATTTATAGACAAAAATAAATAAGGGTTTCAGTTGTGCACTGCATGCTGGGCTTTGACTTGGGTGTGTGCCGGATTGAAATCACTTACACATCTCCGATCCCAAAATTCAGTACCTGTCCTGGGCCTGTTATTTGTAACAGTTGCATTGGCGACTGTTGAGACTGTCCCTGTGGAAAATGTGTCACCTTCTGCTGTGGTTGCAAGCTTTGCTGTACTCTTGGCGCTTGCTGCTGCACCGTGTGATTCTGCACACATCCATTTCCACCCTGCTGTGAGAATGCAGATGGATTCACCATCCCTTTTCTTGTGAAATGGTTGTTTTGCACCATTCCTTGACTTCTGCACGTGCATGTTAGATGCCCTGTCATCTCACACGTCCAACATGTTGGGGGTGGTCTGATTATTTGCCCATTTTGCATACCCTGGTTTCCGCTTTGCATATTTTGAAAACCTCCATGATTGTTTTGAAAACCTCCATGATTACTGTGCCATCCTCTTCCTCGAAAGCCTCTTCCTCTTGGGTAAAACCCTTTATTGCTTTGATCAAACTGTCTTTGGCTATTGGCCTGCTGCATGTTTGATCCATCTGTATTAGTTATCATTGCCCCCTCAATGGCATACTTTGATCATTTTTTCTGCACTAATTTAGCCTCTTTAGATTCTTCTCTTGCAGCAATCTGCAATAGTGTGCGATGGTCAGCTGTATTTCAGACCATGGCTTAGCCTCAATCCCTACCCATCTCTTGAGCTGCTTCTGTACCTGTTCTGGCAGCACTTGGCATAATATATGGTACAACATGGGTATAGATTTCCTCCAAGATTCCTGCATTTCCAGTACCCCGCGTCTTGGAAATTCAGAATGTAAAGCAACAGATCATCTCTCTCCTTAATCTTGCATGTCATTATAGCTCCCATATCAGAAGTGTCTGGGTATAGCACTCGAAGCGCTTTCCATAAAGCGATTCTGCAATTGTTGAATGGTGCTCCATCATGCGCAGTATTAACTGCAGTCACCCCAGGGTAACCTGCACGTGTCCACACATCGTCAGCTCTATCACCAAGTATGGCAATTAAAACACCCTTATTATCCGCTAAAGCTAATGTGTTCCCTCCCGTCATTTTTTCTAACTCATGTATCCATTTTTCGGCTCCAGATGTCAACATTGGGAGCTTATTTTTCATGTTTTCACTATCAATGTGTGACCAAGGTATATATTGTGGCCCCGTTCCTCCTTTTTCTAGTAAAGGGAACGGTGACTCATGACACTCCTTTTCCTCTCTCATCATTTTTCTGTCTACCGCAGGGATAATATTCCTGCATCGCCATCTACCTGGCAATGTCCTTAATCTGCTCGCATAGGGTGGTGGAGACACCTCACTCTGACCGTATGATACTCCTTCATGCCGATCTGATTGTATGGCTAACTCCGATGCCTTAGGTGCAGACCCACTAGAATCCGAAGATCTTATTCCCTTTCCCCTAGAGAAGCGTCTTTCGTGACTCCTCTCGTCTTCTCTTTCTTCACATTCTTCTCTTTCTGTATCCGATATTGTCTGTGCCCAACTCGTGCAACTTGTCTTATCCTCCTCATTTCTATTTAGAGTCAGCCTATCTAATGACAGCTCTCTATTTCTGCTACTTTGGGAGGCGTCCTCAGTATCATACAGCTGAGTGCTCTCAAAACGCTCATCCTCTCCTTTCCGTTGGGGTACCTTTTCTAGCCCCATCTCATCGCATATTCTATCGATCGTCTCTCTGATGCTTCTGTTGTCGAAGTCATCTTCTATATTTGCCCTAGACATGCCTGGTACTGAATCGTACTCAGGAAATAATTCTTCTATATCCTCCAAGTCTACTACTCGATTGTGTTTTTTAACCTCTCTTTCCAGATATTCGAGATCCCGCGCTCTCTGTCTTCACTTGCGTTCTATGTTGTTATCAAACTCTCTACGCTTCCTCGCTTCCTCTCTAACCCTATCTTCTTCTTGCTTTCTCGCATCTCTTCGTTCACTTGCCCTTTGCATTTCCTCATCTCTTTGTCTTTTTATTCTCTTCTCCCTTATCTTTTGTTCTTCTTCTTCTATTCTCCTTTGTTCTATTCTATCCTGATCATCAGCTGCTCTCTGCTTATGATTGCGTTTTCTTTGTTCCTCCGCCTTTTCCTGTTTCCTGAACTGCTCATCACAATATAACTGCTCTCGTTGCTGCCTATCTTTTTTTTTAGCCCCTTCGTCCCTCAATTGTTTTTCCTTTTCCTTCTCTTTCCTTCCTAATTCATCTTGTTCTCCCTTTTGTCTCATATCCTCAATGCCTTTACCATTGAGTTTCAATAAAATCTCACCTCCCATCCATTAGTTCTGTATGAATGCCATCTCATCAGTCCTATCCTCCTCTCCTTTCCATCTCTTTACCTCTCTTCCCGTATCTAGAGATGTACTTGCTTGTGCTTGGTCTCCTTTTTGTTTTTCATGTCTCTCCTTGTCCTTTGGGACTTTGGAGGCCATATCTTTTTCTCTGTCCTTTTCTGGGCTTTTGTTACTACTTTGCGAGGCAACTCATATGACAGGTTACTATATCCCGTGGCTGCTTTAAGTCCCCTCAACGGGGACCATCCTTTGTCTTTACTAGCTTTGCTTTTTGTTTCAGATGGGGCGGGTGGCGCAGAAGGCTCTTTACCTCCCTCTGTGCATATATTCAGTATCCAATCTAATGGTGGTTCCTCCTCCTTTGCCTCTTGGTACATTTTCCAAAGTTCTAAACTAGCTAGGCGTTTGTCCAACTTTTTGCCTGTATATATGGCGTGCAAATATGTCGTCATGTGCTGCAGGACTGTTTTAGATAGCGATCAGCCTTGTGGCCATGGCATAAAGAATTTGTTTGCGATCCCTTTAACCGATTCTGCACTGTACTGTATAAGCTTGGGTGCATGCTTCGGCAGCTGTTTGCACATGTGTATCAATGGGGTAATGTCTTCCATGCTTAACCTGTTTATCGTCTGCTTATATAACACTTTGTTATGCTTTAGGTTTCACAAACAAGATCAACAATATGATCGAGCACCAATCGTCGCAAGCTCCAATACCGTTTTTTTCTTTCAACAGAAATGTCACTTTTATTTTTGTTAACTACAACCGTCAATCCATACCATGCAACATCTTATTGTTACAATCGTGCAATTTTCATGCTATTTAAAAAAATGTTTTACCTTATGATGTCATAGATCTACCAAAACACATAAAACAGACAGACAGACTCCGGCCGGCCACACAAATATCATGCCATCTGCTTCCTCAGATGCATCCTGCTCTTAATTTTAATTCCGACATGGAATTTAAGCCCATTTCATTCAGATCATCTTTAATCAATCTGGTCTTCTACGTCATCCTATCAATTCAGGACCTTAAATGAAGGCTCCTTCTAGTGCTCTTTAAAACCTAGGTACTTGGGCGAATACTTTTATCTCGTCCACTCCCGGTATCTCTCTGTATTTCTCAGCCACCCTCGAGTCAATATTTTCTCCTTAAATATACATTATTCTCTTACTCTGAAGTTATTGTTTTGTCCCACGTCCCTCCATTACCTTCCCTTTACTTTTTTTTAAGGCATGCAACTTTTTGCCGAAGCAATCAGTCTTTTTAACTCACCGTTCGCATGGTTTTCCTCTCCAGACACCGGGATCACCGCCTTCTTTAACGCCTTTCCATGCCGCTCGTTCGATCAGCTGCTCGTAGAAGTGGGAAGGGTTTCTTAGGGGAAAGCAAAGGTCACTTCACACTTAACCTGCAGGGTTATCAATTAAAATAACCACTATCTACGGGGAGCTGCTAGTTCTTTCAGCCGGATGGCAAAGGACTTGTGATATTGCTGAGGATCTGAAGTTACTTATGTCGACGGCCAATAGGTATCTTATCTAATCTAACCATCGAATCTCTGCTACCAAGTGAACTGGATGGACCCCAGCTGGCCTATTTGACTGGGGGGGTCACCAATCAGCCCTTTAAGATGAGTAGCAGCACCCTTGAGATAGATGGGGATGCAGATTTGTACTCTTGCATCAAATAAATATGACAACTCAATAGTTTGGCAAAGGGAGTCCGTTTAATGACAAGTACATAAAACGGCGAGTACAATGAACATCAGCAACCGCTCGATCTTCCTTCTTGCTTCAACTCCACTTAATTTCAGAAAGATCACAGTATTTATATCAAAAACTCGATAACTGATGCGCAATCTTAAAAACCTAACATGCAACGTGATTGGTTATAGGAAGGTAACTTTAACATAGGTACTATAACTGTATGTGGTAACAGGGAGAGGGGATTGGATAATCAATGTCAGGTGGGGCAACTAAGCCCTTCCTTCAAAATGGCCAATATAAAACTCACTAAAAGTTTGACGTCCCATTGGTTCTACTCACTGTAGGACCCTAGATTACACGGTCCACTATGATTGGGTTGGCATCAACCCCACTCATACTTTTCCACTTATGTCTAGCAGCATGCAGAACAACCAGCCAGGTGCAGGGAGTTTTTCTGCACCCCAGCTTCCCTCCAATTATGTTACAATCAATCATCACCTCAGTTCTCATGTGTCAATTACTTTTTTGTAGTTTGGCCTCAAGTCTACTTCTTGGTCTGAGAAAGTTTAAGGAGTATGGGTATGCCAGGGATTCACATGTAGGTGTGAAAGTCTCATCCCTTCCTGCCTGCCTTGTCACATGATTTGGACACCGTGAAACCGACTTCTTCTCCATGTAATTTCGTGTATTTGATTTAATTCTGCCAGTCTTCTACCATCTGTGGCTTATCTTGACCTTTCTGAACAGGATACTGTATTCTTTTACTCTTTAATTGTATCCACTGTGGGCCTATTCCAGCCGATGCGACCTTGGCTTCTTGGAATATTTACCTTCAGCTGGGGTTCTCTCCGTCTTAATTCTCAATTTGTTTGTGCAACACTCTCCTCTTAAGACCTTTAGTAACCTTTGTTCAATTCTGCTTATGTGCGTAGTGGATTTACACTCATCTAAAGTGCTTTTGAGGTATATATATATATGTATAAAGTGGCGCTTGCCGCAATCTATTTGCTACTAAGCATAAGCAAATGTAACAATTTATTTGCTTCTTGCGGTTCCTTGCATCTGTACATGTTTAAACTAACTGAATATCTTCATTGTGCATAGAGCATACCTTTCTGCGTCTTGACATCAACTGCTTCACCCTAGGCTCAGGATGTCACTTATCCATGGTAGTTCGTCTCTTTGTCAGTATTCTTAGGTCATTATATCTTCTATATGTGTGTCAGTACAATTTCTTATGACGTCACCATTCCTCTTCCTTCATTATCTTCTTGGCTTTGTTCGGGTATTCCATTCTGACAACCGTCATTCGGTCTTCACTGTAGCTATAGTTTTCTCAATGGGTACCTTACTGTCAATGTTTACTTAGGTGTCAGTACTTCAATAGTTGCTGTTACTCTAATAGGCACTGGGCAGAGTCTGACTGCGGCTCTCTGCTGGTTTTTCTGTTCATCATATGTCACATACTTTGGCGTGAACGTACCTGTTACTACAAAGGGGGTGGCTGTAGTGTGGATGACACTTGGCACTTCCTCTTCAACTGGAAGGTTTTGAATTAATCCTAACCTCTGTCATTGCTCTGGGAAGCCCTTCAGACCATCGCTCTTCACCTTTAAAGCCATTACAAAAGGGGAAAGACCTAGCCTGATTTGTATATAGTCTTTCTCCTTTTGAGATGGCTTTGCAGGCGAAGAACGATGGTCTGGAGGGTTGCCCAGAGTAATGCCAGAGGTTGAGATTAATTTTAAACCTTCCACTCATCACCTCGTTTGTTTTTTTATCGTCAACTTTACGGTCACTTTCCCGCACCACAGAATTCCAAGATTCATGATGCCATTGCAAAAAAATTCTGGCCGTGACATTATATGTAATATTTCACATGGCATCATCAATTACATCACTTAGGCTGTCATCAGTGATGTCATTTGTGATTTAATGTGTTAGATGGCTGTATTAACTGGTGAACTGTCAGGCCCACAGAGCAAATACCTTTGGCCCTAGGAGACCAGCGAGACTCAGGCCATGGGATCCGGCTAAAAGATAGGAGGAATGACACTGGTCTCTTTACTGTAGGAAACAAGCTGCAGATGCAGGGTTATCCCTTTGAGATAGAAAGTAGCGAAATGAGTAAACCTTAATCTGTTCTGAACATCGGAACAGATGCCAGAGTCCAAATACCAGAAATTGTACCTAATTGTATGTGATAGTATGGTCGCTTTTGACTGTGCAACTAGTCCACACAATGTTTATGGTTCGGGAGGAATAAGGACACAACTAAGGAGAATAGGGAGAACAATGTTTCTATTTTTCAGAGAAACCAAACAAATCCAAGGAAATCCAGAAACAGTCAAAAAGAATCCATTTTCAGATGGTAGTGATCAAGAAATTAAGGGCTCCTGTGCCAGAATCCTATGAATCCCAGATTGTACCCATAGAAGAAAGTGGAGGAGCATGTTACTAACTACTAAAGAGACCAGCTCCCCAAACACAGAATCTCAACCAGTTAGCTACTCAGGTGAGATATCTCCAAAGGGTATTTCATAAAGCAACCCACACAAAGGAGAGAACCACTCACCTGCCTCAGGGTAAGAGGAGGAACTCTGGAGCAGATAACCCAACCAGGGTAGATTGAAAACAATCCATTACACAGTAGACAAAGTTTAGGGAACCTTGCAACCCAATGGTGACAAATCAGGATCCAAACAAAGGTCAGGGAACATGACAAGGCCATAGAAATACCAGAAGATCAAACACACTGACACAGAGAAAAAAAATGAAGAATGATATTCAGAGAGGATCAGAACCACCCGGTTGAGAAGTACCTCATGTTAGAGGTAAGTGTGGTTGCTCTTTGGTTGGTGTGAGGAATTGGACCAACCACACAGTGGGTGTGCACTCGTCTGGACTTTTTGAAATTTGTAATTAAATGGAATGATGGTAGACCAACCTCAGGAAAATGTGTGGGGCTAATCCACACAAATGTTCCTATGTTCACACTACAACAATTGCATAGACTTGTGTACTCTTGGTGGACACAGCCTATAGGCACAGTCCGCCCTGTCATATTTATTTGGAATGTGACAGCCAGGAGTATACTGTGTCATCTGCAGGAAATGTGAGGACCAAGCTATCCCCTGCCATGGTGAGCCTGATAAATTAACAAAGGCCCCATGGATCCGCCCTGCTCTTTTGTTAGGCCCTGCAGCTGTTATTGGCAATTAACATATTTATTAGAGGGTACTTCATGCATGCCCACAAAGGAGACAGGAAACCCAACAACCTTTCATGTGTACCTCTGTCAACCTGAAGCCAGCTCCCACCATCAGTATCAACGACAGTGAGCTGTCATGTCTGGGACTGTGTGTCTACAGTTGGCCACCCCGTTAGGGGGACCCATTCTTAAGGTATTTGAATGTGGTTTGCAGGAGCCAGAGGGACTGGTCTCGCCATAGCTTCAAGGTGAACCTGCCTTTTTAATCAGGAACCATAGAGAGATCCATCAACCAGAGAGACTCTTTGATCAACAAAAGACAGGAAGATGGGTGTGATTTAGTGTCAACCGTTTTTACCCCTTTACCTTTCTTGTAGCAAGGCACTCTGTTTGTGACCTCATGCATACAAGAGATTGTTGGTAGGGACCGCAGGATTGGTTCATTAAGGTAGGCTTAGCCTACGCGAATCACTGTGGCCCATTTGGCTTTAAAAGAGGGTTTGAGCACCATTTTGGCAGATCATCTGAAGGTTTCACAAGAATCAGAAAGAAGAACTCATTGTTGGACCCTAGCTGAGGGTACAGTCATCCTTACAGCTTCCGCCTGTGAAGGAATGCCAAGATTTCCAAAGAGGGAAGCAAGATCCCTCCTCTAACTTTCTCCCATGTAACAAAGGGAGAAACAGAACTCAGAGGACCTTTGATCTGCTCCAAAACTGGTACCTATCCAGCACACAGCATGCACTGTAAGGCTTTGCAGCAAGCTTCCTGGATAGGAAGTGCCAGAAGGTCTCTGAGCCTACAACCAAGGACGAGGTAGCTGCCTGAAACACACTCCCAAGCTTTGGGCCGTCCGCCCTAAAGGATGCTACATGCGCATTGAAGAAGCTGGGAGAAGTGCATCAAAAAGCATCTACCAACATACGATTTAAAGGACATTTTTGAGCCAGTCGAGTTTCTCGATACGCAACTGACGGGAACACTGACCAATGTCAAAGCACTGTCAATTAAAGACATCTGAGAGGTCTTGACCAGTGCTTCAGAACCACGAATCAACACTGAGACAACAATTCCTGACCCTGAGCCACTGTGTAGGCCAGCTTGAGCCATTTGTCGAGCTTCATTCACCTAACTGTCTTGCTGCCTGATACCCGCAGCTGACTCCTGTCTTGAACTCTGTCATAGAAGTCTGGAAAGTGCCCTGAAGCAACTCAACACTGTCCAGAACCAGGAACACCTACAGCACAAGGTACATTGTGGTTCTGTCCCCCTTGTCCTTCCCGGAAGGCCCCTAGAAACATATTAAGACCCATTGGTCCCGTTGTGCTGAAGCCAAGTAACCTTAAAATGTTACAGTTATTAACGATGCCGACTACCCCTTGTCAGTATCCAGAGTTCATCCCTTTTTCTTCTTTGAAACTGTCTCTCCTCTGCATTCCTTTACAGGGCGGGTTGTTTTTCGTAGTGTTGCTAGAACTGCCTGTTGGGATATAAACAAAGTAGATATTTTTGATACAACCTTGACTGGACAGTCCCTTTTATCATTGGGTAATTATTGTATATTCACTGTGTTGCAAGTAACCAATGATCCATGACTTTTCAGAGATAAGCATGCCCTTTCATATATGTTACCAAAATTGGACACAGAGTTTTATAATTTGCTTGTTATTCCAATCTGTTTGGATCCCTTTTGGTGTATTAGATGTGTGGGGCTGATTTGTGGTTTACAAACCGATATTCACCTCTGCATCACTGATACCCCAGAAGTTGATTTGTCACAGTTGGTGCATGTGCAGAGAAATCACCAGACACCATTGGCAGTCCAGGTAACAATATACTGACGCTGATGTGCAATGCGTAGGATGGGAATTGTGGATCCCAGTAACACAGTGTGGTTGTAAGTACCATGTAAAGCACAAGGCTGCATAAAGAGAATGTAGGTGAACACCATGTCATGCTTACAGCTTCCTTACATTAACCATCCCCAAATCCCACAGACTACTCTATCAGAATGCATATCATGAAAGCGCCAGAGAAAATGAGGTGCATTCACATGAAAGTCGGGCTCCCATGCCCTGTCCTCAAACCCATAACCCTTTTAGACCATTAAGTGAGAGAAACAACCACTCTGGTTTTTCAAATCCAATATAGGTAAATAAACTATGCCGACGATACCCAGGTGGTCTTGTAACAAACTGGGGATTATGATGAGGATGCAGTTAGAATAAATGTAATATACAATCTAATCCAGGAATGGATGACTGCAAATTAGTTGTCCCTAAATAAAAGCAAGACTGAGCTATAGATTGCAGGAACAAATCAGAGACTAAAAAAATTGGAAGACAGGTATGCTCTATTCAGTTTCTCAAAGTGTACTATAAAAGTTACTACATGGATGAAGACCTCAGGAGTATTTTTAGATTCTTGGTTTAACATGACAAAGCACGTATTCAAATTAAAACTGCAGATGCATATACCACAAAATTAATCAGACAAATCAAACCATACCTGTCTCCCAAAAACACAGCTTCAGTAGCAAAAGCATGCAGCAATTCTGCTTCAATCCGAGGACTCGTAACGTCCTCAGTCAATGCAAACAATCCTGCTTGAAAATTGAGTTCCAAAACACCCCTCCACAGGAGAGCTAGCTCTGTTAAATGCTACATAAGTTTTCAATCACAATTCATGCACATATACGTTGTCAGTGAATACATTTCTCATGTGCGAACAAAATAGCCAATCATGCAGGCACTTAGCTGAAAGTCCAGGTGCTCCACGGGATTACCCAGACTTGCAAAGAAGAGGTGAGAGAAATTCTGATCAGCATCCTATCACCACCGCAACCCAGGCTGTAAACAGTCCAACACTCCTGCAGTTTACCAGCCTCTCCCAGATTCTGATGCAAACACTTCCGTGACCGCCCGTGATGAAGACTCAATAATCCGCACCTGGGCACGGGCAGCCGGCGTGTAAATAGTTCCAGAAATGATTATATGCAGCTGGATAAAGCACAAACCTCAGACTACACAACAGTAGCAATGCTGCTGGCAAATGTTGTTTCCTGGTAATATGTGCAATCCCCATCATTTTCCATGCCCCACATGTCCTTTTCAGCACCAACCCCTAATCCTGACACTAATAGGGAAGAAGGATTGTAGCCCGGCTGAGTGGGATCGAGGGTGAAGAGTAAATCGCCCGACGTGAATATTGAGAAAGGAACTTTTCTTAGTTGTTTGTGGTATATCAGGTCCTCCGGGGTAAGAGTCTTTGCACAAAAGAGAATTGGGCACATAAAGCCCTGATCTTGGTGAACAAAACTGTGACCTTGTGCCAAAGAAGCCCAGGAGTATGCTGTGCTTGAGTGATCCGACATCGTCCTGTGCTAAAAATGTGGGGAAGTGAGGCCCATGGCCTAAACATCCTGACTTATCATTTTGTCAAAACTTCTTTCTTTTTTAGTACGTGATCCCACACTATTTTGTAGCATACCAGTAAGGATTGGCAATAATTTATTTTTTTAGTATAGGCCCTTTTAATTTGACTAGTCTCCACTAGGACTGTATTATTATTTGATGGTCGTATCTTGCTCCCAACTTAGATTTAGGTTTAGATAGGCGTTTTTCACACCCCTGATGAAGTTCAATAAACACCCTTGAACTATGATCACTTGTGCCTATCTAACTTTGATACCATGCCTTCCTTACATATGATGTCAGGAGTGAGATGTGATTCAACTGATACAAACTGAAATCCATGCTGATAATTGTCATACCACCAGAAGGGGAAAATAGAATTGTTGAACTCCTTGACTCGGACCGCGTATTCATGCTAAAAGAGGTTTTGTTCTCTCAACTATGCATCCCGACTGGCCAACAGGATCTATTCTTTCAAACTCAAGTATTGTTAGACACCCTTCTTCTCTCCAATTATAATATACAACAGTGGAATTGAATATTACTGAAAGTTCGACAAGCCTTTACCTCTGTTAGAGCCAGTGCTTTAAATCCTCCCGCTCCTGAACCTTTTTTTTGGTATCCAATTGTCATCCGTAGTGGGGGCATCAGGGTTAGAGATTAGCCTACCAAAACCAATTCCTGTGGCAGAATCAGAAGAATCAGACAACTTCAAAACTTTATCTGAGTGAGACGAGACCTGTTTCTTTTCTGATTCAGAAAAGAAAAAACACAGAAGGGACCCTTACCCACCAGGAAGAAGTGACCAATTTAGCCAATGTCATCGCCCAGTTGGCAGCCCATCAAATGCAAGCCGAAGCAAGGATCCAAGAAAATGTAACTAAATTGGTTGAATTGAAAGTTAGACCCTTACTACCACAGGGAGTACTTCAACCATACTTATAAGGCGAAGATTTAGGAAATCTTTTCTTGACTTTTGAACGCCTAGCTGAACAACTAGGATGGTAAGAGAACCTTAAAAGGTGTTATTTCGCTCCTCTATTGAAAGATGAATTTCAAACCTCCTACCAACTACTTAATCTTGCACAGGGAACCACCTTTCTATCCATCAAGGAAGGGTTGTTAAAAAGTGTGGGGCAAACCCGCAATTTTTATGGACAGAAGTTGAGGGCCATTAGATTAAACCCTGGAGAAACCCCCCTACAAATGGGTGAAAGTGTCAAAAGCAATGTAGCCCTGTGGATCAACAACAAATCCTTAGAAGAACTGGCAGAGGTGATCACCCTAGAACAATTCACTAATTGATTAGCCTTGTTTTTGCAAAAGGCCATTTTATAGTTCAGTCGACCTACCTTAGCCATGGCCATCAAAACTGCACAAAACCGTTCAGATGCAGCTAAACATTTCTACTCGGCATATTGAGGGGAGGAGTGGAAAGATTACAAACCTATCCACCAACCGCAACCTCAGGAGGTAGAGAAAAAAGGGGGGTCATACAGAATCAAGGAGGAGATACCAAGAGAAAGAGTAGAAAGTAAAAGATCTGATCCTAAAACCAAGGATGAAAGCAGAAGGAAGGAATCTAAAGAAAGTAGGCCACCCCCTCCTGTCTGTTTTTCCTGTAGAGAAACAGACATTTAGCTAGACACTGCCCAGAAAATATAGGGATGAACCTATGGAAATAGGTTGTTTAACGGGTGAAGATTAGGAAGAACCCGAAGAAGAGTTAGAGACCATTAGCATAAGTTTATGTCAGTCCTCTGCTGACTTCACATATGAAAAGGCTAGGGTGAATGGAAGGCAAGTAAGGGCCTTAATTGACTTGGGTAGTTAGCAAACCACTATTCTAGCTGATTTAGTCACAACAAAGGACCTCGAAAATGCTGCACTAGTTAGAGTAACCTGTGTACATGTGGACAATGAAGTGTGCCCCAAATTACCCGTGCCCATTAATATCCGGATTGAGCCCTATGTAATATCTTCAGCCATCATTCCTGGATTCCCCAAGATAGTTATTCTGGGTCGAGATTTCCCTACATTCTCTACTCTCTTGCAGGAAACCCCCACCTCCCTTTAGAGATTTTCTACCCCAGAATTGCTGGCAGTCCAATTATTACTCCCAAAATTCTCCAATATGGGACTGGGAAAAGTCTGAACCCATGAAACCAATTTATGGGTTACTATAATGAGACCAATAAAACCACCCCAACTCTACCTACACCAGCCAAAAGAAATAAAGGGAATATGCAAGAGTTCTTGGACATCTCTCATCCCAGTTCTCTCCCAGCTCTTAACCACAAAGAACCTGGACAAAGAATAGACATATCCACATTGCATTGGGGAATAGTATGTGAGAAACCTGAAGGTGTCTTACCCGCTAGTCCCTGGAGATCTGTGATCCAGGTGGCCAGGACACAGCCATTGCTATTACTCCAGTTCCTGGGGGTGGACCAGTGCAGGAGAGTCTTTGGCGAGTGGGAGTAGTACACCAAAGGCTGAGACAAGGTATCTATCCCCTTCCTTATAACACCTTTTCCAATCCTACCAGTAGGATACCTAGACACTCAACCCCCACCCCTTTTCCGACACAAACCCTTTCTCACAGACAGTTCATCATGATCAACAATGGACTGACACCAGAGCTGTATACCTGACATTTCCAACAAAGGGTCAGGCACAGTGTGGCAATTACTGATAATTAAACACGACTGACTTCCATCACACTTCCCCACATGGATAAAAGGCAGAGCACGAAAGCACACTCCGAGCAATGGAAAACAGATGAGGAAGCAGCAAGTCCGAGATGGTAGTTTAAACTGCGTAGAAAGGCAGTGTGATCAGAGAGGACAACAAAGAGGGAATTACCCTTGCCCTTTTTCACACAGAACTGTGACTTTGAAGTAGCTTCAAGGGAACGAAGCATAAGACCGGTAATTGCAGCTAGTGAACAGTGTAGCATGTGTCAAAGGTACACAGAGCCCTCCTGCTTTGATAGTCAAGGTGGGGAGAAGCAATTTCCACTGTGGTACTGTCCTTGACTCTGACAGCAAAGTAACGCTAGTGAGTTCAGCACAGCCACTGAGTTGGAGAACTGATAGACCAGACTGTGTTATACTCAAGGTTGAAAGCAGCAACACTGTATGAAGAAAGAGAACTTGTATACAATTGAACTTTGTGAAAAACCAAGATAGGTACCAGATACAGAGTGGTCTGGAGGCACATGGTTGCTCACTCAAAGGTCTCTGTTTGGTGCCCCCCCTGAAGGAGGAAGAAGTATCGAACTGTGTAATTGAAGTGGTCCTGCAGCGGGTTACGTTTATTCTCATGCACATTCGAAAGTCTTTGAGTGTCTAGAAACTGAAATTGGTCTGAGCCCGGCTTAGGGGGACTAATTGTAGAAAAGGGGTGTGAGCCTGGAAGAGGGGGATTCTGTTTGGTGAAAGACACCTGAGAAGTTTGTTGTGGCAAATGTGAACCCGATTGAGGGATGCCTAAAAATTGAAGTTGGTCTGAACCTGACTGAGGGTGGCTAATGGTGAAAGACACTGTTACGCTCACCTGGTCTCTGCGGAGGTGTGAAGGCGAGCGTCCCCTGATAGCACGATCCTCCCCACAATGAGAGACACTAATGGACTCTCCCAAGATGGGAATAAGGCTAAGACAAAGTGCGGGTGAGCTTAATGGGAGTTTATATAAGTCAAAATAGGGCATGCAAAGGACTCTGCAAACTCCGAGAGTGGTCTGTCTGACATTAGCAAAGACAGGCGTATATATTTACAAAATGCGTCATAAGAACCTACACACTATAGGGGGCACATGTTCATGGGGATTGGGTCGACGACTAACTATAGGTGCAGCTGTGATGTGGTGCGCCGTGTTTGGTGGATGTCACTGGTTGCCAACGTGGGCCGGGCAGGTCAGCTGGGCTCATCCAGGCAGTGCTGTTGTGCCAGGCGTGGCCAGTGTCATTGATGAACGTCTTCCTTGGCTTTCTGCCCTAAGGCCACGCACACCGCATTCATTCAATACCGCAATATTATCTTCCCCTGTAAATCCTACAATAGGTTATTCTACAGGTTAATGCAACACAGGAGGAATGCACCTAGAGTGCGATCCTTCGGTAATACATCAATACATGGTTGCCATCATCCTGTTGGCCGGGTATCATAGGTCACGAGGTTGGGTCTCAGGGCAAGGGGTAAGCTGTCCAAGTTATCATGTCTCGTTAGAAGTCATTATGAATGTGTTCCTTCAGTGTTGCTATAATATTGGGTGTCCTAATTTTACAGGGGCCATTAACCTGGGGTGAGCTGGTGGGTCGTGGGGCCTAAGAAAGGGCGCCTTTTTGTCTGCGTTTATGGCGGGGGTTTACTGCTGGGTTGTAAAAAATTCAGGTGGCTGGCCGTGGCCATGTGAGCTGCGGGGGGACGTGAATGCTCGAAGCGGCTCCAGCCGAATTGGGGGCGGTGAGGCAGAGCATCCCGGGCCTCTGCCTTTCATCTGGCAGGCTTCACTGGGGAGGGAGGGGAAGTGGCCTTGGATATGCCCACAATGGTATTTTCCTCGTGCGTTTGCAGGTTATACAAAAAGACATAATAATTCATATACAGTACAATACTCATTGAGCTTTTTCTTCAAAGCTTACATGTCTACTTTGTTAGTACCTTTACATGGCCATTTCAAAATGTGTTACCTATACCAATGTTGCTATTGTTAACTATATGCTAAGTATTTGACACCCATGACATTTTGTTACACTCTATGCATGCATGATAAGCGAGGTAGTATTAAGGTTGGTGGAGCATGCAGGAACAACTGGCCAATGATACTGATGGCAGTGACACATGGCGAGCTTGAACATTCTAATACATTCTATGCGTTTTCTTAAACAATTTACATGAGCTCCCAATGCGGTTGCATTTGTTTTCCTTTGCACTCTAGCAGCATTAGTTCTGTTATGGCATAGGGCCTTGGAGTACATTCTTCTCGGAGAAACATATAACATAAAACCCCGGGACACTTCTACCATTTGCGCATAGCTACGGGGATATGGGTATTTCAACCAGAATGCCACATGAACACACACTCTGCCATCTTCATGGAGGTTACATGTTTTATCAAAAGGTTGTGGAGAAAAGGGTTTTATCACAGGCAGTTTGTATATTGGTATTTAAGGTCTCTACTTTTGCCGGGGGACCATTTTACAGTTCTTTTCCACCCCGGCCCTGTTGGCCGGGTCATACTGTGGACAGTGATACACTGCGGAAGGTGAATGTTACAGTGTTTGTTTCTAGCACTAGCTCATGTCCGCCTGTTCGTGGGAACGGGCTCTCAGCGGATCTGGCAGGGAGCTGCGGCCGCTGGGACAAGTGAGAACTCTCCAAGGGTGGGGGCCGCGCTGCGGCGCACAGGGCTCATGCCATTTTGGTTTCACAAAATGGTTTCCAGGGCCTAGCTTAATACAGCACGTTTGGTCAATGTTTCAGCCAGTGGTTCACCCGCCATCTGGGCCCTGGTGGCAGGGGGGACCCCCGACGAGCCATGGACTCCACAAGGGGGGGGCTCTAGGGGAGGGGGGTGTGACTTGGACCTATCCTCCCATACATTTCCCCCCTTTCGTTACTTAAGTAACAAATACTGTAACTCCCTCAACCTCTTGCGTTCTTCTTCTTCAGCTACAGCCTCATCCCATGCGGGGGTGCCTTTTATGGGCATCCATGCCCTACATACCCCTCGCAGGCTTTCCCCCCTTCTAGCATACTCGTCTGGTGTGCAGGTCATATATATACAACCCCCGTCCTCTTCCAAATCCACCCACACCTCCTCATACCACTCAAGTTCACGGGGCTCTTTAATTGTAGTGTGCCATAGCCTGTCTACTACATCCCCGCTGTGGTATATGGGCACCATCTGGAATCTTGGTGTGTTTTCTGCTCCTGTTTGTACCTCTACCTCCTGCATATTTTGTATTGTACCGCGAGCGTTGCCCATTGTCCCCATCACCATCGCACCATTTGGTACTGCGCTTGCACAACATCGAAGACCCACCTGGCACATACAAAAAATAAAAAGGAGGAACACTACTGCCGGCATCAGTAATTTAACAGTCATTCCCAGCCATGACGGGACCCAGGAGAAGATGTTGTCGAACTATGTGCTTGCTTATGCTCCACCTTCCATTTTCATTCTTTCTCCTAGGCTATGTACGGCTTCGATCACGTGGGATAAGGAACCATTATCTGCATCTTCGGAAGGTACGAAAGTGCAGCAGGTATTTCAAATTTTTCGGCAAACACCATCATCCATCGCTGTTAATAGGTCTAAGACATACCTTTTTTGCATGGTCATTAGCCGCAGTGCTCTCAGTTCCACTTTTATTATGTTAAATCCTTCTTCAGTGTCATTTGCCAGCTGGATCAGCTCCCAGCGTGTGATTTGGAGCCATTTTGCATTTGCCTGTGCCTGGATGCTGGGGATGAGTGAGGCCAAGAAAGTCTCTGCAGAGCTGAATAATCGATATCTGTCTGGGATCTGTGCCAGTAGTTTTGAGGATGTTTTTGATATGTAGTTTGACGATCGTCTGCTCCGAGACAGCATCTCCCCCTTATTGGCGGGAGGCAGGACATATAATTGTGATTCTGTGGTTGGCTGGGCCTCATTCTTCTGAGGAATCTCCCGCGTTTTCTTGTTCCCATCAATGTGGCTCTCCGGTATCACCATTAGTGCAGAATGTAGGGTGGCCAATGAGCAGCTGCCGCTCCAGGATTGTGGGAGGTGCAGGTATGCCTGGTTGTCACATACCCAATAAGTGTCCATGAGGGCCGCTGTCCCTTTTTTCATATCCGGGATTGTGAGGGTCTTGTTGCAGTTTTTGTTTACCACCATGATAGTTTTCCTGTCTCCCTTGAAACACAGTTCATAGTTTATTTCTTTCTGTAGCTTGAAGGGCTTTTCAATGGCAGTCACCCAGGTCAATTTTGAGATGTGCTCCTTCCATACTGGTGTGCATGTTTTCTCTATCCACTGCAGTTTCTCTGGTGCCACACCTCGCAGCACTTCAGCTTTGCACATTATTTCTTTCCACTTATTTTCTGAAAATAATGTCCCTTGTATTATAAAAAATGGTTCTTCCAAACATATCACTCCTTCCGCTTTCGGGTAGCAGGTCTTCTCATTCTGCAGCATTTTAAAAGTTATCTCGTGTGCCTGGAAGGTGTTCTTAATTCTGCACAACGTGAGATGAAGGAGACATTGGGCATCCACAATAGGCAACTCTTTTGGCAGCAATACTTTGGGTGTACCTGAAGCATGGGGAATGAGGGAGCAGACATAGCAACTCTCATTTGTTGTTTGTTTTGCAGTTGCACTCATGTCTGCATACCATTTATTTGTCTGGTGTGGGTGTCGTGGGTCTTCCATCTTGTCCAGTCCCAACCCGTAATACTCGTCGTATTTTCTCCTTCCCACCTCCCTTTTCCTCCTACTATTTCTAAGATATCTCCCGGCTTCATGGGCGAGGAACAGTCTAGACCCCCCTTTCTTCCCTTCGCCCCCCATTCCCCATTTATCGTATAATGCTGTGTATCTCACTGTCATCTCTTCATTCTCTTTCTTTATGCTATCAGGTAGTGTGTTTTCTGTTGTGGGGGTGGGCACGCTGGTGGGGGTGTTGTACAGCCATGATATAACAGAAGGGTTGCGATCATTTAAACTGTGGGCATTGTAATCAGAGACATTTGGCGGGGAAGTTGTGCTATTTTGCATTTTATCCTGCATTCTTTAATTTGGCGAGGTAGCAACATTGGGCGGTGTCGTGTAATATCCCTATACAAGTTTAGAGCCGTCCCACACCAAAAAATCACCTTCTTTAGTATTTGCAGTTGTAGTTTGATTTGTTACATTAATCCTGTTATTCCCTCCCCCTTCGTTCATCTCGATAGAGATGAACGCTATAAACCAATAAGTAACCAAGCCAAACAGCATTGTAAAAAATAATGTAATGCATACAGACAATCCACACTCATATGAATATCTACACCTTTCAGCTAAAGCATCACTATATCTAATCAATCTATTCGTTTCAGGCTGCCCGTTTGTTGCCATGGTAGTTCCTTTTTGAAATATAAAAGTGCATTAAGTACATGCATGTAAACATTTTTGTTGGCACTGTATGTACCAGGAAATCATAGAAAGGGAGATGGTTGGGGGCAGGGGGGAGAAGAGTGCACAGAGAAGGGAGCAGAAAATAAATATATTTTACACCGTTATTTTCAATTAAACACATTTTTCTTTTTTTCTAGCTTAATTTTTCTCATTTATCTCGATCAATAACCTGTAATAGAATTGTTTCGTTAACAGCTTTATTTACCAGTTACACTCCTCCATCCATCTGTTCATGTTTACTCATTATCTCCATTATTTTCATTTGCTGTTGTCTGTGCCTCCCCACCCACTTCTTCCTGATCACTATTATATGCCTTCCGCACATCTGTTAAATGTATCCAATACCTGAGCCCTTTCACCTTAACAGCTGTGGGTGTACAAAATACTACTTCGTATGGCCCATGGACCCTTGCGGCATTCCCCGGCGCACAAAGCTCCGTACATAAATGAACTCTCCTGGCATTAATTGTACTTGTGTTTCAGGTTCCACAAAGGACACCGTTGTGTTCCCTTCTTCCCTTGTGAATGGTGGTGAGAGCTGCCTTGAGATTGCACGCGCTGCCCTAGTTAGCTTCTTCAGGTAATCTGTGAATTCATCTCCTAATATTGTGGCGCTTCTTTGTGCATCTGAGTGTTGGCGCAGTGGGGAATGTGCTGTGTGCATCCGTCTCCCTGTCACGATTTAGTGCAGGGACAGATGGTGATCCTTGCTCGGCTGATTCCTCAGCTCAAACAGTGCATGGGGTAAGCAGTAGATCCAGGTTTTCTTTAACGAAAAACACAATTTAGACAATCTTCCTTTTAACAGGCCGTTCATCTTTTCAACAACGCCATTACTTTGGGGATGATAAATCGAGCCGAGTTTATGTTTTATTCCTAATAATGCAGTCACTTCCTTGAAGAGTTCGTTCACAAAATGAGTGCCCTTGTCTGAGCGAATTACGTCACAAATTCCCCAGCGCGGGAACACTTCTCTCACTAGGAACTTTGCAGCGCTCTTAGCATCAGGACGCGCACATGGACCCTCTTCCATCCACCTGGAAAATGGACACACAACCACTATCATGTAGCGTGCCCCATTACACCTCTCCCCCATGTCCGCATAATCAATATGCAGTTCTCTGAAGGGCCCTGTTGGTTTTGGAATTGTCCCCCTGAGTGTCCGTAGGGTCATTCCGGAGTTATATATTTGACAAGTTGTGCACTCCATTGTCAACCTGGATATGTGTTCCTGGAGACATGGCACAAACCAATCTTCCAGTATCTCTGCCGCAATGTGTTGTTTAGGATTGTGCGCTGGAAAGTGTAATTGTTGGAATGCTATCTCTAACAGTTTGATGGGCATTACTACTTTTCCTGAGTTATTTTGGTGCCACAATAAGTCTGTTGCAGATTGGCTGCACCCCCTTTTTTCCCACAACACTTTTTCTTCACTACTTGCACCGTCCTGCAGTTCTAATATTTGGGATATGGGCATGGCATTGTATCCGTCTGGAGGTTCTTTGTTCGTCTGGTGCTGCAATAGGTACTCACCTGCTCCATGTCTTTCAAAATACAAAGCCTCCTTGGCAGCAGCGTCTGCTGCCGCGTTCCCCAAAGACACAACGTCGGTGTTGGACGTATGTGCTTGGCATTTCACTATTGCTACCATTGTTGGGCCTTTCAGGGCCTCAATCAATTCCTTCAACAGTTCAGCATGTTGCACTGGGGTCCCATCCGCCCTTCGAAAACCCTCTCCGCCCCCACCGGGCTAGACCTCCGTGTACAGTGGTCGTCATGTAGGCTGAATCTGTGTACATCGTCACTGCACATCCCTTAGCTGCATGTAATGCTTCTATTAGGGCGATAAGTTCTGCTGCTTGGGCTGAGAAATGGGACAGAAGGCGATATTGTACTAACACTTCATACTCACCTTCTTCTAGCCTCACTACTGCTAGTCCCACATGTTTCTCTCCTGTGTCCATGTCAATTGATGCTGACCCATCTACAAAGTACACCTCTCACTCGCTCAGGGCATTTTCACACACCACCGTACCCTCCCCCGTTTCTCCTGTGTATGTTGCACAATTGTGTTCTTGCATGTCCTCTAGTGTACACGGTTCTGTAATTAATGTTTCTGGGTTTACTGTACTGCACCTCACTACGTGAATGTTGGCGCTGGACAGTATTATCTCATAGGCAGTTGCTCGCTGTGTAGTCAGTGTACTTTTTGATCTTTCTAGTATTGCAAATAATGAGTGTTCCACAAACAACGTGACAGAGCACCCCATTACTATTGTGGCACTTTTCTCAATGGCGAACGCGGCAGCAGCGAGAGACTGCTCACACGCGAAGTGGCCTTGCATCACTGCATCTAATGTGCCACTACAGTAGGCCAATGGTTTGTGTCCTAGGGAAGTCTTTTGTGTCAGTACAGCCGTCATAAGAGTCCCCTTGCAATGCAAGAACAGTAAAATTTGCGCTCATAATCAGGATTGGCGAGTACTGGAGCACTCGAAATTAGCTCTTTGAGTGACCCAAACGAGTGATATTTCTTTTAACCACTCTATTTTCCTGTTCTCTTGCTGGGCCTCTTTGAGTGCTTGCAGCAAAGGTCTGATGTATGCTGCATAATCTAGTATCCATGCTCTGCAATAGTTACACATTCCTAGAAATGTTTGCATCTCCTTCACTGTGGTTGGTTCTCTTACTGACCTTATTGCTTCCACTCTGTCAGGTATTATTCTTTTCCCATCCTTTGATATCAGCTGCCCCAGATACAGCACTTCTGATTGGCAGTATTGTAGTTTCCCTTTGTCCACTTTGTACCCTTTATTGGCCAGCAGTGTTAAGAGAGTGACCAAGTCTCTTCTGCACATTTCCTCATTCTGCGCGCAGACGAGCAAATCGTCTACATACTGAATGATCGTGCTTTCAACTGTTAAATTACCCAGGTCTTCATGTAGTATGCGGTTGAATATGCTTGGACTCTCACAGTACCCCTGAGGTAGCCTGCAATGCTTGTATCTCTTCCCCCCTAGTGTGAATGCTGTCAGGTATCTGCTTTCTTCTGCCAAGGGGATGAGAAGAATGCATTTTTCAAATCAACTACTGTGAAATGTGATGCCGTTTTCGGGATACTGCACAGTATGGATGCAGGGTTCAGGACCAAAGGGAATTCCTTTTGTATGACGTCATTTAGGGGGTGTAAATCTTGGATCATCATCCAGGCCCCTCCCTTCACTTTTTTGATCGGATAGATACAAGTGTTACATGGGGAGTTTGAGGGCACTATTATTCCCTGCACTAGCAATCCACTTACTGTCTCTTGTATCCCTTCCTCAGCTTCGCGGGACAATGGGTACTGCTTCACTCGGAGCACAATTGCCCCTGGTTTGAGTTTTATTACTACTGGTGTCACTCCATGCAACAAGCCTACGTCATGGGGGCCTGTTGTCCACAAATTGTTTGGCACCAGTCGCATGTCATCATCAAAAAATGGCGGCGGTGCTCCCACCACTGCCATCAACTGGACGGGCACTTGTCTTGTTTGAATTAAAATGTCACAGGGTATTGCTATTTCCATTATTATTTTGCCATCACTCTCTGAATCAGAAAAGAGATCCTCATCAGACAAGTCACGTAGGGCGATATCAGCATTGATGCATAGTACAGTGCGCCATTCACACCAGTCTTTGTCCATTACAATTACTGCAATCCTTTTGGCTGATACTTGCACAGCATGCAGGTCTAAGGATACCACTGAACCTGGTGCTATGTCTGGGCGTACTGTTGGGCGGAAGATGAATTCTGCTGGTATCCTCCACTCTAGCTTTTTTAGCTCAGGTACTACTTGTGCCAGTGTTTTTAATCCTTTGATAAACATTCTTTCGTCCACTGGCATGCCACGTATTTCTGGTGCTGTTGCCGGGCATGTATCACCAGCATTACGCGTAATGGGCATATTCCTGGGGTTGAGCACACTATTCCTCTTTCTGTGAACGATATTGTCATATCGAGCTTGCTGAGAAGATCCCTTCCAAGCAAGTTTATTGGTGATTGCTCATAATAAAGTAAGGGTGTCTTTACCGTTTTACCCCCCACTGTCACATCCAAATCTTCGGTGTAAGGTACTTCAATTACAGCCCCAGAGAACCCCTGCGTTTCTAACTTCCGGTTAGATAGCAGAAACCAGCCTTCACGGATACATGATTTCTCGGCTTCCGAATCCACCATAAATATGAACTTTTTGTCTCCTATCTGCGCCCCTACCAATGGTTCCTCCGCTGCATTGTAGGTGGTAGATAGAACAGGACACGCAAGTGTTCTCTGTGGGCTGTCCTATGCTTGTTGTCTCATTGTCCCCCCCTGGCTGAAGACATTTCCTGAAACTACTGACACACCACTAAAGGGGGCCGGGGCTTGTGCTCCATTGGCACCCGTTGCAAAAGGGTTGCCTGGGGTGTAGTGCATATTGTTGTTGTTTTGTGGGTGATTCTGTGTTCTATAATGGTGCGCTTGTCTTTGCTCTGTGTACCCCTGTTCTTGTTCCCTCTGTTGTCGTCCCATTGGAAGACCGTATGGGCTTCCCGGGAGGGGGTTACCATATTGTTCCATCTCTTGAAATCTGTTGTTCGATCTACTCCTGCACTCTCTAGAAAAGTGCCCCCACCTCCCGCAGTTCCAACAGCTTCCCTGCGCACCTCTGGGACCTTGCCATCCATTTCCTCCGTTTCCCTTGTACCCTTGTCCACCCCCTCTGCAACCCCTGTACCCACCTCGTCCCCCTCGAGGGGCCCAGTCTTGCCACTGCGGACCTCCATTCTGCTCCTGCTCGTTCCACTGTGCTTGCCCTGCTCCTGTCCAATTCGTTGCCATCCTCCCCTGTATTGCTACCAGCCCCTCCTCCTCTTCTCCCTCCCTGCTGTGTGAGAGCGCGGCTACTTCTGCAGCGACCTTCACCAGTTTTGTTTGTACTAACTTTGCCTCGTCTGCCAATCTTTTTTGCGCTATTTCCTTTTCCCTCTCCTTTATTCTTTTACAGTGGTGAACTATTATGCTCTGTATTTCGGGCCACCCTTTCGCTTCAATACCTGCAATTTTGTCAAGTGCTTTTTGTACCTCTTTAGGGAGCCCTCTCTTTATTATAAAGTCAAATAATGAGGTTGACTGATACCAGGGCGTGCCCGTTTCCGCTCTCCACATCTCCTGGACCCGAAAAATGTAATCCATAGCATCCTCTCCATCATTCATCGTACATTGCATGACTGACTGCAAATCTGGGGTGTCTGGAAATGTTTCTCTTAATGCGTCCCACACCCTTGCACGTACTGTGTTAAAAGAGGCACCATCATGGCGATCGCAGTCTAACGTTACCCCCGGGAAGCCCGCCTTTACCCATACTCTGTCAGCCTGATCCCCAACCGCCGATACTAGCAAACTCTTCACATCACCTATTGCTAGTGTTACCCTGGCTGTGTGTTTCTCAAATGCATATATCCACTTGCTTGCCCCTCCTGATAGCGGTGTTAATAGCTTTAACAAATTGGCCTTGTCCATCTGAGCCCAGGGTATGTAATTCGGCCTCCCTCCTCCCATGTCTATTAGTGGGAGCTGTAACTTCCCCTTTGTTGCCTTACCTGTACTTACCTTCATTCCTTTCTTTCCTAGTGGTGCCATTTTCCCCAACCTATTCCTTAGTCGTCCTGCCCATTCTTCTTCCATTGTTCTTCCCGAACATGCACCATCCATCCCCTCATTTCCTCCTCCTATCGGCATACTTAATCTTTCACTTTCCTCTAAATCCTCTTCTATATTGCACAATAGTTCCTCTCTACCTCCTGTGGTCATATTCCCATCATCAGTATGCTCCTCCCTTTCCTCTAGTTCAATTATTCGAGTTGGTTCTTCTTGTATTCTGAACAGTATCTCCCCCTTCTTCCACCCTTCCTCAATTGTTTTATCATGACTCTGTGCTCTTGATGTCAGCTCTGACCGAGCAGCGTTAGCCCCACTATGTTCACATATGCTTTTTATCCCCGAGAGTTCATCTTTTGCTACGGAGAGCCTAGACTCTAAGTCTTCTGTTAGTTTCTCTATATTTACTGTGGGTGTACTTACCTGGTCGCGCTGTCTATGGCTCTCATACGGTGGGGGTGCTGTTGGCCCTCGAGTCGTAGTTACTGTCGTTGGGGGCACATATGTGGGATCACTGTATCCTTCTGCGGGCACTGGTTTATTTAATATTGGGTACAATCTAGTTACCTCTACTGGTGGTTCCCCTTCTTGCGACACCTTGTCGTCTTTCGGTATCAGCAATGGATTATCAGTGGTAGATGGCAAATCTGTACCTAGCTCTCTTTTTTTGGGAGGGTCACTTCTTCAAACAATCTCCATAGATCTAATATTTCTCTCCTATTATGGAACTGCTTCCCCTTGTATTTCAGGTAAATGCATGTTGCTACCATGTCCAGGACACTCTTGTCAAACAATCCTCCTTCTGGCCATATTTGGGGTAACCCCTGCCCCTTTAGTTCTTTAATCCACTGATCGTGATATTTCTTAATATGTTCAGCGTACCCAGGTAGGTTCTTAAAAATATGGGCATGGGGTGTTTCTGCCCCCATGGTGTGTGGTTCTCCTATATATCACTAGGTATATCTATATCTATATATGTATATCTATCTCTTCGTGTAGGGACTTGTGTGTTTCCACCACCTGGGCAATATGGGAGTGGGTGTGCACAGCTTATACTTGGTATAATTTAGGGGACACATACAAAAGCAAACCACCTTTGTACACTACTGATATCTTCAGAACACTTACTCAAAAAATAGTCAGTTTACTGCATCGGGCTCATCCCTGTAAAAATTTCTTCTGGTCACACTTACCATGACCACATCATAATTATGGACGTTTTACCATTTTTACATATTTATCTTGACAAAATATGTTCTGACACACATGATGCATACACACCAATAAGCAACACTCTATTCACAGTTCAACTCGTAATCCTTTTCTTCCCTCCCTAGTTGTCTCTTTCCTTCTCAGTTTGATATACCCTTGTCTTTTTAGTTTGATATAAACTCCTTCTTTTACTTAGGTTATCTTCTGTTTTTTTTTTTCAATACTAACCCTGTTTTTCCCCATAAAGCCAGAGAGAAGAATAGAAAGAATAGCAGTTTCTAATGTATTCACCGTGTCTCCCTTTTTTACCAGACACCTTTATCTTATTTTTCACTTCTTCATATATCCCCAGTACTAGTCAAGATAGCACTATGCGGCGCCGCCTTCTACCCCCTTGCGGAGCTAGGTTCCCGTCTCTTTATCTCTTTTCACCTCTTGATCCTAATGACCATATGCAAAGAAAAAGTATAGAAAGTCTAGAGTAGTTTTTATTATTCCCAGAGTGTCCCCTTTTTTTTTTTTTTTTTTTAGAATAACCTCGTTCCCTGTCCTGTTTTCCTCCCCTGCTCCCTTTATGGTCACTCGCACTTAATACTCATGTGCCCGTCTTGAACCGAGAGTCTCCGAACTGGGTCCGTCCAGTCAGTGTTGCCGTACGCTCAACCGTCAGCCCCGGCAGCCCCGGCTCCGGCGAACGGTACTCAAAGGGGATTTTTCAACCGGGATCCCGTACCCTCTCTCTGTTGAGTGCGCACTTCTGAGCGTACCGGTCGCTGTTGGCGGGCAGCCTACCGGAGCCGGCGCACCGTGCGTATCCCTTTTCGACCGGAGATTTTCGTGCCAAAGGGGACGGTAGGGATATATTTAAGGAAAAATAATCACGCTGTCAGGGTCACCACTGAAGGCGAGCGTCCCCTGTTAGCACGATCCTCCCCACAATGAGAGACACTAATGGACTCTCCCAAGATGGGAATAAGGCTAAGACAAAGTGCGGGTGAGCTTAATGGGAGTTTATATAACTCAAAATAGGACATGCAAAGGACTCTGCAAACTCCGAGAGCGCTCTGTCTGACATTAGCAAAGACAGGCGTATATATTTACAAAATGCATCATAAGAACCTACACACTATAGGGGGCACATGTTCGTGGGGATTGGGTGGCGACGACTAACTATGGGTGCAGCTGTGATGTGGTGCGCCGTGGTTGGTGGACGTCACTGGTTGCCAACGTGGGCCGGGCAGGTCAGCTGGGCTCATCCGGGTGGTGCTGTTGTGCCAGGTGTGGCCAGTGTCATTGATGAACGTCTTCCTTGGCTTTCTGCCCTAAGGCCACGCACACCACATTCATTCAATACCGCAATATTATCTTCCACTGTAAATCCTACAATAGGTTATTCTACAGGTAATGCAACACAGGAGGAATGCACCTAGAGTGGGATCCTTCGTTAATACATCAATACATGGTTACCATCATCCTGTTGGCCGGGTATCATAGATCACGAGGTTGGGTCTCAGGGCAAGGGGTAAGCTGTCCAAGTTATCATGTCTCGTTAGAAGTCATTATGAATGTGTTCCTTTAGTGTTGCTATAATATTGGGTGTCCTAATTTTACAGGGGCCATAAACCTGGGGTGAGCTGGTGGGTCGTGGGGCCTAAGAAAGGGCGCCTTTTGGCCTGCGTTTATGGCCGGGGTTTACTGCTGGGTTGTAAATAATTCAGGTGGCTGGCCGTGGCCATGAGAGCTGCGGGGGGACGTGAATGCTCGAAGCGGCTCCAGCCGAATTGGGGGAGGTGAGGCAGAGCATCCCGGGCCTCTGCCTTTCATCTGGCAGGCTTCACTGGGGAGGGAGGGGAAGTGGCCTTGGATATGCCCACAATGGTATTTTCCTCGTGCGTTTGCAGGTTATACAAAAAGACATAATAATTCATATACAGTACAATACTCATTGAGCTTTTTCTTCAAAGCTTACATGTCTACTTTGTTAGTACATTTACATGGCTATTTCAAAATGTGTTACCTATACCAATGTTGCTATTGTTAACTATATGCTAAGTATTTGACACCCATGACATTTTGTTACACTCTATGCATGCACGATAAGCGAGGTAGTATTAAGGTTGGTGGAGCACGCAGGAACAACTGGCCAATGATACTGATGGCAGTGACACATGGCGAGCTTGAACATTCGAATACATTCTATGCGTTTTCTTACACAATTTACATGAGCTCCCAATGCGGTTGCACTTGTTTTCCTTTGCACTCTAGCAGCATTAGTTCAGTTATGGCATAGGGCCTTGGAATACATTCTTCTCGGAGAAACATATAACATAAAACCCCGGGACACTTCTACCATTTGCGCATAGCTACGGGGATATGGGTATTTCAACCAGAATGCCACATGAACACAGACTCTGCCATCTTCATGGAGGTTACATGTTTTATCAAAAGGTCGTGGAGAAAAGGGTTTTATCACAGGCAGTTTGTATATTGGTATTTAGGGTCTCTACTTTTGCCGGGGGACCATTTTACAGTTCTTTTCCACCCCAGCCCTGTTGGCCGGGTCATACTGTGGACAGTGATACACTGGGGAAGTTGAATGTTACAGCGTTTGTTTCTAGCACTAGCTCATGTCCGCCTGTTCGTGGGAACGGGCTCTCAGCGGATCTGCCAGGGAGCTGTGGCCGCGGGGACAAGTGAGAACTCTCCAAGGGTGGGGACCGCGCTGCGGCGCACAGGGCTCATGCCATTTTGGTTTCACAAAATGGTTTCCAGGGCCTAGCTTAATACAGCACGTTTGGTCAATGTTTCAACCAGTGGTTCACCCGCCACCTGGGCCCTGGTGGCATGGGGGACCCCCGACGAGCCATGGACTCCACAAGGGGGGGGGGGCTACAGAGGAGGGGGGTCTCTTGGACCTATCCTCCCATACAGGTGTTGGGGCATGGTTGCAGCCCAGAGAAACAGAAGAATCTATGTGAGGATTACGTAAAACAAGATAAAATACAGTAGACAAATAACAATGGTCACTAAACTCATTGCCACAAATAGTCAAATGGGTGCACATATCAACAATATCCCTACTGACAAAAATATAGTCTATAGTTGAGAATGAAGTCCCATTGCTACAGGTGAAATAACTGGGCACATCTCCCGGCACACAACTATTAAACAACATAAGGCCCAAACCTTCCAAATTCTTTACCCAGACTTTCCAATATTGTTTTTTCCCTTGAGTCATTTCAGGAAGGTCAGTCACCGACTGAATACCCAGGAAACTAGCATTCAAATCACCCAATTCCACAACTTGGCCCCCTACGTGTCTATCAGTCCATTCGTTGACATAGGTCACAATATATTCTATAAATATTGCAAGATTAGTATGACCAGCATGCCAATAGATGTTAATTAACAATATGTCTAAAGATGAAGAGCGATTCATCCTAATGTGGGTTGCTAAAATCCCAAACATTACTGTGGTTGAACTAATAATGGAAACACATACGGAAATTTGAACCACAGTAATTAAGCCACTAAATGGACAACCAAACGTTCCTTTCTTTGCAGATTGAGAACGTATTGCATACCCATGAAATGCCGGGGATTGCATCCACCACGTTTCTTGGAGTGATACAATAAAATAATGTTTCAGCAATATACCCACATCTGAATATGTTAACAATACAATGTGACCCCTGGTAGTCTGTGAAAGAAGAGTCAATGAAAATCTCCTATTCTGAATATTATGTAAATTGAATGCCTTGACGATTCCTTCTAGCCGTCAAGGCCCTGGGTAGCCAAGACCAGTCCATGTGATTTAGTTTTGGCCTTGGAACACCTTTATCCTGCTGTAACACTCTCAGTTGATCATTCTCTCTTCACAATGCAACTACCATGCCTTTTAGCGAGAGTTGAGAATGATCACCCACTTCCCCCTTACACAAGCGGAGTAATGGTCTTAACATAAAGAAAGGTCAAATCCAAGTGTTCTGATGGCATGGAGTTCATTCATCAACAGATCAGCAAAAGTCTAGATTTGAGGTATACAATTGCACAAGCTGTTCTAAAGTGACCCAAGAAGAAAATCCACTCAATATCCCAAGATGCTATAGCCTGTAGCGAAAATATTGAGCGTAGCAACCTTAAAATATTAGTATGATTAGGAAAGATGGCTGTTCTTAGGAAGGACACTTTCAAAGAGCAGTTGTAGAACCTGAACATGTCCCCCTTTTGGTAAAACCAAGGAGCTATGAGCTACATCTTGCCTATTCCCAAGGGGTATTGCACTAACAAATTCAAAAGCTGAGGATTCCTCTCTGTAGCCAGGCGCCCTAGGCCCTCTTAGAACACTATAGGCATAATTCCTATTAATATACAGGTCCCTATCATCAACATGTTCGTCATATTCCTGAGCTGGAGGCAAATTAGTTATAGGCATTGATGAGGCAAAGGAACACGTTTTAGAAGTAGACATCGAAGCTTTCTGACCCTCAACCAAAGCAAAGGCGGAAGAATGGAAACCAGTGGGTATAGTTGGTAGTTGGGTAAATGTAAGAGCATTATGAGCTACAGGTTTATGGAATGGTGAATTTATTAGGCCATTTAAGGGGTCAGCAACCAAGACTCCATAATGATGATTAATTATGTTTCGACCAGAGTTTGGCACTGCACTTGGCCTCGCCAATAATATGTGGTCCTCAGACAAACCAACACAGACAGTATGAAACAAAGTCACATCCTGACCGATTTAGAAGTGCAGAGACACCTCTGAACCAATTTAGAAGTTCAGGGTCGTTTCTGTACCGAGATAAAAATACTACACCCTATTTTCTTTTAGAACCGGCAGTTTTTGACCAAAGCCAAGGGGTGGGATAATTAAGGCAGTTAACATCTAAATAGAAGTTGCTATAAGGATCCCGGGTGGTAAGATAGATTGAAACCGGGTCTTTGACTGGATATGTGTGGGAATGTGCCTATAAACCAGACTAGGGGGTCATTACGAGTGCGGCAGTAAGGGGTTAACGGCACTGGTAAGGATGCTGGTGCCGTTAACCCCTTACCCCCGCATTACGAGGTCCCTTAGCGGGAGCCGCTAAGGGACCAGGGAGCTAATAACGGGCCCGTTATTAACGGGCCCGTTATTAGCTCCCTCCCCATTCCCATTGAGCCCTATGGGGGCTCGAGTGGGAATGGGGATGGGTATTTTGAATGGGGACTTACCGGGTCCTCCAAGGTTGGAATGACCCGGTAAGTCCCCATTCAAAGAACCCAGACCCGGACACGAGTTTGGAGGCAGCCATGGCGCTAATACCACCATGCCTACCTCCAAACTCGTAATGACCCCCCATATATATATATATAAAAAGGAGAGACAGTGAAAGTAGATCTTAAACAATGTGACGTATCTAAAAGGGCATTGACCACAGAATATACACCCACTTTTTAAATTGCAGATGATGCCCAATGAAAAACATGTTGAACCTGTGAAGAAATTAGTCCATGGAAACATTTGGGGCAAACTCGAAGCTGCTATATGACTAGACACCAGAGGCAGGTATTCTTTCTCACTGATAGTGAACAGTATTTTATGGCACCATGAGCACCAATGTTAAGAGGGTAAAAAATGAATTCCCTCTTTGTTGATTGTTTGTTTGCAGGATTTGATTAGCTGCACTGACCCGAATTGAGGGGAGAGATTGACCCGATCAGGCATTGAAAGATGAGCTAACAGTATGCTCTTTGCTCTATAAACACAAATAGGAGCACTTGATATGTGTTGATGGTCAATGGACAGTTGGATTTGCGAAAGGGAAACACATTTTAATTGTTTTTATGTATGTTTTTTTTAGATAATGATAAAGACTCTGCACAAAGGTGTTTGTGAAGATGTTTACCACTACTTTTTAATGACAGTCCAGTCCTGAGGAAGGCAGGCATCAGTGCTATTGCAGCCCTAGATGTTGCTCGGTCGAAACTAAGATAAGGGAAGTTCTATGTAAAAAACTAGATTAGACAGATGTACCTGTAAACAACATTTGGTTGACAAATTACTGGTTTGGTATGAATTGTGTGATAAATGATTGTATTGTATGAACTTGTAAACATTTTACAGGCACCTAAAAGGATAGGCTGTTTAGATAGCGATTTGTGCAATATAAAAGAAATAACCTAAAAATGCAAATGAATAGAAAGAGTTGAATTGCATTTTTGCACTTTATACTTTTATCATACCTTCTATACATTTTTATGCATTGCTACTTGCCCGAATGCTGGATAAATTTGAAAATATTTTTTAGATTGTTTTGATTTATTATATATTTATTGTTAAATATGTTGTTTATGAAATAATAAAATATGTTATTTTCGCAGACCTTCCTGAACTAATCTTTCTAACCGTGTCTAAGCCCTTTTTTTTAAATAAAAATGAAATATTTGAAGTGATTATTTCGTGAGACGCAACACTTGTCAATTTCATTGTGACCATTCCCCAGATGCCTACGATGCAAGGTGATCCCCACACTTAGTTGACATACTCAATATCAATGACATTTTCAAAGTGGAATTCTCACCATAGGAAATAAATCAGCAGCAGCTTGACTCCGACAGCTCAAACCGAACACCAAATATGAAACACACTGAGCCACACACTGTGCCGCGGTCCGTGCCGGTGTGATGTGTTTATGGAATTGCTCCTCCTTTCTAATTAAAAGTGTAGAGAGACTGCAAACAGTGTAGATGCACCAAAGAGCAAGTGGCTCATGTCGGTACTTCCGAATGAAACGTACTGGGCCTCATTCCAAGTATGCTGGTCCAGAAATAGCATTGCCGGTTCTTCCGTACCGGCACCTTTTTCAAGATCAGCATAGTCTGAGTTAGACCGGCATTGCAAGTGACCTGCCACACCCGTCTACACCGTTGCCGGTAATTGCGGAGAGACGCGGCAGCGTGCCTCAGATACTGGCATGGTGTCAGTAAGTGCACATTCTGGGGTGCACGGACACGCAATCACCGGCATGTACATACCAGTAAAAATGCAAAAACGATGCCGGCAACACTGGCATCACAGACTTGGCATTAAGTGGATTCTGGTGTTTAGAAACATGGCAGAGGTTCACAAAATCAGCAGAGGTGGTCCCAATGGGCTGTGCAACAGAACAAAAGAACCACTCCCTCAGCTCACACCCCTTCCAACACCACAATTCTAGCAATAGCTGTAGCTGTACTGGAGCTGGAGGCCATGCCTGCAGAGCTATTACTTGAAGAGGCATGGAGGCAGAGCATGCCGCGGAGGCACTTGAGGAAAAGGAGGGCTATCATGGGCCATTAAATCCCCAATGTACAGCAGGTAGCAGCCCGCAGGCAGCCACCAATCCCTTGCTTAAGGGCCACATCATTCAACCTCAGCCAAGGTCAGATCCATACCCTGTACCGGCTAGACAGGAACACCATCACCTCAATAGTGGACCTGATCCATGACGACCTGGTCAGCCTGATCAATATCCGCACAGCCATCACCTCCTTGCTGAAGGTAGTGTCTGTGCTACACCTTCTAGCCACAGGCACATGCCAGAACACTATTGGTGAGCTGTATGGCATCTCGCAACCCTGTTTTTCCTGTGTGCTATTCCAGGTGAATGATGCTCTCCTGTGTCACGTACAAGACCACATCAGCCTATCCAGGGCTGCAGACAAGCTAAATGTCACAAAAATAGCCTCCCATGCCCTTGCAGACATGCCTAACGTCATTGGTGGCTTGGATTGCACACATGTGGAGCTGGTGGCCAGGCATGCTGTGGAGGCAGTATACAGCAACAGGAAGCTGTTCCATTCACTGAACGTGCAGATGGTGTGTGATGTCAACCACCTCATCACCCATTGCTGTGTAAGATTCCCCAGCTCAACACATGACCCCATGGTGCTGCGGAACTCCACGCTGCCTCGATACATGGCACTACACAGTGGACAGCATACCTGGCTGCTTGGTGAGTCTAACCAAAAGGCTATGTGCAGTGTTGAATTGGGGGGCTGCCAGTAGACAGCATAGCATACCTGGCTGCTGGGTGAGTCTAACTACAAGGCCATGTGCAGTGTTGAATTGGGGGGAAGTAGACAAAATAGCATACCTTGCTGCTGGGTGAGTATAACTACACAGACATGTGCAGTGTTGAACAATGGCCCAGTATAACACCCATGACCAGTGGATGTGCACACTGCATGCATAATTCCATCATTACTTCTGCTGCAATTCCCAGAAACAATGACAAAACCTCCATGCAAGTGCACAGAGGCTGGATAGGGCGCCGAAAGTGCAAGGCAGATCAAGATTGAGAGCAAGGAACATCATTGCCGACAAATGTAACACAAGTAAACCTCAGACATTGAGGGGGAGATGACCCTACTCAGTGTTGTGAGTACATGAGATGTGCAAGTCTGTGGTGTTACTGAAGGTGCAACAGAGTAGTAGCATGCCATAGTGGAACTCCTTGACAGGCATGTCACCATGTATGCAAAATATCCATTGCACACATGACTACAGCTATCCCGTACAGCGATGCAAGAAAGAACTACATGTACCAGAATGCACCACACCATAGTGACAACGAGAAGCAGAAATACAGTCAAGCAAACCCACAACTCATGTTGCACAACCAGATAATACTGAATCTTCCACCGACAATACACATTTTTAGCCTGATTCATGGAATTAATTGCGTGAAAAACGCAGATTTGCACGCCTTTCTGCCCGAAAATCCCCATACTTCAAACAGGGATTTTCGGGCAGAAAGCCGCGCAAATCTGCATTTTTCACGCAAATAATTCAATGAATCAGGCTGTTTGGCTGCACACAAATTGGACAGGTACACTACAACCACACAATTATACATGCATTTAATTGAAAAGCAAAATGTACCATCGTATGTGGGCATATAGCTGGAATTGATTTGTAGCACATCATTTACATCGATTACATGTGTGTCAGTTGTAGAAGAAGGGACTGAAGTCATGTTGTCTGTGAATGGTCCATGTGAATGCCACTGCAAAGCACCCCCCTCCCCACGCATTATGACAAAGTGCCGTTTTGGTACCCAGAAATTGACTTATGCTAGCTAAACTCAATATTGATTGTGCATGTATGTTCCCTAAAATGAACACTTTACAGCCTGTGCCAATATGAAATGACCAGGAAATTGACATGTACACTTTCTGTTGCTCCCGTGCAGTTGATGCTGGGTATCCCCTGATGCCATGGTTGATGACCCCCATCAGGCAACCCGACAACATCCAGGAGCAGGCATAATATCGTCCCCATGCACGTACTCGCTGCACCATAGAACAGACATTTTGCCTGTTGAAGTCCAGGTTCCACTCAAGCAGCAGATCCGGGGAGGTGGGGGGGGCACTTATGTACAACGCTGAAAAGGTCGGGGAAAATAGTGCTTGCCTATGCCATGTTGCACAACATGTGTATCAGGTGCAAGGTCCCCCTGCACTGAGACATGGACATGCAGCCATCAGAAGCTGAGGAAGACAGTGAGGATGAGCTGGCGATTGCACAATGACGCAATGGCATGGATGGACGTGCTGCACAGGAGGACCTCATACACCACTACTTCTGATCACCTGTCACACACACTGTACAGGACATCTAGCACACTGGGCACTGTACATGAATAAATGCACTCTCACTGAAAGATCAATGTCGAGTCATGATTTCTATTGCAACACCAAAATTATTGTTTGAGAGGAAAATATGTAAATTTGTGGAAAGGCTTAACACACTATACTATTCCACCCAGCTTTACTTCCCAACCCACCCCCAACTATCCCCACAACCCCTCCCCAAATTTCCCTCCCCACACCCGCCCACAAAGAATTGCCACAGCCCACCCCATCCCCAACTTTCCCACCCCGCCCCCACCCCAACTATCCCCACTCCCCACCCCCTCCCCAACTTGTCCTCCCCACACCCACCCCCAAACTATCCACACACCCCATCACCAAAATGTCCATGTGGATGTTATGTCCTGCACAACTATCTACATAGGCAGAGTACGCAGACAGGGCAGCCATGTTGCAATGTACTATTTACGGCCCCTTTTGGGTTGTGGGGTGCAGCCTTCTGCAGGCCGAGACAGCCACTCCGAGCGATGCCTTGGGCTTCTCTGTAGAGAACACCCTGTTGTCGAGCTGGTGGAGGGAGCCGGTGGGATGGCCAGTTGCCTTTGGACCACTAGGGCCTGGACCAACATGGACATTGTCTCTGCCATGTTGGAAATTGCACTATCGCCCTCCCTCACACAGCATGACATCTGCAGGATGGCACTGGTGCATATGGTCAGTGCCTGTGCGCTCCTCCTCGAGCTTGCTTGTAGACTCTCATGCATGAATGGAGCCTTATGCAGGTGCTGCTGGATGAGGGTAGTCATTGATTCCTGCCTTTGTTCCATTCTCAACAGGCGCCCTTCAATGTCCCTGACACTGTGTAGTGGGGGGAATTTGGGGGCTCATTGGGCCCATGGGACTAAAGGCCATGGCCTCCTCATAGCTGTGACTGATTCCATGCTTTCTTCTCCACCATCCTCCCCAGTTTTATCATCTGGGCCCCCTTGCGAACGTCCCTGTGGAAGTGGTGCAGGTGCCTCCTGGTGGAGAGGTGGCTGGGGTGCAGGTGCCTCCTGGTTGGGTTGTGGCTGGGGTTCAGGTGCCTCCTGGTTGGGGGTGCCTGTGGTGCAGTTGCCTACTGGTTGGGGGGTGGCAAGGGTGCGGGTGCCTCCAGGATGGTGGGTGGTTGGTGGGTGGCAGATGTTGTTGCCCTTTCACATCTGCCAGAGGATGCAGTTGAGTCCTGTGGGGACGTGGTTGTGGTCCGTCTGTGGCGTGGCCTGGTGGCCAGGGATTTACTCAGCTGTCCAGCCTCATTGCCATATCATGTGCCTGAGGGGGTCAGAAAGGAAGGGCATCAGTGATGGGTGTGGATTGATGAGCCAGACATAAATGCTAGTTCGTTCTGGTAACAATGCTGTGTCATGGACATGGTGGTGGCCATGTCATGGTGCACTCATGCCTGTGCCGGGGATGCTGTACGGGTGCATGTGTGGTGTGCCAACATGGTGTGTTCAGTGGCTGTTGCATGGTGTACTGGTGGTTTCCCTGTTAGGGTGGTATGGGTGTGCCACACAAGCTGTATGATATGGTGTTGTGGCTGGTTGTGACATGGATGTGTTGCACATGTGACTGCCGCATATGGCACTTAGTGCATTGGTGATGATTTGCGGGATGTGCCGTGGTGGATGGGATGAGTGGGCCACATGTATCATTGATGTGTGCGGCCTACCATTTGCTGGTGATGGAGGTGCTTGAAACTGATGTAACTTTGGGCATGTGCTAGCACGGCAGTGACAACAGAAGTTGGGCTGTGTCAGGAGGATGGGTGTCTGCGGCCAGCAGGTGTATCTTGTGAGGGAGATACAGGGGGCCTGTGTAATGGTCTATGTGAGAGTTGTGTATGGATGTGGTATGGGTGCAAGGTCTATGTGGATGTGTACAACCAGGTTGTAGGGGAGGCACCAGCAGGGCTGTACTGGCGTTGGGCACCACATGCTTGACATGTTTGCCTACACTATTGTTTACAGGCTACAAGGTGTATAATCTGACATTGGGTTTACGGGTACTCACCAGCCTCCTCTGATGTCACAGCTCCAGCCTCCACTCCACCAACTCCCTCAATAGCCTCCATGTGCAGTACGCTACTGCATGTCTCCTCCCATGGCTGCAGGTTGGTGGGAGATGCAGGGCCGCCTCCTGTGCCCATGGTCTGGGCCAAAAGGAGGTTTTGCACCCTGAGACGTAGATCATCCCACCTTTTGTGGCAGTCCTGGACTGTTCAGGGTGTTGTCCCGACTGCTGTGACCTTCCGGGCCACCTCCTCCCTGATTGCCTTCTTACAGACTTGTGCCTACCTTCGTAGGTCGCTGCTGAAAACTTCATCCGCATGCTCAACTAAGGTGTCAGCCAACATGTTCAGTTCAGCCTCGCTGAACTGCAGCTTGCGCCTCTGTGTTGCAGGTACTCTGGCAGACATGGGTCCTGTTAATAATCTGTGTTCGGGATGTGGCTGTCACTCCTGTGCACAGAGGCTTGCAATGGATTGTGTATTGTTAATAGCCTCCGGTCCATTTTCTGTTCCGGCGATCACGTTATTTTTCGGTCACAGTAATAACAGCACTGTTGTTACCGGTGCCAGTGAGTCCAGTAGCGTGGAGCCGGATTCTGAGTCACCAGCACCGAGGTGCCGGTGTGATTTTTTTTGGGGGGGCTTTGTGGTATTACCCGCATGCCGGTGCTAACACTTCCAGCATGCGATAATGCACGTGCACTCTAACACAGAATCAACCATTCATTGCGGCAGCAGTGCTTCACAGACACAGTAGAACTGGCATGCCAGTAATTGTTATTTTTTACCAGCAGACTTGTAATGAGGCCCACTGAGCCACACACCGCGCTCCGCCGCTGAAGTGTGTTTATGGAATTGCTCTTCCTTTCTGATGAAAAGTGTAGAGAGACTGCAGACAGCATAGATGCTGCATAGAACAAGTGGTTCCTGTCTGTACTGGCAAACAAAACACACTGAGTCACACACCACGCCTAAGCTCGATGCTGCTGTGGTGTGTTTATGAAATTGCACCTCCTTTCTGATGAAAAGTGTAAAGAGACTTCAAACAGCATAGATGTTCCAGAGACCAAGTGGCTCCTGCCAGTATTGGCAAATAAAGCACAGTGACCCACACACCGTCTTCTTTCTTTAATACCTTCATTATTATAGCATTGTCCACAAGGGTGGCACGATGGTGTTGACCAAAAAGTGCAAAAAAGGCGAGAAACCCACTCAAGTATGAGCAGTCTTATTATAGGTGAATTCCACAGCACCAAAGGATAAACCCAAGTGTTGTGACTGGGTTTGCCTGGTTCTCTTTCCCTGTTCTTCCTCTTTGCAGTTGCTCCAGAACCTCTATGATGTCTTAGTACAGCTGCTTGGGATGGGATGTTCCTCCCAATGCGTTCATGCTTGTGGTCCATACTGTTGGGTCTCTTTGGCACAGTCCTCGGTTACCTCAGCGGCGATGACATCTTCCACACCCTCTGTCACTCGCTCCCGTTCCACGTCCTTCTTCCCTCTTGACCTTGTCCTCTCTGGTATCGTTTGCTGCCTTTCAGTCTGAGCTCCCTTCCCTTCAACCCAGACAACGATGGCACTTCCTGTTGCTGAACCCCTTCTCCATCTGTCCTTGGTGGGCCGTGTCTGGAGACTGTTCTTCAGACCATCTTTGTGTCCATTCACGGGATTGGCTCAGTGCTCCATCTCTTTGGCATCCTGTTGAGCAGCCCTACTCTTGTGTTTCTCGTTTCTGTTTTCCTCATCCTTTGTGCTGGCGGCTGTGCCACTTGGGTGCCGTTGTTGTGGGCTATTTTGTTGAAGACTGGGGGAGGTTTTTCCCAATGCACCCCAGTGCACATACTGTGCAGTCGTGAGTTGTAGTCGTATTGACGGTTGATGTTATCGTATGGTCCTGATTTCCGGTCATGTTGACAATCCAAGGGTTCATCGTAGATTGAGGTGTCATGGACTGCCTTTTCGTCACCTGAGAATATCGCAGTTGGAGCACAGGCTGCCTGCGTATTAGGACATATGCTGGCCACTTTAGTGATGGCTGGAGTCTCTGCGGTGCTGATGTCGGCCTGGTGCTTGCTGCTTGGCTGGTTGTCCAGTTCAGGCCCCTGACAACCCATTGTCATTGTGGTGGCTGTTGATGACTCTAGCCTGGTAGATCTGCTAGCACTTCTTTAGGCCGGTGGTGTTGTTGATGCACCTGCCTGTGCTGCACGTGTCCTTCTTGGTAGCCGGGGCCCATCCTTGACTTGTGCTCCTCCTCTGGGAGCTGCTTATCAGCCCCAGTGGTTGTGCTGGGTACGGAGGATACTGTGGTCCAGGTTCCAGCTGGGAGGACCCATTGTTTGTTTGCACCTTCCTTGCAGTCTACTGTCTGTATTTTGTCTGTTGTTTTGAGTATTGAGTGCCCCCTCCTCTCCCTTTGCAGTCCTTGAGGAGCCTCCAGCATTGAGGCATGGTGCCTCCATGCCAGTACCTTATTCTGTTGTGGTTGCTTGTCCTCAGTGAGTGGGGTGTTACCCCTGTTAGGGGGTACCTGTTGGGAAACTGCGGTCTTGATGTGGTCCGCTAGTGTGTGGGGTGCTCTGGTCTTCCGGGTGGTGGTCTTGTTTTGACCTTCCCCGGACAGCATCATTTTACACACTCGGAAGGGGTAGCTTTGGTCGCAGTCAAATTTAGGAGTGCTGCTTCTGCAGTCCAGCCTCTTCCCGGAGGTGTCAGGGGGACGCTTGTTGTTCATCCCTCCTTCCCCCATTGGTCTGGGCGTGCTGAAGTGTCTGGTGATGCTCCTCAAATAACTCTCATGTTTATTTTGATGGGCTTCTGTTCTTGTCTTGGGCCTTGTCTTTTCAACGTCGCTCGGTAATGATGGTACTTCACCAGGCGGTGGCAGGCTTGGGTTTGGATGTGGTGCCCCCTTTGTCCACTCTCTCGACTGGGCATGTCTGATTTGTGGCTGGTCATTCCATGTATTGAGTGTGCCTGTGCGGAGTCTTGCCCCCCACTCTCTTTTCTTCCACGTGGTGCCATTGTCTGTTCTGTCTCTGGATTGTTGCGTTTGTGGGTGCTCTTGCTTGTGCTGCTTTGTTGGTGTGGATGAGCTTCCTTAAAAGCCCTTGTCTTGCTGGTCTTGATGGCTTGATTGTGGGGGTCCCTGTGTGTGGCTGCCTCATGCTACGCCTCCGGTCGCCTTGCTGGGTATGCATGTTTGTGTCCTGCGAACATTCGTTCCTGGCCTGTGCTCTGGTTCCTGGGTGGTGGCTCACTTTGTACGTTGACCCTCCTTTACTTTCCAGTTAGCGCTGGGCATTGCCTCTTCTGTGTCAGCTGCTACACTGCGTTGTGTCTTTCTCACCTGGCACGTCATCCCAGCGGCCTCTGTCCGCTTCTCCTGCCCCGATCAGTCTCCTCCTTCACCAGATCTCTCCTTCCCTTCTACGGCATCCTGTGGATCCTCCTCATCCTTAGGTACACTTTCAACCAGCAGTCCTGGTTCTGCCTTCTCCTACTCCCAGTACCTCATCCGGCCCTCTAATTAGGCATATTCTTCCCTGGGCCCCTACTTGGGTGATCTCTCCTGTGGCCCCCTCCTTGGGCAGTCCCTGTCTGCGGTGCACATTTGTGTATTTGTGCTTCGCCCCTTCTATTCCTGTGTGCCTCCTTGGCGTCATCATTTTAGTTTCCTCTGTAGGTCATATTCTGCTGCTGGATGTTTGTTCTCTGTTTTTTGTTACTGTACTTCCTTTCATTTGTGCTTTCAATTGGCGTTGTACTCCTTTGTTTCCTTTGCAGGTCGTTTAATGTGCTGGACTTTGTGTATTTTGGTTTGCTTATTTCCGTGTGTGCGCTACTTTGGCATTGTAATCCTTTCTCTGCACTCTGTTGTATGTGCCTCACACAGTCCCTTGCTCAGGCATCTTCCCTTGGTGTCACCGTGGCATGGCCCTTTCCCCCGCGTTTTTTTGTGTGCGTGCGGTATCTCGGTGCCTCTCCCCTCAACCTTATCTTGCCTGATGCAGCATGTGCCGGCAGCATCCCTCGCCTCGAGCACGTCCTTCACCAGTAGGAGTCTGCATTAGCGCACAGCTGATGTGTCACAAGGTGTGCACTCTCCTTGTGTTCCTCTGCTCGGCTGTGAGAGTGAGAGGACACACCCCTCCGCTACATGCAGAAATCCGCTGGCTGGATGTGCAGTGTTCTGGTCCTCCTCCCCTCTCACGGGGCGCCCGTCCCTCTTTCTTTGCACCCGGCAATATTGCAGATACCTTGGCCACGGGCACTGTACTTTTGTACACACATGGACACTTCCCTTCATAGCCAGTTGTGACTGGGTTTGCCTGGCTCTCTCAGTGGAGTCCCAATCTTCTCGCCCTTGCACACTATGCATATAACATGCAGAGACAAGGGAATCTATGACCTATTTTTATTCCCTCTATAGGTTTCTGCCTGGGCTCTCCTGGCACCTCCTCTTCCTACCTTCCTCCCCCTGTGTCCTTTGGTTCCCTTCCTCTTCCCTTAAGGTGGCTATCCCTTTAATGTGGGCTGGCCACGTTGCATGTCACAACACCAAGTATCTTCCTGTTGTATGGAGAGACAAAAAATATATAGCTGAAGAGTCTGATTTACACTTTCAATCTGCTTGGTGGTATATGGGTGGTAAGCAGATGAAACATGGCATATATGCCCATTAGATTTGTCACAGCCCATCAAAAACGAAAGTAAACTTTGAACCCATAACCAAAACAGCAATCAAGGACAATGAAAACAAAGACCCTTAGTTCTTGCCAGGAAACAATGATGAGATACATGAGTTGTGAGAAAACAGGGGTTTAATACAATTAGAAAAGAAGACTGAAGCTCTTGTCACCCCCCTATTTAAAGTATTTAAACACAAAAAACACAAAATTGGAATACATGTGGGCATAATCTAAACATTATTTGTAATTATATTCCAAGCATCCTATTGGCTCCTACCTATATAAAACTTAAGTCAGCAGAAATTGACCAATTCTAGTTGGTTAGTATACTTCCCTATTTGTAATTGGTTAGTACGTGTGTCCCTATTTCTCATTGTTTAGTACAACCTCTGAATTCAAATGTGCAACCCACCACAGATGCTCGATGTAAGCAGTCAGTGAGAGAACAAAACCTACCCCCTACCGTCCCATAGGAGCTTGTCCTTGCTGCCATCATGTCTGTGCCTGAGCATGCCAAGGATGCAAACCATCAACACCATCAAACCATCAACACCATCAAACCATCAGCACATTGTGCACTACTATTATTCTATTGTATAGTTGAGTTTCTGGTGAAAGATTTTCGTGAGAAATGCAACCACAGCCTAGCTCTTAAAAAATTACTCATATTTGTTCTTTCTGCATCCAGCCGCGAACATGGCAACCAATAAAGATTCTCTTGGATTGCTGTAGGAATAAGATCAAATTCAGTAAATTGCAAGACAATGGTGTGCACTAGGCCTCAACTGGGCCTAAATTATATCTGATGACCACAAAGCCTGAAAAGACAAGGAAACATGGTGTAAATGCAATTCACTACTCAAGCCTAAACCTAATGTAATAAAATGGCAAGTATGCAATACATTTGGTCATCAGGCCTGAACCTAGTGTAATTTGAAAGGCAAAGGTGCTCAATTTAATACTGCTCAAACAACTTGTACTTCCTTTTACGTTTGTGATGTTGCACCTACATGTTTACTTTCCCCCTCTAGTTAATTAACTACAACAGCTTGCTCTTTCATCTTATCAAACAAAGGAGTTTTCGGTACTCATACTATCTTAACGTTTCGTAAATCCCCTTTGTATTCTTCTGAGCTGCAGGGCAGAAACCAACAACCTGCATCCCCAGTAGGGTTGACATATGTTAAAAAAGTGTCTTCTCTGGATCATTAGGCCAATCAAAAATTGTTCCTGGTGGGCCCATTGGGTGACATATTTCTACCATCCAAGACCTGTCCTTGCAATTCTTTGTCTTGTTTGGGTATGAGCATTCTTCAAAAGAGGAGTGTCGTCAACAGCTTTTAGTATGAGATACATCATGGGCATCTCAGAGGTAGTTGACCAGTGCAAAAAAGAACCAATAGCAGAATAATGAAAAGAAACAGTGTCATAGCCAGAACTGGGGCTCTGCTGATCGCTTTCTTAAGCATCTGAAATTATGTGATCAGCTGGCCTGTCCAGGCAATGGGCCCATTTGCTTTCTGTACTTCGTTTAGTCCTTGGAGTGGGGGTTAGGTATATGTTGAATAGTCGAATATCCATGACCGAAAATAGTTACATAACTCTAAAAAGTTTTGCATCTGTTTGACTATGGTGTGTTCTGTACAGCCCTGTCTGGAGTTACTTTCCTGCCTGGCGATAATATTATCTGCCCGAGGTACACAACTTATTGCTCACAATAGTGCAGTTTATTATTGTCCACTTTGTAACTCTTCTCTGCAAATAAAGTCAAGAGTTTTACGGAATACTGGCCTTTGTCTGCTTCCTTTGAGATGGGGTATTGTTTCACTCAGGGTAAAACTGTTCCTGATTTCTGTTTAATTTGAACCACCCCTATGCTTTGTAGCAGGCCTACATCATATGGGCCACTGGTTCACAGCTGAAAGAGCACATTGTCTAAATCTGCCTGTAAAGGTGACAATGCTGTGTTGGTAAGAGGTAGAGTGTGCAGTACATCTCTGTGTTCCACTAATACCTGGCAGGGTATGGAGAGTTTACATATCAACTGCCACTCTTCTACGGACACATCCCTCAATTGCTGTGTTGGGTGAATGCATAAAACCGGGGGTGTGGGCGGAAAGCGTGCCGATATCTTGTGACATTGTAATTAAAGGGCATTACTGCTCTGTTCTTACATTCCCATGCAAAAGGACCTATTTTCTCTGAGGACCAACACTGCTGCCCCATTTGAGGGCTCACGCCCCAAAATTCACACCCTCTGCCCCACTGGAAATTTCCTATTCCTCTCTGAAAACTTCCAATTTCCCTCCAAACATCTTGGGTTCCCTCTGGTCAACCTTGCGGGGGGCCTTGATCCTTTTGCCTTCCCAGCACATTGGTTATCAGCGCCCCTTCCACACTCATGTTCGCTAACTTTGTCTGCACCAACTTTGTGTCTGCCCACTGTGCTTGCTCTGTCCAGTACTCATTCTTTTCCTGTTTCTGTCGACAATAATGTATTATGTGTGCCTTTATTTCCTGCCACTGTTTTTCGTCTAACCGAACAACCTTGTTTAAATCTGCCTGTATATCTACGTGGAGTGCCCTGAACAGCATGTGGTAAAAAAAATATATATAATAATATTCTTGCCCCAAGTCTCCCCTGTCTCTGTTGGCTACATTTCTTGTATCTGCTGTATATAAGTAGTGGGGTCTTCATCTACCTTCAATTTACATATCAGGTCTATCAGGGTACTTGTCCCTCAATACTTTCCACATGTGCGTTCAGCAGTTGTTAAATGGGGTGCCATCATGATTGGTGTTATTTAATGTTACTCTCGGATACACCAACCTTTTTTCCACAGCCCAACCACTTGTTGCCCTAGTAGGGAGGCAAACATACTTTTCATGTCTCCCACAGCTAAGGTGAGGCCCGTGGTATGTTTCCTGAGGGAATAAATACACTTGCCTGTTCCCGTGGTAGGGGAGGGCAAGGTGTTCAGTAAGCTTTGCTGATCTACATGAGTCTAGGGCACATAATGCGTTCCCCCCTGTCCCTTCTGGATCACTGGTAACTCTGTTGCATGCAGTTTGGGTCAGTGACCTGAACCCTTTTCTTGGTTTTAGCTATGGCCATCTGACCAGGTAGTGGTTGGAGCCTTCTCTTGTAGGGTGTTACCTCCTCTCTCTCTGATTTCCACACAGTCTTATTGTCCTCTTCCTGTTGCCTAAAACCCCTGTCCCTGTACTTATTAGTATCCACATCCTGTGATGCCTCGCTTGTGCTACTCTACACACACACTACCCATATCATGTAGGGACGTCTGAGAGGTCAAGACTTGGAGGTCATCAAACTCTTTACTATCAAACTTAAGGTGAATGTTTCCTGTCCTCCATTCATCAGCATCTATAGGTACACACAGCACCTCCTGTTGTCCCTTTTGCCAGCTTTTATTCCCCACTGCTTTTGATAGCTTCCTCTTCGCCTTTTGTATTATCTCCTGTGGCTGCCAGCAAACCGTATCTTTAATGTCTGTAACCCATGAATCTCAGGTTGCTATCCCCCAATTTCCCTAACATTGCTTTCCCCCCTCAGCTGGGGGAGACAATGCAGGGCTGGTACATCCTACAGCAGGTCATAGGCGGTAGGAACCATATGGGGGTGGCAGGACACTTACTTGTGGCAGTGGCGGGTATTTGCATGTTTAACCACTCGGGTGAAACTCTTCCCACCAGTGCCAGAGGCGATCTTTTCTTCTACAAACATTACTTTAGAATACCTTGTCGATTCCTCAACTGCTTCCCTTATAAATACATAACACATTTTTGTAAATATGTTCCAATAAACATTTATCATAAGTTCCTTTTTCGGACCATGGTGTAAACATCTCCCCTATTGCTCCTTGCACCCACTCTTTGTGGTACTTCAAACATTTCCCGTATACTGCAGGAGCGCTTTACACATATGCTCCAATGGTTTCTTCAACTTACCACAAAACTCTATCAACAATTGCCTGTGGCCAGACCTTCTACTAAAATGTCAAGAGTTTCTATCTTTTTTTTATTTTAATTTTTTTAATATTTTTTTATTGTGTCTTGGTTCATACAAAAAGTGTAAAAAATGTCACTTATTACATAGAAAAGAAAAAATATAAAACATTTCATCATTCTACACATCACAGTATAAATAAATCATTTTACATCATTAAATCAATTAATCATTAAAATTGTCACATATTATTAGATCATGTAAATTTGTGGTAATGGAAAAAGCAATGGCGGTAAGGGTATACCGGAACCGTTTACCGCTCCGGCCTATTATGAGTAGACATCCCGGTATCAACACCACGGCTGAGACCGTGCCCCCCGTACCGGCATGTGCGCGGGCACACGCCCCTTCGGGCCGGCAATACCGGGATGCCGCTAACAGGAGGACATTACAAGTCACATGGACATGCACCTACCGGCATCTTGAAGGCGTTAATTAGGGATACCGCGATGCCGGCATCACCGGCATTGCGGAGCACACCTTAAAAGCAAACTGCTGTGTATCAAAATGCCACAGGTGCACACAATCAGCACAGGTGTAGGCAATGGAGCCTGGCCAAGCAAAAAAGGAGCACACCCACACACCACACACCTTCCTACACCAAAATGATCACACCTACTGGTGCAAATTCGTGGCTGGAGGACATGCCTGCATTGCTACTCCATGACCAACAACTACAACCTGCACATCAGAGGAGACGCAGAAGGAGAAGGAGGGTGAGACAGGAATAGCAAGTTCCACCAGTGCAGCCATCGGTTCCATGTAGGCATCCACCAATTCCTCTCATCAGGGCCAGTTCTTACAACCTAACCCCTGTCCAGATCCACACCCAGTACCACCAGGACCGTGACACCATCACCTCCATTGTGGACATGAAACACAATGACATGGTCAGCCTGATTGAAATCCGCACCACCAGCCCCCCTCCACTGAAGGTAGTAACTGTGCTCCATTTCCAGGCCATAGGCACCTACCAGCACACAGTGGGTCAGCTGCATGGCATATCACAAACCTGTATAAACGCATGCTGAACCAAGTGCTGGATGCCGTCCCGAAGCACGCAAGGGACTACATATCCCTAGCACGCACTGGCCAGGAGGTGAATGATACAAAACTGGGCTTCCAAGCACTGTCAGGCATGTCACATCGAATCGGTGCCCTTGACTGCACCCATGTGGAATTGGTGACCCCACATGCCATGGAGGTGCTGTATCGCATTCGTAAGCCATACAAGCCCATGAAAGTGCAGATGGCATGTGACTCCAGCAATTTCATCGCACTTTGCCAAGGTGCTGTGGAACTATTCCCCACCCCGCCACATGGAGCAACAGGCTGCACAACGTGCCTGGCTGCTGGGTGAGTCTGCACACAGGCCCATGGCAGTGTGTGGCTTGGGGGTGAGATGCATACTCCACCTGGGTGAGAATGGGATGGTGACTGGACACTGCCCATACTGCAAAACACTCTTCCCTAAACATCCCAACCTAAACATGACACTGAAAATGTCAACCCACTCACCCTTGCGGCACTATATGCCAATATGTCAGACTTGCAAGCAGCCTACACCACTCACATGTGACCACGTCATGGTCCCTCTCACTCCATCTTGTTGCGTGGTTAGTCCAATATGAAGGCCCCTCAGTCCTGTAAGTCACAATTGCCCTACACCATGTTGTCGCCAAGTAGTGAACAGGCCAGATAGTTGCGCATATATGTAGCCAGTGACTAACAACTGTGATATCCTGCGTACCAACAAAAACAACGTACAGCCTTAGTACAGATGTCATGGAGGACATACCCCCACTCATACACTATTGTGCTGCCATGCAGGTGATGCTGGCTATCCCCTGATTCCGTGGCTCCTCACTCCTGTCAGGAATCTGCAGCACAGGCACGAAGAGGACTACTATCGGGATCATTCCTGTACCCGTGTTGTGATTGAGCAGACCATTGGCCTGTTGAAGTTGTGGCTCTGCTGCCTCAGCAGGCCTTTTGGCACACTCCTCTATGGGCCATGAGAGGCTGGATGAGATCATCATGGTCTGTGCCATGCGTCACAACATGTGCATCTAGCGGAATGTACCTCTGTCACCTGACATTGACCGGCAAGCGCCGGGTGTGGATGAGGATGAGGAGGGAGTAGATGTCATATGATGGCCAGGGCGCCTAGCACCAGATGGAAGTGCAGTGCACCAATCAGTGCTTGACAATTTCTCATGAGAGACAGGGATGCAGAGGGTGAAATGGTGGCTGTACTCTGGGCACTGGGATCATGTGCATATGGACACAGGGTGTGATGGTAGATGGACACTGTACACTCTAATGCATTGAATGGACACACGCCAAATAACCAATGTCCACTCGTGATTTCTTTTTTGAACACAACGGTTGTATTGAACAGTATATTTCGGCATAGTGAATTGGCTCTCCACCACAATGCTGATATCCCCTCGCATATCAGCCTGGTATTTGTCTCCATGGCCCCTGTCATGGCCGCAGTGTTGTCACATGCCTCCTGTCTTGTCAAGGCACCATCGGCAACATATAGCTTGACGAGCCCTGTGAGCTCCTGCTGCCACCCCTCCATTCGGGCCATGTTCCCTCTATGTCCCGAATGGCTGTGGAGGTGGACAGGACAACTGCAGAGTGGCCCAATGTAGGTCTCTCCTCTAGGGGCTCCAGGCCTCTTGGATCGCCTCTCCTCCTGACTGGTGCAGAGGGGTGCTATCTGGGGTGCTCAGTGGGGTGTGCTGGGGGTTTGCTGGGGGCTTGGTGCATGTGCACCATCCCTGGACAGGTTGTCGTCCTCAGGCAAGCATTCCTCAACCTGGCACTGTCCGTTGTCTCCACTCTGGGGCGCTGAGGCAGCTGCTTCCCCTATGGAGCTGTTTGCGGCTGACTGAGTCCTGTCTGCCACTGCCTCCGGATCAGTGGATACCTCCTGTGTTCCTTCTAGTGGTTTTGCAGCAGTTGTTTGCCGCCCCTGTGCCTTGGTATGTTGTATTGGTTTTGGTTTGGGTGGCAGTTGTTGCTTGGTAGTAGCCTTTGATGTGGATGGCCTGGTGCCGTCATCCCTGGCCCTGTCCTTTTTGGTGGTGTCCTGGCCTGTGCCGCAGTATCCTCACCATCGCTGTCGGCATCTGTGCCTGTGGGGGACTGTTAGGAAAGCTTTCTTAATTGTGGGTAATTTTCCTTACATGTGGCAACCCCTAAACTTTTTACTGTTGTTTTCACCATGATCTAGACTTTGACAGAGAAGTGCAGCTTTCTGCCGCACTCCTCTGGGCTTTCGCTCCATTCTTACGGGGAAACTGACATGCCCTTAAGACAGTCAGTACCGGGAAACGTTGTTTTCCGTAGTTCTTTTATCATGTTGCAGCTTTCGCGTAACATGACACAAGAGGGCACTGTAAGCTAAGTTACTGCTCTCTTGGGTCTCTAGTCTTCTACAGGCCCTAGACACTCTTTGCATTGTTAACGAACGGTGCAAGTGAATCACGGACGGGACTGGTGGCATCGATTGTTTCTTTGTGTTTTGAGCTCCTTTTGGCTGTTTACGCGCTTTTCTCGCGCTAAGCCCAAAATGGTGGCCTGGCTTCCAATATGGTCAGACCACGAGACTCTTTGTCCTGTCCGCTGACCGTCTTGCCCCTTCACCTTCGCCAGGTCGAGCCGACCCGGGGCCTTCCTTATTTGGGCATGTACTTTCCCACGAAACACAGATGCTTTCGCGGGCTTCTACTGGCCTTGTGTGTGCCTCCAGCATGTGGGCTGGGATGTCTGGTCCCAATACACATCCTGGGTGCCAGAGAGTTTAGTGTGTCGTGAATGCCTGGGACCACCGTGGTCCGTGATAGGTCCACGTATGGTGTGATGTTTTGTGAGCAGATCCCCCATTGGGTCCCCTCCGTTTTGGCGCGAAGGGAACCGTGTGTAAGAGGAGGCTGGAAACACAACTACCATGTCGATCTCCTTAGTTCTCACGAACGAAGGAATACAGGAGCCAAGTATCCTGCAACTACGAGGCTGAACCGAGGAATCGCTGGGGACCCACTGAAGGACTGCTCCTCTGCACTGCTGTCGCTTTGTCAAACCCTTTCTACCTCTGATCGAACGAGAAGGCATGTACTGGTACTTCGACCCTTTGGAATAGTGGGAACAACTATTCTCGGCATCTTCACCATCTCCTGCACGTAAGCCTTCAGAAGTGTCTCTGGGCCATCCAGTGGACTGACCAGCCTACCCAGGAGTCTTGCTCTGTAACCGCCGTCAGGTTGCTGATGTATTACGAGTCCTTGCCACTCTCACACGATTCGTACGCTTGGCATTCCCAGGTCTGAAGTGAGCAGTGTACATTGGGCTGAAATACACACGGCCACTCCGTTGCCCTGCTGTGGTAACAAACTGTGTGGATTCACTGTGTTTGGGACATCCTCAACTCTACCTTTTGCTGCTGCGGAATCTACACGACGCCGAGAGGTCCCCTGCTCGTATCTGAACCTCCCAGCACTGAAACTGATGCAGAGAAGCCTGGGTCTGCCTGCATCGGGGACCGGTGAATAGCATCGCTAGGAACTGGTCGCCAGGGTCGGACTGGCCCTTTCGGTCTTTCGGCCCGTGGCCGAACGACTTTGGGGTCCCCTGGGGCCGGTTTTCCGGCAGCCACCTCTGGGCCATTTTTTTTTTGTAAAAAAAAAAAAAAAAAAAATTCAATTTTTTTTTTTTTTTTATTGGCAGGCCCCCGGGCCCGGCCTCAGTGCTTAATTTGTGCCGGTGGTTGCCGGTCCCCGACACGAAGTGTTTTTTCGGCACCGGCACTCCCCTCTGCAGCTGCCCTTAATCACGGCTTGCTGCGGAGATAGAGAATGCACTCATCAAAGAAAGTTAACAATTAAGTGTTAACTTTCTGTGATGAATGAGGCTCTGCTGTCAGTGCTCCAGCCACCTGCCGGGCCCGGCAGGCCGGCGTGGCGCCAGTCAGGAGGCAGCCTGAGCCCAGCTCAGGCAGAGCGCTCTCTCTCTCCAAAACAAATTGTTGTGGGTGTGGGTGGGGGTGGGCCGCGTGAACTGCGAGTGCCGCCTTGCTCCCAGTGGCTCTTTTTTTTACAGTGCAGGATGGGTCTTTGATGGCAGGCACCAAAGCCTGCAAGGGTCAAGAAAAGCAAAGCGCCCAAAATCAAAGAGGAGGCCGGTGTCCTCGGGTTGACGAGTGAAAACTTTGCGAGGGCCCTGAAAGAAAACAAGTACCTGCTGCTTGTGAAGTTCTGTGAGTACCACCACTGCCTACTGCTTAGCGTGTTTTGTTTCGAGTTCACAAGGACAGAGGCTGTACTGAGATACTCCTACAGTGATACGTGAATAGAAAAATCTTCCTGTGCCGTTTTGTAAATGTTAAATTAATATCCTTCAAATGATCACAATACATGTTTCAGATGGCCTAATGTTATCTTGCATTTATTATGAAATCCTAAAGTTGGGAATGCAGACACGGTATTGAACGTATTACAGGGCACGTTTCCTATTGAAATTGTAGTTTTACAATGTTTGGTTCATCTGAAATACAAATGCGTGGAATGGATTCTGAAAGTGTATAACATTAATACGCAGTTTGTCGATCGTGAGTAAGAGAAGCCTTTTTCTGCAGTGTCTCCGGTTTCACATGACCTTGCCTTGACGTTAGACAGTAACACCGGGCGACGTATGGTCTCATTTGAGCAATGGCGCTATCTCGCACCTGGCTCTGTTTGCAGGCTATGCTGGAAAGCATTTACCATTTAGCGTCGGCAAGCGGCCACCAGCTCCAAAGTGTTTTCTCGTGGCAACACGTACGTGTAAAGTAAACATAGGTGATAAGCACATGTCTGGGCTGCTATGCAATTATTAACTGCAGAGCACAATTCTAGGTCACAATCAATTGACCTGCCATCAGCGTGCTTATAACTTTAGAGTGCACTTTCACCCGTGCATCAGTGAACGTTAAAGGCACTGATAGGCCTGTTTCCTTTTTACGGCTTAAGACTAGCAGCCCGCTCCTGCTTAACAGAACAGTTTATCTCAGACTGACTGGAAAAAAATAGTTTTGCATGCAGCCTGACAGATCGTGTTATAATCCTTTCACCAGCCCGCCCAAAAGCTTCCTGCCACCTGGAAAAGGAACACTTCCCTTTGAAGTTCGTAAAATAAGCCCAGAATCCAAAGGACAACTTTATTTTTCCCACAGCGTTTGTACAGATAAGCCTTTCTCCGCTTGTTGCACTCTTTAAATTCTTAACTGTCTGACAATGTTTGCGAGCAACGGGTTTGTGTGCATCTTAACTGGTATGTGTTTTTAAAATTTAACTTTTTGTGCAACTTTCATGCAGAGTCCGAGGCGTCAGATTAAATATTCTGAAACATGCTCTGAGAGCATGTTTCAGAATATTTAATGTGATGCCTCGGAAAAATGCTTCGATGAATACAGATACATGGAATCATTGGCAATCACTAATTACTGCTAATAACTAACACTTTCTTTGGTCATCATTTACTGTGGTGCGTGTCTTTTGTGAACTTTTCTCAAAACATATTGTGTAGTAAAGCCGAGAGTACATACACACTGGTCACTTCACCTGCCCATGGTAAAACATGACTTTTTTTCTGTGGGGAGGGGTTGCAACTGGGGGAAAAGATGAGAGAAAAAGTGTCAGTACTGAAAAGTCAGTTGAGCTGGGAGCAGCCTCGGACTGGCCTGTAGGACAATAGGCCCAGGGCCAACCAAAAACACAAAATGCTGGTGTGGGACCTTTTTTTGGCCAAAGTGGGACCCTTATTGGCCCATGTGGGCCAGTTTGATGAGTTAATTCACACTGCGACTAGTAGTTTTGACCAGTGTTGCTGAATAAATATTCTTTAAAATATACAATTTGCATGTCACTTTATCAAAAAAGCTCCCCCCGGGTACTATTCAAACAGTATCACAAAAGGAATGAAAAGCCATTTGCAAGTGCGGGCCACTTTTTCTTTGGTGCCTGAGACAATTGCATGGCCCAGTCTGACCCCGGTTGATAGCTAGCCTTTGTTGCTGACTGTGGGCAGTTCGGAAGCACCCCACAGTGTCTTTGTCGAGGGCATAGGGGCATTGGTATCCCGAAAGGGGCCAGGGATAGGCGGTGATGTGTAAGTTGGCTGTAGAGGCGCTGTCTGGAGGGAGGGGTCTGATGTTACTCTGTGAGATGCAGTAGTTGTTCTTCGAAGAGTGTGATTGGACGTGAATTGTTGGGGCACACAATTAAAATAGGGTGCCAAGAGCAAAAACCACTGGCACATCCATTACACCAGGGCAACAAATTCATACAAGCCCACAGAACTGTATGCAAAGTAATGTTATTTTATGAGTTGTGTTGTAATGTAACAGACACATGAAGCCTCCATACGTAGCATTTTCTGACCTCTCCCTAAACCTCATTCCGGTTTCCCTACCCACCTCCCCATCTATCCAACCATCGTCACCCCCACCCTCCTTCCCTGCTGGGGTTGCGGAGCCCTGTATAAGCATTGACTTGCAGCAGGTCCCAAAACCGCAGTGGGGGTGGTTGGTTCATGCCACTCCTGTGCCTCGGAGCTGTGGACCTCAATATGTAGCATTTTCTGTAAAAGTCATGAATTGACGTGATTCACGGATGATGGTTTGAGGGCAACTTTTTTTGAGGCGAGGGGTGGGCCACTTTTTCGAGGGGTGGGCCACTTTTTTGAGGCGAGGGGTGGGCCACTTTTTTTTTGTTGTCCGGGCCTATTTCTTGTCCCAGTCCGACCCTGCTGGTCGCCCTCCTGCAGTAGCCCATAGCTTTTCCCCACTGTGTCAAACAGCACATCTTTCCCTACTTGCGCTCTGCTTCTGCCCACAGTGGAGGCTGCGCTTGAGTCGCGGAGCTCTGTTCATCTTCATTTGTTCACCAAACTGAACTGCCTGATTCCCTCGAGGAGACTCCCCTTTGCCCGTTGGCACCCGCGTGTGCAGGTACTTTTGAGCACAAGGCTCCACTCGTCGTAGGGCTCGGAATTCCTTCTAGTTAGGTGCCTCTGAAGGCAGACTGGGTCTAACTATTATTCGCACTGCCTTTTTTTCCTCCCTATCTAGGTGGTCTGCACATTTTGTGCGTCTAACTTGTTAGACCCGTTGGTAATTGTATATATATTGTATTTGATTGTGATGTGTTGGTTTACTTGAGTTTTATTGTGATTTCTCGCTACGGTCAATGTTACAAAGGCCTTGTAATGAATGTGTCTATATTTTTAATATAACACCTGCTTGGAGTAATTTGTAAGTGTCCTTGCTTTGTGTGCTCATTGCGGGCCGTCACCCTCACCCCTCTGGGGACCTAGTCTTGACCGCCGCGATCGCTACCTTGATTGGTCTGGCTTGTCCAGAGGTTACCCTGTTCCAAGAAACTAGGCTGGCCTTCTGAACCTCTGCCCCTCCAGGACAGAGTTCAGAAATCCATCTTTACAAATTGGTGTACAGCGGTGGGATACGACTGAAGGTATCCAGTGTTGCGCACGAGCGAAGGCATTTCAAGTTATTCCTACGAGGACACGTAGTGAATGGTCGTAGTATAACTTTAAAAAGGCCATAGTCCTATCTATCAGTATGGAAACAAATACCTCGTTAACTTTAAATGCTTCTAAATCCGAAACATTGAAAAAGATGTGTGCGGAGAGAGGTTTCTCCTCTCAAGGCACCAAATTGGATATGATCCAAAGAATCGTGGCGTGGCAAGAAGCGCAGCTTGACGCTATAACTTCTGAGGACAGTACGGAAGGAGGTGGGGCTGCTCTCACTGGTAGAACTGACGGTTCTGCTGCTGCCCTTGTCCACCGCGACCACGAGGACAGGGAGGATGAGATGTCTAATGTTTCCTCTGCCAGTGTTGATGGGGAGGCCATGCTTGAATTCAAGAAGCAAAAGCTGCTGTTTAGGCAGAAGGAGCTTGATTTCAGTATGGCCAAGCTAAAAATCGAACAGGCAGAAAAACAGAAAGACAGGGATCACCAGTTGGAACTGGCCAAGCTTCAGGTTCAGTGGCGGCTGCTATCGTAGGGCGGCCGGGCGCCGCCCCCCCAGAAAAAAAAAAAGAAGCTAAAAGAGATTCAATCAGAGGTTCTCTGATTGAATCTCTTTTAGCTTCTAGTCGTGCTGCATTTCCTTTGCCAACAGCGCAGGGGCGCTGTGGCAAGGAAACAAATATACTATAGGACGGACGGCCTGGCTTTCACAGCGGGGCGCGTCCCAATTTAGTATAAATTGTTCTATAGTAGAGTGCGTGGAGCTCGTAGCTCCACGCACTCTACGTAGCCCTCAGAATTAGAAGCCTGGCGGGGCGCTTCAGGGGTCGACCCGCCAGTAGAAAATGTGCGCAAACAGCGCACTTTGGTTTCCCAATCCCTCCCCTGCCATGGATACAGTAATGCCATTGGCTGGCAAACAGCCAATGACATTACTGTATCTATGACTGGCGGCGCAGGGTGCGTACGTGCGCCTGCGCCGCCTTCACACGTCTGGGTCTGTTTCTCTTTCTAAATCTTCCGACGACGCGACGTTGGACACGAGTGCTGCTGCTCTGCACCAGGCCAGCCGCCACACCAGCCTAGAGCCCAGCGGCGCCGCAGATCTGGTAAGTACCCCCCCATCCCCCCATGTTTGTTTGTTCTGTTTGGGCCCGGGGAGTCGGGGAGTGTGTTTTACACTTATGCTGTCTGTCCCCCCCCGTGCCCAAACTATCGTGACCGTCCACCACGGGCAGGCCAGGCCCAGTCAACACTGAACGACGTGTAGGCCATGGCCTACACGCCGTTCAGTGTTGGCTGCCAGTGCCGAGCTGACTGCCCATCAAGTCGAGCCCCCACCAAGGCAGGGGCAGCCCTGGGGCCTTTTACCCCCGGTCCGTGCCGGCACTGCCGTGGGCCGTGGGCCAACTTGCCTTGGACCACGCAGCCGGACCGGGCAAGGCAGGGCAGGCGTGCGCTGCTGCCTGCTGTGGCCGACATCACATCTGCTAATTGTGCGCCGTTTTATATTTTCGGCATTTTTGGACAAAAAATACCGAAAATATAAAACGAGAAATGGCACACGTCACCAGGTAGAGCCCTGCCAGGGCTCTCCCTGGTGGTGACTTGTGCCGTTTCTCGTTTTATATTTTCGGCATTTCTTGTCAAAAAATGCCGAAAATATAAAACGGCGCACAATTAGCAGATGCGGTGGTCGCGCGGGCTCCGTCTCATGTGAGTAGCTTGCTTACATCTGTGCAGACTGCAGTGCAGAGCCTGCTGCCTGACGCAGGTTCGAATGAGTCCCGGCAGGACCAACTCGGCCTTTCATCCTTCCCAGGTCGATAAATGATGCCACTCAGTGAGTCTCCAGTGGGCGATCTACAAGTTGGCAATGGGTCAAAGAGGCAAGTGATCACTGTCTGGCGGTTAGGTGCATATGCAGAGGCTGTTCTGGCCGCTTCAAGCTTCAGCGTGAATGTTGTGATAGAAAATCCAATCAAAGCCAAAACAATGTTGTTCGAAATTGACTGGATGCAGATGATTGCCACTGCCAGTATGAGATCTCATGCACTATATAAGAACCACTGGGAGGTCTGCCGACGTATTTCATATGGTATGATAGGTTATTTATTACGCGCTTAATACCCAGAGATTTCTAAGTGTGTTCCCAGGGATCGAACCTGTTTGCTCCGTGGCGTCTTGCTTCCAAGGCGAGCACGTTGGGGATTTAACAAAATATCCCAGTCCATATTGGTGGATGCAATTTCTCAGTTTCAGAATGAATGTTATACAAACTGTGGAAATTGCAAATATCTGTTCTGGCAAGACACTGCCTAGTGTATGCTCTCTGTGCCAGGTGAGGGACAGTGTGCAGACTAGAAAGCACATTGTAATGGAATGCACTGCACTTAATGATGCAAGGGTGACACTGGTCAGCAGATTCGTGCATGATGTGACATCGAGCTCAAGTAAAGACTTCTGGTATGGGGTCATAAGCAGCCACAAAACTTCCCTGTTGATTCCTTTGATAATAATGTTAGACTCGGATTGATAATCATTAAAGAAAACTGAATGTTCGGGAAAGCAGAGGAAAGGGAAATTAAAGAGTAATATGTTTTTATTATGGAAATGTTGAATTACATTTTTAGTATTTTGTTGCTTATTTTCTCTTTTTTTCTTTTTACAACGTGATGAAGCAGTATTTATAAGTGGCTAAAAAAGGAGCACCACGCAACTTTGAGAAACTGAAGCAATGGCAACTCAGCGAGGCAGACAGCCATTGAAGGTAGGACAAATGTCGCATTAATTAAGTGGTTAAAAACTAAAGTAATATTTTAGCTTAGTTCCCCCTTTCAGAAAATGCCTAAAATCCCACCTTAGTAAGAGGATGAGCGCATGTGAATGCCAGTAACAGCATGACAAACATATGTTTCCATCATTACTGACTATATAATGAATTTCTTTATGCATACACCATAGTACCAGCTATTCTCAATACAAGCTGCTGTAAAATACACCATCACACTTGCACACGTAAGAATAGTGTACCACCATTAATATGTAAAACCGAATGCTTTTTTCATATTTCGGTGGGTTTTTTGGACAGTAAATTGCACATTTTGTAGGCCATTTTTCCAAAATCCCCCTGGGGGAGGAGGGGTCGGTGGGCTCGCGCGCTGCTCGCGCTCGCTACTAAATTCGCCCTGGAAAATTTACGCCCCACCAGCTTTCAAACTCACCAGCCGCCACTGTTCAGGTTGCAAATGAATCCAAGGGTCCTGGACATGGGTCTGGGGCCTCCTCTCAGCCACGGTTTCCAAAAGATCTGCTCAGTGTGTATGAGGAAAAGAATGACATTATGGACTGGCTGAATACGTTTGAGTATGCATGTGAAGTTCAACAAGTTGACAATGTTGATAAGATTGCCTGGTTACTCAGCAGACTGCCCCATTCTGACTGTAGTGCCACTATGGAAATGTCGAAGGCTGAGCGAGCGGATTTTGCAATGTTAAAGCAAACTCTCATTTTGAAGTTTGGAAAGACTCCTGCCCAATATTTAAAACGATTCCGAGAGTATAAGAAAAAAGAAGGTGGTACTTGGGAATCTTATGTAACCGAATCCTTAAAAAACTTGACTGGCTGGGTCAAAGGTTATAAGGTTTCTACCTTTGAAGGCATGATAAGTCTTGTCATGCTGGAACATATTTTTGCATCTTCTTCCCCGGAGCTTAAGCAGCATTGGGCCGATTCGAAGGAGATAGATCCTAAGAAGCTTGCCATTGCCGCAGATTTATGGGTGTCACATCGAGTGTCCCATAAGGACAAAACTCATCCTGGTAAGCAGGAGGAGGGGAAAAAGTCCAAAGATAAGGAGGGTGGATAATCTGATAAATCTTCTTCTCAAAAGGGCCACAAAAAGAAAAATAAGGGTAAGACACAAGAGAACTCACAGGGTAGTGGAGGTCAGCCTCCGAAACAGAACTCTGGTTACAATAAGCCTCCCTATGTGAACAGACCCAATGGATCTTGTTTTGCTTGTGGAGCAACTGACCACGTGAAGGGGGATCACCGGTGTAAGGTTAAACCTTTGGGGGTCAACTCCGATAATCTGACCTTCTACTCCTTTGAGGAAGAAGAGATTACAGGAGCATCCTTCTCCTCAGACTCCTTCCCCAGTGGGATAGAAGCTGAGGTAGTTTTAGTTTCCCTGGGTTCCTAAAGTCGCAGAGGCTTATGCTAGGATTCCAGATAATACCAAACACTACTTTAAAGACAGAGTGCTGATCAATGGAGTAGATACTCCAGCTCTTAGGGATAGTGGGTGCAGTCGAACTGTAGTGGATTCTACCTTGGAAGACTCAGAGGAAGTTGTCAGAGCTACTCTGATGCCCACTAAGTTGGCTGACGGCCCACCTCGCATGTTTCCAGTAATACCTGTAAATCTTACTTTAAATGGTACAGCAGTCAGGATTCCAGTGAGCATTCAGAGAAACGTCCCAGGAAAGGTCTTGTTAGGCAACGATCTCAGGGCTTTAGGGCTCGTAGGAGACACTGCCGACAGACGGTCTCAAACACGGGCAGCATTGGCCAAGACCAATACGCCGCCCCAGCCGAAGGGGAAACCCAAGGCGAAAGGAGTAAGAAAGTCAAGACAAGGGAAAGAGAACATTCCCCCGAACTCGCCTACCACTGCGGTGGAGGAAGTTGGTCAATCGCCCGGGCCTGATGAGGAGGTGGCGATGCCTGAAGTATTTGACCCCAACGAACATCCTGAACTAAAAGACTTGTTAGTAGAAGGTGGTCCTGACAGGGAAGAATTCAGTAAAGGCCAACGTGAGTGCCCATCTCTGGAAGGCCTAAGGAGACAGGCCTGCTCCCAGCTTGAGGGTGAACCTCCTGGACGCATCAGATTTACTGGGAAGGTGGACTCCTGTATAGTGAGCCCACATAGTCTACAGAAGGAGCCCATAGGAGGTTGGTGGTTCCCCTTGCTGTAAGACCCTTCCTCCTGCAGCTGGCGCATGAAGTGCCCCTTGCTGGTCACTTCAGAGGACCAAGCAAAGGTTATCCATGCACTTCTACTGGCCCAAGATGGGGGTGCAAGTAGAAAGTCACTGCAGGAGTGGTGCCTCCTGCCAGTTATCTGGTAAGAGTGGCTCAACAATCCAAGCTCCATTGGTACCACTCCCAGTTGTGGGAATACCATTCGAAAGGGTAGGGATCGACATTGTTGGTCCCCTTGACCCGCAGACATCCTCAGGCAATAGGTTTATTTTGGTGCTAGTCGACTATGCTACCAGATATCCTGAGGCTATCCCATTGAAAACTGTAACTGCCAAGTCAGTTGCTGTCACAACTCAGAGGTTGTTTTCTGGTCGTTGCAGATAATCCTTCTCAAGGGAAGTTCCTTTCACTCAAGGAACCTTGGGTCTTTATGGTGATGTGCCAAAGACTTCCCTCCCAAGAGCTCAGCCTACAGGGATCAATACACCTGGCAGGCCGGGGGCTTGAGCGAAAAGGCCGGAGCAGAATCGTCAGAGCTAGAGGGACAAAGAACAATACAGTTGTTCAGGAAATGCAGCCAAGTTGTGCCGGAGAATAAACAGCCAACACCGCCCACAATTACCCACTCTTACCTGCTCCGTAGGAACTATATACTACTAGTATCGAAATGCAGAAAACAAGGAGGATGAAGGGTGAAGGGAAGGTGTGCCAGTATCCTAGGAACACCACGGTGAAAGCAGCAGGGCGTTCCAAAAAATGTTCAAAGTAATCCAGTGTCAATGCAGCAGAGCGTCCCAAAAAGGATTCAAAGCAATCCAAAGTGTAAACAGCAGAGCGTCCCAAAAAAGGTTCAAAGCAATCCAAAGTGTAAACAGCAGAGCGTCCCAAAAAAGGTTCGAAGCAATCCAAAGTGTAAACAGCAGAGCGTCCCAAAAAAGGTTTGAAGCAATCCAAAGTGTAAACAGCAGAGCGTCCCAAAAAGGTTCAAAGCAACAGGAGTGGGCAAGGAAAGAAATGAAAAGATCAGGGAAGCGAGCGTTCTCCTCACGCTATTTCCCTTACGGAAATGTTCGGGTTATCGGGTCACCAAAACTTAAGGATTTAGAAGTGGGAGGTCAATAATGGGTAAGCCGGGTTCATATAATCCAAGGGGAACAATCGAAGGAGGCAGGCGTCGGGAGGCAGACAAGGACAAGGCAAAGACAATAACTTGATTCAAGCGCCAGGTAGTCAAGGATTCAAACGGGTATCCGGGAACAGAGCTCGTAACTAACAGCAGTTTAGGAGCACTCGATCTCCGGATAAATGGGAGTTAAATGTAGTTCCCAACAAATGAAAACACAGCAACGTCATGCGTGTATGTCACGTGGCTATAATAGCAAGAGTTGTGGGAGTTGTAGTTTCAAGGAGTTTTACGTGCCGGATAGCGCTCAGACAATCGCCAAGGCAGTTTCCAATTTAGCCGAGACGTGACAGTACCCCTCCACAAAGAGCGCTCTCTCCTGAGTCTTCGCAAGCGTTGAGACCAAAAGGCACGTAACAAACGGGGTGCGTTCAAATTAGAGGCCGGTTCCCAGGACCTGTCCTCTGGACCATACCCCTTCCAATCAATCGGGTAAGACCGAACCCCACGACATAGGCGAGTGTCCATGATGGCACGCACCTCATACTCGTCCTCCCCCTGGACGTTAACTGGGGTGGGGACAGCAGGTAACCGTGTGCCAGGTACAAAAGGGCGAAGCAAGGAGACATGGAATACCGGGTGCACCCGCCAATGAGATGGAATCTCTAGACAAACAGTGACAGGGTTAAGGCACCGTAGAATCGTATAAGGACCCAGGTAACATGGCAACAGTTTCCTTTTACCCTTAATGGCCAGATGTTTTGAAGAGAGCCATACACGGTCACCACAAGAATACGAAGGAGCCGGTGCGCGTCGCTTGTCAGCCTGCATTTTGGTACGACGTTGCGCAGTTTGTAAATGGGATAACACTGATTTACGGATGGCAAGTAAGGAATCCTTCACAGCATTAGCTGCGGGAAACTGCTTTAAAGAAGGCAAGAAAAGCGGCAGAGTCCTTGGGTGCAGACCATATAAAGCATAAAATGGAGAGCAGCCAATTGATGAATGTATCGAATTGTTATAGGCAAATTCTGCTGCACCTAGTAGCGAGAACCAGTTAGACTGATGTTGCAGACACAGACAGCGAAGAAACTGTTCCATAGTGCCATTGGTACGTTCAGTCTGGCCATCCGTCTGAGGATGGTAGGCCGAGGACAAGCGGGCATCGATACCCAAAGAGGAAGTAAGGGAGCGCCAAAAGCGCGAGGTAAATTGAGACCCCCGGTCAGAAATCAGAACCGTAGGAAGTCCAAAAAAACGTACCACATGGTCAAAAAACAGACTCGCTAACATAGAAGCAGTAGGTATTCCCGAGCACGGTATAAATCGTGCCATTTTGGTGAAAACATCCAAAACCACAAGAATGGTGGACATGCCCCCGATACAAGGGAGTTCCACCACAAAATCAAGGGTGACCATATGCCACGGATACGGGGGTAATGGCATGCTCATTAGAAGACCTACGGGTTTGCCCGGTTGTCTTTTGCACTGTGTACATACGGCACACTTGGAGACATATTGTTCGTGTCCTTCTTCATACCAGGCCACCAGCACCATCGGTGGAGAAGATCATAGGTTTTAGTCCGACCAGGGTGAGCTGCCAACGGGAGATCATGGGACCATTCGAGAGCTTTTCGCCGAGTTTGATTATCAGGCAGGTATAGTAAGCCTTTGACATAAGGAAGACCGGTGATGAGTTCGGCGTCCAACTCCTTAAGAATAGGAGCATGATCCTTAGCCCATCTTCTTAACCCATCTAGGATGGACGGAGAAACCGAACAAACACACACTACAGTCCCTGAGGATAATACTGGGGTTGACTGTTTCATAGTTTCCATATCTGTACCAATACGTGACAATGCGTCCGCCTTTCCATGTAACGGACCGGGGCGATATGTCACCGTGAAATCAAACATGGCAAAAAACAAATGCCACCGTATTTGCCTAGCATTGGTGCATTTCACATGGGACAATGCTTGGAGATTCCGATGATCCGTATACACAGTAATGGGATGCTTAGCACCTAATAGATGATGTCTCCACTCATTAAATGCCACCTTAATCGCCAGTAATTCTCTCTCCATGATCGTATAATTACGTTCGGCTGGCGTAAGTTTCCGAGAATGGAAAGCCACCGGATGTAGTCGATGGGTAGCTGGACAAATTTGCGACAGGATGGCCCCCACGGCAATTGCAGAGGCATCGGCTTCCACGATAAATGGAAGGGCCGGATTAGGGTGCTGCAAGACGGGAGCGGTGGTAAAAGCCTCCTTCAATTTGTGAAATGCAGATTGCGCTTGTTCATCCCAAAGGAAAGGGAGGTTCGGACTAGTCAACCGAGTTAGTGGCGCAACTATTTCGGAAAAGGAAGCGATGAAGCGTCTGTAGAAGTTAGAAAAACCCAAGAATGATTGGAGGGCTTTTACTGAAGTCGGGACAGGCCAATCCAGTACTGCCCGGACCTTGGAGGTGCACATAAGCACTCCCTTTTGAGATATTTGAAATCCCAGGAACTCTACAGACGATGCATGGAACACACACTTCTCCAGTTTTGCAAAGAGGGAGTGCTCTCTTAGACAGAGTAGGACAGAGCGTACATGTTGTATGTGCTGAGATAAGGATTCTGAATATATCAGGATGTCGTCCAAATATATTACGACGTAACAATCCAACAAGTCCCTGAAAATATCATTAACAAAGTGTTGGAACGTCGCTGGGGCATTGCAAAGCCCGAAGGGCATTACACAATATTCATAAAGCCCAAATTTCGTCTTGAATGCGGTTTTCCATTCATCCCCCTTACGTATCCTCACCAAGTTGTATGCTCCCCGTAAATCCAACTTGGTGAAGACGGTAGAGGAGGTCATTTTATCAAAGAGCTCCGTGATAAGTGGCAGTGGATACTGTTTTTTTATCGTGACATTATTGAGGGCACGATAATCCACACATGGGCGTAAATCCCCTTCCTTCTTAGGTACGAAGAATATCGGGGAGGCCGCTGGTGAACGGGATGGACGTATGTGTCCCAAGCGCAAAGCATTGTCCACATAGTCTCGCAGGTGTTCTTCTTCCTTTTGAGTAAGTGAGTAGATACGACCGTGTGGAATGACTGCCCCAGGTATGAGATCAATGGGGCAGTCATAGTCTCTGTGTGGAGGCAGTTTTTCTGACAAGCCTTTATCGAACACTGTCAGAATGTACCAAAGTATTAACTGAAAAGGATACAATACTCAAAAGGATACAGGAGGTAGGGTCTTCCGGATCCCTGTTCACACGATTTGATAGTTGTGAAGTCAATTGAAGACCTTCCAAATGATACAACCCTCTGGCTGATAAAACAGGCAGAGCGATGGATCACTGGAAAGGGCGTGGGTAAGGTATAGAAAGCCAGCCTAGGACAAATTAAAGTATCATGAATAACTGCTCCAACCTGAGTATGATGAATTAGATAATGACAGGAATGTTCACACTGACCTTTAGTTTAGGGTAGAATAATCCAGAAGTCTCTTGATGGATTTGAATGAAGAACAAACGACAAGGAAGGGGAAATTAGTAAGGGAGACTTATCCCGAACGGAACGAGGCTCACGCTAGATACGGGTTGAATTCACCACAGGATAGCGTCCAAAAGTTCAGTTCAATGTCACCTTCCAATAATCCTTGAAAAGCTTCCTTCCCACTATAGGGGTCAATCCTTCTGTTAATTCCACAGATGCAGGAGTTAGAAATAGCGCACTTTTTAAGGAAAAACAAAGTACACGCGGTTATAAACAGCCGCGAAGAAAATAACGTTTGAAGACAACGTGCGCGTGTGGATTTTACACGCGGGCAGGATTCGCGCAGTCTGGGCCAGCCGCGTGTGAAGACAACGTGCGCGTGTGGATTTTACACGCGGGCAGGATTTACGCAGTCTGGGCCAGCCGCGTGTGAAGACAACGTGCGCGTGTGGATATTACACGCGGGCAGGATTCACGCAGTCTGGGCCAGCCGCGAGTGAAGACAACGTGGGCGTGTGGATATTACACGCGGGCAGGACTTACGCAGCCATGGCCAGCCGCACTTGAAGACAGAGAGCGCGTGTGGATTTTACACGCGGGCAGGATTCCCGCAGTCCGGACCAGCTACGCTTGAAGACAGAGAACGCGTGTGAATTATCACGCGAAGGAATAGCTCCAGGAATCAGCGTGTGGCGGAACACACGCTATTGAAGGCCCAAAAGTAGCTGTAGAAATATGCCAGGATGCAGATCAGAGGTTCAGCTACACAACGCCAATAGATTTGATCAGAAGCAGCGAGTGAAGTTTCTACGCTGCTTAAATACGTAATACCGTAGTTCACGTGACGAAGCAAAAGTCACGTGAAGTTAGCGACGTGAAAAGTGCAAACGTCGTTTTCCCGGTAACGTATCGAATAACCTCCATTTGGAATAGAACGGTCTAGCTGTTCTACGAGCGTAGCGTCCAGCATGCATGACAGTGCCATCCCCCAAAGGGACAACCTCTCCCCTTCTTGTGTGAAAGCGCTTCAATAAAGCAGGAGCATGAATATTAGAAAGAGGTTCCCAGGACCTATCTTCGGGACCATAGCCCTTCCAATCCACCAGATAATATGGTCTACCAGAACGTAGTTTCATATCCAGTATGTCTTGTACCTCGTATTCATCTGAACCCCGCACAGAAATAGCAACAGGCCGTACAGGCAGTCTAGTAGCTTCAGAAAATGGCTTAATGAGTGACACGTGGAATACAGGATGCACTCGCCATCGTTGTGGCAAAGCCAGACGTACAGCAGCAGGATTAAGAACTTGGAGCACTACATACGGACCGATGTATTTAGGCAACAATTTCTTTTTGCCTGGAATTCTTAAGTTCTTAGTGGACAGCCAGACTTTCATACCAGCCTTATAGACAGGTGCGGGTACTCTATGAGCATCAGCATAGAACTGGTCACGTCGTTTAGCCTGCTCCAATTGCTGCTTCACCTTTCTCTGTAATCTCTTCAGATCACGAAAAGTACGGCCTGCGGCAGGCGTGTCCAAGGATAGACCGGAATCCAGAGGTATTGATCGGGGGTGTTGTCCATAGAGAGCATAGAACGGTGAAGTGCCTATGGCACTATGATAAGAGTTGTTATAGGCGAATTCAGCCGCCGGCAGTACCGTGAGCCAATCCGATTGGTATTGCAAACACAGACACCGCAGATATTGTTCCATAGTACAATTGACCCTTTCAGTCTGTCCGTCAGTTTGAGGATGATAAGCACTGGACATTCTATCATCAATCAGTAATGCAGATGTTAAAGCTCTCCAAAAGCGTGACGCAAACTGTGAGCCCCTGTCTGTAATGATTACTGATGGTAGACCAAAGAAACGAAATACATGTTGGATGAATAGTTCAGCCAGAACAGCAGCAGTTGGTAAACCAATACAGGGAATAAAAAGAGCCAATTTAGTGAAATAATCCACTACGACCCATATGGTATCATATCCCTGATTTGGGGGGAGTTCTACCACAAAGTCCATAGATATCATGTCCCATGGTTTGTTAGGGACAGGTAGGGACTGGAGTAAGCCCACTGGTTTACCAGGAGTATTTTTTACATTGGATACATACAGAACAAGAAGATACATAGTTTATAACATCTGTTGCCATGGATGGCCACCAGCACCACCTTTTGAGCAGCTCCAGTGTTTTCTTCCGTCCAGGATGGGCTGCAATCAAGGAATCATGATTCCATTTGAGGGCTTTATTCCGCATTGAAGGAGTTGGTAGATAAAGTACTCCTTGTGTGAATGGTAAACCGTTATGTACGTCCAGATTCATATCCTGGACTACTTGTGGATGAATTTTTACCCACTCTTGTACTTCGGTTTTTAGGGATGGTTGAACCGAACAACTACATATTACATGATCTGCCAACAGCTGAATCTGTACTTGTTTTTCTTCCTGCGCCTCTTCACTCATACGGGACAAAGCATCCGACTTAACATGTTCTCGGGCAGGACGATAGGTGACCTGGAAATCGTATTGGGCAAAAAAGACATGCCATCTGGCCTGACGGGCCGTAAGGCATTTCATGGATTTGAATGCTTGGAGATTTCTATGGTCAGAGTACACCAACACCTGTTGTTTGGCCCCAAGAAGATGATGACGCCATTCTCGGAAAGCATCTTTGATAGCCAGTAGTTCCCGCTCAGTGACGGTGTAGTTCCGTTCATATGAGGTGAGTTTGCGAGAGAAGAAAGCCACTGGGTGTTCCTCCTTGGTTTCTGTGCAAACTTGTGAGAGTACTGCACCAATAGCGACACTGGATGCATCCGCTTCAACGACAAACTGGCGATCAGGATCCGGATGTTGAAGCACGGGTGCAGTGGTAAATGCTTCCTTCAGCTTTTCGAATGCTGCTTGGGCATGTTGGTTCCAACAGAAAGGAACTTTAGAACTAGTTAAAGCCGTCAAAGGAGCTACTGTTTTGGAAAAGGAATGGATAAATCTGCGATAGAAATTCGCAAAGCCTAAGAAAGACTGTAGTGACTTGACATTATGCGGAATCGGCCAATTCAAGACGGCCTTTACCTTGGAACGACTCATTCGAGCACCTAGATTGGTGATGTCGTAACCAAGGAATTCCACTTCCTGTGAATGAAAGACACATTTTTCGGCTTTCACATAAAGATGGTTCTCCCTGAGTCTTTGTAGGACTGTAGAAACATGTCTGACGTGTTCCGATAAAGATGATGAGTAGATGAGAATGTCATCCAGATAGATAACCACAAATTGGTCCATTATGTCTCTGAATATATCATTCATGAAGAATTGAAATGTGGCGGGAGCATTGCACAGACCAAAAGGCATCACCAAATATTCGTAAAGACCATACCGTGTCTTAAAAGCGGTCTTCCATTCGTCGCCTTCACGAATGCGAACCAAATTGTATGCCCCTCGCAAGTCCAATTTGGTGAAATAACTGGAAGTGCCTAATTGATCCAACAGAACGTTTATTAGTGGTAAGGGGTATTGGTTTTTGATGGTGATATCAATAAGTGCCCTGTAATCAATGCAAGGTCTGAGATCTCCCTCTTTCTTAGGAACAAAGACTAGAGGAGATGCAGCAGGTGATTGTGAGGGCCGTATAAAGCCCATTGCTAGCGCTTTATCAATGTATTCTTTTAACACAACATCTTCTTTAGGTGTTAGTGAATAAACACGGCCTGTAGGAATTTTGGCACCAGGAATCAATTCGATAGGACAGTCGTACTGTCGATGAGGAGGTAATTGTTATGCCTGGCCTTTATCAAAGACATCAGCATAATCAGCGTATTCGCATGGTATGATATTGTCGCATTGATGTACAACGCTGATAGTTGAATCCTCCACCATAGAGGCCAATATGTGTTGTTTATTTGACACCTCCTGACTGGTAAAGCAATGTTCATTGCAATGAATCGAAGGATATTGGAGCGATCCCGAAACCCAGTCAACAGCAGGATTGTGAAGGGTTAACCATGCAAGACCAAGTATGATCTCGTACTGTGGAGCAGCAATAACATCGAAGATGATTTCTTCTGAATGATTATTCGATAAGGTCATCTGAACAGGTACCGTCTCCTGGGTTACCATACCAGAAGTCAAAACAGATCCGTCCACGGTGTTCACCGTTTCAGGTCTTTTTTTGTTTACAAGGGGTAAGGAACAGTTCTTGGCATAAGTGATGTCTATGTAATTGCTGGTGGCTCCAGAATCAACCATGGCCTTGGAAACCACTTCTCGCTCATCACAACGTAACGTCACCTGAACTATTACAGGTGCATGTTTAGGAATGGTACTGGAGTCCGATGAAACACTCGACATAGGGACTCCTGCTATTGTCGAGTTTTGGCGTTTCCCGCACGCTTGATGGGTTTTTTAGGACATGTTGCCAATAAATGCTCGGAAGAACCACAGTTCATACATAAGTGGTTTTTTCTTCGGTTCTCCCGTTCTGCATTGGACAATCGGCCTCTCACGGCGCCAATCTGCATGGGTTCAGGGTCGTTAGAGATGACTGCTGGTGTCTCTGACCGCCCCGAGACTGGCATGAAGGGCTTTTTCTCTCCCTTTCGAGCATTCCTTCGGGCGTCGATTTGTAGAACCAAATCGAGCAACTCTGGAAAACCCGTAGGAACCACAGGAACTGTAGATAAGGCATCTTTCAGTTCTTCAGAAAGACCCTTGTAGAAAACAGCCGTTTTCTTGCTGTCAGGCCATTGGGTTTCCGCCGTCAGTTGATTGAACCGGGCAACGTAAGACATAAGGGGTTGGCTGCCTTGTTGTAGGTTAAGCAACTCTAAATCTGTGGCTTGAGTAGAGTAACGCATGTCAAAGACTTTACTCATAGCAGTCAAGAGATCGTCACAATCGTACAACAAAGGGCTATTTGTTTCCAAGAAAGGGTTAGCCCAAGCAGCAGCTGTGCCCCCTAAATGGGAAAGCACGAAGGCTGCTTTTGTGGTTAGATCAGGAAAAGATGTAGGACGGCAAAGAAAATGGAGTCGGCACTGATTTACAAAGGTTCTATAGGTTTTGGGATCACCCGTGAACCGTTCCGGAGGGGCCAAGGGAAACTGAGTGGGCATAACCACATTAATAGTTTCCTGTGGGGGTGCCGTAGTCCCAGATCCAGATGCAGTAGCCATCGGCACCTGTGCTCCCTGAGGACTACCATGTAGGGCGTCTTGCATAACGTCCATACGGTGCCGTAACATGTCCTGTGCTGTAACCATTTCATTTCTCAAATTGCTGATCAACTGTGTCAAAACATCTAAAGGATCCGTACCCTCCATGGCTTCTGATTCTGTCAGAATGTACCAAAGTATTAACTGAAAAGGATACAATACTCAAAAGGATACAGGAGGTAGGGTCTTCCGGATCCCTGTTCACACGATTTGATAGTTGTGAAGTCAATTGAAGACCTTCCAAATGATACAACCCTCTGGCTGATAAAACAGGCAGAGCGATGGATCACTGGAAAGGGCGTGGGTAAGGTATAGAAAGCCAGCCTAGGACAAATTAAAGTATCATGAATAACTGCTCCAACCTGAGTATGATGAATTAGATAATGACAGGAATGTTCACACTGACCTTTAGTTTAGGGTAGAATAATCCAGAAGTCTCTTGATGGATTTGAATGAAGAACAAACGACAAGGAAGGGGAAATTAGTAAGGGAGACTTATCCCGAACGGAACGAGGCTCACGCTAGTTACGGGTTGAATTCACCACAGGATAGCGTCCAAAAGTTCAGTTCAATGTCACCTTCCAATAATCCTTGAAAAGCTTCCTTCCCACTATAGGGGTCAATCCTTCTGTTAATTCCACAGATGCAGGAGTTAGAAATAGCGCACTTTTTAAGGAAAAACAAAGTACACGCGGTTATAAACAGCCGCGAAGAAAATAACGTTTGAAGACAACGTGCGCGTGTGGATTTTACACGCGGGCAGGATTCGCGCAGTCTGGGCCAGCCGCGTGTGAAGACAACGTGCGCGTGTGGATTTTACACGCGGGCAGGATTTACGCAGTCTGGGCCAGCCGCGTGTGAAGACAACGTGCGCGTGTGGATTTTACACGCGGGCAGGATTTACGCAGTCTTGGCCAGCCGCACTTGAAGACAGAGAGCGCGTGTGGATATTACACGCGGGCAGGATTCACGCAGTCTGGGCCAGCCGCGAGTGAAGACAACGTGCGCGTGTGGATATTACACGCGGGCAGGACTTACGCAGCCATGGCCAGCCGCACTTGAAGACAGAGAGCGCGTGTGGATTTTACACGCGGGCAGGATTCCCGCAGTCCGGACCAGCCACGCTTGAAGACAGAGAACGCGTGTGAATTATCACGCGAAGGAATAGCTCCAGGAATCAGCGTGTGGCGGAACACACGCTATTGAAGGCCCAAAAGTAGCTGTAGAAATATGCCAGGATGCAGATCAGAGGTTCAGCTACACAACGCCAATAGATTTGATCAGAAGCAGCGAGTGAAGTTTCTACGCTGCTTAAATACGTAATACCGTAGTTCACGTGACGAAGCAAAAGTCACGTGAAGTTAGCGACGTGAAAAGTGCAAACATCGTTTTCCCGGTAACGTATCGAATAACCTCCATTTGGAATAGAACGGTCTAGCTGTTCTACGAGCGTAGCGTCCAGCATGCATGACAAACACATCCGAGTACTCTCGGTATTCCAATGGAAGTACAGGGACCGGGATAGAGGATAAGGCACTGATGGAAGGAACACTAGTCACCAGGGCCAGGCAAGGAGAGAAGACTGCTGCCTCGTGAGATCCAAGGCATTTCTGTATGCAAAAAGAGGAAGAGAACCGCACGGTTTGTTCAACCCAATCGATTACAGGATTATGGGTTTGCAGCCAAGATAGACCCAGAATCATACCGAACTGGGGGGCCGTAATAAGGCCAAAGGTGATAGATTCTGAATGACCTTGTAAGGTGGACATTTGTAGTGAAGTCGTTTGCTCCGTAACTTGTCCGGATATCAAACGGGAACCGTCTACAGCATGTATGTCCTCAGGTCGTATTTTGGAAATTATGGGTAGTCCGTAATGTTCGGCCAACCTAGAATCCATATAATTCCCACTAGCCCCTGAGTCTATCATTACAGGCTTGGAAAAAGATTGATGCCAGGGGCCTTGGAAAACATGGTAAGATACACATGTGAAGACGGAAAACACTCATCCGAGCCCGGGTACATTTGACTCATCCTAAAGGCCCGGTTTACGGACGAGTCCTGGCGTTTCCCGCCGGTTTGGCGGGTCTTTTAGGACATAACCGAATATAGTGTCCTGACTGGCCACAATAGAAACATAGGTTATTCAGTACCCGTTTCTCTCGTTCAGCCTTGGACAATGGACCCCTGACGGCCCCAATTTGCATGGGTTCGGCTTCGCCTTGAGAAACAGGAGTAGTGCCATCTGATCGGGAAGAGGTACGAATATCAGGATACCGACGTTCGCCCCGTCTTTGCCGAATCCGAGCATCAACTTGAAGGACCAGGTCGAGTAACTCGGGAAAACCAGGTGGAAGGGCGGGCACCACTGATAAGGCATCTTTTAGATCATCCGACAAACCTTTGTAGAAAACAGCCGCTTTCTTCTGTTCTGGCCACGTGGTCTCAGCCGCCAACTGGTTGAAACGAGCCAGGTAGGTCAAGAGATCCGTCTTGCCTTGATTGATAGCCAAAAATTCCAAATCCGAGGTTTGTGCTTTATATCGCATATCAAAAACGCTGTTCATGGATTGAATTAGCATATCGAAACCATAAAGAGCCGGATCATTAGCTTCCAGCAAAGGATTAGCCCATGCTGCGGCAGTGCCACCTAGATAGGAGAGAACGAAGGCCACCTTAGTGGTAGCGTCTGGGAACGCCAAGGGACGACAAAGAAAGTGAAGGCGACATTGATTCACGAAAGTCCGATACGCCTTGGGATCCCCCAAAAAGCGTTCGGGTGGGGCCAAAGGAAAGGGCCCAGGAAGGACAACTGGAGCTGGAGCTGGGGGGGGATACAGGAGGAGGTGTTGCTGCAGCGGCATCACCGAATTCCTCATCATGGGGTAATGGCTGCTCGAAGCTCTGTAATACATCCATGCGTTGATGTAAGGTCACATGGGCGGATGCCATATCGGTACGCAAGGCAGAAAAAGCCTGCATGAGAGCTGCCATCGGGTCTGATGCAGCCTCCATAACCAATAGGCGTTATTGTAAGGCTCCTAAATCTGTCACAACTCAGAGGTTGTTTTCTGGTCGTTGCAGATAATCCTTCCCAAGGGAAGTTCCTTTCACTCAAGGAACCTTGGGTCTTTATGGTGATGTGCCAAAGACTTCCCTCCCAAGAGCTCAGCCTACAGGGATCAATACACCTGGCAGGCCGGGGGCTTGAGCGAAAAGGCCGGAGCAGAATCGTCAGAGCTAGAGGGACAAAGAACAATACAGTTGTTCAGGAAATGCAGCCAAGTTGTGCCGGAGAATAAACAGCCAACACCGCCCACAATTACCCACTCTTACCTGCTCCATAGGAACTATATACTACTAGTATCGAAATGCAGAAAACAAGGAGGATGAAGGGTGAAGGGAAGGTGTGCCAGTATCCTAGGAACACTACGGTGAAAGCAGCAGGGCGTTCCAAAAAATGTTCAAAGTAATCCAGTGTCAATGCAGCAGAGCGTCCCAAAAAGGATTCAAAGCAATCCAAAGTGTAAACAGCAGAGCGTCCCAAAAAAGGTTCAAAGCAATCCAAAGTGTAAACAGCAGAGCGTCCCAAAAAAGGTTCGAAGCAATCCAAAGTGTAAACAGCAGAGCGTCCCAAAAAAAGGTTCGAAGCAATCCAAAGTGTAAACAGCAGAGCGTCCCAAAAAGGTTCAAAGCAACAGGAGTGGGCAAGGAAAGAAATGAAAAGATCAGGGAAGCGAGCGTTCACCTCACGCTATTTCCCTTACGGAAATGTTCGGGTTATCGGGTCACCAAAACTTAAGGATTTAGAAGTGGGAGGTCAATAATGGGTAAGCCGGGTTCATATAATCCAAAGGGAACAATCGAAGGAGGCAGGCGTCGGGAGGCAGACAAGGACAAGGCAAAGACAATAACTTGATTCAAGCGCCAGGTAGTCAAGGATTCAAACGGGTATCCGGGAACAGAGCTCGTAACTAACAGCAGTTTAGGAGCACTCGATCTCCGGATAGATGGGAGTTAAATGTAGTTCCCAACAAATGAAAACACAGCAACGTCATGCGTGTATGTCACGTGGCTATAATAGCAAGAGTTGTGGGAGTTGTAGTTTCAAGGAGTTTTACGTGCCGGATAGCGCTCAGACAATCGCCAAGGCAGTTTCCAATTTAGCCAAGAAGTGACAGTTGCAAAAGCGTTACTTGTCATCTTTACTAGGGTTGGCTTCCCTAAAGAAGTTGTGTCTGACAGAGGCAGCAACTTTATGTCAAAGTATATGCAGGCTATGTGGAAAGAATGTGGGGTCACCTACAAGTTCTCTTCTGCATACCACTCCCAGACCATTGGTCTGATGGAACGTTTCAACAGAATGTTAAAGAGCATGATTGGGGCTCTGGAAGAACCTCAGAGAAGAAAATGGGATCTTCTTTTACCATGGTTACTGTTTGCCTACCAAGAGGTACCGCAGGAGGGTGTTGGCTTCAGCCCCTTCGAACTTCTGTTTGGTCATCCTGTGCGAGGACCCTTAGCCATAGTCAAAGAGGGATGGGAGATGCCCACTCCCCCTGTTACTACCAACGTAGTAGATTATGTGCTGGGGCAGATCTCCCATTGGGTCCCCTCTGTTTTGGCGCGAAGGGAACCGTGGATAAGAGGAGGCTGGAAACACAACTACCATGTCGATCTCCTGAGTTCTCACAAACGAAGGAATACAGGAGCCAAGTATCCTGCAACTACGAGGCTGAACCGAGGAATCGCTGGTGACCTGCTGAAGGACTGTTCAACTGCACTGCTGTCGCTTTGTGAAACCCTTTCTACCTCTGATCGAACGAGAAGGCATGTACTGGTACTTCGACCCTTTGGAATAGTGGGAACAACTATTCTCGGCATCTTCACCATCTCCTGCACGTAAGCCTTCGGAAGTGTCTCTGGGCCATCCAGTGGACTGACCAGCCTACCCAGGAGTCTTGCTCTGTAACCGCTGTCAGGTTGCTGCTGTATTACGAGTCCTTGCCACTCTCACACGATTCGTACGCTTGGCATTCCCAGGTCTGAAGTGAGCAGTGTACATTGGGCTGAAATACTCACGGCCACTCCTTTGCCCTGCTGTGGTAACAAATTGTGCGGGTTCACTGTGTTTGGGACATCCTCAACTCTAACTTTTGCTGCTGCGGAATCTATAGGACGCCGAGACGTCCCCTTCTCGTATCTGAACCTGCCAGCACTGAAACTGATGCAGAGAAGCCTGGGTCTGCCTGCATCGGGGACCGGTGAATAGCATCGCTAGGAACTGGTCGCCCTCCTGCAGTAGCCCATAGCTTTTCCCCGCTGTATCAAACAGCACACCTTTCCGTTCTCGCGCTCTGCTTCTGCCCACAGTGGAGGCTGCGCTTCAGTCGCGGAGCTCTGTTCATCTTCATTTGTTCACCAAACTGAACTGCCTGATTCCCTCGAGGAGACTCCCCTTTGCCCGTTGGCACCCGCATGTGCAGGTACTTTTGAGCACAAGGCTCCACTCGTCGTAGGGCTCGGACTTCCTTCTAGTTAGGTGCCTCTGAAGGCGGACTGGGTCTAACTATTATGCGCACTGCCTATTTTCCTCCCTATCTAGGTGGTCTGCACATTTTGTGTGTCTAACTCGTTAGACTCGTTGGTAATTGTATATTTATTGTATTTGATTGTGATGTGTTGGTTTACTTGAGTTTTATTGTGATTTCTCGCTACGGTCAATGTTACAAAGGCCTTGTAATAAATGTGTCTATATTTTTAATATAACACCTGCTTGGAGTAATTTGTAAGTGTCCTTGCTTTGTGTGCTCATTGCGGGCTGTCACCCTCACCCCTCTTGGGACCTAGTCTTGACCGCCGCGATCGCTACCTTGATTGGTCTGGCTTGTCCAGAGGTTACCCTGTTGCAAGAAACTAGGCTGGCCTTCTGAACCTCTGCCCCTCCAGGACAGAGTTCAGAAATCCATCTTAACAAATTGGTGTACAGCGGTGGGATACGACTGAAGGTATCCAGAGTTGCGCACAAGCGAAGGCATTTCAAGTTATTCCTATCAGGACACGTTGTGAATGGTCGTAGTATAACTTTAAAAAGGCCATAGTCCTATCTATCAGTATGGAAACAAATACCTTGTTAACTTTAAATGCTTCTAAATCCGAAACATTGAAAAAGATGTGTGCGGAGAGAGGTGTCTCCTCTCAAGGCACCAAATTGGATATGATCCAAAGAATCGTGGCATGGCAAGAAGCGCAGCTTGACGCTATAACTTCTGAGGACAGTGCGGAAGGAGGTGGGGCTTCTCTCACTGGTAGAACTGACGGTTCTGCCGCTGCACTTGTCCACCGCAACCACAAGGACAGGGAGGATGAGATGTCTAATGTTTCCTCTGCCAGTGTTGATGGGGAGGCCATGCTTGAATTCCAGAAGCAAGAGCTGCTGTTTAGGCAGAAGGAGCTTGATTTCAGTATGGCCAAGCTAAAAATCAAACAGGCAGAAAAACAGAAAGACAGGGATCACCAGTTGGAACTGGCCAAGCTTCAGGTTGCAAATGGATCCAAGGGTCCTGGACATGGGTCTGGGGCCTCCTCTCATCCACGGTTTCCAAAAGATCTGCTCAGTGTGTATGAGGAAAAGAATGACATTATGGACTGGCTGAATACGTTTGAGTATGCATGTGAAGTTCAACAAGTTGACAATGTTGATAAAATTGCCTGGTTACTCAGCAGACTGCTCCATTCTGGCTGTAGTGCCATTATGGAAATGTCGAAGGCTGAGCGAGCGGATTTTGCAATGTTAAAGCAAACTCTCATTTTAAAGTTTGGAAAGACTCCTGCCCAATATTTAAAACGATTCAGAGAGTATAAGAAAAAAGAAGGTGGTACTTGGGTATCTTATGTAACCGAATCCTTAAAAAACTTGACTGGCTGGGTCAAAGGTTATAAGGTTTCTACCTTTGAAGGCATGATAAGTCTTGTAATGCTGGAACATATTTTTGCATCTTCTTCCCCGGAGCTTAAGCAGCATTTGGCCGATTCGAAGGAGATAGATCCTAAGAAGCTTGCCATTGCCGCAGATTTATGGGTGTCACATAGAGTGTCCCATAAGGACAAAACTCATCCTGGTAAGCAGGAGTAGGGGAAAAAGTCCAAAGATAAGGAGGTTGGATAATCTGATAAATCGTCTTCTCAAAAGGGCCACAAAAAGAAAAATAAGGGTAAGACACAAGAGAACTCACAGGGTAGTGGAGGTCAGCCTCCGAAACAGAACTCTGGTTACAATAAGCCTCCCTATGTGAACAGTCCCAATGGATCTTGTTTTGCTTGTGGAGCAACTGACCACGTGAAGGGGGATCCCCGGTGTAAGGTTAAACCTTTGGGGGTCCACTCCGCTAATCTGACCTTCTCCTCCTATGAGGAAGAAGAGATTACAGGAACATACTTCTCCTCAGACTCCTTCCCCAGCGGGATAGAAGCTGAGGTAGTTTTAGTTTCCCTGGGTTCCTGGGAGCCTAAAGTCGCAGAGGCTTATGCTAGGATTCCAGATAATACCAAGCACTACTTTAAAGACAGTGTGCTGATCAATGGAGTAGATACTCCAGCTCTTAGGGATAGTGGGTGCAGTCGAACTGTAGTGGATTCTACCTTGGTAGACTCAGAGGAGGTTGTCAGAGCTACTCTGATGCCCACTAAGTTGGCTGATGGCCCACCTTGCATGTTTCCAGTAATACCTGTAAATCTTACTTTAAATGGTACAGCAGTCAGGATTCCAGTGAGCATTCAGAGAAACGTCCCAGGAAAGGTCTTGTTAGGCAACGATCTCAGGGCTTTAGGGCTCGTAGGAGACACTGCCGACAGACCCTGCACACGGTCTCAAACACGGGCAGCATTGGCCAAGACCAATACGCCGCCCCAGCCGAAGGGGAAACCCAAGGTGAAAGGAGTAAGAAAGTCAAGACGAGGGAAAGAGAACATTCCCCCGAACTCGCCTACCACTGCGGTGGAGGAAGTTGGTCAATCGCCCGGGCCTGAAGAGGAGGTGGCGATGCCTGAAGTATTTGACCCCAACGACCATCCTGAACTAAAAGACTTGTTAGTAGAAGGTGGTCCTGACAGGGAAGAATTCAGTAAAGGCCAACATGAGTGCCCATCTCTGGAAGGCCTAAGGAGACAGGCCTGCTCCCAGCTTGAGGGTGAACCTCCTGGACGCATCAGATTTATTGGGAAGGTGGACTCCTGTATAGTGAGCCCACATAGTCTACAGAAGGAGCCCATAGGAGGTTGGTGGTTCCCCTTGCTGTAAGACCCTTCCTCCTGCAGCTGGCGCATGAAGTGCCCCTTGCTGGTCACTTCAGAGGACCAAGCAAAGGTTATCCATGCACTTCTACTGGCCCAAGATGGGGGTGCAAGTAGAAAGTCACTGCAGGAGTGGTGCCTCCTGCCAGTTATCTGGTAAGAGTGGCTCAACAATCCAAGCTCCATTGGTACCACTCCCAGTTGTGGGAACACCATTCGAAAGGGTAGGGATCGACATTGTTGGTCCCCTTGACCCGCAGACATCCTCAGGCAATAGGTTTATCTTGGTGCTAGTCGACTATGCTACCAGATATCCTGAGGCTATCCCATTGAAAACCGTAACTGCCAAGTCAGTTGCAAAAGCGTTACTTGTCATCTTTACTAAGGTTGGCTTCCCTAAAGAAGTTGTGTCTGACAGAGGCAGCAACTTTATGTCAAAGTATATGCAGGCTATGTGGAAAGAATGTGGGGTCACCTATAAGTTCTCTTCTGCATACCACCCCCAGACCATTGGTCTGATGGAACGTTTCAACAGAAAGTTAAAGAGGCTGATTGGGGCTCTGGAAGAACCTCTGAGAAGAAAATGGGATCTTCTTTTACCATGCTTACTGTTTGCCTACCAAGAGGTACCGCAGGAGGGTGTTGGCTTCAGCCCCTTCGAACTTCTGTTTGGTCATCCTGTGCGGGGACCCTTAGCCATAGTCAAAGAGCGATGGGAGATGCCCACTCCCCCTGTTACTACCAACGTAGTAGATTATGTGCTGGGGCTCAGAAAATGGATGGTACTTCTGATGGGCTTGGCTAGTGATAAATTGAAGGCAGGACAAGCGCTGGTGAAACATTGGTACGACAAGAAAGCTTCCCTCATCAACTTTACACCTGGTCAGCAAGTCCTGATCATGAATCCCATAAGGCCTCGAGCTTTACAGGACAAATGATCAGGCCCTTACACAGTGGTGGAGCCCCTGGGTGAGGTTAACTATTTAGTGGACCTTGGAAGGCCTGGACAGGCTCCAAAAGTGTTCCACGTAAATAGGCTGAAGGCTTTTGTCCCAAGAGCCGAAATCGCAGCACTGCTACTTGCTTCAGATGTTGAGGAAGAGGAGTCTGAACCTCTCCCCGACCTGTTCCAATGCGGTCCTTCAGATAGCTCCTTTGAGGGTGTCCGAGTGGCCCTTCACCTGACTTCTGATCAGCAGGATGAGGTGAAAAGTTTGTTTAGGCAGTTTTCCCCCCTGTTTTCACAGTCACCTGGTTTGACACCTTGGTGCAAACATAACATAGACACAGGAGACAGGGTAACTACCAAAAGTAGGGGATACAGGATGTCAGACAAAGTACGGTCTTACATTAAGACCGAGGTCAACAAGGTGTTAGACCTTGGGGTGATTGAACCCTCTAGTAGTCCTTGGTCCAGCCCTGTGGTTTTGGTTCCAAAGGCAGGCACTTCTGAACTGAGGTTCTGCGTGGATTACAGGGCTCTGAATGCTGTCACCAAGACAGATGCACACCCCTTGCCTCGAACAGATGAGCTGTTGGATACCTTGGGTGCCTCCAAGTACCTCAGCAAGTTTGACCTCAGTGCTGGCTATTGGCAAATAGCTTTAGCAGAACATGCCAAGGAGAAGACGCGTTTTCTACTCCAGACGGTCTTTACCAATTCAGGGTAATGCTGTTCGGGTTGAAAAATGCACCTGTCACTTTCCAGAGGCTTGTGAATCATGTGTTGAATAGGTTGGACGAATTCTGTCTTGCATATCTGGCTGATATAGCAGTTTTCAGTGCCACCTGGGAAGACCATGTGAAACACCTCGGGATTGTGCTACAGGCTCTTCAGAAAGCACACTTGACCATAAAGGCTAGTAAATGCCAGATTGGACAAGGCTCAGTGGTTTCCCTTGGACATGAAGTAGGTGGAGGGAGGATATAGCCTCTTCCCAGTAAAGTACAAGCAGTACAAGACTGGCCTACCCCCACTACACAGACCCAACTGAGAGCCTTCTTAGGACTCACGGGGAATTACCGCAACTTCATGGCAGACTATGGCACCATAGCTGCCCCACTGACTGCCCTCACCACTCCGAAGAAACCCAAGAAGGTAACTTGGACCGACGAGTGTGAGAAGGCCTTCAACGGCTTAAAAGACTCCTTGTGCCGGGTCCCTGTCCTTAGGGCCCCTGATTATCAAAGACCTTTTATTGTGCAGACGGACGCTTCTGACACTGGGATAGGAGCTGTACTATCACAAGTAGATGAGAAGGGTAAGGAACACCCTATTGGTTTTATTAGTCTCCAGTTTAAGGACAGAGAGCTCAGATGGTCCACAGTGGAGAAAGAATGTTTCTCTGTTGTGTGGGCCCTACGGAAGCTGAGGCCCTACCTCTATGGGACCCACTTCACTGTGCAAACTGACCATAAGCCCTTAAAGTGGCTAATGAACATGAAGGGAGAGAATCCAAAGTTGCTTAGGTGGTCCATAAGTCTACAAGGCTTTGACTTCACTATTGAGCATAGGCCAGGTGTCCAACATAGCAATGCTGATGGGTTGTCCAGAATGTTTAACCAACTTGAACAAGAGACTCTTCCAGGGGTGGATTAGTTCCCCCTGTCCATAGTGTGGGAGGGGCGAGTGTTAGGAAAGATTTCTTAATTGTGGGTAATTTTCCTTCCATGTGGCAACCCCTAAACTTTTTGCTGTTGTTTTCACCATGATGTAGACTTTGCCAGAGAAGTGCAGCCTTCTGCCGCACTCCTCTGGGCTTTTGCTCCATTCTTACGGGGAAACTGACATGCCCTTAAAACAGTCAGTACCGGGAAACGTTGTTTTCCGTAGTTCTTTGATCATGTTGCAGCTTTCGCGCAACATGACACAAGAGGGCACTGTAAGCTAAGTTACTGCTCTCTTCGGTCTCTAGTCTTCTACAGGCCCTAGACACTCTCTTTGGATTGTTAATGAACGGTGCAAGTGAATCACGGACGGGACTGGTGGCAGCGATCGTTTCTTTGTGTTTTGAGCTCCTTTTGGCTGTTTACGCGCGTTTCTCGTGCTTAGCCCAAAATGGTGGCCTGGCTTCCAATATGGCCAGACCACAAGACTCTTTGTCCTGTCCGCTGACCTTCTTGCCCCCTTCACCTTCCCCAGGTCGAGCCGACCCAGGGTCTTCCTTATTTGGGCATGTACTTTCCCGCGAAACACAGATGCTTTCGCGGGCTTCTACAGGCCTTGTGTGTGCCTCCAGGATGTGGGCTGGGATGTCTGGTCCCAACACACATCCTGGGTGCCAGAGAGTCTAGTGTGTCATGAATGCCTGGGACCACCGTGGTCCATGATAGGTCCACGTATGGTGTGAGTGTTTTGTGAGCAGATCTCCCATTGGGTCCCCTCCGTTTTGGCGCAAAGGGAACCGTGGATAAGAGGAGGCTGGAAACACCACTACCATGTTGATCTCCTGAGTTCTCACGAACGAAGGAATACAGGAGCCAAGTATCCTGCAACTACGAGGCTGAACTGAGGAATCACTGGTGACCCGCTGAAGGACTGCTCCCCTGCACTGCTGTCGCTTTGTGAAACCCTTTCTACCTCTGATCGAACGAGAAGGCCTGTACTGGTACTTCGACCCTTTGGAAAAGTGGGAACAACTATTCGCGGCATCTTCACCATCTCCTGCACGTAAGCCTTCGGAAGTGTCTCTGGGCCATCCAGTGGACTGACCAGCCTACCCAGTAGTCTTGCTCTGTAACCGCCGTCAGGTTGCTGCTGTATTACGAGTCCTTGCCACTCTCACACGATTCGTACACTTGGCATTCCCAGGTCTGAAGTGAGCAGTGTACATTGGGCTGAAATACACACGGCTGCTCCGTTGCCCTGCTGTGGTAACAAACTGTGTGGGTTCACTGCGTTTGGGACATCCTCAACTCTAACTTCTGCTGCTGTGGAATCTACACGACGCCGAGACGTCCCCTGCTCGTATCTGAACCTGCCAGCACTAAACTGACACGGAGAAGCCTGGGTCTGCCTGCATCGGGGACAGGTGAGTAGCATTGCTAGGAACTGGTCGCCCTCCTGCAGTAGCCCATAGCTTTTCCCCGCTGTGTCAAACAGCACGCCTTTCCGTACTCGCGATCTGCTTCTGCCCACAGTGGAGGCTGCGCTTGAGTCGCGGAGCTCTGTTCATCTTCATTTGTTCACCAAACTGAACTGCCTGATTCCCTCGAGGAGACTCCCCTTTGCCAGTTGGCACCCGCGTGTGCAGGTACTTTTGAGCACAACGCTCCACTCGTCGTAGGGCTTGGACTTCCTTCTAGTTAGGTGCCTCTGAAGGCGGACTGGGTCTAACTATTATTTGCACTGCCTGTTTTCCTCCCCATCTAGGTGGTCTGCACATTTCGTGCATATAACTCGTTAGACTCGTTGGTAATTGTATATATATTGTATTTGATTGTGATGTGTTGGTTTACTTGAGTTTTATTTTGATTTCTTGATACGGTCAATGTTACAAAGGCCTTGTAATGAATGTGTCTATATTTTTAATATAACACCTGCTTGGAGTAATTTGTAAGTGTCCTTGCTTTGTGTGCTCATTGCGGGCTTTCAGTCACCCTCACCCCTCTTGAGACCTAGTCTTGACCGGAGCGATCGCTACCTTGATTGGTCTGGCTTGTCCAGAGGTTACCCTGTTCCAAGAAACTAGGCTGGCCTTCTGAACCTCTGCCCCTCCAGGACAGAGTTCATAAATCCATCTTAACAGGGACCGAGAGAGGCACGGCATAAGTGATGGTTGTACATGCATCATGCATACATTGGTATTGGTGCAGTTGTACCCATGTGATGAATTGCTATCTTGGAGTTGTGGCATACAGGTTGCTTGCTATATGGGGGGGGGTTATTCAGGCATACGTCAGGTTCTCACATGTGTAAGGTGGTGTATGATGTGTGACATGCCTTTGTGTTGTGGACTGCATGCAGTGTGACACATGCTCTTTAGCTGTTTGTGGGGTGTGTTTCAGGTATGGCATTGGCATGCTGCATGCATGTTGATGTGACAGTGCTGGGGACAGCATCTGGACAGAGATGTGTCCATGTGTGTGTGATGGCCCATGCATTGCCTTATGTCACTATCACATTTGTAGGCCATCATCATGCTTTGGTTTCCTATGGTTGGTGTGGTCCCTCACCTCCATCTGCCAATGACGGTACTCAACACTCCATATCCCGGACTCCTTCGATGCCCTCCATGCCGATAGTACTGGTGCATGTCTCCTCCCATCTGGTGAGCTTGATGGGGGAGTGGGCCCCACCGCCTGTTGCTAGACCCTGGCTTCGATTAGTGGATAGTATGTTCCTCACACGCAGCCGTAGGTCATCCCACCGCTTCTTCGCGTCTTTAACCATGCGGGCGGTGGTGCTGACGGTACTGACCTTTCTGGCCACTTCCTCTCATATCTCATTTTTCTTGATTTGTGCAGGCCGGCTGAGGTCTGCTGCAAAAACCACATCAGCATTCTGGGTCAAAGTGCTGGCCAATATATTCAATGAATCTTCAGAAAAGTGCACATTGCACTAACGGGAGGCACCTTTCTTGATAGCCTTTGGCATTCTGGTGGAGATGTATGTGGTGGTTTGGGGGTCCATGTCCTGTGTGTGGAGGATTGCAATGGATTGTGCTTTTCAAGATGGCCGCTGTTGCATTTCCCGTTCTGGCGCAATGGCGTTACTTCCGGTTCCGGTATTGCCAGGCCCGGCATTGCCAGACCCGTTATTGCTGGTGCCCGTTATTTAGGGATGGACGGAGGCGGAGGAAGTGTCAGCCCATTGCATGATGCGGCTAACAGGGTTTTGAGGGTCGTTAACGGCATGCCAGTACGGACATTACCGGCATGCGGATACGCGCGTGCACGCATTCTCGTAATCGGCCATGCGGTAAGGTTTGGTTTTTACTGCGAATCTCATAATGAGGCCCATTGTGTTTGTGGTAATTCTTAAAGCTTCCGTTTTGGTCAATAGTGTAACCAAAAAGCCACACAATGTGAGAATCAAACTTTGCCGTTGCCCCCCCATCAAACTGGCCCACACGGCATCACTCACCGATGATATCCCAAAATGTTGTTTTCTGTCCTGTTTCGAGGTTTCCCTAACAGAACTATTCCTACAAAAACTGTGTTGAGGTTCCCCAGCAAATGTTCCCACTTGCTCAGCCTCTCTAGCGTGGGCAGTTGGTTAAATCGGAATCACAGGTACATAGCACGCATTTTAGGGCATGGGAAGATACAAATGTATTTTGAGATCTCCTCCCTTCTTGTATGGAACTTTGCATACTCTCCATATAGAGAGTATGTGTACAACAGTGGTTTCTGCCCAGTCATATTTAAATGGCTTTTTCATAACTTTAGCCATATTTATTGTGAGCTCTTCCCTAGATGAGCCAATTACTTGCAGCGTTTTGTTCATCTATAACTTAAACTTTGCGATAGTACAGCCTGAGCCACGTGTCTGGTCTTCCCCCCAACCTTAGTAATTTCCAGGGAACAATGATGAGACACATAAGTTGTGAGAAAACACAGGTTTAATTCAAATAGAAGTACAAACAAGAAGCCAGTCTCATTAGACAGGAGGACTGAAGCTCTAGTAAACACCCACATCAAACAGTAGTATCTAAAGAAAAAAACACAAAATTAGAATGAATGTGTGTATAATCTAAACATTATTTAATAACTACATACTAAGCATTTGATTGGCTCCTACCTATACAAAACCTAAGTCAGGAGAAATTGCCCAATTCGGATTGGTTAGAACATTTTCCTATTTCTAATTGGTATGTATATTTTGCCTATTCTTTTAATTGTGTTTGGTTTTTTGATACAAGAAAGAAATCGCATACAGCAATACAATAAAAGAACATACTAATCTGACATAAAATCCAAATGTGCATCTTTATGTATAGTGCCAGAATGGAACATAAAAGAAAAGAATGTGTGCAATATGAATATCAAAATATAAGCCATCAAAAAACATTGGTTAGTACAACACGTGACATCAGATGTGCAACCCACTTTCTGAGTCCCAACTAAGCAGTCCGTGGAGAGAAAAAAACCGCCCCATCAAATAAACTAGATATAGTGAAAGCTTCATCCCATGTGACCAGCCACCTAGCTATCTTAGTTTCACTGCCATATTCTCCAGCAGCTCTCTTTCCCATGGCAGATTGTCCTTGGTCCAACAAACTCAGGGTTTTTTGCTGTATACGCCTGATATGGGGGAATGAGTCCTTCTGTTATATTAACATAACATTAGCACACAAAACAGAAACTGGAGCAAAATCATTATTTTATAAAGGATTTCTTTGTGAACTGTTATTGTGTTTCCTAGTCCTCACCCTCACTGAAGAACACCCTGTCCCTCTATGGTGTTTTAACTCCAGAATGCACTGGGGTACCGCCTGTCTAACAGAATAAGGAGAGAGGTGAACTTACCTTGATACAACAATGAGAATAATGTCTTATTAAAATCAATCTGGGAACCTGTCCCATAACTGAAGAGTTGGTAGAGCAGTCCACATGACTAGCAGTAGTTAGTAGTATAAGGGTAAGTTCACCTCACTCCCTATTCTGTCAGACAGGCGGTACCCCGGCACATTCTTGGTTTAGAACACCATAGAGGGATAGGGTGTTCTTCAGTGAGGGTGAGGACTAGGGAACACAATAACAGTTCACAAAGAAATCCTTTATAAAATAATGATTTAGCTACTGCTTCGGTTTTGTGTGCTAACAGCTTGTCCTTGGTGCCATCATATCTGTGTCTGAGCATGTCAAGGACGCAAACCATCAGCCCATTGCGCACTAGTGTTATTCTATTGTATAATTAAGTTTCTGGGCAAAGATTTTCATGGGAAATTCAACCTTGGCCTAATTCTTAAACAATGACTCATATTTGCTGTGCCTGCATCCATCAGTGAAAATGGCAACCAATAAAGGTTCTCTTGGATTGCCACAGGAATAAGATCAAATTGAGTAAATGGCAAGACAGTGGTGTGCACTAGACCTTAACTGGGCCTCAGTTCTATCCAATGAACACAAAGCCTGAAAATGCAAGGAAGCATAGTGCAAATGCAATTAACTACTCATGAGGCCTAAACCTATGTAATAAAATGGCGAGAATGCAATATATGTGGCCCCCAGACCTGAAACTAGGCAATCTGAAAGGCAAAGTTGATCACTTTAATACTGCTCACGCAACCCGTACTTCCTTTTCGTTTGTGACACTGCACCTGCATCTTTTCCACAACAAACAGAAAACCTGCTGAAAACACAAGTCACCAAATCTGGGGCTGAAGGTATTCTGTTACCAGGGATACCGTTTATCATTTTGTTGAAGGCACCTGTCATCAGCCATATATTGTCCACCACATAGATGTTGGGTGGTTCATATGTTAAAATCATTGAGATTATAAACTATGATTTGTGCATCACAGGCACCTTTTATAGCAGGCCTCTCAGCTTTTATTTCGTGTTATTAAACAAGGCACACATGGGGCATGCTAACACATAATCTGTGACATCATTCTGTATGTGTGGTCATCAGCACCAATGGTTTAATGATTCCAGAGTATTTTTCCGGGTGGCATGGCCAACCACTTTAGAATTGTGGCATGACTAAAGAATCTTGTGACATCATGTGATTATCATTATTATCATTTGTGGCTGTATGGAGCGTCAATGCAAGTAGCTTTGAATGCTTCAACCTCTTCCCAATGTGCTGGAGACTAACCAGAGTCCCCTCTAAGAGGAATGGAGAGGAAGTAGAAATGAGAAGAAAGGAATGTGGAACATTACATGATCCTCTATTCCCTCGGTCATAGTGGATTCTGGTGATCAGGATAATGAATCCATCATATCATGTGACATGTGATGACAAAGCCAACCAGAGCAAAGAACAAATGCCAATGTATCTGTCGAGCATTGTTACACTGAACAGAGGTGATGTATTAAAGGTTCCAGTGGTCTGTATGAACTGTCACCTTGTGCTGAACCCCAAGAGATCGTAAAGTCACACTCCTTAAATGCGTCTTTTACGACCAACACTTAAGGATCGGTTAGTTCTGTACTGCCAGTGTCAATTTACCAGAAAATAATGTAACAGAATGTGATTGCTTTGAAGTGGGACACTGCCTGAATAAACCAGCTCCTATCACTACAGTAGAGCCTTCTGCCTCAACGATAAGCAATTGTTGGTGATTAGGCTGTTGGAGAACAAGGACTGTGGTCAAAACTCTTTTCTAAGTATCAAAGGACTTTTGCTCCATATCCAACCATTGTATAGGCCTGTTGGGTGCATGGAGTTTGTCAATAGTTTCATGCTAGTGGAAAAGGCACAAATAACACACTTGTGGACCAAGGACAGTCCAACACTCCCATCACCCTATGGAGTCTTATCATGATTCCTTCTGGTGTTGGAATACAATCATGGCTAAAAGGAATTGTGACTTCTCTAGTTTAGCAAACAAGGCAGACTCTCTGAGTTCTGCAATACAATATGTACATGTTATAATTGTAGCTGAAGCAAAGCAGTGCCACAAGGATATTTTGAAGAAAACAATGAAAAATATCCGAGAACACATCATAAAGTATGCCAGAGCATTCCAAAGGACAGCGGGCATGGCCAGATACTGATAGAACCCATGCACAGCCTAGAATGCTGTCTTTCATTCATAAGGCTCTCTCATATTGTAAAAACATGGAAATATCGAGGCTGAGTACCACAAAAGGAAATACACCAAACACGGGCTATAAAGATTCACAGATCTTTATTCTACTGTACAGTTTATAAAGAAACATAGAAACAGATAGCTATCTGGCTCTCAACGCAATGAGTACCAGCCCATCAGCGAGAGGAGAGAGAGTGCTGGACATCTGAACATTCATACTTTTATACATTTCTAACAATATTGTCCAGCCCCTTTATACATTAATAATCTGCGGTCTAGAGTTTGTTCCGAGTTCACATGCAGCTTATACAATAAAATGCATATGGATTACATGAGTATGCATTTCCACAGTGATACAATGACAACGTATGCTCTCAAATTCTACAACAAACATCTTTTACAACTATGTTACAATTGAGTTCGGTCTGTGTCCACGCTTGGCGTTTACTCTGCATTGTCCCAGACTTGTATTCGTGGATTAGTCTTGCGAGCACAGGCAATCCTGGGACAACAGTTCATGCTCAGTACAAGACCTCATTGCATAGTCCAAACAGTCGGCTCTTGGTCAACCTAAACATTAACAGAACTCAAAGGTTGACAGGCTTGGTTGCAAGTTGAAAACACAGTCCACCATTTTAGAACAGAGAATATACGAAAAGAAATCAAAATGGTGGATGATTCTAAAATGGTGGCGAAGTCGATCCAAAATCGGAACTTTGCAATGCGGTTTTCTTCGCAGAGTGACTAGGCTTAGGCCAATATAAATCAAAAGGAGGCACAATATGATTTCCCGTTTAACAATATGGCCTAAATTATAGGCACCTCAAAGACTGAGCTTTGAGCTTTATACAGATGACTACCTATTGTTTTTCGTCCAAAAGAATTTAGGTAAGAGATGCCAGGTATCATGGCTTGTTTCAGATTTTGAGCCCTATCATGGATGCAAGAGCACAGATACACCTTCTTCCTAGGGATGGAAAGGAGAGGTGAAGCTACTGGAGGCCATGATTTGGCAGTTGGACCATTCTTACGTTTTGAGACCAGGGATTCCTTCAATAATTTGTCCTTTCACTGTGTTAACAAACCGACCTACCCACAAGGAATTTGAGTTCCATCTAACTGGTCAACAGGGCAGTCAAATGATCTATGGGGCAGTAGGTGTTTAGATTATTTCTTGTTGGACACAGCTTTATTGGGTTGGTCATAGGCAAATCCTGAGTAACCTCAACCCCCTCCTGATATGCTGAAAATAGTGCTTGATAAAATTATTCCAGAGTCAATAAAGATCCAAGACAGCATGTTGCACAGTACTCAGAGGGGAAACCATGCCTTCATACCCAATCAATCAATGACAAACTAATGAAGCTGGAACCAAGCAACTTCTAGGATAAAAACAAAATGCAGAGCTCCAATGACATCAGAGGTGACTCTCTCTTGATACTCCTGGTAGGATGTCATTAGGAATTCCAGAGTCTATTCAGCACCTGAACTATACCTCAAAGTGATCCCATCAAAGGCCTGCACTGGTTTGTGGCCCCATTTGTGGCACTAAGGGAATACCCATTTCTTTGGCAAGTGAAATGTCCATGTATTTATCCATGGCTCCTGAATCTAGCATAGTGGAAGCAGGCTGCTGTGACAACATTACTTATGCCCTCCAGGAGTACAAGTGTCACTCACCACTCCGTAAACAGGTCAGGAAGATAGATAGATGACCTTGGAGACGATATGTACACAGGAATCGATATTCAACCTCCAATTCCAGCTCCCCTGAGTACAAGACTCAGGCTTCCTCAAAGAGGGGCTCTTCTTTACAACGTACCTCTCTGCTGTTTCTATTGGAACAGGCAGAGGTGTCAGTTGAATAAAAGAGTGGGGAGAACACACACCGCCAATACCAATGCTGCAAAGGAATACAAAGATATTAGACAGTGCTGAGAAAACAAGTAAGCAATCAAGCACAGTATTAGACAGGAAATACCTAGACAGGGATTGGAGTGGAACTTTCCCCGGGATGGACCTACAAGTAAAGAATTAAACCAAAATGAGTGAATTAATCTAATGGATTCTTCCTATCTTCATATAGAGAGTTTTTAGACAAAACTACAGACCAGAATTGTGGAACTCTCAAAGGTTAAGGAATTCCAGGATTGGAGAAAAACGACAGGAAAAAATAATAAACAGGTAAGTTAGTACAGGGAAGTTAACCCGGGCGGCACAAGGGTCGCGCTAGAGCCGGGTTGGTGCAGGATCAGGAGAGCGTCAATATGCACTTTGAAAATAAGCTCGTTGAGTGTTGTAGTTCAATGAATGTCCCACATCCAGTAGAGAGGAATACCAACAGAGCAGTAGGTAAATGAGGTACAATAGTCAAAGATGGCGCTGGCAGAAATAGCAGAAAACAACACAGTTGGTTACCTGAAACACACGCTTCCCAAACGAGGGTTGGAGCAACTGAGGTGTTCCGAGTAACCGCTGCCGAATGCGTTGCAAAGACAGCAGGAGCAGGGAAGGACAATCCAAATAACGTCCCATGTCAAATACCAGAAGATCACGACAATTATAAGGACGGAGAGAAGGCAGTGCAGGGGCAGTCCGGGTCGATACCATAGCGGTCTATAAGAAGTACCAATGGAATAGGAGACGTAACAATCCAAAAGTTCGGGCGTGGGTCGGAACCAGGAGATCAAGTCGGGATTTCGTGACAAGATTTCACAAAGGAAAACGGACGTAACCGTAAATAGTAAGAAACACTAATTAGCAGCAACAATCCCTCTGGAGGATGGCAGTTTTAAACCCGTAAGAGGGGGTGCCTTGTACATCCTTCACGTACGAGACGTGTCAGCTGACACGGGTTCCACCATAGCTTGTACAGGTGCCATGGACGGAATGGAAATCTTTCAAAAGATCAGGGCAATGCAAGTTGCACAAAGGTTCCCAGGTATGATCCTCAGGCCCGAAACCCTTCCAATCCACCAGATAGAACACCGTACCCTTAGAGACTTTGCAGTACAAAATGCATGAGACCTCGTACTCCTCTTCGCTGTCCACCAAAACCGGTGAAGGACGCGTCGGTAGACGAGTAGACCGGACAAAAGGTTTGATTAGGGAGACGTGAAGGACTGGGTGAATGCGCCAAGAACGTGGCAATGACAACTTGACCGCTGCTGGGTTAATAACATCAGAAATGGTAAATGGCCCCACAAATTTAGGCAGAAGAGAGCGTTTACCAGCAATCCGTAAGTTATGGGATGACAACCACACCTTCATGTCAATCCGATAGACAGGTGCCGGCGAACGATGAACATCTGCGTACTTCTTTGCACGATCTTGTTCCCGAAGCAAGTGACAGCGAACATCCCGATGAACTTTGTCCAGATCTCTTACGCAATCTCTTGCGGCCAGGTTGGTATCCGGCAAGGTCGGATCAAGTGGGACTGCCCTAGGGGGCAACCATACAGGGCAAAGAAGGGAGACACCCCCGTGGACGTATGCATAGAATTATTGTATGCAAACTCGGCATAAGGCAATGAAGTGAACCATGACTGTTGAAACTGAAGACATAAGCAGCGTAGGAACTGTTCGATTGTAGCATTGGTTCTTTCAGTCTGCCCATCAGTCTGAGGATGGTATGCAGAGGAATACCTATCCTAAATACCTAGGGAAGCCATAAGAGTCTTCCAGAAGCTTGAGGTAAATTGCGTCCCACGATCGGAAACAATGATAAATGGCAAGCCAAAGAAACAAAATATGTTCGTCATGAACAATCTAGCCAGACCGGGAGCTGACGGCAAACCGGAACAAGGAATGAACAAAGCATATTTTGTGAAGTAGTCCACAATCACCCAAATGGTGTTGTGTCCCTGAATGTCAGGCCAGTCAACAATGAAATCCATCGACACCATCTGCCGAGGTTTGTATGGGATTGGCAGAGTCTGTAACAAACCCACAGGTTTGGCTCTGGAGGTCTTACATTGGGTGCAAATGGGACAGGTTAGGATGTAATCCTTTACGTCGCGTGCCATGGAAAGCCACCAAGCCCAACAACGTAATGCCTCGAGGGTTTTCTGACTTCCTGGATGTGCTGCAACCAAAGAATCATGGGACCACTGGGGAGCCAAGGTCCGGGCCTGGCCTGGTGGAACAAACACGCGTCCTTGAATGAATGGCAAACCTTGAACTAGTTCCAGGTTGAAATCAGCAATTTCCGTTGACTGGGTTGAGACCCAATCAACGATGATTGAACGTAAAGACGGTTGAACAGAACATCCACAAACAACTCTCTTTAGTAGGAAAGGTAGTGCTTCATTTCACCAGAACTGGTTCCCCGCATGGAGGCGGGAGAGTGTGTTGGCTGACACTTGGGCCTTGGCAGGACGGTAGGTGATAAACTGATATTGTGAAAAAAAATAAGTGCCACCGCGCCTGCCTGGCAGAAGGACATTTCATTGATTTGAAAGCTAACAGGCTTCTGTGATCCGAGTATACTGTTACAGGATGTTTTGCCCCCAGGAGGTGATGTCTCTATTCCATAAAAGCGTCTCTGATGGCTATGAGTTCATGTTCCGTAATGGGATAATTCCTCTCGTAAGGTGTCAACTTGCGAGAGAAGTAGGCAACGGGATGTATATCGCTGGAATGAGGACAATGTTGAGACAACACAGCACCAACTGCATAACCAGGGGCATCGGCCTCCACAAAAAATGGGAGATCAGGATCGGGATGTTTGAGGACAGGGGCGGAAGTGAAAGCGGCTTTTAACTGGTCAAAAGCCTTTTGGGTTTGAGATGACCATACATATGGCACCTTGGCACTGGTCAGAGAGGTAAGAGGCGCAGAAATCTCCAAAAAGCCATTGATAAAACGCCTATAAAAATTTGCGAAACCCAGAAATGATTGTAGTGATTTGACAGTTTTGGGCTCTGGCCATTCCAAAATGGCACTGATTTTAGATTGGCTCATACGAACCCCACTGATAGTGAGATCGTAACCCAAGAATTCCACCTCTGAGGCGTGAAAGATGCATTTTTCGGCTTTTACGAACAAATTGTGATCCCTCAGCCGTTGGAGCACCGTTTTGACATGTAGTAAATGGTCCGTCTGGTTTTGCAAATAAATCAGAATATCATCTAGGTAAACTACCACATACTGATCAAGGATGTCATGGAATATATCATTCATAAATGCCTGGAAGGTGGCCGGTGCGTTACAGAGCGTAAAGGGCATCACCAAGTACTCAAATAGACCGTAACGTGTCTTGAACGCTGTTTTCCACTCATCCCCTCTTCTCATACGGATTAAATTGTAGGCCCCTCTGAGATCGAGTTTAGTGAATATTTTTGAGGATCCCAACTGATCAAGGAGAACAGAGATCAGGGGAAGAGGGTACTGTTTTTTTATGGTAGCTGCATTCAAGGCGCGATAGTCAATACAGGGACGTAAATCCCCTTCTTTCTTTGAACAAATAAGAGCAGGGACGCAACTGGGGATTTTGAAGAACGAATAAACCCCATGGCAAGAGCCTTATCTATGTACTCTTTGAGTACTGCATCTTCCTTGAGAGTGAGTGAATACACCCTTCCAGCAGGTATCTTTATCCCTGGTATCAAGTCTATCGGACAATCATAGGCCCGATGTGGATGTAGAGATTCTGCCATACCTTTGTCAAATACGTCCAAATATTTTGCATAATGAGAAGGAATCATGGACACGATGTTGTTTGATATTGCTCCAATATGCATGGTAGAGGATACCAGTGCTCTGGCAGGGCTATCCTGGCTGATTCCAGGCAAGGAAGTGCATTGACTATTGCAGACGTTGGAAGGAAACTGGATCTGATAAGTCGACTAATCAATGACAGGGTTGTGGAACTGCAGCCATGGAATACCCAGGATGACTTTGTAGGCCGGAGCTTTGATAATATCAAATGATATCACTTCTGTATGGCCTTCATCAGTGCTCATATGCAATGGAACAGTCTGATGAGTTACCTTTCCAGAGACAAGGATCGAACCGTCCAGCACATTAACAGTTTCAGGTACGGTTTTGCGAATTAGCGGTATGCCTGACATAGAGGCAAAGCATTGGTCAACATAGTTACCGGTTGCTCCCGAATCTATCACTGCCATTGCCTGAAACGAACAGCCTTGGTTCAAAGAAAATGTAACAGGAAGGCGGACCAGCTGAACCGGATTCTGTATCTGAGAGTCCAAAGGTGGTCCTCCTGACATAGGGACTCCATCTACTGTCGGGATTTGGCGTTTCCCGCCTTTCTCTTAGGTTTTTTGGGACATTCAGGCAGCAGATGATCAGTGGCCCCACAATAGATGCAAAGATTGTGCGATCTGTGGTATTCTCTTTGAGCAGGCGTGAGTGGACCCCTAACCACACCGATCTGCAGAGGTTCTGGTGCAGGAAGTGTTGAGGGTGATGCATCCGCAGGGGCTGAGGCGAATAGAGCAGGTTTCTTCGCTCCATGCCTTTCAGCTTTACGGCCATCAATCTGAAGGACTAAATCAAGCATTTCCCCGAATGCTGTGGGAACCACTGGGACAGTGGAGAGAATGTCCTTTATTTCGTCCGAGAGACCTTGATAGAAGACTACAGTCTTCTTTTCTTTGGGCCAATCCATTTCCGCTGCCAGCTGATTAAAGCGAGCCAGATAAACCAATAGAGAATTGTTTCCTTGTTGATGCTTCAACAGTTCCAAGTCGCTAACTTGAGTAGTATAATGTGTATCAAATACTTTACTCATCATAGCTAAAAGGGCATCGCAATTGTAGAGAACATGACTATTTGATTCTAACAATGGATTTGCCCAGGTGGCATTGGTGCCACCCATATGTGACAAAACAAAAGCCGCCTTAGTCGTGGAAGTAGGGAATGAAGCAGGACGACACAAGAAGTGCTGCTTGCACTGATTAATGAAGGTCCTGTATTGTTTAGGATCACCCAGGAAGCGTTCAGGAGGAGCCAGAGGAAACTGGGTAGTAACCATGATAGGATTTAATTCCTCTGTGGGAGCTGAAAAGCCGGACCCCGAAGCAGTAGCACCAGTGCCTAACTGGGGTAGTTACCAAGGCCTGGATAGCATCCATACGTTGACTCTTGTGCATTGGTCAAGTCGGTTCGTAGATCCGTGACCATTTGCACGATCTGATTCAACGCATCACTGGTCTCCGTGGACATTGTTAGGCTGCTAATTCTGTTACTCACCACTCCGTAAACAGGTCAGGAAGATAGATAGATGACCTTGGAGACGATATGTACACAGGAATCGATATTCAGCCTCCAAATCCAGCTCCCCTGAGTTCAAGACTCAGGCTTCCTCAAAGAGGGGCTCTTCTTTACAACGTACCTCTCTGCTGTTTCTATTGGAACAGGCAGAGGTTTCAGTTGAATAAAAGAGCGGGGAGAACACACACTGCCAATACCAATGCTGCAAAGGAATACAAAGATATTAGACAGTGCTGATAAAACAAGTAGGCAATCAAGCACAGTATTGGAGAGGAAATACCTAGGAAGAGATTGAGTGGAACTTTCCCTGGGATGGACCTACAAGTAAAGAATTAAACCCAAATGAGTGAATTAATCTAATGGATTCTTCCTATAGAGAGTTTTTAGCCAAAACTACAGACCTGAATTGTGGGACTCTCAAGGGTTAACGAATTCCAGGATTGGAGAAAAACGACAGGAAAAAATAATAAACAGGTAAGTTAGTACAGGGAAGTTAACCCGGGCGGCACGAGGGTCGCGCTAGAGCCGGGTTGGTGCAGGATCAGGAGAGCGTCAACATGCACTTTGAAAATAAGTTCGTTGAGTGTTGTAGTTCAATGAATGTCCCAAATCCAGTAGAGAGGAATACCAACAGAGCAGTAGGTAAATGAGGTACAATAGTCAAAGATGGCACTGGCAGAAATAGCAGAAAACAACACAGTTGGTTACCTGAAACACACGCTTCCCAAACGAGGGTTGGAGCAACTGAGGTGCTCCGAGTAACTGCTGCCGAATGAGTTGCAAAGACAGCAGGAGCAGGGAAGAACAATCAAAATAACGTTCCGCGTCAAATTCCAGAAGATCAGGACAATGATAAGGACGGAGAGAAGGCAGTCCAGGGGCAGTCCGGGTCGATACAGTAGCGGTCTATAAGAAGTGCCAATGGAATAGGAGACGTAACAATCCAAAAGTTCGGGCGTGGGTCCGAAAACCAGGAGATCAAGTCGGGATTTCGTGACAAGATTTCACGAAGGAAAACGGACGTAACCGCAAATAGTAAGAAACACTAATTAGCAGCAACAAGCCCTCTGGAAGACGGCAGTTTTAAACCCATAAGGGGGGCATGCCTTGTTGTACATCCTTCACGTACGAGACTTGTCAGCTGACACGCGTTCCACCGTAGCTTGTACAGGCGCAATGGCAACCTGTATCTGCTCCACAAAGGAGCCTTTGAATGGGACTTACTCCGCAGGGAAGTTTTTCTCTGCCGAAGTGTAACAACAAGGTAGAGTAGTGGCTAAACTGCCTACTCATAATTCTACAAAACAGGAGTGATCTGAATCATAAAGGTGAAACAAGCAAGTTAAAGATGCACCTCCTTCACCTATTGTGGCAACATGGGCCCAAGGACAGACTATACTCTGAAGAGGGCTCTGAATGTGGTCCAGTAGCAACCCAAACATCAAAGTATAATGGTTCAAAATGAAGGCAATGTTCAATCAAGGTTTTTACAAGTATTGGTTTAGCTCAATAGACCATATGCAATAATAACTTAATAGAAAAACACTGCACCTTTGGAAAGAATAGAGAATATGCAAAGATACAACATTCTGGGTAATGAAATATGGGGAGAAAGGCAATAGATAATCATAAATAACCACAATGATTTGAAATAGTATATGTTTTGGTGGGAAGAGAGATTAAAGGTAACGTAGCCAGTCTCTAGGACCCACAAATGGACCAAGGGGGCAGTTGTCACTCAATAATAAATGTTGCTGTTCTTGGCAGTTCAACAATGGGCAACTTGGCTTCTAGGTGATGTTCATGTGGTTTAAAGCAGGCTCGAATGTGGCCGTCACATTGTTCCTGACGGGGCAGGTGTCAAGCTGTGTATGAAGTGGCGTAGGAAGAAATGCAGAACATGAGTGCCAACAGGATCAGTTCAATGGTCGGTTTGATCCCAGAAATGCTGGTGACTAGATGTGCTGTTCTAGACAGCCAGTTCATTGAGACAATCGAGGAAGTGTGGATTGTGAGGCTCAAAAGGGTTGGATCGGCATTCGGGGCATTGGTGAAGATGCTGATGACTGAATGCGCAGTTCGAGTCGGTCAGTTTCATGGAGAGTTTGATGGTCATGGTCTGATGGGCCACCAGGGTCATTTAGACTGTCAATGAAAATTGGCAACAAAGATGCTATTGGTTCTAAAAAGAGTTTGAATGAGACAAGTGCAACAATGAGCTTCGACTTCGAGCTGAGGCAACAACATGCTCAGCTGTCACGTTGCTGTAGCAAAGTGGCTTGAGAGTGCAGTAAAATGGCTTGAAGATTGGTTGAGTGCCAAAGGCAGCTCTGTAGGGTTATTGTGGTTCAATGGTGTTGAACAGGCTTGAATCATGGTTTGCACTGGTTCAACCGTGAAAACACAGGAATGCTGGCTTTCTTGGCTCTCAGGTCCTGCAAATCCGACTCAGGTAGACCATGCATGGCAGGCTGGAACACACTTTCAGGAGTCCTTCACCATGAGGAGGTCCTGGACAGCAGTGTGATTGGACTGGCAGAGAGCCAGGTCTTGTTCCAGCAGCAGGTTACCCCCAATGTGCCTTGGTGATGGGTAGAAAACTGAGCTTGCCTCTGCCTTGGAAACTCAGGGCCTCATCACCGGTTGGGCGGTAGCCCTTAAATGCAGTGGTAACGCTATTAACGCCACATTTAAGGGTCTGCCTAAACATGTGGCTGGCACCTTTTACCCCCTGCTCCAAGCTGGGGGTAAATGCGCTAGAAAACTGCCCATTTTCAGGCACAATTAGCGCAGCGCTATTTACGTCTGCTAATTGCGCTGAAAATGCCCCATTTGGTCCAATGGATCTAATGGGGAACGTGGAATACCCATTAATGACCATACTTTGATCCAGCATTAATAGCGCCGGACCGGGTGGCGGTAACGTAATACCACCGGGATACAGCCGAACTTGTGATGAGGCCCTCAGTCTCCATCAAACTTGTGGGGGGCTTTGGAAAATCAACCATCCCAACGGAGGTCCAATGAATTCATCCTCAGGTGTTTTTTAAAGAGTGAATCAATAAAGCAGTGGGACATCCCCTCTATTATAAGGAAAAGCTCACAGGAGATTGAACTAAAGCAGAACTTTAAGGGGGTCAATCCCTGTCCCTAAAAGTGGTCTTTGTCTTCTGATATCATACCCAAACTGCTTTGTGCTAAGAGACGTGGAGTGCTGAGCTCCCACTGTCTTCTCAAGCTCTACCCGTTTCCTTGTCAATAGCATCAAAGGCCCTTTTGGTATACAGCTTCAGTGTGAGGTTAGTCCTTTGGGATGAGTGAGCCGTTTGATGCAAGTCTCACAAGACAATTTTGCTGGGAGGCCAACATTCTGGAGGGTGGTATTATTGTCCCCCACAAAATATCAAAGGAGAGGCCCAGCCATTTAGTATCCTTTCTTGAAAGTTGGCCAGTCCAGGCTGTCTGACCAAAATACACATCTCTCTTCCATAGCTGAGCTGGGAGCACAGTGCTGACACATGTATGATATCAATTTGAGGTTTCTTTAATAAGTATGAAAGAACTAGCCACCAGAGCATAAACTAACGCATGGCTTATGTTTAGCATTTGCAACTGCCACAAGGTCGGTAACTCTCATATTTATGTGGGTTTGAGAACAGGGTGCATATATTACATGCTGCCGATGTGCTGAAGTGACGTGGCAGTCACTGCAGCTGTCATAGGGCACCTGTGACCCCAGAACATCTCAGTGCCACTGGAGAGTAGGTACTGCAGATCAGGATACTTATTCAGGATGGCATATGTGTACATTATTGGTATGGAAGTTGCTGATAGGGAGATCTGGTCAGCAGACCACCCCTTCTGAAAGAGACCTGCATCATTCCATTATTTATATAGCCAGGGCTTCTACACCATTGTCAGATGTCAATCCTTCACACCTGCCTTTGTACCCTGGGACCACAAAATTCCAAATCCCAACAGACCTGTGAGGAAGGGTAATGTTTACCTACAGCAGTGGAACTTACTCTGGCAATACTCATCCAAGCGGTCCCTTCTAAGGAATCACATCCACCCCCTCTTCACAAGAGAACACAGACAAACTATCTGCAGAGGTTGTGGCATGCCCCTCCTGCTGTGGACAGACTATCTTGGGGTGCTGCTGTTCCACCTTTCCGTTCTACTTTATGGGCATCGAATTTCATTACAAGATAGAGAAGCCAGGCATACGTACTTAGCAAGGAGGCACACACAGACAGGGAGTCCCTGAGCTTATCAGCAAGAGCTTTGCAGAAGATTGCAGCCTTCTTGCTCGCTGGCCAAGCTGTCTCCACTGCCCATTGGTTGAAAGGGGCAACATAGACAAAAGGGTCCTGCTTACCATGAGATAACTCTAAGAACTCTAAGTCAATGGCTTGTGCTTTAAATCTGGTGTCAAAAACGTAGCTGTGGCACCCCAAAGTGATTCACAGTCATACACAATAGGATCATTAGATTCCCAAAGCAGTTTAACCCATGTAGCTGCCAATCCATCCACAATGAGACAGCACAAACAATGCCTTAATAGTAGATTCCTGAAAAGCCTGTTGATTTCCACAAAAAGTTTAGTTTGCACTGATTCACAAACCTGAGGTTTACCTTTGTATTCCAATGATAATCCTCTACGGAGACCAGCAGAAACCAATTGCAGAAAACCACCAGTAACTGGATAGGAGATACAATTGGTTGTGTTGGAGCCACAGATGGTGCTTATATGGCCAATGGGGAAGGAGGTCCCAGCTGAGCTTCCCAAATTCTTCATCTCTGAAAACAGATGAAGATTAAGATATAAGGCTTCCCACCTCTAATTAATACCTGCATGCATGAGCCCGGTGGTGCACGTGGATGTAACTAAAAATGCTAAGGACCAAAATAGTTTTCATTTTATGGAAGTCCAAATAAATTCAATGAAAGCAAGAGCCAATCAAATAGTATCTGTCTTTGGGTGACAACTATTCAGAAAACTTGGACCCTAGCGCAAGAATTCAATGAATCCGACATTAAATCCATATCTAATAGAGATTATCAGCAACCCAAAGGCAGACCCCCAACCTTTTAGATGCTCAGAGGAGACATCTTGTCTTTTCCTGGCATGAATGAATTTGGGGTGCAAATGGTTACATTTTGTTTTTTTGTTACAGGAGATCGGCTGCATGCGTATTGCGTGAGCACAATCTCCCATAAAAAGTTTTAAAAAGATGACCGCCGTTATAGAAAAAGGGACTTAGTGCCTTTTCTATTTTCATGGCATGGGCCGCATGTGGGAGAAGCACAAAGGCCAGAGCACAAAGCTCAAATTCAGCAGGTAAATGAAGAGGGTAGGAGCGTGGGGTGGGGGAAGGGTATAGTGTATGTTTGGGCGACAGGGGAGGGTGAGGTCGTGGGGAAGCAATATGGAGAGGCTCCCTGTTGCCTCCCCACAATCAATATGGTGCCCCACCTGGGGAGGGCCTCGGTGGCCTGTTTTCCAGTCACCTAATTGGCTGAGCACCCTTCCCTGGGAGTGACTGGAGCATCCCACCTGAGATGTAACTATACAGGGGTTCCATCCATAAATTAGAGGTAGTGGCTGCACAGAAAAAAACACTAGCTTCATGAAATTTTCTTGTAAAATGTGATTAATGTAGATGTACATTGAAAGTGAACACAAGCTCTATGGATCAGTATGATATTTGAAGGCTGATGGGTTCTCATGAGCAGCTCACATCTAAATATGAAATTAATAATTCATTTATTTAAAATGTTGTAAAGTGCCAACTCACACGTATGTCTTGGAGTGCTACCACGATACAGACAATACAATACACAATACAAGCAGTACGGAACAAAATAATATACAACTCGACAAATGAAAAGCAAAAAGGAGCATAAAAGAAAACAAGCAATAATAAGAAGAAGCTCAATCCATAAACCAGGAAAGGAAGCAGAGAAAAGAAGAAAAACTGGGCATCAGGCATTGATATTCCCAAATCGGCATTCCTTACTATTATAGGGACCGAACTAAAGATCCAGTAGCAGAGTAAAATCAGATGAAGCTTTAGAAAGATCCCTGTAGATGGATATGAAGAGTGATATACAACTGCACCCTTCAAGTATACTATCCATGTCACTCCGAGTGTACCATTGGTCTATTTTGATCCTCCAGTGGAAGTCAAGTACCACAGATCTTATGACCCCTGGTCCAGTCTTCTGGTGAAGCCAAGCCAGTACTTTACATCTCAAGGCTTCTTTGGGTTCATACCCAGCCAGTGACTTAACATTAGTAATGATACAATTATGTTGGTCCATAACAGTCCCTCTTAAAATGCTGTCATTGATCCGAGGTATATAATGTGCAGACTCCTGGTCATGCCAAATTTAGATTTGAAGTTGCCATGCCGTGCTCCGACAAGAGACGCCTGAACGGACTCCCCGTCTACAACATGCAATATGTTGATACTCCGTCTTCCATGGACGAAGGTGTAATCATAACTATGGGATTAGACATGATTTCCTCTAACTTTGCAGCTTTATCTTCAGAGCGTTGGGACATACTCAATGCGTCCAGGACCGTCTATATGTTAGTGGTGGGTTAGGTAATGATGGTATGTTTTATGGGTTGCTGTGATAACTTATGCAGTTTAGATTTTTTTTAAATTCCTTGTAATGAATTGGGTAGGTGGCCTAGCTTTCAATATCTGGTTGTGAAAGATAGTGGGACATCAACATTATATTTGACAGCACTGTGTGTGGGAAGATCGGGGGTCTCACTTGAACTGCTAGTTCTTCTCTTGCTACTTGATTCTGTATAGCAGATGGAGATGACTATGTACACAGGAGGTCTTCTTGAGGAATGGGTGGTCTCTGGTAGACCTTCTGCTATTTTGGATTGTGTTTTTCCTTTTGCCAGTTTGTTCCTACCTGTGTTTCCTTATTCACCTCAAGACCTGTATACGTGGAGCATACAGTTCCAAAGACGGTCGATCAGATATGCATCACTATCAGACCCATGGTGTGCTCACTACATTCCTCCTCTTAACTTACTGTGCAACCGCCAAGATACAAATACAAACAGCTTTTGCTTCACAGCGCCCCCTCTGTGGAACACACTTCCACCTCCATATCTGAAACAAACCCTCATACACAACCTTCAGAAAGCGCATCAAAACCTGGCTGTTCGACAAATATGAATAATGGCTGCACCTGCCTGCCAGGTAGGAGCTATGACTTTGATCAAGACAGCATCTCCACCTTCTGGTCGCTTCATCTCGACCACAATTCTACGTGGCAACCTATTCCTCCCACCACCAGGATTTGTAAAAATGCTGTAGGGTCTGGGCATTACATAAATGTAATAAATAAATGAATACATAAATAAATCCAGTGTCTGCTCCTCCTTCTCTCCTATTTCTGCCAGGATCCGTAATGCAAGGCTCTGACCGAACTTTGAAAACCCCTAAAATCCACTACATACGTCCACTATTTTCTTCTCTCCATTCTCTTGCATCAAGGAGAATAGAGACTGCATCCCTACGCTGTAGTGGTGAACATCTTCCAGCCTTCTGCATTCTCTAATTGCTCCTTTCTTCTCGTTCCTTTCCTCCAGTCAGGAACTTCACAGCAACCCTATGGCTTATCTGTGATCATCACCTAGCCCCCTTTTCCCCCCTGTGTTTTAAAGTGATTGTCAATTGTAATGCCACACTTTTGAAATATACAAAACATTAAATAATGTAAAGTATGCATAAGTATTGTGGCTGCAAGTATAGTGCACTTTGAGGGGCTGAAATTAGAGAAAGAAAGGAATGCAAATGCTGCGAAGAAATGAAAGCAAGCATTGTGTTTTTACAAGAACAGCCATGCCCAAGAAAGAGTTGGCCTTGTTCTTGTAGTAAAGGTGCAAATACAGCACTGCCAAGGTGGGCGCACTTCCCAGTTGCGGGAATGATGGTTAAGAGGAGGGGGTATCCTTAGAGAGGGGAAAACCATTGACAGCTGCACCATGTACCTAATGCAGCTTGAGGAGTTAGCGGGATAAAGTAGGGGTGGAGGCACCCAGAGGGGAGATGTTGGGCTGGAGACTTTGGGTTAGGGGCAGTGAGCAGCAGGGTACGACAGTATAATGTGAACTATACAATAGCTACAATGACATATGGGCCACAGGTAAGTAAGGCAACCTGGGTTTACACACTGATGGACCCCATATTTTGGGGCAGACATGAACTTCTCGAGCGCTCAGCCTTAGTAGCGTGCTGGAGAAATGTTTCCAACTGACCTTTCTGTAGTATTCCATGCACGCATCATTCTATAATTGTTCCATGTTTACAGAATGTATTGGTTGTCATGTATACGGCGTCCCTGCCTCCTCGCGTAGTATAGAATGTTAGGGTTTGAAAGAGGTTCGCGAAGGAGAGAGTGAGAGGGAGAGGAGACTGTGAGCGGCAGAGCAGGGCGCCGGTTGCATAAGAATAATAATAAACATTAGTTTATATGTTACGGCCTTACGAGCATACTTCATTTTGGCGACAAGGATCCCGGCGTCCTGAGGACCCACGGTGCCATGAAAGGATTTGGTGATACGAGCCATTACTTCGGCTTGTACGGAGAGAGAGCAGACGCTCCGAACTGACGTGTTATACATGTTGGTTTGTGCAGTTCATTTTCACTCTACATTAAAAGGAGTGTAGGAAGGAAAGAAAGCAGAGCGGATGCTCCGAACCAACGCCTGGAGCCACGTTGGTTTGTGCTGTATATTTACTTCCCCGTTTCGGCCCTCCTGATTGGATACAGGACCGGTGAAACTGCTGTCCATCACAGCACCTCAAGTACTTTGGAAAAGAGGACCCGCTACATTTAAGCGAGTCACATGATCTGTTCTTCATTGACCAGGCAAAATCACACATATTTATTTTGATTGTATCATTTTCTCTAGCAAAGAGAAAAGAAGTAAGGAAAAGAAGGACACAAGTAACAAACATTTGATAGCAATTCAAACAAATTGAAATTTGATCAATAATCATATTTCATCTGAACCGGATACAACTCTTTTGAATGATGTAAGGTATTAGCATCCAGCCGCCGGCGAGTTTTCTCCCATCACCTGGACAGCCAGCTGTAAGCTGGGCAGAGTGGAAGGAATTCTGGGTAAATTCGATCCAGACAGTTGACCAGGAAGGTCTTACATCCCACAAAAAGAAATTGTTGCTGCTTCATGCGCTGGGGTTAGAAGGACAAAGAAAATACAGAGAGTTACCTGAACTGTCAGTGGATGAGACTGGAGATGCTGATGAACATGAAAAAACCATCAGACAATTAGACAAATATTACACCCCAGAAACAAATGTTGCAATAAACAGGTATAACTTCTATACCAGAACTCAAAAGGAACATGAGTCTATCGAAGATTATGTGTCAGCCTTGAGAACTTTGTCTCGCACTTGTCATTTTGGCAATGGCATCACGTTAGATGAACTAATAAGGGACCAAATCATCATACATGCCAAGGATAGTTTGGTCCAGGACAGACTTTGGATGGTAGGGAATCCGTCCCTGCCAGAGACTATTGCCATTGCTAAACGTGTTGAGCACAGTCAATTATGCTCCAAAGAAATGAAAAACAAAAAACAAGAAGCTGTCATGAATTTATAGCTGCAACATGACAAGTCTTCATTAGATTCTGGAGAACAAAGTATGGTAAACACACTGAGAACTAAGGATTGTGCAGAATCTAAACCTAGAAGCAATAGGACTAAAGGATTTGAGAACAGAGGACAACCTTTGAGAGGGAGAAATTGGGCAAAGAATGACCCCAGAACCACGAATACGCAATCCAGAGATGGGGACAGGTGTTACAATTGTGGAAGGTTTGGACATTTTGCATACGCCAAACATTGTCCAGCGATAGGACAGAAGTGTGGGAATTGTGGGGTGAAAGGACATTTCGCAGTCGTTTGCAGAAGGAAGAAGAGGATTTCGACTATACAGGAAGAGAACGATGAATCAGACGATGAAAGAGTATTCACAATACGTGCACCTCCAGGAGGAGAATTCAAGTGCCCAAGTTGTGTCATAACAATTGATAATTGGAAACTCAAAGTGAAAGTCCACAGCTGCTCACCAGGGACAATTATCACAAAGAAAACCTGGAAGAATCTGGTGACTTGCAGCATGAGGAGTAAACTGAATACACCTGACATAGTTAATCCTGGTGGATTTGAAGGATCAAAGATCAAGTTGATCGATTGGTTTTCTTGTATAGTTGAGTTCAAAGGCAGGTGCGCAGAAATAAAAATCTACGTGGCGGAGAAAGGAGTCAACATCATTGGTTGGAGAGACCAAGCTGGTTTGAGGATCAGACTAGATCCGTGTGAGGAAGAAAAAGTCATGGTTGTAAATTCCAGCGGGGATCAGAAAGAAAAACACTCTGAAGATGACAAACAGCAGAAGAAACTAGGTTTGCTAAAGGATTTTTCACATAGGATTCGCCTGAAGGAGGGAGCAGTACCTGTCAGACATGTTAAGTCCAGACCCATACCTTTTGCCATAGTGGATAAGTTTGAACAAGAACTGGCGAGGTTGGAAGCAGAAGGAGAGATAGAAAAGATTGAATCGTCGGAGTGGGCAAGTCCCATCGTTGTTGTGATGAAGAAAAATGGAAAAATCAAAATTTGTGTAGATCTTCGAGATGTGAACAAGAACGTCATAGTTGACATTTTTCCACTTCCTATAATTTCGGAAATGCTGAATCGAATGGGAAATGCAGATGTGTTTTCCACTCTGGATCTTTCAAGCGCATACCATCAGATATCCCTGACAGAAGATTGTAGAGACATCACAGCATTTGTCACACCTCACGGGCTATATAGATACAAATGCATGCCGTTTGGGCTAGCTTCTGCAGCAGCTGTGTTTCAAAGGGTGATGGTGCATGTGTTGAAAGGACTAAAAGGGATTTTCGTATATCAAGACGATATCATTGTGATTGGCAAAGGTCGAGAAGAACATGATTTGAGGTTGAAGGATGTGTTATTGAAATTGGAGAGCGTGGGTTTGAAGATTGAAAAGAGCAAATGCAAGTTTGGTATGGATGAAGTTGAGTATTTGGGACACACAGTGAATGGCAAGGGATGCTATGAAGGCAATCAGGGAATCTCCAAGTCCCAATAATAAGGATGAACTGAGATCATTCCTGGGTCTTTGCGAGTATTATAATAAATTTGTTAAAAAATTTGCAAGTGTAACTGAACCACTAAGGAAATTGTTGAAAAAGGAAGCCAAATTTGAATGGAGTAAGGAATGTGATGAAGCGGTGAGTTGTATCAAGAGAGAAATATGCAGTTCCACAGAATTGGGTGGATATGTTTTTGGCAGATTGACCAAGGTTACAGTAGATGCCAGTGGAAATGGGTTAGGAGCAGTGTTGTCCCAAATTGACGAAGATGGTAGAGAAAGAACCATCAACTATGCTTCCAGAGCAATTTCTGAGACAGAAAGCAGATATTCTGTAATTGAAAAAGAATTATTGGCTTGTACATGGGCAGTGAATTATTTCAGAAAGTACTTATGGGGTTGCAAGTTTATCATTCAAACGGATCATAAGCCACTCATTGAGGTGCTCACTGTTAATTGAATGTGCAACGCGTCACCTAGGTTGGCTAGATTAAGTATCAAACTACAGGACTATCATTTTGTGACTAGATATGTGCCAGGTAGGAGAAATATTGTTGCTGACTACTTGTCACGATTACCGTTAAGTAATGTAGATTTGGAATTAGATTGTAATGAAGACATGGTAGCAGTTGTTTTTGAAGTTACATCTAAGGAAAAGTGGCTGGATGAAATTAGTAAGGATGTAACATTACAAAAAACTGCTGATTTTACGATGTTGGGTTGGCCAGAAAAAAGAGGGATTGATGGAGAATGTCTGAAATTTTGGGAAGTGAAGGACGAATTGTCCATGGAAGGATGTTTTTTGATGAGAGGAAGTAAGTTGATACCTCCCAAGTTATTGTATGAAGAACTCATAGAAAAAGCTCACCAAGGTCATCCTGGGATCACGGGAACCAAAACTAATGTTAGATCTGCATACTGGTGGCCAGGGATGGATATTTTAATTGAGAGATTTGTCAGGAATTGTTGGCCTTGCCAAAACAGTGATAAAAGTTGCAAAGGTTTTAAATCAGAGCCTGTTGTCATAGATAAGGGACAAGCTCCCTGGATGAAATTGGGTATTGACATTATTGGACCATATGCAAAATTAATAGGAGAGAAAAGGTTTTTGATTGTTATGATTGACTATTATTCAGGTTGGGTAGAGCTGAAAGCTGTCAGAAAGGTTGACTCTGGAGAAATAATCAAGTTTCTGAAAGAAATTTTCAGGAGAGAAGGTTTTCCTAAAACCATTATTAGTGATAATGGTGTTCAATTTAGAGAGTTTACCATGGCAACAGGTATTAATTGGAAGTATTCTGCACTGTATCACCCTCAAACTAATGGATTAGTTGAGGGATGTAATAGGGTGGTCGTGGAAACATTAGAGTTGGCTATGAGAAACAACATACCTGTGGAGGAAGCTCTTATAGAAAAACTGTGGAGTTTAAGGATATCAGTCAAAAGAGGTTTAGATGTATCTCCTTTTGAATTGATGAGGGGTAGAGCTCCCAACACTTTACTGTGTCCGGAGTGGGTTAATAGCAGGAAATCACCAGAATCTAGAGAGGTGAGAAATTCTAAACACCCAGGAGGTAAGGATAGGATTTCGTTAGGACTTAATCACAGATTTGGAATTTCACCAGGTGATATGGTGAGGATAAAACTAGGGCACAGTGTTAGTAAAGGAAATTCTAAATATAGCAGACCAGTCAAAGTTGTACAAGTGCTTGGCAAAGCAGTGAGAGTTAGTGGTGGATCGGTATGGAGCATGGACAGAGTAAGCAAACGGAATTGGGATTTGAAGCATTATGGTGACGGCCATGCTGAACATGTTAGAGGATTTGACCTACATTTGAGAAATGATGGAGATTGTCAGAGGAGTGGAGAGGAGAATGTGAGAGTGCAGTCTGATGTTAGATCTCAGGATTCTATTGTTGTGGGACAAGAGTGTATAATCAATACTCAATTAAGCGAGCTTGGGGAAGGTGAGGCATTCCAGAGGCATGATGATGGTATGATTGTTGAAAACAGTAGTGTTGGTAATGGTCGTGACAATCACCTAGAATCTGAAATGGGAGTCACATCTAATGACAAAATGCCTCGCACATCAAGAGAGAAAAGATTACCGTTCTGGTCCAGAGATTATGTCATGTGGAAGTAGCCGGCCAATTTATTGGCTCATTGTAGTATTAATCTCAACTGCAAATTATTTCAATGTTCTTCACTTGTTTTGTATTCGTACCATATATCTCTTGAGTATTATACATGAGCCAATTGTTTATTGTTTCTTTATTACTTTGTTTAATATAAAAAAAAAGGAAGGGGAGATGATGTAGTATTCCATGCACGCATCATTCTATAATTGTTCCATGTTTACAGAATGTATTGGTTGTCATGTATACGGCGTCCCTGCCTGCTCGCGTAGTATAGAAAGTTAGGGTTTGAAAGAGGTTCGCGAAGGAGAGAGTGAGAGGGAGAGGAGACTGTGAGTGGCAGAGCAGGGCACGGGTTGCATAAGAATAATAATAAACATTACTTTATATGTTACGGCCTTACGAGCATACTTCACTTTCCCAAGAGGCTGTAGTCACTGGGAGACAGGTCCAGCCAATACTTTTGAAGTGAGAGAGCCAGGCGCCTGGGCACTTGCTGGAAACAACAGACCCTTAGTGAAAAAACACTGGCATAAAGACAGAGCATCAAGGTGTGTTTAGTGGTTTCACTAATTTCACCTCATTGGATTGATGCCGTGTGAATAGCTCTTCATTGCACATGAGTGTACCCTCGCATGAACGCACAGTATTGGGGTTGCATGCTTGTAGAGGGGGGAGGTTTCTCTTTATGGTGTTTAGGACACATCCTGCAGAGCGGGTAGGATAATCGGCCATAGCAGTAGTAGATTTTAGTTCCATCCACCTGATAGGGAGTGGATGTGTGGCGGATAGGTCTGCTCAAGTGCAGAAGCATGCGTAGAGAGTTGCACTTGGCAAAGCTAAATACTACACTTGGCAGACAATTGGCTATATTGCGCCCGCTTTCTCTGTTTGCATTAGATAACTCACCTTGCGCGGATCACGATTTGACTCTGCACAAAATTTTTACTGCCAGGAAAATGCCTTCCTCTCCTATGTGTACTATTTCAGACACTCATAACTCACTGCAGGTTCTGGGGGAAGAATTTAAAATGTACTTGACTAAACTCACTAAAGCAATTGCCTATATATCTTGTCAGGTACCACTAGGTTCAAACCAGCCAGCCTCCGACACATCACCTGCGACCCCACAAGTAGAGGATGTCTTCCCACCAGCAGCACCCATCTATCCCAGCGAAAAGGTGGAAATGGAAAGATACTAGGTATACGGAGTCGCACATTGTAGTGTTCACGACCCCCACTGCAATAAAGTGACTGATAAGCAAGAATGGATCAATTTGTCAGACGTCTGCCAGAACAACACCCACAACAGCGTCAGTAACACCGTAGAGGAGGCACAGCAACTTGATGGGATGTATACACCAGTTGTCATTAACATTTCTCTATGATATTAGATTTTACAGGAGGTGAAGCCCGCAGTGGAGTTAATGGCGCGGCTCTTTACTGCTGTTCGGCTGGGGATCTATCTGCCTCTGATCTTGCCAGATCTTGACTGTTACCTGTGCTCTGAAGTCCTGCTCAACTCGCATCAGTCTGACGGCTGGAGCCGACAGTGGTTGAAGCGAGCGGGACCTTCTGAGCTTTTTTGACCAACCACGTGACAAGCATCACATGACTATCGTGACACGCCCACAGGAAGTTCCATACTAAAGCAGCACAGCGCAACCCTTGCGGCGTGAAGCCCACAGTGGAGTTAAGGGCGCGACTGTTTACTGCTGTTTCGGGCTGGGCCCGGCAGGATCGCTGGTAAGTACTTGTTACCCCAATATACTTTGTTTTCCGTAACAAACCAGTCCTCAGTGACTGTACTTCCTGCCAATACAAATTACTAATGGAACCCACAAAGCTGCGGACCCGATTACAAGGGAAATTAGAAGAATCTGTTGCAATGACAAATAAAAGTCCCAATTCACTAGAGCTAGAAGGAAAGCAAACGTGAAAACTAAATACCAATGCTGCCAAAATGGTTGAACTCACAAGTGCCCAACGCTCACTAATGAAACCTAAAAAAGATGACAAGTACTCTTCACCACTTCACGCGGCCACAAAGGCGGTAACATGCCACCCGGATGATCAAGCACTTCACTCAGCGGAAACCCTACTACAATCTGCAACTATGAAATCACTGGGGAACACACTGAAGCCTCTTGATCCTGAGGCTCCTTCGCTCTTAGATCAACAAAAGACCCCCTTTTCTCCACAAAATTCACCCACTCCTCCTCAGTTGTCCAATTATTCATCTTCAACAGACCAATCTGACTCAGAGAAGCAACGGAACATGCAACCTATTTTGCCTAAACCAACCTCTGATGTCTTTCTCAAGTCAATGGCACCTTATTGCTCAAAACGACCTCGTCTCCCATCAATGCAACCCCGACAACCGAATGAAACAATTCCTAGATCCGTGTTCGAGAATTCCTGTCTCACACCATCCCTTCAAGAACGAGCAAAAGCAGCCAAACAACAATGGCAATCGACATATTATCCCATACACTGATTTAATTGTGAAAATACCAAGCCATTTTCGGTTTGCATTGCGCGTTTCTCCCTCGATATAACAGAGATAGATGCGATCATGGATTCCCAGGAGAAAAGAGCTGAAGTATTTGGGGAGGTTCCTAATCCTATCCCTATACAAAAGATCAATACATCCACACCGATTGCACCTAAAGGACCACAGTTGTCCCTAAAAAGTTCGCCAAAATCTCCTCATGATACATTGAATAATCTACTTAACAATGAACTCTTAGAGGTGGAATCATTTTCTCCACTTAAGATATCTGAAACTTTGAACAAATCCCCTGAAATCCCGGAAAGACTACCAACTACGATGCTCGATCTTCAGAACACGCTAGTAGCAGTGTTATCAGTAGCTATAATACCTTTTCTCAAAATCCAAGAAGGCATGGTAGATACAACAAAAGATCAAGCGACCCTGCTAGCCATGATTATGACCAAGCAAACCCATCCTGAAGGCTTCATTGGAACTATACAGGAGCGTCTCAAATACAAAGAAGAAACCTCTAGAATATGGCAAAGCCACCTTGCATAAGTTGCAAGAGTGGATCGAGCAGATAAACAAAACTTGATGGAGACAGTGTCGATAATTACCAAGAAAATGATAGATGAAAAAGTAAAAAAAACATCCACAGGTAAACAAACCCAAACCTTGGCCAAAACGCAGGCTGAGGTTCCCAAAATAGACCAGATGACACAATATGAAATCCAAACTTACCCTATCGGAGCACTGGACCCATCTTTACCACCGAACCAGGTGAATGCCGAACCAACATCTTGCACTCCCTTCAACATCTTTGATCTGACAAAACAAGGTCATGTGGGAAAAGAACTACTGAGTAAGACGAATAAAAGAAAAGACCCAAAAAAACTCAAACTGGCTCGCGTGCATTCCTGAGAAAAATGCAATCGGTCCAAAAAACTCTGCTTGAGAACACATCTAAAACTACTACAAAAATAAGCGAAAAGCAACCAAGTCCGATATCTGTTATTCCAATTGTCACAACTATGAAAGCTTCAAGCCCAACAATTAAACACAATGACCATCCACAGCCTGAACCTCTTGACGCTTTGCTGGCTGTGATTAACCAAGACATACCCAGAAAACCGACAAAGGCCTTATCAGTCATGGACACTAGTACTTCTGACAACTCTATCGCTCATGATTCTACTTCTATAGACTCACAAGACGCCTTATTGATTGTCCTTGACAAATGCCATGAATCATCTTCGGAATCTGCCCAACACAACCTTTCTTTGGGATACCCGGAGCTGTCAAATGTTGAATCCTGGTTGTCTCCAGAAATACAGAAGAGACCTAAGATTAAGGCCATTCAACCTGATCAAACAGATCCACCACTTATCAGACCAACCTTCCTTAACCCAATGAAAGCATCTTTTGCATTCAGAGTATCTTTAGTCCCAAATGCGACAAACTCTGATGAGCAGGTAATCTTGAATAGAGCCAATGTTCTGTGTTTATTTAATGCAGTTCTGCAACTGGCTCAGATTGGTTCACGTGATATTGAAGTGATTCATTTTCCCAATAAACGACAGATGAAAACAGCACAAATTGGCTTCTAGACCGAAGAAATAATGCAGCGTGTTCTATCCACCAAACCCCAACTAGTAAAGTTGGGTTTCGAAGCTGAAGAAATCTTTGTATCCAGATTCATGGCAGAAGTAAAATTGAGCAACAAATTAGCGACGTTTGACCTATACCCTCGCAACAAACTGATGAAACAACAATCGGCACATGATACTCAGAAGAATTCCAATGATACGGTTCTAAAGTCTCGAGATACCAACAGGAAAAATTACCAGACAAATACATATGATGCCTTGAAAAGACAAGAAATATGGTGTGGCCTCCAATGGACTCCCCAAAGCAAAACAACATCTAACATTCCAGGCGAACAACGGAGTTTGTGCAGGAAAACGTATCTATAACAACCAACATGCATAACTGCCCAATTGAGTAAACATCTCTATGCTCTTGGAACACTAGAGGCCATAAACACCTCTTTGATGAAGAATCAGCCGCTCTTGCAGAATCAGACATTATATGTCTACAGGAAACCTGGTTGAATGAAGACGTAATCTGTGAAGGATTTATAACCTTGACAAATCCCACAATTAGCTCTCAACAAGGCAGACCTGCATCAGGAATGATGATCCTAATTACAATTATCCCCTCTTAGTCTATAATATCAAGGAAGAATATCCATTCCTGGGCTCAATACATCACCATACTGATACCAACCTTCACCAATGACCTGGATCAATGCTCAGAAACCACTTATCTAACCATTTTTAACATCTATTGGAATCCGACCGCTATGAATAATAACAAATTCATAGACTCAATATGCAATGAAATCGATACTATACCCTTCTCCAACAACCAAGTAGAATACATCATTGGTGGAGACTTTAACATGCACCTATTCAGCAGAGAAGGACTAAAACTCGATTTCCAGGCTTTGTCATCTAGAGCTAGAAAAATGATAAAAGAACTAAGCATTAGTAAAATATCCTTGATCGACCTCCCATTGAATAGTAAAGGTCTTCCTCTCCCAAACTGCTTGCGAGAAAACTCGACATCAATCATTGACTATATTTTCGTTTCAGAAGGTATACGGAATCTAATCACTTCCACGGCTAAAGCTCCGCAGTGTACCAGTGATCATCATCAAATATCAATTTCATGGGACACACTAAGATTAAAGAACCCGCATATAACCTTACCAGCTCTTGAACTCAACAGTGGTTTGAACAAACTTCGAATCGAAAGTCATCAGATCTCTGGACTAATATCAACCTTTGAAGAATAGCCACTTCAAGATCAACCAAAATTGAATTATGGCTGGATCCTAGAAAAATACCACCAACCATGGTCTAGGATTAATAATATAACAAAATACAATCACATGCATCAGTTCAATATAGAAATCAGGTTGAAGCAAAAATGTCTTCATAAACGAATACAACAACAAAAAAAAAAGAAAGAACCTGACTTTGAAATCGAAATAAAAAAGAAAAACAGAAATATTCGAATTCATTCAAAGCAATCAAAGCCATAATGCAACAAAATGATGCAGAAGCAATTCTAGCTACGCTCAAACAGAAAAACACAAGACAACGATGGTCATTGCTGAACGATACACCGAAAGCACCTCATATGACCCAAGAAGTCGAAGCTCAGACATGGATCAATCACTTCACAACTCTCTACAAATCAAATATCGACATCCCTACAATTGAACTGGAGAAAGAAGACTGTCCTTGGAATCTCACCTGGGACATTGAAGAGCTGAGAAATACCATCATGGCTCTTAATCCATCTCGAGCCCCTGGTCCCGATGGACTGTCGAAAGCTGATCTCAAAGTAGCTCCAGCCGAATGGGCTACCTTCTTCACCCAACTTCTTTATCTCGTTGGAAAGACTAAGGAAATCCCTCGTACCTGGACACTGGCTATTGTAATTCCAATTTTCAAAGCTGGAGACCGAAAAAATCTGGTGAACTACAGACCTATAGCGCTTTTAGATCCTCTAGGGAAATTTTTTGCGGGCTACCTTGTAAAAAAGCTTAACACCTGGGCAGAAGATAACTGTAAGCAGGAAAAAAGACAAACTGGTTTTGTCAACAAAATAGGAACTAATGTGAATCTGTTACTGTTGAACATGATAAAATATTGCAGCAATAACTAAGAACCAACAGGTTTATGCCATCTTTATAGACGTAAAGATGGCTTTTGACTCTGTCAACAGACAAAAACTTTGGACCAAATTAACATCTTGGGGGTGTCCACCCTCCATCCTGAACCCGATAGAACAACTCTACTCTAATACCTCCGTCAGAGTCCGGTCAACTAATGACGGTATTGTGACAAAGCCAATTACACCTGTGACTTCGGAGAAAGGATCCACAACACAGTGGCTAATCCTCCAAAGATCAACAACGAGCCAATTCAAACCCTAATCTACGCCGATGATATCATCATTCTAGATAAAACCATATCAGGCCCACAAAAAAACTTAGACAAAACACAAGACCTCATGAGGGAAAACGAGTTGCTGATAAATATCAATAAAACTAAGGTAATGGAAACTTTCCTCTCCAAAAAATAAATTCCGAACATAACTTAATGATACATCTAGAAAGCGAACAGATCATAATAACCAAGGCAATCAAATATCTGGGCATAATAATTAATCCCTCCCTAAATGAACAAGAATATAAAGATCACATTGAGGGAAAAGCCATGTCTCTTGCAAGACAATGTCGATTCTTTCATCGAAAATTCGGAACGTACTCAATAAAAGCTAAAATTGCTCTGTATAAGCAAAAAGTAATTCTGATTTTGACGTATGCCAGTGAATCACTGATCAACCAGCAAACAATGAATTGGCCCCGTTATGAGGCACTATTTTGGAGGAAAACACTATCTCTTCCCAGATCATTCCCGATGCCAAGAATCCGTTACGAATTAGCCATTCAATCCATTCAATCTACAGTTCTCTGGAAGCAAATGGATCCCCATAGAAAAATAATCTCCCAAGACAAAATACCATCGCTGGAAATCCTTAAAGAAAAGAAACTATTTTTTTAAATCACAGCCCTTTCCCAATGGACTTCTGAGATTAAACAGAAAATGCACACAGAAGAAATTATTGAAGAAATGCTGATAAACAGATCAGAGTATGCGAAACGCAAAATACAGACCAACGATTGGATTAAAACTGTGGCCGAACAAAGCAAATATAAACGACATCATAAATGCAAAACTGAAATAAGGGCCCTTCACGAGCTGCCAGGATACTTTAACTATTTTCCGGACCGCGCCATCCGTGACCTGTTTTTTGCGTTTTCGCTTCAATATCTTACTGACTCGTGATTATTTAATCATGACTGACAAATCAACTAACAAAACTTCTGATTGCCGTTTCTGTAAATTGGTAAATATCCCTGAATCTCTTTTTCACCTGATCATGATCTGTCCGGCTCTGATGGAAAAAAGGGACTTATATAGAGACTTCTTTAGGATATCCCAAAAACAACTGACAACCCAAGAAAGATGGGACAATTTATTAAGATGACAAGACCAACGCCTAATTTTCACAATAATCAAATTTTGGACTGCGATCAACGAAGAAAGCATTTTGAACGACTGAAATGCAGTCATATATTGCTCCTGTTTAGAAATGTAAAGTAACTGTAAATGAAAAGTTTGTAAAATCAAACAAAACATTTTAAATAAAAAATAAAAAAACATTGTACAGGAGGCCCATGGAGGAGGATGAAGATTTACCTTGAAATAATGATAGCACTATGTGCAAACAGAAAATGTATGTCTTATGGATTGTTCTGTCTTTCTCTTTATCGCTCTTCTCTGGTTTCTGAATAAGAAAGGGAAAGACAACATAAGAAATAATGACTATAATGAGAGTCCCAAAAGGAGTGTGTTCAATTCAGATGTCTTCCACAATGCAATTAAGGGAAGGCATCTGGCAATGTCTGGTACGACGATATGCAGCCTTTTGGGAGAGAGAATGACACTTGTTATCTGTGCTCCCTCATCCCACAAGTCACGGGGGGCACATACTTTCTGCCGCAAGAGGTGCCAGTGGGGGAAGAGGGATGTTTAATTCACCTCTCATTCTGTACGACAGGGGGTCTCTTTCAGAGCCACTCTGTGATAGTTCATTGGGTAGATGAAGGAGGAAAAGGTATATGCTGACAACTATTTGCAGATAGACAGGATAGCCAAAAAGGAAGCTACTAAGCACAGAATTATAGAACATATAACAGAAGGTGCAAGGAAAGGAGATCAGTTGTTCACTAATCATGAGGAAGATCAATGCAGAAATTCATCAGGGCATGGCATTCGCTGGTGCCGCACAAGGCCTCCGATGAGGATAAAGAGGTCAGTACTTATGGAGGGCAAGTGGGAGCGGGGAATGGTGCACTGTCGAGCAGAAGGATTTGTATTATTTGAGGGGGATCTAGTAACAAAAATGAATGTCACTTGTAAGGCATAGTGGAATAAAAAACATGCATGCTTTAACGTGGTTAGACGAGAGACATCCACTAGTCCACATAAAGCCTCCTACATGATTTTCCTCATGTTTGAGGCCAGCAGGGAAAACATATCTGGGGCCAACACTGGCTGCATGAGGGTGATGAGTACCACAGCACTGCAGAGCGGGACAGCAGCAGTGATGGACAACTGATGGGACCAAGGCATATGCTCAGCTGCCTCCTGATTGGGGAGAACTGTGTTCTCTCGTCACACTTCACAGCCCTGACCTGGTAGTGCCACAAGCAGACTTGATGACTTTCAGTGACCACCCAGCACTGTTAAAAAGCTAGATGATGGAGGAACAGCAGGCACACGAATGGTGGGGTGCACAATGAACAGAAGGAAGCAGAACAGTAATTATTGCTCTGAGGCCTCCTCATGCAGTTTGCAAAATATACCTCATAACGTTTGTCTCCTCTCAAGGGCTTCTATTTTTTTTCACATCACTATTGCTTCCTGTGTTCCAAGCAGTCACAAATGCAAAGTGGTTGCAGGTGACTCACTACGAACTGTTGCAGCTGGCAAATTCAACAGAGAAGGGGCTCAATGCAGTGCAGGAAGAACTTCATGCATTACGATTGGTGGCAATGTAGAATAGGTATGTTTTAAACATGTCGACAGCAATAGGAGTGGCATATGCCACAAAATGAGCAGTAGCTGCTGCACACTGGTGCCTGCGAATGATACCTCCAATGGAACACTCACTGAAGCAATAGATGAGATTCAAGTTTTCCATGAGAAAATGATGAAGGAAATACAGACTGTGGTAGTGGACTCATGGTTCGACTCCCTCTTCTCGTGGGTCCCCAGGTGGCAGGTGAATTTGTTCAAAGTGACTGTCCCCCTGCTTGTCCTGGTGCTTATTGCCGTCTGTGCAGGCCAGCTGATATAAATGAATTGCAGATGTAAAAGGACAAAAGTAGATACATAGGGGCTCATTTCGAGTATGCCAATTTGTAAACAAGGTAATACCAGCATATTGGGCGGCAGAAATGATAATGCAGCTTTCCCGGTATCCCACCTTAATTACTGGTAGGATATTGGGAAAGCTGTAATGACCCCCATAATGTCGACAAAGGTTGCTGTGGAAGAGGGCAAAGAAAGGGGTAATAAAGAAAATGCCGCACATTCTGAAGCAGCAGGGGGAGATGTATAAGTGGTACTTATCTATGTATATTATGCTTTTTGGGTGGCCTGTTCCGCAAATGGAAACAAGTGTATGATACTAGGATCATTACTGGGGGCATATGAGGAAGAAGGGGGGGCATGAGCAGAGTGACAAGGATGTGGGTCCCCAAGAAGGTAAGTAAGAATATGGTGGGTCAAAGTGTGTCGATTGATAGATCAATTGAAGGGGGAATGCAGTAAAGGTGCAAATACAGCACTGTCTATGCGACTGCTCCTACCAGTTGCAGGAATTATGGGTAAGTGGAGGGGGCATCCAATTGACAATTGAACCATGTACCTAATGTGCCTCGTGTGCAGATGCAGCTTGAGGAATTAGTAGGATAAATTAGGTGAAGGTGCACCCAGAGGGGATATGTTGGCCTGGAGACCCTACGACAGGGGCAACAGGGTAGGAATGTATAATGTGAACTATACAATAGCTACAACACCATATAGGCCACAGGTAAGTAAGGCCACCTGGGTTTTCAAATTGACGGACCCCGTTTTTCAGGCCAGACATGAACTTCTCCAGCAGTCAGCCCTAGTAGCGCGCTGGAGACATTTTGCAAACCAAACATTCCAAGGGGGCTGTTGTCACTGGGAGGCAGATCCAGCCAATACTTTCAAGGTCAGAGAAACAGGCTCCTGGGCACTTACCGGGAACAGCAGACCCTTAGTGAACAAACCCTGGTAAATAGGAGCATCGCATTGGGGTTAGCAGTTTCCAATCGGCCTCTGGCAGATGGGCATGGGAAGATTTTTGTGGGGTGAGCGGATGAGCCAGGAGGGGACCAATCAGGTGGAGAGTTTCGATGCCCTGCGTGTGCAACTGTGTTTTGTGTCACTGTTGATGTCAGCAGGACACCTTATTGGTTAGTTGCTGTGTGAATATCTCTTCGTTGCCAAACCCAGGTTGCGTTGTGTATCTTATGAGAACTGGCCACAGGCAGATGAATACAATTTCGGTGGTCGATGTTGTGCAAAGTTTGTCATGGTGGGGCGGTGCGGAAAGGTCTGTGATGTCATTGACGGGGGTCTTGGGCAGAGAGTGTCAAGAGGGTTTTCTCCAATCAAGTTTGACTAATATATGCCTATTTAAAGGGGACTGATGTAGTTGTGCCAATAATCTTTGTAGGATGATTAAACAATGTTGCTAACTTTGTTTTATGCTACTATTGCCAAACTTTGGGCGAGGTAGTCGTTTGCATTTGTTAATGTTCATGTTCCTAATGTAAAGAAAAGCTCTTTTCCAATTATTTAAATTAACCAAAGCTTATGAAGGGGGCAATTGAAAATGTCAATGGTATACACGTATTCTTGTAGGCGATTTTAGTGGTATTCTAGAACCATTTTTACACCTCTTCTCAAGCACCATATGACAAAATTGCCATTAAAATAAAGGTGCAGAATGTTGACAGTGAAATACTGGCTATTGTATGAGTAGAGAATACATAACACAACAGAAAGAGTTTACACTAACATAACAATGGGGGTCATTCCGAGGTGGGTGGTAGGGGATACCGGGCACCGGTAAGGAGACCGGTGCCGGTAATCCCCTACCGCCCAATTCCGAGGTCCCTTAGCGGGGACCGTAAGGGAAGTGTGGTCGGACCACACGTCCCTTACGGGTCCCGCTAAGGGACCAGGGCACAAATAACAGTCTTGCCATTCGCGAGCCCGGTATTTGCGCCCTCCCCATTCCCATTGAGCCCTATGGGGGCTCAAATGGAAATGGGGAATGGTTGGTGCAATGGGGACTTAACGGTCCTGCCAGGGTCGGACTAGACCGGTAAATCCCCATTGCACCACACCGGACTCGTTCCCGAATTTCGCAAATAGCGCCATGACTACCTCCAATCTCGGAATGACCCCCAATGTCTAACCCAACAGAAAGAGTGTACACATTTATCATCCCAGTCCCTATTCTAGAATGGGTATTTCCTACTGTTTAAAATGGACTGCAGATAAAAGTGTAAACTTCTAAGATTGGAATGTTAATGTCAAAGACAATGCACCAATAATGTTTGATATGAACTTGCGTGCTAAGTTAGATGATTATGGTAAACAATGACCTAACAAGTTAGAGCTCAGAGATTGTATGTCTTAGGTGTTTTAGGGAGATTCTTTGGGTGGTGTGGAATGCTGACATGTGTTTCTGATTTGTTATGGGGTAAAATAACAACAATATCTTTAACAACCTGGAGGCATAAGCTCTCACTGTTTCGTGGATCAATATACTCCAAGTCCAAATAGGTAATGTTTCTCTAGATAGACAATCACTTAATTTATTTTGGGACTGTGAACTTCAAGTGTCGGCTTGCTATTTTTCTTTAGCTATTCAGCCTTAAAGCATCTCTTTGGACATCTATGTTAAAGTCGCACTGTGCAATATTTCTGAAGGTAGTCAATTTATCTGTTTTTACTGGATTGTCGGACTTGAAGTCCAAAGTGCAACATTTCTCTGGGTAGTCAATGTTCCACTGTCTTTGGGCCATTGGCCCTTAAGTCACACTGTAGAGCACTTCTATGGGTTTTCAGATTTTCAATGTCTCTTGGGATTTAATCCGAACAAATCTGTTTGTGTAAACTGCTAATCATTTGACATTTCTAGCATTTCAGCCAGAATAAACTTTCCCAATCGTCCTTTGAGGTTGAGGTATGATGGTTTCTTCAGAGAATGCCACCAGGTAAGTTATAAAAATCACATGTGGTTGGCAATATACTAGAGTAGTTTAGTGGAAATTTAGAACATGAGAGCAGGATTTAGTACAGGGAAAGGAATGTATTTTTAGGATGGTGAGGTAGAAAATTGAAATAGAATAAGATGATTTGTGTAATCCTTTAGTTGGTTGAAGACAGGCAGTAAATTAACATTCAGTGACTTCAACTAAGTGCGCCATATTCGACTGTTCCCTATTGTGTTCTACAGTCTTTTGAACAGGCCATAAGGTTGCCTGTGTTAGTGAGCAACCTCCATCACTTATTGAGACACTGCCACTGGTGTACCTGCTAAAATTGTACACATCCCAAAGCACATCGGACAAAACCTGATGACAACAATTTGATTTATAAACTCCTTTAAGCTTGAAAACATATTTGGGGTATTAGGGAACAACACAACTGTGTAAAGTAGTTATGAGAACACACTGAGACATTACAACACTACTCGACATGAAAAACTGGGGCAAGGGTTGAAGACAACCAGGGCCCAGCATGTGGGATTGGGACAAGATGTGGTGAAAGTCAGGACTAGCCAGGACAGTAGGGGATTTGGGGGGCGGCTTCTAGGCAGGTTGTGGCGTAGTTGACATGACCCACAGGACTCGCCCCTTTTGGTCTTCCTGGTCCTTATCGCTACGGGCCTTGCATTCCCTGACACTCCTAACATGGCCGTCCAGCGTGATTCTACTAATAGACTGCACCCCGTGGCTCTGCGCGTCTCAATGCTATTGCCAAGTAGCGATCAGACGTGTGCTCCGTAGTTCGCTGTATTGCTTTCCTGGTTCCTAGCTTTTCTACTCCCATTCCTTGCCCATTTCCCTGTTCCTCTTGTTTCTTGGACTCGTGCGCCATCAGCACGCCTTCTTCGTTTCCCGGATCCCCGGATTGCTGCATCCCGGAATCTTAAACGCACGCTGGAGTCGGAAGAGACTCGCTCAGCCTTATTCAAGTCCAGGTCTGTCCGCAAGAAGACATCGCCCACGGAGTCCAGCATGGATCGGTCTCAGGTGAGAAGGGGGGAACTCAGTGACAGTAGTTAGGACAATCAGGACAAGCTATGGGGGTTGGAAGACACGATTGGAGGGTGGGGACATTTACATTTAGGGCCATGGGAAGGAGCAAGGATAACCAGGAGCAGATTGATGCATGGGGGTGGGGGGTTTAGATGAGTTGGAGAACAAGAACTGATGTGGGCATGAGATGGAGGTGTGGACACAGCAATGATCATTTAAGGGATTGGGGTGGGGGGTAAGGAGAGGCAGGGCCAGACAGATAGTGAAATCTCAGCCACTAAACAGAGGAGGCATGACATCCCTTGAGCTGGTCCTTGCAAAGGTAGAGGGAAGCTCAATAATAGAAATATCCTTGTACATGCAGCCTTTGCCAGGCTACCTTTGCCATCAAACACCCTCTACTTCCAAGTTTAGTTGTATCCGAGAGTCCCACGGTCCATTCAGGTATCACATTCATGGTTTCATCACTTCAGCTGCCCAATTCCCAGCTGAAGGTCTCAAGAAACACCTCTGGGAACACATCTCAGAAAGAAATTACCTCATCCCAGCAACACCAGGAACAAAAGCAAAGGGATCAACCACTGTTGGAGTAGGTTATTAGGTGACAGGAGTTTGTGTGCAACCTTTTCGATTTTGGTTTCACTTTCTGTCTGTAACTTCACTTCCAGTGGCCAACTTGGATTGGTGAGATCACTTCCTGTGGCCAGCTTGGATTGGAGACGTCATGTCCTCTGGCCACCTTGAATCAGCCCAATCTCCAGCTGAAGGCCACCAGAGACTCCTCTGGGAAAACCAATCTGAAAGAAATCACCTCATCCCATCAACACCAAGGACAACATCAGAGAGACCAACCACTGATGAACTAGGTGATCAGGTGACAAGAGCATGTGTCATCCCTTCTGAACTCCCTAATTTGCATCCACCCAGGGGTGTACCAGTTAAGGGCAGCACAGTGAAAGGTGCACACCAGCCATTGACTAGCCTCTTTTCCTCTTACCCGGTGCCCCTATGCTTTGCTGTGTCCAGCTTCCTGTCTGTAAGTACCCATTATTGCATATTTTACCCCCACCATGCACTTCTCATGCTATCTATTAATTTCCCTTCTAATTATCTCTTCACTCTGGTCTGCACAGAACCATCTCAACTCTCTTCTCATTCCTATCATCACTTCTCCTCAATACCACCCCTCTTCTTGCTCCACTACCCTCTATCTACTTAGAAGACCTACTGCAACCTTAACTTCCATTACATGTCCTCTTCTTGAATCTACCTTAGCGCTTATCTCTTTCTCAGGCTCAATGTCATTATGCTGCTTCATCACACCCTCTTTCTATTGCTCTTTGGAAAGCACAGTCTGCCTGCAATAAAACCTCCTTTACCTCCGACTTCTTCTTTTCTCCTTCTCCTTCTCTTGACGCCACTACCCTTAGGGAAACCTGGATCTGTCCCTCTGACTCTGTAACCCTTACTTCTTCTCATGATCATGCTTACACCTTCACCCATTCTCCGCGCCCCACTGGCAAGGGTGGTGGTGTAGAATGGTTTTCATCCTCCATACTTCTTACATGTCGTACTCCCCCATCTCCCACTAATTCTCCCTTATTCAAATACACTATCTTCACAAAGACTTACCCCTATGGCATACATATTATATCTCTCTACTCCCACCTGGTCTGGTAGGTCAATTCTTTGACTACATCTCCCAACTAATTGACTCCCGCCCTCCCGATCACCACCTCATTGTCATTGGTGAGTTTAACTTCAACTCTCTCTCTGCCACTCCATCAACTGTCATTAATTCTCTTCTACTCAACTACTCACTCTCTTCGGTCCACTCTCTACCCACTCATTCAAATGGAAACTCCAATGACTTTTTCCTCATCTCCTCTCAACTCTCTGCCTCTAAATTCTGCTCTGTTCCTTTGCCCTCCGATCACTCTATCATCATTGCCTGAATCTTAACTCCAATTTCCTCCTTACTCTCTTCATCTAGTACTACCATTACTAAACATATGTTTCCATCCTCAAAACTCACTAACTACCTCTCTGACCTGCACCACTCTCTCTCCTCCTACACTGAACTCACCTTTCCATCCACTGAAAAAACCTTCACTAACACTCTGCTCTTTATACTCTCATCTCCTCTCACACCCCTTTTACACTCACTCCTAAATCTTCACCTCCACATCCCTGGATTATACCTCTCATCCTCACACCGAAAACAAAAATGTGGAAAAAGCTTTGCACTTAGCAAAGGCCAAGACACACTTCTGATCTCCAACTTCTCACTGCTCTTCAAAAGTACTCCTCTACTCTTGACTCTGTCGAATGTGACTTCTATCGCTCTCACATGTTGTCTCAATTCTCTCAAACTATCCACATCCAGTAATCTCTCTACTCAATTCAAACAACTCATAGACCCATCTCCACCACCTTTACTCTATCTGCAAATGATCTTGATCTCTACCTAGCTTCTAAAATGTCTGCCATTCACATTACCCTTGCTACTTAAATTCAAACCCCTCCTCCTGCTCACTTTTCTCCACCACTCCTACGCTCCTATCATGTTACTAAGCCTTCTTTTGCCCCACCAACCTTTATGTGTTTCTTGCCCTACTCCTCACGGCTAACCCTTCCTTTGTCACCACTGATCCACTGTATGTGCACATTGTGAAGCACATAGCTACTCAAGTGTTGCTCCACATCTTACTTCCCTCTTAAACACTTCCCTGGACAATGCAAATGTTCCCCTATCCTATAATATAGCTACTGCCATCCCTATCCTTAAGAAACCTGCTCTAGAGCCTAACTGTCCTGTCAACTTTCACCCTGTTTCTCTTCTAACACACTATTCCAAAATCCTAGAGTGAGTCATATTTAATCGACTTACTGATTTCCTTGATACTCACCAACTCCAGGACTCTCTTCAATCTGGCTTCCAACATCTGTGTTCTACCAGGAAAGCTGTCCTCCATTTCTGTGAATACATCTCTTCTGCTTGTCATGCAAACATTTCAACTATTTTTATTCTTCTTGACCTCTCCGATGTCTTGGATAATGTAGACCATTCTGACATTCTCTCTACATTATCTCTCATTGGCATTAGAGAAAAGGCTCTCATTTGGTTTGTTTCATACCTTGCATCCAGACACATTCAGGTGTCCTGGAACAGCCTGCCCTCCCAACGTATAGCCCCCATTACTGTTGGAGTTCCCCATGTGTCTGTCCTTGGTCCACATCTCTTCCCTCTCTATATTTTAGCTCTGGCACTTTGATATGCTCTTTTGGGGTCTCCGATCAACTCTTTGCTGATGACACTCAGATATTCTTACCTTTCACTCCTTAGCTGATGAACTGTTGTCAAAAGTTTCAAACTTTCTCTCTGCCATCAAATATTGGATGGTGCCTGGCTTGGTCATGCTCAACTTCGCTAAAACTGAAGTTAACTACTTCCCAGCCAAAAAGGCTATCTCTTCCTCTTTCCCTCTTTTCTCTTCTCTCCTGACTTTCTAGCTTACTCTGCTTCCTCTCCTAACCTTGCTTTAATTTTTGATCCACCACACAACCTCTCGCACTTAATCTACAAATCTGCCACTGCACCCAGACTCAACCTTCTCTATATTAGAACAGTCTGTCATTGTTTTCCTTTCAATACTCGCAAAAAGCTCCTCCGTATGCCTTTCTACCTCTCCTCTGTGGCCTTCCCAACTATGCTTTTTCACCTCTAGACAAAGTCCTCAACTTCACAGTCTGCACACTTTTCAACCTTTCTCACTCTACCTCTACCTCCTCTGCCTTTCACCAGATTGTCTAGCTGTCTATGAAATAAACAGATAAGTATAAAACGTAATCTAATCATTTTCAAAACTATCCATGGACTCGTTGCACCCTACCTATCGGCTCATCTCACTTTCCCTCCTTGCAGTCATCCTCAGGTCACCTCATTGCCAAAACTTGAGCCCCTTGTGTGCCCTCTCATTTCTGCTCTACCTCTCTTCTAGCTTCCCCAATTGGAATGCTCATCTTCTCCCTCCCTGTACTACTCCAACTCTACCACTTTCAAAATCCAACCTTAATGTCCTCCTTCATTCTGAAGAACCTGTTTCTAAGCGCTCTAGGTACTGCACCACCCTGTTTTGCGCCCTCCCTACACTTCACGGGAAACCCTACAACACGTTTCCATCACCCCAGCATCCCTAATTTAGTATTTCCTCCACCACCTATTCCTATGTCATTCTGTCCTGTTCTCATTCCTGATTTATGTTTCCACCTTCCACTGCAACATCTGGCCCTCAAGTCACATTCTCTCACCCCATTGTAAAGGACCCATGTCCTCTCCGCTCTGTTATCAATGGTACATTTTGAAAGTTTTTTGTGCTAAAAATATATTGCTTTCCCTGGGATTTTTATGTATATATCATTACATGAGTAAATAAACTTCCATATGGGTGGCAGGGAGGTGACAGCCACAGCGGGGAAATCCAAGAGCAGAGAAGATGACGTGGGGGCTGGACAGATGACACAGTGAGTCCCCTCCTGACTGTATTGACCATAAACAAAGGGGAAAAGGGGAAAACAGAAAATCCGCAGGATTTGGCCATTGATGTGGTCACAGCACAGCTGATGAAATATGTATTTTCGACCTTGCATGTGTATTCACACATAGTCTCAATGAAAGACAACATATTACACATTTTGACATCATTTGTCAACACTTGTTTCGAGATCAAAGTGGCTGTTTTTCAGCTGCATTTGGCAAGAGAGAACACAGAGAATCCAGAATCAGCAGCACAAGACACATTTAACATGTGCAAACATACACCGATGCAGCACATGGAAAACAAATTGTTTTGAAGTATAAATGTAGGGAGTAAATTCAAGAACGTCTATGCTCAACACAGCATCAAATATGTTAAGACTACTGCACTCCTCTTCATCATGGAACACCTCCCTCTTGTCATCTATGCTATGGGAGCCCTCTTATGTCAACACTGTAAATAGGCTGATGGGTCAGAGGGACACACTCATCACTAATTTGGCAAACCTCAAAGAAGATGACTCTATAGGAATAAACTGTAGATCTTCAACAGCTCAGAAGGTGAAGGCTTATCTACTTGACACAACTCACACAAACAAGCTGGAAAATGCTATTATGTACTGGTTCAGTAAGAGTTCCATCAGGTTAACATCCATTCAGAGAGTAGCCCCACAATAATTAAACTGCCCCTGGAGAATACAGTCGGAGCAAGCCTTTAATGATGCAGGGCCTTTTGTTACTGACGTTACAAGCAGAAGCCTTGTATTGCCTAATATCTAACAATTGACATTCATTGAGACCAGCGCATACTACCTTGTAGAAGGCAATGCGGGACACCTCACCATAGCCAACACAGCAGCTCCAATTATGAACCCTTGTTGTCTGTTTCAAGTTGTACACAGGGAAGAGTGCCGGGGTTATAGTTTGTACTTGGGGATTGCATCAGTTTTATCCTGGTCCCAAACACAGTTTCAAAGATATACCACTTCAAAAACACTGTCACATCACATTGATCTGAATTAAAATGTATAACATATAATTAATACATTCAATGTTTTGACTAGTTATCTTAACAATATGTAATTTCTACTTTGATGAATGATATTGATCTATACTATATTATACATCTTGGTCCCTCCTTCTGCCCTATTGTCTCTTTTATGCCTTGTCTGTTTCTACTTTGATGAATGATATTGATCTATACTATATTATTCATCTTGGTCCCTCCTTCTGCCCTATTGTCTCTTTTATGCCTTGTCTGTTTTTTACCTCTTTTAATTGCTATTACCACTTTCATTTAATATTGTTATGTGGCTTTATTTTACCATGCACTATTTCAACTGTTTCACTTAAACTAATCTTTAATCCTTTTATCAATTCTCTGATTAGCCATTGTGCTAATATTGTTGATGTTGATCTTTCTTATTGATTCAATGTTTGATTATATTTTAATTGTAATAAAACATCATTTAACAGAACATGTGTGTGTTGGGAAATAACATTGTTTCTGAAATCGTGTTGGGGACTGCCTGAACCTGTTCAGGAAACATAGTCTGTTTCTCCCCCTTCAAATGTGCACTGATCAAAGGGAATCACTGCAAGGACCAATGGACATGCTAAAACTAAATGCATACTTCAATTTAAGAAAAAGGATGTCTTCTTTTTTTCTTTTGCCCATTAATTTCAGCGCTAATAAATGGGGGACACCCCTGTATCCTTCTTCAAATCTACAGTCACACCCACCCCCGTACACCACTCTATTTTGCCACTTCAACTTTTCTTTTTCTTTTGTACTACCCTTACTGAATGACCCTTCCTTGTTCTTAGGGAAGTGTTCATTTGTGAAGCCCAAGCTCCACACACCTTTCGCTAAACAGGAACGGCAAAGCAATACAGGAATCATTACAAAGATTGTGCAAAGGAGTTCCTCGAAGATTGAGCACACTTTGAAGGGACTTCAAAATAATGCAATATAAAAAATAAAATGACACAAATAGGGAATCAAATGTCTCAAAGACGGAAAGAAATGGGGTGAAATGTCACAACCTCCTTTGCTATCTCCATGTTTACATCGGTCCTGTTTTATTTATTTATGTATCATTTGTATGGTGCTGTTCCTTCTTTATTAACAGATAAGCGCAGCCCTGAGCAAAACAGCAAGTGCTTTAAATATTGCAGGGCTTGAGTGCTGCATCTCTCCTTGAGGAGCACTTTATTTCTACAGGCTTGTTGGTGCTGAGCTGCAGGCAAGCTGAGAAATTGAACTTTGACTAGTGTCCGTATAGCTTAATGTATTAACTTTGTTACACACTGGTACTTTGAATGTGGGTTTCTAGATTAATGACATGCTTCTGATACCATGGGCTTCATTACGACCCAGGCGATAGGGGGTTAACGGCGCCGGTAGAGCTGCCGGCGCAGTTAACCCCCTACCGCCTCATTACGAGGTCTGCTCGCGGTAAAACCAGGCTTCGTTAGCGGGTCCCGCAAGCAGACGAGGATGCTAACAACGGGCCCGTCATTAACAGGCCCGTTGTTAGCATCCTTCCCATTCCCATTGAGCCCTATGGGGGCTCAAATGGGAATGGGGATGTACCGGGTCCGGGTTCCTTGAATGGGGAAATACTGGGCCCTCCAAGTTCGGAATGGCTCGGTATTTCCCCATTCAGGGAACTCGGACCTGGTACCCGGACCTGGTACCCGGTATGGCGGTAGCCATGCTGCTAAAAGCAGCATGGCTACCTCCATACTTGTAATGAGGCCCCATGTCTTCCTCCAAGCAGGGTTCTTTCAACTATTTCCTTCACCTTTCTTCTAACACCTGCGCTTCCAAAGGTGGTCAGTCTTTCTATGGAGCTGCCTGTGTTATTGTTTTCCTGCTTTAGGTTGTCCTTAATCCTGTTCAGATGACCCCTCGAGTTCTGTAATCTCTGTTGTCTGTGAAAGGCTGTTGTTTCTCTTGCAACCTCATCTCCTGCTGATCATTTGCGATCTGCGTCCACAGTTGCCATTCCTTTCTTCTGCCTAATGGTCAGTTTATCTGTAGTTGAGAGACCTGCATTCAGGCAGTCACTGGATCCTCTGGCCCTTTGACCATGGAGTGCTCTGCTGGCAGGACTCTAGGCTCTGTGCTCCTTAGTGACAAACCCATTGAGTCATTGTTCTGCTCCATCATTAGGTGACAAGGTTACTCTGTTCAACATACCTTCGGTTTCCCGGAATTAGCTGATTTATCTCTGTATTCTGTTTTATTGGATGATTACTTTTCTCAAGTACCTCTGACTTTAACCTTTTATTCTCATAGAGATTGTTCAATATCCTTGTTGTTTCCATGGTAACAGAGAAGAGGCTGGAACACAGTACGGGACTGTCAATATTGTTCTTCTGTAACATAGGCCTCATGCAGTTAAGTGGATCTATGTTCACAGCTATCTTTCTGATGGTCAAGTGCATCGCACTGTACTGTGGCCAGGCATGTCCAGACAGAAATGAAGTCAAGTCAGCAGATGCTTGGAATTGTGAACGCTGTTGAAGCTGCAGATTGGGTACATTTATCCCATTACATGAATGTGGAATGTAGACACAGCCCTCGTGGATAGCCACATGACATTCTTGTGACTGGGGAAGAGGTTTGTGCACTTTCTGTAATTGACGGCTCTGATTGAGCATAGTGCAGAGGTGTCACTAGGTGGACCTTGAGAGGGGATGAAGAGAGGGTCCCGAAGATGCCCCTCATCACCCCCAGATTCATGTCGAGATGAATAGCCAGAAATGCTCACAGCCATCAATCTTATTTCAGACGAATCCCGAGTGCACCAATGATTGACAAGTACACTGAAAGGTATCCTCTCAGTCAGCCATACAGACCGAATACAATGCAAGTCTCCACATGTATAGGAGAAGAACCAGAGATTGTGGACAGAGATACCTATGTGGACAGTCTCGACTAAGCACCAAGAAGCCACGGTGCTGATGTCATTAGTGACACCATGATGTAGCAGCGTTAGACATGAAGCACACTCGCAGTTCTGCACCGCATCACACAAACACACATTTGCATACACAAAGGACATGCTTACACAGTTCTATAGCTAGAGGACAGATACATATACATACTGTCAATGTTTTTATTATTTGTTCATTAGCCACATGCAGTAATGCAGAACCGCAATTCACAAGAGATCCTGAGCAAGCTTGCAGATGCTTAATGGAAACAACCCTATGGGACTACAGGGATACATATGGAACCAGATAGGACCAAGTGTGACTAACATGGAGTACTTAGAACAACATGAACATGTAGTATGTATATTATACGTCTAAGGAAAATTACAGAAGGCAATAAAGCCACGAAGCAGAGATGGACAGAGCTGATTCAGGAGGCACGCAGCACGAAGCAACGTCATGGGGAGAAGGGAATTTAGGGCTGGGCCCACATTGCAGCACATGTGAGCAGACAGTTCGTCATTTTATGTTTCTATGTGCAGCGACTCGAAGATTGCAACCATTTTATCGCAAACCTTTTTTAAGGAGAGCAGGTTTGCGTACCATACTCAAAGTGTTGGACCTGTGTAAAAATTGCGAATGACATAGGCATAGTTTTATGGTGTTCAAATCCATCCATCCAGCATGATTAATAATGTACAAAAAATGTATACAAGTAATACAGCCTAACTCATCGGGTGTTTCTTAGAGGATTCATCTGTGGGGGGTGTGAGCCCTTCTCCCCCTTTAGCTTGTTTGTAAATAATGGGGTCATGTTCCCTTTATGGCCCAACTACAGACAACAGTCAAATAATTTGCATGCTGGTCTGACCTCAGAATGTTACATTTACAACAATTATTGGGGGCTAAAAGTACACACTCTCCCTCGCTCTCCCTTTTGAGGACAAAGGTTGTGACATATCAGAAAGTGAAGGTGCAATGTTTAAATCTTGATTATAACATATTTTATACATTTTAATATATGTATTCTTATCATGAATTTTATATTTACTATGCATTATTATTAACCTGCATGTTTATCTTTGTTGTGTTGTACTTTTATGGTTTTATGCCGAATAAAAGTAATGAAATGATGATTAATGCCAGAGGAACTAAAAGAATAAGGGGATAAACTGTTTATAGTGACATTTTCGAATAATAATTTCAAATGCCTTAATGTCGAATGAATAATGTCGAAAAAATTATTATTTTTTTTTTAATGGGGGTGTTCCCCCTGACCCCCTGTTTTTTTTATTGACACTTTTTTTACTAACTAAATCCAAAAAACAACTATGAAATAAAAAAATATATATATTCGAAATTATTTATTTTTTTTCTAATTTTCTTTTCGACATTAATGCATTCGAAATTATGCATTCCAAATTTTAACTGGATACCGGGATAAACAGAGCTTCATGCACAATCGTCCAATCACACCCACACCCATACACATACTCACCAACACACACACACATGCAAACACAAAGACATGCACTAGCACAAACACATACTCAACCCCAACCACCACCCAACACTTACTATTAAAAGGGACTTAAGGAAACTATCTTAAACAAGATATATTGATAGTTTGTTACATGACACAAGACACTGAACAATATACTGTGCAACACACAAGAAAGAGTAAGAGGTTTTACGTTTTTATTGCAGAGAAACAGACAAAACAACCAACGTCTTCTAGTATAAAATAGAGTTGCCATGATTAGTTTAATTATGACTTTCCCTAGAGAACACATGGGAGATCATTGCTGTGTATGTTGAAGTTGCAGATGGAGACATTGGGCATCATTACGAGGTCAGCGGTAACACGCCGGTGCCACCAGCATGTTGCCGCCGACCCCAAAACACTGAATCCACCGCCTGACTTCCCAGTGCCACTGGGACATTACAGGTCAGGGCGGAGCCGGAAGTCAGGCAGCAGATTTGGTAACTCCCCATTTCCGTGGAGTCCCATAGGACTCCATGGGAGTGGGGAGATGGAAGCACCAGCATTGTTGCTAACGGTGCCGGTGTTTCGGTGATGATGCTACCTACCGCGGCCGATCTGCCCAGCAGGGTCAGACGTGCCAGGGGCTATGGCCCCTGCAGGCAGACTCATAGTGTGGTGGTCCGGAAACAAGGGTGCCGGTAAGCTTACCAGCACCCTGGTTTCTGGACTGCCACACTCGGAATGAGGCCCATTGAGTGACCACACATGAAGACAAGATAATATTCTGCCGAACTCTATCAATATTGAGATGCACCAATTTGCCTACAACACAAAAGGTAATGTTAATGATACTAAAAAAATTAGACACAATGGATGCTGCTTAAACAAACTCCGCGGGCCAGTACTCATGTTATGCTAAAAGTCTGTGGGCCTCATTGCAAGTTTGGAGGTAGCCTGTAATACCGGCAGGCTACCTCCAAACTTGCAAAAAATTCCGGCACCTGCAAATGGGCAATTACCAGGGTATTCCGGCCCTGCCGGTCCCGGGAAATTGCCCATTCACGGGCGCTGTAACAGAATGCTTCTCATTCCCATTTGAGTCCCACCTGGCGGGCAGAAAGGCACCCGCAAGCACAACTCGTAGTTTGCCGGTCTGGGAACTACAGTACCGGCAAGCTTACCGGTACCGTAGTTCCCGGACCGGAAAACATAGAATGAGGCCATGTATCTTTAGTATAACCATGGGAATTCTCACAGAGATGTCAGATGAGCACATCTGGCACAATGTCTCACTAAGAATTGCGAGACCGCAAACATTCTATAATATTAGGCCATTTAGTCCTGCTATGTCCATGTTGGCGGATGTGGCAGCCAAGATATTCTTCCATTCCAACTCTTTTTTTCAACAGAGGTCACTGAAGACTCTGGATCTAGGAGTTAGCAAACATCACACGTTGGGAAACATATCAGCAACCTTAAAAACAAAAAATATGCACTAACAACTGCACATATGTTCTACTAGCTGTGGTACACAGCGTTGGCTGTGTCCTGATCAAGTGGTGTCTCATGTGGCTTGGAGGATGTTTCTCTTGTCCTCTTGTCAGGAAGTTTTGCTTCAGTTTGCCCTGGCATCTCATTTGTCCTGGAGAAAGTTGCTCTTGTCCTCTGGTCGGCAAGACGTGCTGCTGTTAGTTGTCGTGTTTCAGAAGCTCTTGATATTGATTTTTGCTTTGCATCAGATGAAGCTTTTCCAAGTGATGGTCGTTTTTTGTGCGGCATGTTTCAGTCACTCAATGGCTTCGACACATTTCAGAATATGTCCAAGAAAGATTGATTGTGCTCTCTTCTCACGAATGAATTTAAGTAACCTCTAACCTTACCATTTCTCATATTTGGAGTGGCATGATGAAAATAAATTTTACATTTTTTTATTCCCTTTAAAATGCTTTAATAAACACTTTTGAACTGTATACAGTAGTAATACATTTCAAATGAATAACCAACACATCAAACATTTTGCTTCATACACGTTTCCAAATGTTGCCTCCTTCTAGCACGTACTGTAGTGAATCAGGGTGAGCATTAGCAAATGAGGGTGTCTATGGAGTGAATTTTTGCATCCAAACATAGACCCGAATCTTGCCCCAGACAAATGAGGAATCCATGCAAAATTTGGTGGCAGTAGGTTCAACAGTGTGGATTTGTATAGCCGGACAAATATACACCCACACATACAATTTTCTTTTTGCTTATAAGATTTTTGCATCGAAACATAGACTACGATCTTGCCCAGACAAAAGAGGAATCCATTCAAAATTTGGCAGATGTGGATTCAACGGTGTGAATTTGTATAGGCAGGCAAACATACACACATACATACATTCAGATTTATATATAAAGATAAGTTGGGGGTTCGAGCCTGCAATGGGTGATGCAAAAAAGACATACCGCCACGTATCGAAGTGGCAATAAATGAAGTCACATTGACTACCGATCTATTAAAGCCTTGTCAAAACAGGTTCTTCCCTGTTCTTCCAAAGCCATCAAGGAGCACATTGACAACCTCGCTCCAGCCTTGGCAGACTTCTGCAACTAATCTTTCGGCACTGGAACCTTCCCTTTCCACCTGAAGCACACTCTTGTGCTCCCTCTTCTCAAGAAACCTTGAGCCGACCCCTCCTGTCCAGCTAACTATCGCCAGATCTCCAGGGCAAACTCCTGGAAAAGTTGTTAATCTCCCAGCTTAATCTTCACACTGAATCTGTTGGTTCTCTCCAAGACCATTAGTCTGGCTTCAGAGCGCCCTGAAGCAGAGCAACTGCTCTCCTGAACATCTGTGAAGACCTGCTCTCTAACCTCAATGCTAATCTCCCCTATGTCCTCATTTTACTTGATCTCTCTTCTGCCTTTGACATGGTCAACCATGCCATCCTGCTCAACTGCCTCCGTGATAACCTGGGTATCACTGATCAGGCTCTGGCCTGGCTGACTTCTTTCCTCTCAGACCGACCTTCCCAGGTCCAACTTGGGTCCTTCCTCTCCTCTATCACTCTCTCTACCTGTGGTGTTCCCCAGGGTTCTAACCTTTCTCCCTGGTTGTTCAACCAATATCTGGCTCCTCTCACCCACTGCATTGCTGCTCTCTGCTCGAATTTTCAGTGTGATGTGGACGACACTCTGCTCGCTTTCAGGCTCCCCTCTACCACCTCTTCTCCTTCTCTCATCCCGGATTGTCTGTCTGCAATCCAGGAGTGGTGTGCCAACAAGGATCTCTGCCTGAATGCCAGTAAGATGGAGATCCTCCTCATCGGCACACCTGCACCTTCTTTTCCGGCCACTCTCTGGCCGGCCTCCGCTAGCCCTCTTCCTGCTCCCACCTGTGAGGCTAAGAACCTTGGGGTCATCTTCAACTCTACACTCTCCTTCTCTCCTCACATCTCTGACATCTCTAAGAAGTCAAACTACCAACTGCACCTCCTCAGAGGTATTCTTTCTTTCCTCTCCTTCCCCCTGAAGCTATTTGTCTCCAGAGCTCTGGTTCTCTCTAGGCTTGACTAGTGCAACAACCTCTATTTAAATCTGCCTGCCTCTAATCTCTCTCCTCTACAACTCATCCAGAACAGGACTGTGAGACATGTCCTTGGCCTCAAGCCCATGGATCGTATCTCTCCAGCCCTGAAATCTCTCCACTGGCTCACAGTGGCTGCAAGGATCAAGTTAAAGACCCTTTGCATTGTCCACAAGGCCTTCTGGGGCCTGGGACCACAATACCTCCAACTCTCTCTTCTGAAATACCATCCTACTCGACCTCTTCGCTCCTCTGCCTCCAAAACCTTGAGGGTCAGGCACTTCTCCAAGCAACAAGTCGGGGACAGGTCTCGCTCTTCGGCTGGCGTCTCCCTCTGGAACAGCCTTCCTGCATCTCCTAAATTGAACAGAACCATCTCTGGTTCCAGAAGCACCTCAAGACTTTCCTCTTTGCTTCTGTCTCCTCCCTTCCTCTTCCCTGCTGATCTCCTGTCTGATACTGCACTGGTCTCTTGGCTACCTTCTGAACTTCGGGCCCAGGTCCCTGTCCGCCCAATTGCACACCTGCACTGCCTCCTGGCAACCCTTGCACTTAGGTATGTATCTGCAACCCTACAGTCCCCTTACTGGCATTTATCAGACTTGTTGTCTGTACTAAACACTTGCACTGCCTGTTTAACAAAGGTAGCGGGCGCCCCTCTCTCGCAAGAACAGACATGATAACCTGTTCAGTGGTTATTAACCACTTGAGAGTTCGCAGCCACTGCTTTTACTCACTGTGCCTTTCACAGATGGGAAATATCCATTTGCATATCAGTCTTTGTCCTGCCCAGGGGCAGTCCAGCACCGAAATACAATGGCAATTCCAATCTGAACGAGAGTACCACCAGCAACCCCATACACGTGTTTCACCCTTGTTGGGGATCATCAGTGAGGTGAAGCTGATGCCTCTCTAAGCACAGTGAGAGGGAGACCACGTCTGGTTGCCCCCAGGAGACCTAGGTTTACCAATCCCAGGTTCCTTAACAAATAGTTTAACAAAGGTAGCGGGCGCCCCTCTCTCGCAAGAACAGACATGATAACCTGTTCAGTGGTTATTAACCACTTGAGAGTTCGCAGCCACTGCTTTTACTCACTGTGCCTTTCACAGATGGGAAATATCCATTTGCATATCAGTCTTTGTCCTGCCCAGGGGCAGTCCAGCACCGAAATACAATGGCAATTCCAATCTGAACGAGAGTACCACCAGCAACCCCATACACGTGTTTCACCCTTGTTGGGGATCATCAGTGAGGTGAAGCTGATGCCTCTCTAAGCACAGTGAGAGGGAGACCACGTCTGGTTGCCCCCAGGAGACCTAGGTTTACCAATCCCAGGTTCCTTAACAAATAGTTTAACAAAGGTAGCGGGCGCCCCTCTCTCGCAAGAACAGACATGATAACCTGTTCAGTGGTTATTAACCACTTGAGAGTTCGCAGCCACTGCTTTTACTCACTGTGCCTTTCACAGATGGGAAATATCCATTTGCATATCAGTCTTTGTCCTGCCCAGGGGCAGTCCAGCACCGAAATACAATGGCAATTCCAATCTGAACGAGAGTACCACCAGCAACCCCATACACGTGTTTCACCCTTGTTGGGGATCATCAGTGAGGTGAAGCTGATGCCTCTCTAAGCACAGTGAGAGGGAGACCACGTCTGGTTGCCCCCAGGAGACCTAGGTTTACCAATCCCAGGTTCCTTAACAAATAGTTTAACAAAGGTAGCGGGCGCCCCTCTCTCGCAAGAACAGACATGATAACCTGTTCAGTGGTTATTAACCACTTGAGAGTTCGCAGCCACTGCTTTTACTCACTGTGCCTTTCACAGATGGGAAATATCCATTTGCATATCAGTCTTTGTCCTGCCCAGGGGCAGTCCAGCACCGAAATACAATGGCAATTCCAATCTGAACGAGAGTACCACCAGCAACCCCATACACGTGTTTCACCCTTGTTGGGGATCATCAGTGAGGTGAAGCTGATGCCTCTCTAAGCACAGTGAGAGGGAGACCACGTCTGGTTGCCCCCAGGAGACCTAGGTTTACCAATCCCAGGTTCCTTAACAAATAGTTTAACAAAGGTAGCGGGCGCCCCTCTCTCGCAAGAACAGACATGATAACCTGTTCAGTGGTTATTAACCACTTGAGAGTTCGCAGCCACTGCTTTTACTCACTGTGCCTTTCACAGATGGGAAATATCCATTTGCATATCAGTCTTTGTCCTGCCCAGGGGCAGTCCAGCACCGAAATACAATGGCAATTCCAATCTGAACGAGAGTACCACCAGCAACCCCATACACGTGTTTCACCCTTGTTGGGGATCATCAGTGAGGTGAAGCTGATGCCTCTCTAAGCACAGTGAGAGGGAGACCACGTCTGGTTGCCCCCAGGAGACCTAGGTTTACCAATCCCAGGTTCCTTAACAAATAGTTTAACAAAGGTAGCGGGCGCCCCTCTCTCGCAAGAACAGACATGATAACCTGTTCAGTGGTTATTAACCACTTGAGAGTTCGCAGCCACTGCTTTTACTCACTGTGCCTTTCACAGATGGGAAATATCCATTTGCATATCAGTCTTTGTCCTGCCCAGGGGCAGTCCAGCACCGAAATACAATGGCAATTCCAATCTGAACGAGAGTACCACCAGCAACCCCATACACATGTTTCACCCTTGTTGGGGATCATCAGTGAGGTGAAGCTGATGCCTCTCTAAGCACAGTGAGAGGGAGACCACGTCTGGTTGCCCCCAGGAGACCTAGGTTTACCAATCCCAGGTTCCTTAACAAATAGTTTAACAAAGGTAGCGGGCGCCCCTCTCTCGCAAGAACAGACATGATAACCTGTTCAGTGGTTATTAACCACTTGAGAGTTCGCAGCCACTGCTTTTACTCACTGTGCCTTTCACAGATGGGAAATATCCATTTGCATATCAGTCTTTGTCCTGCCCAGGGGCAGTCCAGCACCGAAATACAATGGCAATTCCAATCTGAACGAGAGTACCACCAGCAACCCCATACACGTGTTTCACCCTTGTTGGGGATCATCAGTGAGGTGAAGCTGATGCCTCTCTAAGCACAGTGAGAGGGAGACCACGTCTGGTTGCCCCCAGGAGACCTAGGTTTACCAATCCCAGGTTCCTTAACAAATAGTTTAACAAAGGTAGCGGGCGCCCCTCTCTCGCAAGAACAGACATGATAACCTGTTCAGTGGTTATTAACCACTTGAGAGTTCGCAGCCACTGCTTTTACTCACTGTGCCTTTCACAGATGGGAAATATCCATTTGCATATCAGTCTTTGTCCTGCCCAGGGGCAGTCCAGCACCGAAATACAATGGCAATTCCAATCTGAACGAGAGTACCACCAGCAACCCCATACACGTGTTTCACCCTTGTTGGGGATCATCAGTGAGGTGAAGCTGATGCCTCTCTAAGCACAGTGAGAGGGAGACCACGTCTGGTTGCCCCCAGGAGACCTAGGTTTACCAATCCCAGGTTCCTTAACAAATAGTTTAACAAAGGTAGCGGGCGCCCCTCTCTCGCAAGAACAGACATGATAACCTGTTCAGTGGTTATTAACCACTTGAGAGTTCGCAGCCACTGCTTTTACTCACTGTGCCTTTCACAGATGGGAAATATCCATTTGCATATCAGTCTTTGTCCTGCCCAGGGGCAGTCCAGCACCGAAATACAATGGCAATTCCAATCTGAACGAGAGTACCACCAGCAACCCCATACACGTGTTTCACCCTTGTTGGGGATCATCAGTGAGGTGAAGCTGATGCCTCTCTAAGCACAGTGAGAGGGAGACCACGTCTGGTTGCCCCCAGGAGACCTAGGTTTACCAATCCCAGGTTCCTTAACAAATAGTTTAACAAAGGTAGCGGGCGCCCCTCTCTCGCAAGAACAGACATGATAACCTGTTCAGTGGTTATTAACCACTTGAGAGTTCGCAGCCACTGCTTTTACTCACTGTGCCTTTCACAGATGGGAAATATCCATTTGCATATCAGTCTTTGTCCTGCCCAGGGGCAGTCCAGCACCGAAATACAATGGCAATTCCAATCTGAACGAGAGTACCACCAGCAACCCCATACACGTGTTTCACCCTTGTTGGGGATCATCAGTGAGGTGAAGCTGATGCCTCTCTAAGCACAGTGAGAGGGAGACCACGTCTGGTTGCCCCCAGGAGACCTAGGTTTACCAATCCCAGGTTCCTTAACAAATAGTTTAACAAAGGTAGCGGGCGCCCCTCTCTCGCAAGAACAGACATGATAACCTGTTCAGTGGTTATTAACCACTTGAGAGTTCGCAGCCACTGCTTTTACTCACTGTGCCTTTCACAGATGGGAAATATCCATTTGCATATCAGTCTTTGTCCTGCCCAGGGGCAGTCCAGCACCGAAATACAATGGCAATTCCAATCTGAACGAGAGTACCACCAGCAACCCCATACACGTGTTTCACCCTTGTTGGGGATCATCAGTGAGGTGAAGCTGATGCCTCTCTAAGCACAGTGAGAGGGAGACCACGTCTGGTTGCCCCCAGGAGACCTAGGTTTACCAATCCCAGGTTCCTTAACAAATAGTTTAACAAAGGTAGCGGGCGCCCCTCTCTCGCAAGAACAGACATGATAACCTGTTCAGTGGTTATTAACCACTTGAGAGTTCGCAGCCACTGCTTTTACTCACTGTGCCTTTCACAGATGGGAAATATCCATTTGCATATCAGTCTTTGTCCTGCCCAGGGGCAGTCCAGCACCGAAATACAATGGCAATTCCAATCTGAACGAGAGTACCACCAGCAACCCCATACACGTGTTTCACCCTTGTTGGGGATCATCAGTGAGGTGAAGCTGATGCCTCTCTAAGCACAGTGAGAGGGAGACCACGTCTGGTTGCCCCCAGGAGACCTAGGTTTACCAATCCCAGGTTCCTTAACAAATAGTTTAACAAAGGTAGCGGGCGCCCCTCTCTCGCAAGAACAGACATGATAACCTGTTCAGTGGTTATTAACCACTTGAGAGTTCGCAGCCACTGCTTTTACTCACTGTGCCTTTCACAGATGGGAAATATCCATTTGCATATCAGTCTTTGTCCTGCCCAGGGGCAGTCCAGCACCGAAATACAATGGCAATTCCAATCTGAACGAGAGTACCACCAGCAACCCCATACACGTGTTTCACCCTTGTTGGGGATCATCAGTGAGGTGAAGCTGATGCCTCTCTAAGCACAGTGAGAGGGAGACCACGTCTGGTTGCCCCCAGGAGACCTAGGTTTACCAATCCCAGGTTCCTTAACAAATAGTTTAACAAAGGTAGCGGGCGCCCCTCTCTCGCAAGAACAGACATGATAACCTGTTCAGTGGTTATTAACCACTTGAGAGTTCGCAGCCACTGCTTTTACTCACTGTGCCTTTCACAGATGGGAAATATCCATTTGCATATCAGTCTTTGTCCTGCCCAGGGGCAGTCCAGCACCGAAATACAATGGCAATTCCAATCTGAACGAGAGTACCACCAGCAACCCCATACACGTGTTTCACCCTTGTTGGGGATCATCAGTGAGGTGAAGCTGATGCCTCTCTAAGCACAGTGAGAGGGAGACCACGTCTGGTTGCCCCCAGGAGACCTAGGTTTACCAATCCCAGGTTCCTTAACAAATAGTTTAACAAAGGTAGCGGGCGCCCCTCTCTCGCAAGAACAGACATGATAACCTGTTCAGTGGTTATTAACCACTTGAGAGTTCGCAGCCACTGCTTTTACTCACTGTGCCTTTCACAGATGGGAAATATCCATTTGCATATCAGTCTTTGTCCTGCCCAGGGGCAGTCCAGCACCGAAATACAATGGCAATTCCAATCTGAACGAGAGTACCACCAGCAACCCCATACACGTGTTTCACCCTTGTTTCAACCACTGAACAGGTTATCATGTCTGTTCTTGCGAGAGAGGGGCGCCCGCTACCTTTGTTAAACTATTTGTTAAGGAACCTGGGATTGGTAACCCTAGGTCTCCTGGGGGCAACCAGACGTGGTCTCCCTCTCACTGTGCTTAGAGAGGCATCAGCTTCACCTCACTGATGATCCCCAACAAGGGTGAAACACGTGTATGGGGTTGCTGGTGGTACTCTCGTTCAGATTGGAATTGCCATTGTATTTCGGTGCTGGACTGCCCCTGGGCAGGACAAAGACTGATATGCAAATGGATATTTCCCATCTGTGAAAGGCACAGTGAGTAAAAGCAGTGGCTGCGAACTCTCAAGTGGTTAATAACCACTGAACAGGTTATCATGTCTGTTCTTGCGAGAGAGGGGCGCCCGCTACCTTTGTTAAACTATTTGTTAAGGAACCTGGGATTGGTAACCCTAGGTCTCCTGGGGGCAACCAGACGTGGTCTCCCTCTCACTGTGCTTAGAGAGGCATCAGCTTCACCTCACTGATGATCCCCAACAAGGGTGAAACACGTGTATGGGGTTGCTGGTGGTACTCTCGTTCAGATTGGAATTGCCATTGTATTTCGGTGCTGGACTGCCCCTGGGCAGGACAAAGACTGATATGCAAATGGATATTTCCCATCTGTGAAAGGCACAGTGAGTAAAAGCAGTGGCTGCGAACTCTCAAGTGGTTAATAACCACTGAACAGGTTATCATGTCTGTTCTTGCGAGAGAGGGGCGCCCGCTACCTTTGTTAAACTATTTGTTAAGGAACCTGGGATTGGTAACCCTAGGTCTCCTGGGGGCAACCAGACGTGGTCTCCCTCTCACTGTGCTTAGAGAGGCATCAGCTTCACCTCACTGATGATCCCCAACAAGGGTGAAACACGTGTATGGGGTTGCTGGTGGTACTCTCGTTCAGATTGGAATTGCCATTGTATTTCGGTGCTGGACTGCCCCTGGGCAGGACAAAGACTGATATGCAAATGGATATTTCCCATCTGTGAAAGGCACAGTGAGTAAAAGCAGTGGCTGCGAACTCTCAAGTGGTTAATAACCACTGAACAGGTTATCATGTCTGTTCTTGCGAGAGAGGGGCGCCCGCTACCTTTGTTAAACTATTTGTTAAGGAACCTGGGATTGGTAACCCTAGGTCTCCTGGGGGCAACCAGACGTGGTCTCCCTCTCACTGTGCTTAGAGAGGCATCAGCTTCACCTCACTGATGATCCCCAACAAGGGTGAAACACGTGTATGGGGTTGCTGGTGGTACTCTCGTTCAGATTGGAATTGCCATTGTATTTCAGTGCTGGACTGCCCCTGGGCAGGACAAAGACTGATATGCAAATGGATATTTCCCATCTGTGAAAGGCACAGTGAGTAAAAGCAGTGGCTGCGAACTCTCAAGTGGTTAATAACCACTGAACAGGTTATCATGTCTGTTCTTGCGAGAGAGGGGCGCCCGCTACCTTTGTTAAACTATTTGTTAAGGAACCTGGGATTGATAACCCTAGGTCTCCTGGGGGCAACCAGACGTGGTCTCCCTCTCACTGTGCTTAGAGAGGCATCAGCTTCACCTCACTGATGATCCCCAACAAGGGTGAAACACGTGTATGGGGTTGCTGGTGGTACTCTCGTTCAGATTGGAATTGCCATTGTATTTCGGTGCTGGACTGCCCCTGGGCAGGACAAAGACTGATATGCAAATGGATATTTCCCATCTGTGAAAGGCACAGTGAGTAAAAGCAGTGGCTGCGAACTCTCAAGTGGTTAATAACCACTGAACAGGTTATCATGTCTGTTCTTGCGAGAGAGGGGCGCCCGCTACCTTTGTTAAACCACTTGCACTGCCACCTGCTGACCGCACTACTTCTTTTTGATCCTGTGTCCTGCACTTGCCCTTCCTCCCCTTCCCCTGGCACTTTCCCCTCCCCTCTCCTCTGCGCTTATGCAATCTCAGTGTCACTGGGCCTAGTAAGATCGCTGTCTTTGTCCTCCCTTTGTTTCCCCTCCCTTGCCTCGTCGTGCCATGAAACACTTGTGTATAAGTGCGTTATAAATGTCATATCATATCGTATTATGGTTACTGTTAAAGACTGGAAACATGACAAGGAGTTGTATATCTACCAAACATCTGAAAGTGATCATGGAACAGTGATTGTTGTGCTGACCTTTGTCCATAATACAAATGCCCCTGCTGAACCATCTTATGTTTTGTCCCCTACTGCAATAGACTCCAATGGGAAAACTGTGATCTTAAATATTAAAATTCAATGGCCACTTTTGAATGTATAATTGGCCAACATGTTGTGGATCATGTTACTATTTAAAAATTCCATACAACTCTGACATCTTTGCTAGCACCCTTATTTACTAAACCAGCTAAAATAGTGTTTTCCTGCCTTCGTGCTAGGGATAGCTGGTATGATAAGAACTACAGGAGGAAAAAATCTTAGCTTCTGAATGGCTTGAAATGTAGGCAGCAAGGCGATGATCTAATTATTACTGAATTTAGGAAATACTATGCATCCCTAATTAAAAAGAAAAAGGATACCACATCATCAGAAACATGGTAAGCTTTGAAAAATGCCAGTTTGCAAAAATATTCTGAATAATCTATCAAGGCTTTCTAACTGACAATCCCCCTCTGCAGGTGGCCATTACTGACAATCAGTGGTTTAAGCATTTTTCCTCATTCTTTGCAGAGGTATGGCCTCAATTCTCTGACAAATTGGATCCTATTAATTCTTTTACCAGCTATACGATTTTTGTGCCCATAGTTATTACTCTGGATGAGGTCTATGTGGAATTGGACAGTTAATCTTGGGGAAGGTCCAAGGTCCTGATTGAATCCCAGTGGAACCTGATCTGGGTGAACCATCTATATGGGCCCAGACCTCTTCCAGCTCTTTACGGCAATCATTAAACTTGGAAGCATTCCTGCAGCATGGAGTATGGCAGAGATGGTGCCGATATATAAAAAGAGGGGGGCATGATTGATAATGAAATGTTCTGCCAATCTCTCTCCTTAATGCCAGAGCAAGATCTACAGTAAGATCCTTTTCACTAGACTGGAAAGGTGGATCATTGAGAATTGTGAGATAAGCCACCTACAAGCAGGTTTTACAAATAAGTACTTTTGATGAAGTTTTTAGACTCAAGCTGTGTCTCAACAAGTACACGAAAACTAAGGGTGGTGTAATTTTGATTCTAAAGACTGCCTTTGACTGTATCCAGATGTCCTAACTTTGGTTCTTTCTGGCGAGCAAAACAATTCCCTCATCCTTCCTAAAGGCGATTATAGAGCTTTATTTCAATACTAAAGCTAAGGTCAGATGGGGTCCTGGTGGCAAAACTACCAAATTGTTTGCGGTTGGCAACGGAGTCAGCCAGGACTGCATGCTGGCCCCATGTTCATCAACCTGTTTTTTAATGGCGTTCCTGATGCATTACCACTATTTGCATTCAACGTCCCTTTATCAGGTGGTGATAGGCTCCCCGCACTATTATTTGTGGATGACATAGCCCTTATCACACGTACTGATTCTTGTCTCAAACTATTAAAAGACCATTTTGCCAAATATTGTGACTTTCATGGCCTTACCACCAATACAGATAAAACAATAGTCATCAAATGGGGGAAATCCCATGAGCCCTACTCCAATGTTGTGATAGAAATTGATGGTACCAGGATTGAGGAAGTCCTTTTTCGATTACTTCTGGATAAGAATAGGGTGCGATGGAAAATGGAACAGCCACATCGACAAGGCCAACCTACCACCTGGCAGATACACTGGAGGTATTTTTATAGTTTTTTAAATCTGCACGAAATTATATATTGTCCCTAGCCCTGGAACTGCGCAGTCATCAAGCCGTTGCCGCTGCAGGTTATGGCACTGAGATATGGAACTGTGAACATATTTCAAAAATATCAGTGACAGAGAACTGTTTTCTTAAAAGGCTATTGTCCCTCCCACAAAGCATTCCCAATATTCGAATATTTCTAGAACTAGACATTATGCAGTTTGATAATCCATTGTTTATTAAACCATTGTTATATTGGGTGAGAGTTTGGTCGCCTGATACCCATGTTAAATATAGAGCAGCATGGACCTGTTGAGATATCTAGAGAGAGGATCGGTGGCCTCAGTCAATTATGCTAAAAATAAACTGGCTCTACTTGAACTTGGGGGGCCTCTGGGTGAACCCGGCAAGCCTTATCAAGAACCTTAAGCATTTGATCATTGGTGCACCGAAAGAAGCTTGCTTAGCTGGGTTGATCAGCAAATGCCTTTAAGTTTCGACCGGGTATCACTGTCTCTCAATTAAGTTGGGTTAACAATTGGAAGAATACTAATGCTTGATCCCTAATCTGGTGCATAGATCGCTTTATATCACATTGCGTATGGGAACTCAGTCTGTTTTACTATTCAAGGCCGGGTGGACTAGTAATTATTCGCCATTTCGCTCATTATGCCCCAGAGAGGTGGAATTGCTGCTAAATATTCTATTTTTACGCCTGACGTTTCCTGACATCCAAGTGTCAAGAATTGAAAACGATGTATGCTTAACAGGGGCTTGTTCCCTGTGCATGGCTAGGAGCTGTGGCACTAGCAAGTTAAAAGAACTATGCAATTTTTATTTATACTTGTTTGTAAAACAACATCAAATCATAGATACCCACTTCATACATGCATATCTGATAGCATATCTGATAGCCAAAGCCATGCCCAAACTCAAGCCACTTTCAACTTCACAATTGCTTGGCATACCCCAATGTTATCAAACATTCCATCATCTCCAGTTCAGTGTATACACATCCTGGGTATTCCAGGATAGTACATAAAAAAAGTGACTGGGATATGGGCAAAGTTTGCGATTCAAGGATAAAAGGCAGCCACTGCCAATTTGTGTTTACTGAGTCACATTTTCCCTCCAACGACGACTGAACACTTATTATTCTAGAACCGTAGCCATTGGTTTCTATAGAGATGTTATCATGACCCAACGATTGATCAACAGGTTCAATAGAAACACAGTCACCAGTGGGAGATCACATCCTCTTCTGACAGAACCGTTTCAGCTTCCTCCTCAATATAACTCACTTCATCAGCTAAATGATATGTGCCAACTGGACCAGAAGGTAACGTCGTAAGTACTTCTGTAGTAGAGGCAATATTGCAGGTCACATTTGTTGAGGGTCTTCTGAATGGTAGATGATGAATAATGGTGTTATGTAAGACTGTGTGTTCCGCTGAGGTATAATGCCATTCTTCGCACAATTTGACCAAGGATGTTATAAGGTAGTCCAATGCCTGAAATGGTATAGTTGAGTAAATGCTGTCATGTTCCTAGGTTTCCAGGGTTGATGTATGAGTGGCTACTTGGGGGTAAAATGGTTCAGATCCATGGACTGTCTCATTACTTATTAAAGTGGCATCCTGGAGTGGCATTTGCATTGTGTATAGCATACTTCTATCCAGTAATTCTGCACAAGTATGATGTATGTCAATCACATCAACATTTAGTTGCCTGCATTTCTATGATGGAGTTTGCACTGAGAAAAGTACAGACACAGTAGTCATATTGGCCCTCATTAGGACCCAGGCGTTAAGGGGTTTACGGCGCCGTAAACGGCGCCGACCCTTAACGCCTGATTCCAAGGTCCCTTTGCGGGATGGTGATTTTAACGCCTGCTTTTTGCAGGCGTTAAAACCCATGCCGCAAAGGGACCTTGGTGCTAATTACGCCACCGTAATTTACGGTGGCGTAATTAGCGCCTTTCCCCATTCCCATTATGCCCTATGGGGCAAAAATGGGAATGGGGAAGGGTAAAATGGGAAATGGGGATTTACCGCCCCACTCACCTTGGAATGGGGCGGTAAATCCGCCATCCACCATGGTGTAAACGTAGTGGTGGTAAGGGTACGGGTAACTTACCGCCTGGGTCGTAATGAGGGCCATTGTCATTCAAGGTTTCATTATTAGGTACAGTGTTCAGAACAGGTAGTGGAACTAATTGGATCAAGGGGTTGTGTGTAAGAAGGGAGCCACCAGTCGTAATAAGAAGCCAAGATTGAGCAATATCCTCTGTCAATTTTCTACCGAGACAAGCCAAGGTAGAGGAAAGGTGGAATCTAAGGGAATAGTCAGGGTCACCACAACTTCCTCACTCAGTAAAATATTTTTGTAATTGCGGTAGCTGACCTGAGTGTATTCAAGCGTACTAAAGGGAACTTGATAAACCTTGTTGGGCAAACCCTAGGGTGTCTCAAATCACATTTACACTCTTTAGCATGGAAAGAGAAAATCACATTTTCTCTCACCACAATGCCAGCTGTAGTATGGAGTATCCCCACGCTGTCATGCTTAGACCCTACTGGGTGGACCGCAAAACCATGACGTCTACCTCTGCCATGCTGCCGGATGACAGTGTGAGGGTGGCACACTTTCACCTGAGGCCGCAAGTTAGCTTCAGGTGAGTAAGTAAAACAAGTGTCACTTCAGCGCACCATGACCATCTTATTGTAGGTGAAGTGGTTTGCACAGCAAGGCTGGCCCAACAGTCACTGGCTCTGCAGCTGGTCCCATGGAGCTTCAGGAGCCTCAAGTAAGTCTCAGGTGAGTAAGTAAATCCAGAGCCGCTTCTGCGTACCTTGACCCTGTTATTGTAGTGGGAGCAGCTCAACGAGCAATATCGGCTTTATCCTACTTTGCATTTTTCTTCCTAACATATATTTGACTAATTGTTTGCATCTTTGGGAATGATAATTGTAATGTGACATGTATTATGTGAGGATGGTCATGGGCTTCACATCTATTCTGTGAAGAATAACATATATATATATATGTATATATATATATATAATTCATTGTTTGTGTCTTTGCCAATGAGAGCTTAAACAAGTAATGTGTTATCCGTGCCATTTTTGTTTATATGTGAATGCTGATGATTTTGGAAAGTATTCCATGTGGAATATCGCTTGTGGGTTTTGAAAGTCGATGCCATGACATTAAGGCATCCTATTACAAATCTCACTTTTTAAATGTAAACAGCAGTTCAGTATGATAATGTATGCATGTTGTGATGGTGTGCTGTTGTGTGAGTAAGGCTATATTGTATCATTGTGATTTCTATGTTTTGTAGTGGCATATGAGTCTTTATTGCTTGTAGATGGTGTACTGTTTTGTGAGTATGAGTAAATTGTGCAGTTGTGATGGATGTGTTTTAGCAGTCCATATGACTTTTCATTCTATTTCTGTATTTGGTGTTTTATTTGATATGATGTGGGTGTATGATTCTTGATTGTTTGTGCAATCGTCATTTTCTTTTCTCTCTCGCAGCCTACTGCACATGAAGAAATATATAGATATTTTTTTAATTAAATGGGAATATATCCAGTTTGCAACATTTGATTTTCAAAGAAACTTTTTTGGGCTTGCACACCTGAAGTTATGGGATAATCGTTTGTCAAAATTATTCAGAATCCACATTATTCAGAAAATATTAAGATTTACGGCCCGAAAACAGGATATATATGGCTCAATGGACAACACTATGCAAAAAATGTGTTTCTTCAAAAATGAGTGTAGGCCTTAAAATGCATGAGTGTTTGGATCTTAATAGATACACTGAATGCCAAATTTGGCAGACTTTCATTGATGAAATTAAAAGTTATAGAGGAAAATATGTTTAATTGTCCTATGTAAGGCATCATGCAACCTTTCTGTGACTCAATGAATTAAGGTTAGGGGTTAAATACCATACCAACCAAGTCACAAACAAGGAAGCATAGCTCAAAGGCAACGCGTAGACAATGCAGCGCAACACAAGTTCAAATCCCGATCCCACGCTTAGAAACCACTCGTTGGTAGTAAGCGTGTTATAGAAGACCTATTATAATAATAATAATAACAGTTAACATGCTACACAAGGATCATCACAGTCTGCTTACTACAAACAATACCAATTCATAAAATGACATGCCAAAAGAAATAATGCAATAATAAAGAGGTTTGGAGTTGCTACCTATATCAAATGTACCTCTGAACACAAAAGATATAACACTAAAAACAAGTGACTTGGAATAACAAAATATTATATGCAAAAGACTCCCTATCAAACAAACCACGGGTTGATGCCCACCACTGAAGTACAGAATAAAATACCATCCAAAAAACACAAACAACCCCCACTGCATCTACCTACTTAAAGAAAAATCAATGATTCCATTTAAGCAAAATACAAGCCATAATGTACGGGTTGCAATATTACTTATGTCATCAAAAGTATATGGTCTATACACATTTAAAACTTTGTCCATTCATCAAAACTGCACGTTCCAAGTTTCACTTTTCAATTAAAAACACTTAAAATCAATTCTAATGACCACTTCAGATGTATCCAAACCTTAAAAAAAAGAATAAAACATCTTACAAATTAGTAAACAATACAAGTTAAAAAAAACACAACTTGAGGATGATGCATAACAAATACGCACAAACATTTAAAACAACAACTTACAATACACACAAAAAAACATCAACCATGTTCTCTGAAGTCCACAACAAACTGACCACATGTTCGTCTCCAAAAGTATTACAACTACTAGCTTGCCAATCAAAAACATACTTGAATCTACATATTATTAACATAAACCCTTATAGATCACATTAAATGACTTTCACTTTTACTTACATATACTTCTAGAACAATTCACCCATTTGTCTGTTGACCAACTGAACAACAAAAAAATAGGAAACATCACATTGTTCAGCACAATAACCAAAACTGTATCCATAAATCACCAAAATTCAAACCCTTTACATGGTATGTTTTTTGAAATCGCGAAATGAGTGGATTTTTCACAAAAAATCCACATACATCAAACAAACAATATGCAAAGAGTGAGTTAGAAAATATACCTATAAGTTAAATATTTAAACTCCATTTAAATATATCTGTGTTATTCAAACAAAAGGTATACAACAGTCCCATACAAATATATAAGAAATCAGGCGGTGGAAAACCTTTTTAAAAAAATATTATGGTTACTGTCTGAAAAAGTTAAAATCTACAAATGTTGGGTATACCAATATTAGGGTTCAGCATATTACTGTACTCTAAACATAACATAAAATAAAGCTAACATTAATGGGACCTTTGCTCACTCGCACAAAGAAAAACACAAATTAATGTATTAACATTGTACACAAAACACAACACAGGATACACTGCATGCATACAATAGAGTCGAACAACACACAACTTTACCATTTAAATTAAAAAGAATTCTATACACCTTAAAGTAAATGTCATCAAATCATAAAGTAACAGTAAAATGACTACCCAACAACAGAATATACTCTTACAATAATCATACTACCATCATCATTCCACATTTTACACCAATCTACAACTAGCATTGACACATACATAAAAACATCAGTGTACAAACTCAGTACAAAATATTATTAACACTACATCACATTTACACATTACATTAAGTTCAATCCAAAATAAAGAGGCGTGTTAAGGTTCAGCAACGTTAAATTACTTTTATGTTATATTCAGAATGTAAAAGTATGCTGCACAATAGCACTGGCATTCTCAACATGAATACGTAAACTGTATATAGTGTGACAAAGTCCCATGTAACATGATGGATGATTGGACATTGGTGACCCATGGACACAGGTGCAACCACACGCTCCCTGATCTAGGCAGCAAGAGGCTCCCAGGTCTATTGCCATTATTTGATTAAAGCCTCCATAAGTGGCCTGCAAAGGCTCTGACCCCTGATAACTCTAGAGAGAATGGGATAGAGTTAAGCGATGATCTTTCAATGAGCATTTGGTCTAACCATCATTAAAGTGGCTGGAATGTGTATAACTCGCTGTGACAGTTTGGTTTGAGCAGCAATGACACTCATCAACTGTGCTATGGCACGTAGCTGCCAGCAAGTCTACATTGCTTCTAACAAATAAGCCCACATCAAAATACTACTGCAAACAAACACCTACCACATGGAAGCACACATGCCAGCCTCCCCAAAGCAGCCATGAAAGACAATACGATGAAAACAAAGATAGCATCACCCTGAGGTAAAGCCTCTGCCTGTGACCACTGCTGATGCATGCATCTCTGTAAATGACAGCTGGAGGTTTGGTAGTTCTGGAGTGAGCTGCCCTTTCACGGGAGCATCTCACAACAACCCCCCAGCTGAATTGAATCATGACATTACTGTGTTAATAGGCTGTAAGAATATAGAAAGGAAGAAATGATCCAAGCTGTGAGAGTTGGGAGATAGAGGTGGTTACAGTGAAATAGTGTGTAAGATTTGTGAAACGTGAAGAAGCAGGATCAGGGGAGGAGGTAGGTGAGCAGAGAAGTGGGGGTAGGGGGTGACTACAGCATCAGAATGGGAGGAGGATACAGAGGAATAGAGAAGTGGAGATGAGTTGGTTGGGGCATCACAGAGAGTGCAGTGGGTGATCGAGAAACAAAGGAATTGAGAGGAGGTTGTAAGGGGAACATCAGAGACAGAAGGAGTGAAGTCAGTGACACAGGTGGAAAGGAGTGAAGAGGTGTAGAAAGGAGACCACCAAAATGAGCAGGCGTGGAGAAGGTAATGTTGAAGCAATGTCGTTAAGAGGGGGTGATACCAACATCAGAGAAGAGAGGAATGGAAGACACCCAGCTAAGAAAGAAATGTGGAAAACCTCAATCCCAAAAGACTGTGAGCGACGCTATGTTCTCAACAATAGGCTGGAGACATTGGGAGCCTACTTGAAACAGTGAAGGACTGTGAACCACATCCCTAGAAGAATGTTAGATTTATTTTATTGTACACCTTTGAACCTCAATGAAAACAAGTTGTTATGTAGTGATTGATGAAAATAGATAACAAGCTTCACTTCTTTTTGTTTAATGATACAGCAGAATGAAACATATTCTGGAAAAGCTGCAAGATATTCAACCAGTAGCATCACCATCAAAAAGCCTCTGCAGCACCCAATACACAAACACACACACCCTATTCAGTCATGTGCACTAGTGTCAGAGGGGCACAACAAAGTTAATCATACTCTTTACCACTCAAACATCTGTGACAACAGGTCTACACTCACATTACAGCACATGTGAGGAAGATAATTTGCAAAAATGAAAGAAATCAGCTAGTTACTTTACACCATGCCATTATAAGAGACCCGGGGCCTCATTATGAGTCACCTGGTATGGAAATAACGGTGGCGGTAAATCCGCTGCCACCGTTGTTTCCATACCGGGTGATCTCGAGTACTGCAGGCGGAGGTTTCATTCCCACCAGGTCTGACCTGGCGGGTTAACACCGCCCGCCTGCAGGCGGACGTGGAAACACTGGCACCATCACGAGATGGTGCCAGTGTTTCCACTTCCCCTTTCCCATTGAGTCCTATAGGACTCAATGGGAATGGGTATTTACCAAATTCCGCCTCCGGAATTCCCGGGTCACCAGGGTCGTAATGCCCCGGTAATTCCGGGAATCATGGATGCGGAATGGTAATACGAGTCCGGCGGTAACCTGCTGGAATTTTAGGCACGGTTACCGCTGGACTCGTAATGAGGCCCCATGTCGGACACACTGCACAACACATTCAGCAACATCCATGCATGAATAAGTTCTCATAGTGGTAGAATAGAAAGTAGCACACATTGAAAAATTGTACTTGTGTAAAAAAAAAAAATAGTAGAGATGGAAGGGTTGTTATAACTCATTGTAGCGAAATACCAAGCAACCTGCATTAGTGACATACTAGTGTGTATAATCTGTACTGCTAAACAGATTAAAAACCATATGTAAATCATCAACAAAATAAAAAGTAAAGCAACTTACACGGGTCAATTGCCAAACAGGTAAGAACATACATGTATGAACACTGTCATGGACATGGTAATAGCTGGAAAATGGTGCAAGCAACTGGGCATCTAATGGCAGTGCCTGGCAAAATGCCTATTTAATTCCTATGCAAAGGGCACCACTGTTGGCTTTGACAATGATGATTTTAACAGGAATGTAATGTAAGCATATGTGAGAATACACCTACTGCTTAAAATCCAAGTGTCTGAATGGACTTTTGGATAAGACATTTTATTACACAAGGAACCAACTGCAATGAAGCCATTACCTTTCAGAAATAGCTTGGAGATAACAATGGCAGTCCCATGAAGATCCATAGTTTAATTTTACTTAGAGCTAGCTCAAAGAGACCGGAAGAAGGGCATTTTGAGGAGAGAGGGGTTGATGAAAGTTGGGAATGTTAATAGGGATTATCAAGGCCATCGATTTACATTTGATGGGTACACAGTCAAGAAAACACTGAAATGCTTCCCTGTCTCACTTCACATTTGATATCCTTCCTTTGACTACTCCTATGATAAAGGTTTTGCTATATCGGTAGTAATAAAGCACCACCTAATAGACAAAGCTAAAAAGTGAGTGAATTATTGTTTTCTTTTTTTTTTTTTTATTATTATTTTGGTTGGCTGAAAAAATTCAACCTTTCAAAACATTATTCATTACAACATACATGATTAAGTACTTTTTACATAATTTGTATCAATTGATAGACTTTTTCATTAAAAATATACATATAGATAGACATAACAAGTTTAACCAATATTGAAATCAAATCATTCTCGATTTTCACAAAAATGATTTAACAAACATTAGCCAAACATAGATTAAAAAAAAAAAAGAACAACCTATATCTTAAAAATTCATAAAATTATTGATTAAACATAAAAGAAGGGTTGCAAGGCAAGACTGTTTTTATGAACTGCGTAAGAGCGATATGAATGGCAGTTCAATGGCTCGTCATTAATAAGCTCCATATTTCATTTGAAGAACGATCGCAATTTAATTGCAACAAATTGCGAAAGTAGTGTTCGCGTAAGCCATTCAAAGCCGGGCAATCAACCACTATCTGAGCTAAGGACTCTAGTTGTTTACAGTCTTTGCAGAAACGACAAAAACTTTCATTTTTTGAAATTAGACCACGTCTTGCCAAAATTTGATTTGTCGGGTGAAGATTCAGGCGCATTCTTAACATTTCTGCACGCACATAATGCGATGGAGACTTTAGAAGGTAATTGGCCATTTGTTTGAACTTTTTATGTGGAAAGAGATTTAAATCAAAATCCACATAATTTGAACAAAGTTCTTGTGTTACAATCCAGTCATGCCAGTATATTCTTTTTTTTGCTTGATCAGGGTTAGTAAGTAGCAGGTCAATGGAAATGTCAGCATTTACTAATTCTTTCAAAATGTCTTTCACCCACTTTTTGGGAAACACATCATTGGATGAGCAGATGTACATTGCAATTGAGCCCAACAAATTCATGGTGTTAATTCCCAACAGACATTTACGGTAAAAGTTACAGAACTTCCAAAGAACTAGTGCAGACAAAGAGATGAGGCCCAATTCATACCTTAACATACACATAGGAGTACACGTAGGTAGACAAAAAACTGCTTCCCAAAAATTCCCTTCATGTCTGTCCTAATAAATTCTTGATTGTGGAAGCAATGTTTCAGCTCCATAAGATAGAATAGGGACAACTTTTTGATTAAAGAAAGTAACAACATGAGCTGAGGTAAATTTACCGTACTTGTGCAAGATTATTTTTGCTTGAGATATAAGAGTCATGGATTTTGCCTTCAAGGTATCATTATAAATTTGATTTTTCACAGTGCCAGAAAATGGTAACCCTAGATATTTATATAAGGGTACAGTCTTTAAAGGGGCTTTCTGCAAATACCACTGGAAATTCACCAATTTTGTATATCTCTTTTTTTGACATACTACTATCTGTGTCTTGTCCACATTAATGATCAGGTTGTTAATACAGGTATAAGTGTCTAGTTTGTTCAATAATTCTTGTAGTCCTTTAGGAGTTTGAGAAATAAGGACAAGATCATCGGCGTAAAGGAGCCATATGATCTTTTGAGGTCCTAATTTTGGTGAATCAGATACTACTTGTTCAAAAGATTCACCTATATCTAGAATGAATAGATTAAACAAAGTGGACGCCAGAATGCACCCTTGTTTCAAGCCTCTCAATGTCTCGATGTGCGCAGATAGTAATCCATTGAGAGATAGTCTTACTTGAATAGATGTTTTTGTATGTAGTTTTTTAATTATGGTTAGTAATGATAGAGGACAACCATACTTCTGCAGTTTCTGAAAGAGCAATGTTCTATCGACCGAGTCAAATGCTAGACGAAAATCTATAAAGGCCATATACAATGGTTGATTAACTTCTGCATATTTAGACTTTAGCATGTTCAGGGTGATCAAATTCACTGATGTCCCTAAGCCAGCAACAAAGCCGGTTTGAAACGGATCTCTTTTGAGCTCATTAATGGTCCATTTGTTCAAGTCTTGTAAAATGATACGGCTATAAAGTTTCCCAGGGGCATCTAGTAAGGCAATGGGTCTGTAGTTCTCAGGGAGACTCCGATCATCTTTTTTATGGATTGGAACAATCAACGAATGTTTCCAAGATGCAGGAATCTCTTGAGTTTCATTAATATGTTCATAAATTTGATGTAGAATTGATGACCATATTACTGGATGTTGTTTAAAAGTTTTATTGGACAGCCCGTCAGGACCGGGAGCTCTAGACTGACTTATTTTGTTGATGAAGTACAATATGTCAGATTTAGAGATGGTGATATGAAACCGTTTATGGGGAAAAGTGCTAAGAGTTGATTCGGAATTGGGCGGACCAGCGTAAACTTTAGAGAAATGGCTAATCCAACTTGCTTCCGGCACACTCTGCAGTTGCGACATAGATTGCACAGGGGATATGGCATTAGTTAAAGCTTTCCAAATTTGAGCCGTGTTATGGTCGCGGATGCTTTGCAGCATTAGCTCTCCGTCTCGTTGGAATAGTCTACTGCGATGGTGTCTTTGCCAATTTCTATATGAGGTTTTAACTTGAGTGAGAACTGTAAACCTGATGCTTAATGGGAGCTTCAAGGCCTCTCTTTTTTGGAACCGAAATTCAGTTTTTGTGATTTTCGCTTCCACATCAAAGACATGTGAGCCTCTAAAGGTCTGATTTTTACGCACCCTATTACCTGCAAAATGTTCTATGAGATCATAATAGGGGACAACAGTGGAGGATGTTTGTTCACGTGAGTGACAAAAGGCAGCTTGCAAGGAATTATTTAAGTCATTTAGTTTGTTTTCATTCCAGATTATACGATTTAACTGATTAGAAACAGTTATTTGACCCAAATTTGCCAATGTGTTACATTTAGTAGAAGGCACATTGGTCAACCAATTAATAATGAGCAAACGATGGTCACTATTTGGATTGGTTTCTAAGTTAAAGGAATGGATTTTCGAATACAACTTGTCGTCCACGTAGATATAATCAATTGTGGCTTTTGCAGCACCTTGTTGCCACGTATGAGCAGAATCACTAATGTCAAATTTACTCCCATTCATTATACAAAAGCCTCTGGAATGCGTAAGTTGTTCCCACAATCTGCGTCTCGAATCTCCTATAACATAATTAGCAGGAAAACAGTGGAGATTGAGATCACCAGCAACAATTGTGTACTGTATTTTTGGGATAAATACAATAAAGTCCAACATAGTGGAAACATCAACCAAAAACCTCCGGTTGTCAATGCTCTTGGGACTCCAGTATAAGTTGACTATGGCGTACAAGGTTGACTCTATTGAGATAACAGTTAGTTGGGCAAAAGAATTTGGGGCGTAAGAAAAAATTATACTAGTATTAGAACTTAATTTCGAGGCCGTCAAAAGACCAGCCATCGGACGCCCCTTTTCGCCTTGTAGTGCTGGTAAAAAGTGTATGGCATGATTGTCCCAAGAGGGAACGCTTATGAGCCACGTTTCTTGTAATAGAGTCACATCGTAATTATTTAGAGTGTCTAGTGTGTTGTTTAGCAAATGACTAAAACCTCGAGTGTTCCAAGAGGCAAGGGTTATAATACGTTCATTCTTAACCTTGTATGAGAGTTAACTTCTGGAGTCACAATTACAGCAGCATTTAGAGGTCACATCATCTTTTGAGTATCCCTCTATAGAGTCTGTGCCCTTGTTGAGTTCGCTTATGGCTGAGTTGGTCCATGCTTCCGCGCCCTGAGGGACCCATCAGAGGAGTTGGTTGGACCCAATAGAAGTATGAAACCCAAAGCTAAGAGTTGATCCTTCGCCTCCCATATAAGATTTCTGACAACTCTGGACGTCAGCCAAAGACACGCCGTACTTACTGAGTTATCATTAAAGAACTCTACCTGCGCTATATCTGAAGTTCCAATGTCCTGCAACAGTGGAATATCAGAAAACACCTGTAGGATACTGTGACGGTTTAGCACATATTGAGGATGTGGTGCTGGACGACAACCCAGCACTAAGGCAATGTTTTTCTCCTTACCCAATTTTGTCTTCAGAATTCATTTAACAGGTGGATTACTGAAAGAGGTTGCTGTTGTAGAGCAAGGTAGATTGCTTGCAAGAGGGCGTAAAGATTTCAGCAAGGAAGCAATTTCAGCATCATGGATAGACAAGGAAGAGGGCGAGACTGCCACTTTCTTGGTGTTATCACACTTGAATGAGACCGAAGGTTTAGATCCAGGTCGCTGGATGGATGGAGTACCGGAGCTGAGTGGTGCAAGTGAGGGCCCTTTTAGTATCGATAACGAGGTAAATCTGCTCATATACGCATCAACTTCCTTCCTAATTTCTGAACGACAACTCGCCAGCACCTCCTGTTCATGTTCAGTCGATGTACAGGATTGAGACGTTCTTGGTTCTTTTAATTTAGAACGCTCAGCGGTCAAAACCTCAGTTCTCTGCACTGGGGTTTGTTTGTCGCTGGGTTCAGCAGCCAGTAAGGGATGATGCACTTCCAAACTCACTTGTTGTTTTTCATAATTTTGGACTGCGTGGACCAAATTGTCCAATGGTGCATAAGAAACTGGAGGTATAGGATTTTTAGTTAAGGAGTCAAGTTTTAGTTTGCGCATTTGACTTAATTGCATATACTTTTTTGTAATTGCGCAGGCCGTTTGCTGACTGTGCTTATTAGGGAGAGTAAGCATGTTAAAAAATTGCTTCGAACTTGTTGGTGCACCAACTTCAGTTTTCTTTAAGTTTTTGGATTTTTTTTTTGCCACCTCTGAATTTTTCTTTTTTAGTTGGAAATTTTTCCCAGAGGAAAGAGCTTTAGTTGGTAATTGAGGCGTATTTTTAGAAAATATGGTATATGGTTCTGGAATTGGAGCACTCATAGTCTCCCCACCTGCACCTTTTTCAGGAACAGGCGCAATCTCTCTGATGACCTGGCCAATATACGGGAGAGAGCACAATATACCTGAATTGTCTATGGTGATGGGAGACAATTGCATTTCTGTTTGGGAGTGCAGATTGGATATTTCTAATGCGTTCTGCGGTACTTTCACAGAGGGAATATTAGGAGCCATAATAGAAGTCATGGTGGCAACGGACACCAGTTTGAGCGGAATTGCACAATTGTCAACTGGTACTGTTGGCAGCACAATAGGCTCATTAGTCATCGGTCGTTGATGCGCCCAAGGTATTTCTTGCTTGGCCTACCAAGCCAAGACGGATAATAACTGAGCGCCCTGAACATCCAATTTAGTATTCAATGTGTTAAACAATGTGGTGATGGTTTGTAAGGTTAAATTCATTGCTCCCAAAGTTAGTTCAACTTCTTTAGACACATTTTGTAATGGTTGGGGTTTTTCAGTTGGAGGGCATTTACGAGGAGTAGGAAATAGAAAAGAGGAAGTTACATTAGATTTCGTATAACCTCCATTTGAAAACATTTTAGGTGAAAAGGAAAGATTACCAAGTGTTTATTGTACCGTAAAGTCAGAACCAGGGGAGGGCAGGTCAATCACAGCTACATCCCCCTGAGATTTTACTGAAGTGGGACTGGATTTAGTTTCGGAGATTTGGGCCATAGAATCCCCTCTTAAAACTGTGCTGTCAGACAAAGAGACATGTAAGGTGGTACTACACCCCGCTTGATTATGACTCATTATATTTGGGGGAGGCTGGGAAGTGTCTTTAGAGTTTCTTAAGGTAAAACTTTGAATTACACAGTCCGGATAAAAAAAGCGTATCTCCTGGGTGCTTGCAGTTTGTTTCATTGAATTAGTTACAGGATGAACAATACGCTTTTTTACAATGGGACGCTTTGGAGGTTCTACTCTAACTGAACGCGGTGTTGAGACACATGGAACAGCCTTGGCTTGTGTTCCGCTGGAATTAGAAAATACACTTTGTAAGGGAGGCATTCCAGTGCGAAGTGTATATAGATTTAGTTTCATTTGGGCCAAAAGTTAACCAAGAGCCCGTAATCAGGACGTCCGTGAAAACTAGACTCTATAAATATCTAACACTCACGTTTAGGAGCTCTCACAAACTCTCTTTGTAGATGGAAAAGAGAGTGATGTTAATGAGGATTGACCGCTAGCTCGCGACGCTACGGCGAAGCGGCAAAGCGGGACTTTCTCGGGACTTCGCCGGTGAACACGCGCGCGGTGCGCGCGCATGTTCTCTTATATAGGCACGCCCACAGGAGGGAAAGCACAAAGCCTAAATATAAGAAAAGCAGTATAAGTATATATATAATACGTATAGTTCGTGTAAGTGAGTGAACACTGTTGTTTCTGAAGGCTTCACCTTGTGGATGTTGGAGTACTTCACAACAAAACGTAGCGATTCTGATTCTTCACAGCAAGTAGCAGCGGCAAAGCGGGACTTTCTCGGGACTTCGCCGATGCGCGCGTGCGGTGCGTGCGCAAGTTCTCTTATATAGGCACGCCCACAGGAGGGAAAGCACAAAGCCTTGTGGATGTTGGAGTACTTCACAACAAAACGTAGCGATTCTGATTCTTCACAGCAAGTAGCAGTGGCAAAGCGGGACTTTCTCGGGACTTCGCCGGTGCGAATTGTTTTCAGCAATGTTGGTTTAAGATCAGCTTATGTTTAGGGAGTAATCCATGTGTTAAACCTTAATGCTTGCATTTCAAAACAATTATACATGTTAACATTTTATCTTGCAACAAAGAGATGGATACCATTGGACAGCTGTTTCCCATCTTACACATTCAGTACAGTCTTTATGGACATGAAGTGTTTGCACAAGCCTTAATTCTGAACCTCCTTTATTAGCTGTCCATTCATAAAAGGACCACTGTGGTGGGTTTGATATTCTCCAACAGCCACCGTGTTGTGGCCTCTTTAACTCTGTTACCTGCGCCATGTCCTAGGCACGGGGACGCTCATGACTCAAGCAGTCAAAACATTACGTTAGGAACATTATTTTAACCCATATGCTCTACTTAGCGCAGGTCAGATTTAAGTACTCTGAGTGGGAACATTTCTTTATCACAATAAGTCTATATTGTGCATATCACCAAGATTTTCTTCACTTAAGAGTGTTGTTCTTACATGTATTTCTTCATATCTGAGATAGCATACAGATTAATAAAAATGCATTTGATTGGGAATCTCATCAGTCATTATTTCAAAAGGAAACTAAGTTTGTTTTAAATATCAGAAGTGGTACGATATCTTGTTCCAAAGAATACTATTCAACCAACATATTGGGAGGTTGATTAAGGCAACAGAGAAGATGAATGATCATGGTTTTAGAATCCAGCATGGCAAATGTAAATGCAGAGTTGGAATTGTGGAGTATTTACTTACATCTGGTCATTGGTGATGTTGACAAGGCTAGGTAGTATGTAATGCAGCTAGTAAGCTAATTCATGCTCTTCAAAGAAAAGTAGTATCAGGCATGGGAAAGTGTTTGCCTCTATGAAAACATCTGGCAGGGGTCTGTTTAAGTTTGGTGTTAGGAACAAATCCTCGAGGACATCTGATGGTGCATTTCATGCATACCCCAAATACTCCACATTTCAGTGAACAAGTAACTACATTTGAGAGTCACAATCCAGCACACTTTAACCACCTCTAGATGCCAGGCAATGTAGGAGAGAACTGGGCAAAAATGACAGACCACCATCTTTCCGTCAATATAAACATAATGATGTTGCTAGAGAAATACAATGATGGTATACCTTGCCAGTTGGACAGTGGTTAGTTTCATTTCCAAATTCCATAGAGAGTCTATTCTAAAGAATGGGACCGTGCATCCTGAAGTTCATTCACCAATACCGTCCTAACAAAATCTAGGATTTGTAACAAAGACATTTTCTTTGGGTCGAACATTAGTGGACATACGACATATGAGCGTCTGACTGTTACCTGTTGCATTTTGGTGGTATTCCATATGAATAAGGAAACGTATCTTGAAAGTTACTCTGCCCTTTACCTGGAGGCAAAAAGGGGGCATGCACCTCTTTTTCAAGCTTCCCAGGCCATATGGACAGCAACATTCTGGCTAAATTGTGATTGGTACTGTGGATTTGTTTGGTGCTCTTTTTAAAAATAAATTGTAATCTCTCTGACATTGCGCATCCAGGCTTCATACCTTGAAAGTGAGTTCAGATTTCATGTTATCTTCACTTAACAGCACTAAAATGTACCTTAAAAGAGAGGCATGCATAAAACACACACACACACACACACTTTCACCAATCAAAGTATGTAACCATTATTCAATTTGTTTATGTTGCTTCTATTGTGACTTGCTCAAGATGCTTTACAAAAATGAATGAGTTGGTACAATAAATGTAATGATGACAATCAAATAGCAGGATACAAGAAGAGAAACAGGAAGAAAAGAGAAGAATAAAACACCAATTACAAAAGAAAACTTATTTGATTGTCTATCAGTTCAGTAATTATGAAAGACTGGAAACGTAATGAAAAAATTGCAAGACCAAGAAGCAAGGCACTCCTCAACACAAATACCAAAATTGGAAGGGAGAAAATCTTACAAAATACTAAAAGTCGATGTTGAAACAATGCGAAATGGGAATAGATGGTTGTACATAAGAGATGGGACTTGCCATTCAATATGAGTCAAAATGCCTAAAATATGTTACTGACTGAGTCCTTGTTCAGTAATCTGCCGGCTTGTCCATTGATTTCCTTCAATAGAAGTCTCCTGGAGCACTGTGATGACCTTTCAGCTTCAATGCTGACCCCTGTATGCATATTCCTCCCCCAGCCATTAAATATCCAGTCACAGATGCCAAAAGAGAGTACAAAGAATCCAGAGATCCAATAAAAAAGCGAGAAAAACAAAGGGTAAAAACAATGGAACAAGCCCTTAAATTCTGTATGAAGCTGCATTAGTACCATGGTGGGGGAGCCAGCCGATCAGGTGGTTAGGAACACGGGGTTTAACTGCCAGTGAAAGCCTGTGTTTCATGCAGCCTGAAGGCCAGCTTCCCCTGCTGCAATCTTCCCCCCACTCTCCGTCCCCATTTTTCCACTCCCCTACTTACTCTATTTCGGTGGCGGCAGGTGCGACTGCTGCATCTGCTCCTACCCTTTGCCTCCCTTAGGCCGCCATGGAAATGGAAGAGGGGATCCATACAGAGACCAGCCTTCCCTTTCTATGGTGTCTATCTTTGTAAAGGATTTTCCTTCGCTCAGCGGAACATGCACGGCATCCAGTTTAATGAAGGAAATCCTTTTTTTTGTTGCACCCCAGATTACTGCTTTGGTAGCCCGAAGTGCTAATGGCCTTAAGCCCCTGTTCCAAGTGCTGGAACACGGGGCTAACGGCCAGAGCCTTGGTGAATGCCCCTCGCTTCGCTTGGGCCGTTAGCTTGGGCTGCCTGGCTGTTAACCCCTGTTCCAGCCCTTGGAAAAGGGGCTCCAAGCCACATTTAACACCTCTGTTCTCGTCTCACCCCCCTTTAGATTTCTGTACTATCTGTGGCGGCTTTCTCGGAACGTGACCCATACATCAGCATTCCTTTTCTCCCACGTGACCAATTCTGTACTTTTCCCTTTGCTAACAATTCACCACTTGACAAGTGCAACAGTCAGGAATGTTCAGCTCCCTTCCTCCTTCATGTTGGGAAGGCCTAGTTATCAACTTACTTCCCAAGTCTCACATTCCATTGTGTTTCCAATGCTGCTATGTTTCACTGGATATGCTACTAATACCCAATATTTTCTCTAGATAAATATTTAACCCTGCAGCGCATGATGAGGTTAGAACACAACATGAAGATGCTACTGAAGTTCCAGGAAAAGGCAATAGCAATTAAAACACCTGACTTGTCTTCCCCCTTGTGAGTTATATCATTGTACCCAGATCAATGCATTTTAAAAATCAGCCACTTTGTTAATTTGTACAAAATATTCTGCTCACATCCTAACTCTCATGCTGAACTTCATTCACATTGAACTTAAATTGGACTATGGTTTTCTGTTCAGTGTCAATGCATTTCCCCCTGAGAACCTATGTTTGAACACTGAATATCACTCGGAGCCATGGTGTTCTGTGCAGGGTTACTGCACTCGACGTGGATAACTCCTTTTTGATGTACAATTTCTCAGTAGTACAATGTCAGGGGCAGTTAACAGGGTGTATAGTCTCTATGGGATTTGGCAAAACCCCATTGGCAATCGTGCAAGATGCTTTGGAGATGCAATGGATGATATGCCTCTCTTCTTGGGGCTATGTTTGTACAATTTTCTATAAGTGGGTCTACATTGCCTTAACAGTTTCTCCTGATAAATAATTTCTGGCATCAAGCGGTCTGTGATTTGGACCTTCTTTACGAAGGCCTAGCCTAATTTATATTGGACTGAAAATTTTGAAAATGGTGTTGTCCTATTAGCCGGAGATCTAAACTCATGTCCCCTGATTACAACCCATGACAGCCTTCTGTAAATAACTCTTCAAACCCCTGGGAAGAAGGGAGAAAAAAAGAACATTGTGGTGCAAAATGGTCATTCGTGATGTCAACTCTGGGTCTGCAAATGACTAATGGGAATACTCCAGGGGACATACCGAGAAAAGCTATATGGCATAGGGACGAGTGTGAATCTGTTTTGGATGATCTCTTCATTGATCCATTTTTGTTTGACCGTTGTAAAAAGATGAGTTTTACGTCTAATACTTGGTGAGTTCATCACATGCAGTGTATAGAGTTTGATTTAGAGTTAGGAATGCTTGAGTGGGGGCCCGAGTTGGTTTAACGTGCAGTAGCAGAAAAACCTGTGCGAAATGCAATGATGGTTCCATTACTAGAATGAATCATAAGCTATCTGGTATGATGGCGACTCGACATATGAATGGAAGCTTGTTCATTTTAATTTAGTTAACTTTGACCAGTCAGTAGCTGATATTATGCCCCAAGTTTATCTGAGAAAGTCAGTTGTCCAACAACCTGTACAAATCAAATCAGTCCCAGTTCATGCTTATAACAAGGATATTGCTAAAGCCAAGAGACATATGAGATCAGAGTTAAGAGGGATTGATCATAGCATTCTCGATAAGGCGACTAAAACTGGCCTAAAGACGAAGGCCAAGAATAGATATAAAAATTACTTGGAAAGTCGCCATGCAGAAATGCTACAGAAAGACGCTGAAAATATGCTGGGAATTCTTAGAGAAAAACCATGGGAGCCTTTTGGGAATTGGTTAATGGATTTGACTATTGGTTGACTACTGCCAAGTTAATGCCGTCTCTGAGGATGATTGGGTAGCACATTTTTCTGCTCTCTGTCTTTGCGAGGGCGCACCCACTCCTGGGTCTCTAACAGTGTGTGCTGGCGCTGGTATGAACAAATGGCAACTGGTGATCGATCACCAGCGAGAGGAGGATCGCACAGGGGCAAAGCACTGGTCTTGGAAGCACGACCACGCAGAGCAACGGAGGTTTGTATCCGAGATTCGCGTTTAGAAACCAAACTCAGGTGGGTATGAGTCACGTTATAAAGAAACAATTACATTAAAATCAGGAGATGGTGCAGAACGTCATACATAAAGCCAGTGACTCCTGGGCTCCTTGCCCTAATTATCTTTCCAATACATTATTCAAGAACCAGCACTTTTCTCCTCAATTTTAACAATTCTATTTAGGGGAAATAGTGCATTATAACAGACAACCAGAATCATGGAACACTGCATATGTCAACCAGTATTTAAGGGGTGAGAGGACCATTCCTAAGAATTACCACTCAATTACCATCCAGGATGCAGATTGTAAGGTCTTTGCATCCCTCTTATTAATACATCTCGAAGCATGGGCCGAGGAGGTTGGCAGGTTGAATATGCGCCAAACCAGCTTTTGAAGAGCTCATGGCACTGACCTAAATGGGATTGTAACTTGTTGTTTCCAGGAACAGGCTTGGACCGGCAAATACGACTCTGTTTTCACGGCATCAATAGATCTTTCTGATGTGTTTGGCAGGGTTGATAGACATTTTCTATGGTCAAAGCTGGAAAAGTGGAATATCCCTGACGTGCTGTTAAAATTGATTATTGGGTTCCATGAAAATAGCTCAAACCATGTCAGAGTTTATCAAAGTGGCAGTCTCAAAAGACAGATTGAGACTCGTTCTGGTCTTAGGCAGGGGTGCATTTTGCCCCCCCCCCATCTTTTTAATCTAGATGTATCTGACTTGAACAAATACTGTAAGGGAAGAAGTATTCTTTTGACCCCCCCCTACATCCCGTATGCAATGGAAGTTATGCTCATTCAATTGCTGGAGACGTCCCTGGATCCGGGATACTGGAGACAGAGCTTGGAAGCCATTGCATGACACATAAACTCCATCTCGTACATCCCCAGACTCCATTTTGTCTTATTCCTGACTCCATCTTTTAATAGGCCGCACTGCAATTTCTAATAAGCTCTCTCTCTCCCTTCTCCCAGCGCCGCGTACAGCTTACCCGCACCTCCTCCACCCCTGTCTGCGCTGCGGCTGTCCTGTTCTCACAGAACAGAAGTTTGGGCGCAAATTGTTGCAAACTGACAATGTATTTCTTCTCTTCCTATACGATCATTGCCCTGCATGTGACTGGGCCGAAGCCTGGCTTGCGAAAACCATCCGTCTCCACTAACCTGCCCCAGCTCCTCCAAACCCCCCACCTTTAAGAATTATTGACTGTATAACCCTTGCTCCCCTGTGCCTGAGTTTCTTTCATGTAGCAGACAGAGGCAACCTAGATGGTCCCCAATATAACTAATCCACAGTGATCATATATTCTCCCTGTACTAACAACTATCAATCCATTTGTTTGAACCATGAAGCTCCATGTCAATGAATCTCAGGAAGGCACTCACAGATGAGGCACCTGGACCGTTGCACCCCTGTCCTCACTGAGGCCCAGGTCAAGAATGTGCGCCTTTTACTACAATTTATAAATGACACTGCATATTCCGTATAAAGATTTATGTCTTATATTAATCCCTACATGCCAATAATTACTGTGTAGCTTAGATTCGTTAGACGACTGATGGTGTGGACTCAGCCTGACCTTCATCCCTCCCATATGAGCCCAGCTGACCCACATGCCACAAGAAGCAATACATTCAGCATCAGCCAATTAAGTAACACTGTCACTGTATATCATATGCTGTATTAGATGAACGAGCCAATGAAGTAGCACCATGTAATACTTATAGAAATCGTCATCAATGGCGAGTATTGTGGTTAAAATGCCATGTTTCTGTATTGTTGGCAGAGCGCTCTCGGAACAGCAGAGGCCTATGCATACCTCATTTAACTATAATATAAACAAACTGTCTTTTACTCGCAATCTTTCTCCTGGTCTCATTCCCCACTGGGGTGTGTCCATTTACTTTCATTTGGTGACCCCGACTAGGCGATGAACAGAAAAGTCCCCGAGTGTTGCGGCGAGATCCAGAGCACCCCCAACAAGACCGCCTCCACCTACGGCTGACAGGTACCTTAAAAACATATGCTCCTGAGCAGGTAACGCAATTTTCGGGTTTACAAATAAACAACCTACTGCTCGCCGGAGCCGGGTTCAGCTCTTGATTGGGGGCAGCACCCCGATTGTGGATAGACCACGTACGGAGGCTCTTAGACCAACACAGACACTTGAGTATTGATTGCGAGGAAAATTAAATGAGGGGTAATGGGAACAGAGTCAGATTAAGTAACTGCGGGACAACACGTAGGTTAGAGCGTTGGTGGTATAGTGGTGAGCATAGCTGCCTTGCTGCCTTCCAAGCAGTTGACCCGGGTTCGATTCCTGGCCAACGCACCATAAATATGTTGGGTATTTTGTGGATATTTGGGGCTTTGCAGTATTTTCTTACCGCCAAAATACCTTTAGCAATAATCACTCTCTGTATTCATATTGGGTCACACATAACAATAATACATTGCATTATTTCAGAATTCAGACCTATTTAGATAATGTGCGCGATAATTTGCGTGGTTGGTTGGTATAGTGGTTGGTTTATTTGTGGCCCCAATATCCAACATCCCTTGTTTTTATTTAGATTGTTCTTGATCACTAGAGAGACCTCAGGCCTACATTTTAGGGATACCACATTTTCAGTGTTAGTGTTGTGTGCCACCATGGGCTATTGTGGTATTTTTGTGGTAATTTCCACTACCTTATATACGGTATGGAACTATGTCCAGAGAGTCTCTCTTCCCGTTGGCTCATGTACCTCCAACAAGCTATGCTACAAACAGTCACTCACAACTGTCCATACTGAATATAATCATGCACACATCTGTTTTAAAATGACAATTGCACTGTTTAAAAATCTACCCACGTTTAAACCTTTTCCCATGCAAAATGAAAGAGAGAAATAATACACACTAGCTATCTGTTTTCAGATATTTTTGTATTATAGAAATTTCCTTTAAACAGAGTTTAACCTTTTTTTACAGAAATAAATGAAATGGTACAACATTATTTGTGATAAAATGAACAGAGAGCTGCAAGAATATATTCAATTGGTAACATTAAATATGCTGATAAGGGACTGGGACTCCCTCGAATACACTGACTGAACAGTTTCGCACACTTTCGCACAGCTCCCACACACTTCTGTAATTACCTTACCTGTTCAGCATGAGTTTTCTCCGGCTATTCTCTTTCTGAATTTGGCTCCCTTGAAGATTAACCCCAGAGAAAACAAGCGTCTGCCGTTCTCAAACCGGGGTTATTGCCTGGAATTCTCAGCTTTTGCAGCAGGAATGCCTCAGCCAGGAAAACAGGTCCTTCTCCTAGCTCTGCAAGATCTCGATTGATCTCCCCCTCTCCTCAAGCTTCCCCAGCAAAACTCAGCCTCTAGCATGATACTTGCTATGACGCTGCTCCAATCAGAATCAATCATGTCATCTACTCCCTCACTACACAATGTCTCATTTCTACAGTAAAAATTGTAACAAACTGATTTCCTGTTCCTTCGAGCTCTTTGCTTCCTGTAGTTATGTGGACAGAGGAGCAGAGAAAAAAAAATGAATGTGCGTTTAAATGTTCACTTTCAGAGTAGGCCTAATTCTGCAGTGGAGACACATTTTTATTAGTGGGTTATGTTAAATAAAGTTTTATTAGTCAGGTTAGTTATTAATAAGGTTAGTTATTAATTTTCAAATGTGTCTCTTGCAACATAGGCATTTCAGGTGAAAAATAGTGTGCATTTTGAATGTACACATGTGTGCTTTTAACTGTAAAAATAGATTTGCATCTTATATGTAAAAATCGTTTTTGACTGAATAGCCTGTCTTTACTTATATGTCCATGTTACTCTGGCAACACATATAGCAATGCACCACACCCATGTGGTGGTGCTGCATCAAAACAAAATGCTACCTGTGCAGTAGTGCTGTACTCTGTGCTGTAACACGCCAAATATCCTTACAGTGACCAGTCTTTCTTCCTTCATATGGCCATTAGGATTTTATATAAGGTGATAGAATAAGAGGAGATATAGGAACCTAGCTACGAAAGGGGGTGGAAGGCGGAGCCGTGTACTACTGTCTCAACCAGTACAGGATTACAAAGGGTGAACAAGAAACCTGACAACATTTCCTATGTCCCCTACAGGCACTTACGCAACGCCAGAGGCATCAGAGGAGGACGAGGGGGCAGGCACATCTGGCATTGGTGCATCCAGGATTTCAAGGTCAGCCACGACTCCACCACCCCACAAAGGAGCGGACAGGCTTTACTGAGGCAGATGTCCAGCTGTGAGATAACGCAACCCAGCAAGGCCAAGCTCACAGCAACACAACAACCCAGCCCAGCCCACCAGAACCACCACAAGTCCCACTTCACCCACTCCTGAAGCTGGATGGTCTGACACTGAGGCCACCACTTCAGGCAGGGTGACTGTGGAGAAACAGGGGTACATCAGCCCAGTATCACCGCCTACAGAAGGGTCACAATGCTTTGAGAGCCCTCACTGCCGCCAGTGTACCCAAACACTTGAGCCAGACATTGTCACGCCATCCTATGGCTCCCCTGCCAACAGCACAGAGCCACTGCAAAGCCCCCCTGCCATATGGTACACATCATCAAGCAACACCATGCTGCAGATGCTGGAGGAGATGGAGAGACAATAGAGGGAGATGGAGGCAATTGGGAATACCCACTCTGAACACCTGCAGGTAATCCGTGAATGCCTACATGTGTGGGCCATGACGAGGAACAAGGCGGAGGCAGCTACCAGTACGCCCGCCCTGACAGTGCATGGGCATATGGTCAGGAAAATGACTGAATGGGTTTTGGGACTTGCAGAGGCCATCCGGCAGAGCACGGAGGTCCCAGCATATCCGGGGGCCAGGCTCGATAACTTCCAGTTCGACAACACCCACTGAGGAGTCGCAGCAGAGCAAACCATGGCGCTGGTCCCAGTGCCATTTGGGCTCAAGATCACATGGGGCTGTCGTGGGGGGAAAGAGGCCGCGGTTATAATGAATATTTAGGGCCTTATCACGAGTTGGGTGGTAGCCCTTACTAATGAGGAGTATGGCGTGTTTACCCCCACCTGAAAAATGCAGACTTTTGGCACAATTACTGCACAGTAATACTGCCGGGGAATAACGTTTACCACCCAACCCGTTATCCGGCAGTAAAACGACCGGATGGGTGGGCAGTAATGCAAATAAAGTTGGGCGGTATCCCATTCGGGATACCGCCCAAAAGGTGATGAGGCTCCATCTGATCATCCGTGAAGAGCTGCTCTCCAATCTTGACTCTTACACCCCTTGTGTCCTCATCCTGCTTTATATCTCTCTTCTGCCTTTGACACTGTCAACCATGCCGTCCTGCTCAACTGCCTCTGTGATAACCTGGGAATCACTGGCCAGGCTCTGGCGTGGCTGACTTCTTTCCTCTCCGACCGACCCGCCCAGGTTGAACTTGGGTCCTTCCTCTCTGATACATTTTTCTCTACCTGTGGTGTCCCCCAGGGATCTAACCTCTCTCCCTGGCTGTTCAACCAATAACCTGGCACTCCTTGCCCACCGCAGCACCGCTCTCTGCCCAAATTTCCAGTGCTATGCGGATGATACCCAGCTCATTTTCAGGCTTCCCTCGGCCTCCTCCTCTCCTTCTCTCATCTCTGACTGTCTATTTGCTATCCAGGAATGGTGTGCTGCCAATGACCTCTGCCTTAATGCCAGTAAGACTGAGATTCTACTCATCGGTACACCCACTCCCTCCTTCCCTGCAGCTCTCTGGCCGGCCTCTCTTGGCCCACTTCCTGCTCCCACCTGAAAGGCTAAAAACCTTGTCGTCATCTTCGATTCCACACACTCCTTCTCTCCTCGAATCTCTGTCATCTCTAAGAAGTCACACTACCAGTTACACCTCCTCAGAGGTATTCTTCCTTTCCTCTCCTTCCCCCAGAAGCTCACCATCTCCAGAACCCTGCTTCTCTCTAGACTGGACTATTGTAACAGCCTCTATCTTAATCTGCCTGCCTCTACTCTCCGCCCTCTTCAACTGATCTAGAACAGGACTACGAGACTTATCCTTGGCCTCAAGCCCAGGGATCGAATCTCTCCAGGGCTGAAATCTCTGCACTGGCTCCCAGTGGCTGCGAGGATTAAGTTCAAAACCCTCTGCATTGTCCACAAGGCCTTCTGGGGCCAGGGGCCGCATTACCTTCTACTCTCTCTTCCCACATATCTTCCTTTTCAAGCTCTTCGCTCATCCGCCTCCAACTCCCTCAGGGTCAGTCACTTCTCCAAGCAACGAGTTGGTGGTAGATCTCTCTCTTCAGCAGCGGTCTCCCTCTGGAACAGCCTTCCTGCCTCTCTGAAACTTGAGGAGAACCATCTCTGGTTCCGGAAGCACCTCAAGACCTTCCACTTTGCCTCCGCTTTCTCTCCCTCTCTACCCTGCTGAATTCCTGGCTGAAACTGCACTGGTTACCTGGCCACCTTTTCTGATCTCGGCCCCAGGCCCCACCAGTTGCACACATGCGCTGTCTCCCTGGCAACCCCTGGGACTGTTTTCTGCATCCCTACAGTCCCCCTACCAGCATTTATGTCTGCACTTGTCTCGCACTTGCCACCATCTGGCTGTTTTATTATCTTATTTATTCTACTATCCATGTACTGCACTTTCCCCTCTCCCCTCCCGCACACGCTTTCCCTCTCCCTCCTTCCCTGTACTTGCATGATTTGAATGACACCTGGCCTAGAAAGATCATTGTCTGTCCACCCTTGTTCCCCCTCCCTTGCCTCGTCGCACCTTGAAATTCTTGTGTATAGGCGCGTTATAAATGCCATATCATATCATATCATATAAGACACTTATTGCCTTGAGTGGTGTGCTGGGGAGTTGGTGGTGGAAGGGGGGAGGGGGATAGTGTGCTAGTGAGGTGATTGTGGGAGGAGTTAGGGGGGATAGTGTGCAGGGGAGTTGATGGCTGGAGGAGGACGGGGGATAGTGCGCTGTGGAGTTGGTGGTGGGAGGATGGAGGGGGGATAATTGGGGCACATCACATCATTAAAACTGTTAAACTTCATCACCGTGAGGACATTCCTGATTGTGTCATTGGGCCTCATTACGAGTATGGAGGTAATGAAAAAAGGAAGGTGGAATGGCATTACCGGCGTTGTTAACAGGTCCGGGCCATTACGAGCTGACAACCTGCCAATACCGCCACCGCCCATGCCGTGCCCCTTCTTACCTGCATGCGCGCGTACACGCACCCCTTCGCATTGCAAATACCGGGATGCCGCTAACAGGAGGACATCACAAGTTACGCGGGCATGCACATCCCAATGGCGGTAATTAGGGCCTGCACGATGGCACCAATACAAGCATCGCGGACCACCCACAAATAACAACCTGCAGTGCAGGCAACTGCCACAGGTGCACACAATCACCACAGGTGGAGTCAATGGAGCCTGTCCCAGTACAAAAGGAGTACAGCCACACACCACACCCCTTCCTACACCAAAATGATCCCACTAGCTCTTGCAATCATGGGGCTGGAGGACATGCCTGTACTGCTACAACAACAGCAACAACAACAACTATAGCTACAACAACAGGCAGCACAGAGGAGACGTAGGGGGAGAAGGAGGGTGAGACAGGCCCAGCAAGTTCCAGCAGTGCAGCCAGTGGTACCACATAGGCAGCCACCAATCCCCCACATCAGACCCAGTCCATTCAATCTAACCCCAGAGCAGATCCACACCCTGTACCAGTTGGACCGGGACACCATTACCACCATAGTGGACATGATACACTACAACATCATTAGCCTGATAGAAATACACACTGCCATCCCCCCTCTACTAAAAGGTGGTGCCTGTGCTCCACTTCCTGGCCACAGGCACCTACCAGCACACAGTGGGCCAGCTGCATGGCACATCACAACCACTCTTCTCCCGCATGCTGACCCAAGTGCTTAATGCCCTCCTAAAGCTTGCAAGCATCCACATTTGCCTACCACGGACTGGCCAGGAGCTCGCCGACACCAAAGTAGGCCTCCATGCACTGGCAGGCATGCCCAATTGCATCGGTGCCCTCGACTGAACCCATGTAGAATTGGTGGCCCCTGATGCCAATGAAGTGGTGTACCGCAATCCATCAATGTGCAGATGGTATGTGACTCTAGCAAGATCATCACACATTGTTGCACCCGTTATCCCGGATCTACACATGATGCCATGGTGCTGCGTAACTCCACGCTAGCCCGTCACATGGAGCAACATACTGGACGACGTGCCTGGCTGCTTGGTGAGTTGCCTGACAGGCCCATGGCAGTGCATCGGGGTTGTGAGGTGGGGGGATGCGCATATTCCACCTGGGTGGGAATGGGGGGGATGCGCATACTCCACCTGGGTGGGAATGGGGGGGATGCATACTCCACCTGGGTGGCAATGGGGGGGAATGCATACTCCACCTGGGTGGGAATGGGCGGTGAGTGGACAATGCACTCAGAGCTAAACACTTCTGACCTGAACATCCCAACCCGAACATGACACATCAATGCCATACATAAGACCAATGCCGTACATCAATGACAACATGCAAGACGCACAAGCAGGCCACCATGGGTATGTCAAGCAATGCATGACTAAACATGATTACAACTGTGCCAATGTCGCTAGTGTGATGAGTTACACAGTAGCATACACTGCAATTATGTGTGGCAAGACATTGTTCCGCATCCACAGTACATCCGCATCAGCATGCAAGTGAACACTATGCATCATCTGTACTGCACAATCCACACTAGCAGACCATATTGCAGTACACAATGCATCAAATAAATCTGTGTGCCTACGTACAGGGACATGTGCAAGTCAACACCAAATAGCTGTGGCCATGGCCGTGAATCCTAAAGATGTCAGCTAAAATTGACTCACACATACCGCTTTGTGCTCTGATGCAGGTGATGGAGCCTATCCCTTGAAGCCGCGGCTACTTAACCTTGTGCGGAACCCGCGGAACAGGCACGAAGAGGAGTACAATCGGGTTTATACCCATGTCGTGATTGAGCAGACCTGTTGAAGATTCCGCTGCCTAAGCAGGTCTGGTGGAGCACACCTTTATGGCCCTGGGAAGGTGGCAAAGATCACCATGGCCTGTGTCATGCTGCACAACATGTGCATCCAGAGAAGTGTACCACTGCCACCTGACATTGACATGCATGCACCGGTCGAGGATGATGAGGATGATGATGGAGGAGAAGCAGCACCCCTGCCGGTACATGATGCACAAGATGGCCATGCTGTACACCAATCACTGATTGATTAATACTTCTGAACCACAGGGACATTGATGATTATGTGTCAGAGCTACACTGAGCACTAGGACTGTGTGGACATGGACACAATGTGTGTGGGAATTTGGGCACTGTGCACTGTCATGAATAGAATGAACACACACGAAATGAACAATGTCCAGGCATTAAATGATTTTGCACACAACGGGTGTATTAATGAAAATTACAAAAAAGTGTTTCCTCCCTCCACCCCTCACACACCCTCCCACCTCCCCCCAAAACACCCAAACACCCCTTACCCCCAAATAAACACCCCACACCCCCAATAAACACCCCATACCCCCAATAAACACCCCCTTAGTCCCCTATAGACCAGCAAAACCACGTCCCCCCTCACCCGTTGTCATCCCACACTATTTGCAGGCTTTTTTCGTGTCCGGGGGCAGCATTTCAGTCTGCCTTGCACTCCGCCTTGTCATCCGAACAGGGCTGGAGGGTGCGGAGGATGCATGTGTGGAGGATGGGGTGGATACAGTTGGGATTGGCACTGCCGGTGCAGGTTATTGCCACTGAAAGTGTTGTAGCATGTTGGTCAGGACCTGTGTGACGGCCCCCAAACTGTCACAGATCATGACTGCACTGGCAGTAATGGCAGCAATGGTCCCAGCATTGGCCTGACGGATCTCACGCCATCTCTCCTCGCCGTTAGGCACATATTGGCGGACAAGTGCAATCATGGAGTCCTGCCTTGCCTCCACCCTTGACAGCCGTGCCTTCATGTCAGTGGGTGCAGCAGAGGTTGAGGGTGCTGCGGCTGGGTGTGCCATTGCAGGGCTGGCCTCTGGGGTGGTAGTGAGGTCGGAACTGTGCAGTAGAACTGCAGAATCCAGCATGGGGCTGGAGAGTGTTCCCTGAGTGGTGTGTTGGGGAGGGCGGGGAGCTTGGGGTGTGTGGACATTCCACATGGATTGTTAGATCTTGGTCCACATACTCCTCCGCTCCTACATCCACATCACCAAGTGGGGCTGTGGCTGCTGGCTCACCCGCTAAGCTTGTGGCAACGGACTGGGTTCCATCAGCCCCCCCTTCAGCTGTTGTTGGCAGCTCTGTGGTAGCAGTCTCGTCCGCTGTTGTGGTGTCATCATGTGGCTGCATGGCCTGTGCATTTGCCCTGGGTTGGACTGTGGGCCGTGGTGCTGCCACAGAGGTGGATTGGCCAGTGCCCAGCGGTCTGGCCCGGGACATAGATGGCCTTGTGGCAGGGTCCTGACCCCCACCTTCTCCATCAGTGCCTGTGGGGGAAGAAGAGATGCAGGGCATCAGTGATGGTGTTACATGCAAGAAGCATGAGATGGTGCTGCACAGTATTTCAGTTCTCATGCATTGCAATCTTATAGGTGCACACAGAGGGTAGTTTCAAGGGGGGGCATTTTGGCATTAGCCGTGGCATCTCCATTCGGCACTGATGCGTACCAGGTGGTATGCCATTGTATTGGGCTTTGTGTGATGTGTTACATGCAAATGGTCCCTGTGTGTTGGGTGTCTGTTGGTAATGGGATTGGCACACACCATGCATTTCAGTGTGGCAGGGTTTGGGCCTCCATCTGGACATGGATCTGTAAATGTTTGTACGATGGGCCATGCATTGCCTTGGCTCACTTTGACATCAGTTGTGCTACGTCATTGTATGGCCTACTGGGGTTTGCAGGGTCACTCAGTTCCATCTCCAGATGTTGCGGCACCCGTCTCCATTTCCCTGGATGGTTGTGCTGCAAGTTTCCTCCCAGCGCATGAGTTTCACCGGTGAGTGTGCACCCTCGCCTATGGCCATGGCCTCCCTACGATTGCTGGCCAGGATGTTCCGGACCCTGAGGCAGAGGTCGTCCCATCTTTTTTTGCAGTCTTTGACTGTCTGGAGGGTGGTGCCTACCGCTGACATCTTGTGTGCTACCTCCTTCCAGATTTCCTTCTTCCTCAGCTGCACCTCCAGTTTGAGGTTATTTGTGAATACCTCATCGGCATGGGCAGCAAGGGTATCTGCCAGCATATTTAATTCCTCATCTGAGAAGCGCTTCTTGCATAGGCGGGGGTGGTTTTACGGATAGCCTTGGACATGATGCAGTGGTCGAAGTGAGTGCTTCTCTACTTTTTTAAATTACGTTTTACAGCTCCTATACTTTTATTTTTAAAAGAAACCGTTCCGGAACGGTTTCATTTTAGAATAACAGTGTAGGAAGAAGTTAAGAATTGCCCTTTCAGTGCACTACACTGAACGTTCCCTTAAACAACAGATGCATGTGTTTGGGGGTTTGTATTGTGTGTGGCAAGTGGTGTGATGATGGGGTTTGTGGGGAGAGGGTGCAGGTTGGCAGGGAACATAGCTCCACTACTTCTTTTCGTGCACTTCGACCACTGACATGATGTATATAATGGCCCTGGTCTCTCCTCTGTAGCAGTGGTGGTTTGGGAGGATTGCAATGGATTGTGTTTTTAAAGATGGCCGCCGGCGCATTTCCCGTTCTGACACGATGACGTTACTTCCGGGTCTGGTATTATGAGCCCGGTATTAGCATGTTGTTATTACCGGGTCGTTATTAAGGGGTTGATCCTTGGCGGAGGCGGTATCAGCGGGTCCTGTGATGGCGCTATGGGGGTGTTGGAGGGCCTTCGGCGGCATGGCGGTGTAGCCATTACCGGCATGGGGGTTCTCTTGCACACTCGTAATCAGCCACTATTGGCGGCGTCAAGGGTGCACGGACGCGCTAATACCTCCATGCTGGTAATGGCTCAGTTTTCAGTGGGAATCTCGTAAGTAGGCCCATTGTCTTGTTTATTGATTGAGGTGAGTGTCACACAGTCGTGCATGGCTTGTGCCATATCAATGTGTCAGAAGAAAATGTCCATCAGTCCCTGGCTAGCCAGTCTCCCATCCCTCACGTGATCAAAGCCAATGCGTGCATTTAGCTCTGCCACAGGCACTGTATCCTCATCCTCTGGGGTGGCATGTCCGCGTCAGGGGGCAGTGGAACAATTCTCTTGAGGAACATATTGTACAGCATGGAACACATAAACACAATTGTAACTACTTTTTCTGGAGCGCTCATCAGGGCTCCACCAGTATAGTCAAGGCAGTGGAAACGTGGCTTCAGGAGGCTGAATGGATGCTCTATGCACACGCGGGTCCTGCTGTGAGTGTGATTGTAGGGAATATCCTACTGTGTTTGTGGATCACACACAGGGGTCAGTAGCCAGGGCAGCTGTGGGTATTCAGAGTCACCTGCATGGGGATGCACAGCCATTAGTCATGGTATAAATTGTGGGCGTGGACTTACACATTATTAGAGCAATGGACATCTTGTGCAATAAGATGGGCCTCCATTTCATGACGTTTGTCTGTACTATGTATGTGCATGCTGTGTCACTTGTATCATGCATTGTTTCTGCTTCACATGCACTCTATTCCATTGCAGCATTTGTTACGTAGGGTATCTGTCAGTGACATATCGGCAGACATGGTGGCTGTCTTGTGGCAGTGTATTTCCAAATGCATGTGGCATGCTGGCTTTCCCATTAACCCTCCCTAGGTTTCTGGTGCCACGGGGTCAGCATTGTGGGCTGGACACACATGGGTGCATGGCTGTGGTACTGGCAGGTTTGTTGTTGTGTGATTCAATGTGGCCATTTGTCTGAATTGCTTTAGTTTGTACATGTTGCATGGTGGTACCTGTAGTCGTGTTTGTGTTTGTGGTTGCTACTGTATGTGTACATCAACTTCTCCATCCAGGTAAGTCTGACATGTGCATGCTCCCTGGGTTGATGCGGGAGGTATCATGCACAGATTTTGCATTTGCTTGTCATGCCAGGCTTTGAATAGTTATTTGCACCCATCAGCCCCTCCCCAATTGGACAAGTGCTTCACAGCACATGCTTGCAGGCAATTTTCCTCAGCCACTATCCAGGTCCATTGTGTGTGCCTCTCCATGTATCCTGGCAGTGTGCTATTCAGGAGGACCATGGAATCGTGGGTGGAACCAGGGTAGCGGGCACATCAGTGGGTGATGTACAGTTTGGGTTGGAGGTCACTTGCACAATCAGGGAGTGGCAGCGCTTCCTGTTACAGTACACTGCTTCATGGGCCTGGGGGCCACCAACGCTCCATGGGTACAGTCCAGGGCAGCAATCACATTTGCCATTTGGGCAATGGCATAGAACTGTGCCTTCATGTCATTTTCTTGGGCTGCGGCGGTAAGCAGTAAAATGTGGCGTTGCACTTGCCGCTGGAGGGTTTTGAGCACCTGGGACATTGCTACACAGAATGTGGGCTGTGCCATGCCATGCATCATGGCTACAGAGTGCTAGAAGGTGCCACTTCTGAGGAATTGTAAGACGGACACTAGCTTCAGCAGTGGGGGCACAGCTGTTCGGGTGTTGATCCTGCTCCCTATGTTGTCCTGTATTGTGATAAGCAGTTCAGTTATGGTCTCCCTGTTGAGGCGGTACAGGGTGACTGACTGGCTGTCAGTGAGGGTCCAGCGTGAGGGCCTGAACTTGGGGATGGGGCCACGTCTTGTTTGACCTATCCTCTTCCTCCTCCTCCTCCTCCTCCACACCCCCCCTGTACTCCCTGTGCCCGGGCCTGGTTGTCCTGCATCTCTACTTCCAGGTGCAGCATGAGCATCTTCCTGTCTCAGCTAACAGTAGCTAGTGACAGCATGGTGTTGGAAACTGTATTTGGGGCAGGGGTGTGCCTTATGTAGCCGGTTGGAGTGGATTGAGATCACCTGTGGGTTGATTTCTGACACCTATGCTCATTTACCTCCAGCTGGATGCTGAAGGTAAATGCGCCGTGTGTTTGGCAGTATTAGCACTGGTTTTCAGCGCTAATGCCGCCATACATGTACATGTGATGCGGCTGTGTTTGCGCGTCGTGTGGCTGGTGCAGATACCGCCAGCTGTAATAGCACTGGCTTTGATAGCGCTGGCTGATTTCACAGTCGGCGGTATTTATGCCAGCTCATGATCCGGCAGAGCGGTATTGGTGGTGCTAATTCAGTTACCACCACTTTTAGGGCTTACCGCCCAACTTGTGATGAGGCTCTAACTCTTTTGCACCTCCCAGGATTGGCCAATTTGGCATAAACAGTATGGCTTATGCCAATAATTTATTTGAATTTTATTGCACTCCCATCAGCCTACAAATGTTATTGAGTGCCTTTGGAGATTTTCTAAAGCTAATTCTCTAACAAAAAATGTTAAAAAGACTAAAATGATTCATATCAATAAGAAGAGGAAGACAAACCACACATCGAGTCTGGAAAAGAAGAGCCTTAAGTATGTCGATAATCTGGTGTACCTGGGCTTTGCTGTGTGTAGCAAACCACATAAAATATTTATAGAACACAATTTGAAAAAAATATCTTTTGCCCTATCTAATCAAATGATTAGGATTTACCAAAAGTATGGTAGATTCTCAATCAAGCCCTGCTTTGATCTGCGTAAAGTTGTACCAACGCTACTCTATGGAGCAGAGCTCCTCTGTCCAGCTGTCTTGAGCATATGCAATACACTGGAGGGAATGATCTGGCGTAGAGTGTTAAGGATTCCCAATGCTGTGCCAATTGTGGCAATACAGTTTAAATTGGGACTAAGATCAAGTCGAGCCATATTGAAATGGATACTCATAACATTGTACAGGGGACTGTTAAGTCCCAAAAGTAACATTATATGAAGAGTTGAGTCGTGTCATGACTGGTAAAAAAGACTATATACTAGAAACCATGGAAGGTATGCAAGTATCTATCCTGGAAGACATTGGTAGATCTGGGAAGAACCTGGAAATATTCCCTGATCTGCTAAATCAAGCTCTTTATCAGTGGGATTGGGCCAACACTATCAGTTAATTTCATGATTATTCATTGTTGCAACATTTGCATTGGGCCCATAAGAAACTGGTGGTCCTTGCTCAACACTTGGACACATTCCTGAATCGTTACTATCGAGAAGACCTTTGTCAGTTCAGATGAAATGTGTTCAATAAAGGGGAAATTCGATTACGGAGATACATAATCAAAGAAGAGGAAGCCTCAAGTCACTTTTGTAAAGACTCAACAAAGTTGGAATCATTGAAACATGTATTAGTCTCTTTTGAAGTTCTGACTGCACAGCACACTATCTTTCAACAATATTGTGCAGGAAGTGTTTTTTATGGATGGTGATAGATTCTGGAAAGATTGTTTAGGATCGTCCTCTATATGTATTGCACTAACAAGTTTTTTTAACAAGTTTGAATCTGTTTATAAAGTGAAAGATATATCATGAAATGTATTCCTGTTTTAGAAATAATAGATGGGGAACACGTCTATTGTATCTTTAAATTACTTTTGTAACGTTGAATTGATGTCTTAGAAATATTTGTAACTGATGGTTTTATGTAATGTACTGAATGGGATATATCGATTTTCGTTCTGAGTTTCTTTTTAAAGCTTGAGGTTTCTTTAACCAAACACAAATAATAAAAAATGTTAAAAAAAGAAGCAAGAAGAACACTCATTTGAAAGTAGCTTTGACATGGACATTAAGGGAGAGGCCTCTGTACTGTTTTGCTTCCTGGACATTCTGGTGATAAAGCTTAAATTGTACTAAATAAGCAATCGTATCTTCCATGTGTGACACTCCATCCATTAACTCTGCTATGTCGAAGGAGTGTGGCATGATTGGTACCACCACAAAACATTAAGGACATAAAGTTGAGACACTCCTGATACTCGCAAGGGGATCATGTTATGATATGATATTTTATTTGTAGCACGCTCATACACAAGTGTTACAGTCAGTGGCCCTCCAACAACTTGGGCAAACAATTCAAAATCAGGCAACTTCACCAATTCTTCATTACCATAGGGGAGAATATATTCATGAATATTTTGCGCACACATGTAGGAACTCGTGCTAGTGCCTACGTAAGTTTTATGATAATGAGAGTCATAATCGGGAAGAAATCATCTGACAACACCTCCCTTTTAACATTATGCAAAGGGCCACTCGTAGATTTGGGTCGTTTTTAACAATGGCTACGAATTGCAAAGAATGAGCTGTAGCATATCTGTTATGAAAAAAAAGACCTTCTGATATCAGTAAAGGTGCAATAGAGAAGGAGTCTGTTATTATTTGAGAGTCAGATATTTCTCATTGCGTTGTTTGGAAACATAGTTGACTCTCAAAATAATCAGATTATTACTTGCATCTATGCTGGTTGAAGGGTGTTTAGCTACACTGCATGTAGTATGATGGTTCCTAATGGTGGATGAACATGTATACACAATGAATATGTTACATGGTGAAATAAAAAGCAGCCTGCATATTCCAGTTACACTTTTCAAGCATTATAGTGAAGGTTATGGATAAAGATGATCAACATGTTCTGGTTGTCCATGTATCGGAAAAGTCAGATGATCCCACTAAAAAAATGGAATTGGAAAAGCAGAACCAGATGATAAAGTGTTTGGAAATGTAAGGGGATGTTTAGTTCATGGATCATACAGAATGGAATTCACAGAGGACAATGTAATACATTCTTGCTGGGTCGGTGTGTTTCCCAGATCCGTCTTTGCGGGTTGACAGGTGGGCACAGAGTCTCCAGCAGGTACGTCCCCTTTATAGTCAGGAAGACATCCCTTTGCAGGTAGTTGATAATTAGGAAACTAGGACCAACTACCAGGTTATCCTTAGTCAGTTGCTCTCTGCCTCAAACTGACTCTCTCTGGAACCGAGACACACAAACCCCCAATAACATTCCACAGTAAACTCTGATGACCTCACACACACCTAGCAGGTGCCCACTACACACCTTCCCCCTTAGCCAGAAATGAATGGAAAGAGGAAGATGCTAAATGCTGCTAAACGCTAATAGATCCACACTGTTCACTCCCCCGAAACCTACACTCACCCCTGCACACACATGAACCACATATTTCAAAACTGATCCAAAAAACATATGCAGAATTGATCATTGTAAAATGTGGAAGCATTCAACTTGTAGATTCTATTTACTTTGTTATGTTAAGTATATTTGTAAAGCGCACATACGCCAAAGGCATCATGGCACTAGAGAAGAGAGAGGGGTGGCAGCAGAATATAAAAACAGCCTAAAATAATAATGTTTTCAAGGACCGGCGGAAGACGAGGTGGTCAGCAGTAGCTCGCAAGGCCAGCGGAAAATCATTCCACATTTTGACAGCCAGCACAGAAAAGGCCAGGCTACCTATGCATGACACTCTGGCACGAGGAACAGGCAGCAGGAAGGCAGAGTGGGATTGAAGGGGGCAGGCGGGAGCATATTGTGCAAACCTTTCTTGAAGGTATTCCGCTCCCTTTTTGTAGAAAGACAGGTGAACCATGCACACGGACTTGGAATGGATCCTCTTTTCGATAGGGAGGCAATGGAGTTTTCTGAGAAGCGGAGACATGTGCGCTCGAAAAAAGGCAGATGCAGAACAGCTCGGGCAGCAGCATTTTGGAGCATCTGAAGCCGATTAATGAGATCACGTGGCTGCCCAAAATACAGCAAGTTGCAGTAATTGGTTGTGCTGAGAACCAGCACGGCCACCACCGGGGCATGAAACTTGGCTGGAACGAAAGGGAGCACTTTCCGTAGAATGCGTCATTTGAAGTGTCCAGATTTACACACATCTGCCACCTGCTCTGTCGTAGATAAAGAAGATGACATTTTAACCCCCAGATTTTTCACTAGGGGGAGGGCAGAGGACACGGGCCTAAAGAGGTATGCCAGAAATCTGCCGTCCAAAAGGAGGAAGGACTGGAGGTACCCACAACAAGCACCTCTGTTTTGTTGCTATTCAATTTCAGCCAATTGGCCACCATCCAGGCACCAAAGTCCTCTAGGCACCCCTAAGCCGAGCCGGAGTATCTGGACGGGTAATGTCCAGGTGGACCAGAATCAGCGTGTTGGAAGCATAGGAGTAGTATATGCAGGCATGTGACAGAATGAGAAGGAGAAGTGGTCTAATATAAATATTAAACAGAGTAGGCAAATGTGTGTATCCCTAAGAGAGCCCGCATGATCGTAGCACAGCTTTGGAGCAAAAGTAAGGAAGCAAGACTGACTGAGACCGTTCTGTTAGAAAAGCAGAGAACCAGTCCAGGACTTGGCCCGACATACGGGCATCTAGTAGCCGGGATAGCAGGGTGGTGTGGCTAACCGTATCAAAAGCAGCAGGCAGTTCTAATAGTAATGCTGAGTTGCTTTTAACATTCAGTTGGTATGCATTTAGTACATTTAGGGACAATTGTGTCCCTAGTTTGTCAGCCGAAACGTGTTTCGACCCGTGGGTCTTTATCAAGACTGATGAGGATTCAAAAATCATGTGAAGTGCGCAGTTTGTGACATAGTTGTGACATATATAATATTAGTGCATTGTGAGTGGTGTTTGGTGAGGTCGAGTGTTAGGTAAGTAATCCAAGGTAAATAAGCACATACATTTGATGCAATGGCAAAGCATTCAAGGCAGAAGGAGAGCAGAGAAAGCAGAGAGGAAAGGTTAGCAAGGTAGTTGTTGGAAGTGGTTGGGGTTCATAGTTTGGAAGTTAAGAGGATGAGTGCCTCTTACCTATTGTATGCAGTCTCTAGCCCCCTGTGGGGTCCTGGTCCGTGGTAATTGATGGCTGTGCTGTCGAACAGTGGCTCCTGTTGGGCCCTGTAAGACAAGTAGGTTGAGGTTAATGGGGGTGCTGCCTGTTGCAATTTTGAAGGTTGTTGCAAGTCCCTGGTGGGGGCTCCTGGTGGAGTCTGGACTCATGGGTCTTGTCCTGGTGTGTGGTGGCATGCTGTGTCGAAAAGGGGTGGGTCCCAGAGTCGGGAGATCAGCCCTAGTATGGTGAGAGGGCCACCGGACTGCGATCAATAGGGGATGCAGCCAGGTGCATATTATTGGAGCGCCGTGAATGGTTGCCTGCCTGCCCTAGTGGGGTGCTGGCAACGTGATCATTTGGCCTGGCTGATTGGGTCTGTACTGCGTGCGTTACCCCGTGCCCCCCTTTGGGTTGGGGTTAAGGAGAAACCTGATGGGTAGGGCCGCTCGAGTCTGCCCGGGAGGAGTCATCTCAGCATCCCGGCGTTGTGTTGCGCCAGGAATAAGGGGTCCTAATACCCTCGTGAGGGTGCTAAGATCATGCGGTTAGTTGGGCCGGTACGCCGGCTCTTCCCAAGGTGGCGAGATTGATGGTATTGTTGGCAAGGCAATTAGGTGAATGGCCATGTTGGGCGGGTGAAGGGATACACGCAGTACAGAGCCAACCACCCAGGCCAAATGATCACGTTGCCAGCACTCCACTAGGGCAGGCAGGCAACCATTCACGGCGCTCCAATAATATGCACCTGGCTGCATCCCCTATTGATCGCAGTCCGGTGGCCCTATCACCATACTAGGGCTGATCTCCCGACCCTGGGACCCACCACTTTCGACACAGCATGCCACCACACACCAGGGCAAGACCCATGAGTCCAGACTCGTCCAGGAGCCCCCACCAGGGACTTGCAACAACCTTGAAAATGGCAACAGACAGTACCCCCATTAACCTCAACCTACTTGCCTTACAGGGCTCAACAGGAGCCACTGTCTCGACAGGACAGCCATCAATTACCATGGACCAGGACCCCACAGGGGGCTAGAGACTGCATAGAATAGGTAAAAGGCACTCATCCTCTTAACTTCCCAAATATGAACCCCAACCACCTCCAACAACTACCTTGCTAACCTTTCCTCTGTGCTTTCTCTGCTCTCCTTCTGCCTTGAATGCTTTGCAATTGCATCAAATGTATGTGCTTATTTACCTTGCATTACTTACCTAACACTCCACCTCACCAAACACCACTCACTGTGCACTGATATTATATATATCACTATGTCACAAACTGAGCACTTCACATGATGTTTGAATCCTCATCAACCTTGATAAAAACCCACGGGTCGAAACACGTGTCGGCTGACAAACAAGGGACACAATTGCCCCTAAATGTACTAAATGCATACCAACTGAATGTTAAAAAGCAAAAACTACATCGCAATAAACACTGTGTTAGAACTATTGTTTGAACGACTGAAGGAAGATAACCAGGAGAAATCTCTCTTTCTACTCAACAATTGGGGTGCTGGCTAAACCCTGACAGCTCCTGTGATCTTGCAACAGAGGAACCCTATTAATGTATGCTTAATATACAACAGGGCCTAGCACAGGTTGTTTCCACACCTAGAGCCAACCACGATCCTATCAGCAACACTAGGAAAACAACCACTGCTCAAGCTATCAGTAGTAATACTGCTCCCACCACACCCTGTGTCACCAGACGAGCCAGGTCCACCAGTACCGAGTTTAGAACAGATTCAGGCCCCTCATAGGTCTAAAGGCGGACTGGAAGGGATCGAAGAAGCCAGAAGCAACAAAAGACGTGGAGACACTAAAACCTCAAGAACCTTCATAGAAAAAAGGCAGAAGGGAAATGGGGCGAAAGTTAGACAAGATCCTGGGATCAAGGCAGGGCTTTTTCAGAAGGGAAAGCACAAGAGCATGCTTCAGCAGAGTAGGAATACATCCCTCTTAAAACAAGCCATTAATAGCAGTGGTAATATGAGGGATCAGATCTGCTGAAATATCTTTAAGCAAATGTAATATTTAATGGAATAGCATCTGCCGGGGATTGCGGATTTAAGGTGGTGAATTGCTTTAAGTATTTCTTGGTCCAAAAACAAGGGGAAGGAGCACCATGTGGCAGTGGAAGCATGCAGTTTAGGCAGGGTAGGGACAACAGCCGTATGGGCGACTATTTCATTTATGTCATTACGAATAGTCTCGATCTTGGTGAGAAAGAAACAGGAAAGAAAGTCACTGAGATCCTGTGATGGAGTCACCAGGGAGGCGGCTTTAGTCGGAGTGGACAGGGAATGAACCAATTCAAAAAAGGGCCTCTGGTTTATTTGGTGCGTTTTCCACCTTCTTACTAAAGTAAGATTTTTTGGCAGCAGTAATTGCTTTTTGATGGCCTGTCAGGATAAGACAAAAGGTGTGTTTGGCTTTGTGCGACTAGTCTGCTTGCCACTTCCTCTCTGCCTACCTGCAACACAAATTTTCAGCCTTAAACTCTTCAGAGAACCAAGGCTCATTTGCCCAATTTTTTTCCTTACTAAGTTTAAGAGGAGCCAACCGGTCAACGGTAGCAGAGAAGGAAGCTTCCAGTGTGGTGACGGCCAGTACTAACTCCTGATTTGTCACTTTCTGTCAGTTCCGCTTCAAGGCAGCCTGTTTACACAGCGGAGGAGTGGAGTCCTGATGAATAACAGAAAGGGATCAAGAAATTATCAGACCATAAAATAGGCTGAGGAGCACAAATAAAATCTAAGATATTACCCAGTTGATGAGTGGGCGTCGTAATCAGCTGGGGGTGGCCAAGATCTTCTATTAAGGACAAGAAATTCACCACCTGGCCTGTATTAGTAGGAAGGCTGAAGTCGCCGACCACTCAAAAGACAGATATTTGATCAGAAGCATCGGACACAAACTCTGTAAATTCAATGCAAAAAGCAGCCTCAGTGCCAGGGGGACGATACACAAATAGAACGGTGTCCATTTAACTGTACATTGTAGATCATATATGCCTTAAACTGTACACATACCCTAAATTGTACACATCCTCTCTCCATTGCACCACGAGAAAGCATGCAAGTAAAATGACACAACATAACGTCCCCCAAAAAAAAGAAAACATCTGCACTGACACAACATCCAGCAGCGCGCATCACATCTGGTGCCCTAGAGTATGTAACCATCTGACATAGCATAACACAGGGGAGACAGCACCAAACAAAGGAAGAAACAGCATCCAACAGCACAGCACAGGGAACACAAATGTGGATGCAACTTACAACAAAATCCTTCAAGATATCTGCAATAACACCAACAGGATATGATATAATATGATATGGTATTTATAACGCGCCTATACACAAGTGTTTCAAGGCGCGACGAGGCGGGTGGGAAACAAGGGGAGACATACAACGATCCTACTAGGCCAGGTGTCATCCAGATCGCGCAAGTGCAAGGGAGGGGGGAAAGGGAGAAGTGAAATGGGAAAGGGAGAGGGGAAAGTGCAGTACAGGGTAATAGCATACAGGAAAGTAACAAGGGCCAGCTAGTGGCAGTGCGAGTAAGTGCAGATAAGTGCTGGGTAGGAGGGGCTGTAGGGATACAGACACAGTCCCGTAGTGCAGGGGGTGCCAGGGAGGCAGTGCAGGGGAGAGTGGCTGGGCCAAGGACTGAGAAGGTGAGTGGCCCAGTTGCAGATTCGGTGCAGTTTAGTAACTTTAGCAGGGGAGAGGGGGAGAGAAAGCGGAGGCGAAGAGGAAGGTTTTGAGGTGCTTAGGGAACCGGAGATGGTTCTCCTCAAGTTTCAGGGGGGCAGGAAGGCTGTTCCAGAGGGAGGCCCCTGCAGCAGAGAGAGATCTGTTCCAGAGGATGAAGCCCCTCATGCAAAAATATCCCTAGCAAAAATGCTAAAAATGCAACACAGGGATAGACTACCAGCTCACACCTTCAATAAATAGACATGCTAACAATCGTGAACCATCACAAAAACGCATCACTTTCCACCTGGGACTGCCACTCTCAAGCCTTAGTCCTGCCATGAATAAGCACTAACCAGCTCACCATTGAGCAATTTATACATCAGGCAAATAAGACACCTTCCACTCAGGACTGACCCCCCCCCCGACCCGCACTAAGCCTCAGCTCTGTCAAGACCCAGCTGAACTCCATAACCAGACCTGATTGAACCTACTAGAAAAATGTACCCCTACTGTTGGCTCCTCTACTCACAACCTTACTCCAGTGGCAAAATCTGTGCCCCCATGGCGACCGCCATTAAAAGCACCTCTGTTTGCGCTAATGCCCCCCTAATGTCTAAAGCTGGCAAACCTAAGCCACCTTGGCAGACACAAAACGTCCATATTAGGTATTGCCCACACACGTTGTAGCACATTCTCTCACTAGATTTCCAGGCAAGGATTTAACGCACTTCTTTCCCATAAAATGACAGGAGTAAAAAAACAGCACACTCCTACATTCTCAGATGACTAGAAGATCACTAAGATGAAGGCCTACCTGGCAAATTGCTAATGCCAAAAAGAGCAAAGTATGTCAAGAAACACATACAAGTTTGGAAACCTAAAAACTCTCAATGTGAACTCCACACACACACACAAACACGCTCACATCATAATATATGGTCACTTCATGGTAAACATTCATACCTTTGCAGTATCACACACAGTGCATAATGGGAATGCAATGCCCTCAAATCTGTCCATATCAATACATTGCATGGAACACATGTGTACACACACCCATCACATAGATCTTTTGGGGGTGTCCTCATTGCACACACCTTGGATCCCAAAAAGTTATGCAGACAACCCATACATGTGTGACACATACTTTGGCAACAAAGATTGCAAACACGACTGACAGAATAAAACACGTCAAACCAGACAATAACTCAAGGCATTGATTCAAAAGATAATTCAACTTTTTTCCCATGCTTCCCATGCTTGCGCACTCGCAAAGTCAATGCCCCTGTGGTTGACTATTGCAAAAATAACATGCACAGACAAAACTAGTCCAAAAAAACGTGCACATATTAAACTGGTTTCTCCTTTATATTTGGCACAACTATAGATAGACTGTTTTCATCTGTTGAAACTAAAACAGATAAACTAGCAGATAAACTAGCAGAGTTAAAAAACATGGATGATGTCTAGTATTCCCCTTACTCCTATTCACATCACACAAATATAGAGTGACATCTCAACTTCCTCCCACAATAGGACAGAGGATACACATGTGCCTAGAATCACATAGCGCCAGCCTGAAGATAGCAAACATTGTTTGAAAAGTAGCATACAGCATTGTATCCACTGTTGGCATCCACACCAAAAACAGAAATCGAATATTTTGGTAATGGGGGCAGCCCCGTCCCACCCCACTAAGCGCTTTAGAGTGAGGCGAGATGCCATCGAAGCACTATGATGGGCCAAGGAGGCAGGGGTGATGGTAAAAGGACCACCTCCCAATACAAAGGACCCCACTTCAATATGATCAAATATAATCAACCCACATAGTGTTTTGCAGGGCGCAAGCAACATTGTTTTTTTGTGTAGATATTAGTAATCGTATGGTAGAAGGTAAGGCCTGCGCGGCGAATGCAGCATTGTATGCACTAGGCCTAAATTGCAAGATGAGGGAATGCTCCAGCTATGCCCAAGCTCTGATGACAACAGCCCACATCCCCAACCAACACAACGCTTATTAATTGTTCTAACAGTGTTGCAAAGGTGTGTTTCTACTCAAGAGGAATGTGCCCTACGAGACCGTGATCACAGACGGTGTCCAGACATTTGGTCGACTGAAAACTGGTCGAAAGACATTTGGTCGACGCAATTTGGTCGAAAACCAAATGGTCGCATTTTTTTTTTTATTATATATATATTTTTTGGGTTTTCGTTTAAAAAAAAAGGGTTTTTTAGAAAGAAAAGGAGGTTGGGGGGACCCCCCCCCCCCAAAAAAAGGGGTGAAAATAAAAAAAATAAAAAATTCGACCATTTGGTTTTCGACCAAATTGGTTCGACCATTTGTCCAGTCGACCAATTTTTTTCAACCAAATGTCTGGTAACCATCACAGACCAGTGGCAGGTTTGCCTATTATCTCACACTGGCCAAAGCATGACCCGGCCCATCCCCAGGCGACCACAAGTTACAGCCCATATAACTGACCAAACCTTAAGATCCCCGAGTTCCAGGGCACCAGGTGCCCTTTGACCACCATCCCCAAAGTAACAAGTCCCAAAATGTTCAAAGAGGACGGACAGGGCACATCGTTGAGCGACAACCGTATGATTTGTATTGTGAGGTGTTGGGAGGGATAAATTATAGAATGAAACGAGGGTGGAGACCTTGGAGTCAGATAGCATGGAAGGGAGTGAGTGAAGTGTGAGTGTGTAGGTTAGAGTGCCCCAGAACCTCCCTTTTGCCTGTCTTGAGGCCTGCCAGGTGCACTGTATAGTGATAAAGTAGCATTATGTTAGGAATGCAGTTAATTTGTTCTTTGTCCTTCAACGTGAGAAAAAGAGGATCACTGCAGCACCCACATAATGGAAGACGGCCAGACTGGCTACATCCAATGACCTGGCATCTCTTATGGAGCAGGCGGATCATGTATAGGCGTACACCAACCAGCCGTGCAGGTTTTTAGTGTATGTATAGCGTGATCTATGACAATGTTTTCCTTTATAAGATTCTGCTTGTACTGCTTTTCGGTATAACGTTCTTAGCAACAGAGTTATTTGCTGTTGCTCTCATCTTTGCATGAGATTAAAACCTGTTATCCTTACAAGATTGACTTGGGCCTTTCTTCCCTAGTGGGTTGCATTCTCTCTGGTGTGAGCATTCAGGGACTTGCCTTCAATATCCTGCAATGCGTCCATCTCATAAGGCATAAGGCAACTTGTAAAACTTTCACCTCATCCATGTGATTCTTTATAGCTTAAAGGCAGCACCGACTCTCATCAGTGCAATCCTTCATAGCAACACAACACCAAAGGCAACACTGAGCAATTTACATTCATACCGCTTCAGAAACTCTTTGCAAAGGTTCCTGGAGTTAGCTGCGTGCATGCACAGCAACAGCCAGTCGGCAAATCAGGGCCCTCTGACACACCAGAAACACTTTCTTCCCATTCCTCCTCCAATCCTTCATGTTGTTTCGAGCGTGGAATGTCAGCACGCTTGAGGTTCCGTAGAGAAAGTTCTGTGATGTCATCATTCCTGCCAGAGTCTGATGGCTGACAGAGCTCTGCTCCATCTCAATCAACTGGCAAGATCCAGGCAGGGAATGCCCAGCCAAGACAAATGGCTCGGTAGGGGTAGCGCTCCCTGGGGTTTCCAGGTGAAACAGTCCCCATCTAGGTTGGCCGCACCAACGTGGCAAACCACAGCCTTCCTCACAATCACACACAGCGGTAGCCCACTCAAACAATGATGCAGTCCTCATTCAGTATACCCCACATGGCAGTGGCAAACTTCAACGATGGGTCCACAGAGCAAAGGCTTCCAAAAACAGCACACATTGGATGATTTAACTTGCTGCAGAAGAGCAGGCACATGAGCCTACAGGGCCTCTGTCAGCTTCCACGACCATGCAGAGAGAGTGCCAATGGCAGCAGAACCCTAGGTGGTGGTCTTCAGTGGGGGCGGTTGCCAATCGTTATGCACCGCCGCAGCAGCTGAAACACACAGGTCCTCATCGCCAATGCTGCGGGTTGACCGATGAACACAGAGTCCCGAGTAGATAGCAGGTAAGTCCTCTTTATTAGTCGGGAATTAATCTCTGTGCGGGCAGTTGGTAAGTTAGAATACCGGCACCACCTTCTAGACTATCCTTAGTCAGTTGCTCTATGCCTCTAACTGACTCTCTCTGTAATCCAGGCACAGAAGCGCCCAATAACATTCCACAGTAAACTCAAATGACCTCACACACACCTAGCAGGTGTGTCCGAGAGGGCAGGGAAAGAGAGATGGGAGAGCTCCAGTCTCTGTACCCTCAGGGTGTGCCAGGTTACAGCGGGAAGTAGCACTTTTAATCGCCTTATGACCACCTGGCATTCTGCTGGCCCGTGTTCTCTCGTTTGTCTTTGTGGATTATGAGATACAGCATTCAGAGTGGGGGCCGGAGATATGACCGATCCACAAGAGAGCGAAGAGAGCAAAGAGCCAGAGCCGGCAAAACAAAACAAAGTCAACGCCGAATAGCAGAATGCAAATGCAGCGGGCTATCATCCGAACCAATGGTAAGAGACGTGTTGGAGAAATGTGGGAAAAGAGGGGCGACATAACAGACTATTTGAAACATCTAACATGGGAATTCTGCCCAGCAAAGGGAACGATAGAAAGAGATTTCACAGGGGAACCAGGTGAATATGATAACCAATGGGAGTGAGAGGAGGCGACTGAACAGGAAAAGAGGCCCTATTAAATGGAACAAGCAGCAGCAGGGAGTGTGGGTTATTTGGGTGAGGTTGAAGGGCAAGAGGTGGACCAAGAGACCAGGCAGGGGAAGGATGGTGGAGCAAAGCACTGACGAGAATAACAGCAAGTGTTAAAGGTGAGGTACTGGTTGGTGAGAGAAAGTGGTATTTGGGTGTGAGAGTGCGCGCATGGTGAGTGAATAGAGTGACTGAGGTTAAGTTCAAGAGCAGGGGAATAAGTTAGAGTGAGTGAAAAGGGTAAATGGAAGAGTGAACAGGGGTGAACTGCAAGAGAATGAGGGCTTTAGTGGAATGTAGAGTGGATAGTATAGGGGAGCAAAAGGAGGGTATGAGTGAAAATTAGTTGTGAGGTGGAATAACTTCAGAGGACAGTGGGGAGTAGAAGAGAATAGAGGTGAGTGGCAGTTAGTAGGTTGTAGCATGGCGTGGAGAGTATAGGGGAATGGATTATAAAGGGAGAGTAGGAGAGAAGAGTAAATGTGAGACGAGATAACATCAGAGCGGCAGAAGAGAGAGAGAGAGACAGGGGAGATTAGGAGGAGGAGATTAGGAGTGAGTAGAAACAAGAGAAAAGAAGGGAAGGGGCATTAGGAAGGATAAACTGAGTGGGGCCTGAGCATTTGAAAGGCACCATTTCCTATTGTAAAGATCATTCATGTTTTGGACGTCAGACAGAATTCCACCTAGGAAAGAATTTTGCGGGAGTGAGCGATAAGGCTGCAGCCTTTGGGCCTTCGTCACAGTAAGCATCATAGACAATAGGGGTAACTGATCTCTAGTTGCCTACATCAGAAATATGATAGGGATTTGTGAAGACCACAGGAGACGAGAGAGATGGCCATCAGTATGTCCTGCTATTCTCACATTGCAACTCTCACCCACTTAAATTGATTATTGTACAATAATAATTCCCAAATCATCCCTGCAACATCACTGACATGTTGATGGTATATTGGGCGCCATTTTGGTGTACTGTAGTCGTCTGAAACCCAGATGGAAGGTGATGAAAACATGGCACTGAATGTCAGAGATATTAGAGAAGACCAACCTGTTAAGAACGGGGATGTGTTGGTAAAAAGAAACATTTGTGACTTCAACTTTACTTCTTTATATATTTGATTGAAAAATAATACTGAATGTTTCCATAGTGGGGTTTGCATTTTGTATGTTCTTAAATCCAAAAGGATGGTGTTAATTGAGTATGTGTGGTGCTGAATTGCATTTAGTGTTAAGAATGTGCTCAGGAGTGATGTAATGCCTGATAGTTGAAATGTGTCAGTGAGACAATGCTTTGACAGGCTATGGGCTGGATGCTGTGCACATTTGTAAAAGAGGCTGTCTCCTCAAGTCCCTTTTCATTCAGAATACAGACTAGCCAACAGTCTTCAAATTACTTTAGCAGCTATTCTTCCATATGGTTCACAGCTGTTCAGCTGATTTTGTAGGATTATTATATTCTTAATGACTTAATTAAATATTCTATGTGTTATCAATCACTGTAAATGAATAAAGTATGAACTAATAATAACGAAAACACACAACACTTAGGGCTTTAATCACAGAAGTGTTTTATAATGGCAAAACCTTGGAAAACGCTCTTTGAATTAGGCCTTAAATCACGCAAAAATCCTTATCACAATTCCTGGAACGGGTTTTGTGTGTATTTCCGGGACTCTGCACGTGCCTGTCATGTCTTTGCTTGATGTCAATCGTTTTGCGTAACACTCCACGCCAAATTGTGGGACGGGCCTACGCAAAGAAATAAATATGGGGCGCAACATGCATATTCCCCATTCTCCCAGCAAAATGAGGAAGACCAAAGAATAACGTGGGCAAGTTGAGGGACGGGCCACCAAAAGGAATGGCACGCCCAGTCAAGTGCAGACCCAACCATATTCATGGATTTCCATGCGCAACTTCACGTCTGGAAAAGCTATGCTCAAATCTTGTGATCCAACACGCAAAGGTAACCTTAACATAGCAATTTAGGGGTGACGGCATGTAGTTGAAGTGCAGCTTGGAGTTCTGGGTGATTGTATGCAGATTAGCAGGGTGCTGCCTTGAATTACAGGGGTTTGTACGCAGGTTAACCAGATTCTGCCTTGAGTTACCAGAAATGAAATGCAGGGTATCGGGGTGCAGTTGTGGGTTACAGGGGTTCATATGCAGTGTCAGTGGGGTTCCACCTTGGTTGCGGCGGTACAGCCTGCAGTGTTGACGGGGTGCATAATGGAATGGTGGGGATAAGGTAGGCGCAAACGTTGGTATATGTCGCTGGTTTTGGTTTGCGTGGGGGCATGTTGTGGGCACTCTGGGCGCTACTCTATTTTCTTTTTGCCTAGGGTTACTTTACGGTTAGAATTCCATGAATACGCAGAACACACAACACATTCTTTTGTGTGCAGGTAGGCGCAAAGATGTTTTCCGAGCAAAGTTCTTTACAGTGACTTTTTGCTTTTTCAATGAATCGGGCCCTTCGTCTCATAAATGAATATGTGAAAGCCTTTTTCTCATGCTACCTAATAACTCAGCATTTAAATGTATTGAAAACATGTGGTTTTCTGTTACAACACACGCAGGACTATTTGATAAACAAGACAAATACGTCAGAAACCATAACACCGTGTGAACCTAAAAAGACACCCTACTTTACAAATGTTACCATTCTGAAGAGAGACAACACTTTGATCATGGCGACGCAGTACCACAACTTCAATCTCGTCTCCCTCCACAATGCACTTGTCAATCAAGAGGTCAAGGGAAATGCCCCCAATTTTGAAACATGAGAGGTTACAGATGCTAAAGGGACACATGTAGCTAGAAAACACTTTCAAAATAATGTTTTTTATTTGTGCCATTTTGTGTAACTGGTAACACGAATTTGTAAGCACATTGTCAATCCAAAAAGATTTGCAAAACGGGCTGCTTCTTTACTGTGTTGTGATTCACTTTGTAACATCCGCATGACAGGTAACATTTGTCATTGTAATGTGTTTTGTGTCAACACGTGGGTGACTCAACAAATAGCTGTTCTTTTATGGTAAGGGGACACAAAAAGAAAGAAAAGAACAGAAACAAAATACTGTGTTGACTTCAGAATAGATTTTACAGTTTGAGTGTAGCCATAAATTATCTCATTTTCAGTTACATTTGTAAAGTCTACAAACGACATATAGATTCTATACCCCACACCATGTTTAGATAGTCGGAGCACACTTTCTATTCTTCAGTTCTCGTGTTAATGTACCAAATGTATAATTACTTTCAATTGCTCCCGGGTAAAATAAAACTATAGGACTTAGCATGTTATCAAAGTCAACAGGGCATGCTACAACTTGCAGTTTAATTTGATACATACTTCTGTGCATTCTTTCAGCACCAACGAGAGCAGTGTCATTTGAAATCACCATGGGAACAGCAACATTGATATTTATTATTAGCTGTATGGTAAACAAAGCAAACACAAATGTCTCTTAGATTGGATTTGGAGGGCAACCATCGGACAAAATGGAAGCATCTCAAAAGATGCCACAGGATGTCCATTGCAAACACCACCATCAGAATATCCTTCACCACAAAAGAACTTAGGCGGGTTCTTCTGCACCTCAGATAACGGACTGGAGAAACACTGATAATGATTGCTGAGCTGTGACGCACTTACCGATACCATACAGCCCACTGAATAACATATCATTTACCAATACACTGGAATTTCCAAACCCTGAGTGAAAAGGGACCTGCAACTGCCCTGCATGCATTTATATTTGTTTCTAAAAGTTTTCAGGGACATCATTGAGCGATTTACATTTCTGTGAGTGTCTGATTTGACTCTGTAGTCAGGGTACCCTTCCTTCTTACCTTTCCAAAAATGTATTTGTCTCCTGCACATGGTGAACTCTGTTTTGCTTGGATACACTAACTGAGATCCCCGGCCATAGATTTCCTTCTGCTGCGACAAACACCCTGTTGTTCCAAAATGGTAGGGGCTCACAGTAAATGACACTCTGTGGTAGTCAGAGCTGCTTATCAGTTTCACTTTCAGGAATCGCTCTGTGCCTGAAAAATTGTATTCGTTTTTTCTTCTCAGAATGGCCAGCTGGTCCATAGGGTGCGTAGTGAAGCGTTGTCATCCCTGCAGAGATATGCATATGCTTCTGCTGCACAGTTTGTTAAACATACCAGCAACTGCTACAAATATGTATTGTTACTTTAACCGGGCACCACTCTATCTGCAACTCTTTCTGAATAAATGTTCCCCTTCTAGACACCTGTGTTCCTCTTGCACCAACTCCTTGTGTGTAAAGCGGTTTGCTAAACAGAGGTCAGGTGGTCGATCGCTTTCCTCAGCAGGATACCTTCTTTAAAACAGCCTCCCCTTCCCTCCTTAAGTTCCGGAAAAGCCTCAAGAACTTCCTCTTTACCTCTTCCTTCCCTCCTTCTCTCCTCTGCTAATCGCATAGTAGCTTGATTGGAGTTCAGGGCTCTTATGCATCCTTGGGGCCCTAACCTCCCACATTTTATCATCCCAGCTGTTGCTTATCCTCTGCACTTGCCTCGGCTCACCCGCCACCACTGGTGGTTGCACTTAGCTTTCTTCATAGCACTTCACCTGCTGCTCTCCATGAGCACCACAGCACCTATCCCATACCCCTCTCCCCTCCGCACTTGCATGTTCTGAACACTCATAAGGCATAGTAGGTTGTCTTCCCCCCCATTGCCCCTGTTGCCATGTGGGTGCTTTGAAACAGTATTTGCTCCCTGTGTAACAAGTGAACAATAAATACATAAATAAATTACTGTTACGCTCATAACCGTAGTAGGCAGAATGGGGTTTATGCCAAACATGTAACTCCAATCCACCATTACCTGTTACTCTAAATCACCTTGCATCAATTAGATTCAGCTGTGGCATAATGTTAAGGGCAATTTTTAATTTACCTTTCTTTAAAGTGCAAATAAATTGCTTGAAGGCTATTAAAAGCCTGAAGCACTTGGGAGACAGGCTAATATCACAGGGATGTGGATAGCATGCAACTGTGACTCATTAGCTAAAGCAGATAAACGAGCCATCTGATTGAATGCATTCACTCTCAGTATGACATCTCACTGAAACCCCCTTTAAGAACACACATGAGATTCTAACATGTCACTAACAGGGAAGCTGAGTTCCTAACAATGAATATTCCCAGTGAATCCTGCTAGCAGGGTGTGGGAGTTGAACATGACATCAATTACTGGTAGAAAGCCCCTTCATCTACTGAAGAAGGGGCAATAGATGAGCTAAGGTTGCCAGGGACCAAGTGGTACAGGAAGAAAGGATCCGTCCATCTTGGAATCACTACCTGTAACCTTTGCTCTACGCCACTTGACTTGGAGTATAAGGCCTCTACATACATCATTAGAAGTGTGTGGGAAATTCCCTAAGCGTCTCTAAGATTCAGCTCCAATTAGATCCAAGCAGAGGTCTTAAAATTGCATGACAATCTTCTAGGATGTTCCCGTCCCTGCAGTGAACTATTCACTCTATTGATTCTGATTTGAACTGTTGATAACGCGATATCTTGTTCCATAGGGGTGAACACAGAGAGACCACAGCTGGGAGAACTCTAAAGCTTGCCTGGATCAAGGATGCTTTGACCAAGACGCCCAGCAAACTTGCAGGGGACCATTGCTCTTGCAGGTGTTTGTGTTTGCCTCCAGGCTATCAGAAGTGCTGAACAGAATGCCAGCTCTTTGGGGTGACTGCGCTGGATCCCCAAGTAACGTTCTAAAGTCCCGAGGCAATTACCCAAGGCTCTACTGCTGATTCATCAAGAAGAGTTTGTGCCTAGATGAGCCTTTTTATTATTAGTGTGCATCAGTCTAAAATCAGACTTTTAATACATCTCTGGTGCATTAATAAACGGTAGAAAAACAACAACCGAAAAGAATAAAGTACAAGGAGTGCTGAGACCCTTTATTTGTGCATGCACTTTAATAACCACTGAACAGTTCTGTGGTAATAAAAAGGTCCAGCAGTTGGCACCTTTTAATCAGACCTCAACCGCGTTATTAGGTGCAGCGGTCCATTAATATGGATTTGATGTGAGACCAAAGTTTTGTGAGGTGAAATATGTAGTTGGTATTGTTTCCATCCATGAAGATCTGCCACAGGGCTTCTGATTTCGTAGAGTCCATGTGTGCTAAATCCAGCGCCATTAGCTACTGTTTCCGTATAGTCACCGGGGAGCTGTCTTCTAGCAAAAGATGCGTATTGCTTTCAACGCGTTGGTCTCCACAGAATCTGCACAACCTATCCTACTTAGAAATGGGCTGATGTACTCCAATAGCTTCCAACGTAGTTAAGGTGTTTAATGTGAATCTAATATATTCCCACACAGAATCATTTCTCAGGTAAGCCTCAAAATATAAAAGGAAGACTGTTGCGTTCAAGTATGTATTGTACAAACAAAGTGATGTTATCTTTTGTGGCTAGGTCGATGAGTGAGTGTCACTTGCTAAATTCGTGTATCATCGCACAGAATTTAGTTTTAAATATGTTGTAACTGGAGCACACATTGAATTGAGTCAATGTTCTCCCCAGGGGTGATGTATCCTAAATATCAGGCCAGGCACGCTACCTTTCAGGCATTCTGTGTGAGACGCAAACCGTTGCATAATAATCCCTTGCAGAGTGCAAGCTGAGGCATGTCCTTACTTCCAAGAACAAATAAGACAGAGGGATGTTGAGGTGGCATCCAATCGGTATGTATTATACTCAGTATAGATGTAGTCAATTGCTGTGTTTTTAGAAGCCTCATGAGAGTGTTCAAGCAGGTGCACTCAGTCCTTCCCACCTCCTGTCTCAATTTCACGGCATACATTTCTGCACCATACATTATAGTGGGGATAACCTTATCTACGTAAGTCATCCGGATTTATTTCATCGAATATCCCCCATGTCTGCAGTCAAAGGCATTAATGGTTCCAATTTGTTGAGCTGCTTTTATCTGTAGACTCCACAGCTGCCCGCACCAATTTAGCTTGTGGTCCACATAGATGCCAACATATTTGTAGTCCTGTATGATCTCAACTCTTTATTAATGAACCAAGAGTAGTTCCATATGTTATTAGAGCAGCTAGTCCTGAATACCATAATTGTTGACTTATTGATGTTATTTTTTACGCCATTTATGGTGTATGTGCTTAGAAGGCCCCGCTGATTTTGAAGGCCCCTTGGAGTGCAGTTTATTAGTGTGATGCCGTCAGCATAGCCAAGCCACTGTGTTTTAAAATAGCCCAATTTAGAAGGGGTTACTTCTGGGTCAGACAGAACACTGGCCAGATCTGCCAGATACAGATTAAAAAAGCATGGGGCCAGTATGCAGCCTTGCCTGAGGCCTGTATGTATGGGGATCCAAACAGTTGCTGCACCAGTTTTGTCAAGTCTGACTCTTATCCTAGCGGAGGGATGTAATACCACAATCATATTCAGCAGACCTGGTGGAATGTTCTAGTGCCTTAGCTTATAAACACTTGTGTACATGCGTGTTATAAATGACTTATCATATCGCATTCCACGGTCTTTATGTGTTTACTGTGTCATGTGCGGCACTAAAGTTGATTCATGACGCACAGACCATTTGCTTGAGAATGAGTCTGCCCTGCTGGATCGTGGTAGTGAGTAGGAGAACAGTATCCATTTTGTAAGTTTCCTGTCAGAAACCCATATGGTTTATTGGGATGATATTCTCTTGTGTTATCCCAGAGTTTAGTTCCTGCAGTAGCACACACGCAAAGATTTGTGCAGATGCATCAAGCGTTGCAAGTGGCCTGTAGCTACCAGGGTTCCATTCAATAATGTCTCTGCAAAAATGTCTCCTGACAAAAATGTCACTGTTTTTTGCAGAGACATTATTACATTGAAAGTGCGGGGGGCACCCTCGCAACCCTCAAATTCTTTTGTTTTTGAAAGGGGAGCACGGGTCATCCCCGCAACCCGTCACCATATATAATGTCGCCAATGGCTTTATCCAGCGACATTATGTATTTGGACATTATTACCTGATGCCACTACTAGGCCCTATGCACGAGCCTTTCTTATATACTGGCATGATGATGCTATCTTCCCATGTTTTAGGTAGAATTTTTGACCTGCTAATAATAGAGAATAGCCTGCACAAGATGTGTGCCCATCTAGTTGGATTTTTCTTGATTAAGGAATTGCAGACCTTGATGATACCAATAATATCCTGCACAGGGAGCGTAAATGGCCAAGTCCCAGAAATCACATTGGGTTGCGCAGATATCACAATTGCATTCCCTGTGGTCGGCCTAAGATGCATTTCTCAATCATTCCCTCTTATCATTCTCATAATTAGAGATGGGAAGAGGTTAGAATTGTTTATGGTGTTCCAAAAGTCTCTATAGTCTTTGTTCTGAAAGCACAATTCTAATGTGTGCTGTTTCTCTCTATCTACTTTCCGAAAAGGCCCTCTCAGCCATTTTTGATATGCTGAGTAGATATTTTTAACTTCCGTTACATAGTCCTTATATCAAGTTGCCTACGGGATAAGAGTCATAAATTATGTTTTAGTTGCATTTTTCTATTGCTAATTTCCCTGTCGTAGGGGGGGGGGCAAGTGTGCTTTCTGCTTCCCATCTGCAACATTAAAAAAGTTTAGGCGCAGTTTTCCCTGCATCAGCGAGACAACATCCTTAGCATATGTTTCATAATAGTCAAGAAAGGAGATGTCTGCGATAACCTGGTTAAATTGTCGTTGGCATCCAGAATAATAGTCCAGGAAATTAGGGATAGTGGTGTTTATGAAGTTGTTATGTGGAACACACATATCAAGTACATGTTGTCTGTAGGGTCTATAGACAAACATGTAGTCGATAATTGTGGCACTGTTATTAGTAACTCTAGTGTGTTGTTCTGGGTTATCCCGTGGACAATTCCCATTGAGCATAGTGAAACCGTGTGTATATAACAGCTTAGCCCATCTGTGCCCCTTATGATCAATTGGTATTGCCTTTTTACTTTTGGGCATGCCAATGGAAGAGTCTGACAAGTAGCTACCCACAGGTATTTTGGCATCTAGGTCACCGGTAACAATGATGGAGGAGTGTACACCATATTTTTCAATCAGGCTTTCTGTTTTGTTTAGAATAGTCAAGTGACCATACCTAGTAAGAGGATCATATATATTAACCACGAGAATCGTTTCCTTGAATAGTTTGTGTAATTTCTCTGGCTGAACTATTGTGGGATTGTATTTTGATTTTAGTGATGTGGTGGATATTTCCATCGCTATTGAGAAGACCACTTTTAGGCCTGTCCTTAGGGCCTTTTATCCAGTTGTTTGTAAGATGTGTCTGCAGGAACGTCATTTCACCAAAATGCCTGGGGTAGCGGAAGTTACATCACACAACCCTTGACCTCTGATGACATCACAGGAAGTGATGCAATTTGACCTCACCCTGAAGTGATATCGCGAGAAGCGATGGAACACAACCTTTCACCCCTTGAAAAAACAGGAAGTGGCATCACATAGCATTGTTCCTAAGAACGCGAAGAAAAGTATTGTTACCATATCACTATAATGTGATCTTCATTTCCTACAAGAATGGATCGCCATATGTATCGTTACGATCAGTGTGTATAGGCCCATATTACCAAATTACTGCGAATGCAGTACATCCATGGCCAAATGATAATGATGTATTATTATATAGCACTTACGCTTAAGCACTTTATATAGAACAAATATACATACAATATCACCCAACCAGTGTTGGTGCTCATTTATCGACCTCAGAAGGATTTAAGGCTGAGTTGAGGTGTTTACGAACAGATTAAATCAGGGACTCACCCCCTGAAGTGTGCCTGAAATAAACCTTAATGAGTCTAGCAATTATTGTATAGAATTCCAGAAAGACACATTATTTGGTATTCCTATTATTTCTTATTTAGGGTCACTGCTGAAAGTTTTAGACTTGTGGCACCCCTGTTTTTTTTTAAGAGGCCTGAACAAGAAATCCAGCCACTCCAGAAGCAAAGAGCCACATGGCCCAGGAGCTTGAATAAAAAACACATTTATTTAGATTTTTTTTTAGGGGTAGAAAGGGAGACCCCAGGGGTAGCAAGGGACACCTAAATGACATCCCTGTGTGTCTGCCCTCAATAGTGAGATAGGAAGTTAGCCTGGTTTCCTACGGTCTGACCATGCTATATCTGTAGATACTATCTAGCAAACCATCATGATCTGTGAACCTACAATTGAGCATCCTGATGATTCATACACCTGGCTGCCTATTTGATCGGAATATTATTAGTATTCAGGTCCATTTACATTTGTCTGTGGGGGGAGTCCCCCACATCATTAGATGCTCTGAGGGACCTTCTCTACTAGAGAGAAAATGAACCTTCTGTTTTTTTCTCACAAATTGCCAATGTACAAAACCATCCATTTGTATAAATCAGATTTATGTAACTTATTCCAAACAGCAATATGCAATGATCATTCAAGTTATCACCACTTGTCACCTTCCGCATAGACTCTTCATTTAATCAACAATAGACCATTTAATACACTTTATTTTCTTTAATATCAGCAGAGGTAATGACATAAGAGAAACATATCAAATACGCATTTCACTTGATTTTCTCAAACACTGTTGACAAGCATGTACATCAGAGAACATCTACATCATATGCATCAAGTAAAAATGTAGCTTTGTCATTCACTAGACAATCTACTATATCTATGTGGTTCTGTTGAGTTCTAGAATAGGCATCTACGTAAAATAAAAAAGTGTGGGGTTTTGAACTAGAAGTCTATAGGACTGGGTTTAAGGAAACAATGCTTTCATCTTTGTAGATCACAAAATATTGGTTTCTGTAATAGTCTCACAAAAAGAACTAACTCTGAATCCTTCTTGGAACTAGAAGTCAGTGAAATGCAGACTTGCTTCCTTTCTGAAAATTATGTTGGGAAAGTTGAAAATTGTCATTTTAATTTACATAATCTTCTCAGTGATAGATATAGATGCACCAATGTTCCTCACATCCCACTAGAATGGTATGGCTTTACTCAGAATACCTCTTTTTATATAAATAATGGCTTTCACAGCTCAAGTAATTGAATAACCTTATGCAAAACTGTGAATATATTGTACACCATTTCCACAAATCCAGCCTTACAATACTCCTGTGAAAACTCAAGGATCAATATATTTGGCTAATGTCAAAGGACACGGATCATTGTGCGCTCAAAATTATAAGGTGTTACATTTGACTTAACTTCCCCAATTGCTTCCCTTACAGCCCAGTTCCATTCAGTGGTCTATATGTGTTCTGACTTGAGTGTCGTGTAGACCGTTGAGACCTCCGTCCCCAAGTGACGCACAGGGGAACCAAAAGAAACCAGTTGTGCGACCTTTGAGGCCACAGGTGGGAGATGTTACTTCCCGGATCCACGGAACCTCTGGAACACCGATGCTGCTGCAAAAAGAACGAGGTTAAGTACCAGGCAATTACAATATATCACAAGAACCAAAGGATCTGAATAGTCTTACCTATCCGGTGTTTGGAAAACCCAGGAAACCTAGGAGGGAGGTTCGAGACTCAGATGAGGCGGTCCCTAGAACAAGAGGAACGCAGACAAGCGTGGATACAGGATAAGCCACCTGTAGAGCTGAAGGCGTAACTTGAATCCCAAAAGGGAAATGGCGTAGAAGTTCAACAAAGTACCAAGGGATGATCCGAAGACAAGTGAGGGTCGTGTCGAAATCCAGCAATAGGTAAGCAGTTCCAAGCAAAGGTACAAAAGGATAATCCGAAGGAGTCCAAGAGAGAGTTCCAAGATCAAGGTAAACCAATAGTGTTATCAAACGTAGCGCCAAACAGGGTCTGAAGACAGCTGAGAAGCGATGAGTGCTCCGTGCATCAGGCTTTAAATACTGTGCGTTTCGGGGTCATGTGACGTCCACCAAGGTCACGTGGGAAACGCCGCTCTGAATCACGTGAGCAAGTGAACGATCGACGCGGAGGTGTTCCGCCGCCCCTTCTGCTGTATGTTCTCCATGGCAACTGCCAATGCAGGAAGGGCTGCAACCGAGCCCGTAAATTGTACCTGGTACGGAACTTTCGGTCCTTTGGGTAAACCGAATCACATGAGTCTCGAACCCTGGAGGGAGTCGTGTGGGAACCCGAGGAAGGTGTTGGGGAGATGTGAGCAGTGTTCTGGTGTGCAGAGGATCGTCTAACATAGCCCCCCCAACGGCCCACGACCTCGTGGGCAGGACGGGTGATCCTTATGGAACTGGGCTACCAACCGAGGAGCATCAAGATCCAAGGCGGAAACCCAAGAACGCTCCTCCGGTCCATAACCCTTCCAATCCACCAAATACTGGAGCCTACCCCTAAACCAACGGGAACCCAAAATAGCTGACACTTCAAAAACATCAGGGGAGGCCAGGGACACCGGGGCCTCTGGGGCCCGAAGGCGGGAAGAATCAGGACATGGCTTGAGGAGAGAGACATGAAAAACAGGATGGATTCACCAAGAACTCGGGAGAACCAGACGAAAAGCCATTGGATTCACAACCTGAGAGATCACATAGGGCCAACGAAGCGAGGCAGAAGTTTCCGACAACCCACCAGGCGAAGGTGACGGGAAGACAACCACACCCTGGAACCCACCGCAAGGGGAGGAGCAGCCAAACGCTTGCTGTCAACACGGGACTTCATAGAGGCCTTTGCTTCAGTAAGATGGACCAAAGTACTAGCATGAACAGCAAACAGATCCCTAAAAGAGGCCGTGGCCGCAGGATTCAAAGACACAGAGGCGTCAGGGACAGGCAAGACCTTGGGCTGTTGGCCATAGAGGGCATAGAAAGGAGAAAAACCTGTAGCAGAGTGAACCGCGTTATTGTATGCAAACTCGGCAAGCCGTAAGACACTCAACCAGGAGGCCTGCTGCTGCAGGATAAGACACCGAAGATACTGCTCCATAGATTGATTCGTCCTTTCAGTCTGCCCATCAGTCTCAGGGTGATAGGCCGAAGAATACCTGGTATCAATGCCAAGTAGTTTAGTCAAAGATCTCCAAAAACGAGAGGTGAACTGTGACCCACGATCGGAAATAATGACAGAAGGAAGCCCAAACAACATGAACACAGATTCAAAAAACAACTCCGCCAAGACTGGGGCCGAAGGGATCCCCTTACAAGGAACAAAGCGAGCCATTTTTGTGAATGTGTCTACCACCACCCAGATGGTGTCAAAACCCCGTACCTTGGGGAGATCGGTCACGAAATCCATCGTCAGTGTATGCCAAGGTCTTGGAGGTACCGGAAGCGGAAGCAGCAGGCCAACTGGACGACCTCTTCGATGTTTGGCCTGAGCGCAAACAGCGCAAGAGTTGACATAGAATTCCACGTTGCGCTTCATAGAGGGCCACCAGCACCAGCGCTTTAGGAGATCCATAGTGCGCTCTTGGCCGGGATGGGCATTAAAGGGAGCATCATGAGACCATTCAAGGGCCAGGTGACGGGTGTCAGGCGTGGGAAGGAACAGACGTTCATGCACGAAAGGCAAACCATCACAATATACGGGATCCCAATCCCGCAGTTGGTCAGAATGATTGCCCGTCCATGCTCGCACAGAATCCAACAGTGACAGAGAGGGAGTGCAGAGACAAATCACATGACTCTTACCAAGAACAGTATCGGGGAAGGTTGGCAACTCGACTCCACCCGGAGAGCGTGACAAGGCGTCCGCTTTTCCATGAGTGATTCCAGGACGATGAGTAATGTGAAAATCAAAGGCGGAAAAGAAGAGATGCCACCGGACCTGTCTGCTATTGATGCACTTTAAGGAGGCCAGATCCTGTAGATTCCGATGATCTGAGTATACAGTGATTGGATGCTGAGTATACAGTGATTGGATGCTTAGCCCCCAGGAGGTGATGGCGCCAGACACGAAAGGCGTCCATGACAGCCAGAAGTTCCTTCTCCGTTACAGTATAATGGGTCTCAGTATTGGAAAACTTGCGGGAGTGGTATGCCACCGGGTGCAACTTGCCTGTCGTAGGACATGTCTCAGACAACACCGCACCGAGGGCAAAAGAAGAGGCATCCGCCTCGACTATGAATGGAAGATCGGGATTGGGGTGCTGGAAAATCGGTGCGGTGGTGAAAGCGGTTTTCAAAGCCTCAAAAGATTCCTGATGTTCCTTTTGCCACCGATAGGGTACCTGAGGGCTGGTCAGAGCCGTAAGTGGGGCCGCAATTGTGGAAAAGGATGAAATAAAGCGCCTGCAAAAATTGGCGAAGCCCAAAAAGGCCTGCAAGGCCTTGAGTGTCTGAGGAACTGGCCAATCTAGGACTGCCTTAACCTTGGATTCGTTCATGGATAATGCCCCAGGGGTAATGTGGAAGGCCAGAAACTTAACAGACGTTTTATGGGATTGACATTTCTCGGGTTTGGCAAATAGGGAATGTTCCCTCAGACGGGATAAGACCTCCCGGACATGCTTTACATGGTCATCAAGATTCCGTGAAAAGATCAAGATGTCGTCCAAATAAACAACCATGTATACGTCCAGAATGTCCCTGAATATGTCATTCATAAAACGCTGGAATGTTGCCGGGGCGTTGCATAGACCGAAGGGCATGACTAGATATTCATACAAGCCGTAACGGGTGCAAAAGGCAGTTTTCCACTCATCGCCCTCGCAAACGCGCACTAGATTATATGCACCGCGAAGATCCAGCTTGGTGAAAACGGAGGCATGGGATAAGTGGTCCAGAAGAGGTGTGATCAAAGGAATTGGATACCTATCCTTTTTCGTCATGGCGTTAAGACGGCGGTAATCCACACAGGGACGTAAGTCTCCCTCTTTCTTAGGTACAAAGAAAATGGGACTTGCAGCTGGTGAAGTAGAGGGGCGGATGTGTCCTAGTCGTAGGGCGTTCTGTACATACTGTTTCAATGCTTGTTCTTCCGAGGGGGACAGAGAATAAATCCTGCCCGAAGGAATGGTAGAATCCTGGATTAGTTCAATCGGGCAGTCATATGGTATGTGTGGAGGAAGCACCTCGGAAGAACCCGATCGAAAACTGATTCGAATGCTTTGTACTCAGATGGAATCCCGGTAACTACTCCTCCGACGGTGTGGGAATTCACAACCTCTGATCCATCATCATTCAACGTGAGTTGAGCAAGAGCTCCCAAGGCCCGTGAAGGAGTATCTGTTACTTGATGGGTTGGGAGACAATAGTTCTGACAGATATCAGACTCAAAGAGCACCGTGCCTGTTTGCCAATTAATCAGAGGATTGTGTTCACGCAACCATGGTATTCCTAATATGATACCGAATTGAGGTGTGGTGATCAAGTCAAAACTTAGCATCTCTGTGTGAATGTCTTGTATGGTCAATAATAGAGGAGCAGTTTGGTGTCTAACGGGACCAGAGACTAGTGCAGTGCCATCTACGGCCTGAACCGGTTCAGGTCGGGTTTTTACCACTAAAGGTAGATTGAGAGAATGGGCTAAAGTCTATGTAGTTCCCAGTGGCACCAGAGTCAATGATGATCGTGACTGCATGAGAGATACCCGTAGAGGGACAAAGAGTGGCCTGTACAAAGATGGGCTGGACACGAGCAAAAGCAAGAGTGATATCCGGAGATGAAGACTGGAAACTCGAGCTGGTCTCCGGATCTAAGGTCGAGCTGTCCGAAAAACCTGAGACTTCTTGGGACGTCGAGGGCATTCCTTCACATAATGTCCCGTGGTGCCACAATAAAAGCATGCATTATCCACCCTCCTACGTTCTCTCTCGGATGTCGTGATAGGGCTACGTAAACCTCCCACTTGCATAGGTTCCTCAGTGGTGGAAGCAGGGGTACTAACAACTGTAGGATGAGAAGAAAGACCCAACTCAGCTCTGCGCTCTGATAGACGTGCATCTACCTGCAGGGCAAGATACACTAGTTCCTGATACTGAGTGGGCACGGAAGGAATCACTGCTAAGGCATCTTTCATTGAGTTATTCAACCCCATATAGAATATGACCGCCCGCTTGCTTTCTGGCCATGATGTTTCGGCGACCAATTGGTTGAAACGGGTGATGTAATCTATCAAGGTCCCTCTACCCTGGGTTAGCTCTAACAACTCCAGATCCCTAGACTGTGCCTTGTGTCTGGTGTCGAAGACTCGAGACATCTCTAGAACTAACAAATCAAAATCATAGAGAACCGGGCTATTGTTCTCCAGTAAAGGATTAGCCCAAGTGGCAGCTGTCCCGGCCAGGTGGGAAAGGGCAAAGGCCGCTTTAGCAGTGGAATTAGGAAAGGCCAGAGGTCTACACAGGAAGTGTAACTTGCACTGATTGATGAAAGTCCTGAACTTCTTGGGGTCACCTTGATAACGTTCAGGAGCGGACAAAGGAGAAGGGGTTGGGAGGACCACCAGAGTTGGAGCTGGGGTACTTGCCAACAGAGGAGGTGTGGTTGAAGTGCAGCATCCCCGAATTCAGAGTCTGCAGGAAGGGAATGCTGAACACTCTGTATGGAATCTAGCCTTTGGTGAATCACTGTATTAGCGGCGGCCATATCTGCCCTTAATACTGTAATTGCCTGAACTAAAGCAGCTATGGGTTCTTCCGTGGACCCCTGCATTATCTAACACAACTATATGGCTTCTCAGTCTGTTCTGACTTGGGTGTCGTGTAGACCGTTGAGACCTCCGTCCCCAAGTGACGCACAGGGGAACCAAAAGAAACCCGCTGTGCGACCTTTGAGGCCACAGGTGGGAGATGTTACTTCCCGGATCCAGGGAACCTCAGGAACACTGATGCTGCTGCAAAAAGAACCAGGTTAAGTACCAGGCAATTACAATATATCACATGAACCAAAGGATCTGTATAGTCTTACCTATCCGGTGTTTGGAAAACCCAGGAAACCTAGGAGGGAGGTTCGAGACTCAGATGAGGCGATCCCTAGAACAAGAGGAACGCAGACAAGCGTGGATACAGGATAAGCCACCTGTAGAGCTGAAGGCGTAACTTGAATCCCAAAAGGGAAATGGCGTAGAAGTTCAACAAAGTACCAAGGGATGATCCGAAGACAAGTGAGGGTTGTGTCGAAATCCAGCAATAGGTAAGCAGTTCCAAGCAAAGGTACAAAAGGATAATCCGAAGGAGTCCAAGTGAGAGTTCCAAGATCAAGGTAAACCAACAGTGTTATCAAACGTAGCGCCAAACAGGGTCTGAAGACAGCTGAGAAGCGATGAGTGCTCCGTGCATCAGGTTTTATATACTGTACGTTTCGGGGTCATGTGACGTCCACCAAGTTCACGTGGGAAACGCAGCTCTGAATCACGTGAGCAAGTGAACGATCGACGCGGAGGTGTTCCGCCGCCCCTTCTGCTGTATGTTCTCCATGGCAACTGCCAATGCAGGAAGGGCTGCAACCGAGCCCATAAATTGTACCTGGTACGGAACTTTCGGTCCTTTGGGTAAACCGAATCACATGAGTCTCGAACCCTGGAGGGAGTCGTGTGGGAACCCGAGGAAGGTGTTGGGGAGATGTGAGCAGTGTTCTGGTGTGCAGAGGATCGTCTAACAATATGGTAAAGAATTCCGTAAAGGACGTTCAGTTGCTATCCAGGGTCTTGACAAAATCTTAGGACATAGCTGATTGGCCAGGCATTATTTTACTCACTTTTGGTTGACCATTTAAAGACCCAGGACAGGAAGGACGTCTGCAACTCTGGGACACTTCACCCAGTCAACTAAGCCCACTGTCTGCCCTCTGCTTTCATAATCCTTCAATATGATTCTAGTAATGTTTTGGGCACAGTTTTCTGCATAAGGCTTCCTTTGAACAAAATGCCTTCTTAACGGGGTGCCCCAGCTATCTCCAAGGTATAATCACACATCTGCAGGGACGTTTTTATGGGAGGGCAAAAGGGGTACTTGCCCAGGGCCCCCACCTTGGAGGGGGCCCCACAAGGCTAGCTGATCTGAAGAAGTAAGATTCCATTGTTCACCAGTCTTAAATAGCACACGTCAGGATATTTAATGGGGTGCTGCTGAGGCTCTAAACCCATTGCATTTCTGTTTTGGCAAGCAAGTGCATTCTGCCCTGCTCAATTCATCATGTATTGCTTTCTGTGCTCACTGTGGTATACATAGTTTGTGTGTTCCTTATGGCACAACTCTTTAGCATTCTTTCCTTCCTGTGGGAATTATGTTGATCATGTGCAAAAGGCAATGGTGAAATGCATATTGATAAATTGAGTGCCACAATGGTTTAGAAGTTAGCTCAGTGTGTGAAGCACCCATTGCAGAGATATGTGTTCATATACAAAACTAGAATATCACATTCCTGCAAGGCTGGCTGAGCCTTTCCTATGTCTGAAGTTTATATACCTGCCTGCCTATGTACTTGGTTTTGCAGAACAACATCTGCTATCACCAGCAGTGTACCTATACCAGATAGGGGTTGCTATAAAAACTAACATATCATCCGTATGGCGAAGGTCTAGAAATTGGTTTGTTCAGATGTGTTGTAAAGCCTAAGCAATCTCTTCCAGCGATGGCATACACTGTTAGTTCAAGAGGTGAATAAGTATCCAAATTCAAGACTGTGGAACAACAGCGTTCATGTTTGTATCCTGGATTTGCCAGCAGACAATACAGTGATCCTGGTCAAATAATCTAATATAGCTTACATTACTGAGCTGTCTTCTGTGAGGCTTGCCTCCTTGCATGCTGCTGGTATCATTTACCCCGTTACTTGATCTTTCTTCCTCTGTAGGCCATTTGAGTAGAAGGGTTGGTAGACGGAAGAGAGCGGACCATATGTTGCAGGCCTCAGGCAAGCACATCTTAAGGACTGCTTGTTTGACAGAAAAAAAGGTTTGCTTTTTGGTAAAAGTCAAAGGTTTTTATGCATGTTTATAAATTAAAATGTCAAAAACCATTGTTTTGGAAGTATTTAAAGCTTTAAAATACAAAAGAAAACCCCAGATTAAATTTGTTAAATCACATCGATTGTTATGCTAGTTCTTATATAGTTACCTTGATGATGGAGAGAACAAAGCTAGAATCCGTTCCGTTTTGCATAACACCTTTCTAAAAAATTTTTTTTAAAAATGGTCATGTTTGATATTGTGATTTGTGTACTTTCCAAGTCCGTTTTTCAATAAAATGAGATTGTTTTAGTTCATGCTAAGAACGGGAAAAGAAAGTGTTCAAATGCAGAAATTGCAGAGTTGGCACAAATCCCAACTTCACACTTTCACCCCTTAACTAGTGTGTGATCCTGGGCATCTCATTATTCTTGTATTGCCAAACCTCTCAATATTGCCAGCCCCTAAACCTTTCAAAATTGTCAGCCCTTCCAAGTGATTGCCTTCTCATGGTATGATCTTCATAAAAGCCTTATTCATGGTTTCATTGCGTTAATGGTGAACATATTTATATCGCACACCACAGGCATTTGTTCCTTTGATATCTAATGGCAACACTATTTGGAAACCATATCCCACTTCTAATCTCAGTCCGTCTGGATAAAGACACCTTCCTGGTAGCTTCTAATGTGCCTCCACTATCCATGCTACGGTATGTGTAGCGTTCTACTTCCTTCCAATTGGTCTTCCCTACCCATGCATGAGCAATTGTGCATTCTGTGAGGCAGCAAATGTGAGTTCTGTCTATTATGGGTTACTTGTACCTATTACAGACGGTCCTGCATTAATACTACATCTACCTTCCTGGATGTTATTGATAAAAAGTATCCTGTATGTACTAGAACAGTAATCCCTTTGTAGGCTGCTAATGTTGGTCTTCAAATGCTACTTGTTTATCATTCTGATTAGAGCAAGAATGCAGAGGGCAATGGGACTTAAAGGGAGTAAACATGCTTATTGCGAGACAGCATATCAACATATAGGTTGTGAGCGCGACAGGTGGGGGGCGCGACCAGTATCCTTGATCCCTTAATTCCTTTGGTTTGGTAGAGGGGGCTCCAAATATGTACGTGCCCAGGGCCCCAAAAGTGCTTAAGATGGCCCTGCACATTTGCACTTCCATTGGGCAAGGGCCGCACGTCTGCAGACTTGGCAAAACTCACAGAACCCCCTCTATTATCTCTGTGTTTGGACTTAAATAGCTGATAAATATCACCCCTGCAGCACCATCTGATGCACCCACTTTTCATTAGACAGATTCAATCATTGGTTTCTTTCAGATGTTGACACTCTGGGGCCGATTCATGGAACAAACATGCGCCGAAAATCCCAGCGCAAGCAGGTCAATGTAGTGCAAGCGTGAAAAAGCAAGCGCACGCGTGCGATTCAAGGAAGGCGCTGCACGTGTATACCTCTGGTTGTGCGCTAAATCCATGTGTGGCGCACACGGGCGCACACGTCATCAAGCGGCATGCACTATGCGCACCGCGAAAGCGCACATAGCACGGCGCACACAACAAAAGTGGGCAGAACAGTGGGCGTAACACGCGGAATGGGGAATAACGCATGAAAAAGAAGGCGTAACTGGGGAAGTACTGCAGGGAACTACACGGAACGCCCACACGCACGCAAACAACCCGTATTCATGGATCCGAAACGGGAAACTTGTGCACGGCAAAAGACGCGCATAGGCGTCAACGCGCCTGCCACAGGAAGGCAGGCGGAAGCGTCCCCGTACACAGTATAAAAGTGCACGCAAACACGTATATACCGCTACGATGAATGCCCCATTTGTCGCAGCACTGATCGTGGGACACCGCAGGAGGAGGAGAATAGCCAGCGCACACATTTTTTCACCCGGACAAGCCTTTTTGGGATGCCTGACGACCAGGTCTACAGCAGGTATAGGTTTCCACCTCGTATCATCCTAGAACTGGTCAGGGAGTGGGAAGATGACCTTACATCCCCCACCCTCTGCTCCCAAGCATTGAGCCCCTTCGAGAAGGTGCTCAATGTCCTGCATTTTTTGGCCACTGGATCATTTCAGCGGACTACTGCCATAGTGGGGGGGGGTCTCACAGGCCACGCAGTCAAGCTGCCTACACCAGGTCTTGGCAATCATGACAGCGCACCGCTCAGTCCGCAGGCACATATACATGCCCAGAACACCCGCAGAAAGGCAGGCCGTTGTCCAGGACTTTTACAGGGTGGCACACTCCCCCAAAGTGCTTGGTGCCATAGATTGCACCCATGTGGCCCTACGTCCACCTAGGGCCACTGAGCACATCTACCGAAACTGCAAGCATTGGCATTCCATCAACGTGTAGGTGGTATGGGATACAAAGGGAATCATCACCTCTGTCTATGCAAACTACCCTGGCTCCACCCATGACAGTTTCATATACAGAATGCCCGCCCTGAGCCGGGCCCTGGAAGCTGGCCAGCATGGCGACACATGGCTCCTAGGTGAGTACAAATGCTTGTGCGCATGCATGTCACACACACACACACACAAATACACAAACCCCAATAATCACAACCATCATCACCTCTCCAGGGGACAGTGCCTACCCCGTGAGCAACCACATGGCGACGCCAATCCGGAACCCCACCACACCACCCCAGGTAAAATACAACGCTTCCCATATTGCAACCAGGGCCATAGTGGAGTGCACATTTGGAGTGCTCAAGTCACGTTTCCGCTCCTTTGACCGCTCTGGCGGGCAGCTACTCTATGCACCCCCAGTAGTGTGCAGGATCATTGTGGCAGCATGTGTCCTGCACAATGTTGCAACACGGCAGGGCGTACCGGTGGACATGGTGGTGCCCCCACATCCCCAACCACAGGCACAGGCGCTGCCCATGGGAGGGGACAGGGCAGGTGGCGAGGCAGCCCGGACCCAGCTTGTGGCCACATTTTTCACCTAAACTCCCACCCCTGCGCAGTGCACACAGGCCTGGCACATACCAGGTGACAATCGATGATGACAAACAGACAGTCAACTGTCACAACCTTACCACCCTGAGAATATTGCCATGGAAGTGCCACATTGTGTGCATCCCTCAGATCTGCAAAACAGGCCATGACTATCACTGCTATGTCACCCAATCCCTCCCAAACCACAACATGACATGGCAAGCAATAGATATACACCAACACAGTACCAATAAGGTACACATTGACATGTGAAAAATGTAAAGGGACATCACACAATGATGCCTGACATGGAATCAGATGAAATGACTGACCAACAACCTCCCACCCAAAAGAAGTCATACCCAAATGCATTCCAACAGTTGTAGTTGTAACATAACAATGAATGCCTGTCTACATGCACATTGTGCATTGCAAAATCAACACTGCAGCACTGTGTGCCGTGCCCACCTCATGCAACACACTGCTCAGCACACAGCATAGTGAACAGCCATTGTGTGTGACACACACCCTGAGCATCAAATCCAAGCAACAAACTACATCGAAAAGCAAATTACACATGTACAGGATCCACAATTGGTCATAGATCATGTGCTGCAGGGACACAGTGGGCACCAGAAGGCAAACAGAGTGTACATGGAAGGGTGGTTGTACATGTAGTGGATCATAGAGCGAGTGTGTGGGTCAGTAGGGACATGCACTCAATATATGCATCTGCAATCAAGTGACCATCAGTTTCCTCTACACATCACATGCGAACATTCACCATGTGTACACCCCAGCATGTCAAGCCACAACTATTCCCTCACACCTGAAAGGTAAACACAACACATGACCAGGCATTGATCAGCAGAATACATCATGTACATAGGATACTGCAATTACAATGTCAGGGTGTGCATCACACTGTAGGGCAAGGCAACTGTCAACAACAAATCAACCCCCCTCCCTCACAAATCACCATGACCCACTGAACAACTGCAACTGGGTTATCTAGCCTTCATCCTTGAAGTTCACCTGGCCACAGGATCACCCTTCCCCTTTGTCACCATCTCCCACCTTGTGTGAAAAAAGTGTCCAGCACCCTCAGAGGCCACCTTGACTCGCAAAAACACCACATCAAAGAGAACATAAAGCAGGCCAACACAGAAGCCAAGCAAAAAGCCTGCAGGCAGCAAAACAAACCAGAAGACCCTCCAGTAGATGACTTGAAGTAGCAGTACGTCACAAAGCTCAAGTACTACCACAATGACGTAACAACCAAGGTAGCACAGTAAAACAATGTCACAACAGGATGTGTACCATGTGTGGTACATAACACAGAATAATGCACCATGAACTGATGTGTACTGTCACTGCTCCCGTTTACAGGTGCAGGAGTGGCACGAACCAACCACCCCCACCGTGGCTGGGTGCCTGCAAGGTCAAACTCACACAGGCCTCTGAGACCCTGGTGGGGAAGGAGGGTCAGGGATATGCAGTCGGAACAGGCATTGCTATACTGGATAACCGGAATGAGGGTCAGGAGGGGGGAGTAGGATTCACATGGGAAAGTAGGAAATGCACAAAACTGTACTACTCACATTAACACATATACAAGTACACCAAACTTGATCATCATGCACATGGTAACAAATTACTCAAATGGAAGACAAACAGAAACTTATCTCTGGGGTGAGTGCTGGCCTCCTGCCTGCGCACTCTCAGGTCCGGTAACAGGAGCAGTTGAATGCTGCAAAGAGAGCCACAGTTACTAATCTGTGCGTGCCTATAACACACAAACATACCACCATATATCCCCAAAAGTAACAACATACTCTACAAACAAACAATCTGGTGTGGATGCTTCATACCCATAAGTAGCATTACCCCTGTGATGGTTCATACACAGTCAATGCAGTAAGTCATACGCCGCTGGGTGCGTTGCAAATGGAAGACCAATGTGTCACGAATAATACAACATGCAATGTTCTCTGGGTAAGCAGCCAGACGCATATAGCAAGGAATTACTACAGAACAAGTCGTGTTCCACCATGACCCAAATAAAGTAGGTAGTGCATGTGTCAAATTCTACAAGGTTATGAAATTCACTGAACACGAGTCTGTCCCTTGCTGTCTGTCCCTGTGAGCTGCTTCTTTCCATGTCTCCAAATGCTACATGGCTAATACAAGTGCCTCAATGGACCATGGTGGAACGGAGGGTATTTGCCACTGGCCCTGCAGGTGCCCCAGACAACTTTCTCATCAACTAGCCATTAGTCCACCAACACATCTCAGCTGTATTGTGCGCTTCAACACCAATATTTGTCCAAGCTCACCGTCAGTGCTGCTACTAAGCATGCATGTACAACTGGCCAGGTGGAAGGTCTGCTGCTTTGTGGCCCCCCTGTCCTGCTCACCTTGCCTGGAGTCCCTTGAAATACGTTAGCTGTTTTCGGATGTATGAGCGCAATCCCTGTGCCTCTGCTTGCACATACATGCGCATGTCGGCACCACCAAATGTGTCCAGCTTCCAGACGTCCAATGGCCCATGTCTGCTGGCAAAGGTGGTCTGGAGGCTCATCCCCCTGCACAAAGGGCATGAAACACATGATTAATGCTTTAAAATCATCTGTGTGTGTCTCTTCAGGCATTACATGACTGGATGACTGGACCATGTCAGAGACGTACAACACAAATCACACCATCAGTCCGTCTTTCACAGGCAAACTGTTGAACACACCATCTATGCCATGAATTGCAACAAGCACATGTACAGTATAGATAATAAACATACTACACAATGAATAGCAATGAATGTACACATCAATCATGAAACCCCCCCATCTAGCGAATGAAGAACAGTGGTCAATAACACCCTTATCATCCCCACTAGGGGTGTTAACACAAGTTTCACAGCAGCAGACATGCCACAGATATGACAGTCCAGAGCCCATGTGTAATAGGCTGTTACACCGAACCATCCTTGCGAGCCCATGGATAAGGGAAGCAGGAGTGGCATATGTGAGTCAAGGACCCCAAGCTGCAAACACATACACAAGACAAGCTTGAAGGGCCCAGCTGGAACAGACAGTGGATGCTCTCAAAAGCCACAAAGCACCACACCCTCACATGAAAGCACAAAAGACAAACAATACTAACTATCAAAATGAAACTAAACTAACTAAACTAAAAGAAAAATAAAACATGGCCCCATACAACCCGGGCAGGGAGGCACCCAGGAGGGGGCAGGTACAGGGTGCTGATCAACACCCACATGCGATGATGTTGAGGAAAAAAAAACTCTATGGGCTCAACGCCTGCACAGCCCGACCTATGTGGGAGATAGATTGTCGTCCGAGTCTGGCTCTTCCTGGAAAGGAGGATGTGGCACAGGAGCCTGACCACGCCAAGCCGCAGCTTGCCCCTCGTCGGCAGCCAGTCTGCCAGACAGGTGAGCCTGGTTCTGTGCGGCGATCACACGTAGGTCTGCATGCAGATCCTCCTGTAATACACGTGCTTCCTCTTGCAAGGTAGCATGTGTAACACGGAGTTCATCCTGCAAGGCCTGGCTGGACAACTGCTGCACCTCCCGCAAGCATGTAGCTCAGCCGAGATGTTACGCTCAAGCTGCGCAAACCTCTCCTCTGCCCGCTCCCTCTGGGACATCAGAAGGACACCCAGAGTGGATCTGAGCGAAGCATACTCCTGCCTCAGGGCCTCCATGGGTGCCTCTGCGTGAGCAGCAATTGCTTTACACAGAGACGACATTCCAGCCTGGCGTGCCTTGTCTGAGGCCGCCATGCCCAGCCGGAGCGAGCGGGCCGTGGACCGTGCCGCCTGCTGCTGCAGAAGCACCTGCCTAGCAAGGGGGAGCACGGATTGGGCCACATGCTCCATGCTCTCAGCGATGTTCTCCATTGCTGCCCCCTGCCGTTCAGAATTGGCAGTCATGTCTTGCTCCCACTCAGTATACTGCGGTTGCGCGCGGCAACCACGTTGCTGGGCTTGACCCCTGTGGCACCCAAGGACTGGGTGTCCTCGTTGTGTTGGCACCGCCCGCGGCTGCACGACTACATGCCCCGTCGATGTGATGGCCCAGACACATCAGTGACTGGTGTTTAGGGTGACCCTGCGTCCCGATCCATCACAGGCGGAGGTTCCAAGACTCTCTGACCCCTCAGTGCAGGTGTCGCGGACAGAGGAGTGTCCACATCAGAATCACTCACCCCTGACATATGGACCTGATGCTCATCCAACTCTACATGGACGTCAGAGTGGTCATCAGGGCTGGACTCATTGCCAGCCAGAGACAAGATGGACTGTAGCACATGTGGGTTTTTGTGGCCTACCACCCCACGACCCCCACTTGTGCCAGGTTGCTGTAGTGATGACAACCCTGTGCCTGGCATGACAACACCATCCTCTGGCTTCATTGCATCATCATCTGAAAAGTAGAGAGAAAAAAGGTCACTACACATGCTAGAAGCACACAACACACACACACACACACATACACCAAACTCATCAAGCAGACATGTCACACACAAAATAGAACCTGCCATGCATGCTGGGTCAACTTGAAATTGCTTCTGTGATTAGGCATGTTGAAAGGTGTCAGTTTGCACTGAAGTGGGTTGATGCCGTGCAGCAAATATGTACGTTACTCACTATCTACATGTACAAGAACTTCATGATGTGTGTCAGAAAATGTGAAGACAGTGCAAGGTCAACTTCAGGCATCACGTGCAATGTGCATTCAATGGGTAGCATGTCTACAAGCAAACCACCCCTCCCCCCAAGTGCAAATGCAGGGATGCCTTGCATGGTATCAAAAGGCTGAACATAGATCTGTGTATTGAAAGACAGTGTTGACTAGCATCAACTGCATCATGTGAGTCAAGTGACAACACAGCAAATGATGATGGGACAGTAAACAGGACACATGATGAAACCTCTGGAGTACACCCACGTGTGAAGAAGACACTACACCAGTTGGACAGAGTCATTGGCCATTACACAGGCTGAGGCCTGTGACCCACACAGACTGTCACACCCTAAACATGTGTGTGACGCAGGACTGAGCCACAGTGGAAATGGGAAGGTTGATGAAATGCCATGCAATGTAGGTCCCCCTGGACTCCTACTACAATGATCATCCAGTCAAGGACACGTAGGGGCATGAGTAGAATACACATGGAGCATGAATGGGCACTCATGTCCCTGTGGGGAATCTGACCTCTGCACAGTCCAAGTGAGACACCCTTCATCAAGTACAAAGGATGTACCACACAGGATTTGTCTGGCAGATTGGCTGCTGGAAGTTAGCATGTACACAGGACGCATGAATAGGGAAGTACTCAACGGCAAAATTGAAGCATACCAATGTTAAGGTGTAATTGGGGTGCAGAGGGGGGGTGGAGGGGCAAGGGAGCATGCCTACATGGAGTACCCACATGCAGGCACAGGACACATGCACGTCAGTCATGCTATGACATAGTCCCTGGGCTGAGAGGAAGGTCACCCCACGCTTCATGCACAAGGGCCAGTGAGCTGGAACATGGACTTGAGGGGCCTCCTGGTGACCAGCATGTGAGTAGGGTGCAATAATGGTGATGCGGACAGTCCCCGTCCGCTCCACATGTCCACCATCCAGCAGAGCAGACATGCATCAGGGAAGCATTGCATTACTTGCACATCAGAACCATGTACATGTGACATTTAGTGGCAGTCATGCACAACACATCACACAAGTGAAACACACATGTCCACAACAAACACGCAGCAACACTCACTGGACTGGGCATCAAAGTCCGGCATCTCTCCCACTCCTTCGAACGATTCAGATGGTATGAACTCCGCAAAGAGTGACTCATGCAGAGTGAGGTCTTCCTCCTCAGGTGCAGGCCCACTGCCAGTCACCAGAGTCAAGTTGTTATTTGAGGCACGCTTAGCCTTAGCGCTGCGTTTGAGGTCATTCCAACGCTTTTTGCACTCTTGCGCCGTGCGCACCTCATGGCCGAATGCACTCACATGTTCTGAAACTTGCTTCCAGTGGGTATCATGGTGGGCAGCCGTAGTCTGACGATTAGGACCCACTAGCATTTCACGGCTGTGGCCCAGCACGTAGTCCATGAGGCAGTCCAGTTCCTGCAACGTGCTGGAGGTCGTGGCTGCGTGTGGGGTCCCAGCCTGTGCTGCAGGTGCAACCTTCCTCCTCTTGGATTGTGGCGCAGACCCTGGCTGGCAAATGCCGCCCTGATCACTACAGCCAGTAGCACCGATGGATTGAGCCAAGGCAGTGGCAGTTGGAGGGTCGACCAAAGGCCTGACTTGTGTCAGTGGCAGCTGGGTGCCCTCTAATGGACCCTGCGCAGCAACATCCACTGTGGCAGGGTCATTGACCGCAACTGTCCTGTTGGCAGACTCACAACCGGGGTGTTGTTGGCTGCATCTGCCCCTGCACTTGCCAACACCCGGCTGGTCGGGGCAGCAGATGACATTATTGCCCCAGGGACACGTGTCTTGGTCAGGGCAGCCCTGCGTGCACCTACGGTTTCCCTCCTGGCCTGTTGGAAATCTTCCAAGGGCTCTTCAAGTGCCAACGCAGCCTGTGCTGGCAGACCCTGAGCCTGGCTGGTGGTGTCCACAGCTGCACCTGCAGCTACCACTACCCTTGAGCCCATGGCAGTCGATGAAACAGTCTCCCGGGTCACACGGGCACCAGTGCCAGATGCAGAAGCTGCATCTCCCGGAACCACAGGGGGTGGCAGCAAAACTGCACCGACACATGGCACAACATCATGCTCAAGTGGCGCACCCTTGCCTCTTCCCCCTCTGCGGCCACCCTAGACACCCTGGAGTCCCCCTACTCCCTGGTCACCCTGGCCACGTCCCTGACCACGCCCGCCATGAGGACGCCGCCCAGCTGAGGCGCCCCTCACCTTTGGTGGCCTCCCAACCATGGCACAGAGGGAGTAGTGCCGGCACAGATGGAGGAGTGCCAATGGGAGGTGTACACCATAATTGTCCTGGGAAATTGGGGTGAAGGGGGTGGGATGCAAGATGTTAACAGCCCCCCTGCACCTGCAAGGCTGTATGTGACCCCGGTGATGTAGTGACGGGCCACGCAATGCTCAAGCTCCCCAAAACTGCAGTAAAACCGTGCACGCAACCCTACAGCCTATGTGCTTGGAATCAACCTCCCGCAGTACGCGGTGGCACCCAGTAACACGAAAAATGCATACGCGTAGGACACGCAGGCTACTATGACCTCAAAAATGGCAGCGATACACAGGGGCACCCGCAGTGGGAAAAATAGCGTGCACGACTCATCGTCTGACTAGCGTGATGATTAAAAACATGCATAGCCAATACCCCCGCCAAAAGAAGAGATACATCCTCGATCCGCTGTGAAGTTGTGAAGGTGCGTGAAACAACACGAAGCAGCAGCACACGTCGGTCGCCACGAAAGGCACGTACAGCGAACTGCTGGCCCAGCTCACCTTTAACCCGTGCTGAGGGAAACGCCCGCGCACGTCACGTCACTTAGCGTAGGCCCTTTCCTCGGATTACACGCATTTACACGCGGACGTGCAGTTTTTTCACATGCGCTGAACCACTATGCCCACGTCACGAGGGAAACGCCCGCACGCGTAACGTCACAGACGCACTTACGTGCTAAGGGCCTTTCCTCGAATTACACGCAGACGTGCAATTTTTTCACGTGCCAAATCACTCCGTATCAAGCTAGCCATGCAACAACACACAGAAGACCACGCTCCTGCCCAGAAGGCCGAATTACTGCCCCCCAGAGCCCCGAGCATGCTCCCACCTGACATCTGCTGCTGCCTGCCTGCCTGCTGCCCACGTGCACTGCTATTTGCTGCCTGCACATCACCCATCTGCAGGGGTGCAGTTGTTGTGACCACCCCTGCTGGAACTGAAGACTCCCAACTGGGAAACCATCGCTCCACAGCCCAGCCCCAGGACCCAGTTGCCCACCCACACCTGCCTCTGGGGTTGCCATGTCGGGCACACCACCATCTGGCACCACTGGCAACCCCCAACCAGAGAGGCAGAGGGCCACTAGCTTCAGTGCCGGGGAAGTTGGTGTCCTGGTGGAGCAAGTCCTGGGGCAGTATGATGCCCTCTTTGGAAGTTCTTGCGCCGACTATGAAGGATGGACCAGGATCTGGATGGACATCGTGACTGCCATCAACGCGGAGGGGGTGGCAGTCTGCGACATCAAACATGTCAAGAAGCGCTGGGAGGACTTCAGGTCCAGGACCCTCGACAAGGCCCGGCGCCTCTTGAAGGCAGCGGATGCCAAGGGGCACCAGGGCCACCTGTCCGACCAGCCAATGAGGGTCCTGGAACGCATATGCCCAGCACTCCATGTCCAGGTCCTTGAGAGGCAGACCCGTCTGGAGTCGAGCGGCGAGTGTACATGCATATTGATTGGACGCTGTGCATGTCGTGGTGTGCCAGTAGTGTGCAGGTTGCACATGTGTTTTTGTAGGGCCATGTATGGATGTGTATGTACAGGGGCGTGAGGCTGACACATGAAAGTCCTCTCATGTGTGAGACACATGGATGGTGTATGTGTGGATAAGCATGCAGGCCAAATACAGATGTGGGAGCACACATGTTTGAATTACTGTGTATGTACGTTGGCATGGTTGTGGTGTCACATGGATGGTGGTTCCAGCTGCATGTATCTGCACTGTGTACATGTGCATGTGTGTGTATTTGACAAGTGTGCAACTGTGATGCAACATGGATGCATGTGACACTGATATGTTGAAGGCTGAATGCCAGATGTGACATGGATGGCGATCTCATCACTGTGACAGTTGGTGGAGATGTACACATGCATGTAAGTGTGGTGGCGTGTGTGCATGTCTTGTGCACTCCCCGTGTTTCATGTGATGTCAGGCTCACCTTCGGCTGCTCATGCTGTTGTATGTGTATGGATGGTGCTGCCTGGTGCAAATTGCTGTGGAATTGCTCATGTGTGTGAGTTGAAATGACATGTGTGTTGGGGATTGTGATGCCATGTCTGAAGTTTGACACTGCCAGTCATGTGCAACTGTCATGTGTGTATCAGTCCATTGTACAGTGCCCTGATGTCTGTGTCCTATCTCTCCCTCTCTGCAGTGTCAACTGATGAAGAGGGCAGAGAGGGTGCTATGGAGCAAGGCGGCAGGGATCGCACCGCCAGCCGGAGACGCAAGGCCCGGCTCCCCTCGCAGGTTGTCATCTCATCAGTGAGTGAGGAGTCCGGTGCCACGTCCCAGGCCACAGCTGCCGAGGGTAGGTCCAAGAGGCGGAGGTCGGAGTTGGACTCCTCGGCAGCAGAAGGGGCAGCTGAGACCCCACAGGGTCCGACGGGGAAGATGGCACAGAGTCATCCAGGTTGGTGGGGGGTTTGGTGGAGGAGGAGGCTGTGGAAGGGACAGACACAGGGTCTGGAGGTGGGGATTCCACTGGTGCTAGTGGAGCAGTGCAGGGGCAGGGACAGGAAACAGCACAGGCCACCGCGGAGGTGCCTGTGTGTAATCCTGTCCCCGATCCTGTGACTGCATCATCCCGCACCAGCAGGGATGCCTACGTCCAGACCCGTTTTCAGGGAGGGGATCCGCTTACAACAACTGGCCTTCCTCTCCCTGTGGACGTGGCTATCCGGGACCGGGTTGAGCCTGCCCTGAGTGGGATGGTGTTGCGTCAACGGGGCATGTGAGGTGACCTGCAGTGTTTTAGTGAGGACACTGCACGTCATCTTGAATGCCTCGTTGACCGCGTTGACCTACTGGGACGAGTCACCAAGGCCGGATTCCTCCGTTTGCTGGACCTTGTTCCGACCCCCTCCTCACCTGAACCCTCTATGTGCCAGTCGTCCTCCATGCCATCTTCCCACCCATGTATCACCTGGGTACCCTGTGGAGCTGCCTCTGACCCTGCAGCCAGGCTGGTGGAGGACACATCCTTGCCACAGTCGGGAGTCGGAAGTCCAGCAGGGGTGGCCACATCAACAACTGCACCCCAGCCGGAGGAGGACGTGCAGGCAGCAGGAGCCAGGGAACAGGCACAGGCACAGCAGCAGCAGCAACAACAAGGTGAGAGCCATGATGGCTTGGGGCCTTCAACATCGGAGGGGCAGGCATCGGCCAGAGGGCAGGAGGACCCAGGATTGCAAGTGTCTTCCGTGTGGCAGCGGTTGGGCCAGGCCATAGATGCGGAGCGGCAGCGGGCGGAAGAGGCACGGCTCACAATGGTCAGGGCGAACTCCATGCGGAGGGCTCTGAGGCGGGCCGAGTGCCTCGAGGCAATTCGCAGGGAGTTGGAGGTCCACATGTCATCGTCCCTGCGAACCCTTGGGCCATGGAAGAGGACCGCCTCTGGGACATCGAGCAGGAGTTCGATGATGCCCTGGCCCGGGAAATCGGGAAGTGAGCCGTCGGACTAGCCCGCTGCCATTGTAAATAGTTTTTAGAGTTAGGTTTCCTTTTCCTTTGATTTGTGGTGAATGGACTATGCCACACACATTTGTATATAGTTTTTTTATTAGGTAGTTTCTTAGGTAGGTTTCATTTCTTTCGTTGGGCTCATGGGCCCTTGACAATGGTTTGTACATAGTTGGACAATGGATTATTTTGAACTTTTTCTTTTGATTTCACCATGGATCAATGGATTTTTCTTTTTACGATTCCTTTGGATTTGCGTTGTTGGAGGGAGAGTTTGGACTATTTTTCTTTCGGATTTCTTTGGATTTGTTATACTTTTCATTTACTCAACTTTTGCACATGCTTTTCATTTCATGTTTGCTATTTTGTTATGCTTTCATTTCATTGCTTTATTTTTGCACATAATACATTTGGATATTTTAGTTCCATGTGTGGGATTCGCTCATTGGGTTAATGCATGTGAAAATGTGGGTTTACACAATCAATGCCAACCAGAGTGTGTGTGTGTGATGGACATGTGTTGATGTACATAGTTAACTTTTGGTTTGTGTCTTGAGATCGGTATGTCAGTGTGGGGTGGATTGGGAAATCATTGCGTCTAAAGAATGGAGTGGCGTGCTGTGGTATTTTGGTGTGGAAGTAGGCCATGATTGTGCATCTTTATTTCATGTAGGCGGGGACATGAGTGGGGGCCTGATGGCTGGTGCCCCTCACTGCTGGGAGGTGGGGGTGCAGGGGGACATGAGTGGGGGCCTGCTGGCAGGTGCCCCTCACTGCTGGGGGATGGAGGTGCAGGGGGACATGAGTGGGGGCCTGCTGGTAGGTGTCCCTCACTGCTGGGGGGTGGGGGTGCAGGGGACATGAGTGGGACATGATTGGGGGCCTGCTGGCAGGTGCCCCTCACTGCTGGGGGGTGGGGTTGCAGGGAGACATGAGTGGGGGCCTGCTGGCAGGTGCCCCTCACTGCTGGGGGGTGGGGGTGCAGGGGGACATGAATGGGGCCTGCTGACAGGTGCCCCTCACTGCTGGGGGATGGGGGTGCAGGGGTACATGATTGGGGGCCTGCTGGCAGGTGCCCCTCACTGCTGGGGGGTGGAGGTGCAGGGGTACATGATTGGGGGCCTGCTGGCAGGTGCCCCTCACTGCTGGGGGATGGGGGTGCAGGGGGACATGAGTGGGGGCCTGCTGGCAGTTGCCCCTCACTGCTGGGGGGTGGGGGTGCAGGGGGACATGAGTTGGTGATCATATTGCAACGTGACATGTGGCTTGGCTGGGTGGCATGCCCATGGTGGATGGGCTTCCTGCGGGACATGACCAGGGGTGCAGGGTAATCCCCTGTGGTGTGGGCTGCCTGCTGGGGCTGTGGAGGGGGTAGAGGGGACACCTGGGAGGACCCACACTGCCAATTCACATGTGGGACTCCCCGTGCACCCCACTGGATACACATACTCCGCTTTGACAGTGAAATCGCGCGTGAAACTTCACGCGCACCCCCGAAATACACGTACCCCGCTCTGACAGTGAAATTGCGTGTGAAACATCTGACAGCGAAATCGCGTGTGAAACTTCACGCGCACCCCCGAAATACATGTACCCTGCTCGCACAGGGCCAACCGCGTGTGAAACTTCCCGCAAACCCCATTAATACACGTACCACGCTCGCACAGGGCCAATCGCGTGTGACACTTCCTGCAAACCCCAGTAATACACGTACCCCGCTCGCACAGGGCCAATCGTGTGTGACACTTCCCGCAAACCCCAGTTATAAACGTAACCCGCTCGCACAGGGCCAATCGCGTGTGAAACTTCCCGCGAACCCCAGTAATACATGTACCCCACTTGCACAGGGCCAATCGCGTGTGACACTTCCCACGAACCCCAGTAATACACGTAACCCGCTCGCACAGGGCCAATCTCGTGTGAAACTTCCCGCGAACCCCAGTAATACACGTACCCCACTCGCACAGGGCCAATCGCGTGTGAAACTTCCCACAAACCCCAGTAATACACGTACCCCGCTCGCACAGGGCCAATCGCGTGTGAAACTTCCCACGAACCCCAGTTATACACGTACCCTGCTCGCACAGAGCCAATCACATGTGAAACTTCCTGCAAATCCCAGTTATACATGTACCCCGCTCGCACAGGGCCAATCGCGTGTGAAACTCCCCGCGCCGGGGTGTACATGTATTCGGAGGGGCGTGCAGGGAGTTTTACAGGCATTTTTGTGGTTGGGGGCCTGTGTGCCATGTGCGGGATTTGTGCGCTGTGCATGGCGCATGGGGAGGGCTTGGGGGCATAACTGGTGCTGCTGCAGGGTCGCTGCGCCACTCTGCGCCACGGCTGGTTTTGGATGTTAAAATCCATGAATACGCTGTGCGCGGAAATGGATTTTAGCACACGCGGCTGGCGCAGGCTGTTGCATGCACACACTGTGCGCCAGCCTCGTGCGCCACTTGTGCGCTGAATTCTATGAATTACCCCCTCTGTGGGAAAAAAGTGCTCTGCATTTTCACTAAGGCACCACATTTCATCAACAATGAAAACTGACCCCATTTGTGAATACGAGTGCGAGACAAGAGTGTGAGGCTTTGGGCTGAACCTGGTGTAAGTCAGTATTGTGAATAAGTTGCAATGAAGCATAAAGACTAACAATTATTAACCCCTAACCATTAACATATCCCCTTACTAATGTTCAAGGCAGCTCATTCCATAACTTTTGGCGCACACCTTTGGTGCAAATTGGTATACTGAATATGATGGCAAACACAGGATGTGCAATGTTAATTGTAAATGAATCAAACACAAAGAATGAAAAGTGTTTTTACAGATAAGATGTGAGAAATGTGTGTTGTGGAATGTAGAGAATGTTTTTCTTAAAGCAAACTCATTGTTAATTCTCAGAACAGGAAAACAGCACAGAGAAATGTATAACTTTTCATCTGTTTGCTATCTTGTAACAGTGCAGGCTGATCACATGTTCTCTAGAACATTCTAGTGAGTCAGCTTGTTAAAGGGAGGTGGTTCAGATTGGCACATGACATCACTTCAAAGGCGGTATCTTCTTACATTTTATGTAGGCAAACCTGCATTCATGGGCAGGTCACAGGCAGAGGATTTAAAAAGGTCTGTCAGTCACTCATTCTGGAAATCTCTCTCTTGCTCTCTGGCTGGCTCTGGGTCAGAGCATGCTGCATTTGCTAGTAGGCAGGCAGGCTGGCTGGGAAGGCTTCGCTGAGTACATTCATGCCTAGAGGGATACAAAAAACAGATAAATGTCCAGGCAGTTGGAGGGGTCCTGATTATGCTGTACACATTTCTACAAAACTTAACAAACAACAACCTTTTGACGGTTGTAACAGCCCCACAGGTTTAGCTGCCTACAACATATGAGGTGTAACTTTCCGCCAACTACTGCGCCTTCCAGTAGAACACCAAACAAATTAGAATCCTACACATTATCAGCAGAAGCTTCTACTGAAGTATGCAGAATTCTGAAACAAATGAAATGTTTTTAATAGATGAAGTAAGCATGGTTTCCAACCTCATGTTGTCTTTAATTCACCTCAGATTGTCCTAAAAACCAACTACAAAGAACTGTTTGGAGAAACACACAATATTGTTTTTGAAGATCTCCTAAAGTTATCACCACTAAAAGGTCAACCTATTTTCAAAACATTAGGACACAATCAATGGCACAACACACATGGCAACATTGGAAATGTAAATATCTGGAAACATTTTCGGTACAGAGAACTAACTAAAATCCTGCATCAGTCTGCAGACCTCTCCAATGTTAACATTTTAAAAAGCATTGGTCTGCTTAGTAAAGATGTAAAATACATCTTAATTATTAGACTAATTCATGAACTAGATGCTAGAAACCCATCTGCTTGTGATGATCAATAAACTCAACAAAATATGAAATGCATGCCCTTAATGCCAACCCTTGTAAGCTGCAGTCAATCCAACTAGACAATGTTACAAAAATAAATTTAACAGATACTGCATATCAGCTCCATAGACAAACTAGAAGTGCACAGCATGACACTCCCTATGTGGCAACAAGCAACAGCACAACTAAATTGCTAAGAACAATGCATCCCCAACACAACTAGATTTGAGAAAATGTTAACTTTGTGTTTAAACTGCAGAGTAATTCTAAAACGTAAACTTGGCGTAGAACAAGGTTTAGTCAATGGAGCAATTGGTACAGTTGTTGGCTTCCAAACATATCCACATGACAACAACATTCAGTTTGTCAACATCCACTTTGACAAACTTGCAGAAGTTAAAAAAAAATAGCTGCACAATACCATGTTTCCTTTTTTCACAGACATGTATGTATGCAGAGAACAATTCTCTCTGTTTCTTGCATATGCTGTCACTATTCACAAATCACAAGGTCTAACTCTAGATCATGCATTGATTGACATTGATAGCACAGTCTTTAACAAAGATATGAGTTAACTAGCACTTTCCCATCTCTGTACACAAACAGTGGTCTAGTCCTAGTTTACTTTGATGCAAACAAAGTCAACTCTGACATTCCTTGCAACCTAGACTACAACAGGCTATGCACACTGTTCACCTGCATATAGATATGTACCCTGTACCTCAATAAGAAAAACCTTAAAAATGAAAACTAATACAAACAGAACCTTTAACAGAGCTCCCAACACTACTGCTAAAGAAATAATGACCAACTGCTTCTCCATCAAATAATACAACCAACAAACTGTCTATTACAAACTCAACTGCACATCCATCAGAAAACAAAGAGACAAATATCTATTATCCACAGAAATGTGCAGGCCCATTTAACAATGCAGAGACACAACTCTATGGTCCATTTAAATTCAACAACACAACTGGAGTAAATCGCTATCCAAATGTAACAGTCAATCTTCTCTTCCAATTGCAACACATTTTTCACAACATGTATTTAAACACCTCAGACATGCTCGTCGTTCATAGACATGCCACACATAGTCCTGACAGCTCTTACAGTGTCTCAGTTATAAGGTAAGAATTTGACTACTGTGCAGGAATGGTCAAATTTACAATAGACACACAAGAAGATCCTCAGGAATTCCTAATGTACTTACTACAAGTACTGGAAACCAAACATCTCTATAAATGAAATCTTTCAGATTTCACACATGTGGAAACATACATGCACTCTCTGGAACCATGTTTCAAAAGAGCACATCCCTAATAAATTATGTGCATATGTATCCGTACCAAATTGGGAATCCATTCCATTTCACCAGCTTTTGTAGAATGCAAATTGTGGCTTATTATGCCCTTTTGCAGTTCAGACAATCATTCCTGCATACAAATAAACTCACTTACCCAATATGTCAGGATTTGGGTTTATTGTTCCTACTCGATTTGTTTGCAGTAAACTGATGGCAATGTAATTGCTCTAACATTTTGATTGTACAAAGTTAAACAATAAACAAACCCAAACGTCCCTTACACCACCCAACCCCCTCCCTACTTACCTGTTTACTCGCCTCCGCTTCCCCTGCACACCTGCAGCCTCAGATCGTCCCTCCAATGCAGATTGAATCCAATGCCACAGGGTCCATTTTTGGGTCTCCCACCAGCAATGTTAAGGAAGCGGGGGACACCCCTGCAACCACCCAAGGTCATACATTATTGATAGAATGGTACTGGCCAAATTCAGTCAAATGTACCATTCCATCGATTATATTCTAACAAATTGGCTAATTACATATGTCATACTAATATTTCTAAGGTACAATGCAGGTACTAAACACAACTGTAAACTCACTAGCTTTACACACGGCCAAGTATCTCTTGGCAAGAAAATCTTCACAACAGTAGGCATAATATACTGCACTGGTGCCACAACCACTTCAGGGCACTGTACAGCATACATAAAAAGAAGAGGTTGGTTTGAATGTAGCACCCCCTCTGTTTCTTCTACTAAACTGTAGCACAATGAAAAGTTAGAATATGACAACAGGTATCTAACTACATCCATAATACTACAATAGTACTTTTAAAAGTCAATCTAGTTAGAATACGCCAAAGGTATCTAACTACTTCTAAAATACCCTTCATTGCAATACACTTCAAATTCGCCATCACAATTCTAGTTACTACAAAATCTCTTCTACAGGCTAAAGTAGTTAAAATACGCCAACAGGTATCTCACTATTTTAAACATTCCCTTAATGACAACACACTTCAAACAAACATACTATCACACTTACACTCACATAATTGTAATAGTTTTTTTTTTTTTATCCAATATGAATTTTTTTCCCCATAAAGCCAATGATTATTTCATTTAAAAAAAGGTAGCAGGTGCTCCTCTCCAGAAAGAACATGGCATGATAACCTGTTCTGAGATGAGAGTTTACAGCACACACTTTTTTCTCACTGTACCTTTCACAGATGGGAAATATCCATTTGCATATCAGTCTTTGTCCCGCCCACATGGGCAGTCCAGCACCGAAATGCTATGGCAATTCCTTTCTGAACAAGAGTATCAAAAGCAACCCAATACACATGTTTCAGCCTTGTTGGGCCTCATCAGTGAGGTGAAGCTTTATTTCATGTCAATACAATACCAAACATAGTACATAGAATGTACTGTCTTTGAGGATAAAACACACTGTATATGTAAAATTGTATGCAATTAAAGCGCTTAAACTATCCTGCTTAACACAGTATACTGTTTTTTTTTCCCAGAGGAAAAAGAACCAGAGATTCCAGCTTAATTACTGTATGCAACTAAGTAACCATACCAAGCATAAAAAAAACATATTCCATTAGCACTATCCTCAATTGTACTACAATCATAAATACCATATGCAGTTTAATTATATCACTCCACCATATTACAAACACTTTATCCTCCTCCCACTACCTACATTTACTAGACACATATTACTACTGTGGTGGTTGTGGCCAGTGGCCAGATTCTTGGGGCCTAAAATAACAAAGCTGGCCCTGACGCCCCTGCAATTGAAATAATGCCAGCGGACACAAAATTGACTGCAGACTCAGCGGCATCTGCAAACCCTTTTTTACCTATAAAAACAACTCCATATCATCTTTATTCCACTACCCCACTCTTTCCACATCCTCTTTTAGCCATCACATTACCCCAAATGTGTTTTCCAAACCGTTTGTTCACAGCACTGTCTACGGACTGCCGTGTTGCCCCTGGACTGGGTGGCACCCAAATCCACTTTGTTCACCTAGAAAAATAGCTCAATCTCATCTTTATTCTACCCCTGCACTCTCCAGCCCCTCTTTAACTTCAACTTTCCAGACTTTTTTCACACTGCGCTATCTGGGGACACTGGCAGCTGTCCACGGATCCAACATGGCAACCATTTAAAAAAACATGATGCATGCCACACTTTTCACCATCCAATCAGCAGGCATGTCTGATGTCCGCGGCCTTCATGCCAGTCTCTTGATTGTTCCATGGACCGGACCCATATATCACACTATTTTCTACCTACTTTTTGCCATTTAAAAAAAAAATACTGGTCTGAATTATACCAAATTTACAAAAGCACGCTTTCGGGACCAAGCCACCGCTCTTGCCACACATTTGGTGAAAATCCGCACATTGGTTTAGACTGTAGGTGTGAGCAAAAAAAAAAAATTCCATGGCATCTAGTAGGATTTCCACAAATTTTGGGACTCCTTCTATATCTTTCCCTCCAGGACGAAACCACACCAAACTTCGAAGAATCATTCTGAAGGTGCCATATACTTTTTTTTTTTACAAGGTTTTGTGATGATTTGTACGTGGAGCAAAGTTAGAAGCTGCCCAAAAAGTGCTCTTTCTGTGAGATGAGCAACTTAACCATAACTATACAGCCACTACCGGAGGCCGTGCAATATCGGATCCTACCAAACAGTGAATGTTCAACAAAATTCTATTTTCTGTAAATCCACCCCAGAAAGTGATACAGGCAATTCAATTACATGTATTGGAGACTAGTATTAACAACACTCAAATAGGGAGTGGCAGCAGGGGATAAACATTTGCCAAGGGAGTCATCTAAGCCCTTTGGTGACATTATAGCTTATGAATGAATAATGCCAAACTGATGATAATATTGACAGTAGATGCCTCACATACCCACCTGAACAAGAAAAGAGGGAATTGATGCAAGCACTGACTTTCAGGCACAGCCACACCTTAACTGTGCGATGAAGGACAAAAAAAGACTCCACAAAAAGATGGGGAGACATATAGGATATCTTAGGTGGTTGTATGTGATATTTTCGAATATTAAAGGCCATACGTATAAATGGCTGATTTCTTTTGACCGATTTTGTGTTGTCTTCAATTTTCCAAAATATCACATTCCCGGGTTGGGGGATTTCACCACCCCGCCCTTCCCGTCACACCGAACCTCACTGAAAACCCATCCCCTGCCTGCCTTCATCCTTTAAATTGGTGGGGGTTGACTGCCCAAACCCCCATTTGCTTCTCTGCCCTTTGCCCAAAACCTCCCCTCCATATAACATCTTACACCAGTCCCCCTCCCTTCAGAGACACACATACACAAAAATAAATGTTCACTTCACACCTCTTAAGCATATATAATCGTAGTTTCACTTGTCTCTGACACGTGAGTTACACATTACCTCTCCTTCTATAATACTGTTTAATGCTATCACAAGAACATATTTACTATAAGAACAGTATTTCAGCATCATGTTACTAAACATACAAGTGCATTATTTAATGGAATTCATATAGAAATATTCCGAGTTCTCCATATGTGCTGCTCAGAAAGGATGCATTTCCCTGCTCTCTCTTTTAACAGTCCCCAAAAGAATGTGATAATATTTATGGACAATTAGTGAAGCGAATGCCAGATGGTTTGCTGCCATCTTTTGATATGCAAACGAGGACATGTTATAGCAGATATTTAGCATGTTCAGATGCTTCGTGTATCATTCTGTGGTGTGATTTTAATGTGCCAAGACGGTTTAGCATTTCTTGAATGGGGTGTGCTTTATTTGTAAAGCGATGTTCACTGAGATATACATCTGGCAGCTTTAGTACACCAACAGGTATTTGCAGGTGATCGGAACAGCAGACGAATTCAAATCCAGCAAAACGACGACTTGGCAATTAGAGGGACAGTAGAATCTTATTTCTCTAGTGAGGTCATGCAGAGAGCCGTGGCAGATTTTTACGTCGTCAAAATAGAACACAAAGCACAGAGACAGAGGGCTTCATTACGAGCTTGCCGGTCCGGATACAACGTTGCCGGTAAGCTTGTTGGTACCGTTGTATCTGGACCCGCAAACTCCGAGTTGTGCTCGCAGGTGCCTTTCATTCCGCCAGGTCTGACCTGGCGGAATGAAAGGCACCCGCCAGCACAGCATTTCGGATGCACAGGCACCGATGGGGCTCAAATGGGAATGGGGAAGAATTTTTTCCGGCGCCCAGGAGCGGGCAAATACTGAGTCTTGCAAGGCCATAATGACCCGATAATTGCCCATTTCTGGGCACCGGAAAAAATGCAACTCCGGAAGCAGCCGTGGCTGTTTCACAGGCATGGCTACCGGCAGGGTTGTAATAAGGTCCACAATGTTTGCTGCCAGCTGATATGCTCACGTTTCTGGAATTCAAAATCCAAGCAATCTGTAATAGGCACCCATATACCAACAACAATATCGTTGTAAGCTAAAGAGCTCAATCAGTTCACAATACATCTGTATCCCTGATAGAAACGCAGATGTATTATGTGCACTCTTGACCGTGTTTTGGGGTTTGTTCTTGAGAAATGAACATACCTATGCGCTAGGTGCACACGATATAGCACCAATCGGAGGTCTAGGACAACGCACAGGGATGTCATTTCACCAAAATGCCAAGGGTAGCGGAAGTGACCACTGATGACATCACAGGTAGTCGCGTCATGTGACCCACCCCAAAGTGATGTAACAAGAAGCATTGTAAAACAACCTTTCACCCCTTGACAAAACAGGAAGTGGCATCACATAGCATTGTTCCTATGTACACATCTATTAATTTTAATGTGATATACATTGCATACAAGAATGAATCACGATATGTATCGTTAATATCAGTGTGTACAGGCCAATCTTACCAATATACTGTGAATGCGAGTAGATGTCTAAGGCCAAATAACAATGATGTGTTATTATATAGCACTCACACTTAAGCGTTTTGTATAGAACAAATATACATACGAGATCACCCAACCTGTGTTGGTACTCATTTATTGACCTCAGAAGGATGAAAGGCTGAGTTGGCCTGGCTGGGATTCAAACCTGCAACCTGCAGATCACACACACATCCCAGCATTAAGCACTGAACCCACTGAGCTATTTTACTAGCTATAGCTATCTTACTTGCTATAGTAAAATGAACAATTACATGTCTGAATGTTCTCAAAGTTAAAAAGCAAATTACATTCTGTAGTGGATACCACTAAACTGGTAACTGAGATTTAACAGCAGGCCAGTTCATCTGCAGGTCTGGTGCAAAGTTGGCCACAAGTAAAGCCTGCGTGGATCTACGTTTCAGACTTCAGAGGTTGGCAAAATACATACCATTGGGAGGGCTCATAACTGTGTATTAAAGAATTTAGGGTAGTGCTGGAAAAGCAGGGCACTCACATGGTATCCCGTACTCTGGGCACTCGTCACCTCATACATGCAAATAAACATCCCGAACAGCATGCCAGGAAGAAAGTAAGGATAGACACATTACAAAAAAACATTAATTGTGACACAATGAAATCAAGGGCCACTTTATGGGCTATGGTCAAACATTTCTACACTATAGACAATCTTTTAGGCAGAAGGATTTTGTCAAGTGACCGATGACACCGAGATGGAATTTTGTGTGATGATCGTAACAGACAACAGCAGAAAAAAAATGCTGTAACTGTAGTTTTTGTCTTCCTTGTGAATTTGTGGTGTTTAAGAACAGACTAAATCAGTGACTCGCCCCTTGAAGTATGGTATAGAATTCCTGAAATTCAAATTATTTGTTATTCCTATTCTTTCTTAGTAAGGGTAACTGCTCAAAGTGTTAAATGTGTGGAAACCTGTGGGTTTTCTTTTCATGAGGCCTGAACAAAAAAGCCAGCCACTCCAGAAACAAAGAGCTAGGGAGACCACAGGGGTAACAAGGGAGACCTCAGGGGTCGCAGCTGTGACCCCAACCGACACCCAAATGACGTCCCTGACAACACGACAACAAGCTTGGAGCTCATTTTGTAAGTCCCTGCAGCAGAAAACGCTGGAGTAAATTCAAGCCATCTGTTATGCTCACCTGGTATCCACGGGGGTGCCACACGATACTGGATGGAGGTCTAAGCGCTATCCCGGACCCCTCGCTGCTTGGTTATGTGCCGGACATTGGGTAGCGCCTATAACAGGAGAATAGAGGGTTAAGATACTGGTTCTGTGATGGGTGGACTCCCACCTCACTCTGGTCCAAATCCCCTCCCTTGGGGTTATTGCTCACCTTAGGTTTTTGTGCATTGAACTCTCCGTCTTGCGTCTCTGTGCAGGGGATTGTGGTTGATGCGGGCATTCCATGGACCTATTTGCTTCTCTGGTCCTTTGCCCTTATGTCATGTCCAGACCGGCTGTGACTCCAACTCTGCTTGCTGTCTTCCAGGTGAGTTATAATGTCTTTTCCATCATTATTCTGTCTCTTTCTTTCCCTCCGTTTTCTCTGTCTTCTCGGCATCTTGCTCCACAATGCTGTTCCCTAACAATGTCTCTTTTTGTTTTCACAGGGATGGTTGTAATCTCGGAGTTACCGCGCCGATGGCGAAGACCACGGCAAGTTATTGATGCGCAGAGCGCTGCACTGTTTATTGGTGTTAATTGCTAACCTGTGTTCTCTTCCCTTCTTTGTACAGGTTGCAGTGATGTTCCGGAGTGATGAGCGATTGAAGCGCTGCTTGCCCAGGTAAGTGCTTTGTTAATGCTGACCTTGTTCCTTCTCCCTTGCAGGTTGCAGTGAAACTCGAGATGGGCGAGGTAAGAGAAGCGCAGGGTGCTGCCAGGACTCGCTGCTTGCCCAGGTAAAAATTGTTATTAATGCTGTCCTTGTTTCTTTATCTTTGCAGGTTGCGGCGAACTCCAGAGATGGGAGAGGTAAGCGAAGCGCAGGATGTATTCAAGACCGGTTACTTCACAGGTAAGTGTTCTTGCTCGCTAATGTGTTCTTGTTCTTCCAGGTTATTAATGGAATAAAGATCTAAGGCTTCAGGCTGGGGTCACCGGAGAAGCAGATGAGCAGGAGCTGGACACGGTGAGCGTTACGCTACAGGAGTGCAGAATAACACGAAGCGTGTTCTGCTGTTTGGGTGTGGTTTAAATAGCCCAGATAAAGTAGTTCCAGGCCAAGTAGTTCCAGGCTCAGCCACACCCAAAACACTAGACCACATGGCTTGGTTCTGAAGGACTGAGCTCTGTAATAGGCCTCCATGTTGGATTAAGGTCCAAAACTGGTATTGCTTAATTCCTGATAATGAGCCTGGCGCCAAAAGCGCCAGGATTTACTCCATGTATGTTTCTGATGGAGTTTTAAGGCCATTGGGGCCAGTGTGAAGGGCTTTAATCCCACTGCTGCCAGGGGGCTGTTATACCTGAGGAGGTCAGCGGCATGGATTGTGACAATAAATAGTTTATGCCTGGCTTTTATGCCAGTGGCACACTAGTCTCATATGCCTGTGCCATCTGATTGTATGCCACCAAACACATAAATACTGTGGAGCATAACGAAACTTGTAAAAGACAGCTGAATAATGAACAGCTTTATTCATGCCTGGGGCATCGATTAGATATTTGATGGCAGAGGAAGACATGTAACAGAAGTTCAGTTTTGGCTTACTTCCCCCTTTCCATCTTCAAAATCCAATTGGATGTACGCCAGCTTGATATGTTAATGCTAGTGTAAAACCAATGGATACCTGTGGAAACCAAAAGATTTTCACACCAACGAAAAGCTGGCAGATTCCATAGGAATCGACTATTTTTTGTTGTTGTTTAATAGTTTTCATTAGAATAGTAATAATACAACAACAGTGGAACATAGCAGACATCAAAGCAGATATTTAAAATACATGTCTATAATAGGTGAATTAAGAATAGATATTAATAATATAGAGAATTAATGAAAGAAAGTGAAAACTAATATATATTAATAAGTGAGAAGATAATGACATCAATATCAAGTTCCAGATGTCTGCCATGCGAGAGCAAATATTTTATTGTGATGAACAGGGGAAGACAAACAATAAAAGACATGAGAACAGAGGAACATAAGATGGGGGATAGGGGCGAGAAGGTATAAACAATATATTTTCAAAACAGTTTAAGTATAATAATTACAATATTAGATGAAATATCAGAAATGGGTTCACATTCCATGTGCGGAAGCATTGAAGCAGTCCAGGTAATGAGAGAAATATTACCATTTTGTTGTGTACTTGGGAGCATAGTTTTGGTAGCTAGCCATGCAGTGTTCCAATATTTGTAAATTACAAATGTTATTCCACCAACCTCTGACACAAAGACAATGTGAGTTCTTCCAATTGGCAGTAATAATTTTTAAAGAAATAATAATAAATAGGTCATACAGTTTTTTGGAGGCGTGCATATTACAAAATTCAGTAACGAGGCTGTCTAGAACAATGTTCAAAAAGTGATCCACTATTAACATTGCTTGCAATGCATTTACTCATTGTGCACAGTGAAGTGAAAAAGGAAGGAGTGAAGGCGGAGGACAGTATCCTGATGGTAAACTGACACCATTGAGTGGGCAACACCTTTACAAGGGTTTGGAAATTCCTTTGTTATGTAAGTGATTTCAATCCAGCACTCCAACTAAGTCAATGCCTAGTATGAGATGCCCGATGGAAACCCGTATTTATATATTTTTATGTCAAAGTTTGTTTAATTCTGGATGATGTACCATTATATAACGCCCCTCTCTTTGAATTCCCCCGGTCTCACTGAACCAAGAAATAGGTTTGTTCTGCAAATTAAAAGATTTATTTGAAGAATTGAACAATATATATCACACTTTTATGAATATGAATAATATCTGAATATCACACTTATGAATATGAACGATGATCAGCAACGGGTAATGTTACAATATAAACAATCGCTTTAATCAATTAGGTGTAGGAAAAGGAAAATAGTGTAGCAGAGAATAACTTTGTGTGAGTCAAGGAAATGCAATGATATGAAAGAATGCAACACAGAAATGCACTTGATATGAATTTAACCAAAGACAATGTGATCACTCTTTCCCCCTGTTACTACTCACTCCCCCCAAAATGGAATATGAAGCGATGGAATGAGGGCACACAGGTATCAGGAATACAATCAACAATGCAGTTCAATCCCAATTCCCCCAGCAAGCTTAGAAAGAATAGGTATGATTTTTTAAAAAAATATGCTTTTGAATGTGATTTGCAATGAATGGGAAAATGCTAAAAATGATTTTAATTTGCTAAATGAGATTCAGAACTAGTGAGAGTTGATTTGGATTGGTTCAGGTCAACACTAGAAATGATTATAGCAATGATTATAGAATGATTACAAGATGGAAAACTAAATTCACAAGTTGAAATCAAGAAATAGCTATTTTTTTACATGGGGTGAAATTAAGCCAAATGCGAAATCGCAGCAACTTTTCCGCGTGCGGGAAACGCGATTACGGAAAAACTATAAGGAATTGTTTTGGGTTTGTTTCTAGGACGTACGGTTCAAAAGAAGTTTTTTGTGAAGGTCGATTTTTCTTAGAAGAAGATTAGGAACCAATATGGATTTATACTAAGGGGCTATGAAAGTACAAGATACCCAACAGGACAAGCACCAGAAAAGGGCGCCTTCCACTCTGACTTGACTTTCTTCAGAAAATATCAGCACACTGATTATCGCTACAATTATCACAGACTACATGATGAGAAGAATTCAGGATGGACACAAGATTCTATAATGCAGTTCTGGATAGGTTGAAATTGATTGAACAGGATTGCCTTAAACTAAGAGATGATTATGGACAGTTCTAGACTACATACTCACTCCAATGGCTTTGGAATGGAATGGGCCCGTCAAAGATCTGGTCAAGGGTTTGGCTGGGATTCTCTCGCCACCGGACAGGTCTCAGGCACTGGGTTCTGCTCTCAGCAAGGCCTTCTGGTCTGCGTGGCCTCTTGGACTGGATCTGACGGGTTGGTTCTGGGTACAGCTCTGCTCTATGGGTCTGGATCTTGGTTCTAGCACGAGGTTCTTAGCTAGAATAGAAAAACAGCTCAGCCAGGCTGTTGGATTTTGTGGTGCCCTTTGGAAGTTTAGGGGTTAGAATCAGGTTGCTTAAGTTTTGGACGGCCAGATGAGAAGAGTTCAGCTTGTGGGATTAGGCCTTCCTGCTTTAAAGTTCTAAAATCTGGGTTCTGGGTCTGGTTCTACAGTCTGGAGCCTGGATCTTCCTGCAAGGTGCTTCACCAAGAAATCAGTTGATGAGTGGAAAGTGTGTGTCTTGTCTGTCCTCAGCAGTCCCTTTTTATCAATTTCCAAAGTGGTTGGGGAGGCTGATTATCTATACCCAACCCTCTCAGGATCTGAAAGGTCAGAGAAGTCCCTGTCCCCTGATTTGAGAAAGGAACAGTGTGTCATCAGGTGTCAGAGTGATGCTGCCATTATGATCTAAAAGAAATCCCTCCCCTTTGCTTTTACATAGAAACTCTATTTTTCCCAAAAAATATATTTCCAAGATACACAAGTTGTTCATAATACATAATTACATGACAGATTGCCTAAGGTACATTTCTGTCCAACTCTTATTTTCCTACGAGCTATGGTTCATAAATGACAACTTTTTTGTGCTTTTGGTGTGTTTCTCAATGTTAGTTATGCACCAATTCTTATACATGCATGCACATCCCATCCGGGCATATTCCTGTAATTTTTCATGTTCCTAACATAAGCACAATGTCTGGGGTTCAGTCTCAGAACATCGCACAGATTCCAGATTAGTCTTAAACTGTGAGCACATTTTTCATTTTAATAATCTCTAAATTTCTGATTTTTGTCAGTTTGGTACAATATTGTAGAAGCATTTTCCTTAAACATATATTTAATCCAATGTCAAATCCACATTTTCAGTCTGGCCCACCTCCACAGCTGGGCTGAGTCAGAGAGTCACATGGCCTCCTTCCTGCCAGGGCAGTTTCTATTGACGCCCCGAATTAGCATTTCTATTCAGCTCAAGGGAGCCCTTTGTCTGCACTCAGAGCAACAGGCCAGGGTGCCCCTCCCAGTTCCTTTCACAGCAGCATGCCAGTTTCTTAGAGCACAGGAGACAGGTTCCTTTGTTTAGGGAGGAGGTGTGGAATGTGTTTGAAGCCCAGTGTGGGAAACTTTAACTTTTAAACACAATGTCTAAAATTGACATGTTTAACAAATACATCAACAAATTTCTTACTTCAAGCCTTTTTAGAATATAGTTTTGAATTGTATCCACCTCTTAGGCTTCTGATAGCAAGTCTTTCTTTGGCATAGTTTGAGTTCAATGTACAACTTTACACATGATTAGTTTTAAATCGCCGGCTTCTGACAGAGGTGAGTAACAGTACTACACCCATTTTTGACATATTTCTTCCAGTACAACCAGCCTGAAAAGTGGACTTTGTTCAGATACATATACTTGTGTGGACATTGTATTTATGTGGATTCCTGAAGTAGAATGATGTTCACCACCCAACAAGGAAGTTGGATTTTTTTGGGTGGTTTGTGAGCCATGATTTTTGCAAATTTGACAGCCAGGGAAAACGGATTTTTAAAACAGCTCGGTATTTTTTTTGCAATGATTTTGTTCTGTGGACAGCCAAATGATGCATTTTGGCAGTGGTCTCCTGTGTTACCACTGACATAGGCAAAAGTGGATGGCGCTCTGTTTTTCAGATTTTTACTGCGCACTTTCTGGTGATTTTTGGCGAGCAGCATGCTTTCCGGCGGCCATTCTGATGCAAGCAATGCACAGAAATGTTGCAGGGCCTGTTGCAGGACGTGGACTAGTGGGTTGAAACATCCCACAGTTAACGTGTCATTTTATCTTTGCAGCACATTTGCATATGTGCAAATCAACTCCAATTGGACATTTACAACTGAAAACCATCATACAAAGTTGTATTATCTACCAACATCTATTCCTTCTTCTAAGACAATTAAAGTGATTTTCAAAATTTAATTCAATATAATCAATATAGGCAGATGAAATTTTTACACAATTTCTTTGTGTGTCTTTAAGTGCTGAAATTACAGTGTTGTAAAACAGAGACAATTTCCTCAGTCTCTCCTTGCTTTGCACTTTGTGACATGGAGTCTTCCATTCAGTATGTGAAAAATAAAGTTTAAATCTAATAGTTTGGTTTAGCATATTTCGTGAAGAGTTTATATATTGGCAGGCCATACTAGTATGTAATTTTTGTAATTTGCAAGTAAATTGGTTAAGGCAATAAACATATTTCATTTTTGTCTTTCAAGAACAACCATAATTCTAACTAGAGCTTAGACGATATGTGGTAAAATTCCTATATTGCAGAATGAGTTAAAATTCCAGCTTCACTGCTTAACCAACGTGTGTGATCCTGGACAAATAACTGAATCTCACCGTACCTAACTAAACAATGAAGTTACTAGAAGTGATTCAAATCATGCTATCTGAAAAAATCCTCCCTCACAATGAGATGGATTTAACGTTTTAGGGACAAGTTGATGCCCCCTATGCTCCTCTGGCGCTTGCTGCGGTTGTTAACGCAGATAATCACAATAGTAAAGCACATGCCATGCCTCAGTTCCATATCACTTGATTTCACAGGCAGATGTACATATTCTCACCAGCCAGTCTGGGCATCACAGATTCCAGAGTGGCAGACTGACCATAGTAGAACCTAAATGTATTTACTCCTCTGCTTCTGCCAGTAAATGGAGGTAGTTGGGCCAGGCTGAACTCAGTTCCAAATGACAATGGGGGTCCTCACAAGTTGGGTGGTATCCCAGTAGTAAATCCATCAAGATACCGCCCAAAGCAAATAGCATTACTGCAACTAGCGCCAGAACCCGAGTTGTGGCAAGGCTGTAAATCCCCATTTTATTCAGAGTCCATAGAACTGCATGGGGTATTTTTTGTGCGTTTATTGTGGCGTAAATTATGTCACGGTAAATACACTGAAAATTGGCAGAAAGTCAGCAGATTTATCTCCAGCTCAAGCTGGAGGGGAATCTCCCAATTCCCACCCAAATTCGGGGATTGGGCGGAGCGGTAATGCAGCAGTAATAGCATTTGCGCTGCATTTTTACTGCTCTGCCCAACCCGTGATGAGGCCCAATGATTTAAACTATTTCCTATGGCCTGCTATTCTATGTTATTTGGTTTTATATAGAGCAACGTCTAACATGCTGATGGTCTCTTGTCATTCCAGCATCATCAATACCAGGATGTGAGGTAGAGGACTAACATACGAGTAGCAAAAACAGGACAAGGTTGTTTTGTTGCAATGTTGATGCGTGAAGACCTAAAAAGGTAGGGCTTTGGGTGGTGTGTAAGTTTGAGACATTTAAGTTGATTGGAGTAGTGGTTAATATGTGCTCCAATTTGCCAATGTAAATTGTGTGGTTATCTATGGTGTCCAGCAGAGTACAAGAGTGTGAAGAGAGGTGTGGTGTACCTCTGGCGTTAGTGCAGTGTTTAGGGAAGAAAGGTAAGACAAAGGTTTCTTGGGATGTTGTATGTTCCATTGTGCAAACCTCTGATGTTTCATTGCTGTTAAATGTATGTAGTGGTGTGTCAATGTATGTTATGAGTTAGGGTGAGACATAGATTGAATTAGAGGTGGCCATTATTGTCAAACATAGCCCAGTAGCCCAGCTAATAACAACCAAAGAACTAATGCTATATTACTATGAGGTATTGTGCTAAGTCATGCTATGCCAGGTTACACTATGTCGAAGCACACATTTAGGGCCCTTAAGTTGTATTTGTTTGTGTGGGTCCTATTTTCTGATTGTCCACTAAGACTTCAAAGACACTACGAGCCTAACATCACTCAATCCTATATGGGATGATTGCACAATGCAACTGGAAATGCTTAGGAACTGGCAATATCGACACAACACATCATAACCACTGCATTACCATGCTGGCAGGTACCAATACAAAGGTGCTTTTCATCGTTACATTCTGTCATGTTTTTGGGGAATGCCACTGGCCTAATATGCTATATTGTACAGCATTTACTACTAATTTAAAACGAGTTCCCTTAAATATTTCTTGGGTAGAGAAGGAGGACCCTATGCAAGTAAGTCTGTCCTGCCCACAAAAAGACTCTGATGGAAGCCCTTCCTCACCATTTTAATTACTAGCTCCACCATACATTTTTGTTAACAGTTTGCCCATGCCTACTACAGTGCATCTGAAATGTTCCCCGTCCTGGAAGGCAGACCACAGCATCGCGATCTGTACGTATTTATCAGAGCATTTGCGAACATGTGCGAACCTGTACATATTCAGTAATTCTTGCTCTTCATTGCAGATACAGCACATAGGCACACAAAACCGCACAAACAGTTACAGCTACATATGTACAGAGGCAGGCACAGACTGACACAAAAGGGGATTTGTGTGCTCGTACACACATACACCTGGAGGTACAAGAACATTTAGAAACAAGCACCAGGCCAATCAGACTCAGCCATGAAGGACTGGCTTTAGTGGTACCCTGCTAGCACTTGTGTTGATGACAGTGGAAGCTGGATAAAGGTGAACTATAGAAATGTCTTCATGCAATGAGTAAATGGATTAGAAAGTATAACTTACAAGTTTCAATACAGAATCGCCTTTCACCTTACACCAATAATGGTTCTGCCCATTACAATTGGCTAAACAGAGCAAGCAAAGGAGTAAATGATAACCAGAAGAAGACTGCACATGCAGCACACTTCTTTACTCTAACAACGTCCCCTTCTGAATACCCAGTTGCCTAATGCACTTGACTCTATCATACCTGTCGTTGGCATGCATTTTACTATGTGCTACTTTTTCCTCATTCTACTTCCTCCACCCAACGCTTTATACATGGGGGGCACACTCATGTATGTCCCTTTCGTCCCCTCATTAACACATGTGGCACCTTTCCCACCACTGCATGCAGTGTAAGTTGTAGTTCTTTAACTTTTTCACCCACTGCTCCTTTCCAACTGATTCCGCAGCTTTCTACTAGATGCCCCCTTTCATGGGACACCTGTTAACTCTTTAAAGAACAGCATGTGTCTGTCAGTGATACAGTGTTTTAGTGTGTTCCTAATTATTTGCCTATCACAGAATCTCCTTATCTACTCAACCACAAATTGAGGTTCATTGTCTGTCAAGATGCTGCATGGTATGTCTTCTTTAGCAAACACCTCTTCAAGAAAACATGTGTACATTACTCACTGTTCTCTCCTTCACAACTTTCATCTCCACCCATCTAGAAAAGAGATCCACCCATAGCAACACCTACTTTTTCGCCAGAGATCCCCTTCCTATGGAACCCAGGATATCCATGGCAACCTTGTCCCAGACACCTTTTGGCTCTTCTGGAATCATTAAAGGCTTCTCGCTAACAGACAGCCTTTTCACAGACTCATTGCACCCTAAACGCTGTTTTAGTCTGTGCCAACATACTTGTTCAATGGCCACCAGTAATCAGCCTTCAGCAACCCCTTGGTTTTCATCATCACCATGTGTCCTTCATGTGCTATATCAATTAATTCAAACCACTGGGATTCACTACCATTCCTGACCCGCAAAGTAAGTTATTCTCCACATCTCAAAACCTTTTCAACTCTACACACAGAGTAGCCTTCCTCAGCCACCGCCCACCCCATAGATCTTTATTTCCATGACAACTGCATCATTCTCGACCTTCGCTTCCCATTCATCTCGTCCTATGACACCATTGTGTGCATCATACAGTTGCTCATATCACTCTTTTTCCTCATCTTCACTTCCTCCCACTGGTACCCTCGAAAAGTGGGCAGCAAAAACATTACGTTTCCCAGTACAACCTCCACTCTCCTTCTCTCCTCACATTTCTGACGTTTCTAAGAAGTCACACTACCAGCTGCACCTCCTCAGAGGTATCCTTCCTTTCCTCTCCTTCCCCCAGAAGCTCACTGTCTCCAGAGCCCTGGTTCTCTCGAAGCTGGACTACTGTAACAGCCTCTATCTAAATCTGCCTGCCTCTACTCTCCGCCCGCTGCAACTCATCCAGTACAGGACTGCGAGACTTGTCCTTGGCCTCAAGCCCAGGGACCGTATCTCTCCAGGACTGAAATAGCTACACTGGCTCCCTGTGGCTGCGAGGATTAAGTTCAAAACCCTCTGCATTGTCCACAAAGCCTTCTGGGGCCTTGGGCCAAAATACCTTCAACTCTCTCTTCCTAAATATCTTCCTTCTCGAGCTCTTCGCTCATCCGCCTCCAACTCCCTCAGGGTCAGCTGCTTCTCCAAGCAACGAGTTGGGGGGAGATCTCTCTCCGCAGCAGGGGCCTCCCTCTGGAACAGCCTTCCTGCCTCCCTGAAACTTGAGGAGAACCATCTCCGGTTCCGGAAGCACCTCAAAACCTTCCTCTTTGCTTCTGCTTTCTCTCCCCCTCTCCCCTGCTAAATCATTGAAACTGTACTGAATCAGCAACTGGGCCACTCACCAATCTCGGCCCTTGGCCCAGCCACTCTCCCCTTCACTGCCTCCCTGGCAACCCCTGCACTGCGGGACTGTCTCTGTATCCTTACAGCCCCCCTTCCCAGCAGTTGTCTGCACTTATCCTGCACTTGCCGCCAGCTGGCCCTTATTATTTATCTTGTATTTTACTAATCACTTTGTACTGCACTTTCCCCTCTCTCTTTCCCCCTTGCACTTTTCCCGTCCACCCTACCCATGCACTTGCGTGATCTGAATGACACCTGGCCTAGTAGGATCGTTTGTCTGTCTCCCCTTGTTCCCCCCTCCCTGCCTCGTCGCGCCTTGAAACACATGTGTATAGGCGTGTTACAAATGCCTTATCATATCATATCATATCATGCTGGTCACCCCTCCTGAAAGTCTCCTCGACAGTTTGTCTGTCCCCTTCCTTTCAAACAAAGCTGCAAGAGGCTTGTGGCCATTCTCATCATGACCTTCTCTCCCCACACAAATGTACAAAACCGCTCAACTGCCCAAACACATCCGAGAACCTCCTTCTCTATCACAGAGCATCTGCGCTCCACCCCATTCAAATTTCTGGAGGCATGTGCAATCACACCTTCGCTCCCATCTCTCCTTAATTGTGACAACACATCTCCCAATCCTGCGTCAAACTTTCTCTCACTTCTAATGTCCCACTTGACTTCCATATGATCTCTCAATGCTAGTCACATACCTTCCACCTTCTCAGAGAAATTATTTATACATTTTTGATAAAATTCCACTAGATCAAGAAACAATCTGAGTTCGACTCTAGACCCTGGTCCCTTAATCGCTTTACTGGTGCTTACCAATTCCTGCTTAGATTTGAGGCCTTCTCTGGAAATCCTATGCCCCGTATACTCTACGAGTTCTTTCCTGAACAGACACTTTCTTTTTGAGAGTGGGTCCTCTCTTACTCAAACTTTTCCCATGGCTTCAATATGCTCATTTTCAGACTTCCCACAAACCAGTATGCTAACTTGGAAACAGTGCATGTTTCTGACATCATGGAACAATTTGTACATAACATTTTGAAAAACAAAGGCTGCTGACAAAACATAAAAGGTATGTGTTGAAACTGAAATATCCCTTAGTGCAAAATGAATGCAGTACAGTTCCAGGATTTTGGATGCAAATCAAGTTTAGTGAACAGTGTACTATCACCTACCAGACTCAGCATCCCCCCCATGTTTAGCAACGGGTGATGTTCCACTACAATAGTTTTATTCAACTGCCATAAATCTACACACAGCCTTACATCACTGTTAGGTTCCTTCACTACTACCAATGGGGAGCTCCAGTCCACTGCCCCATATGTTTAATAATTCCACTCTCACACAATCTTCTTAATTCATTTCCCACAACATCTCTTAGAGTCATGGTTGCAGGTCTCAATTTTGCCACAGTAGACATGGACACATCCTTCAAGATTATATTATATACCATTCCTTTTAACTCCCCTACACAGTCTGAGAATACCTCTGGATATCTCATGACATAAGGTATGGCACTCTGACTATTGTTAAAAAGTAGGACCTGCTCACAGGTACTGGGGTGCAACCTCATTTCCAACTTCCTTTGTTCCTTCAAACTCAGAACCTTGTCACATACATCTTCCCTTCAGCTTCCTTTGCATGCCAACATGCCAGGGAAATACTGTAGTTACTTCAGAGTGCTTTACGAATGCTGTTAGCTGTGGGGATCCTGCCGTGCAGTCTGGAGAACACGCCTTGATGAAGGGAAAATACACACATGTGGATTAAGCCCCACCCATCTGACAGGAAACATTACTTTACAGCGGGAGCATTTTCAGAGTGCTTTATGAGTGCTGTTAGCCGTGGGGATCCTGACGTGCAGTCTGGAGAACACACCTTGGTAATCAGAACATTCTCACTTCCATTGACTCTAAAATACTGCTTTCAACTGAGGAAGGACTTCTCTTGGGTCTTTAGAGGTAATACATATATTCATTGTAACCTGCATCATTTTATGCTTGCAGATTGAAGAGGAAATGCACACAGGAAACACTACTTTACAGCACACATTTTCGGAGTGCTTTACAAGTGCTGTTAGCTGTTGGTTTGTTCGCGAGGTCGGAGAAAGGGTTTTCTCTACGGCCGGTGCTTGGCGAGTTAGGGGTAACAGTGAAGCTCTTATGAATACTCTAAGTGGATTACAGGGATTGCAAACATATACATTTGCATATTTCAGGTGATAAGAACTGCTTGTAAAGTCCAGGAATGTTATGTATTGAGCTGTGCTGACCATACTGGGAATTCTCTTTTTCACTCTAAGCGATATGTTCTTCCCTCTCCTGCTTTACTAGACGGCTGGGAGGAACATAGTGAAAGATGGATTGAAGTTTGTAGTAATGGAATTCTAGGGATAGTTAAGACATAGCCATGGCATTGCCCCAGCAAATAAATGAACAGGGCCTCTCATCATAGCAGTTACTATTGACTCCATAAGAAAGGGCTTTTAGGCACAGATAGTATATCTTAGATACGATGCAGGAACACTTGAGAAAAAAGAAAAAACTCCATCAGTAGACGTGATATACTCATAGCGCCACTGGTCTTCACTAATAGAAGAGACAGTCTTTCTAGAGCATAAGTACTGCCTTTACCGCCGTCGCCCCAGGAGGTGGGGGAAAGCGACAACGAGGCTTTGTAAAAGGAACAAGGGAGGGAGATGTATTCCAATTCCCTTTGATCCATAACCCCTCACAATCCTTCGATATGGAGGGTGACTCAAACCATCTTTGACCAAATAGAGGGCTAAAACTTTAGGGGGGAATCCGGCCATCACAACTGTTCCGCGATAGACACCCCCCAAATATTTAGAATGGGGAAATCACCATGTTGGCCTTGACCAAGCACAATGAGAAGGGGACAGAGCAAGGTGCGGGTGAATACTCATCAACAAATCAAAAAGAACATCCCCCGATCATAGAAGTTAAAACACACCTATTACTTTGTGCTATTCAAAACAGCAATACCAGTTGCTCAGTGAATTGAAAATCCACACTACCCATCTGACTGCAATCTCTGCAACATTGAAATCATTGAACACAAAACAGTTGTTAATTACACTGATGGAAATAGAGGTCTCAATGTAGGTAGTTGAAAAACCAACTGCTCTGCCTAATTCAAGGCAGAGTACCTCATTAGATAAGATTATCAACATAGATAATCAAAAGATAGAAGTGATCGAAATCCTGCAAGGGATAGAAGATAGAGAGATAGGAATTCCTGAAAGTTCTACCTCAACCCATTTACGTAGAATTGGTGGACAGACTGGTGGACTCTCTTAAACAAAACAAAAGAACATCGAAAAAAAATAGATAAGGAAAAACCAAAACCAGGGAAAACCGATCTATGACTTATTCAAAGGTACCAGGCAGATGGTTGGAGCGTTAAAAAATACGAAATCTGTGGCAGAGGGCATGGGCAGATTACCGAAGTGAAAGGGCAAGTATGAATCAACTGAGATACATCCAAAACAATGTTTTTAATAAGAGAGTAGGGCCAAGTGAGTAGGCGAGTAGCCTGGAGAGTCTATTTCACAAAAATAAAGTAAAAAACATGAAAGTGCTAATGGAGCTTAACTCTCTTAATCCTACAGAAGAAGACACTACCCATACTATGATTTAACTCGAAGTAATACATTTGGTCAAGACCATAATATCTCAAGGATGGTCTCAGCTAGGTTTTGGAGGTTCTAGGTCAGAAGGGTTGCAACAAGGAAAGCAGGATAGAATGTCTACAGAGCATTCTGAACAATCATGGAGCAAGAAGAGAACCTTAACAGAAAAGGTTAATATCTCTGAGCACATTCTGTTTAATAGTGGGGGAAACCAAAAGAAGCAAAGGACAGCCAAGAGGGAGAAAGGATTAAAAATATCTCTGGAATGGTTACATCCATTAACGTAGATGACATTAGAGGAACTGGTCTAATTGCCTAACCAGGAATTCAACAGTCAGTGAGGGGAGTGAATTAAATTCATTCAAGGGGAAGTCAGAGAGCGTATCATGAGAATGTGCCGTTTCTTGAAGAGGATCACCAGCACTATTCCTAACTAAGAGATCCGATTTATCCAGATGATCTAAGTCTTGCCCTGAACTATATGTTTAAGGAGGGTGGACCAGAGTTGCTGTGCAGGACCACAATCATGGCTCTGCTAGGTGAAATCCAGTCCCTTCATCTAATTACTTCAAGGGACATTAAGCTAGTGGATTTTATTCATCTATACCATTACGATTATGTTAGGCTAGTAATACCATCTATACTAATACCTGATATGCTACTAAAAGAGTCGGCCAACATCTTGAGACTAGGATATGACCTAAAACAGTTTGCAAAGGAAATAGGCTTGGAAAAGCGGAAATATAGGAGCCCAATCATGCAAGGAAGGATGTTCTCTTCTGATATGAATACAAGAGGAATTGGAGGTGTACAGAATGAAACCTCCAATAATGAAAATAAAAACTGGTGCTGGCTAGCAATTACTTTAAGAGGCTATCTCCCAGCTGAAGAACATGAACCAGCAGCCACTTTAGTGTAGGACCTCACCTCATTCATGTGTTGGAATGCCAGTAGCCAGTAACTGGAGATGGTTACCTGGTAGAATCCTGAGGGCCTTTGATATCATCTTTTTACAGGAGACTTGGCTGGTAGGGGCGCTAGTTTTTTATGGTTATAACACAGCAAGCCAAATGCAATGAAAGGGAACTTGGGCAGACCGAAGGGTGGAATAGCAATAGCACTTTGAAATGGTGGTGGATGGCATACAATTGAAGATTGACCAATCTCTAAGGGTACAATGGCCATTGTTATTGTGCTTGATGATCAAGGAGGGAAACTGAATGTTTTCCTGATTAATGTACATTCGGACCCTCTGGATGACCTTGAGGATGTTCTGAATGTACTTAGTATTAGGCTGGAAGATTGGTCTGTCAATTTCCCGGGTGGGGAAATAATAATAGCGGGGGAGTTCAATGCAGACTGCACTATTGATTACACAAAGGAAAGTGACTATCTAGCCCATGATGATCGAATAGTGGGTCACATCAAAAAGAAGATAATACAAGGGGTTAAGTGGCTCCAATCACTTGAAAATTGGGGGTTACAGAAAGTAAGCAATGAAGTCTCAACTTGGTCATGTAGGGGGTCTCATTTGATTATAGACTATTTCTTCGTGAGTAAGAATATATTTAATAAAATAGTGGGACTTCATGTTGTGGCTAACAACCATAGTGATCATGCATGGCTGAATCTGACTTTACATTGGGATAGGGAGAAATCACCCCCAAACATATGAGGAACCCACTACAAGTGAATGTAAAGGGTAACAGAATTAGATGGAATAATACAACATCTGAGAGATTAAAGAGTATTATGCTAAGAGACTAGGATAGCTCAGAACTGGAAGTAAAATTGTCCATCTATTCTACCATGCATATAATTAAATACATGGAGACCTTAATGATGACCTGTATGAGTGGCAACAAAAAAGAAGTCTGGAAAAAAAAATCATACACCAAACTCACAAACACAAATACCATGTACAAGTACAAGAAATGTAGAGCAAGAATTGCAAAGGGATACGTGAAATTAAGAAAACTGTAGTGGAAAGAGGGGAGATGGAAGAAAGAATATGTACTTTGAAACGAAATTTAAGAAATAAGATGAAATTCTATTGAGCTAGACTGCATCAAAGAGACGGTGAAAGTATACTCAGCTCCGTCAAGGATAACAACTCGAGTGGGTTCTGGGCTCTGAGTAATCAGACAGAAACAGGTCTTAATTCAGACTAACCCCATACCTGAACAGATCTGGGTACATTACTTTATGAATGTATACAAGAGCGATACAAAAATAGAGGCATAGGGAGATTCCCAGGAATGCAAATGGGACACCCAAAGTTGGGAAACATCTCATGTAATACCCATCTTCAAGAAAGGCGTACAATCTTTGCCATCTAATTACAGGCCCATAGCAATTATTGATGTGGATTCAAAAAATGTTGCCACTATAGTTAGGGAACATCTTGAGGTCTGGTGTAGAGAAAACGACATCCTGGACCATAGACAAATGGGATTTAGGAAGCACATGGGTGCAGACTTTGGGGGCCTCTTACCATGTAATCTCCAATGACAAGCTTGGGCTTCTAATGACAAGCTTGGGGTGAGCAGAGCCAGTCTGTTTATGCAGCCTCAATGGATCTATCCATGGCATTCGACTTGGTTGATCACCAAATCCTGTGGAGAAAGTTGGACTCATTCGGAATTGCGAGGGGTTTACTTAGTATCTTGGTACATCTGCATAAGAACACTCAAATTCAGATTAGATTGAACTATGAAGGCTTACTAACAAAACCCATCTGTACTACAAATGGTCTGAGACAAGGGTGCATGTTAGCTCCGATTCTATTTTACCTGTATGTGGCAGATGTTGGTAGGTCTTTAATGGAAGCATTGTTTGACCCTCTGAAAAGTGGGGGTCTGAAGATAGTATGAGTGACCTATGCTGACAATTGTGTACTTTTGGACCTTACACCAATAGATTTCCAGAGACTAACAGATGCCTTCGGGCAATACATGGGTGCTCACAAACATTTCATAAATCCTTAGAAAACAGTGATTATAAAAATTCCAAAATGGGGGAAAACAAGTAGCAAGAATAAAATGTATTTTATATGTTGGCTTGATCATAGCACAATTATGGATAAATCAAAGATGATATACTTGGGTTTCCCTATTGTGGCAAGATTCACCAAATGTTGTTTTAGAAATTACATTAAGGTGAAGTGTTTAAAACTTGCATCACAAATGAAAGTAGTGGATAGGAAGTATGGAACATGTTGCATACTGCCAATACTTACATTTTTATAAAAATGAAGGTAATCCCAAGACTTTGTTACAGTTTATAGTTTTTTCCCAACATAGCTTTTCTTGGAACTGAACAATTATGAAGCTATATTATGGCGTGCAATCTTCTATTACATACCAACATGTGTCACTTATGTGGTATTATGTTATTAATTGGGACTCCAATCAATTAAAAGTATAGTATTATGGAAAAGACTAAACCTGCTGAGGAAATGCATGTTAAATACAGACTGTAATTTTTATCAAATGTTGGGCAATGAATTGAGAAAGGGATGCAAAAAGGGAAATTGTATTCAAAAATTATACAAGGAAGGGAGCAATAGCTTACTTTTGAATGGTTCCTCAATTGACACACTAATAAATAATCCAGTTAAGGTGCAAACATGTATCAAAGCCAAGACTGGGCAGGAACAATAAATTAAGTCCTGGGGCATCGACTCTTTGCATTGGTGATTTTGCCCCACAAAGAGATAGTGGTGTTGGAACCTTATCACGTGTAAAAAATTAAGAAACAACTTCATGCATTTTAGGCTGAATGTTTTGCCAACAAAGGAAATATTTGGCCTGCGTCAACAAGTGCGAAATGGAAAACTCTCATGCAGACACTGTCTGAACCTAACAGAAATAAAACCTTACCACATTTATTGCTTAATTGTCCTGCTTTACTGACCAAACAAATTAAATACTTCATTGGGTATATTACGGAGGCTCAAAGGGTGCTTTTGTACTTGTTGTGGATTAATATTATGCATGGTAAATCTGTGTCCTTGAGTGCGCCCAAAAATATTATTGTGCCAACAGATGGGCAATAATCCCCAACTGAATTTCATAGGTTTTTAGTAGCACAACTTAACAATAAGAACTCTGACTTAATGTACAAGTAACATAGAATATACTGAACCCCCTCTACTGAATTTGATGTCCGCAAACTCTTTTAATGTCCCCCGACATGTTCGGACAACAGCACCACTACCCAAAAAGTCTAGGGGGTATGTTTAATTGTTATATCATAACATATGAACATTTTACAAATTCACAAACCAGCACACATACACATTATATGTAGTAATAAATAAGAATTGTAACCCATATATATAACACACTAACCATTCATTTAAATAAATACAATATGTTCTTCAATGGAATATACCAAAAGAAGAAAGATAGGCTTCCAACATGATTACCTCACAGAAAGTCCACAACTCATATATTTGTAAACTTTCTGTATTAGATACAAAAAAAGATATTATGTTTTTTTTTTCTCACATAAATGTCTAGTACTCTGGAGTGGCTAGAGGAGCATTTCCCACATGAGGAAATGTCAGAAGATGGTGAATCTAATGGTAGACACTTTACTATATAAACCAATTAATTAATATTATTTTATATACAATTAACATATATATTTTTTTGTACAGACCATACAAACATTGAAAATACTAAAGAAAAAGCAGTATTGGATAAGACACTTCATCACATAGAAGAAAAAATGGACCCACTCTTGGCAAAATTTAATAATTTAAAGAACTTTGTGGAGGATCACTTCAAACAAACAACTACATACCATTGTCCCACATGTACCTGTCCCCCCTCACCATATCCCAGTGAATTATCCCCAAACCCTCTCCATGAACCAAAACGTTTTAATGAGACTTCCATCCCTTCTTCACCTCATATAAACCCTCTTGAAACCCCCAATTCTCCTGTTTTTGTTTGAGTTTCTGCCTCACTTTCTCTGTCATAAATTTAACATACATGTAAAACAAAGGAAAATTATTATATTGTGTCCTAATTAATTTCTTGTTTTTTTTTTTAAAAGCAGTTGAGGTGTCCGCGGACAGCGCGGGTGTCCGGAATGTCCGTGAAGAAACGAAAATGGAGGTGTCCTAAGAACACAATATCTGTCCGTACTGTTCGCTAGCAAGTTCAAACTGTTCTAAGAACACACACAGTGTCCTGAAATGTTTGTAAAGAAACATAATGGGGGGTCCTGAGGACGCTATGCCTGTCCGTATTGTTTGCAGGCAAGTTGAAACTGTTCTAAGAACACAAGCTGTGTCCTGAAATGTTCGTCAATGGATGAAATGGGGGTGTCCTGAGGACGCTTTGCCTGTCCGTATTGTTCGCTGGCAAGATGAAACTGTTCTAAGAACACAGGCTGTGTTCTAAAATGTTCGTAAATAAACAAAATGGGGGTGTCCTGAGGATGCTATGCCTGTCCATACTGTTCGTAGGCAGGTTGAAACTGTTCTAAGAACACATCAAGTGTCCCGGGATGTTCGTAAATAAACAAAATGGGGGTGTCCTGAGGACGATATGCCTGTCTGTATTGTTCGCAGGCAAGTTGAAACTATTCTAAGAACAAACGCCTGTCTGTAACTGTTCGTTTCACTTGTGATGCACTTTTAATCACTTCAGGACCCGAACAGTGTCCGTAGAACACCAACGTGCCTGCACAAAATAGTTTCAGTGCATTTGGTGTCCTGCGGACACCTGCTCCCTTTGCGAACATGTTCGCAAACCTATCATGTGACCGCGCCCACGATCAGCGTATGTTCTAATTGCGAACACTGTTCGTGTCCCCGAATAATTTCAAACTACCTTTTCAAGTAATCTACAATATTTTCGAATAAAAACTCACCATAGAACAAGTCCCACATAGTAATCCTGAGTTTCTACATACTTTTTGTGACTTTTTGAACCCTTTTTTCTGTTTGATCTGTCCACGGACAGCGTGCATGTCCACGAACCACGCACAAGCACCCCTATAAAAGACCACGCCCTAGAGCTCATTCTCATTGTGTTTCTGGCTATCCTACAGAGCACAGCAAATTTTGCTGCCAATTTGCAGGTTTTCAACGCCAAGCTGATGGCTTCCATGGCTCCACTCATGCCACCTTGTGCTGCATCTGCCTCAGCACCACCCCACCCCCTAAACCACCACCACCTCCCCAAGGGCCTGAAAAGGGGAACAGGAGTGAGGATGCACAGGAGGATGAAGAGGATGATGAGAATGAGGTAGTGGAAGTCCATACTACCAGCACTCGGCATGAGTCTTGGGTGTGGCGGTTATTTACCATTTGTGATAATGTTCCTAAGGCGCGTGCGAATCAAGTCACCTGCAACAAGTGCAAAATGGTATTCAGTCGCGGGAGGCATGGTTCATACAGCTTTGGGACAACTACCATGAAGCGACACCTAAAGTCATTCCACTCGGGGGCCGTTCGCAAGGTTGTACCTTGTGAGGGGCATAGCAGGTTGACTTCCTCTACTTCATCCTCCGTTTCCGATCCTGTCACCACAAGGAACACTCCTGTGGGACAGCGTATTCCTCAAGCTGCCTCACAGGCCATACGCAATACTGATGACCCTTACCTTTCGAGGGTCACAGTTGTGTGTATGTACTGCAAAGCAGTACTGTGCAGGGGGGAGAGACTTCGTAGTGCTTTTGAGGCCATCGTCTCAGATCACGAGAAGGTCTTCTCACTACCCAAGTAAAACCCACTCTACATCTTCCTCTCTCAGCTCACCCTTTCTTATGCCCATGGTTGGTGGCCTCCCTTACCCTCCTTTCCCCTCCTGTGTGTCTTGTATAAAAAATATATATATATATAAAACAACAAAAATAAAAAAAGGCTCTTTTCAGAGCCGCCTTTCACAGTTAAAAAATAGAAGTGAAAATAAATGAAGCAGGTCCCTGTGTATTTTCTAGAAGTCCGCAGACATCTAAAAATGTTGGGGTGCTTCCCTATCATAACCATTGCAGTTTTATCTGGGAGGAAGTGGTGGCTCTGAAAAGAGCCTTTTGGTGGTGTTTGTTTGTGTTTGAAAAATGTAAAATGCTCAACACCTACTATAAAATGGATGCTGTAATTCCAAAAAAGGTTGCAATCCATTTTGTACATTTCTCAAAAAAATCTGATTGCCAGTATAAGTAATATGGACTCCATCTCTGCGAAAAATGTATGTACTACGAAACATAATATTTTCAATGTGAAAAGAGGACATGCCAAAATATCTTAGAAAGGCACAAACAACCTTATTGACATTGCACCTTGCTTTCTCCATTTGTGGACCAAATGAAGAAGAACGAAGCCACATTTGTCTCTGCGCAATCCGTGAAAAAATTACTTGAGAATTTGGAAACATGTCCATGACCTTCCCAAGTCCTTCATTGCAAATTGCAAAGAAATTCCAGACACATGTCCTAAACTGTTCCCTCCACAATGAATTACAAATATGTCTGGATGTTGCTCTGTCTCCAAAGTAGCACACAGAGGTAGCAAGTCCAACCACTTCATTCCTCGTACTCCATGCCCGTGCACTTCCACATGTGGGAATACAAGATCTACAGCCACTCCACAGCTTTCTGCATGCACCTTCAACCAATGTATCCACGAGTCTCCCAAAATCCAAACAATCTGTTTTCTGAAACACACAGCCATAGCTATCTGTTCTTCTCTCAGCAAAAAGAGCATCTGAGAAACTCTCTCCTGGCACAACACATCGACTAAACTTTCCTAACCAATCCCTTTCTCTGCTCATTCTCATTTGCATGGCTCCCCAACCCAAAAATCCCCAGATGTAACACCCAATGTCTGCAGTCTACCACCATGTCCGCGGACATATGGTAACATGGACAGTCCTTCTACCATTTCCTTTTCACTTTCTGTGCCATTCCCTCATTGGATATAGCTAACAAGTCACATGAACATCCACCAATCACATCCGAGACCTCTACATCGAACTGCATCATCATAGATCAGCACTTTAAATGTACTGTTAATCTCTCTGAGTACAAGTGTCATATCATTGGAAAGCACCTTCTACCAGAAATACTGTACAAGTCTCCAAGATTTCTACTTGCAGCTGCATTCATATCCATATGCATGAACACAAACTAAAGGTGTCCATATTTTCTATATAATACATGTACAATTTTTATAGATTCATATAAACAGATGAACTGACTTTTAGCTTGTATAATCTATAAAATTAATTTACTGTCATTTTTCCATCTCCTAAAATCTACTGTCACTTCCAAACCTATCTGCTATTTAATTTCTTTTTACACACACATTTTCAAAGCATGTTGAACTAACATATTTAAAGTATAATATGAAGAGTTAACATACTCAAACAAAATTGCATGCACACATTATGTTCAAAAATCAAACAACAATACTTGTACAAAAACAAACATTTATTTACTTATATTTATATACTGCGCAAGCAGCCCATGGCATTGATGCTCTGTTACTTACAAGAGCTTAGTTACAGAAATAGTGGTATTCAGTGGTACATTATGAATTCCACAAGGCATACAAATGATATTTTGGTTGGTACAGTTAGTCATTACAATACAGTTTATGCATTAAGAACATATGATATGTATTCAACTGGTGCGACACATCTTATGTGAATAAGATAGTTTTCATGATTTTGAGGAAGGCACTGAGGGTCAATGTCAATTAATAAAATCAATGTCTAAATTAAAAACAATACTATATACAAACAAAATTCCTTATTTGTTTCCTTTACAATTGCAGTGAAGACCATTCTCCTGAAAAGAAGCAGCCAAATTGGAAGTACAAAGAACAACTAAGAAGAAACCTGCTCATTTCAGAAGAAAAGTAAGTTGAATATCACCATATTATTTGTACTATTATTCAAACACACTGTAAGGTTAATTCATGCTATTTCTGTGTCTAAAAATAGAGATTGTGCACCATTCCGTCTACAAATCCCCATTTCTTAAACAGAGATTTACAGGCAGAATGACGCACAATTTCTTATTTTTCGACACATAAATAACCCAACTCAACCCCTAGAATTTTGATATTATAGAAGAAACAACTGTTTTAATTGTATACCATTAGATTTACTATTTCTACTTCTCCACACCACCGGCTTACTTTCTACTATCATCTGAACCCCAGTTTAGTAGCACATAAATTCATGATACCCATCCCAACTAGTTGTAGTTGCCCAATGCACAATCACACACCATTATATGCATCTTTATCATTTTACTCACAAACATTCATGCACACAGCACACATACATTAAGAACACCCCAACCCATACCTTCTTTATTTTTTTCCAACAGACCCTAAAGAATGCCTACCAAAAATCAAGTCCGTAGAAAGCAACGCAAAGCAGAGCAAATGAAAATAGAAGTGTCCAAAACAAGCATCCATCTCTAGCAGAATTTGTAAAAAAAGTTCAAACAAAACAGCTAATACAGTCATTTAGCGAAACAAAACAAGCTTCAAGTACAGAAACTTTGCCTCCTCTATCAAAATGTACATCGAACCACAAAACAATTAACAAAAAATCAGCTACCACTAACAAAACTAATGACTAAATTACAAAAAGACTTCTCAATAAATGAAATGTCAACAGAAATAACTTCTTAAGTATCTGTGGAGGTGAATGGAGTCACACTACGAGCACAGAAGCATACTTTAATGAAGAAGCATACAAACAAAAGCAAACAAATACAATTGCCATACATAGCAGTGGACGAGGTTATGAAAAGGTTAATAATACCATAATGGAACAAGAAATACTGCTTACAAAAATATCCCTAGAAAACTTAGAATTACCTCTCCATTCAACTGAATCAGAACGGCTAGTATACAAAAGGCCATGCACGTCAATGTGTAACATTCTCAAAGAATCTTTCAAGTCTTTACGCCAATTCCTCAATCAATATGTGAAAGGCAAAGACAAAATCAAAATGAAACTACTGCAAAATATGGATACCTGTCCAGTACGCAAGTACACAAGACTACAAGGACATTCATTGGCCTGCATTTCAGGACCTACTTGCAAAACCACCTTCTATTATATCAAAATGATATCAACACATCATTCAACTATAAGACATCTACAGGGTAATTCATAGAATTCAGCGCACAAGTAGCGCACGCGGCTGGCGCACAGCGTGCGCGTGCGATAGTCTGCGCCAGCCGCGTGCGCCAAAACCGAATCCGGCGCACAGCGTATTCATAGATTTTAGCTTCCCCAGGCAGCCGTGGCGCACAGTGGCGCAGCGACTCGCTGCAGCGCCAGTTACGCCCCCAGGAACGCCCCTTGCGCTGGGAAATCTCATAAAAATCACAAACCAGTGCAAGGGGCTGCGCTAACCCTGGACCATCACGGCAAGCGGCCCATGCGATTTTCAAGGGTGCGCGGGAACTTTCACACGTCAAATCCCAGGCTACGTCCATTTCAGGGGTGCGCGGGAAGTTTCACACGCGAAAAGCTAGGCTACGGGAATTGCAGGGGTGCGCGGGAAGTCCCACACGCGAATAGCCTGGGCGCGTGTATTTCAGGGGTGCGCGGGAAGTCCCACACGCGATTACAGCAGGGTACGTGTATTTCAGGGATGCGCGGGAAGTTCCACACGCGAATAGCCTGTCCGCGTGTATTTCAGGGGTGCGCGGGAAGTCCCACACGCGATTACAGCAGGGTACTTGTATTTCAGGGGTGCGCGGGAAGTTCCACACGCGAATAGCCTGTCCGCGTGTATTTCAGGGGTGCGCGGGAAGTCCCACACGCGATTACAGCAGGGTACGTGTATTTCAGGGGTGCGCGGGAAGTTCAACACGCGAATAGCCTGGCCGCGTGTATTTCAGGGGTGCGTGGGAAGTTCCACACGCGAATAGCCTGGGCGCGTGTATTTCAGGGGTGCGCGGGAATTTCCACACGCGAATAGGCTGGGCGCGTGTATTTCAGGGGTGCGCGGGAAGTCCCACACACGATTACAGCAGGGTACGTGTATTTCAGGGGTGTGCGGGAAGTTCCACACGCGAATAGCCTGGGCGCGTGTATTTCAGGGGTGCGCGGGAATTTCCACACGCGAGTAGCCTGGGCGCATGTATTTCAGGGGTGCGCGGAAATTATCACACGCGAATAGCCTGGGCGCGTGTATTTCAGGGGTGCGCGGGAATTTCCACACGCGAATAGGCTGGGCGCGTGTATTACAGGGGTGCGCGGGAAGTCCCACACGCGATTACAGCAGGGTACGTGTATTTCAGGGGTGCGCAGGAATTTCCACACGCGAATAGCCTGGGCGCGTGTATTTCAGGGGTGCGCGGGAATTTCCACACGCGAATAGCCTGGGCGCGTGTATTTCAGGGGTGCGCGGGAATTATCACACGCGATTTGGCTTGGTGCGTGTATTACAGGGGTGCGTGCGAAGTTACACACGCGATTAGGCTGGGTGGGTCCTGTCACCCTCGATGGCCCCTGCAGGCAGCCCACAAAACAGGGGACTACCCTGCACACCTGCTCATGTCTCCCACCACCCCCACCCCCCCAGTCACCAGGGGTACCCTCCACCAGGCCCCCACTCATGTCTCCCACCACTCCCACCCCCCCAGTCACCAGGGGCACCCTCCACCAGGCCCCCAACCATGTCTCCCACCACCCCCACCCCCCACCATCCAGGGGCACCCTCCACCAGGCCCCCACCCATGTCTCCCACCACCCCCCACCCCCCCAGTCACCAGGGGCACCCTCCACCAGGCCCCCACTCATGTCACCCACCACCCCCACCCCCCCAGTCACCAGGGGCACCCTCCACCAGGCCCCCACTCATGTCACCCACCACCCCCACCCCCCCAGTCACCAGGGGCACCGTCCACCAGGCCCCCACTCATGTCTCCCACCACCCCCACCCCCCACCATCCAGGGGCAGCCTCCACCAGGCCCCCACCCATGTCTCCCACCACCCCCACCCCCCAGCAGTGCAGGGGCACCCTCCACCAGGCCCCCACTCATGTCTCCCACCACCCCCACCCCCCCAGTCACCAGGGGCACCCTCCACCAGGCCCCCAACCATGTCTCTCACCACCCCCACCCCCCACCATCCAGGGGCAGCCTCCACCAGGCCCCCACCCATGTCTCCCACCACCCCCACCCCCCCAGTCACCAGGGGCACCCTCCACCAGGCCCCCACTCATGTCACCCACCACCCCCACCCCCCCAGTCACCAGGGGCACCCTCCACCAGGCCCCCACTCATGTCACCCACCACCCCCACCCCCCCAGTCACCAGGGGCACCGTCCACCAGGCCCCCACTCATGTCTCCCACCACCCCCACCCCCCACCATCCAGGGGCAGCCTCCACCAGGCCCCCACCCATGTCTCCCACCACTCCCACCCCCCAGCAGTGCAGGGGCACCCTCCACCAGGCCCCCACTCATGTCCCCTATCACCCCCACCCCCCCAGTCACCAGGGGCACCCTCCACCAGGCCCCCACTCATGTCTCCCACCACCCCCACCCTCCCGCCACCAGGGGCAGCCTCCACCAGGCCCCCACCCATGTCTCCCACCACCCCCACCCCCCCGCCACCAGGGGCACCCTCCACCAGGCCCCCACTCATGTCTCCCACCACCCCCACCCCCCCAGTCACCAGGGGCACCCTCCACCAGGCCCCCACTCATGTCTCCCACCACCCCCACCCCCCAGCAGTGCAGGGGCAGCCTCCACCAGGCCCCCACTCATGTCTCCCACCACCCCCACCCCCCACCATCCAGGGGCACCCTCCACCAGGCCCCCACTCATGTCTCCCACCACCCCCACCCCCCAGCAGTGCAGGGGCAGCCTCCACCAGGCCCCCACCCATGTCTCCCACCACCCCCACCCCCCAGCAGTGCAGGGGCAGCCTCCACCAGGCCCCCACCCATGTCTCCCACCACCCCCACCCCCAGCAGTGCAGGGGCAGCCTCCACCAGGCCCCCACCCATGTCTCCCACCACCCCCACCCCCCCAGTCACCAGGGGCACCGTCCACCAGGCCCCCACTCATGTCTCCCACCACCCCCACCCCCCACCATCCAGGGGCAGCCTCCACCAGGCCCCCACCCATGTCTCCCACCACCCCCACCCCCCAGCAGTGCAGGGGCAGCCTCCACCAGGCCCCCACCCATGTCTCCCACCACCCCCACCCCCCAGCAGTGCAGGGGCACCCTCCACCAGGCCCCCACTCATGTCCCCTATCACCCCCACCCCCCCAGTCACCAGGGGCACCCTCCACCAGGCCCCCACTCATGTCTCCCACCACCCCCACCCCCCCGCCACCAGGGGCACCCTCCACCAGGCCCCCACTCATGTCTCCCACCACCCCCACCCCCCAGCACTGTGGGGAACCTGCCAGCAGGCCCCCACACATGTCCCCCTGGCCCCAGGTCCTGACGATACACAATCATGGCAGTAATGGCGGGCATACCCAGCACAAACACCCAGGCAAGGATTGCATCCACCCACATAGTGAATGCAATCACATGACACAACCCCAATGCCAAGTATGCAAAAGAACACATGTCTGTCACACACACATACACAATGGGTGCAAGTGAATGTCAAAACCCATATCATGACATGTAACAAACCAATGAGAAAATAACACAAGTGTAAGAAAATATAAAAAATGTATTAAAAACAAAAAATAAGTGAACTTTTCAAACATACAACGATGTGGCTAAGTAAATAAATGGCCCATGTCCGAAAACAAAAGTGATAAACAAAAAAACAAAGGAATAAAAAATTTAAATGATTTTGTCCAAAGCAATATCATGTCATAGGAAATTAATGAAAAACCATTACGTCATGGTGAAAACAATAAGAAATTAAAAAAATGTATCTCCCAAAAAAACAAACTATATACAGGAATGTTCCAGGGTCCATGAGCCCAACACCAAAAATGAAACCTACCACTAACTAATGAAAAATATATGTACAAAAAAGTGGCCATTGTCCGAGCGGTCCAAAATAATAAAAATAAATAAAGGAAACCTAGCACTAACTAACTAAATAACTATATACAAAGGCAGCGGGCAAGTCCTGCGGCTCACTTGGTGATGTTGCTGGCCAGGGCATCATCGAACTCCATGTCGATGTCCTGGAGGCGGGACTCTGTCCTGGTCCCGAGGTCTCGCAGGGACAACCCCATGTCCACCTCAAACTCCCTGCGAGCTTCCTCGAGGCACTCAGCCCGCCTCAATGCCCGACGCATGGAGAACTCCGCCCTGACCATGGCAAGCCGCTCCTCTTCCGCCCGCTGCCGCTCCGCACCTATCCGCTGGCCAAACTCCTCCCACACGGAACACACCACCATCCCAGGGTTGCCCTGCCCTCCGGCCGATGCCTGCCCCTCTGATCTTGATGGCCCCGAGCCATGATGCCTCCCACGTCGAGCCCGCTGCTGCCTCCGACGCCACTGCCTCTGCCAGCACGACGGCATCCAGGCTGATGGAAACCACCGACGCCGTCGTGCACGTGCCCTGCCCGATGATGCCGTCACATCTTCCATCTGCTGGGGTCCACTTGCTGTGTTGTCCACCCCTGCTGGACCTCCGACTCCCAACTGTGGCAGGGATGGGATCCCCACCGAGCTGGCTGCATTGGTCGGGGCAGGTCCACAGGGGGCCCTGGTGGCATCTGGGCCGGAAGACGGCAAGGAGAACGACCGGTGGATAGCCTGCACAGAGGAGGAGAGGGCCGTCAGATTGGCCAACACATGCAGGAAACCCCCGAACATGGCCGATCCCAATTGGGCCACGTCGGCACGGTGCACTTCATGATGACGTGCGTGCTCCTCCCGGGAAGCACGCACGTCATCACGAATCACAGCCGTGCGCATCGCGACCCCAATCAGGACCTTCTCCACGCGGCCAGGGGTTGCCACGTCCGCAGGTGGAGGGGAGTCAGGTGACATGGACATCCCCTCTACCTGCCGAAGGGCCTGGGACGGGGCATCCCTGCTGGTGCATGGTGGTGCACTCACAGGGTCAGGGACAGTGACATGCACAGGCCCCTCCACGGTGACCTGTGCTGCCTCCTGCCCCTGGCCCTGGACTGCACCACTTGCACCAGCAGGGATGCTCCCACCAGGCCCCATGTGTGCACCAGTGTCGGCCTCCTCCTCCTCTGTGCAAACCACCAACCTGGATGGCTCCTCACCGTCTCCTGCCGTAGCAGGCCCCTGTGGGGGCTCACCCACCCCTTCCGCTGCAGCCGTGGGGGCATCCCTGCCGCCTTGCTCCACAGCGCCGTCTCCGCCCTCTTCCTCACTAGCCGCTGCGTAGAGGGAGACAAAGGACACAAGCATCAGGCTACTGTACAATGGTCCCCTAGACAGGAAGCAATAGCAGATGAGCACCACTGTCAAAGTACACTTCCATCATGTCCCTCCACAACACATGGGTCAGTCCAGGCAAAACACACACAGTAACAGGCATGGTGCATGCCATGGACATTTCCATGCATGTCCAAAGGACTCTAGAAACAACCAATGATATGTAACTCACATGCATCATGGCTCATGCATATCACATGCACACACTTCACCTCAGTCACATCCATCTGGCCCCAAACACACCGAACACAGGCGAAACAAGGGTAAGTTGGGTGCGTCACTGAATCTGTGCATTGTCACACACATGTGTCATGCATCCATGGCATGCACAAGTCACAGACACGCAGGTCAGGCACACAGACATGGCTACCATATATGTACCTGGCATCAGCACCCATCCTTCACCCCCATCCATGTCCAGGTACAGAGACTGGCATGCTCTCATGTCCAAAATCTGCATAGGGCTCCCCATGCCGCATTTCAACACATGCAACAACCATGTGGGTCACACATCACTGGTCGCACATGCATTACCATGATGTCCCTGCACACATACATGCATACATGGCCCATGGCACACATACAGGCAAGTATCATAGAACCAGCACACCGCAACATGCCCTGTCTCACACAGTAATGCTTGGACACATACCGCTCAACTCCAGACGGGCCTCCCTCTCAAGGACCTGGGCGTGGAGCGCTGGGCGTACGCGTTCCAGGACCCTCTTCTGGATGCAACTCATGCGGCCCCGGCCCCCCTCCACGAGGCGCCGGGCCTTCACAAGGGTCCTGGACCTCAAGTCCTCCCAGCGCTTCTTGATCTTCTGGACGTTGCGGGTTGCCACCCCCTCCGCGTTGATGGCAACCACACAGTCGGCCCAGATCCTCTCCCGTCCTTCCTTGCTGGCGCGGGACGATCCAAAGAGGGCATCATACTGCCCCAGGACATGCTCCACCAGGACACCAACTTCGGTGGCAGTGAAGCTGGTGCCCCTCTGCCCCTCTGGCCTGGGGTTGCCACTGGTGCCAGATGTGGACATAGCATGACATGGCAACCCCAGAGGCAGGTGTGGGTGGGCAACTGGGTCCTGGGGCTGGGCTGTGGAGCGATGTAATCCCAGTTGGGAGTCTTCAGTTCCAGCAGGGGTGGACACAGCAACTGGACCCCTGCAGATGGCTGATGTGCAGGCACCAAATGGCAGGGCACGGTGGCAGCAGGCAGGCAGGCAGGCAGGCAGCAGCAGATAGCACGTGGGAGGCTGCTCAGGGCACTGGGGGGCAGTAACTCGGCCTTCTGGGCAGGAGCGTGGTGTTCCGTGTGTTTTCGGGTGGCCAGCTTGATACGGAGTGATTTGGCACGTGAAAATCCTGCACGTCAGCGTGAAATCCGAGGAAAGGCCCTTAGCGCGTAAGCGCGTCAGCACGCATACGCGATTCTATTGGACCAGAGTCCCTCAGCGCGTAAGCGCGTCTGACGTGACCCGCACGGGTGTTCCCCACTCAGCAGGTGATGACGGAACACACGTGGAAATACTGCACGTCAGAGTGTCATCGCGCGATTGGCCTAACGTGTATTTCATTGCGTGTAATTGGACAAAAGTGCGCGTACACGCGATTGGCCTATGTACGTGTATTTCATCGCGTGTAATTGGACAAAAGTGCGCGTACACGCGATTGGCCTATGTACGTGTATTTCAGGGGTGCGCGGGCACTTACACACGCAAGTACGTCAGCGCACCTGTATGCCTGCTGCGTGGGAATTTCCACACGCTATTGGAGTGGGAACTAGATTCCAGGGGTGCGCGGGTCACACGCTCGCCTAGAACACGCGCAAAGCATTAATTTGCGCACTTTTCAAATAACAAGCCAGATGCCAGGATGAACATACCGTTCCTAGCAGCAGTGGCAGTGGGCTACCAAAGGAGGAGGAGGAGGAGAGTCAGGGCCAGAATATTCACACCCAGAACCAGCCTTTTCGGGATGCCTGATGACCAGGTGTATGGAAGGTACAGGTTTCCACCACACATAATACTGGACCTGGTGAGTGAGTGGGAGGATGACCTCACATCACCCACCCTGTGCTCTCAAGCACTCAGCCCCCTGGAGAAGGTCCTCAATGTACTGCACTTCTTAGCCACTGGATCATTTCAGCGGACAAGTGCCATAGTGGGTGGGGTGTCACAGGCCACCCAGTCACGCTGCCTACACCAGGTCTTGGACATCATCACTGCACGCCCATCAGTCCGCAGGCACATATACCTGCCCAGAACACCTGCTGAAAGGCATGCTGCCGCCCTGGATTTTTACGGAGTGGCACGATTCCCCAAAGTGCTAGGTGCCATCGACTGCACCCATGTGGCTCTACGTCCCCCCAGGGCATCTGAGCACATCTATAGGAACCGCAAGCACTGGCATTCCATCAACCTGCAGGTAGTATGTAATGCCAAGGGAATCATCACCTCAGTATATGCCAACTATCCCGGGTCCACCCACGACAGCTTCATTTACCGAATGTCCACCCTATGCCGGGACATAGATGCTGGGCGGCATGGCGATACATGGCTTCTCGGTGAGTATGTATGCCACTGCACATGCATGCATGTTGGATACTGAGCAAGGTCACAACCCCACCAATGATACCAATCACCACCTCCACAGGGGACAGTGCCTACCCTCTCAGCCCCCACATGATGACGCCAATTCGGAACCCCACCACGCCACCCGAGGTAAGATATAACACAGCCCACATTACAACCCGGGGCATAGTGGAGCGCACATTCGGAGTGCTAAAGTCACGCTTTCGCTCCCTTGACCGTTCTGGCGGGCAGCTGTTATACGCTCCCCCAGTAGTGTGCAGGATCATAGTGGCAGCATGTGTCCTGCACAACGTTGCAACACGCCGGGGCCTGCCCGTGGACATGGTGGTGGCCCCACATCCCCAACCACATGCACAGCCGCTGCGCATGGGAGGGGAAAGGGCACGAGGGGAGGCAGCCCGTACACAGCTAGTGGCTAATTACTTCACATAGTATTCACTCCCCTGTGGAGTGCACACTGGCCTGGCACATTCCATCTGACAATCAATGATGACTCAACCTGACACTGATCCTGAATGTCTGGAGATTCAACCGTGAAAAGCATATCAGCCTGAGATTGTTCACCTGGAAGTGTTACAATGTGTGCATCCCTATCCACACACAACACCAATGCAGTTTTGTGAAGGAACACATTCAAGCAGCCAAAATTAATACCCACTTGCTAAATGCAACAAGAGGACAGTGCCATGTCACCCAACCCATCCCCAGCACCGCCACACAACACAACGTGCCATGTCATGCTATGTGCAGGTAAACAAAGTAATCCCCACAACGTGACAAGTGTTGCGATGTACAGTGTCCCCAATTGAAACTTCCTACACCTGAAATGCTCACTGTAATGCAGGACAAACAACATACTTGAGCACGTACTACCATGAACATGACTTCAGTAATGTAATAAATCAGTTGTCTCACCACCTGGATATGCCTGCACTCCCACCACTTCCAACTGAACAGTGTTGGTGCCATGTAGAGTTGTAGGTGCACTGCTGCCAACAAGGACCCCATCTCCAGACTAGAGGGCCTTGTGTAGACATGAGGAAGGGACCTGCAAATTGGGAGGCAGACACAGATGATGTGTTACACATCAATGCAACATGCAGTGTACAACACAACAGCAATATGCACTAGGAATGTATACACAGTATTGACTAGACTACCCACACATGTAGTGGGAGTCCAATGTCACCATGTACTTCAATGTCACTTGGGCACACCCTTTGCAAGCCCATGGAAACGGGAAGCTGGAGGGGTGTGTGTGACTCAAACCCAGGCATCTGAACCTAATACATGACAAGCCTGCATGTGCCCAGCCACAATGCAGCGTATGCCCACAGGAACCACGGAAGCCAACAATGTGTCCCCAAAAAATTGGGAAAAATATGAAAATAAAAAGAAAATCAAAAATGGCCAATAAAGGGCCCAGGGGGGTTGGGGAGGCCACCCAGGAGGTCCGAGGTCAGGGTGCACACCAGAAACCACCTGTGTGGATCCTGGGGGAAAAAAACACCTCCATGGGCTCATGGCCCACACGGCTACCCTATTGTGGGAGTATCACTGCTGTCGCTATTATCACCCTGTGCAGCTGCATCCGGAGGTGGTTGCACTATGGGAGGCAGCCCACGCAAGGCCCTACTCTGTTCCTCCATGGCTGCAAGCATGCGGGTGTGGTAGGTCTCGTTCTGGAGGATGAGGGTGCGGAGGTCCCCATGCAACAACTCACGGGATGCCCGGACCTCCGCCCTCGTTGCTTGCATCTCAGCTGAGAGCGTACGGGTGAGACGCTCCAGCTGCTGTTCTGTCCTTTGGTGTATTGAAGCCTCTAGCTCAACAAGAGTCGTCCTGAGTTGATGTAGCTCCTGCCTCAGGGCTTCCCTGTGGCCCTGGGACTCTATGGAGATGGCCTCCTGCAGAGTCGCCAGTGCCGCCCGCCTGTCCCTGTTGGACGCCAACATGTCCTCCCTGTGTGACTGGCAGATGGAGTCGGTTGCCTGCTCTAGTCGCTCCATCAGCCTTTCAGGGGGGACAATGGAAGTGGCCACCCTACCCATGGCCTGAGCCATCATCTCGGATGATGCTGCCTGTTGGGTAGCCATACCGTAAATGGATTGCTCCCATACGGTATTGCTAGGTGGCGTACGGCCACCACGTCGGCGGGCACCACACCTGTCTGGGGCAAGGCGGACTGCGCCTTGCTGTGCCGGCACTGCCTGAGGCTGCAGGACTGCATTCCCCCTCTGATCTGCTGGCCCAGGAACAGGATCAGATGTCGCGGAGTGTGACCCTGCATCCGTAACCACCAAAGGCCTAGCTGCCAACACTGACATCCCCATTGAGGGTTCTGACCCTGGTGCAGGTGGGTGGGACAGAACAGATTCCCTCCCTGGAACACTCACCTGCGACGGCACGTAGGTCTCATCATCCGAGTCAACAGCTGAGTACAGCTCGGGGGAGGTGCAGCCAGAGACACCCCTTGAGAGCACGACCTGCAGCACTTGTGGGTTTTCACCCACCAGCACACCACGTCCCTCACTGGTGGTTGGTCGGCCCTCGGACCCCTCCTGGCTCTGCACCATCTCCACAACCCCAGCAGTATCAGGTGCGTCTTCCCCTGCAATGACATAATGACAAAGAAATGGAAACCCGCATTAGCACCATGGCACACAATGAGGGCTGTGAAACAAGAGAACCAGTACTTGATTGACACATGTCCCACATGACTAAGACCCTCCCATGCATGCACCCTCACTGCGTATGAAGGGCAGGCAAATGGCACACACTCATTACACAAAGATGGAAGATGAACACATTTCATGCATGCTGCCTGGCAGTGGCATCACACATCCCTGTGATTGCCAGGTGACACACACATGCCATCACACAGATGGCATGTGCCATTGCTTTTGAGTGTAGATGGAGAGGAGGGCAGCACGTATTCATTCTGTCCAGTTCCCACATGCTATAGCTTTTCTAATTCTGACAGGTCTGCTTTATCACCTGGAGCTGCCAGTCCAATATGGTCCAATTGCACAGGGACATGTGTGAACATATGATATCCAGGTAACAAAGTAACTCCACTTTACCATGGCCATGCCATATATGTGACTAGAGGACTGAGGAATGCCTAGTATGAGTGGTGGAATGCATACAATCTGTCTGATTGAACATAGGAAAATAATCAACAATGTAGTGGCAAGGTGACACTTCAAGGCCAACTTGGGTGCTGTTGGGCTAGATGTCTACTGTTGGCAGAAGGGATACTGCAATGGCGAAATGCAGCTGGCCAGGATGTCTTGCATGAAGCACATGGCTGACCCATTCGACTCAGGCGCACACACTCTCACCTGGCACACAAACAGATGCCCTCACACACACACCATGCACATGGATGACACACACATGCATGTGCACTCACCGGACAATGCCTCGTAATCAGGCAGATCTCCCACGCCTTGGATCTGTTCCTCCGTGACGTAGGTCCCAGCGACTGACTCATGTGGAGTGAGTTCCATGTCTTCTACTGGAGACCCACCTCCAGTCACTAGAGTTGCGGCATAACTTGAGGCCAGCTTCTTCTTTGCCCTGCACTTTAGGTCATTCCAGCGCTTGTAGCAATCATTGGCTGTGCGCCTCACGATTCCAAGGGCACTTACGATGTCCGCAATGGTCTGCCAGTGTGCCTGGCGTTGTGCAGGTGTGGTCTTGGATCCTGCAACAATGACCATCTCGTTATCATGTCCGGACACATACTCGACAAGTGCATTCAGTTCCACATCCGTGAAGCTGGGCTTCCTCGACGGACCGGACTGTGTAGCCGTGTCGGGGGCATCAGCCTGTGCCGGACGAGCACTCTTCCTCTTCCGCTTGGAAGGTGGTGATGATCCTGAGTGTCCTGCGCCGCTCTGGACACTAGGGGCAGGAGCCCTGGTGGGCTCTGTATCAGGTGTGTGGGATTGCACACTCAGCATGGGAGTTGGTGCAGGCATTGGCTCAAGTGTAATGGTGTCATGGGGAATGTCAGCAGAATGGACTAGGACGGACACTGTCCTGGCTGGGTGTGTGAGAGCTGGGGCGGATGGAGCTGCAGCTGCCCCTGCAGCCTCTCCGCCCTGCCTACTTGGGGCAGCAGATGACCTTGCTGCCCCAGATCCACGTGGCATGATAGCATCAACGTGCACCAGCGCACGTGTCGTAGCCCTGCTGACCTGGAAGTCAGCCATGGAGTCAGCCAGGTCTGGTGCCACAATGGGCTGGTCCAACAAGGGCTGAGCATGGATGGTGTCAGCCACTTCAGCCTCAACGGGAGGGGGGGGGGATGATGGGTGCCCTTGACTGGTCCTCCACACATGGGGGGACAGGCTCACCCTGCAAGTTACAACCACGTCCCCTACCGGATCCACCACGGCCACCACTTGTGGCTCTTCCACCTTTGCCACCCTTACGGAATCCTCGCCTCCCAGCCATGGCACTGATATTAATGTGCGTATGGGAGTGGCTGTAGACAATTGTCCTGGGCAATTGGGGGTCAAAGGGGTTGGGTATCAGATGGTAATTGTACATTAGTGCTCTAGGACGGCTGATTGTAACCCCTGGGGAAAGATGACGGGTCACGCAACGCACAGGAGGCCCAAAAAAGGGAGATGACGTGCACGCAACCCCTCCTAGACCACGTGTGCAGAAAGAAAAACCTGCACTACGCTGTGGCACCCAGTAACACAAGAATGAACGTATGCGTGTCACACGCAGCCTAGAATGACCTCTGAAGGGGTAGGCTACACAGGGGGCAAGCACAGAAGTTGGATACGTGCGTGACTCACTGTCTGCCAGGTAAAGGAGCGTGAAAAATGAGCGCGTTTGGCTGGCTAAACCCCCGTCAAAAGAAGATGTGTACGCTGTCTGAGAAGACAGGACAACAGTAGAAGGGGACACTGTTTGAGGGTACAGGCCCAGGTAAACCAGTACAAGAGGAATAATAGAGAAAAAGCTGTCAGAGGTAACAGGGAGTACGAACTGGAAACGCCGTGAAGTAAATCGCGTGTGAAACGACAAGAAGTACAGAATTCACCCACTCGCTCTCCACGAAAAGCACGTACAAGGAAATGGTGTTCTACATGTACCTTATATACAGGCCCACACGTACAGCGTCACTTACGCGGCGTGTACGTTCACCAATCACACGCTTTGTCACTCCTGCGTGTAGATCCATTTTCACCAATCACACGCTTTGACACTGGGACGTGTCACGCAACAATTTCCTGCACGTGCAGGTGACTATAGGCGCGCATATGCTGTTGACGGGTTTACGCGCTAAGGGCCTTTCCTCGATTGACACGCTGACGTGTGGGATTTCACTCCCTATCAGGCTGTCCACGCGTTCACACACGAGAGACCACGCTCCTGGCCAGGAGGCCAAATTACTGCCCCCCAGAGCCCTGAGCACGCTCCCACCTGCCATCTGCTGCTGCCTGACTGCCTGCTGGCCACGTGCCCCACAGTGCTGGTGGGTGGGGGTGGTGGTAGACATGGGTGGGGGCCTGCTGGAAGGTGCCCCTGACTGCTGGGGGGGTGGGGGTGGTGGTAGACATGGGTGGGGGCCTGCTGGAAGGTGCCCCTGACTGCTGGGGGGGTGGGGTGGTGGTAGACATGGGTGGGGGCCTTCTGGCAGGTGCCCCTGACTGCTGGGGGGGTGGGGGTGGTGGTAGACATGGGTGGGGGCCTGCTGGAAGGTGCCCCTGACTGCTGGGGGGGTGGGGGTGGTGGGGGGCATGGGTGGGGGCCTGGTGGAGGCTGCCCCTGGTGGCGGGGGGGTGGGGGTGGTGGGAGACATGAGTGGGGGCCTGGTGGAGGCAGCCCCTGGTGGCGGGGGGTGGGGGTGGTGGGGGGCATGGGTGGGGGCCTGGTGGAGGCTGCCCCTGGTGGCGGGGGGTGGGGGTGGTGGTAGACATGGGTGGGGGCCTGCTGGAAGGTGCCCCTGACTGCTGGGGGGGTGGGGGTGGTGGTAGACATGGGTGGGTGCCTTCTGGCAGGTGCCCCTGACTGCGGGGGGGTGGTGGTGGTGGGAGGCATGAGCAGGTGTGCAGGGTAGTCCCCTGTGGTGTGGGTTGAATGCAGGGGACGTGGAGGGTGTGAATGGAACACCTGTGAGGACCCACCCAGCAGAGCCGCGTGTGAAACTTCCCGCGCACCCCTGTAAATGACATACCCTAGTTTTTCGTGTGTAGGATTTCACGCGCACCGCTGGAATTCCCGTAGCCTAGCTTTTCGCGTGTGAAACTTCCCGCGCACCCCTGTAATTGACGTACCCTGGCTTTTCGCGTGTGGAACTTCACACGCACCCCTGATATCGACGTGGCCAGGGCAATCGCGTGTGGGACTTCCCCGCACCCCGGGATACACGTACCCAGGGCAATCGCGCGAGTGACTTCTCGCGCAACCCGTTGTACACACACGCGCGAATTTTGGAACAGTGGGTGTCCGTGTTAATGGCGTACACCTTTGCACCTCATTTGTCCTTTGGGGTCACGGTATGGCCCATTGCTGTATGTGGGTGGTATTTGTTGGCGCAGGTTTTGGCGCACTTTCGTTAAGTGCATCGGGACGCTACCGCCTGCTTACTTGTGGCGTACGTTTTTGGGCCTGTGCGCTGGTTTGATCGAGCGCTGTTTTGCCCTGTTCGAATCCATGAATACGTGTTGCCGGAGAGCGTGTGGGCGTTCCGCGCACTTGCCTCCTGTACTTCCCCGTGCCGCCCACATTCTTCCCCATTCCGAGTGTTGTGCCCCATTTTATTCCCCATTCCGAGTGTCCCGCCCTGTGTTCCGCCTACTTTAGAGCTGTGCGCTGCGCTCGGAGTGATAGCGCAATGGCCGTGGCGCACGCCGTTGGTTGACCTGTGCGCCGGCGTGCGCCGCGCACTTTTTCAGCGCACGTCCTATGCTTTTCTTATGCACGGACTTCCATGAATCGACGTGCGCTGGTTTCCCTGCGCTTTTCGCTATTTTTCGGCGCATCGCACGTATAGGCCCCTCTGCGCCGGAATTTTCGGCGCACATTTATTCCATGAATCGGCCTGTCAGTCTATAAACTGTACTATGCTAAAAGTCCTGTTTTAGCACTAGCCAATTTAAATAACATTCTTCTACATGGTACATCAAAAGACCTACTTGAAGAAATCGACTATATCCAGAAAAAATATTTTGGAAGTGAAAGCCACTTACAAAATGAAATAGCTTTAAAAACAAATTAGAACCAATTCTATGCATGGCAACTTTCTACTACAAACATACAAAAAAGAAATACTGAAATTTAAAAGTACATATGCTGAAATACCAAACCATGTGTGTGTATGTTGCCGTAGAACTTTTTATAAAAGTAACACAAAAACTGTAGACCTAACATACAAAATAGAAGACAATGAAGATTCTAAATGGTTTGAATTAGCTCTCTACCTTATAGCAGAAACAAATACGAAATAACTGACCCCTTAATACTTTGCAGTTACTGCACTTCAAAACTTGACAACAACCAAACTCCTTCATGTGCTATCACAAGTAATTTGGAATTATTTCCACTACCAAAGCCCCTACAACAACTTAATTTATATGAAAGCATCATAATTCAAACAGTGCCTCAATTTCAAACAAGTATACGCCTTCAACCAAAAACATAAAAATTACCTCCCTCTGAATTAGTGAAAGGTATTCGGGGAAAAGTAGTGTATTTACCATTAGATCTAAAAGAAAATGGGCACACTCTAGGAGTGCAACGTCCAATGAAGCAATCTTTAATTATCTTAGTAAATGGTGTACCTACAAAAGATAAAAAATTTGGCAACAACTGGTAGAATTACATAAAGTTAGACAAGCTTTGCAATATCTAAAAGACAATAATGAACACTACAAAGAAATTAATATTGAAGAAAACTTGAAGGATACCACTGAAATAATTCAAGAGACACAAGAAGCTGGTCAATTTGAGCTCCTAGATCCTGCTACCATATCCAATACTTTAGACCAATTTACAATTCACCGATTGCACTCTAATGACACCGTAGAAGATGCACTAGAAACGTACCAAATGCGTCAAACAAAAGGATCACCAATCAGCATATAGGGAAAAAGTAGAGGAAAAGCGCGTGCTTCTATATAGTATAGAAGCACGCGCTTTTCCTCTACTTTTTCCTACTGGCAAAGGAGGAAGGTACGATGATAGTCCTATTCAAATAACAGCATCAGAATATCGCTCATTACAGATGTATTCTGAAGATCCCAGATTTAGACAAAATGTGGAATACATATTCCACCTACTCTTTGAAAGTGAACCAGCAACTTTATGTTACGGAGTTGCACACACATTAAAATCAGGATCCCACTTTCAAAATATGTCAGCTACACAATTATTACAAAAAGTGCAACAAAAAGATGAGGTTTTACAATCAAATATTACAAATCTATTAGCAAATATGCATGGTACTAAAGAATACTGGTTTCAACGTCATGGAGATGTACGTTGTATGATAAGAAACACTGGCCCACCCACTTGGTTTGTTATATTAAGTTGTGCAGAATATGCATGGGAAGATATACATGATTTCCTACGCATATCAAACAAAAACAAAACAAACATAGATATACTAACAACTGGAGAACTTTGTTGTCTAGATCCTGTTAATGTTTCAAGATATGTTCACCATCGCTTCATTGCTATGCTACACTTTATTTGTAATAAAACTGCTCCTCCCCTCGGAGAAGTGCAACACTTCTTTTGGAGAAAAGAATACCAAGCCAGAGGAGCACCACATATCCACATGCTTTTATGGATTAAAGATGCTCCTAAATTTGGTCAAGACAGTGACGTCACTGTTTTACAGTTTATTGAAAAATATGTGACTTGTCAAATTCTATCAGAAGCAACAAATAGTGATCTTCATGCACAAATTTTACAATTTCAAAGACACAAATGTGGCAAATATTGTCGTCGCAAATACAAAAACAAAGGGAAACACTACACCAAATGCTGCTTTGATTTCCCTAGACCGGTTACAAAAACAGGTCAAGTGAACAATTTCATGTCTTCAGTTAGACATAGTGTTAAAGGTAAATCACCTAAAAATACATATTACATAAAAAGAACAGAAGAAGAAAAATATATCAATGATTACAATGCAATAATTGCCCACTTATGGAATGCAAACATAGATGTACAGTACATTGCAGGCAATTCCACTGCAGTTGCACAATATGTTACAGCATACTTAACCAATGCAGAAACAACAGAGCTCCAAGACCTCTGGAATGACCTGTCATCAGACAAAACACTGTCCCAGAAATTATACAGCTTGGGCATAAAAATGCTCTCCCATGGAGAATGTGGCTCCTATGAAGCAGTAGATCATTTAACTGGTACTGCTTTGTATGGAAAATCTGAAAATATAGTATGCTAAGTCTTGGTCCTGCTAAATCTAGCAAAAGAGTTCTAAAATCATACGAAGATATAGAAACAATAGCCAAACATGATCCCAACTGCCAAGATATTTAAAAAAAACAATTTGCTAGACACATACTACCCAAACAGAAGTACCACTTTGAAAACCATGTGTCTATACCACATAGCCCAAAACTTCACATACAAAAATAATATAAAACCTGATGAAAAAAAGGTAGATACAGAGTGACAAATTGTAAAGGCAGCTTAGTAAAACTCACCAAACCAAATTTAATTAATCATATCAAATTGTCATTAAAGACTTCTCAACATAAAGAACTATATTGCATGTCCCTGCTACAACTCTTTAAACCATGGAGAAGAGAAGAAGAAATAATAGATAACTATAACTCCGATGAAGACGCTTTCAAAGCAAATGAAAGCACTGTAACTGATGTAAACTTTACACAGTACAAAACAATGTTGCACAATGAACAGCAACACGAAGAAGAACTGCAGGCCCAACTAGATAAGGACACTCCTGACAGTAGTCAACCTTCTTTAACAGGAAGCCAAGAACAACTGGGAGAGCCACTAATAACAAATGAGGCAGAATTAGCTATGACAGAAGTAGAAAACACCATGTGTCAGTATGAAGATAAAGAAGACTTAACTATACAACAATCAAAACTAAACAATGAGCAACATAGCATTTTTGAAGAAGTTACAAAAGAAATTGCACATGGTGCACAACATGAAAACAAAGAATGTACCTGCCAAAATTACAAACCTATACTACTGTACGTCAGTGGTGAAGCTGGTTCTGGCAAAACATTCTTAATCAAAATCATCAGTAAATTCCTTCAACAATTGTCAAACAACAAAACGTCAGCGGTTGTCACTGCCCCCACAGGTTTAGCTGCCTACAACATAGGCGGTGTCACTTTACACCGATTACTATTCTTGCCAGTAGAACACCAAAACAAATTAGACTATTACAAACTTTCTACAGAAGCTACAATGGAACTACGCAGAGTATTAAAACAAATGAAAATGCTATTACTAGATGAAGTGAGCATGGTGTACAACATAATGTTGGCCTTGATTCACCTCAGATTACAAGAAGTACTCAAAACAAACTATGAAGAGCTCTTTGGAGGAAAACACATTATTGTTTTCGGAGATCTTCTTCAATTGACACCAGTGAAAATGTAGCCTATTTTTAAAACCTTAGGACACAAACTCTGCCGTAAAACTGTTGGTAGCATTGAAAATGTCAACCTTTGGCAACATTTCCAATACAGAAAATTAACAGAAAACATGTGGCAATCTGCAGATCTCACTTATGCCAACATCTTAAAAAGTATTAGAGTTGGTATATTATCTCAAGAAGCACAAGCAATATCGAAAACCCGGCACATTCATGCACTTTATGGCGATAATGCATGTGCTACAGATGTTATGGAACAATTAGCCCACACAAATGTCAATTGTGTGGCCTTAATGCCAACTCTTGCAAGCTGTTTCAAATTCAATGAAACAATGTTAAAAAAAGAAATGCAACCAATAATTGAAATTAGCGCCACAGACAAACTAGACATAAATGGTATGACCATACCCATGTGTGAACAAGCCACAACGAGACTAAATAGTTTAGAAAATTGAATCTCCAACACAGCTGGATTAGAAAAAATATTAAAATGATCCTTAAATTGCAGAGTAATGCTTAAACGTAACCTTAACGAGCAATGGGTACAGTTGTTGGCTTTCAAACATACCCATGTGACAACAACATAGTTTGTCAAAATTCTCTTTGACAAACTTTCACAAGTGAAAAGGATAGGACGCTAAACAGCTCGATTCCTTCTCTTCACATGTATGTACGAAGAGAACAATTTTCTCTAACTCTTGCATACGCAGTCACCATTCATAAATCACAAGGTCTTACCCTAGACAAAGCATTGATAGACATTGGTAACACAGTCTTTAAAGAAGGCATGAGCTACATAGCACTATCACGCTTACTTACGCTTGACAGACTATTTCTAATCAACTTTGATGCAAGTAAAGTAAACACTAATATTCCTTGCATTTCAGAGTACAATAGACTTTGTTCACTATACACCCCCATCTAAAAACATATCCTATTCCAGTAAAATGTTCTAAAAGGAAACTAAATCAAACAGAAATGCAATAGAATGTCCCTGCAAATCCTCCAAAGAGATTAAAAGAAACTAATACTTCATCAAGTACCACAATAAAAAAAGAACCTATTAGGGAAAGTAAACCAGGTACTTCTTCAAAGAAGGAAGGCAAACTCCAAAAAAAAGCACTCAGATACATAACTACCTGGTCCATTTAAACTTTCAAATATAATTGGTGTAAGTTGCTACGCAAATGTAGAAATGAATATTCTATTTCAATTACCACCAATAGTTGACAACATTTACTTACACAGTACAGACCAATTGTGTTTGCAAATGCTAGTACTTCATTGAAACGCAACAAATAATCCTGACAACACGTATAGTGTTTATGACAACAATTGGACTACTGTGCTGGAATGATGAAATTCACTATAAACTCACAGGAAGATCCACAAGAATTTCTAATGTACTTACTACAAGTACTGGAAAACAAAAACATACCTATAAATGAAATCTTACAGATTTCATACATGTGGAAACATACATGCACTCTGTGCAACAATGTGACACAAGAACAAACCCCCAATAAGCGCTTTGTGTATGTATCAATACCTAATTCTGAATACGTTCCATTTCAGCAACTTGTACAAAATGCAAACCATAGTAGATTATGTACTACCTGCAATTCGGATAATCGCTCCACCTTACTAATACAAACACAGAGTAAATACGTAATACTAATGCTTCTATGTTACAATGCAGATGGTACCAAAAACAACTGCAAGCTGACTGGATTCACACATGTCAAGTATCACTTGGTAAAAAAAACCTTCACAACAATAGCTATAATCTACCACACAGGAGCCACAACCAATGCTGGTCACTATACTGCATATATACAAAAGAAAATGTGGATGGTTCGAATGTAATGATAGTACCATTACTCTAAAGCAGAGATTACCTGCAAATCTTACAAACGCTTATTTAATGTTCTTAAAACCAAAATGTATTAACTAAACTGTACTTAAACATTAACTAAACTTCTATTAGAAAACTATAAACTGTTAGAATATGCCAACAGCTATATAACTGCCCCAAGATTCTACAACAACTAAACAGATAAATGAATACCACTAAATTATATAAAAAAAATGAACAGTTAGAATACGACAACTGTTATCTAACTACCCCAACATTTTACAATATCCAAACAGATAAATCAATACCACTTCATTATAACAAAAAATAGACTGTTAGAATATGTCAAAAGGTATCTGACTGCTCCAAAAATCTGCAACAAGCCAATATATAGAGCATTAGATAGAAACAAGTGAACACTGAAAACAAACAGACTGTAGCATAACAAAAAAAGTTTTTTTTTAATCCAACATGGATTTATTTTTCTCTGACAGATCCAATGATTTTAGCAACAAACACAGAAACTGAGCAAATTGCACAGTACACTGGTTTGCAATCTACAAAATATGAGGGTCAAAAAGAATGTTGATTATTCAATGTTATAAGTTGTTACAAAATACCAATACTAACATGATCTTTTCTTTTATCACAGAAATAAACAAGAAATACATGTACTCCTGTTACTAAACCAAACTTAAGTATATTATATTAAGTACAACCATCACAGCAAATCACACCCATAGTGACTTATAACTTTGCTGCCTATAAATTTGATCTTGTCCTTGCACCCAAGACTATAGGCCCTGCCCACAACCACCACAGCATATCACACCCATAGTGGCTTATAACTGTGTTGCTTATAAATTTGTTCTTGGATCCCAAAGTTATAAGCCACTATGGGTGTGATATGCTGCGGTGGTTGTGGCCAGGGCATAGAGTTTTGGGCGCATGGCCATATCACTGATGACATCACATGTGTATGTACTTTTCATGAAATATGTGTAAAAGGGATTCTTATTATAATGTTGCAAAACAAGTTTCAAGGATCATTGCAATAAATATTATACCCTAATTAGTGCATTGAACGATGCATTGATATAAATAGCATTCTATTATGGGATTCTATCTAGTATACTAAGCTACTCATACAGAAACATACCATTGTGTGCAGCGTATAAGATGAAGGTATAATATTCGTAATGTTAATATGTTGAATAATGAAATGATAATTGTTTTCTTAATAGATTTTTGTGTACTGTGAAATATGTAATAAGTAGCTAATAAAACACATGTATTACATAATTGCATTACTATAGACAAAACACAAAGACACAAGAACACATACCAATTTGGGAATATACAGGGAAAGTGAAGTTAGCAAAAAAGCACAAGTAGTAGCAGAATTCATATTCAATGCAAATAAATTATTGCTCTGTTTCAAAGCTGCTATTTACCCTATGGATATGTATCACTTGATGTGATTTGACCCTAAGGAAAGTAGTGTGAGTACAATGTATACAAATATGATCATATACAGGGAAAATAAAGCCATAAAAAAACAACAGAAATCAGAAAGTGCTCATTAGTCTATTGATTATCTTTATGCACAAAAAGGATTGCTGTCTTTCAAGCTTGTGTCTTCCCGTATGTATATGTTTCATATGATGTGACTGGACCCTAAGGGAATTACTGTAAGAACCTACTTGAAGGATACGTCTGCAAATAAAATAACATTTTTAGTTTCTGACTGTTACTGAAGAAAACCATGTGGCCTAGACATGTCAGCAAAAGAAAAAAGAGCGAGCCAGACATGTGATGTCGTCAGTGATGTCATCAATGACATTTGTGATGTCATCTTTGATGTCCTGGGTGTTAGTCTTAGCAGTGCACGGTGGTGGCGCGAGTTATGGTTGCTTAGCTTACCACATAACTGGCAAATTTCAAGGGTTTTTCGGTTTTACTTGGAACCATAACGTCCCTTTGACAAAGTTTTTTCACTGAATTTCATAGGTTTTTAGTAGCGCAACTTAACCATAACGTCCCTTTAACAACGTTTTTTCACTGAATTTCATAGGTTTTTAGTAGCGCAACTTAACCATAACGTTCCTTTAACAAAGTTTTTTCACAGAATTTCAAAGGTTTTTAGTAGCGCAATTTAACCATAACGTCCCTTTAACAAAGTTTTTTCACTGAATTTCATAGGTTTTTAGTAGCGCAACTTAACCATAACGTCCCTTTAACAAAGTTTTTTCATTGAATTTCGTAGGTTTTTAGTAGTGCAACTTAACAATAATGACTTTCACTTTATATACATATCATATGGAACTGACTGAATCTCTTCTACTGTACTTGTTGTCCGCGAACTCATTTAATGTTCGCCGACATGTGCGAAGAACAGTACCACTACCTAAAAAACTCTGGGGGGGTATGTTTGATTGTTATATCATAACATAGGAACATTTAACAAATTAAAAAAAAGCACACAAACACATTATATGTACTAATACATAATAAATGTAACCCATATATACAACACACTAACCATTCATTTAAATGCACTATGTTCTAAAATGGAATATACCACAAGAAAATAAATTGGCTTCCAACATAATTACCTCACAAACACAACAGAACTGAGAACAAGAGCAGACCCACTGAGTACATAGGACATATCTTACCTGAAATAGTAAGTGTACTTAATTTTATTCATATATTTATAAACTTTCTGTATTAGATAAAAAAAAATATTATCTTTTTTTTTCTCTCACAGAAATGTCTAGTACTCTGGAATGGCTAGAGGAACATTTCCCACATGAAGACATGTCACAAGATAGTGAAACCAATGGTAAACACTTTATAATATAAACCATTTAAATATTATTACTTTGTATACATTTAACATACATATATTTTTTTTGTACAGAGCATAACAAAATAGAAACTACCTCTGAAGAAGCTGTTATGGAAAACACGCTTGACAACATAAAAGAAAAAAATTGATTTATTGTTGACCAATTTTAATAATTTGAAAACTTTTGTTGAAGATCATTTTAAAACAAAAACTTCATACCATTGCCCCACATGTACTTGTCCCCCCTCACCATATCCCAGTCAATTATCCCCAAACTCTTTCCATAACCCAAAACGTTTTGATGAGACTTCCATCCCTTGTTCACCTAATAAGAATCATGATGAAACCCCTAATTCTCCTGTTTTTGTTTCTGTTTCTGCCTCACCTTCTCTGTCATAAATTATTGATATATGTTAAATAAAGTTTAATTTTTATATTGTGTTGTAAATAGTTTCTTTTTTTTTAAAAAAAAACAATGTAGGTGTCCGCGGACATTGCAGGTGTTGTAAAATGTTTGTAAATAAATGAAAAAGGAGGTGTCCTGAAGAACACTATACCTGTTCGTACTGTTCGCTAGCAAGATGAAACTGTTCTAAGAACACACGCGGTGTCCTGAATTGTTCGTAATTAAACAAAAATGGAGGTGTCTTAAAGAACACTATACCTGTCCGTACTGTTCGCTAGCAACTTGAAAATGTTCTAAGAACACAATTGGTGTCCTGAAATGTTCGTACATAAACGAAATTGAACGTGTCCTGAAGGACAGTATATCTGTCCTTACTGTTCGCTAGCAAATTTAAACTGTTCTAAGAACACACACAGTGTCCTGAAATGTTCGTTTCACGTGTGATGCAATTTTAATTAGTTCAGGACACCGAACAGTGTCCGTAGAACATCAACGCGCATGCGCTAGCCAATCTCCGTGCATTTGGTGTCCTGCAGACATGAGCTTCCTTCGCGGACTTGTTCGTGAACGGATCATATGACCGCTCCCACGCTGATCGCGTGTTCTGAATGCGGACACTGTTCGGGTCCCCGAACAAATTAAAAGTACATTTTCAATTAATCCATAATATGTTTCAATAAAATCTCACCATGGCACAAGTCCCACATAGTAATCCTGAGTTTCTACATACCTTTTGAAACTTTTCAAACTTTTTTTGTGTTCGATCTGTCCGCGGACAGCGTGCATGTCCGCGGACCGCGCACAAGCACCCCTATAAAAGACCACGCCCTAGAGCTTATTGTCATTGTGTTTCTGGCTATTCTTCGAAACACAGCGATTTTTGCTGCCAACGCAGATTTCCATCGCATCTTTGATTGCAACCCTGGCTGCTGAACTGCCACCTGGTGCTGCACCTGCTTCAGCACCACCCCCACCACCACCACCACCTCCCCAAGGGCCTGAAGAGGGGAACAGGAGTGAGGATGCAGAGGAGGAAGAAGAGGATGATGAGAATGAGGTAGAGGAAAACCCTACTACCCGCACTAGGCGTGAGTCTTGGGTGTGGCGGTTATTTACCATTCATGGTAATGTTCCTAAGGCTCGTGCGGACCGTGTTACCTGCAATGAGTGCAAAATGATACTCAGTCGTGGGAAGCACGGTAAGTACAGCTTTGGGACCACTACTATGAAGCGACACCTGAGGTCATTTCACTCTGGGGCTATTCGCAAGGTTGTACCTTGCGAAGAACGTTGCAGGTTGATTTCCTCTACTTCATCCTCTGTTTCTGATCCTGTCACCACAAGGACCACCTCTGTGGGACAGCGTCTTCCTCAAGCTTCCTCACAGGCCATACAGAATGCTGATGACCCTTACCTTTCGAGGGTCACAGTTGTATGTATGTACTGTGACACAGTACTCTGAAGGGGGGAGCAACTTCCTAGTGCTTTTGAGACTATTGTCTCAGAGCACGAGAAGATCTGCTGACTACCCAAATAAAACACACTCTACATCTTCCTCTCTCAGCTCGCCCTTTCTTATCCCTGTGGTTGGTGCCCCCCCTTTCCCTTCCTTTCCACTCCTCTCCTAGTGTGTCGTGTATAAAAAACCAAAAAAAATAAAAATTTTCAAAAATCAAAAAAAAAATAAGGCTCTTTTCAGAGCCGCCTTTCACAGTTAAAAAATAGAAGTGAAAATAAATGAAGCCGGGCCCTTTGTGTTTTTTAGAAGTCCGCGAACATTTAAAAAATTGGGTTTCTACCCCATCACAAACATTGCAATTTTCTCTGGGAAGAAGTGGTGGCTCTGAAAAGAGCCTTTGGGTGGTGTTTGTAAGTCAAAAATTATAAATGCTTAACACCTACTTCAAAATGGTTGTTGTAATTCCAAAAAAGGTCGCAATGCATTTTGTACATTTCTCCGAAAAATCTGATTGCCAGCATAAGTAAGATGGACTCCATCTCTGCGAAATATGTATGTACTACGAAACATAATATTTTCATTGTGAAAAGAGGACATGCCAAAATCTCTTAGAAAGGCACACACAGCCTTATTAACATTGCACCTTGCTTTTTCCATTTGTGGACCAAATGAATAAGAACGAAGCCACATTTGTCTCTGCGTAATCCATGAAAATATCACTTGAGAATTGGGAAACATGTCCATAACCTTCCCAAGTCCTTCTTTCATAGCAAATTGCAAAAAAATTCCAGTCACATGTCCTAAACTGTTCCCTCCACAATGAATTACAATTATGTCTGGATGTTGCTCTGTCTCCAAAGTAGCACAAGAGGTAGCAAGTCCAACCACTTCATTCCACATACTCCATGCCAGTGTACTTCCACATGTGGGAATCCAAGATCTACAGCTACTCCAAAGCTTTCTGCATGCACCTTCAACCAATGTATCCACGAATCTCCCAAAATCCAAACAATCTGTTTTCTGAAACACACAGCCATAGCTATCTTTTGTTCTCTCAGCAAAAAGAGTATCTGAGAAACTCTCTCCTGGCACAACACACCCACTAAACTTTCCTGACCAATCCCTTTCAGTGTTTATTCTCATTTGCATGACTTCTGAACCCAAAAATCCCCGGATGTAACTCCCGATGTCCGCGAACTACCGCCATGTCCACAGACATATCGTAACATGAACAGCCCTTCTACCATTTCCACTTCACTCTCTCTGCCATTCCCTCATTGGATGTAGCTAAAAAATCACATGACCATGCACCAATCACATTCAAGACCTCTAGATCTAACTGCATCATCATAGATCAGAACTGCAAATTTACTGTGAATCTTTCTGAGTACAAGTGTCACCATCTACCAGAAATACTGTACAAGTCTCCAAGATTTCTACTTGCAGCTCCATGCATATCCATATGCATGAACACAAACTTCAGGTATGCATATTTTCTGTACAGTAAATGAACACATTTTCAAACAGACTTTTAGCTTGTGTAATCTGTAAAATGAATTTACTGTATTTTTTTCAATATCCTAAAATCAACTATCACTTATAAACCTTTTTACTATTTACTTTCGTTATACAAACACACTCAAATCATGTTAAACTAACATTTTTTAAATGAAATATATGGACTACATATATTCAAAGAAAATTGCATGCAAGCACAATCTATGTTTAAATCTTTAAAAAAATACTTATACAATTTCATATTTTTTTGTTTTGATTTATTTATTTACTTAATAACTTTAATTTAAACATGACATTGAGGCGCTATTACCTAGAACAGCTTACTTACAGAAATAGTAGTATTCACTGGTATGTTATAAATTTCACAAGACATAGTAAAGATATTTTTTTTTGCTACAGTTAGTCATTCAATACAATTTGTTCATTAAGAACATATCATATGTACTGAACTGATGCAATGTATCTTATGTAAATAAATTAGTTTAATGGTTTTAAAGAAGGCACTGAGGATTTCAAATAAAAAAATCAATATCTAAATTAAAAACAGCGCTATATACAAACAAAGTTACTAATTTGAAGCTTTTACAATTGCAGTGAAGACCAGTCTACTGAAAAGAAGCAGCCGAATTCTAAGAACAAAGAAGAACTAAGAAGTTACCTGTTAATTTAAGAAAAAAAGTAAGTAGAAAATCACCATAATATTTGTATTATTATTCAAACATACTATAACATTAATACAAGCTATTTTGGTGCCTAAAAATAGAGATTGTGTACCATTTTGTCCAAAAATCTCCATGTCTTAAACAGCGATTTATAGTCAGAATGGCCCACAAATTCCTATTTTTGGACACCCAAATTACCCAACTGAACCGCTACAATTTTCATATTATAGGACAAACAACTGTTTTAATTGTATACATTAGATTTACTATTTGTACTTTTCCACACCAGTAGCTTACTTTTTTTTTGTCATCTGAACCCCAGTTTAGCAACACATAAATTCAAGAATACCTATCCCTACTAGTTGTAGTTCCCAATGCACAATCACACACTATTACATACATCTTTATCATCTTACTCAAACACTCATGCACACAGCACACATACATTCCAGAACACCCCAACCGATATCTTCTTTATTTTTTTCAACATACCCTAAAGAATGCCTACCAAAAGTCAAGTCCGTAGAAAGCAACGCAAAAGTAGAGCAAATGAAAATAAAAGTGTCCAACATAAGCATCCATCTCTAGCAGAATTTGTAAAAAAAAGTTGAAGCAAAACAGCTAATACAGTCATTTAGTGAAACACAAGAATTTTCAAGTACAAAAACTTTGCCTCCTCAATCAAAATGTAAAACAAACCAAAAAACAATTAACAGAAAATCAGCTAACACTACAGATAAAACTACTTCTTCAAATTTTAATATAGTGCAAAGTAAGCATACCAAGAAAAGTATTTTAGCCAAAATGTACCGTCACAAAGTCCTTCAAAATCTTATAAAAACAGGAGAGAAATCAGGTTCAATGCTTAAAACCTATCGTAGGAAATTAATCTTAGAACCGTTGATGTACAGTACAATTCTTCTGAAAAGAAAGTTATTTATTTTACTGTTAAACAAAATGAAACCACTAACAAAACTAATAACTAAATTACAAAAAAGACTTCTCAATAAGCGAAATGTCAACAGAAAGAACTTCTTAAGTATCTGCGGAGGTGAATGGAATCACACTACGAGCACAGAACCATATTTTAATGAAGAAGTGTACAAACAAAAGCAAACAAATACAATTGCCATATACAGCAGTGGTCGAGGTTATGAAAAAGTGAATAATACCATAATGGAACAAGAAGTACTCCTTACAAAAATATGCCCTGAAAACTTAGAGTTACCCCTCCATTCAACTGAATCAGAACGTCTAGTGTACAAATGGCCCTGCACGTCAATGTGTAACATTCCCAAACAATGTTTCAAATCTTTACGCCAATTCCTCAATAAATATGTAAAAAGCAAAGACAAAATCAAAATTAAATTACTGCAAAATTTGGATACCTGTCCAGTGCGCAAGTACACAGGACTACAAGGACATTCATTGGCCTGCATTACAATCATTCAACTATAAGAAATCTAGTCTATAAACTGTACTATGGTAAAAGTCCTGCTTTAGCACTAGCAAAGTTAAATAACATCCTTCTACATGGTATAGCAAAAGACCTACTTGAAGAAATTCGCTATATCCAGAAAAAATATTTTGGAAGTGAAAGCCATTTACAGAATGAAATAGCTTTAACCAATTAAGCAACAATTCTACACTTGGCAACTTTTTGATAAACACATACAAAAAAGAAATACTAAAATTTAAAAGTACATCAGCTGAAGTACAAAACCATGTATGTGTATGTTGCCGTAGAACTTTTTATAAAAGTAACACAAAAAATGTAGACCTATCATACAAAATAGAAGATAATGAAGATTCTAAGGGGCCGATTCATGGAACAAACGTGCACCGAAAATCCATGCGCAAGCAGGCGCAAGGTAGCGCAAGCGCGAGAAACGCAGCGCACGCGCACGTGTGCGATTTAAGGAAGACGCTGCACGTGTGTCCCACTGTACGTGCGCCCAATCCAGCTATGGCGCATGCAGGCATACACGGCGTGCGCTACGCGCACTGCAAAAGCACACATAGCGCGGCGCACACAACCAAAGTGGGCGGAACAGTGGGCGTAACACGCGGAATGGGGAATAACGCATGAAAAAGAAGGCGTAACTGGGGAAGTACTGCAGGGAACTACACGTAACGCAGACACGCACGCGAACAACCCGTATTCATGGATCCGAATACGGGAAACCCGCGCACGGCAAAAGACGCACACAGGCGTCAACGCGTCCGCCACACGAAGGCAGGCGGAAGCGTCCCCGCGCACAGTATAAAAGTGCGCGCAAACAACAAACACGTATATACAGCTACGATGAATGCCCCATTTGTCGCAGCACTGATCGTGGGACACCGCAGGAGGAGGAGAATAGCCAGGGCATGCATTTTCGCACCACGGACAAGCCTTTTTGGGATGCCTGACGACCAGGTCTATGGCAGGTATAGGTTTCCACCTCACATCATCCTAGACCTGGTCAGGGAGTGGGAAGATGACCTTACATCCCCCACCCTTTGCTCCCAAGCACTGAGCCCCTTGGAGAAGCTGCTCAATGTCCTGCATTTTTTGGCCACTGGGTCATTTCAGCGGACTACTGCCATAGTGGGGGGGTCTCAAAGGCCACGCAGTCACGCTGCCTACACCAGGTACTGGCAATCATGACAGCGCGCCCCTCAGTCCTCAGGCACATATACATGCCCAGAACACCCGCAGAAAGGCAGGCCGTTGTCCTGGATTTCTTCAGGGTGGCACACTTCCCCAAAGTGCTTGGTGCCATAGATTGCACCCATGTGGCCCTACGTCCACCTAGGGCCACTGAGCACATCTACCGAAACCGCAAGCACTGACATTCCATCAATGTACAGGTGGTATGCGATGCAAAGGGAATCATCACCTCTGTCTATGCAAACTACCCTGGCTCCACCCATGACAGTTTCATATACAGAATGTCCACCCTGAGCCGGGCCCTGGAAGCTGGGCAGCATGGCGACACATGGCTCCTAGGTGAGTACAAATGCCCTTGGACATGCATGCATGTCACACACACACACACACACACAAATAAACAAACCACAATAATCACAACCATTTACACCTCCCCAGGGGACAGTGCCTACCCTCTGAGCAACCACATGATGAAGCCAATCCGGAACCCCACCACACCACCCCAGGTAAGATACAACGCCGCCCATATTGCAACCAGGGCCATAGTGGAGCGCACATTCGGAGTGCTCAAGTCACGTTTCCGCTCCCTTGACCGCTCTGGCGGGCAGCTACTCTATGCACCACCAGTAGTGTGCAGGATCATTGTGGCAGCATGTGTCCTGCACAATGTTGCAACACGGCAGGGCGTCCCGGTGGACATGGTGGTGCCCCCACATCCCCAACCACAGGCACAGGCGCTGCCCATGGGAGGGGACAGGGCACGTGGCGAGGAAACCCGGACCCAGCTTGTGGCCACATTTTTCACCTAAACTCCCACCCCTGCGGAGTGCACACAGGCCTGGCACATACCAGGTGACAATCGATGTCACAACCCTACCAACCTGAGATGGTTGCCATGGAAGTGCCACATTGTCTGCATCCCTAGCTACTTAAACACAAGCTCTCCTGTGTGACCAAAAGGCACACATATGACATGACATGATATGGCCTATACACAAGTATTTCAAGGTGCGATGAGGCAGGGACGGGGGAACAAGGGAAGACAGACAACGGTACTACTAGGCCAGGTGTCATTTAGATTGTGCAAGTGTAGGGGTAGGAGGAAGGGAAAAGTGCAAGTGGAAGGGAAGGGGGGAGTGCAGTACAGGGGAAGTAGACCAAAAAACAAATACATAGGCCAGCTGGTGGCAACTGCAAAGGTAAGTGCAGACAAATGCTGGGAAGGGGGGGCTGTAGGGATAGAGAGACAGTACCACAGTGCAGGGGTTGCCAGGGAGGCAGTGCAAGTGGAGAGTGGCTGGGCCAGGGACCGAGGTCGGTGAGAGTGGCCCAGTTGCAGAACCAGTGCAGTTCCAGTGAGGAATTTTGCAAGGGAGAGGCAGAGAGAAAGCAGAAACAAAGAGGAAGGTCTTGAGGTGCTTCCCGAACCGCAGATGGTTCCCCTCAAGTTCCAGTGAGGCAGGAAGGCTGTTCCAGAGGGAGGGCCCTGCCGCGGAGAGAGATCTACCCCGAGCTAGTTGCTTTGAGAAGCGGATGACCCTGACATGCAAGGTATGCATCACACACACCTGCAAAACAGGCCATGGCCATCACTGTTATGTCACTCAAACCCTCCCAAACCACAACATGACATGGAAAGCAATACCCATACACCAACACAGTAACAATAAGGTACACATTGCCATGTCCAAAATGTACAGTGGCATCAGACAATGATGTCTGACCTGGAATCAGATGAAATGACAGACCAGCAACCTCCCACCCAAAATAAGTCATTTCCAAATGCATTACAAGAGTTGTAGACATAACATAACAATGAATGCCTGTCTACATGCACATTGTGCATTGCAAAATCAACACTGCAGCTTCTGTGTGCTGTGTCCTACTCCTGCAACACACTGCTCAGCGCACAGCACAGTGAACAGCCATTGTGTGTGATGCACACCCTGAGCATCACATCTAAGTGACAGACCACATCAAAAAGCAAATTAGGCATGTACAGGATCCATAATTGGTCACAGAACATGTGCTGCAGGGACACAGTGGGCACCAGAAGGCAAACAGTGTACACGTGGATATGCAAGGATGGGAGTACATGTAGTGCATCAGAGTGCAAGTGTGTGGGTCAGCAAGGACATGCACTCAACATATGCATGTGCAATCAAGTGACCATCAGTGTTCTCTACACATCACATGTGAACATTCACCATGTGTACACCCCAGCATGTCAAACCATAACTATCCCCTTGCACCTGAAAGGTAAACACAACACATGAACAGGCATTGATCAGCAGAAAACAACATGTACATAGGATACCACCATTACAATGTCAGGGTTCCCATCACACTGCAGGGCAAGGCAACTATCCACAACAACCCCCGCCCGTCCCTCGCAAACGACCATGACCCACTGAACAACTCCACCTGGGTCATGGAGCCTTCAACCCTCAATTCCACCTGGCCACAGGATCACCTTTACCCTTCGTCACCATCTCCCACCTTGTGTGTAAAAAGGTGCCTGCACCCTCAGAATCCAGACTCATTTCCAAAATTACAAAATCCAAGGCATAAAAACGAACCAGAACACCCTCCAGTAGATGACTTGAAGTAGCAGTACCTCACAAAGGCCAAGTACTACCACAATGATGCAACAACCAAGGTAGCACAGTAAAACAATGTCACAACAGGATGTGAACCATGTGTGGTACATAACATAGGATGATGCACCATGAACGGATGTGTACTGTCACAGATCCCATGTACAGGCGCGGGAGTGTCACGAAACAACCACCCCCACCGTGTCCCGGGTGCCTGCAAGGTCAAACTCACACAGGCCCCTGAGACCCTGGTGGGGAAGGAGGTTCAGGGATATGCAGTCGGGACAGGTGTTGGCACACTGGATAACTGGAATGACTGGCAGGAGAGGGGAGGAGGACTGACACATGAAAGTAGGGAATGCACGAAAATGTACTACCTGCATGAACACATACACAATTCAAACAAACTTGGACATCATTGTCATGGCCTTCTGTACTCCAGCCTTAGGAGTTGTATGAACCAACCACCCCCTCTAGGGGGTAAGAGGGTTAGGGAACGTTGCTTGGATAGGTACGGGAAGCAGGAACACCGGGTAGAGGGTACAGGGTTCAAAATTGCATAGGATTCCGGGTGATTAGAGGGAAAAAAATACCAAATTGAATCACACATACATCCATGCATTAGTGCACCCCCCAGCAAGCCTATGCAGAGCAGTTTGAAAGAAAAACAACAAGACACTTAGCTCTGGTTTTGAGTGCTGGCCTCCTGCCTGCGCACTCTCAGGTCCGGTTACAGAGCACTGCAATGCTGCAAAGAGAGCCACAGTCAACAACCTGTACTTGCCAATTACACAAAAACACACCAAGAAACATGCCCCATAGCAACAAACTACTCTACAAACAGACAATCTGGTGTAGATGCTTCGTACCCATATATAACATTACCCCTGTGATGGGTCATACACAGTCAATGCAGTAAGTCAACCGCTGTTGGGTGCGTGGCAAATGGAACACCAATGTGTCACAATTCACACAACATGCAATGTTCCCTGGGTAAGCAGACAGACCCATATAGCAAGCCATGACTTCAGAGCAAGTTGCGTACCACCATGACCGAAACAAAGTTGGCAGTGCATTTATCATAAAGTACATGGAAATGAAATGCACTGCACGGAGTATGTCCCTCTCTGTATGTCCCTGTGAGCTGCCCCTTTCCATGTCTCGGAAGGCTACATGGTTGATACAAGTGCCTCGAAGGACCTTGGTGTACCGGAGGGTATGTGCCACTGCCCATGCAGGTGTCCCAGACAACCTTACAATCAACAGCCATCAGTCCACCAACACATCTGAGCTGCATTGTGTGCTTCAACACCAATATTCGTCCAAGCTCACCCTCAGTGCTGTGACTAAGCCTGCATGTGCAACTCGCCTGGTGCAAGCTTTGCTGTGTTGTGGCCCCCCTGTGCTATCTGTGTGTGTCTCTTCAGGCATCTCATTACTTGACCATGTCAGAGAGTCACATCATAAATCACACCATCAGTCTGTCTTTCACATCCAAAGTGTGGAACACTATCTACAGCATGAATTGCAACAAGCACGTGTACAGTAAAGATAAGAAACATACTACACAATGCATAGCAATTAATGTACACATTAATCATGAAACACCCCATCTAGCAAAAGCTGAACAGTGGACAATAACACCAAAATCATCCCCACTAGGGGTGTAAACACAAGTCACACAGCACCAGACATGCCACAGATAGGACAGTCCAAAGCCCTTGTGTAAAAGTTTGTGACACCGAACCATCCTTGCGAGCCCATGGATAAGGGAGGCAGGAGTGGCATATGTGAGTCAAGGACCCCAAGCAGCAAACACATACACCAGACAAGCCTGAAAGGCCCAGCTGGAACAGACAGTGGATGCCTTCAAAAGCCACAAAGCACCGCACCGTCACATGAAAGCACAATAGACAAGCAATTTTAAACTATATTAACTAATTACACTAACTATGGAAAACCTACATTACCTAATTATACTAACTATTAAACAGAAACTTAACTAACTAAACTAAAAGAAAAATCAAAAATGCCCACATACTACCCGGGGGGGAGGGGAGGCACCCAGGAGGGGGGAGGTACAGGGTGCTGCTCAACATCCACATGCGATGATGCTGAGCCAAAAAAGAAAAACCTCCATGGGCTCAAGCCTGCACAGCCCGACCTATGTGGGAGATAGATGGTCGTCCGAGTCTGCTTCATCCTGGAAAGGAGGACGTGGCACAGTAGCCTGGCCACGCCTAGCCGTAGCTTGCCCCACGTCGGCAGCAAGTCTGCCGGACGGGTGAGCCTGGTTCTGTGTGGCGATGTGACGTAGGTCTGCATGCAGAACCTCACGTGATACACGTGCTTCCTCTTGCAAGGTAGCACGTGTAACACGGAGTTCCTCCTGCAAGGCCAGGCTGGACAACCGCTGCACCTCCCGGCAAGCCTGTAGCTCAGCCGAGACGGTACCCTCAAGCTGTGCAAACCTCTCCTCTGCCTGCTGCCTCTGGGACATCATAAGGACACCCAGAGTGGATCTGAGGGAAGCATACTCCTCCCTCAGGGCATCCATGTGCGCCTCTGCGTGAGCAGCAATTGCTTGACGCAGAGACGACATTTCAGCCTGGCGTGCCCTGTCTGAGGCCGCCATGCCCAGCCTGAGCGAGCGGGCCATGGACCGTGCCGCCTGCTGCTGGAGAAGCACCTGCCTAGCAGGGGGGAGCACAGATCGGGCCACACGCTCCATGCTCTCAGCGATGTTCTCCATTGCTGCCCCCTGCCGTTCTGAATTGGCAGTCATGTCTTGCTCCCACTCAGTATACTGCGGTTGCGCGCGGCGACCGCGTTGCCGGGCTTGACCCCTGCGGGACCCAAGGACCGGGGGTCCTCGCTGTGTTGGCACCGCCCACGGCTGCACGACTACATGCCCCCGTCGACGTGATGTCCCAGGCACATCAGTGACTGGTGTGGAGGGTGACCCTGCGTCCCGATCCACCACGGGCGGAGGAACCAAGACTGTCTGATCCCTCAGCGCAGGTGTCACAGACAGAGGAGTGTCCACATCAGAATCACTCACCCCTGACACATGGACTTGATGCTCATCCAACTCCACATGGACGTCAGAGTCGTCATCAAGGCTGGACTCATAGGCAGCCAGAGACAAGATGGACTGTAGCACTTGGGGGTTTTCGTGGCCTACCACCCCATGACCCCCACTAGTGCCGGGTTGATGTAGTGGTAACAACCCTGTGTCTGGCATGACAACACCATCCTCCGCCTCCATTGCGTCATCAACTGAAAAATAGAGAGAAAAAAGGTCACTACATATGTCAGAAGCACACAACACACACACACACACCGACAGCAAACGCATCAGGCAGACATGTGACACACAACATATAACCTGGCATGCATGCTGGGTCAACTTTGAATTGCTTCTGTGATCAGACCTTTTGAAAGGTGGCAGTTTCCATGGAAGTGGGTCTATGAAGTGCAGAAAATGTGTACGCCACTCACTACCTACATGTACAAGGACTCCATGGTGTGTGCCAGGAAATGTGAAGGCAATGCAATGTCAAATTCAGACATCACGTGCATTGTGCATTCAATGTGTACCATATCTAGAAGCCAAGCACCCCTCCACCCCAGTACCAAAGCAGGGATGCCTCGCATGGTATCAAAAGGCTGACCATACACCTGTGTATTGACAGGCAGTGTTGACTGGCATCAACAGCTTAATGTAATTCAAGTGACAACACTGCAAATGATGCTGGGACAGTAAGCAGGACACATGATGAAAATACTGGATTCCGCCCATGTGTGAAGAAGACACAACAACAGTTGGACAGAGTCATTGGCCATTGAACAGGCTGAGGCCTGTGAGCCACACAGATTGTCAGTCGCTAAACATGTGTGCAACGCAGGATTGAGCCACAGTTGACATGGGAAGGCTGATGAGATGGCAGGCAATGTATGTAACCAAGGGCTTGTATTACAGTGATCATCCAGTCAAGGACACATAGGGGCATGTGTTCAATGCACATGGAGCATGAATGGGCACTCATGTCCCTGCGGGACATCTGACCTATGCACAGTACAAGTGAGATACCCTGCATCAAGTACTAAGGCTGTACCACACGGCATATGTTTGGCAGATTCTATACTGGAAGTTAGCATCTACACAGGAAGCATGAACAAGAAAGTACACATTGGCAAGATTGAAGAACACCAGTGCAAAGGTGGAACTGGGGTGCAGAGTGGCGGAGGAGGGGCAAGGGAGCATGCCTACATGGAGTCCCCGCATGCAGGCAGAGGAGACATGCATGACGGAAGCATTGCATTACTTACACATCAGAACCATGTACACGTCACATGTAGCGGCAATCATGCACAACACATCCCACAAGTGAAACACACATGTCCTCAACAAACACGCATCAACACTCACTGGACTGGGCATCAAAGTCCAGCATCTCTCCCACTCCTTCGACCAATTCAGGTGGTATGAACTCCGCAACGAGTGCCTCATGCAGAGTGAGCTCTTCCTCCTCTGGTGCAGGCCCACCGCCAGTCACCAGAGTCAAGTTGTAATTAGAGGCACGCTTAGCCTTAGTGCTGCGTTTGATGTCATTCCAAAGCTTTTTGCACTCTTGCGCCGTGCGCACCTCATGGCCGAATGAACTGACATGTTCCGCAACATGCTTCCAGTGGGTGTCACGTTGGGCAGCCATAGTCTGACTATTGGCACCCACTAGCATGTCACGGCTGTGGCCCCGCACATAGTTGCTAGGACAGTTTTTCTGAAGTCCAGTTAAGGGCCTAGTAAAACCATTCAACTGAGGCAGTACAAGACTCCACTCTTAGTATAAGACTGTACCACCTGAGTACATGGTAGCGTAGGCAGAGCAGCCAGGTTTATCTTAGGAGGGAGAGAGGGCAGTAGATACAGTACAAGTGAAAATCGTAATACAAATGATCCAAAGAAACACTGAAACACTATGTATTATAAAAATAAAGGATTTATTTAAAATAGAAGTAGGCCCAGATAAATCTAGGGGTTAAGTAAATACTGAAACATTATAAGAAATCACAATATAAAACACAACACTATACTTGAAAGTACACAGACCCAAGTATAGTCCTTATTTGGAACACCTAACAGTAGTTCTAGGGAAGTCAAAACCTTGTTATACACATTTAGTATAGGCCAAGCCTATTCTTTGGGAGTAAAAGACCAATGGTTACTTTTAGATTACTTTTGGTAATACAAGGACAGTAGGCACTTCCAGTTGTACAGTGACTCTTGGAACAAATCACATAAACAGTCAACTGGACAATATACTTTTGGTGAATAGTGAAACACTTATTCTAGGTGCAGTAAAAACCTATAACTACTTTTGTCATAACACACAGTTATACCAGGTGAGCAAAACCTAATGGATGTAATATACAATTACAGATGCTTTGGAAATCAGGGAACCCCAGATTGAGGTAAGCAATAACTCTTGTAACTTGTTTTGGATGGCACACAGCTAACACAAGGTAAGTAAAACCCACTTACTTTAACTTCACAATGAAGGGGAAAGTAAAACCCAATGTCACACTTTACTGAATAGATATTCTAGGTAGGCAACAACCTAATGTAGACTTATTAAGGACAGGCTAGCAGCAAGTCAGGGGAAGCAAGACCCAGTTGGGGGATTCTCATACAGTTATCCTAACAGGACTAACCTGGTGATACCAACAGTTGGAAGACACTCATACAATTACCCTTCAGGAATAATCTGGTGCAACCAACACATTACTTTTGTAAAGAGGCACAACCTAATCACAGGAGAGTAAAATACCTTCACATCTACTTTCTTTTAGACTGGCAAAACAGTGGCTAAGGAAGGAAAGATGTTAACCATACTTTTAAGAATAGTGCATCACACATCCAAGATCAGTAAGAACTTTTGTAACTGTTCACTCTTAGAATTACAGTTACCAACCAACTCTTTACAAGTAAGTAAAAACACGTGATTTCTTTTCTAGGCAGAAGTCCCAATCCCTTCAAAGTCTTTTCCCTTAGAGCATGAGTGTTCTCAGTGGCACAAGGGGGGTCACTAGGACTAGTGACCAACAGGCAGTGTTAGAATAAGTTCTTTAGTAGCAAAAGTCAGAGTTTCCTGAGGAAAACTGGCAAACAAGTGAGTACTTTTACTTCTAGGGTTAGAAGAGGGTCCAGGGGCTTCACAGAAGACACCCCAGCAGGATTCTAGCAGTGGGACTGGGTGTACTGGACGAGGGACCTTCCAATCACAGAAAACACCCCAGGACTACACAGAAATCCCAACAGGCTTCAGGTAAGTATATACCCAACCCAACACAGTACCTCAGCAATGAAGAAGAGATTGCAGCAGGAGAACTTCAGGGACTGCAGCCAAATACCCGGTCACTGGATTCCTTGTCCTGGAGACTGAACACAAGACCTCAGAAGGGACTTTGCAGCAGGGATCGATGAAGAAGGCTCTAGGCAAGATTTCTGTTGTGGCTGAATGTGGTTCTGCGGGTTTGGCACCTTTTCAAGGAGCACAGAAGAAGACAGAAAATCGCGGTTGAATTCTCATCGTTTAAAAGGTCCAGCACTCTTGTGAGGGGACTTTTTGGACTTGATTCGTTTCCCTGGAGATAAAACAGGATGCCCACGAAGTTTCAGTGAGATTCGGAATTCGGGAGACCGTGCACCGCACAGTGGCTGGAGGTCCCAGGGTATTGGGGTATTGCAAGAACGCAAGGTCGCAGCAACCCGTGGGATGGCTCAAAATGCAGGTCGTCTTGAGTCTATTGGGTCTCACTAGGCTCTCGGTTCAGGTCGTTGTTTTCGGAGACCCCAGGTCGATCGGAAGGAAGGGCTGCAGCAGGCTCCGGTTACAAAGCAGGCTCTCCGGCCGCTGGAAATCATTCCCGCCACTTTTCCTTCGTCATCCTCTTCGGTTTTCTGTTCCAGTGGTCGACATGACTTCAGCTTCCAGGTTTCCAGTATTTATCAGGAACTGCAACACAACCTCTGCATTCTCTCCCCGCATTTTACAAGAAAAGGGCGTTTGGCTGTCCAATCAGGACAGCCAACCCCCCACTGGGATCTGACCCAGTTGAAGGAAGGCCTAAGACAAAGGGGGGGGAAGTTTGGGACCCCTCCCCCACTTCCTGTGCTTACAGACTGACTGGAGCCTGGGCGGGGTGACCAGGGGACTCCCGCCAAAGACAAAACTCAAACAAAGGATTTTTCTGCCCTGGATGTCAGGGGAAGGACAAGAAATTACAAGAAACACCAAAATGACAGAAAAAGAAGACAGGGGCCATTTTGGTAAAATGAGCACCCTTAGGTGCCTTTACTGCAGCTGTGATTACAGCACGCGGTAAAGGTGCACCAAATTAGTAAAATGTATCACTGCCACCAGCCATTAAAGGTAAGCTTGTCACTGTAACAGAATTGTTACAGTTTAAATGTGAAAGGGGATACATTGTATCTCCCCAGCACTCCACATAAGGTGGGGTGTGCTGGTTTCACAGAATAAAATGTAAAAGGGATCCAAAGATCCTTTCTACCCTTGGGAACTGTAGTTCACTCAAGGTTAGCACAAGAAAGTTAAAGGGGGAGCCCCTAGGGCAACCCAGCAACAACAGGCACTTATTGCCAATAAGTTGTTAGACATGATAACTTTAAAAAGACACTATGGAGAGTCTTAAAAATGTCACCCATAAAAAGAGTTAAAGACAGGTGAGTGTGGAAAAAGGTTCCCACTCACTGAGGTATTAATGGAAAATATCTCACTAGAAAAGCAAAAAGTTCTGGAGTTGAACCAGGCAAGGAAGATTTACCAGCCCTGTGGAAATCTTACCTAACAGTAGTCCACGAGGAAGTCCAGTTCCTGCTTACAGAAAGGCTTCTCCCTCGACGTGCAGGAGGTCGTGGCTGTGTGTGGGGTCCCAGCCTGTGCTGCAGGTGCAACCTTCCACCTCTTGGACTGTGGCGCAGACCCTGGCTGGCTAATGCCGCCCTGACCAGTATGGCCAGTGGGTTCGGTGGATTGAGCCAAGGGAGTGGCAGGTAGAGGGATGACCAAAGGCCTGACTTGTGTCAGTGGCAGCTGGGTGCCCACTAATGGACCCTGCGCAGCAACATCAGCTGTGGCAGGGTCATTGACGGCAACGGTCCTGGTTGGCAGACTCACAACCGGGGTGCTGTTGGTTGCATCTGCCCCTGCACTTGCCAACACCCGGCTGTTCGGGGCAGTAGATGACATGACTGCCCCAGGGACACGTGTCTTGGTCTGAGCAGCCCGGCCTGCCCCTATGGTTTCGCTCCTGGCCTGTTGGAGATCTACCAAGGGCTCCTCAAGTGCCAACGCAGCCTTCGCTGGCAGACCCGAGCCTGGGTGGCGGTGTCCACAGCTGCACCTGCAACTACCACTACCCTTGGGCCCGTGGTAGTCGATGGAACGGACTGCCGGGTCACACTGGCGCCAGTGCCAGATGCAGAAGCTGCATCCCCCGGAACCACAGGGGGTGGTGGCATGACTGCACCGACACATGGCACAACATTGTGCTCAAGTGGCGCACCCCTGCATCTTCCCCCTCTGTGGCCGCCCTGGACACCCTGGAGTCCCCCTACTCCCTGGTCACCACGGCCACGTCCCCGACCACATCCGCCACGAGGAGGACGCCCAGCTGAGGCGCCCCTCACCTTTGGTGGCCTCCCAACCATGGCACAGATGTAGTAGTGCCGGCACAGATGGAGTGGTGCCAATGGAAGGTGTACACCACAATTGACCTGGGAAATGGCAACATTTCCAATGCAGAGAATTAACAGAAAACGTGCGGCAATCTGCAGATCTCACTTATGCCAACATTTTAAAAAGTATCAGAGTTGGTATACTTTCTAAAGAAGCAGAAGGAATATTGAAAACCCAGCACATTAATGCACTTTATGGCGATAATGCATGTGCTACAGATGTTATGGAACAATTAGCCCACAGAAATGTCAATTGTATGGCCTTAATGCCAACTCTTGCAAGCTGTTTCAAATTCAATGAAATCATGCTAAGTAAAGAAATGCAACCAATCATGGAAATTAGTGCCACAGACAAACTAGATGTACATGGTATGACACTACCCATGTGTGACCAAGCCACAACAAGACTAAATAGTTTAGAAAAATCAATCTCAAACACAGCAGGCTTAGAAAAGATATTAAAATTATCCTTAAATTGCAGAGTAATGCTTAAACGTAACCTTGACGTGGACCAAGGACTATTTAATGGAGCACTGGGTACAGTTGTTGGCTTTCAAACATACCCACGCGACAACAAAATTCAGTTTGTCAATATACTCTTTGACAAACTTTCAGAAGTAAAAAGGATAGGACGCTCAACAGCTAGATTCCTTCTCTTCAAAGATATGTATGTACGCAGAGAACAATTTTCTCTAACTCTTGCATACGCAGTCACGATTCATAAATCACAAGGTCTTACCTTAGACAGAGCAATGATAGATATTGGTAACACAGTCTTTAAAGAAGGCATGAGCTATGTAGCACTATCACGCTTACGTACACTTGACGCTCTATTTCTAATCAACTTTGATGCAAGTAAAATAAACGCTGATATTCCTTGCATTTTAGAATACAATAGACTTCGCTCACTATACACCCCCCACCTAACATGGACTCCCGTTACTAGACCAAACAGTAAGTATACAATAATAAGGAGAACCATAGCAGCATATCACATCCAAAGTATCTAATACCTTTGTTCATTCTACATTTGTTTTTCACCCAAAAGTTATAAGCAAATATGAATAGAGTCAAACATTTCTACTATGATCTATGGAAACTTGTAATGTCCGCAGACATTGTGAGTGTTCTTAGAACACTTTCAACTTGTCAGCGAACAATACGGACAGCGTTTTCAGGACACCCCCTACGAAAATTTCAGAACAACGCGATAGTTCTTAGAACACTTTCAACTTGACAACGAATAATACGGACAGTGTCCTCAGGACAACCCCATTTTGTTTATTTGCGAACATTTTAGGACACTGCGAGTGTTCTTAGAACACATTCAACTTGCCAGCGAACAATACAGACTACGCCTTCAGGACACCCCCTACGAACATTCCAGGACACCGCAAGTGTTCTTAGAAACGTCTTCAGAACACACTCATTTTGTTTATTTGCGAACATTTCAGGACACTGCGAGTGTTCTTAGAACACATTCAACTTGACAGCGAACAATACGGACAGTGTCCTCAGAACACCCCCATTTCGTTTATTTGCGAACATTTCAGGACACCATGAGTGTTCTAAGAACACATTCAACTTGATAGAGAACAATACGGACAGCATCCTCAGGACACCCCCATTTTGTTTATTTGCGAACATTTCAGGACACTGCGAGCAATCTTAGAACACATTCAACTTGCCAGCGAACAATAGGGGCTACGCCTTCAGGACACCCCCTACGAACATTCCAGGACACCGGGAGTGTTCTTAGAAATGTCTTCAGAACACCCCCATTTTGTTTATTTGCGAACATTTCAGGACACCGCGAGTGTTCTTAGAACACATTCAACTTGACAGAGAACAATACGGACAGCGTCCTCAGGACACCCCCTACGAACATTCCCCAGACACCGCGAGTGTTCTTAGAAGCGTCTTCAGAACACCACCATCTTGTTTATTTGCGAACATTTCAGGACACCATGAGTGTTCTAAGAACACATTCAACTTGACAGAGAACAATACGGACAGCGTCCTCAGGACATCCCCATTTTGTTTATTTGCAAACATTTCAGGACACCATGAGTGTTCTAAGAACACATTCAACTTGACAGAGAACAATACGGACAGCGTCCTCAGGACATCCCCATTTTGTTTATTTGCGAACATTTCAGGACAGTGCGAGTGTTCTTAGAACGCATTCAACTTGCCAGCGAACAATACGGACTACGTCTTCAGGACACCCCCTACGAACATTCCAGGACACCGGGAGTGTTCTTAGAAACGTCTTCAGAACACCCCCATTTTGTTTATTTGCGAACATTTCAGGACACCGCGAGTGTTCTTAGAACACATTCAACTTGACAGAGAACAATACGGACAGCGTCTTCAGGACACCCCCTACGAACATTCCCCGGACACCGCGAGTGTTCTTAGAACCGCCTTCAGAACACCACCATCTTGTTTATTTGCGAACATTTCAGGACACCGCAAGTGTTCTTAGAACACATTCAACTTGACAGAGAACAATACAGACAGCGTCCTCAGGACACCCCCATTTCTTTTATTTGCGAACATTTCAGGACACCGCGAGTGTTCTTAGAACACATTCATCTTGTCAGCCGCAACCCCCATTCATATTTGCGAACATTTCAGGACACAACGAGTGTTCGACAACGTCTTCAGAACACCCCCATTTTGTGTATTTGCGAACAATTCAGGACACTGCAAGTGTTCTTAGAACAGTTTCCGTTTGCTTGCGAACAAAACGGACACATATTGAGTCCTCAGAACACCCCCCATTCAGTTTATTTAGAACATTTCAGAACACCCGTGATGTCTGCAGACAGATCGAACACAAAAAGAACGTCTAACACATAAAAAACACAACTTTCATCCTATCTCATACACTCCCGCCCTCCCCAAACACTCCTACACAACAACACACTCTACTAAATACAAATTTTGAACAAAGTTTCACCGCGCTGTCCGCGGACGGCCGCAAATCCAAGATGGCGGGCGCTACCGAAAATCTGACGCGCTTCACGCTCCACGCCGCCCAATCAGCGAACACGTTGCATGTCTGCGAACATCACGCAAGCCGTCTGGCCAATCAGGACACTGTCCGCGGAGTGAACAGGGAAGTCCGTCCGCGGACCGAACACAGATATCACTCATTTTTTTTTAACCTACTTTTTGGTCATTTTAAAAAAAACTACTGGACGGATTTTCACCAAATTTGCAAAAGCACGCTTTCGAGACCAATCCGCTGCTCCTGGTCCAAATTTGGTGAAAATCCGTCCAGCGGTTTGGGCTGTAGACGCGAGCAAAAAAATGTTCCCATTCAGTCTATGGGAAAAAAAAAGTTTTGGGACTCCCCCTATAACTTTGCCCCCCATGGACAAATCCTCACCAAACTTTGCAAAACAAATTCAGAGTGACCCAAATACTTTTTTTGCAAAGTTTGGTGAGGATCCGTCCAGGGAGAGCGAAGTTATAAGCCGCCCAAAATGTGCACTTCCTATGGAAACACCAACTTAACCATAACTACATGGCCACTACCGTGGCCATGTAATGTATGTATATATATATATTTATATATATATATATATATATTCAGTTAAAAAACTTTGTTAAAGGGACGTTATGGTTAGGTTGCGCTACTAACAACCTATGAAATTCAGTGAAAAAACTTTGTTAAAGGGACGTTATGGTTCCAAGTAAAACCGAAAAACCCTTGAAATTCGCCAGTTATGGTAAGCGAAGCAACCATAACTCGCGCCACCACCGTGCACTGCTAAGACTAACACCCACGACATCAAAGATGACATTACAAATGTCATTGATGACATCACTGACGACATCACATGTCTGGCTCACTCATTTTTCTTTTGCTGACATATCTAGGCCACATGGCTTTCTTCAGTAACAGTCAGAAACTAAACATTTTATTTTATTTGTAGACATATACATATGATCACATGACCGTATAAACACGGCAGAGAACAACCTGCGGCTCTTTAGAATTATTCGACCACGAAGGTGTACGCGAACGGAGACCTGGAAGACGCCCACGCATGAAAATTGAAAATGAGAGCAACTAGCAGGTAAACAAACGTCGCAGCACCATGGCCGCCTATATTGCCAATATAGAATTTAGTCAGCAAATACAGCGCAAAAAACATAGTTGGCTAGACAAGCATGCATAAAAATGGTAACTTTCTCCCATCGGGGACCAATATAATTACAAGCCCGCCCGTTTGCTTTGTTTTCAGGCAGATGAGTTCCCAAAGTTGAAGTCGATGTACATGGGCCCTCAGAATCTCCTTTAAAAACAAGCAACAGCATAAAAAAAGCCGTGAAGAAGCCTTGGCAAGGAGGTATGTTAACTAACATATCTCTGCAAGAGAAACTTGTTTTGAAAAAACAAAACAAAAAGTTTTCAAAAATACATCGGACAACTTTGTGTCTTCTTTCCTTCTCCCCTCTGTTTTTGTCATAGTAGGTCCAGAGCCTCAAATTGAAAAATGCAAAAACGCGTCTGTCACCCTAATTTTTGAGAAACAGATTCGAAGTTACTAAGTGGATTAATTGTCCAAATTCACAAATCACGAAACAGGAAGCTACTGCCTGGAAGAAAAAACCACTAAATACTTTAGTCCAACCAATTTAAGATCAAAAGGTCAGTGAAACTGCTCACATAGGGCATGCAAACAGCCCGATCACATATGAATCTTGCCTAGATAGTGTTTCAAAATCACTCTGTTTTTAAATTTTGCACAATCCGGGACAATTCACTAAAAAAAGACTCCAATTTCTTTCCTTTCTTTAGAGTCTCCTTTTCAATTTCAACCAAACGGAGACGGGAGCATTGAACCTACTGTCAATTTTCTAAAACAACACACTGTCCTGAAGAGGTCTTTAAACAATAACAGCGGAACACCAGGGAAGGTGTTCACGAAATTCTGTTCAGCCGAAACATATGTAGACATCCCTAAGACACTTTAAACAACGTTGTCTTATTACACAAAACATTTCTGTAATTTCTGTTTGAACACTGATAGTTTGCTCCTCTGCTAAAATAGATATTGGTAATAACATCTTATGTCTATGCATAATTGTGTTTGTCACTTACTAACCTCAGCCACAATTGGCACCATTGTGTCATTCTGGATTTGTTTTTTCTAATTGTCTTTCTAAAACGTGTACTGCAAAACGTTTTTTATATATTTGAAAGGTGGTAATGTCTTGTGGAAAGCATATACCACACTACGTATTGAATTTAATTGCTGATTAAAATGTGTTTTTAACACTTGTATTTCTCTGGCACGACAAATCTTCTTGTCAACACATATGTATTGCGGGTAAATGAAATAGAAAACTTACCCCAATTGATCTAGTTTCTATCTGACTAGCTTATAAGGTGGACTAAGAGAGAGGTAATTGAGCATTGTCCTCGCTGTTTACACTCTATGAATAGTCCCTTTTTTTGCTCAATCCCCCTTAAACAAAAAACCATGGGACTTACCCATTTATTTTTTTCTTTATTATGAGGTGGTTTATTAGACTCTGGAGAAATAACAATAACTGGGACCGGGGTGTCGGCTTCCACCATCTGAACAGATCCCACCAATGCACCTTTTGCTCCCTTCACTGAAACCCAATTATTCACCAACTCATTGCAGTGGACCTTAACCTCCTCTAAATTCAATTTCAATTCAGATATTTGTAGAGTGTGTGTTTCCATCTCCAATTTTATATTGTCATACAGAATAGCAAAGGAGTTTAGGATCATAATCAACGCCGAAACCTCTGGCGCTGTTATTCTCACCTTATCATCCAATTCCTTCAATGTTTGATGTAGACTTTGTGAGGTGTACTGCCCACCCTGCATTGGCCAGATGACCCCCTCCTCAATTCAGACAATCTAAAATCATGCTCAGTGAGAAAAGGCAGAGCTATGGCCCCCTCCTCATGGCCTACAAGGTTTTGTCACTCGGAGAATCGCGGTTGGCTGTCAAGTCAAAAGCCATCGGGCTATGATCGTTTATTAAATGACTGTCTTGTCCCATGAACTTTTTTTGCCCTCTGTTGTGTCGAATATCAGTACTGGTTTGTGATACTGGCCATTTGTCTTGTCCAGTAGAAAAAAAGTCTTCCATCCTCTTTTGCTTGAAAAAGTCAATCACAGGTTTGATCACTTTCTTTTTCATTTTACCTTTACCTTTAACCACTCCGAGCACTGGCGAATTAACCTCCTGATTAGGACAAACCTCCTGTGTACTTAAAATGTCTTGCCTGATGTCCCGTCCTTCCACTACATGTTGGATTGGGGGAAAAGACCCCAGCATAGCAGGCGATGCACAATTCAAGTCAAGTCCCTGCTTTGGTTGTTAACAAGGGTCATTGGCTGTCCTTGAGGCAATGGTTTTCCTTTCTTCATTTTCACTTGATCTTCCTTGTGGATCCTGATGGACACATCACGAGAGCCTCCATGTCCATTCCAACCCCCCCCCCTTCTCAGGAACCTCCTGCAGATTTCCCAGAGGGACCTGGAACTGGGGTCCTCGCAGTCATTGTAATTCCATTACCTTCTCTGTCAGCACCCGCTACCAAGCAAAGGGTGTCCGACTGCAGTTTACTTCGCAGGTTGTACATATTACAAGTTGAAAGGTTCCTACTTGGCATAAGAGCTTGCCTATAGTGTTAGAGAGTTCACAACACTGACCAACAGACTCACACCTACTACCACTTCTGTATACGCTTTTGTGTACAGTGGTTATTCTACAGTGGGGGCACAACAGCAGCAGGTTGCGGCCGCCAAGAGCTCCCTCTCAGACAATCAGGCAAACCACGGCAGATCCTGGTAAACCACTTGGCACGACTTATCCACGCTGTGCTCCGTGCGGTATTGGCTGTTTTAAAGAATTGTACAGGCAGTCCTCAACGGTTTACGACGATTTTCCCGCATCAAAAGGTTTGCATGAACCTTTTGATCTAAAAATGCTACCACCAAAGGTTCGAACACCAAAAGTTCGAACCTTTGGTGGTAGCATTATAAAAAAAAATGTGGGCTGCGGGGTTGTCCTCCGCATCACCCCGCTCACTATACTTCGTGGTATAGTGAGCCGGGGCTGTGGGGGACACCCCCGCAGCCTTCTGTTTAACAAAGAACAAAACGACAACAAAAAAACGGGGGCTGTGGGGTTGTCCCCCGCATCGCCCCGCTCACTATACTTTATGGTATAGTGAGCGGGGGTTGCGGGGGACACCCCCGCATCCTTCCGTTTAAAAAATAAAAAGAAGAAAAGGACCCTGCAGCGCCGGTTCCCGATCACGGAAGGGAAAGGAAACTGGCGCTGCAGGAACCCAGCGTGAAGACAAGGCAAGTGTGGTTTGTTTATGTTGGGGGTGTGGGTGGGGGTGTGCTGAGGGTGTGGGTGGGGGAGTGTTAAGGGTGTGTTGTGTGTGCGGGTGTGAGTTTGTATGTGTGTTCGCATGAGAAAGGTGCAAACTTTTGGTAGTTCGCACCTTTCTCATGCGAACGATTTGCCCGCGGTAATTTCAGCCGTGGGCAAATCACTCAGATTCGTCCCCAGCAGCTGCTGTGCCTCCAACAATAGGCACTGAAAAAACACTCCCACTATGATAAACCACTTGGCACCACTTATCGCAGGGGAAATTGTATAGTATGGCTGGTGAAGTTAACATTTTTACGAAGATGAACAAAAGCACTGAAGGGGAGGCCTAGGAGGAGGCTCAAGCAGTAGTCAAGATGACAGAGAACTAGAGTTAAGATGTGAGATGTTGTGGAAAGGACGATAGGAAGGGAACATATCTTCCTGATGTTAAGTCTCTTGCTCAAAGCAGCAGGGGCTGCAGATGTATGGAAATTGCGGGCACTTGAGGTTTTCTGTGAAAAAGGTTTTAATTTAGGGTGGGGAGGAAAAGGTCTGAGATAAAAGGTATTGTAAATTAGAGAAGGCAGTGAATTAGGGAGCAGAAGGAATAGGTACTCTGGTCTTAGTGGTGCTCTTCATAACACTGTGAAGCTACTTTCAGAAATGAATGTCTGAAAGGTAATTAGAGATCCTTGATAAGAGATCAAGCATGAAGGGAGCTAAGGAAATCACTATGCTTTTTCTTATCATTGGCAAGAAGTGATAAGTGAACTAGTAGGAGTAGATGGCATTACAGAGAGAGGAGAGATGGGAGGGAACAGCAGTGGTTAAGAACAGAGCTGTAGGGAGTTCCCACTTGAAAAGGAGATGGGTGAAATGTTGCACTGTTTCAGGATATGGAGCAGGAATGATTAGTAAGGTAGGATACCATATAGAGCGAGATAATCATCTTACAATTGAAGATTGGATTGGGTTGCTAGGAGAGCAGAGTGATCGACAAGGGCCAAGACACCTGAAGGATCCAGGAGGGTGAAGGTGGAGGAGAGCTTAGAATAATAAACAGAAGTCAGAAAGTAGGAGACCCTGGTCAGTGCTGTCTCAGTGGTGTGACTGGTGCCAAAGTCAGATTGAAGGTAACTACTAGTGATCCTGCTGAAGACTACATGTTGCAGGATTTTGGAGTAGTAGGAAAGAGAGAGACGATCTGGGCATTTGCAGGCATTTTGGGGCTGCAAAAGGCTTCTTGAGATGGGCGAACACTGTGGAGTAAACAGTTGGGAAATATTCCAGAGCAGAGGGGTCTTTGAAAGAAGGATGACAGAACTGAGCCGATTAATGGTGGTATCTCTTTGATCCTTTGCAGAGCAAAGGTGTCTGCAGGGGTGCACACAAGGTTAATAATCCAAGGAATAGGAGGCAGCTCAGTGGGTGATGTAGAGGAGAAGAAAGAAAAGCTCTAGTGGTAGTGGTGAGTGACTGAAAGGAGAAGGATGGAGTAAGTGGATGGAAAACTATGGTGTTAGTGAGCTGCAAACATTTGTGGTTTTAGATGAGATGTAGATGGTAAAGTCTTTAGTTTCAGGGTGAGCATAAGCCAGCATAGCTTGTAGAGTTGAGGAACATTTGCAAAGGAATGAGCAAAAAGAGGACATGAAGTTAGTGAAGTATTTCAACTTGAAAATGTTCAGGTTCCAGACTCATTGTGACTTCTGCATGTGAGGGGTAGTGGGAGAGAAGTTTCAGGTAGAGTGAAAATTATCCAATGGCACCAATGATCTAGGTTAAAATCATGAAATGCCAATCCAGTAGCGATGGATTTTCAGAGTAGACAAGGTTTGGAAGGAGTATTTTACTTCTGCCACGTAATTAGTCAAAGGCCAAGGTTTCAACTTGTTTTAGAGAGGAAGAAGGTAGGATTGACAAAGAGAGGGAGAGGAATGCAAATATAAAAATGCACGAGGGAGTTGTCAGATAGGGCAGGGTAAATGGGAATGTATGAGGAAAGACAGAAAGAAAGGAAGACAGGGCCAAGAGATCAGCCTCAGACATGAGTGGGAAGGCTGTGGAGGAAGGTCATGGTGTGTCCAGGTAATAAAGTGGAGACTTTAGGGAGTTTTAAATCTCCCACAAGAACAATATTGATTTAAGATGGAACAGAGTGCAAAGGAATGGCAGCATAATGGAAGGAAGAGTTGAAAAGACCAGATGGCATGCAGATGAGAAGGTTGGAGGTGGGCAGCACTCTATTTAAATAAGGGTGGAAGAATTTTGGCCCAAACCCCCATGACTATGCATTTCTTTACAGTGTGTGTATTCGTGATGGGTAACATTAAAGAAATGTGAAACAGGAAGCTAGCGGAGATGCAAGAAAGCATACTCTAACCTTTCATTGTGCCGACATCAATGCCAATATGATATGACTTAAACTAGCACACAACACGATCAGTGAAGTGTGCTCTGTTAGGATTGAGTGGATTAGTTTCATGTGCTTGCCCTGCCATTTGTTCTACCTCCTAATACCAGGCAAAACGATTTCTCTAAAATGACATTTTGTTTAAAAATCATTCAAAGTAGCCTTTACACGAATATTTTGCAATTTCATAGCAAACCGTAAAAGATAAAATAATTATACATTATAAATCCGTCGACTGTTCTGAGATTTATCTTAATAATTGTTTTGACTCGTTCAATAAATCTGGACATTTTTTATGCATTTCCTTATCCAATGGTTCCAATTTATAACCCGTCACATATAATTTATCATGGCTATTAACACGTAGTTATCACTTCATATAATACATGGGTAAACTATATTTACAACAAAAAAAATTATTACGAATAAGTGGCATTAAAATGTGCCAATGTAATAGCCACATCCGAAAACAAGCATTGACAAAGCCAAGAGGTCACTTGTTGCCACATTGTAGCCAGATACCAATACCATTTACCCACTACGCCTCACATCCCCAGTTCCTGCTGTTCTGTGAGTTACCTAGTCATTATATGCACACATGTACCTGTTAAATACGTATGTGCCTGAGTAAAAACCCACTATGTTGTGCGTACACACATGCACCCCAGTGGAACGTAAATGTGTTATAGAACCTCACAAGGTAGATGCAGCATCACACACCCAAATACTGCTGACAGATGCCCACACCATTATATAGCATACCAGATACAGCATCATATGCAAAGGGAGATGCTTCATGTGCAAAGTACAGCATCACAGCACACAAGTCAAATGTTAAGCAAAGGGTGTCATGCAAGTCACTGCCATCACTTATCAGTTGCAGCTTCATATGTCCATTTGAAACAATCAAACGCCAGGAGCATTTCCAAGTGCTCATTTACATTCATCACATACAACATGTATGCTCTGGTACGGGAATCATAAGCAAGGTTCAGCAACATGAACTAAAGTACAGTGGCAATATGCTTAGGTCCAAGTGTCAAATGACCAGTGACAGACATCACATGGCATTATAAGGTCATCAGAGTCCATGTGCAGGCCTTCTTGCCAAGGAACTGCCATCACATGCTAGGTACATCCTTATAGGCTTCTGGGGCAGAAAAGTGCCTTTGATAAGCAACCCATTTCTCATTGAAAGGTAAAATAGCCCTGATGATTTAACCATGCCCTGTATATGTCTGTGTAAATACAGGTCATAATGTTAGTACTATAGTTAGGTGGGCTCATAGACTCTCGGCAAACCCCTGTGTGCTACTACTGATCACAAGTTCAAATGACAGCAAATAAGCTTAATAATGTGTCTGTTACCTTCAAGTCACAGATCACTCCAAATGGTGTGCTATTTGGAAATAACTACACATATCTTCGACACTTGACCACATTGTGAAACCCTTGACAAGTAGATGCCCAATCATTCTGTTTCATTATTTGCCCAATTTGTTGAGCTCTTTGTTCGGCAGGCACTAGTCTCCCTGGAATCTTTTTCTGGTAGTCCCCGGCCTGTGATAAAGTTTCCTATCAGGTGGCTGAGCAGAAGTGATGATTAAGTTCACTCTAACAATATATGCGTCAAAGAGATACTTAATCACTCGGAACTCTACTCTATCTCAAATCACCAGAATGCTCCCTCTCTACAGCCGACACCTGACAGCCCATGTTGATGGCTGTGATACAATTACAAACACAAAATGTGCTAGGGGACACGCTGTACCAACGCAGATGTGCGTTCAATACAAACTATGTTTGATTAGTCAGGCTTTTTTCCCTCGATCCAACTTCTGAGCCACCCTGCACGTTTAAACAATTAAGCATATCTAAGTACACTTTCTGGAGGTGATTTGGGCTGTTGTCAGAATTGATGGGGACATTGCTTCCTGCATTAGCTACAATGAAAAGTCCTAATTCCTTCAAACTTGCAGTGTTGCTAAAGTTGAGTGTGGGAAGCTGCTCTGGGGTATGGAAGGATGACCCGGAAAGATGCATTGACCTTAAATAATATATCACACAAGGGGGTAGCCGGCAAGCAATAGTTGAAACATACTCTCGATTTTGTGTGTTATTATTTAAAAATAGGTAGTTGTGGTGTTACAGGAATCACTGATGATCCATACGTGTGTCAAAGTCAAAGGGACCCCATGGGTAAAGGCTACAGGCACATTAGTTTGTACATGTATACACAATACTAACAAGAAGAAAGCTTTTTTCGGGATGCAAATTTATTACATAAAGCTTTTGGTATCGGGCCAGCAACAATCAAGGTAAAGCATCCTGATATGTATATAAACCAACAGATAGCATTTAAAGCATGTGTCTCAAATGTATTCTGCAAAAGTTAATTTTTATAAGTATAAATTGTAGTGACAATTTGTTTACATACATTTTACGTCGGGAACATAAAATTCCCAGAGGTGTACATGGGCCCAGCGAGAGTGAGGATGGGCCCTAAGACGTTTCGGCTTCCAGGATTTGGTGCCTTCTTCTGGGCCAAAGGACTGTGTCTCCCTATAGGTGGTAAAGACAAAGTGAGGGAGTATTAGACTTACACAAGGTGGAATGTACCAACAAGTGGTGCCAGTGATGTCTGCACGGGCACAAAACTGTGTGGCTAAAAGAGAGAAACCATTCTCATTAAAAACAAATGCAAGCCAACCTTTAGCTTGAGTCCAGGGGGCATGGGGGAGGTGTTCATTTGTAGTTCACTCTGCTAGAGCCATGTTCAATCAGCAGGGAACAGGTGTACCCCGCAGATCTAAAGTGCAGGGCTAGAAACGATTCCAAGTGGGTTAATCTCTAAAGTGGAAAAACCTCTGTGTCAGTACTAAAAATGTGACAGGCTCAGCCTTAGTGAGCAAAATAAAACCAGATTGAGTAGCTGGGTTTCTTACCTACAAGCCCTGCATCGCTGGGGGGAGCCTTCAAGGAGTAGTGTTGCGCTGGTCGGGGGCAAAAAGAATTTGCACATGTGGCCTCCAGACGTGCAGAGGATGTAGTATGAGAACCCCCACGCTGCTGGTTGTGGAAAAGCTGCTGGGGAGTAGAGCCCTTGTTGTGAGATCAAGATAGAGGCACTGTGGGGGAAATGAAAACAGACAGTGCTGTAAACCCTGCACATATGACCCCCGATGGCGGCCTGGGAAATGGAGTGTGTGCCCATCAAGGTATAAGCGAGTGGCTAGCCCGGAGTGGGGGCGATACGCAAGGGAAACTGCTTACCTTTCGCAGGAGCGAGGCACCGGGGGATGGACGCTGCAGCGTTCAAATCTTAGCAGAGAGCTGTATAGGCACCGTGGGGCCAGCTGCGGATGCTTGGTGGGCAGACTGCCACAGGAAGCTGCATCACAGGAAGCGGCATCACATAGCATTGTTCCTTAGTACACTATGAAAAATATGGATACAATATCACTGTAATGTGATATACATTTCATACAAGAATGGATCACCATATGTATCGTTAATATCAGTGTGTATAGGCCGATATTACCAAATTACTGTGCATGCAAGCAGGCATCCAAGGCCCATTTAAAAAAAGAAAAAAAAAACGTTTTGTTTAGGGGTAGCAAGGGAGACATCAAGGCTCGCAGGTGCAACCCCTGGCGATCCCCAAATGACGTCCCTGAGAGCACACCAAGGACCCCCAAAGTGATTTTCAGTTGTATGCATGGGAAAGTACAATCTCAAGTAGGGAACACAGCTTCTGTGGCAGACAGCAGAGGAAAAAGCTATTGATGACTGAATAAGGAACATAAGTGGGGAAAAGGAAGGACAGTGGCGAGAGTAAGTACAATAAAGGAAGATGCAGTACACTGCCTTGTGTCAAAAAACAGAAGATAAATGGTGGTTGTGCGTAGGAGCAGGTTTTTATTGGTGGTTAAAGTTACATGTTAAATCTCTGATTCTGCACCCTGTCTTGGTTTCTTTGAGATTCATCAGATACAAATGGACTGGCCTAAAAACTTGCCTAAGGACTGGAGTAACAACTAACAGCCATGGAAGCGATGTCACAGAGCACAGCTGATCTGTGGAATACTGTCAGGCCTCGGAGGTGGGCATGAGCAGCCTTCCCTTGAGAAATACACAGTTCTGATGCTGTTTGCTGAAGTCCCAAGGTTGCTAGAGGTGGCCATGCAGAGACTGTCTGCTATTACAATATATATTTTCTTTCCCCTTGTTCAGTGACCTGTTTTGTTATCATACGTGGTATAATATGTAGCTTCGGAATTGTACATAAGGATGAGCCAGGCCTGGGAGGGGCAGAACCGAATGCAGCCATCCCAAGCACTGGTGCGTGTTAGCATTACAGCACTTTTCACCCCACTTCTTGTCTCTGTGTATTATTTGTGTCTGAGTGCCTGGAATGTGTGAGAGGCATGGGTGTGCTGGATGAGCACTGATATCGTGGGGAGCAGGACGAACCTGTGACAAATGGTGCCCAAACCCAGCAGCTCCCCTTGCTGAGGTGCATGACTGGAGATTACAACAATACAACGGGTAAGTGAACATTTCTTTTCGCTGTACCTGTTGCACGTTTGACTAGTGGAATTTGGACGATTCAGGGATTCTAGGAACAATACGGAGATAGTGACTCAGAGTGCTTTAGTGATACAGTACAGGGTCGCTTGGGCAACTACAGGACTGCAATAAGGTCAGAGCATTCTTAGGCACCTGTGATACAGTCAGAGCACCTGTCATGGAGAGTCAGTCTATGGTTGATGCTGTAAAGGGCACAGGGTAGGAGTGTGAGGTCAGAACCTTTAGTTAAAGTGGAATAAGAAAGATTACAGTTTCAGTTACAATATGGCCGATGCCTTTACACTGAGCAGGCAAGAGGCGGGAGAAGATCTGTCATATAAGTCGGGATGAGGGCTATGCTAGAAAGGTTGAGGAGCATGATGAACAAGAAGGAGGTGGAGGTTGCCCAGGAACATCAGTTACAAAGGGTACCGCAGGGAAGGGACAAGTGAGATAGTGCTGAATTACAAGTGAAGCACAAAGATATCACAAAGGGAATGAAGGTAGAGGGTGATCAGAGACCCTCATAGTTTGCAGTACTGCTTACACAAATTCTCATGAGGGCCACAGTATGGCAGCTGTTGCCAGACGAGATAAGGAGCATGTGTAAGGGAATGTGGATGTGGAGGAAAAGTTAAGATCCGTCCAGGAGTGGACTTACATTCTAAATGCAGCTGATGACACACGGCTGAGAATGAGAAAAGCAGTGCCAGTGAAGGAGTGGGAGGAGGTCGAATACACAGAGGGGCAGGATTGTGAGGTGCTAGCACCAGTGCCTGTGGGGGTTGGATGACACTCAACGCTGTGGGGGTGGCTCTATGTATTTCCGAGAATGGGGCGGAAATGGGGGGGACACAGGCTGGCTGGGTACCAGGGACGCAACATTGTGGAACAGAGGGGAGGGAGGACATTTTGGAAAAAAGAGATGCAATGACGGATTCGGCAAACAGGGTCCTGACAGCATGGGCGGAGACATGCCCAGACAAAGGGGCAAAAAATAAACTGGATTTCAGAAGGACGGGTGACTGTGCAGTGTGCACCTAAGTCGGGGCAGTGAACAAAATGCCAGGGGAAGGTGTGGTGTCAGGCGAATACGTCAGTGATTGTTAGGGCATGTGCACCAGAGAAGGGCATTGACAGGCCCACATGTAAAGAAGGTAGTCAGTGTCAGCATGACTTAATAGTGCTTGGAGGGAGAAACGTGCAGTATGGTGAATTACAATCAGTGGTCTTGGCTCTGGGAAGAAAGAAGATATTTCTATCTGATCAAGAGTGGCACGTGACACCTGACAATGACCCACATCCACAGCTAATGGCATCCATAGAAGAAAAGGAGTGGCATGTGATGGAGGGCCCACAGCTTGAAGTGGTTAAGATTATCCTACAGAAGAGCAAGAAGGAGGATCAAAGGAAATGTGAGTGCCTCCTGGCCATTTGGAAAGGGGAGGATGAACAAATGATGCAACAATTCAATGCAGAGAAAGAGCAAGACAATGCATTTGAGTGCCCGCCAGAGATGGCCTGGTGGCCCACGGCAAGAGAAGGTTTGCAGGAGCACATGGACATGTGTGTGGCTCATTGGAAGAAAAAACAGAAAGAGGAGCCAAAGAAGGAGCCGTTCAACGGATGGATGTGAAAGGCACGACAGTGGGAAGACTGGCTTTCCTTTGTTCTCCATGAACTACTGAGAGAGTGGCCAGCGAGCAGGTATTGACCATTCAAGATGCTAATTGGGAGAAATATGACAAGCACTGACAAGTTGTTGCTGACACTGCGTGTGCACATAGGGAATGGAAGGTACTGGAGGCTTACTAAATACTGGAAAGTGAGAGAAACATTGACTTTGACTTGGGCAGTGTAAACAAATATGACAGAGACCTGAAAGGGGCGGTGCCGAATGTGAGAGTGACAGGGATGTTCGGAACTAGAAAGGGCGGGACATGTAGTTATGACTGTTTTTGGTGTTTTAGATGCACATTAGATTATGGCGCTGATGCTAATAGGTGGGGGTGTTTATGCAACACAATACAGTGAATGAATGGCTTTAGATTAGTTAAGACATAAATTAGTTGTCTCAGTTTGATAATGTTTTTCATTTCTTTGCTTCCTTATTGAGTTTGTATGTATCAGAATAGTTTTATTGCAGTGTGCTTTTTTGTAGAAGTGGTGCAAGGCTTTGGTCAGCAATTCATAGATAAAATGAGTAGAGGGAAAAAAGTGGGCACATGTTACATGTTACATTTCTGATTCTGCACTCTCTCTTGGTTTCTTTGAGATTCATTGGATGCAAATAGACTGGCCTAAAGACTTGTCTAAGGTCTGGCCTAACAACTAACAGCCATGGAAGCGATGTCACAGAGCAGAGCTGATCTGTGGAATGCCGTCAGACCTCATTGATGGGCCTCCCTTGAGAAGTACACAGTTCTGATGCAGTTGGCTGAAGTCCCAAGGCTGATAGAGGTTGCCATGGAGAGACAGTCTGCTGTTCCAAAATTTATTTTCTTTCCCCCTGTTTGACGAAATGACATGTGTTGTTATCATACGTGGTGTTACAGGGTGGAGAATAATATGTAGCTTCGGCATTGTACATAAGGATGAGCCAGGCCTGAGAGGGTCAGAACCGAGTGCAGCCATCCCAAGCACTGGTGTGTGTTAGCATTACAGTGCTTTTAACCCCACTTCTGGTCTCTGTATATTATTTGTGTCCAGGTGCCGAGTGCCTGGAATGCCTGAGAGGCGTAGGGCTCCTGGATGAGCACTGGTATCGTGGGGAGCAGAACGAGCCTGTGACAGTTAAGGCCCACACATCTTTTTAAGTGAAACATGCACTTTATGTCTACCTCCCACTTCTTTGGAGAATCAGTCCCCCATCAAGCACAAAGTGCAAAACATTATCACTCTAACATTTTCCTGAATTGTCAAATCTATAATGTTGTCAAAAACTCCATCTCCCAGATGAAGTTTCTATGAATGTTCCCCCATCTGTAATTCAGAAAAAACTATCCAATATTGCTGAAGCACACAAATGGATTATAGCAAAGCTCTATAATATGCAAGCCTACCTTGCTATCACATTTTTCATCTTCAAAAGTTTCAAAATGCAGCTGCGCATTTGGTCATCCGTATGAAGAAATGTAACCCCTGGCTCATTCGAGCCATGCAATAGGACTGTACCAAAATGACAAATACACAACACTATTTTCTATTTCCAATGTTCATTGCATTTAACCATACTGTGTTACTGCATTTGCTATACATTTTGTTATGCACCTATTCCAGGTACATTTACTCATGAATGTAGGTTGGTGATGTTTAATGGAATAATGCTTGTCACGTATGTCTGTTGGAAAAGGGATGGTGGAAAAAAGAAAGGAATGGAAGGATGAGGGAGAGGGGTGAAAGCAAGCCATTGGTGGACTTTCTTTCCAATGAGGCTGTCGCCTCCGGCAGTCAATGATGAGTGCCAAAAAGGATAATATCAAGCCTCACTAATGGCACACTTTCTGTCCAGAATGCATGAAGAGTGGACCAGTGTGAGAGGCATAAGGACGTGACACTTGGTCTTCTTTGACATCCCAGACAGTGGAACTAAGCAAGGTGACACACTGCACCGACTCTGAGGGGCTGTCAATGCTCACAATACAGTGTTTCATGCAACAATGATTCTGTGCATTGGCCCTAGGTTATGAGTCGATCATTCCCTCCTTGTCAAGCATGCAGCTCATGCCACTTGGAATCCGGAAGCCTCCCGTCAGGCATGATGGAAACATTAGCTCTTTGGTGCTATTGAGCCCGCCCACGGCTCATATATTGCATGTGCTGCAAGCAGACTCAGAGGCAGGGCAGAATGCATCCAAGAAGAGACTCCAGAGACATTGAAAGTGCAGCAAAGGTGGTCGACATTGAACTGGGGTTTCTATTTACACCCACCCCTGACCAGTGGGTGAAGCTTTTTCAAGTAAGTGCAGAAGAGTGCGGCCAGTAGCTCTGAATGCAGGACAAACTTAGACTCTTCTGGGCGGTATAGTAAAATGTATGGGACCTGCTTGGTTGTTATTGGTAAGGTAGTAGCACCATGAAAGACTGTAGGAGCCTATGGAGTGAATTCAATTGAATATTTTGTTAGGTTATCTGGGAATTATATTGGCAAACTGTGAAATATTGTCATCTGACAAGGGTGTAGAAGCCCAGGCTGTTTTTGTTTTTATTTAAATCTAAAATGATGTCTGTAATTCTCTCTCAGAAGGACTGGTCTTCTGACTAGACCCTCATCTCCACAATCTCCGTGTGAATAGCATAATGCAAACCTGTGCATGGCTGAATTACTAACCTAATCTACATCTTCTGTTCTCGCATTGCACAGAGCAGATTCAGGACACAGGTGTCCTCTGCCCTCTTGGCAGCTGCAGTCACAGACAGTTAATTTCAAGAGGGGGCTACATTTAAGGTATGAACCCCTATTCTAAAATCCCATAATTATGAGTTTACTGTCCTGGTGCCACGTTTAACTTGAAATATGATCCATACCTGAGTGAGGATATGGTGGATGGTATTTCTCATTATTATAACAGCGACATCCAATTGATATCAGCTATGGAAGAGTTAAATGTATTCCCCCCAGTCAGGCTGTCTTTGCTGCTGCCACTAATGTTGACACCGTCCCCACAGAAGCATACACTCCACAAAAAGCTGCTTTGGAAACAACAATCTAAGGGCATACATCAGGGTGTTGCATACCAAAATTGCCTTTGATAAATAGACAAGGGAAGGGGTGGCGTTAGTGTGCACAAAGGGAGCTCAGACCAGTTGGAGGAAGGTTCCAACATCATGTTTACTCTCTCTTCCTCGTCTCCTTCTTGTCACATGCACTTCCTCTAATACAAATTCCTTCACATGTGATGTCAGAAGGCAAAGTCACATTTTTCCAAGGGCACATAGTTTGCCCAATCACCTGTAAACGTTTGCCTTTTAAAGAAGGGGTCTCCCACTTCTTCTCAGATTCACTTTGGTACAAACATACAATGAAGAATTCTGCTGGCACTCTGTTGGGAGAGTTGGCTTTCCAAAGCCCTCTACCAGTGAGATGAATACTAAGTGATCAGGGTAGAGGCATACGTTGTTCCCTACCGAGTAACAGGACATATTAAGGGTGATCTGGTCCTGGAACAAAACCTGAATCTCTGACAGGCACTCTGCTACCCAGGACCTTATTTTGGAAAAGAACTCCTGGAAGTGTGCACCCGCCTCCCTTGGATTCGGATCCCAGGACAATGAACTACACCCACTGAGAGGGACCCACAACACCTGAGAGCCAAACAGACAGGATTCCTGCATCTCCTGCTGTTGAACTGCTGCAAGCCGTGAATCAAGCCTATTCCACCTTATTAAATAAGCAGGACCTTCCAGAGTTGCTTTTGACACTCACCTTGTTTTTAAACCACTGATCTGCATGTTTGAAAAAACCAGGGTCCGGTGAACAGGCGATAAAGGTAGACAGTGAAGATGTAGACCAGTTTACCCACACAGCTCTAGCTGTTTGCGTCCTTGCCACATATCAATCTCGCAGCTCTTTGTTGGATCTGCTACCTTTAAACCACTTTTTGCCCTGACAGCATCTTCACTGTCTACCTTCATCGCCTGTTCACCGGACCCTGGTTTTCCATCGAGCCTCGATCATTGGATGCCGCATCAAACTGATGGACTCGCTCTATGCAACCAGTCGCCAGCATCTTCGCAATCGAACAGACCAGTGAACTGACCTTGGTGACCCTCATGATCCACACTTTCTCAAAGATCTAATTGAACCGTCTACGCAGAACAGCGTATCCAGTCACTGACATCTTTTTAGTTGAAGTGTAGCATCTAAGCATCTGTCGAAGCCACCCTGTTGGCCCCTTTCTTCAGGAATCACTTAGAACTACAACACACCCCTGCTTGACCCCTGCCCATCACACCTCCACATCTAGAACAAAGTGATCTCTGCATTTGAGCCGCTTTGACCCGCAGAAACAGCAGCACAAAGCCAGTTTCACCATTGCCAAACTACCAAGAAGGTGCTATTGAACCATAACTGCTCCACTCGTCCATTTAGGGCCAGAGAGACTAGTATAGTCACTAATGCAACTTTTTCATTAAAGACATATCCTTTTTAAAAGAACATGATGGTTATTTAATTGTCTTTCACCCCTGTATTCTCACCCAGAATGCAGCATTCTCTCTTTTGTTACATATTCTCTGTTCTTTGGGGATGGGTTCTGTACAGTTTTGCTTTGCTGTTTAGATTTCTTGGAGATGGTGTGTTTAATTATTATATATATAATTATATATATATATAATAATTAAATATATATTCACTGAAAATACTTTGTTAAAGGGACGGTATGGTTAAGTTGCACTAATAGAAACCTATGAAATTCAATGAAAAGTCTTAAATGGACGTTATGGTTACAAGTAAAACCGAAAAACCTCTGAAATTTGCCAGTTATGGTAACCTAAGTAACCATAACTTGTGCAACCACTGTGCACTACTAAGACTAACACCCCAGACATCAAAGATGACAGCACAAATGTCATTGATTACATCACTGATGACATCACATATCTGGGCCACTTGTTTTTGTTCACTGACATATCTAGGTCAAGTGGTTTTGTTCAATGACAGTCAGAATATTAAAATTCAAAAGGTGCTATATATCTAGGTGTTAACCTTGTTATATGTTCTTAAAGTACTTTCCTTAGGGTTTGGTTTCAGCTCATGGTGCACATATATGGGGAAATAGGAAGGCCACAAACACACAATTCATTTGTATACATGAAGATAAACTTTAATGTTATTAACATTTTCTGATGATGCTGTTTCTTTCTTCATTACTTTAGTTTCCCTGTATGTGCCTCTGATTTGCCTCTGATTTGTATGCATGGTGGGACTTGATATGTATTGTTTGTACCAGCACAAGTGTGTAGTCAGTCTTGAATTGTTAGCTAGTTATTACGTGTTTAACATTACTCAAAACTCTGATAAGGTAGCATTCATTATTCATTATTGTACTATCCAAAATGACAAGATTATAAATATAAATATTGTACTTCTATGGTGCACGCTACAGCCATTGCCTATGTTTATGTATGATTAGGTTCCTGTATTAACAGCAACACTCCAATACAATGTTGTTTAGATGAGTACATTCTTTAATAGATTAAGTAGTCATGATAGGTCTCCCGATCACCCCTGAAATCTTGTTAACAACATTATAAACACAATCCCTTGTAGGGATTTTTATTTCACATGCTTAGCTTACCATAACTGGTGAATAAATGAGGTTTTTCAGTTTTACTTGTAACCATAACATCCCTTTCATAACGTTTTTTCATTGAATTTCATAGGTTTTTATTAGTGCAACTTAACCATAATGTCCCTTTAACAAAGTTTTTTCAGTGAATTTCATAGGTTTTTATCAGTGCAACTTAACCATAAAGTCCCTTTAACAAAGTTTTTTCAGTGAATTTTATGGGTTTTTACCAGTGCATGATATTTTCCTACAACTTACTAATATCATACTTACCCCAATACAGCAACATTTCTGTCCAATTTCACAAAGTTTCACCTTAAAACGCTGCCATTTCCCACCTTCTGGCATAGTTTTTTAACACTTCAATGCACTTTTTGTAAGTATTTCCACTGTTTTTGCATCTGTCGACATCCGCAAATGTCTGATGTCATCACGGACCTTGCAGACAGTGCCACGTGACCATGCCCTTGCGTGCAGCATGATGATGTGTCCACGAACGCGTCCACACTTCCCGATTGGATCCGTGCTTCGAGGACAGTTCAGAACTTCATTTTCTACTGAGCTAGGAACCTTCAAGCTCAAAATGTACCCTTGGACAGCTCCTACACCTATTCTTACTCATTATCCATTAACAATCTAGTACAAAGCACATATTTGGAAGAATATTATCAAAACTGATATTTATCTTAAAAATGCCTCAGCTATTGCCATCCCTCATCCCCAAGAGCCACCACCACCAGCTGGAGGACCTACACAACAAAAAGGTGAAGTACTTCTAAAGACAATGAAGAGGACCAAGAAGATGACGTAGAGGTACTGCTTACCTCTAGAACCCAGGGTGAATCATGGGTGGGGCAGATCTTTTCCAATGTTGGGCATATACCAAAGGCTAAAGTGAAATGCATTGAGTGCAACTTTGTAATCAGTCACGGACTACCTGGACAGTACTCTAACGGGACCACCTCCATGCGCCGACCACACCAAATCCAACCACCGCAATACTCTCAGAAAAGTTGTTCCTTTCTTAGCAAGTAGTAGGCTGTCTTCCTTCACCTCGTTTTCCTCAACCAATACTGGAACCATACAGCCTACTGCTGTGGGACACAGAATCCCACCAGCTACCTTGCAAGCAATAAAAGAGGCTGTTGAAACATATCATTCGAAGACAACAGTCCTATGAATATACTGCAACACACTACTCTGCATAGGGAAGTTATTTAAAAGTGCTTTTGAAGTATTAATCAAGGAGCATGAGAAACACTGCTCCCTACCTTCGAAGTAACATACACATTCAACATCTTCCCCTGTCCGCCTAACCCTCCATATTAGTGCTTGGTGCCTCCCTCTTCCCTCATTTCCCTCCCCACCGTATGTTCTAACCTCTCCTGAAAAAGAAAACTACATAAAAAACAAAAAAAGAAAGGTTCCTTTAGGAACCACCTTTCACAGTTAAAAACTGGAATAAATGAAAATAATGTATACACTCCATCTTCTTTAGATTTCTACGTAAAGTACATAGACTCAATAAGATTTCCCAACATTTGCATGAGCAGGTCGTGTTATGTTAATGGGAATAATGTGGTGTCATCCCGAGTGCCAGTGGTACTCCTCTGGGGCAGAAGATGCCACCAGATGCCTCGCAAGCCATAAAAGAGGCTGTTGATCCATGTCTTTCCAAGACAACAGTACTCTGTATATACTGCGACACACCACTCAATCATGGAGAATGAGAAACACCATAGATTTAAGGCACAACCAACATCTTCCCCTGTTCAACTGCCCCTCTATATCTGTAGTTGGTCCCCCTTCCCTCATTTCCCTCCCCCATCTTACTTCCTGGCCTCTCCTGCAAAATAATAAATAAAACAAATAATACAAAATCAAAAAGCACCAAAAAAAGGGTCCTTTTGGAGCCACATTTCACAGTTAAAAAATAGAACTAAAATACAATAATCCTATATACTCCATCTGATTTACATGTTTAAATAAAGTAGTTAGACCAATACGATTCTCCAACATTCCCATTAGCATTTTGTACTATGCTAATGGATGTAATGTCAATTGTATACGAGAGAAAAAGAGAAAAGGACAGAAATAATTTTCTGTCACAAATCATTTTCTGTAGCACACAATAAGGACCATAATCCATAGATCTTCACGACTATACACAGTCTCTGCAGTCCCCTTTCCATGCCAGGCATCGTTAAAAGAAGTGGATGGCACGTGCAAATGATCACACAGGACAGCCTTTCTACCCTTTTTACTTTTATTTTTGTAACACTCCCCCATTGCCTTCTTTCGACCAGTGACATATCTATCCACTCCACAAATCACATCCATAAACTCTATATATAACCCTATCAACATATTAAACCTCTGCACACCAACTGCCACTTCATTTTCTAGAAATCATTCTCCTTACATATAAAGTACTGTTCTTTTCCAAGCACTACTATATAACACACCATACACATCTCCAACTACAAACTACCATTCCATTACCAATAGGCCACAGTTTCCATATTCTTTAAAAACACTGCAACACATTACAAATACAGCATTCACACACTTTCTACAATTATACCCCCATCTCTAACATACATAGTGCACATACACACATTGGTGTGCCGGCAATACACATTCAAGAGGATATCGTTGAGATTAATTTGCCAGATAAGGGCAATGGTTAATACTGACTAACTGTAGATCAGCCATACAGAATGAATATTTGAGGGCCAATCACTGTTGCAACATACTCAATGAGAAATGTAATTGATGTTCCGGTAATCTATATTTAAGTGCACACTTTCGAGAGCAATACACCAAAAAGAAGGATGAGTGTCAATATTGATTAACCAGGGATCAGTCAACTGTATGAAACAACTGTGACTGAAACAGTGAAAAGAAAAACATTATTTACATCATATTGTGGGAGAGAAGCTCGGTTTACACACAGTATCGAGTGAAAGAAATTAACCTGGAGCCAATATGGGGCATTGGTCGTAGTGAGAATGGAGTGGCTCACTCCACTGTATGTGAAGCAAGACGCATTTGGTACCTTGTTTCTTGTCCTGATGAGGGTTGCATGAACAAAAGGACACGACCAGCTATGTCCTGGCCTGACAACCGAAACACGTGTTGACCTAAAAATCTGTACGATTATTAATATGCATATTGTGTCACCTAGAGTTAGCAAGGGGAACCAAACACTGTGTCAATTAACAATTGTGGATAGTGTCTGATGTTATACTGTCATTTCTGCATAAAACCAAGACATACTGTGATAAGGGGAATATGAGTGTGAGTGAGTGAATGATGGGGAAAAGAATGTGAGCAGACATTTTTGTGCATTTGGTAGGTGAACTCCACAATGAGAATTGTTTTAAAATGTAATAATCAAAAATAAAATAAATGTCTTTTTGTAAGAAAACATATCAAATATTTTGTGAAAAGAAATAGAAAGTAAGTACTAATTGTCATCCTCTATCCACTGGTCCATTATGTTGTGTTTGTATGTATCCAAACTGTGGCTGTTTTACCTTTATGATTGGGATTACTATTGATTTCTAGATATGTGGGAGCTGAGTATGTGGTTTTACTACTGCTTATCGTTATAATGGTGCAGTCTTCCCTAGCATTTCTGTGAGGCCTGGGCATTAGGGTGATACAAACTTATACTGATGCCCTCTATGTGCTATGTGGTGTTGATTTCATGTTGTGGTCCAGTTTGGGCCTCCCTTATGGCCTATGTGCCAAGTAATGTTGGTGACTGTGTTATCGTTTACAGGGATAGATGGAGAGGGTGGAGTCATAGGAGGCATATGCAGTTTCCCACAAGCTGCTTTCAACCCGTCAGCCCTGTTTTTTTTATTTTTTTATTTTCTGGGCCCACAATAGTGCACAGGGGATGGTGTGTGAATTACTTTCTTGTGGTATACGTACCCAGAGTTAATACAGGATTGACTTTGGGGTAACAAAAGTGTCTGCAATAAGAATATAATGTACATACCTGTTTGAGGACCACATGGAGGCCTTTTTGATTTGAATATGTATGTCAAGAACAGAAAAGAGAACCAATTTGTGGGTTAAAAGCATTTCAGGTGTCGAATTTTTCATTGTATTGTTACATTATTTAATGCGCTGCGTGTTATCGTGAAGAAACAGTCACAGCTTTCTCACTTATTTCGTGGAACGTTGGACCCCATTTTGGAAGTCTGCTTTTATGTTCCATTGCTACTTGCAGCTGGCTGGGCCTAAAAGCCCTAACACATGCAGAGCGCGTGGTGTGTCCCGTGTGCTATCGTGCTCCCGGGCTTCTGGGTGGCCGGAAGCTAACAGTAACTTTTCCATTGCAGATGCAGGCACAGAGCGTAGGACAGAGCTGTTGGATCCAGCGATACTACTTTGGACATTCCGGTTCGCCAGACACTTCAGTTACTTCCAGTACTAAATAATGCTGATGCGCCTACGCAATATTTTCTGTGACTGTTTCTGGATTTTAAATACTTCGGCAGCCGGGCCGTATATCGGGAAGTGATTGGAAATATTCCCAGCCTGATGACACTGCCGGATTGACTGTTATTGGGAGTGTGACGTGGGCTTCCCCACGCTTTAGCCCTTTACATTGACTTTTTAAAAGAAAATTGCGGCACACACTTTGAACTTATTTTAATACTACGTGCAAAGTAAAATAATCTTAGACTGATTATTTTTAGGCAGTGTGACATGGGTCTTGCCACGCCATAGCCCTAATCTTTGACTCATCAAGTATAACTAAGGCGTCTAATTTTACTTTTTTTTCTTATACCACGCTAAGAATCAAGCCATATCAAAGTAAACTCCAAAAGCCACGCTATAACTTGCGGAAAGGTGCGGACGGGAAATAGGACCCACCCTCTAAGGCAAATGGTAAAGGAATTGACAAACCTAAAAGCAATACTAATGCAGTCTCCTATACAAAGGGGCACCATAGCATCTTTCTTCATGGGCGAGAAAGCTGCATCAGTATCTATACTTGAACAAGAAACAGTGAACTGCTCATCACAGGAGGGGGGCCTTTCACATGGTTCCCTTAAACTTTGGGATATAGACAATAACTCTTCATTAGATCTTTGTTTATCAATCCAAAAGTCCATGGCAACTCCAATGAGAATCAAGTGAAAACAAATGCACGTGTGGTAAATGCAGAGGAAAGCTTTATGCCATCGATGCCCTCTGTGCATCGATCAGCCTCACCTAATTTGGGGATGGACTCTGAGGGTGCTGCCCAAATGGAGGAATCAACGGCCACGGAAGCTTCTCTAAATAATATGGTGATTCACATTGAGTTACAATCTTTGATGTCATCTATCCATTTTGCTTTGAAACTATTACTAAAATTGTGTAGCCGCATACACGAAAATATCTTAGACTCCTCTAGTTCCATCAACACATTACCAGAGGGAGAGCAAGATCTCCCAGAGGACTTCTTACTGTCTTCTAATTCGAACCCACAAGTGCCTTCTCCTGCCGTTGTGTCGCAAGAGGCCTCTTTAGACACTTCAGCAACTTTTTTTCTCTAGGAAACAACGATGGATGGCAAGAAGCGCTGCCACATGTAGCATTTACTGTGAGGTGGCTGCCTCACTTCCTAATACTAACCCTGGGAAGAAGTCTAAGAGGGCACGCAAAAAGGCTCTGCAGGCAAAACAACATTTAAGTAAGGGGATGGGTGGTCTCACAAGCTGGATAATTAATGAGAAAATTGATGATGCTGCAAATGTCAGTATTGAGCATCAGGAATCTAACCTATCAGAGAGTTCTGAGCAAAGTCTGGCTAACTATTCCACTCCTAATGGGCCACCTAAAAAAAATTATACTTAAAATCCAACTCAAAAGGAGACAGTGGAGGTCATTACGACCCAGGCGGTAAGGGTTAACGCCGTCGTTAACCCTTAACGCCTGATTCCAATTTTAACGGCTGCTTTTAGCAGGAGTTAAAATCCATGGCGCTAAACCGCCTTGGTGCTAATTACGGCACCGTAATTTACTGTGCCGTAATTAGCGCCTTCCCCACTCCCATTATGCCCTATGGGGCAAAAATGGGAATGGGGAAGGGTAAATGGGAAATGGGGATTTACCGCCCCACTCACCTTGGAATGGGGCGGTAAATCCACCATCCACCATGGTGTAAACATAGTTTACACCATGGTGGTAAAGTTGGTGTACTTACCGCCTGGGTCGTAATGACCTCCAGTGTTAATGTACCACCATCAGATAACAGCGATGAAAGTAATGTCTGTATTATAAAAAATCTCATTAATAAAACCTGAAATAAGTGGTTAGCGAGGTTAGCTTCCCTGGCACGGCTCCACTTAACAGCGCAGCTACAGGTGTTGCTTACAAAGGACTTTGAGTTTGTCGAACCATTGAAAGGAAATAACCCAAATGTATCTGCAACCCATTGAAAATACTTGGCTACAGCACAGTTGCTACGAAAATATCAGGAGGCATTGCGGGCTACACGGATCGAATTAGATGTTGATCCAGAGTGTGGTGACCCATTACTTCCAAATAATATTGGAGCTCTGGAGGATAAAACAGTAAAATAACTGCTTCGCCCGCCCAGAGACAAAGTACAGATGTCAGATATACAGACCATGCTGTAGTGGTTGGCTGACTCCCTCCCAGCTGTGGTGCACAAACAATGAAGTTGGACGTTAATGTCCTGGAATGCCCAGGGATTTACTCATTTTCTATCGTCTACTGGTTCACTGCCATATGTTAATTATCATACCTTTTTTTTGCTACAGGAAACCTGGTTCTTCTCCTATAGCTATGGATCGGTATACTATCCCCCAATCATTTGAAAAGAAGGGTGACTTGGGGAGACCTTATGGTGGCCTAGTCACAGGGATTATACATTCTTTGAAACCCGTAATATTAGCCCACATCAATCGGAATACAAATAAGCAGTGGAAGTTATTATCCCTGGCAAAGCCCTGAATGATAAAATGCTTTTGGTGCATGTATAACTGGGTGCAATTATGAGTGAACAGATACAGTAAGAATGACATTAACTGTTTGTCGGCTACGCAGATAGCCTTGCCGACAAAGATATCATTATTGGAGGCGATTTTAAGTGTCATGCTTTTGGGGGAGAAGGTACTGCTGGGAATCCTCATGTGCTACCAAAAAGTATCATGAGGCAGAATTGCCATGATACGGAGGGATCTGGGTTGGTAGACTTCCTTACTAGCTGGGATCTAGAGATTGTCAATAGTCGCACAAACAGGGATAGACCGGGCAATTACACATGGAGAGGCAACAAGTCCGTGGCTACCCGTGACTCTATATTTACAAGTTGAGAAATGGCCCTGAGAATAGAAGAGCTGGTTATCAGCCTAAACTCTTGGAGTGACTATAAAGCCCTAATTCTTAGTTGTAGGAGCCCTATCCCGTTAAGCATTGCAAAAAACTGATGGGAGATCTTATGGCTAATCACTCAGGCAATCAAATTATATGGTCTGAAAATAACATTACCAAAGCAAAGAGGGCCATTACTACCATGATTCCATCTATCTCTTGGGTACTCCAGGATATGTCGCCTTATGTGACTGAAAGCTGGATTCTTTCTTTTTCAGACACTCATGCTACAATGAATCCCAGAATGGCATCTAAAGACTCACAGGGTAATTCATAGAATTTCGCAGAAAAGTGTCGCAAGCGGCTGGCGCAGAGTGTCCGAGTGCGATTGTCTGCGCCAGGCACGTGCGCTAAAACCGATTTCCGCGCACAGCGTATTCATGGATTTCAGGCTCCCAAACCAGCCGTGGCGCAGAGAATCGCAGCGACCCTGCAGCAGCGCCAGTAACGCCCCCAAGAACGCCCTCGCGCAAGGAAAAGCCATCCAAATCGCTAAATCATCGCAAAGGGCTGCGCTAACCCTGGACCAGTTCACCGGGCTGGCAAACAGCAAACGCCAAGCGGGGAACGCGTATTGCAGGGGTGCGAGGGAAGTTCCACACGCGATAGTCCCAGTGCGAGCAGGGTACGCGTATTTCAGGGGTGCGCGGGAAGTTACACACGCGATTACAGCAGGGTACGTGTATTTCAGGGGTGCGCGGGAAGTTCCACACGCGATTGGCCCAGTGCGAGCAAGGCATGTGTATTGCAGGGGTGCGCGGGAAGTTCCACACGCGATTTCAGCAGGGTACGTGTATTTCAGGGGTGCGCGGGAAGTTCCACACGCAATTGGCCCAGTGCGAGCAGGGTACGTGTCTTTCAGGGGTGCACGGGTAGTTACACACGCGATTGGCCCAGTGTGAGCAGGGTACGTGTATTTCAGGGGTGCGCGGGAAGTTCCACACGCGATTGGCCCAGTGCGAGCAAGGCATGTGTATTACAGGGGTGCGCGGGAAGTTCCACACGCGATTTCAGCAGGGTACGTGTATTTCAGGGGTGCGCGGGAAGTTCCACACGCGATTGGCCCAGTGCGAGCAGGGTACATGTATTTCAGGGGTGCGCGGGAAGTTCCACACGCGATTTCAGCAGCGTACGTGTATTTCAGGGGTGCGCGGGAAGTTCCACACGCGATTGGCCCAGTGCGAGCAGGGTACGTGTATTTCAGGGGTGCGCGGGAAGTTACACACGCGATTGGCCCAGTGCAAGCAGGGTACGTGTATTTCAGGGGTGCGCGGGAAGTTACACACGCGATTGGCCCAGTGTGAGCAGGGTACGTGTATTTCAGGGGTGCGCGGGAAGTTACACACGCGATTTCAGCAGGGTACGTGTATTTCAGGGGTGCGCCGGAAGTTCCACACGCGATTGGCCCAGTGCGAGCAGGGTACGTGTATTTCAGGGGTGCGCGGGAAGTTACACACGCGATTGGGCCAGTGCGAGCAAGGCATGTGTATAACAGGGGTGCGCGGGAAGTTCCACACGCGAGAGTCCCAGTGTGAGCAGGGTACGTGTATTTCAGGGGTGCGCGGGAAGTCCCACACGCCATTTCCGCAGGGTACGTGTATTTCAGGGGTTCTGGGGAGTACCACACGTGAATTGGCCGTGTGGGCCCTCCCAGGTGTACGCTCCACAACCTCCACGGACCCTGCAGGCAGCCCACACCACGGGGGACTACCCTGCACCGATGCTCATGTCCCGCAGGCAGCCCATCCACCATGGGCATGCCCCTCAGCCAACCCACATGTCACCTTGCACTACTGATCAACAATGCATGTCTACCACCACCCCCACCCCCCTGCCACCATGAGCATCCTCCACCAGGCCCCCACTCATGTCTCCCACCACCCCCACCCCCCAGCAGTGCAGGGGCAGCCTCCATCAGGCCCCCACTCATGTCTACCACCACCCCCACCCCCCAGCCACCAGGGTCACCCTCCACCAGGCCCCCACTCATGTCACCCACCACCCCCACCCCCTGCCACCATGGGCAGACTCCACCAGGCCCCCACTCATGTCACCCACCACCCCCACCCCCCAGCAGTGCAGGGGCAGCCTCCACCAGGCCCCCACTCATGTCTCCCACCACCCCCACCCCCCAGCCACCAGGGTCACCCTCCACCAGGCACCCACTCATGTCTCCCACCACCCCCACCCCCCTGCCACCATGGGCAGACTACACCAGGCCCCCACTCATGTCTCCCACCACCCCCACACCCCAGCAGTGCAGGGGCAGCCTTCACCAGGCCCCCACCCATGTCCCCCTGCACCCCCACCCCCTGCCACCAGGGTCACCCTCCACCAGGCCCCCACTCATGTCACCCACCACCCCCACCCCCCTGCCACCATGGGCAGACTCCACCAGGCCCCCACTCATGTCTCCCACCACCCCCACCCCCCAGCCACCAGGGTCACCCTCCACCAGGCCCCCACTCATGTCTCCCACCACCCCCACTCCCCTGCCACCATGGGCAGACTACACCAGGCCCCCACTCATGTCACCCACCACCCCCACCCCCCTGCCACCATGGGCAGACTCCACCAGGCCCCCACTCATGTCTCCCACCACCCCCACCCCCCAGCAGTGCAGGGGCAGCCTCCACCAGGCCCCCACTCATGTCTACCACCACCCCCACACCCCAGCAGTGCAGGGCCAGCCTCCACCAGGCCCCCACTCATGTCACCCACCACCCCCACCCCCCAGCAGTACAGGGGCAGCCTCCACCAGGCCCCCACTCATGTCTACCACCACCCCCACCCCCCAGCAGTGCAGGGGCAGCCTCCACCAGGCCCCCACTCATGTCTCCCACCACCCCCACACCCCAGCAGTGCAGGGGCAGCCTCCACCAGGCCCCCACTCATGTCTACCACCACCCCCACACCCCAGCAGTGCAGGGCCAGCCTCCACCAGGCCCCCACTCATGTCACCCACCACCCCCACCCCCCAGCAGTGCAGGGGCAGCCTCCACCAGGCCCCCACTCATGTCTCCCACGACCCCCACCCCCCAGCAGTGCAGGGGCAGCATCCACCAGGCCCCCACTCATGTCTACCACCACCCCCACCCCCCAGCAGTGCAGGGGCAGCCTCCACCAGGCCCCCACTCATGTCACCCAACACCCCCACCCCCCAGCCACCAGGGTCACCCTCCACCAGGCCCCCACTCATGTCTCCCACCACCCCCACCCCCCTGCCACCATGGGCAGACTCCACCAGGCCCCCACTCATGTCTCCCACCACCCCCACCCCCCAGCAGTGCAGGGGCAGCCTCCACCAGGCCCCCACTCATGTCTACCACCACCCCCACCCCCCAGCAGTGCAGGGGCAGCCTCCACCAGGCCCCCACTCATGTCACCCACCACCCCCACCTCCCAGCCACCAGGGTCACCCTCCACCAGGCCCCCACTCATGTCTCCCACCACCCCCACCCCCCAGCCACCAGGGTCACCCTCCACCAGGCCCCCACTCATGTCTCCCACCACCCCCACCCCCCAGCAGTGCAGGGGCAGCCTCCACCAGGCCCCCACTCATGTCTACCACCACCCCCACCCCCCAGCAGTGCAGGGGCAGCCTCCACCAGGCCCCCACTCATGTCACCCACCACCCCCACCCCCCAGCCACCAGGGTCACCCTCCACCAGGCCCCCACTCATGTCTCCCACCACCCCCACCCCCCAGCCACCAGGGGCACCCTCCACCAGGCCCCCACTCATGTCTCCCACCACCCCCACCCCACAGCAGTGCAGGGGCAGCCTCCACCAGGCCCCCACTCATGTCTACCACCACCCCCACCCCCCAGCAGTGCAGGGGCAGCCTCCACCAGGCCCCCACTCATGTCTCCCACCACCCCCACACCCCAGCAGTGCAGGGGCAGCCTCCACCAGGCCCCCACTCATGTCTACCACCACCCCCACACCCCAGCAGTGCAGGGCCAGCCTCCACCAGGACCCCACTCATGTCACCCACCACCCCCACCCCCCAGCAGTGCAGGGGCAGCCTCCACCAGGCCCCCACTCATGTCTCCCACGACCCCCACCCCCCAGCAGTGCAGGGGCAGCCTCCACCAGGCCCCCACTCATGTCTACCAACCCCCCCACCCCCCAGCAGTGCAGGGGCAGCCTCCACCAGGCCCCCACTCATGTCACCCACCACCCCCACCCCCCAGCCACCAGGGTCACCCTCCACCAGGCCCCCACTCATGTCTCCCACCACCTCCACCCCCCTGCCACCATGGGCAGACTCCACCAGGCCCCCACTCATGTCTACCACCACCCCCACCCCCCCAGCAGTGCAGGGGCAGCCTCCACCAGGCCCCCACTCATGTCACCCACCACCCCCACCTCCCAGCCACCAGGGTCACCCTCCACCAGGCCCCCACTCATGTCTCCCACCACCCCCACCCCCCAGCCACCAGGGTCACCCTCCACCAGGCCCCCACTCATGTCTCCCACCACCCCCACCCCCCAGCAGTGCAGGGGCAGCCTCCACCAGGCCCCCACTCATGTCTACCACCACCCCCACCCCCCAGCAGTGCAGGGGCAGCCTCCACCAGGCCCCCACTCATGTCACCCACCACCCCCACCCCCCAGCCACCAGGGTCACCCTCCACCAGGCCCCCACTCATGTCTCCCACCACCCCCACCCCCCAGCCACCAGGGTCACCCTCCACCAGGCCCCCACTCATGTCTCCCACCACCCCCACCCCACAGCAGTGCAGGGGCAGCCTCCACCAGGCCCCCACTCATGTCTACCACCACCCCCACCCCCCAGCAGTGCAGGGGCAGCCTCCACCAGGCCCCCACTCATGTCACCCACCACCCCCACCCCCCAGCTACCAGGGTCACCCTCCACCAGGCCCCCACTCATGTCTCCCACCACCCCCACCCCCCAGCCACCAGGGTCACCCTCCACCAGGCCCCCACTCATGTCTCCCACCACCCCCAACCCCAGCCACCAGGGTCACCCTCCACCAGGCCCCCACTCATGTCTCCCACCACCCCCACCCCCCAGCCACCAGGGTCACCCTCCACCAGGCCCCCACTCATGTCTCCCACCACCCCCACCCCCCAGCCACCAGGGTCACCCTCCACCAGGCCCCCACTCATGTCTCCCACCACCCCCACCCCCCAGCAGTGCAGGGGCAGCCTCCACCAGGCCCCCACCCATGTCCCCCTGCACCCCCACCCCCCTGCCACCAGGGTCACCCTCCACCAGGCCCCCACTCATGTCACCCACCACCCCCACCCCCCTGCCACCATGGGCAGACTCCACCAGGCCCCCACTCATGTCTACCACCACCCCCACCCCCCAGCCACCAGGGTCACCCTCCACCAGGCCCCCACTCATGTCTCCCACCACCCCCACCCCCCTGCCACCATGGGCAGACTCCACCAGGCCCCCACTCATGTCTCCCACCACCCCCACCCCCCAGCAGTGCAGGGGCAGCCTCCACCAGGCCCCCACTCATGTCTACCACCACCCCCACACCCCAGCAGTGCAGGGCCAGCCTCCACCAGGCCCCCACTCATGTCACCCACCACCCCCACCCCCCAGCAGTGCAGGGGCAGCCTCCACCAGGTCCCCACTCATGTCTACCACCACCCCCACCCCCCAGCAGTGCAGGGGCAGCCTCCACCAGGCCCCCACTCATGTCTCCCACCATCCCACACCCCAGCAGTGCAGGGGCAGCCTCCAGCAGGCCCCCACTCATGTCTCCCACCACCCCCACCCCCCTGCCACCATGGGCAGACTCCACCAGGCCCCCACTCATGTCTCCCACCACCCCCACCCCCCTGCCACCATGGGCAGACTACACCAGGCCCCCACTCATGTCACCCACCACCCCCACCCCCCTGCCACCATGGGCAGACTCCACCAGGCCCCCACTCATGTCTCCCACCACCCCCACCCCCCAGCCACCAGGGTCACCCTCCACCAGGCCCCCACTCATGTCTCCCACCACCCCCACCCCCCTGCCACCATGGGCAGACTACACCAGGCCCCCACTCATGTCACCCACCACCCCCACCCCCCTGCCACCATGGTCAGACTCCACCAGGCCCCCACTCATGTCTCCCACCACCCCCACCCCCCAGCAGTGCAGGGGCAGCCTCCACCAGGCCCCCACTCATGTCTACCACCACCCCCACACCCCAGCAGTGCAGGGTCACCCTCCACCAGGCCCCCACTCATGTCACCCACCACCCCCATCCCCCAGCAGTGCAGGGTCACCCTCCACCAGGCCCCCACTCATGTCTCCCACCACCCCCACCCCCCAGCAGTGCAGGGGCAGTCTCCACCAGGCCCCCAATCATGTCTACCACCACCCCCACACCCCAGCAGTGCAGGGTCACCCTCCACCAGGCCCCCACTCATGTCACCCACCACCCCCACCCCCCAGCAGTGCAGGGTCACCCTCCACCAGGCCCCCACTCATGTCACCCACCACCCCCACCCCCCTGCCACCATGGGCAGACTCCACCAGGCCCCCACTCATGTCTCCCACCACCCCCACCCCCCAGCCACCAGGGTCACCCTCCACCAGGCCCCCACTCATGTCTCCCACCACCCCCACCCCCCTGCCACCATGGGCAGACTACACCAGGCCCCCACTCATGTCACCCACCACCCCCACCCCCCTGCCACCATGGGCAGGCTCCACCAGGCCCCCACTCATGTCTCCCACCACCCCCACCCCCCAGCAGTGCAGGGGCAGCCTCCACCAGGCCCCCACTCATGTCTACCACCTCCCCCACACCCCAGCAGTGCAGGTTCATCCTCCACCAGGCCCCCACTCATGTCACCCACCACCCCCACCCCCCAGCCACCAGGGTCACCCTCCACCAGGCCCCCACTCATGTCTCCCACCGCCCCCACCCCCCAGCCACCAGGGTCACCCTCCACCAGGCCCCCACTCATGTCACCCACCACCCCCACCCCCCTGCCACCATGGGCAGCCACCACCAGGTCCTCACAATCCCCAATCATGTGCGTAATGGTCAGCCTCCACAGCCAAAAAGCCCTACCAAGTAACCCATTCACCCATATGGAAATGGAAATCACATGTTACACCCCCAATGTCCATCAAGCTAATGAACCCATGTCCGTCACACACAATGGTTGCAATTGAATGTGAAAACACACAACATGACATGCATGAAACCAAAGAGATGAAACCACACAGTGAAGTATGCTAACAAAATTGTATTGAAAAAAAATAAATAATGCTAAAGAAAGAAAAATAACTACAATGTGAATGTGAAAAAAAAGAGCTGCATGTCCGTATAAAAACACAAAACTGCAAATCAGAATCCAAAAAAATTATGTCCAAAGTCAAATGTAAAAAAATCTCCATGCAAAAAATAAATATGTACAAAACTAACAAGGGTCCATGAGCCCAACTGAACAAAGGAAATCTACTAAAAAACCTACCTAAAAATCAACTATATACAAAAAGTGGAGCAGTGTCCGTTGACTCCAAATCATAATAAGAAAGAAAGGAAACCTAAAACTAAAGAACTATATACAAAGGCGGCGGGCAAGTCCAGCGGCTCACTCCGTGGTGTCCCGGGCCAGGGCATCATCGAACTCCTGTTCGATGTCCCGGAGGCGGTCCAGTTCCATGGCCCCGAGGGTCCGCAGGGACGACGCCGTGTCCTCCTCCAACCCCCTGCAGATTACCTCGAGGCACTCGGCCCGCCTCAGGGCCCTCCGCATGGAGTTCTCCGCCCTGACCATTGTGAGCCGCGCCCCTTCCGCCCGCCGCCGCTCCGCACCTATGGCGTGGCTCAACCGCTGCCACACGGAAGACACTCTCTGTCCTGGGTCCCCCTGCCCTCCGGCCGATGCCTGCCCCTCCGATGTCGAAAGCCCCGAGCCTTCATGTCTCCCACCATGTTGCTGCTGCTGCTGCTCTGCCTCTGCCCGTGCACTGCCTCCTGCTGCCTGCACATCCTCCGCCGGCTGGGGTGCACTCGTTGATGTGGCCACCCCTGCTGGACCTCCGACTCCCGACTGTGGCAGGGATGCCTCCTCCACCAGCCTGGCCGCACCGTCAGAGGCAGCTCCACAGGGCACCCAGGTGACTGATGGGTGGGAAGATGGCACAGAGGACGACTGGCGCGTAGGGGGTCCAGTTGAGGAGGGGGTCGGAGCAAGCCCCATCAGACGGAGGAATCCGGCCTGGGTGACCTGTCCCTGCAGGCTGACGTGCTCAACGAGCCATTCGAGATGACGTGCAGTCTCTCCATGAAAAGACTGCAGGTCACCTCGCATGGCCCGTTGACGCAACGCCACACCAGCCAGGACAGGCTCAACCCGGACCTGGATGGCCACGTCCGCAGGCAGAGGAAGGCCAGTTGACGTCAGCTCATCCCCTGCCTGAAAACGGGTCTGGACGTAGGCATCCCTGCTGGTGCAAGATGATGCAGGGACAGGATCGGGGACAGGATTGCACACAGGCACCTCCGCGACCGCCTGTGCTGCCTCCTGTCTCTGGTCCTGCACTGCACCACTAGCACCAGTGGGATCCCCACCTCCAGACCCCGTCTCTGGTGCTTGCACGGCCCCCTCCTCCACCAACCCCCCCACCCACCTGGATGACTCCGTGCCATCTTCCCCTGTTGGGCCCTGTGGGGTCCCAGCTGCCCCTTCTGCTGCCGAGGAGTCCAACTGCAACCTCCGCCTCTTGGACCTCCTCCCGGCAGCTGCGGCCTGGGACTCGGCACCGGACTCCTCACTCCCCGACGAGATGACAACACGGGAGGGGAGCCGGGCCTTGCGTCTCCGGCTGGCGGTCGGATCCCCGCCGCTGTGCTCCACAGCACCTTCTCCGCCCTCTTCATCAGTTGACGCTGCAGACAGGGAGAAACAAAACACAGGCATCAGGGCACTGTACAATGGACACATACACGCATGACAGTTGCACATGAGTGGCATTGGCAAACCTCAGACATGTCATCACAATCCCCAACACACATGTCATTGCAACTCGCACACATGAGCCATACCACAGCCATATTGCAACTGCCACCACCATCCATACACATACAACAGCATCAGCAGCCAAAGGGGAGCCAGACATCACATGCAACACAGGAAGTGCACCACACATGTACACACACCACCACACTTGCATGCATGTCTACACCTCTGCCAAGTGTCGCACTGTTCAGACGGGCATCCATGTCACATCTGCCAATCAGGCTTCCACATACCGCTGTCACATGCATCCATGTAGCATCACTGTTGCACCCTTGACAAATACACACACATGCACATGTACACAGTGCTCATACATGCAGGCCAAAACAACATACATGCCTGACATCACGGACATGTCTACTTACATGCACATTCATCCAAACATGTGTGCACGCACAACTGCATTTGCCATGCAAGCCCACACACACAAGCACCATCCATGTCTCACAAATTACAGCCCTCGCATGTGTCAGACCCACGGCCCTGTACACCCCCACCCATACTCGACCCCATACAAACAGATGTGCAACCGGCACAATGCCGAATAATCACCACACGCACTGCTCACAATCAGGATGCATGTACACTCACCGCTCGACTCCAGACGGGTCTGCTTCTCTAGGACCTGGACGTGGAGCGCTGGGGATATGCGTTCCAGGACCCCCATCTGTTCTTCCGACAAGTGGCCCCGGCGCCCCTTGGCATCCGCTGCCTTCAAGAGGCGCCGGGCCTTGTTCAGGGTCCTGGACCTGAAGTCCTCCCAGCGCTTCCTGACATGTTGGAAGTCCCGGACTGCCACCCCCTCCGCGTTGATGGCAGTCCCGATGTCAGTCCAGATCCGAGTCCGTCCTTCCTTGTCGGCGCGGGAACTTCCGAAGAGGGCATCATACTGCCCCAGGACTTGCTCCACCAGGACACCAACTTCGGTGGCACTGAAGCTGGTGCCCCTCTGCTCTCTGGCCGGGGGTTGCCAGTGGTCACAGATGGTGTTTGCCCCGACATGACAACCCCAGAGGCAGGAGTGGGTGGGCAACTGGGTCCTGGGGCTGGGCTGTGGAGCGATGGAATTCCAGTCGGGAGTCTTCGGTTCCACCAGGGGTGGTCACAGCAACAGCACCCCTGGCTGATGTGCAGGCAGCAAATGGCAGTGCACGTGGGCAGCAGGCAGTCAGGCAGCAGCAGATGGCAGGTGGGAGCGTGCTCGGGGCTCTGGGGGGCAGTAGTTCGGCCTTCTGGGCAGGAGCGTGGTCTTCTGTGTGCTTACGCGTGGCCAGCTTGGTACGGAGTGATTTGGCACATGAAAATCCTGCACGTCAGCGTGAAAACCGAGGAAAGGCCCTTAGCGCGTAAGCGCGTCAGCAGGCATACGCGATTCTATTGGACCAAAGGCCCTCAGCGCGTAAGCGCGTCTGTGACGTGACCCGCACGGGTGTTTCCCACACAGCACGTGATGACAGAGCACACGTGGAAAGACTGCACGTCAGAGTGTCATCGCGTGTAATTGGACAGCACCTCAGAGTCTCATCGCGTGTAATTGGACAGCACAGCAGAGTCTCATCGCGTGTAATTGGACTGCACGTCAGTGTGTCATCGCGTGTGATTGGTGGAAATGGCCCTACACGCAGAAGTGACAAAGCGTGTAATTGGTGGAAATGGGCCTAGCGTGTACACGCCGCGTAAGTGACGCTGGACGTGTGGGCCTGTATAAAAGGTACGCGTAGAACACCATTTCCTTGTACGTGCTTTTCGTGGAGAGCGAGTGGGTGAATTCTGTACTTCTTGTCGTTTCACACGCGATTTACTTCACGGCGTTTCAAGTTCGTATTCCCTGTTACCTCTGACAGCTTTTTCTCTTTTTTCACTTTAACTGGTTTACCTGGGCCTGTTCCCTCAAACAGTGTTCCCTACTACTGTTGTCCTGTCTCCTCAGACAGCGTACAAATCTTCTTTTGGCGGGGGTGATGCCAACCAAACGCGCTCCTTTTTCACGCTCTTTTATCTGGCAGACGGTGAGTCACGCACGTATCTAACATCTGTGCTTGCCCCGTGTGTAGCCTACCCCTTCAGAGGTCATTCTAGGCTGCGTGTGACACGCATACGTTCATTCTTGTGTTACTGGGTGCCACAGCGTAGTGCAGGTTTTTCTTTCTGCACACGTGGTCTAGGAGGGGTTGCGTGCACGTCATCTCCCTTTTTTGGGGCTCCTGTGCGTAGCGTGACCCGTCATCTTTCCCCAGGGGTTACAATCAGCCTTGCAAGAGCACTAGGGTACAATTACCATCTGGTACCCAACCCCTTTGACCCCCAATTGCCCAGGACAATATTTTACACCCACTCCCATACGCACATTAACATCAGTGCCATGGCTGGGAGGCGAGGATTCCGTAAGGGTGGCAAAGGTGGAAGAGCCACAAGTGGTGGCCGTGGTGGATCCGGTAGGGGACGTGGTCGTTACTTGCAGGGTGAGCCTGTCCCCCCATGTGTGGAGGACCAGTCAAGGGCACCCATAATCCCCCCCCCTCCCGTTGAGGCTGATGTGGCTGACACCATCCATGCTCAGCCCTTGTTGGACCAGCCCATTGTGGCACCAGACCTGGCTGACTCCATGGCTGACTTCCAGGTCAGCAGGCCTATGACACGTGCGCTGGTGCACGTTGATGTCACCATGCCACGTGCATCTGTGGCAGCAAGGTCATCTGCTGCACCAAGTAGGCAGGGCGGAGAGGCTGCAGGGGCAGCTGCGGCTCCATCCACCACAGCCCTCACACACCCAGCCCGGACAGTGTCAGTCCTAGTCCATGCTGCTGACATTCCCCCTGACACCATCACACTAGAGCCAATGCCTGCACCAACTCCCATGCTGAGTGTGCAATCCCACATTCCTGATACAGAGTCCACCAGGGCTCCTGCCCCTAGTGTCCAGAGCGGCGCAGGACACTCAGGATCACCACCACCTTCCAAGCGGAAGAGGAAGAGTGCTCGTCCGGCACAGGCTGATGCCCCAGACACGGCTACACAGTCCGGCCCATCCAGGAAGCCCAGCTTCACGGATGACGAACTGAATGCACTTGTCGAGTATGTGTCCGCACATGACAACGAGATGGTCATTGTTGCAGGATCCAAGACCACACCTGCACAACGCCAGGCACACTGGCAGACCGTTGCGGACATCGTAAGTGCCCTTGGAATCGTGAGGCGCACAGCCAATGATTGCTATAAGCGCTGGAATGACCTAAAGCGCAGTGCAAAGAGTAAGCTGGCCTCAAGTCATGCCGCAACTCTAGTGACTGGAGGTGGGTCTCCAGTAGTAGACATGGAACTCACTCCACATGAGTCAGTCGCTGGGACCTACGTCACGGAGGAACAGATCCAAGGCGTGGGAGATTTGGCTGATTACGAGGCATTGTCCGGTGAGTGCACATGCATGTGTGTGTCATCCATGTGCATGGTGTGTGTGAGGGCTTGTGTTTGTGTGACAGGTGAGAGTGTGGCACCTGAGTCGTATGGGTCAGCCATGTGCTTCATGCAATACGTCCTGCGCAGCTGCATTTGGCCATAGCAGTATCCCTTCTGCCAACAGTAGACATGTAGCCCAACTGCACGCCAGTTGCCCTTGAAGTGTCACCCTGCCACAACATTGTTGCCTGATTTTTCACTGTTCATTTAGTCAGATTGTTTGCATTCCACCACTTTTACTAGGCATGTCGCAGTCCTCTAGTCACATGTCTGACATGGCTATGGTAAAGTGGAGTGACTTTGTTACCTGGATATCATTTGTTCAGACATGTCCCTGTGCAATTGCACCATTTTGGACTGGCAGCTCCAGGTGAAGAATCTGACCTGTTTGAATTAGTAAAGCTATTACATGCGGGAACTGGACTGAATGAATAGGTGCTGCCCTCCTCTCCATCTTCACTCAATAGCAATGGTACATGCCATCTGTGTGATGGCATGTGTGTTTCACCTGCCAATCACAGGGCAATGTGTGATGCCACTGCCAGGCAGCATGCAGAAAATGTGTTCATCTTCCATCTTGGTGTCATCAGTGTGTGCCATTTGCCTGCCCTTCATACGCAGTGAGGGTGCATGCATGGGAGGGTTTTAGTCATGTGGGACATGTGTCAAACAAGTACTGTTTCTCTTGCTTCTCAGCCCTCATTGTGTGCCATGGTGCTAATGCCTGTTTCCATTTCTTTGTTTTCATGTCTTTGCAGGGGAAGACGCACCTGATACTGCTGGGGTTGAGGAGATGGTGCAGACCCAGGAGGGGTCCGAGGGCCGACCAACCACCAGTGAGGGACGTGGTGTGGTGGTGGGTGAGAACCCACAAGTGCTGCAGGTCGTGCTCTCAAGGGGTGTCTCTGGCTGCACCTCCCCCGAGCTGTACTCAGGTGTTGATTCGGATGAGACCTACGTGCCGTCGCAGGTGAGTGTTCCAGGGAGGGATTCTGTTCTGTCTCACCCACCTGCACCAGGGTCAGAACCCTCAATGGGGATGTCAGTGTTGGCAGCTACGCCTTTGGTGGTTACGGATGCAGGGTCACACTCCGCGACATCTGATCCTGTTCCTGGGCCAGCAGAACAGAGGGGGAATGCAGTCCTGCAGCCTCAGGCAGTGCCGGCACAGCAAGGCGCAGTTCGCCTTGCCCCAGACAGGTGTGGTGCCCGCCGACGTGGTGGCCGTACGCCACCTGGCAATACCGCATGGGAGCAATCCATTTACGGTATGGCAACCCAACAGGCAGCATCATCCGAGATGATGGCTCAGGCCATGGATAGGGTGGCCACTTCCATTGTCCCCCCTGAAAGGCTGATGGAGCGACTAGAGCAGGCAACCGACTCCATCTGCCAGTCACACAGGGAGGACATGTTGGGGTCCAACAGGGACAGGCGGGCGGCACTGGCGACTCTGCAGGAGGCCATCTCCATTGAGTCCCAGGGCCACAGGAAAGCCCTGAGGCAGGAGCTCCTTCACCTCAGGACGACTCTTGTTGAGCTTGAGGCTTCAACCCACCAATGGACAGAACAGCAGCTGGAGCGTCTCACCCGTACGATCTCAGCTGAGATGCAGGCAACGAGGGCAGAGGTCCGGGCATCCCGTGAGTTGTTGCATGGGGACCTCCGCACACTCATCCTCCAGAACCAGACCTACCACACCCGCATGCTTGCAGCCATGGAAGAGCAGACTAGGGCCTTGCGTGGGCTGCCTCCCATAGTGCAACCACCTCCGGATGCAGCTGCACAGGGTGATAATAGCGACAGCAGTGATACTCCCACAATAGGGTAGCCGTGTGGGCCATGAGCCCATGGAGGTGTTTTATTTTCCCAGGATCCACGCAGGTGGGTTCTGGTGTGCATCCTGTCCTCGGACCTCCTGGGTGGCCTCCCCAAACCCCCCGGGCCCTTCAATGGCCATTTTTGATTTTATTTTTATTTTTATTTTTATTTTTATTTTAATTTATTTTATTCCCAATTTTTTTGGGACGATTTGTTGGCTTCCGTGGTTCCTGTGGGCATACGCTGCATTGTGGCTGGGCACATGCAGGCTTGTAATGTATTTGGTTCCGATGCTTGGGTTTGAGTCACACACACCCCTCCTGCTTCCCGTTTCCATGGGCTTGCAAAGGCTGTGCCCAAGTGACAGTGAATTACACAGTGACGTTGGACTCCCATGAGCTGTGTGGGCAGTCTGTAGTCAATACTGTGTATACATTCCTAGTGCATATTGCTGTTGTGTTGTACACTGCATGTTGCATTGATGTGTAACTCATCTTCTGTGTCTACCTCCCAATTTGCAGGTCCCTTCCTCATGTCGACACAGGGACCTCTAGTCTGGAGGAGTGGTCCCTGTTGGCAGCAGTGCACCTACAGCTCTACATGGCACCAACACTGCACAGTTGGTAGTGGTGGGAGTGCAGGCATTTCCAGGTGGTGAGACTACTAATATTTAACATTAGTGATGTCATGTTAATGGTAGTACGTGCTCAACTTTGTTGTTGGTCCGGCATTACTGTGAGCATTTCAGGTGTTGCAAGTTTCTAATAGGGACACTGTACATTGTGACCCTAGTGTCATGTTGTGTGGATTACTTTGTTTACCTGCAAATAGCATGACATGGCACGGTGTGTGGTGTGGCGGTGCTGGGGTTGGGTTGGCTGACATGGCACTGTCCTCTTGTTGCATTTTGCAAGTGGGTGTTCATTTTAGCTGCTTGAATGTGTAACTTCAACAAACTGCATTAGTGGTGTCTGTGTGGGTAGGGATGCACACATTGTGACACTTCCAGGTGAACAATCTCAGGCTGATATGGTTTTCACGGTTCTTTCTCCAGACATTCAGGATCAGTGTCAGGTTGAGTCATCATTGATTGTCAGATGGAATGTGCCAGGGCAGTGTGCACTCCACAGGGGTGTGATTTCTATGTGAAGTAATTAGCCACTAGCTGTGTACGGGCTGCCTCCCCCCGTGCCCTTTCCCCTCCCATGCGCAGCGGCTGTGCATGTGGTTGGGGATGGGGGGCACCACCATGTCCACAGCCAGGACCCGGCGTGTTGCAACGTTGTGCAGGACACATGCTGCCACTATGATCCTGCACACTACTGGGGGAGCGTACAACAGCTGCCCGCCAGAACGGTCAAGGGAGCGAAAGCGTGACTTCAGCACTCCGAATGTGCGCTCCACTATGCCCCGGGTTGTAATGTGGGCTGCGTTGTATCTTACCTGGGGTGGCGTGGTGGGGTTCCGAATTGGCGTCATCATGTGGGGGCTGAGAGGGTAGGCACTGTCCCCTGTGGAGGTGGTGATTGGTATCATTGGTGGGGTTGTGACCTTGCTCAGTATCTGACATGCATGCATGTGCAGTGGCATTCATACTCACCAAGCAGCCATGTATCGCCATGCCGCCCAGCTTCTAGGTCCCGGCTTAGGGTGGACATTCGGTAAATGAAGCTGTCGTGGGTTGACCCGGGATAGTTGGCATATACTGAGGTGATGATTCCCTTGGCATTACATACTACCTGCACGTTGATGGAATGCCAGTGCTTGCGGTTCCTATAGATGTGCTCAGATGCCCTGGGGGGACGTAGAGCCACATGGGCGCAGTCGATGGCACCTAGCACTTTGGGGAATCGTGCCACAGCGTAGAAATCCAGGGCGGCAGCATGCCTTTCTGCAGGTGTTCTGGGCAGGTATATGTGCCTGCGGACTGATGGGCGTGCAGTGATGATGTTCAAGACCTGGTGTAGGCAGCGTGACTGGGTGGCCTGTGATACCCCACCCACAATGGCACTTGTCCGCTGAAATGATCCAGTGGCTAAGAAGTGCAGTACATTGAGGACCTTCTCCAGGGGGCTGAGTGCTTGGGAGCACAGGGTGGGTGATGTGAGGTCATCCTCCCACTCACTCACGAGGTCCAGTATGATGTGTGGTGGAAACCTGTACCTCCCATGCGCTCCCATCGTGACTGCCATCAACGCGGAGGGGGTGGCAGTCCGGGACTTCCAACATGTCAGGAAGCGCTGGGAGGACTTCAGGTCCAGGACCCTGAACAAGGCCCGGCGCCTCTTGAAGGCAGCGGATGCCAAGGGGCGCCGGGGCCACTTGTCGGAAGAACAGATGGGGGTCCTGGAACGCATATCCCCAGCGCTCCACGTCCAGGTCCTAGAGAAGCAGACCCGTCTGGAGTCGAGCGGTGAGTGTACATGCATCCTGATTGTGAGCAGTGTGTGTGGTGATTATTCGGCATTGTGCCGGTTGCACATCTGTTTGTATGGGGTCGAGTATGGGTGGAGGTGTACAGGGCCGTGGGTCTGACACATGCGAGGGCTGTAATGTGTGAGACATGGATGGTGCTTGTGTGTGTGGGCTTGCATGGCAAATGCAGTTGTGCGTGCACACATGTTTGGATGAATGTGCATGTAAGTAGACATGTCCGTGATGTCAGGCATGTATGTTGTTTTGGCCTGCATGTATGAGCACTGTGTACATGTGCATGTGTGTGTATTTGTCAAGGGTGCAACAGTGATGCTACATGGATGCATGTGACAGCGGTATGTGGAAGCCTGATTGGCAGATGTGACATGGATGCCCGTCTGAACAGTGCGACACTTGGCAGAGGTGTAGACATGCATGCAAGTGTGGTGGGGTGTGTACATGTGTGGTGCACTTCCTGTGTTGCATGTGATGTCTGGCTCCCCTTTGGCTGCTGATGCTGTTGTATGTGTATGGATGGTGGTGGCAGTTGCAATATGGCTGTGGTATGGCTCATGTGTGCGAGTTGCAATGACATGTGTGTTGAGGGTTTTTGATGACATGTCTGAGGTTTGCCAATGCCACTCATGTGCAACTGTCATGCGTGTATGTGTCCATTGTACAGTGCCCTGATGCCTGTGTTTTGTTTCTCCCTGTCTGCAGCGTCAACTGATGAAGAGGGCGGAGAAGGTGCTGTGGAGCACAGCGGCGGGGATCCGACCGCCAGCCGGAGACGCAAGGCCCGGCTCCCCTCCCGTGTTGTCATCTCGTCGGGGAGTGAGGAGTCCGGTGCCGCGTCCCAGGCCGCAGCTGCCGGGAGGAGGTCCAAAAGGCGGAGGTTGCAGTTGGACTCCTCGGCAGCAGAAGGGGCAGCTGGGACCCCACAGGGCCCAACAGGGGAAGATGGCACGGAGTCATCCAGGTTGGTGGGGGGGTTGGTGGAGGAGGGGGCCGTGCAAGCACCAGAGATGGGGTCTGGAGGTGGGGATCCCACTGGTGCTAGTGGTGCAGTGCAGGACCAGGGACAGGAGGCAGCACAGGCGGCCGCGGAGGTGCCTGTGTGCAATCCTGTCCCCGATCCTGTCCCTGCATCATCTTGCACCAGCAGGGATGCCTACGTCCAGACCCGTTTTCAGGCAGGGGATGAGCTGACGTCAACTGGCCTTCCTCTGCCTGCGGACGTGGCCATCCAGGTCCGGGTTGAGCCTGTCCTGGCTGGTGTGGCGTTGCGTCAACCGGCCATGCGAGGTGACCTGCAGTCTTTTCATGGAGAGACAGCACGTCATCTCGAATGGCTCGTTGACCACGTCAGCCTGCTGGGACAGGTCGCCCAGGCCGGATTCCTCCGTCTGATGGGGCTTGCTCCGACCCCCTCCTCAACTGGACCCCCTACGCGCCAGTCGTCCTCTGTGCCATCTTCCCACCCATCAGTCACCTGGGTGCCCTGTGGAGCTGCCTCTGACGGTGCGGCCAGGCTGGTGGAGGAGGCATCCCTGCCACAGTCGGGAGTCGGAGGTCCAGCAGGGGTGGCCACATCAACGAGTGCACCCCAGCCGGCGGAGGATGTGCAGGCAGCAGGAGGCAGTGCACGGGCAGAGGCAGAGCAGCAGCAGCAGCAACATGGTGGGAGACATGAAGGCTCGGGGCTTTCGACATCGGAGGGGCAGGCATCGGCCGGAGGGCAGGGGGACCCAGGACAGAGAGTGTCTTCCGTGTGGCAGCGGTTGGGCCACGCCATAGGTGCGGAGCGGCGGCGGGCGGAAGAGGCGCGGCTCACAATGGTCAGGGCGGAGAACTCCATGCGGAGGGCCCTGAGGCGGGCCGAGTGCCTCGAGGCAATCCGCAGGGGGTTGGAGGAGGACACGGCGTCGTCTCTGCGGACCCTCGGGGCCATGGAACTGGACCGCCTGCGGGACATCGAACAGGAGTTCGATGATGCCCTGGCCCGGGACACCACGGAGTGAGCCGCTGGACTTGCCCGCCGCCTTTGTATATAGTTCTTTAGTTTTAGGTTTCCTTTCTTTCGTATTATGATTTGGAGTCGACGGACACTGCTCCACTTTTTGTATATAGTTGATTTTTAGGTAGGTTTTTTAGTAGGTTTCCTTTGTTCAGTTGGGCTCATGGACCCTTGTTAGTTTTGTACATATTTATTTTTTGCATGGAGATTTTTTTACATTTGACTTTGGACATAATAATTGTTTTATTCTGATTTGCAGTTTTGTGTTTTTATACGGACATGCAGCTATTTTTTTTCACATTCACATTGTAGTTATTTTTCTTTCTTTAGCATTCTTTAATTTTTTCAAATACAATTTTGTTTGCATACTTCACTGTGTGGTATCATCTCTTTGGTTTCATGCATGTCATGTTGTGTGTTTTCCCATTCTATTGCAACCATTGTGTGTGACGGACATGGGTTCATTAGCTTGATGAACATTGGGGGTGTAACATGTGATTTCCATTTCCATGTGGGTGAATGGGTTACTTGGTATGGCTTTTTGGCTGTGGAGGCTGACCATTACGCACATAATTGTGGATTGTGAGGACCTGGTGGGGGCTGCCCATGGTGGCAGGGGGGTGGGGGTGGTGGGAGACATGAGTGGGGGCCTGGTGGAGGCTGCCCATGGTGGCAGGGGGGTGGGGGTGGTGGGAGACATGAGTGGGGGCCTGGTGGAGGATGCCCATGGTGGCAGGGGGGTGGGGGTGGTGGGTGACATGAGTGGGGGCCTGGTGGAGGGTGACCCTGGTGGCTGGGGGGTGGGGGTGGTGGGTGACATGAGTGGGGGCCTGGTGGAGGGTGACCCTGGTGGCTGGGGGGTGGGGGTGGTGGGAGACATGAGTGGGGGCCTGGTGGAGTCTGCCCATGGTGGCTGGGGGTGGGGGTGGTGGGAGACATGAGTGGGGGCCTGGTGGAGTCTGCCCATGGTGGCAGGGTCGTGGGGGTGTTGGGAGACATGAGTGGGGGCCTGGTGGAGGGTGACCCTTGTGGCTGGGGGGTAGGGGTGGTGGGAGACATGAGTGGGGGCCTGGTGGAGGCTGCCCCTGCACTGCTGGGGGGTGGGGGTGGTGGGAGACATGGGTGGGGGCCTGGTGGAGGCTGCCCCTGCACTGCTGGGGGGTGGGGGTGGTGGGAGACATGAGTGGGGGCCTGGTGGAGGGTGACCCTGGTGGCTGGGGGGTGGGGGTGGTGGGAGACATGAGTGGGGGCCTGGTGGAGTCTGCCCATGGTGGCAGGGGGGTGGGGGTGGTGGGTGACATGAGTGGGGGCCTGGTGTAGTCTGCCCATGGTGGCAGGGGGGTGGGGGTGGTGGGAGACATGAGTGGGGGCCTGGTGGAGGATGCCCATGGTGGCAGGGGGGTGGGGTGCAGGGGGACATGAGTGGGGGCCTGCTGGAGGCTGCCCCTGCACTGCTGGGGGGTGGGGGTGGTGTGAGACATGGGTGGGGGCCTGGTGGAGGCTGCCCCTGCACTGCTGGGGGGTGGGGGTGGTGGGAGACATGAGTGGGGGCCTGGTGGAGGGTGACCCTGGTGGCTGGGGGGTGGGGGTGGTGGGAGACATGAGTGGGGGCCTGGTGGAGTCTGCCCATGGTGGCAGGGGGGTGGGGGTGGTGGGAGACATGAGTGGGGGCCTGGTGTAGTCTGCCCATGGTGGCAGGGGGGTGGGGGTGGTGGGAGACATGAGTGGGGGCCTGGTGGAGTCTGCCCATGGTGGCAGGGGGGTGGGGGTGGTTGGTGACATGAGTGGGGGCCTGGTGTAGTCTGCCCATGGTGGCAGGGGGGTGGGGGTGGTGGGAGACATGAGTGGGGGCCTGGTGGAGGATTCCCATGGTGGCAGGGGGGTGGGGGTGCAGGGGGACATGAGTGGGGGCCTGCTGGAGGCTGCCCCTGCACTGCTGGGGGGTGGGGGTGGTGGGAGACATGGGTGGGGGCCTGGTGGAGGCTGCCCCTGCACTGCTGGGGGTGGGGGTGGTGGGAGACATGAGTGGGGGCCTGGTGGAGGGTGACCCTGGTGGCTGGGGGGTTGGGGTGGTGGGAGACATGAGTGGGGGCCTGGTGGAGTCTGTTCATGGTGGCAGGGGGGTGGGGGTGGTGGGTGACATGAGTGGGGGCCTGGTGGAGTCTGTCCATGGTGGCAGGGGGTGGGGGTGGTGGGTGACATGAGTGGGGGCCTGGTGGAGTCTGCCCATGGTGGCAGGGGGGTGGGGGTGGTGGGTGACATGAGTGGGGGCCTGGTGTAGTCTGGCCATGGTGGCAGGGGGGTGGGGGTGGTGGGAGACATGAGTGGGGGCCTGGTGGAGGATGCCCATGGTGGCAGGGGGGTGGGGGTGGTGGGTGACATGAGTGGGGACCTGGTGGAGGGTGACCCTGGTGGCTGGGGGGTGGGGGTGGTGGGTGACATGAGTGGGGCCTGGTGGAGGGTGACCCTGGTGGCTGGGGGGTGGGGGTGGTGGGAGACATGAGTGGGGGCCTGGTGGAGACTGCCCATGGTGGCAGGGGGGTGGGGGTGGTGGGAGACATGAGTGGGGGCCTGGTGGAGGGTGACCCTGGTGGCTGGGGGGTGGGGGTGGTGGGAGACATGAGTGGGGGCCTGGTGGAGGCTGCCCCTGCACTGCTGGGGGGTGGGGGTGGTGGGAGACATGGGTGGGGGCCTGGTGGAGGCTGCCCCTGCACTGCTGGGGGGTGGGGGTGGTGGGAGACATGAGTGGGGGCCTGGTGGAGGGTGACCCTGGTGGCTGGGGGGTGGGGGTGGTGGGAGACATGAGTGGGGGCCTGGTGGAGTCTGCCCATGGTGGCAGGGGGGTGGGGGTGCAGGGGGACATGAGTGGGGGCCTGGTGTAGTCTGCCCATGGTGGCAGGGGGGCGGGGGTGGTGGGAGACATGAGTGGGGGCCTGGTGGAGGATGCCCATGGTGGCGGGAGGTGGGGGGGTGGTAGACATGCATTGTTGATCAGTAGTGCAAGGTGACATGTGGGTTGGCTGGGGGGCATGCCCATGGTGGATGGGCTGCCTGCGGGACATGAGCATGGGTGCAGGGTAGTCCCCCGTGGTGTGGGCTGCCTGCAGGGTCCGTGGAGGTTGTGGAGCGTACACCTGGGAGGGCCCACACGGCCAATTCACGTGTGGTACTCCCCAGAACCCCTGAAATACACGTACCCTGCTGAAATGGCGTGTGGGACTTCCCGCGCACCCCTGAAATACACGTACCCTGCTCGCACTGGGACTCTCGCGTGTGGAACTTCCCGCGCACCCCTGAAATACACGTACCCTGCTCGCACTGGGCCAATCGTGTGTGTAACTTCCCGCGCACCCCTGAAATACACGTACCCTGCTGAAATCGCGTGTGGAACTTCCCGCGCACCCCTGAAATACACGTACCCTGCTGAAATCGCGTGTGTAACTTCCCGCGCACCCCTGAAATACACGTACCCTGCTCGCACTGGGCCAATCGCGTGTGGAACTTCCCGCGCACCCCTGAAATACACGTACCCTGCTGAAATCGCGTGTGTAACTTCCCGCGCACCCCTGAAATACATGTACCCTGCTCGCACTGGGCCAATCGCGTGTGGAACTTCCCGCGCACCCCTGAAATCCACGTACCCTGCTGTAATCGCGTGTGTAACTTCCCGCGCACCCCTGAAATACACGTACCCTGCTCGCACTGGCCCAATCGCGTGTGGAACTTCCCGCGCACCCCTGAAATACACGTACCCTGCTCGCACTGTGCCAATCGCGTGTGGAACTTCCCGCGCACCCCTGAAATACACGTACCCTGCTCGCACTGTCCCAATCGCGTGTGGAACTTCCCACGCACCCCTGAAATACACGTACCCTGCTCGCACTGGGCCAATCGCGTGTGTAACTTCCCGCGCACCCCTGAAATACACGTACCCTGCACGCACTGGGCCAATCGCGTGTGGAACTTCCCGCGCACCCCTGAAATACACGTACCCTGCTCGCATTGGGCCAATCGCGTGTGGAACTTCCCGCGCACCCCTGAAATACACGTACCCTGCTGAAATCGCGTGTGTAACTTCCCGCGCACCCCTGAAATACACGTACCCTGCTCGCACTGGGCCAATCGCGTGTGTAACTTCCCGCGCACCCCTGAAATACACATACCCTGCTGAAATCGCGTGTGGAACTTCCCGCGCACCCCTGAAATCCACGTACCCTGCTGAAATCGCGTGTGTAACTTCCCGCGCACCCCTGAAATACACGTACCCTGCTCGCACTGGGCCAATCGCGTGTGGAACTTCCCGCGCACCCCTGAAATACATGTACGCTGCTGAAATCGCGTGTGTAACTTCCCGCGCACCCCTGAAATACATGTACCCTGCTCGCACTGGGCCAATCGCGTGTGGAACTTCCCGCGCACCCCTGAAATCCACGTACCCTGCTGTAATCGCGTGTGTAACTTCCCGCGCACCCCTGAAATACACGTACCCTGCTCGCACTGGCCCAATAGCGTGTGGAACTTCCCGCGCACCCCTGAAATACACGTACCCTGCTGTAATCGCGTGTGGAACTTCCCGCGCACCCCGGTATACACGCACACATATTTTTTGTCAGCGGGTGTCCGTGTTTGTGGGTACCCCTTTGCACGTCATTTGTCCTGGAGGGCCACGGTATAGGACATTCATCATGGCAGTATATAGGTGCTATTTGTTGGCGCACCTTTTGGCGCACATTTCTTACAGCCACAGAGACGCTACCGCCTGCTTTCTTGTGGCGGTCGTGTTTGTACCTGTGCGCTGGTTTGAGCGTGCGCTTTTTTGGCCTATTCTATTCCATGAATACGTGTTGTAGGCGAGCGTGTGGGCGTTCCGCGCACTTGTGCCCTGTACTTTCCCCCGTGACGCCCACGTTTTGGCAAGTTGTTCCCCATTCCGAGTGTTACGCCCGTGTTCCGCCTACTTTTGTTGTGTGCGCCGCGCTATGTGCGAATTTCGCTGTGGCCTGTGCGATTTTCGCTGTGACCTGGCGCACGCTGTTAGATGGCCTGTGCGCCAACGTGCGCCGCGCTATTTTTTATCGCACATCCGCTGGTTTTCTCGCGCACGGACTTCCATGAATCGATGTGCGCTGCTTTTCGTGCGATTTTCGCACTTGCACTGCGATTTTCGCTATTCCACTGCGATTCGCACGTTTTTGGCCACTTGCGCCGCGCTAATTATTCCATGAATCGGCCTGCAGGTCTCTTATGCTGTGTATGACAAAACAATCAGAGATGTGAAACGTAAGCTCCGGGGGAATTTCCGGAAAGCTAAGCTGATAAATCGCTCTCAGAGGAATTATATGAAAGAAGTGAGAAAGCTAAAAAATTATTATCGTAACTTGTTGAAACATTGGAGATGGTGCAATAAAGATGCCTTATGGCAGCAAATGGTGAGCAAGCTCTGCAGAGGAAGCTCACGTAGTATTTGGTCTCTCTTTGGAGAGGCAAAAGGTAATAGAAATCAAGCCTTAATTAATCCTATTAGTGCCCACAAATGGGTGACCTATTTAAACAATCGTAATTCTATACAGCCTATACATCATTCTTCCCTGATAGAACTACAGCCTGCTCATTCTCCGTTCGCTGTGGATGCAGCAGTTATTGCAAACAAAATAAAGAGCCTGAAATCATCGAGGGCCCCTGGCCCCAAATGGCTGGCAAATGTGATCCTCAAGAGCGATCCTCAATTCTGGTCCTTCATTCTTCATACTCTGAAGTACTCTTGCAGGGGAAGATTCCAGTTTCATGGCAAACAGCAATATGTTCCCAATGTACAAAAAGGGTAGTAAGACCAATCCAAACAATTATCATTTGTTGTCCATGTTGGACTGTACTGGAAAATTGTTTGCATCATTACTGCTATATGAGCTACAGGCATGGGTGGAACAAGTGGGTATTCTTGATAGATATCAAAGTGGATGTAGGGCTGATTATTCCACTGCACACCATTTATTGTTATTGGACTCCTTAGTTACATTGACATGCAGCCCTAATAACCCCCCAATTTATGCCCTTTTCATAGATTTTAAAGCTGTGTTAGATATGGTGTGCAGGGAGCGTCTGTGAAAAAAACTAAATCTGCTGGGCTGCCCTCCTGAAATACTGTATTATTTGAAATTATTACACAGTAATAATACAGTTTGTTTAAGACTAGATGCGAAGGGTAATATGACTTCACCTGTTAGTCAAAATTGGGGAGTAAAGCAGGGATGTGCCACAGCGCCCCTGCTCTAAAATCTTTTTGTGTCAGACTTACCAGTTACTCTGACAACAATTAAGAACTGCCCGCCTAATTCCACTCTAGGGAATCATGTTGATCTCTGGGATTGGCATGAGAAGATACACCATCTAGAGTTTTTAAAAAGCTACGCATTTATCTCTGACATTCTGTATTCATTTAAAAAGGCTCAGTCCTATCTGAACATATGCCGTTCTCGACATCTTAGAAGGTTTATCCTTCTACTCTGCATTAACCATCTACCGATATTGAGTGTACTGGGTGCAGCACTTTTGCCGTATCTGTCGTAACAAAGATATACCAGAGACGGCAAAACACATCTTGATGGAATGCCCTTGTTTAGGGAAAACATACTTGTTGCATTTAGGCAGATTTGTCCGCCATCTTGATACCATCAAAGACCCTTTTTTTCTGGAAACAATCCAATAATACTAATAATAAGGGTCTTCATATTGCACTGTGTAGAATTTGAAAGGAGGGAGAAAGGTGTATATCAACTGCAGAATAAGAATTGATATACCCTCTCTGTGGACATTGATAATAGGACCAGAAATGTTATACTCTTATGGTTGTAATCATTCCATACAGGTATAAATGATGGCTGGGGTATCGTAATTGTAATTGATGCTGCATCTAAGTCTAAGTTCTTGTCCTGAAACCTTAAGTTTCCTGGTGACCTATACTTTAGGAAAAAGATCCTTCCGCTGTGCCTTCCTGTCTCCCCCGTCTTCAGTAATTATGAATTATTACAATGAGGATGATGATGATTATTAATTAATTGATATGGCTGATTCTTGTTAATCATGTATTTTTATTATTCTTATATGTTTAGGAATATGAATTAGGCATATGAATTGACGATGAATATGATCTTGAAGTAAAATGTAGATTAATGTAACGTAATTTAATGCTGCTACTTATCTCTATGTTTAATCTATACGTATTGTTCTTAGTGTATCTTTTATTTCTTTTATGTGTTAAGTTTTATGCTAAAACAAAATCACAGTAAATAAATAAATACATAATGTAATGCTGACTGGATTGTATGCCACCAGATATTTAGAATTCTATATTGCTGTGTTTATTCTGCAGGTTCTACTAGTTGGTTGCCATTAACAATTCAGGTTGGTGGCCCACTCTTCTTATGCATTTCCTTAGCAGGTGTTTTCCTGGGACACAAACTCAGGTAGATTTGGTGGGGTTCTGTGTTGGTTCATTGCTTGGTTAACCCTAACAATCCAGTGGGTCTGTGGCATTGGAGTAACTGTGCTGAAAATGTTGGGGGGAGATGACATCTGAAGAAAAGGTGACCCAGCCAAATGAATGGGGACAAAATGGTGTGCCATGAAAGTTGGTGGGGGACAAACACCCCTGTCCCCCCTATAATTACGCCCGTGGTCTGTGGTAGAGGTTGGCTGACTGCCATTCCCCAATGTAGACTAGTGTAAAGGCTGAGCGAAAGGTGAGAGTGAGAAGTCCTAGGCCACAGAAATATCCAGCAGTCTATACCCATCTGAGAAGCCTAAACTGGCTCCCAGACGTGGCCCCAGTCAAGGTAACAGTTCTGTTTCTCACCTTTAAAAATATTCACAGTTGGGGTCCCGGCTACCTACAAAGCAAAGTTCTCTTTTCAACGACCTTCTTAAAATGACTGCCTCTGTCTGCAGGAACAGAGGACACAGATTTTTCTCGAAGACGACATGGATCTCTGACATGCTTCAGCTTTCTCTCTCCTAACTGAGACATGCTTGCTTCGATACCCAAGCCTTTTTCCACAGCAGGTCCGGGTGCCAGGAATGCATATTCATTTACTTCCATGTCTCCTAACTTTTCGGAAAGCCCTAAAAATGTAATGTTTTTCTGCGGTTTACCCGTCATTTCTTTTTTTTTCTTTAACTCGATTGTGTAATCATTGTTTGTCATTGTTTCTTCAATTTTGGGGCATTTTGTTTTTTCACTGTAATTATTGTTATTAGTGTGATGTTAATTAGTTTACCTATTAGGTGTCGCTTGCAACACCTATAAATCAAAACTATTGCAATGGAGTACATATAAGGAGGAATGATTTATGAGGGACACAGAGTCCATAGGTGTTTGTTGGTTATGTGCCCACCCATTGCCTGTTCAGGGCCATGCTAATCCCTACGGACATTCCCACCCATCCCTGTCTCTGCCCGCCCAAAACAACTCCTCATGGGAACTCTTTGAGCTCACTTTAATCAAGCCTTACCATCAGGCTTTGCATTCAAAGTGCCTGCAAGGTTTTGTTTAAAGATGTCTTCTGAGAGTTAATGACTGTATTGGAGTTGTAAATAGGCTACTGGTGTAATAAAAATGTCTTACCAGGCCTGCCTTCAGTCACTCTATTTATTAGCATGCTGCATGCCCTTCACTGGAGTCCTGTTAAAAACAAGCCTTGGCAAGCCACTGAAGTCTGGTTTAAAACAAACATTGGCAAATCCAACATTGTTGGCATGTGCATTTGCCAGGTACTGCTATTAGATGTCCCAATTCTTGCACCATTGTGCACCTGCCAACAACAATGGGAAGTTAATACCACTATGGCTGTGCCTGACAAGTGCCTTTCCCATGCCTACACAATAGCCACAACTGTTGCCATAGACAATGCTTGTTTTTAAATGTTCTTTGTTTCATGGGAAAGTGTTCTGATAAATCTTGGTTAAGCAGTGCTATAGTCATTTTAAAATACATGAAGTAAAATAATGGTCTCTCTGGTATGGATCGCCTCACCACCCTCTCCATGACAGCAGTCGAATTCCTCATGTATTCCCGTGCAGCAATACAAACCTTGCTTTTCTAACCTTATTCTGCTTGTCTGCCCCTCCTTGGACAATCCACCTGCAGTCTCTTCCCTGTGTCTGCCTGTGCTGGATGCTCCACTGGAACCTTCCAGATTTCTCTTCCCTGGGTTTCCTTCCAGAGCTCGCTCGCGGATGGCAGACAAATACACGGAAGTAGCAGAGAGCGGAGCTACGGGGAATGCCTGATTGAACGTACTAATGAAAACATTGATTATTTTATCCCAAAAAGAGGTTACCAACCAAGCGATTCTTGGAGTGAACATTTGAGACATATTCGCAAAAAAGGTTTCCAGGGTCTAGCATTCTTTTATGGTAATGGTAATGGAACTCTACTAATGTGGACATTTTAATGACTTAGTTGCCAGAAACAGTGGCCAGTTAGTAAAGCAGAAAGCAGTTCATGGCATTTTCTTATTCAGTTTCCAGAGTGATACATTTCTCCAAAGACGAGCAAGTGCCATTGTTGGAGCGGGGCATGTTATCACAGACAATATAACATCACTTGGGTATGCTTTCAAAGGGAAATGAGCTGCCCGCCAATGTTTAAACCCAGTTACATGCCACTGTGTGCCCTATTTATTTTTCTGGGATCTAACATATTCTTGTTTTTAGAGCCTTGATTCGGAACTCGTGCAGGCTGCTTGTTGCTGACTTGGGCCTTGTTAAGATGGACGCATGAAATCATGCAGTGAACATCCTAACAGAGGTCCTAGTAGTCATGTGGGTTCTGTCCTTTGGATCACAGGCGTACATGACTTAACCTGCAGTCCTAGAGGTTTCCTGTGAATGAGTGACGAGCCCCCCTGCTTACAAGCCCTCTGATTTGCCAGCCACAGATGTGGCCAGGGCCAGACTGGGTCATAAAATTGCCTCGGGCACCAACGAAAAAGTGGCCAACGGTTACAAATGGCTATTCATTACTTTTGTGACAGACTGTTTGAATGGTACCCAAGGGGGAGTGATGCATTTTAAAGAACATTTATCACCAACACTGGTCAAAACTACTAGCCGCATAGTGAAGTAAGTCATCAAACTGGCCCACATTGGCCGGAAAAGTGTCCCACTTTGACCAAAAAAAAGTGGCCGAAGCAAGCATTTTGTGTTTTTGGTTCGGCCATGGGCCTGTTGCCCAATACGCCAGTCCGAGCCTGCATGGTGCCACCTAGTTTCAAATTCCATGAAGGAAACATTTTGAATCCATGGCAACATTTGAACCGATGAAGTTTTTGAGGGGGGTTTAATTCAGTAGCAGGCAGGGAATTAACCTCAAAAACAGAGAAGGATGAGCAATGACAAGCGACAAATGATTTCACACTCTTCCGATCACAGTCTTTGGGGTGCCAGCGAGCTATTTCTCAATGTTCTGTAAACTGCGTAGTTGCAAGGCTTCTAAACTTGAGGCCATATTACAATATCATTGCACTGGTTAAAGTGCAAGGACCTCATTCCGAGATTGGAGGTAGCCATGGCGCTAATAGCGCCGTGGCTGCTCCAATAACGGTACTGAGTCCACCCTCATTCAATGGGGACTTACCGGTCTAGTCGGACCTTTGCGGGACCGCTAAGTCCCCATTGAAAATACCATTCCCCATTCCCATTTGAGCCCCCATAGGGCTTAATGGGAATGGGGAAGGTGCAAATAACGGCACCGCAATTTGCGGTACCGTTATTTGCTCCCTGGACCATTTGCGGCTCCCGCTAAGGCCACCTGGTAAAACCAGGCAGTAAAACCAGGCGTCCTTAGCCGGACCCGCAAAGGGAACTCGGAATAGGGCACAAAGGGATTACCAGCACCGGTGTCCTTACCGGTGCCAGTAATCCCTTTGCGCCAGCCTCGGATTGAGGCCCCAAATTTGCTTTGTATTAGTACTAAAACAAAAAATCCCTTGTGCCATGAAAAAAACATATTTTTGAATACATTTTAACAACAGGATTAAATTCGACCTAATGCAAATTACCGTTCATTATTGCAGCCAGAGATAACGTTGGTGCCATGGTGCAACACGGCATTGAAAAAATGCTGCAGTGGGACAGTTGTGCCTTAGTGCTAATAGCATGCAAAAGTGAACTTGCACCAGTGCAAAGTTTCTGTAAATGCTGCATGGTACAAAGTTGGCCTGCAGCAAAATATATTGAATGGTCATCTTGATCACTTGGAGCCCTCAAAACTGCCACTGCATGGGCTTTAATGGCACCGTCCCGCCTTATTTCGGCTGCAGCCGGATGTGCTGCTCACCTATATTAAAGAAACTTTGCAACTGTTCAAGTGCAACCAGCACTTAGGCAAAATTGCCCTTTTGCAAAAAACGAATTCTCTTAATGCATTGTTGCACCTGTTTTCCTAGTACAGAAGTTTGCAACCGGGGGCCTCCAAATGTTTTTGACTCTTAACTTCCATGAGTTGTAGTCCAAAACATCAGGAGATCAAGAGGTCGCAGAGCCGTGCCCCAGTGCAAACATGCATTAAAGGAATGTGATTTGCACTTTAATAGCTCTTCTACTGATGCAAACTTTCTGTATAACTGCCCTTGGTCCACATGAGCAGGGTCGCTTCAAGACCTAATATCCTTTGGCTACAGTCTTAAACCTTGACTTCACACTCCCCTGCCAGGGATTGGGCAGAATCTCAGTCAGAAATGCCACACATGCATAGAATGGGCTTCTGCACGGGTCGGTTCCATTTAATAATACTGCAAAACAGCACTTCAGAAATTATGCTATTTCCTGGCCCCCAAATAGCCATGTCCCATTGTCTAGGCCCGGCATTATTTACTAACCTCACACCAGCCCTAGATCATTAAAGGGCAAGATTCCTTTGTGATCAGCAAACGACACAAACATGAAAACACTCTTTGCTCATTTTCTTTGTGGCAGTATGACTCGGTGAGGGTGGTCTGAGACTCACAAAGCAGAGGCAAAGAAGAGAGTCGCAGTCACAGGGCAAAGAGATGTTAAAGAGGCCAAAAGGCAGAAGGCAGAAGGGCGAGCGAGAAATAGATTGCAATGCAGATTTGTGTCTTCGGTTTTCACTGTGGAGAGCAAAGGACTGATGCCAGAAAAGAAAATTACATTTTCCCAGATGGCAGCATGTGAAGAATAGACCATTAGAGGATTCTGCAAGAGGCCAAGTGTGTGGGAGTGTGTATCATGTACAGTCCTAATGTTCTATGCTGTTTCAACAACGCATTTTTTGCACATAACTCAGAACTAATGCCTTTGAAGTGCAACCTTCTCTCTTGCTATCCAATTATCTCTGATGTAAGTTATTTCTGATTCTGTAAAATGAGTACTAAGAGCTATTACTTAGTTAGACCAGTCTGCAGGCGGGTTTCAGGTCCAAACACAGCATCGGTACATGGAATGACACTAGCACAAACCATGGGTGCTATTCGCCCCACTCACTTACAAAGGCTTCACATTTGATGTTTTAATGCTCATTGCCGTTTGCCCTGGTGACATTTAAAAAAACAACAGTTAACCAATGCCAAAAGGGGCATGCACTTATGTTCAATGTGAACACATCCAAATGTTCCATTGGTTTAGCTACAGTACACATTCATCAATCAATATTGTGAGGAATTCGACCATCCACATGGTGGACGTGGGCTCGCCTGGGCGCTTTTTGACATGTTTTATTAAATGGAATGATGGTAGACCGACCTCAGGGAAATACGGGGAGCTAATCCACCCACATTTCCCTATGCTCACAGCATGATAAAAGCATGCACCCATGTACTCTGGGCTGGACACTGCCTTGTTGGGTGTCCTGACCCACGTTTAAGCTATCATGCCACAACATTTGGTGCTGTGGGCTTAGAAAGTTCAAGATGGCGGAAAACCCACATGTGCGCCGAAATCCAGGAAAGCTGTGCAGTTTGTGCGCACACCAAAATGGTTGCCTCACTTGCCACCCACCAGTGCGAGAATGAAAGGCCGGGTTGCCATGAGGGAAATGGGTTGCCAAAGGAAAAACAGTAGCGCCGGTTAGCTTCAAAGCGCTTTAAAACCACCATTGGACTACCCGCACAGTAGTCTGAAACCATTGGGAATGGCAATGCTGATTGCCAAATGCAACCTAGAATTGTGGGGAATTCATTTTCTTAAATCCCAAAAATGGGTGCAGTACCAGTACTCACCACTATCCAAAAGCCGGCAGTTTAAAACCACCCTGTGTTTCTCTGAAGGCAGGCTCAAACTGTCTATTTTAAACATTGCAACACATCTAAAAACTCACTGGACACCAGCAGACATTTGGTAGAATGGAGTTTTGTGTGCTTACAAAATCTGGGAAATGAAGAGCCCAAAACAATGCTTATAACAAAACTGCTATGGAGTCAGCAGTTTAAGTTGCACTGGATTTAAAGACACTAAAATCGAAAATGTTTAGATTAAATGAGTGACCTATGTTTGGTGTCACATGCCTTTGCAATTGTTTAAATGTCATAGTTTAAACTTAGAATCAGCATTCTAGCTGCATGTGTAAAATTGCAAGTTAATTTAAAAAGCAACAAAAAACATGACAGTTAGCTGAAAGTCTGGATTAAGGAACTGAATTCTGCTTGACAGCTACCCCCATCAGGAGTGAAACTTGAGTCACAACTGTGTTCCCAGGCCCATCTGCCTTTTTGCTGGCCACACTAAGGATATGCCATCTATCTGATAATTGAATTACCTGTGCTCTACAGGAGCTCTGAACAAAGCCTGTCTTGACTCAGGCAAAGGTTTTATTACAGCGGTCGTAAAATGTAGCTTCCTCTTGGCAGAAGCTGGGAGGGGCACTGCCTGTGAGAGCAAGCTGGCTTGGCAGAACTGGATAAACCAGTATTTCCACCATGTGACCTGGGAAACCACACCCCTTTGTAGCCAGAATATTGTTTAGAAAAAGATGAATAACTCATGGTGCGGACATGTGAACATTTTATAAATGATACCATAATTCTTGTGATTTTTCTGCCCACAGTTTAAGAGGTTTTTAGAACCGGTGGTATGTTCAGGGGGGTGTTAGCGGAAAAGTGGATATTACTCTAAATGTATGCATGTTAAAAATCTGAAACGTCATCAGTTAATGTCCATACTCCCTGCGCACATGTATGTAAAGTTGGGTCAATGTCAGAAATTGAAAAATCAGTTAAAAAGTCAATTATGTGCCATTTCTGAATGCAAGCTCTTAGAAACAGCAGATTTGGACAGAGACATGGCTAAATTCAGCCACACCATGTATATGTAATTTCAAGCAACTGTGTAACTGTGAAATATGTCTTTTGTTATCAAATATAGAATGTGTGCAATCTGACAGAGGAGTGTCCTATCTGCAAGCCATAAAATGACATCACTCTGACACAACTTAGCTTCGCCAATCAAATGAGAAATGGAAGTTTGACCAATTAGAAGCTGAGAGAGAGGTAGGGTCAGTGATGCAAGAACACACCCATTTTAAAAACACATAAAAGCAGACAGACAGGACAGATAGGGACCTTCAATTCCATCTGCCGCTGGAAGCTCTGCCGGAAAAATCCATACTTACCTCCATCAAACTTCAAAGAGCCAACACTTAGACTCCAAGATAAACAGAGACTTCAGAACCTTAACCAAAAAGGCCACTGCCAGCAAGAGTATTTGTCAGCAGGCCTCAAAATATTTTTGCAACTGAACTCTTCAGACAGCCGGCTGACGCCGTCTGAATTTTGCCAGGAACTTTTGCAAGAACCCGGTGACAGAAATATCCAAAGAGAAGGCAGGACCCGACCCAGAGAACCGGTGCCTAGCAGAGACCAGGCCATTGTATCCAGAGTGCTGACCCCGATGCTGTGAGCAGTTCCAGAGACCAGACGCTGTGCCCAGAGACCGTCCGAAGTCCAGACCTGTTGACCAGATCGTGACAAAGCCGCCTTCCTGTTTAAAATCTCTTGTGAGTACCGCCAAACTGTACCAAACCAAAGCTCTTAGTTTAAATTCATCTAATTCAATCTATTTAACCTAAGTAGAACTGCCTGATAGCTCCAAATCTGTCACTTGTCATTTTCTAGTTGCAAGCTGCACTTGTCTTTTTGAGCTTTTAAAATTTCAAATCTGAAAAACGACCTTCACTAAATCGCTCATATCTCCGCGACCGTTTGTGCTAGAGACTTGCAGTAACTTTCATTTGAAAGCTTAGAATCTTAGCTTCGAATCGCACCAAGAACCACCTTCCTACCCCTTATAGTTTTACCGCAATCGCGGAACACGCATCCGCGAATTTTACCGCGATTTGCAAATTTCTCCTCGTGTAAAAACAGCTGCTGCTTGCCTTCCATTTGCCAGAAATTCGTTTAACCTGCTAATCATTCCTGAATCATTGCAAGAGTGAGCCTGAGCTAATATTAACTAGATACCATTCACCCTGAACCTCTGAAAGGGAATTAAAAGCATTTTAGCATATTTTTTTAATTCATTGCCAGCACATATCAAAGCAATTTGGGCCTGTGTTTTCAAACTTCTGTAGTCTAAGCTTGCTGGGGTGAACTGAATCACATTTGATTGCATTTCTGAGAACTGTGTGTTTTCCTTCCATTTCCTTGCCTTGCATCAAAGGGGGGGAGGGGATTGCCAGAGAAAAGTGATTACATTGTTTTGTTGAAATCATATTGAGTATTTTCTATACTGCATTTCATTCATTCAACCTTGCATTTCCTTGAACCCTATAAAGCATTCTCTACCACATTATACTTCTGTACCTATTTACCACTGTGATACCTTATCCATTTCATGTCAACTCCTCATTGATTATAGAGAAGCGTGTTAGTGCCAGATTCTCCGTTGTTAATCTTTATCATATCAGATTAAGTGTGATATTCAATTATTAATTTATTATAAGGTGTGACATATATATATCTATTGTTTAAATTATCAAATAAAGCTTTTAACTTGCAAAACAGAACTACTTCTTGGCTCAGTGGGGTCAGGAGGGTTCCAAGAGAGGGGTGTTATATAGGGGTAGTCATCCAGAACGCATGAACTGGACATAAAGATATATCAATAAGGGTTTCCATTCAGTATCCCAGACTAGGCATTGACTTAGCTGTAGTGTTGAATTGAATCCTCTTACAAACTGGGGGCTCGGCCGGACGTTTGGGTTAGAATACCACTTGTGCAGCTTAATACAGTGTGCTAACTGACGGGATACATACATCCGGTCGGATCACCACGCTGCATTACGCTGTGAAGCATTCCTCAAAAGGGACACTCCAAGAAAAGTTCTGTTCTGCAAAAATAAAATACTAACTTCTGTAAGTCAGGACAGAGACCAATCTCTAGAATGACGACCTTGGTAGATATGAAAATAGCCAGAGAGCACTTCTTACATAAACTATTTGTGAGAGGTGAATGGGCTGAGCAGGGCCAGGATGCCTGGTTGCAGGCCATCACGCGACAGGTCACTGAAACAGGGTCAGACTTATGGAGAGATCAGGGTCCATTACATGTGGCCCTGAATGAACTATATATGGCTCCTAAAGCCAAAGAGGAACACAATAAGATTGCCAGGATAGCAGCATACCTGTACCTATATATGGGAGACATGCAGGATAGATGTGCTGAAAGCCAAAATCTGGCAAATAGGCAACAGGTGGTGTTAGAGAAGGTCCAATCTGACCTGGTCTCTTCTGAGCAGAGGCTGCAGGGGAGCCAGGAGTCAGAAAATGACAGCAGGCAGTACATCATTAAAATAAAAGAGGATATGGGCATCCTACAACAGGAAAAGACAGACCAGGATACCAGATTTCTGGCCCTGCAGAAGGAGCACCAAGACAGTTTGGACTCCTTACTGCAGAACCAGAAAAAGTTGGAGCAACAGATCAATTTCAACAGGGCATGCGCGGAACAGGTAGTCACCCTGCAAAGCCAGCTAGATAGAGAGAAAGAGGAGAGCAATAAACTGATTCTGAAAGACCTGGATACCCAGGCAGAGTTTGATCAGGAGCGCCAGAAAGCTGGTGCCTTCCAAAGGCAGAGGGACGACCTGGCGGCACAAATGCAGGCTCTTAGTCAGGAAAGAGACGCCATAGGCCAGGAAGTCTGCCATTTAAAAAGGAAAATGGAAGAAAATCACTTGGCCCTCCAGGGGCTGGGTGATCTCCAAAAAGAGCATGCAAACTTATTAGAGCACACCAGAAGGGTGGAAGATGCGCTGGCAAGAAAGGAGCAGGCCAGTAGGGATGGGAATCAGGAGGTAACCCTCCTGCAGCAAAGACTGGCCCAGTGCTCCAGGACCAATCAGGAAGCACAGAGGGAAAATGAGGCTCTCTGCCAGCACAATGAGAGGCTCCAGCAACAGGTAGCGATGCAGGAGAAACTGAAAGAGTCGAGTAAGGCCTTAACAGAGGAACTGAAGGCACAAATGCAGGCTCTTGCATTGCAACAGGGAGCAGGGGCGGATAGAGATGAGGTTCGCTGGGAAATGGAAACTCCGGAGCATAACCTCAGGAGCCCTAGTACCAGAGGCCCTCATACCTCTCAGTCCCTGGACTCTGCCACCCCCATGTCCCCTGGCGCACACGAGCACAGGGCCACAGGGATGGCAGATTACTATTCAACCAGAAGCATGGGGCTCATAGGCCAGTACCACTCAGGAATGGAGGGGTGGGCATCCGGGTATGGGCACCCAAGTACAGTACAGTTCAATGGGGAACCCCAGGAGAGTAGGCCCATTAAGGGCATCCTGAAAACCTCTACCCAGTTAGGTCAGTGGAGGGGGTACCCATCAAATCCTGGCAGCAAGGAGGAATCTGAAGACTCCTCTGAACTGCGCAGGACACAGGAGACCAGGTCCCCACATTCTGCCAGCCATTCCCAGGCTCGCAGAATCCGGGAAAACCTGGAAGAACAGACGGGAACCTCTGGGAGCAGTGCCTCTGAGTCCGAGGACGAATGGACAAGGGTTACCCGAACCAAAAAGGCCAATAAGGCAAAAAGGGCCTTGCTTAAGGACCCCTTAAAGCAGATTAAGGCGATCAGGAGCGTCATCACACCTTACCATAAGAACGCTAAGTATTCTGTTTGGGAGCACTTAGAGTTGTTTGAACAAATGATGGAGACTTTCCATTTGAAGGACAGCCAAAGCTGTATTCAATATGTAAAGTGGACCTTCTCCCCGGAATACTCCAGTTTCTTTGCGGGGCTGGAGGACCAAAATCATTTAAGATGGTCCACCTATAAGGCGGCCATCCTGAAACATTTTTCCATTCATAGAAATCCTCAAGAGGCTCGCAAGGCAGCCTACAATTTACAATGTGGGGAGGATCAGGCCCCACAAGAATTTGTGCAGGAGTTAATGCGTGCTTTTTCACAGACCACAAGAAGGGTGCGCACGGATAGCAGAGAATTTATAAATACGTTTTTCCATGCCTTGCCCAAATATATCATGACCCAGCTCGTGAGGGATTTTCACGAGAAAAGATCTTTAGACTGGGTCATTGAACAGGCTACCCGGATCTATGAGGTGCAGAAACCGATAGATAGCAAAAGTAATGCCCAGAAAAACCCCAAAGCCAACAGCACCCCTGCTGCTGCCAAGGTGGCAGAGGTAAAGGTCACCCCCGTTTTGGATTTGGAGATGGGGGGGCCTAAAAACCTACCTGCACCTAATAATGCTAGGCCCAGGAGGTCCTCGGGTCAGTCACAGACAGGGAGCCAAGGAGGCAGCCCCACAAATGGGGTCCCTCGCTCTCCTGATTATGTAAGTCCCCGTTACAAGGGAAACAGACCCATCCTGGGTTATGTGTGGACTCCTCCAGCCCAAGGGGGGGATCCAGCCAAGCACCTAACCCAGGGAACTTCCCTCCTAACTTCCCACCGGAGGGCAGAAACTCTCCAAATCCTGGGCAGAACTTTTTCCCCAGGTATCCACCCAACTTTCAGCCCCAAAACCATCCATCCTTCTTTCCCCAATTCCCTGAGCCCAGACCACTGAATCCGGGAGAGGGGAGGCCAAGGGTGGAGGGGTACCCAAATCTTCCCAACCCGGGGTATTACCGGAGGAGGGATAGCTACCCTTCCCGGGATCAGCCCAGGGGAGAAAACAGGGCCCCGTATCAGCCTGAGCGGGTTTCCCAGTTAGAGCGCCAGGTTCAAAACATGGCGCGGGATCTGGGTCACATACTGAGGGCTCAGCAGAACCCTCAGATCGGCATGCCGGCGCAGAACGCACCCAACTCTGGACCTGGTGCTCCAGAACAATGACGGGGGCAGCACCCCGATAACTCACCGGTTCCCAGGGAGGAGGCACAAAGGGAAGGGGGGTGTAAAGCCTTGGAGGAAGCTTCCTTCCTCACTTGTAAACAGCCCCTGGAAACCCAGGAACCGGAAACAAAATCTCTTGCCCCTGAAAGTCTGCCTCCTAAGGAGCAGAGGGGGGGTAGGAGAAACAAAAGACCCAAACAGACTCAGTTTAAAGAGGAGGTACAGATCTTCCAATTTGAGGGAGAGGGATCCTCAGAGGATCCTGGGAAAAGGACCTTCTCCTTCAGAGAGGGGGGAACTCCTCCCAAAGAAAAATGGGTCCCTAGGGATGCAAATCCAGACTGGGGAGATGTGGAGACTGAGCTACCGCCGCCCACCATCTCATCCCAGAACCAACAGCAAGAAAATCCCCTGGTTCAAACCCATCCTGGTGACTGCCTCCAAAAAGGGGGGGGCGGCCCAGAACCGGAGCCAGGGGAACCCACAATGGCTCTGATCTCCAGTTGCCAACTTTTTCTTTCAGATTCCCAAGGCTCTCCACAGAATTCTGCCCAAAATTCTTCTCTCGCGATGTCCAAAACCAGAAAATTAGCCCACCAGTTGTCCAAAAATGTACATTATCTGTGCCCCCTTGAGGAGAAGGAGGGAAGATATTATGCCCCGGTACAAGTACAGGGGCAGGGTACAATCTCGGCACTGGTGGACACTGGATCTCAAGCTACCCTTCTGTCCAGAAGGGCCTTTGACGAACTGAATGCAGGAAGGGGAGGGAATTACCAAATTCCTCTCACCTCTCTTCCTGGACAACTGCAGAACTTTGACGGGAAGGAAATTCCCGTCGAGGGGACGGCAGATTTGGACATTAAAATTGGGCGACATAAGTTGAAACACCCGGTCATAGTTGTGACCCCAGAGGGCACCCCTTGTTTACTAGGGAATGACCTCCTGAGAAGGTTGTCACCCCTAATAGATTGCGTAAACAAGGTCCTCTGGACCCAGACTAGCCGACCAATAAAATTAAAACAGAGTGTTAACCATGTTAGTTTAAACGGCACCTGCCACATGGTTGAACAAAAATCTGACCAAGTAGAATTCCACTTCCAGAACAACCAAATTCCAGACGTGACAGTAATAGCAGTAGGACAACAGACTGGTGATGGGGGGTCCTCTCTATTTCTGAAAATCAACCTTCCTTCCAGTCTAAAGTGGTATTCCACGCTGGAAGGAAACACTCTGAAATTCTATACTAATCCACAATCAGAAACTCCCACTCCTATAGTCCAGAAAGATGTGAAATCAGCTCAGAGCCTGGCTGATATTCAGCAAATTGGAGAGCAGTTGTTCATCCCTGTTCAGTTAAATGATGGGAAGGACTCTGTTCTCGCTCGAGTGTGTGTGAACAACGGTAAGAGCTTCATCAGCGAAGCCATGTTTCGCCAACTCCCAAAAGATCCAGCCATTCCCACCTTCAAATTGATAGAGAAATGGGAAATGGACCTGGAAGCACCTGATTCCAAACATCTCCTGCCAAGCAGGTGTATGCTCAAAATCTCCATTGGCAACAAGAGCATAGTCCACAATTGTTGGGTCGTGCGAGACGTCCCTGCCGCCTTTTACTTAGGCAGTGACATTCTCAATCGCTTTGCCATTAGTTTGGACCTAATAAACTTCAAAGCTTGGTCCCGATTAGCGGGTAATCCCATGGGCTTTGATGATCCAGAAAAAGCATTTAGGTCAGCTCAATTGCTACCTTATGCAGTTGAAATTCAGGTTAAAGAGGAAGTCACCATCCCAGAAAGGACCCGACAATTCTCCCTGGAAGTGAAAGTTAAAAGGGGACAAGAGTTGAAAAACCCTGATGCTTACATACATCTAAATGCTTCTCTCCAACAGCAAGGGTTAGGGGTAAACCCAACACCATTAGTCAATATAGAACATGACACCATTCCAATAGAGGTGGATAACAGCGACTTAAAGAGTATTACTCTAGCCGCAGGCACCATTATTGGAATGGCGGTTGATGACCGACATTTTTCCATTGATTTAGGTAATGAACTGTTAGGACCAATCCCCAAGGACTGTTTTGACAGTGACAGTGAGGACAAAACAACACCAGACAGGATTTTTACCCGGCATGGGGGGAACTTCCTGGTGTACACTTCTTGCCCTTATGGTAAGGAAGATGTGACTTGTGACTTCAGGAGGGATGAGGTGATTTTCCAAGTCCATGAGGGCTGCCTTTCCCACCTGAAGCCTCCGGTCCAAATCAGCACTCTGACCAGGGACTTCTCCACCCAGCTGGAGGAGGCCGCTGAAATAGCCAAACCAGAAGTCTTTCCAGGCTTCAGGCAGATGGTGGAAGAGAGAGTCAACCTAGCTGATGCCTGTGTGACTCTGGAACAAAAGCAAAAGTTGAAACAAGTTTTCTTGGATTTCCAAGATCTCTTTGCGGTAGACTCATATGACTGTGGTCGCACCGACATCCACACCACAACAATCCCCACAGACCCTGGCATGACTCCAGTGTTTGTGAAGCAATATCGCTTGCCTCTCGCATCCATGGAGTCCCTTACTGAAATAATTAAGAACCTTGAGTCCCGGGGAATAATCCGTCCAGTCCACAGCACCTTCAATAATCCGGTGCTGGGAATATTGAAGCCAAACGGCCAGTGGAGACTCTGCGCCGACCTTAGGGAGCTCAACAAACGGGTCCATACTTCCCGATGGCCTCTGCCCTACATTGACCAAGGGCTGGCCCAGATCCAGGGGTCACAGGTATTCACAGCAATAGACCTGACCAATGGATACTGGACCGTGCCTGTCAGCAGGGAGGACCAATACAAACTGGCTTTTACCTTTGGGGGCCAGCAGTACACATGGACCCGGACTCCCTTCGGATACCTCAACTCCGGCAATGAATTCAACATTTTCCTACATAAGGCCATGCCCGACCTGGGTGCGAGGGGTAACCTGGCTTATGTAGATGATGTCCTCATCAAAAGTTCATCTGTGGAGGAACACATAGCGGAGATCCGTTATGTTCTGACACAGTTGAGGGCCGCCGGAGCAAAACTTTCCTTTCAGAAAGCACAGTGGTGTAGAACCCGTGTTAATTTCTTGGGGCATGAGATTACTCCTAAGGGTCTCTGTCCCCAGGAAAAGAAAGTGGAAGCACTTCAGAAACTGAAAGACCCCACAACTCTGCGGGAACTAAGGAGCCTCCTTGGACTGACTAATTACAGCAGAAAGTTCATTGAGGGCTACGCAGAGATCACCAGACCCCTGATTCATCTCCTAAAGGGGGGGGTCAAGTGGGAATGGGGTCCAGAACAATCCGAGGCAGTAAGACAACTCAAGAGAAGCCTCTCACAAGCGCCTTGCCTAGCTTACCCTGTCAGAAACAAGGAGTTCTTCCTGGAGACAGGGTTCTCTAATACGTGCTTGACGGCCGTATTATACCAAAAGCATGACAAGGTCAATAAAGTAATCTCCTATGCGAGCAAAACTTTATCCTCTGTGGAGGAAAAATTCAACGATTGTGAGAAGGCACTCCTGGCAACGGTGTGGGCATTGAAGAATTACCGCCCGTTTATCCAGGGGGAACACATCATAGTGGAGACTCCACACCAGCCTCTGCAATATCTCCAAAGTGACAGAATCCGGGCCGGAAATGTGAGTAATTCCCGAATTACTTCCTGGATTCTGTCAATGCAAGGCTTTCCTGTGGAGGTCCGATATGGCCAAAACAAGAAGAGTCCCCTCGCGCAAGGTCTGGCTGACTTGCATGATTGTGCCAGAGAAAACTGTCTCGAGGACGAAAGTCTAAAAATAAAGGACAACACGGAGGCATACCTTAATTCCCCACACAAAGTCTTTGAAGAGGACAAGTGTGAGGGAATGCCCACTGTCTATGTGGATGGATGCTCTTACCATGTTGACAACAACGGGGAGAAAGAACTGGTGGCTGGCGTAGGGAATGCATGGGTGAATGAGTCCCCAGAACCCTCCGGTGGATACAAAATTGGTCCCCGAAGTAGTCAGGTGGCAGAATTGATGGCTGTGCATCAGGCCATCCTCACTGCTGTCCAGCATCAACTCCACGAACTGGTCATAATCACAGATTCGGATTATGTACGGAACAGGTTCGTGGAGCACCTGGTTAATTGGAAAACCAGAGGCATGTTATGTGCTAACAACAAACCCTTGAAACATGGGAAGTTGATCCAAAACATTGATGATCTGGTCACCTCGAATGAGATGACCATCTATTGGAAAAAGATCAAGGGTCATTCCAAAGTAGAGGGACCAGACAAAACTGGAAATGACTTAGCTGATCAGCTGGCCAAAACCGGGGCCATCCAAGGGGATCTAATTGAGATTGAGTCCCTGTTGGGGGAAATCCAGGTCACTGCCATCACTAGGTCCCAGACAAATGCTCACAACGACCTTTCAATTGCACAATGGAGTAAGGAGACCCCTGATGCTGATTTGATTACTGCTCAGAAGGGGTATCCAATTATTGGTAAATTTTACCAGCACCTTGAGGACCCTGAGAACTTTCCCCTGACGGATACCGATTACATTGGGAAAGAGGACCTAAGAGTGTTGATGAAATGTCCAAAAATGTTCCGAATCCAAGACGGTTTGTTGGTAAGGAAATCCAAAGCTGGCCACGATCAGTGGGTGGTTCCTACCTCATTCCGAAGCCTGATGTTAAGTCACGCCCATGATGCGGCCACCGCCGGTCATAGGGGGTTTCACACAACATTGGAAATCTTAAGAGAGGTTGCATACTGGCCACACATGGGGCAGGACCTCGACCAATACTTGAAGGGGTGTCTTGTGTGTGCACAATTTCAGCCATCATCCCTCACGCACCGCGCGCCTCTCCAAAAGAGGGGGATGACACTGCCATGGTCAGATTTACAAATCGACTTTGTAGGCCCTGTGATTCGCTCGGCTAGGGGGAATAAGTACATGTTGACTGTGACATGCTTGTTTACCAAGTGGGTGGAATGTCTCCCAGCCCCAAATTGCAAGGCAGAAACTGCAGCTGCCTTGATGATTAACCACATCTTTTCCCGTTTTGGTCTACCTCAGAGGATTGAGTCAGACAGAGGTAGCCACTTCACCAGTGAAGTAATGACAAAGATGTGGGAGATACTGGGGGTCAAAAGGAAGTTACATATTGCTTACAGGCCAGCTTCTTCTGGAGCAGTAGAACGCTACAACCGAACCATTGTGAGCATATTAAAGAAGTTTGTGGCAGATTCTGGGCCAAGTTGGGATATCCGATTACCTCTGGTCCTAATGGCCATCAGATCTACCCCTTCATCTGCAACCAAAATGTCACCATTTGAGTTGATGACTGGGCGCAAGATGGTGCTTCCTCAGCATTTGCTCTACAGGACCCAAGAGCAGACACTAATAAATGCCTCCACAACTCATGAGTATGTGGAGAATTTAAGGAAACACCTTCAACATGCTTTTGCTTATGCTCAGCGGAATCTAGAAAGATCAGCTGATAGCATGAAGACCCATTATGACCTGAAAACTTCCAGGAAGGAATATCAGGTGGGAGACCGGGTCTATCTATACAACTTCCAAAGGAACCAGGCCAAGCAGCGCAAATTTTTGCCTACATGGAAAGGACCCTTGGAGATCATCGACAAGATCTCCCCTGTGGCCTACAAAATCCACATCCCCAAAGGTCCTTTGGCAGCGGGGGAAGACAAGTGGGTACACATAAACCAGTTGAAGTGTTGCCATCCCAGGCACGCTCTGCAACAACTGGAGGAATCCTCTGGAATCCTAGCGGGTACTGTCTCAGACTAATTCTGTTCCAATCATAAAACATACCACATCTAGTCTCTAAAATATTGTGATTTGCATGAAACTGTCTCTTAGTTATACTGTTTTTTTTCAAAATAAGAATGTAATGTTTCGTTATGATGAAATGCATATGCTGCCCCACTATCTCAACAGTGGTGGAAAAACGTCTATGAGTAGGTATTGCCGCTCTTCCTTTGTCGTCCTAGGAGAAAGAAAACCTGAAGACGGGCCAAGGAGGACGATCCGGAGACCGGGAACGAAGATCCAATGGGCCCAGTGGACCGCCCAATATTCCCATCAGGACCGGCGAGGAGGACCGATCGATCAGTACCGGATGGAGAAGAAGATGCTGAACTGTGCCATCTACAGAGTAGGAAGAAGATTATGCGGACAGACCGGTGTGTGGGTCAAAACCCTTGGGCACGCGACTCCCCATCGACTCAAATTCAAAGTGCAGTCGCGTGGGGGGGCTTGTTGGGTGTCCTGACCCACGTTTAAGCTATCATGCCACAACATTTGGTGCTGTGGGCTTAGAAAGTTCAAGATGGCGGAAAACGCACATGTGCGCCGAAATCCAGGAAAGCTGCGCAGTTTGTGCGCACACCAAAATGGTTGCCTCACTTGCCACCCACCAGTGCGAGAATGAAAGGCCGGGTTGCCATGAGGGAAATGGGTTGCCAAAGGAAAAACAGTAGCGCTGGTTAGCTTCAAAGCGCTTTAAAACCACCATTGGACTACCCGCACAGTAGTCTGAAACCATTGGGAATGGCAATGCTGATTGCCAAATGCAACCTAGAATTGTGGGGAATTCATTTTCTTAAATCCCAAAAATGGGTGCAGTACCAGTACTCACCACTATCCAAAAGCCGGCAGTTTAAAACCACCCTGTGTTTCTCTGAAGGCAGGCTCAAACTGTCTATTTTAAACATTGCAACACATCTAAAAACTCACTGGACACCAGCAGACATTTGGTAGAATGGAGTTTTGTGTGCTTACAAAATCTGGGAAATGAAGAGCCCAAAACAATGCTTATAACAAAACTGCTATGGAGTCAGCAGTTTAAGTTGCACTGGATTTAAAGACACTAAAATCGAAAATGTTTAGATTAAATGAGTGACCTATGTTTGGTGTCACATGCCTTTGCAATTGTTTAAATGTCATAGTTTAAACTTAGAATCAGCATTCTAGCTACATGTGTAAAATTGCAAGTTAATTTAAAAAGCAACAAAAAACATGACAGTTAGCTGAAAGTCTGGCTTAAGGAACTGAATTCTGCTTGACAGCTACCCCCATCAGGAGTGAAACTTGAGTCACAACTGTGTTCCCAGGCCCATCTGCCTTTTTGCTGGCCACACTAAGGATATGCCATCTATCTGATAATTGAATTACCTGTGCTCTACAGGAGCTCTGAACAAAGCCTGTCTTGACTCAGGCAAAGGTTTTATTACAGCGGTCGTAAAATGTAGCTTCCTCTTGGCAGAAGCTGGGAGGGGGACTGCCTGTGAGAGCAAGCTGGCTTGGCAGAACTGGATAAACCAGTATTTCCACCATGTGACCTGGGAAACCACACCCCTTTGTAGCCAGAATATTGTTTAGAAAAAGATGAATAACTCATGGTGCGGACATGTGAACATTTTATAAATGATACCATAATTCTTGTGATTTTTCTGCCCACAGTTTAAGAGGTTTTTAGAACCGGTGGTATGTTCAGGGGGGTGTTAGCGGAAAAGTGGATATTACTCTAAATGTATGCATGTTAAAAATCTGAAACGTCATCAGTTAATGTCCATACTCCCTGCGCACATGTATGTAAAGTTGGGTCAATGTCAGAAATTGAAAAATCAGTTAAAAAGTCAATTATGTGCCATTTCTGAATGCAAGCTCTTAGAAACAGCAGATTTGGACAGAGACATGGCTAAATTCAGCCACACCATGTATATGTAATTTCAAGCAACTGTGTAACTGTGAAATATGTCTTTTGTTATCAAATATAGAATGTGTGCAATCTGACAGAGGAGTGTCCTATCTGCAAGCCATAAAATGACATCACTCTGACACAACTTAGCTTCGCCAATCAAATGAGAAATGGAAGTTTGACCAATTAGAAGCTGAGAGAGAGGTAGGGTCAGTGATGCAAGAACACACCCATTTTAAAAACACATAAAAGCAGACAGACAGGACAGATAGGGACCTTCAATTCCATCTGCCGCTGGAAGCTCTGCCGGAAAAATCCATACTTACCTCCATCAAACTTCAAAGAGCCAACACTTAGACTCCAAGATAAACAGAGACTTCAGAACCTTAACCAAAAAGGCCACTGCCAGCAAGAGTATTTGTCAGCAGGCCTCAAAATATTTTTGCAACTGAACTCTTCAGACAGCCGGCTGACGCCGTCTGAATTTTGCCAGGAACTTTTGCAAGAACCCGGTGACAGAAATATCCAAAGAGAAGGCAGGACCCGACCCAGAGAACCGGTGCCTAGCAGAGACCAGGCCATTGTATCCAGAGTGCTGACCCCGATGCTGTGAGCAGTTCCAGAGACCAGACGCTGTGCCCAGAGACCGTCCGAAGTCCAGACCTGTTGACCAGATCGTGACAAAGCCGCCTTCCTGTTTAAAATCTCTTGTGAGTACCGCCAAACTGTACCAAACCAAAGCTCTTAGTTTAAATTCATCTAATTCAATCTATTTAACCTAAGTAGAACTGCCTGATAGCTCCAAATCTGTCACTTGTCATTTTCTAGTTGCAAGCTGCACTTGTCTTTTTGAGCTTTTAAAATTTCAAATCTGAAAAACGACCTTCACTAAATCGCTCATATCTCCGCGACCGTTTGTGCTAGAGACTTGCAGTAACTTTCATTTGAAAGCTTAGAATCTTAACTTTGAATCGCACCAAGAACCACCTTCCTACCCCTTATAGTTTTACCGCAATCGCGGAACAGGCATCCGCGAATTTTACCGCGATTTGCAAATTTCTCCTCGTGTAAAAACAGCTGCTGCTTGCCTTCCATTTGCCAGAAATTCGTTTAACCTGCTAATCATTCCTGAATCATTGCAAGAGTGAGCCTGAGCTAATATTAACTAGATACCATTCACCCTGAACCTCTGAAAGGGAATTAAAAGCATTTTAGCATATTTTTTTAATTCATTGCCAGCGCATATCAAAGCAATTTGGGCCTGTGTTTTCAAACTTCTGTAGTCTAAGCTTGCTGGGGTGAACTGAATCACATTTGATTGCATTTCTGAGAACTGTGTGTTTTCCTTCCATTTCCTTGCCTTGCATCAAAGGGGGGGAGGGGATTGCCAGAGAAAAGTGATTACATTGTTTTGTTGAAATCATATTGAGTATTTTCTATACTGCATTTCATTCATTCAACCTTGCATTTCCTTGAACCCTATAAAGCATTCTCTACCACATTATACTTCTGTACCTATTTACCACTGTGATACCTTATCCATTTCATGTCAACTCCTCATTGATTATAGAGAAGCGTGTTAGTGCCAGATTCTCCGTTGTTAATCTTTATCATATCAGATTAAGTGTGATATTCAATTATTAATTTATTATAAGGTGTGACATATATATATCTATTGTTTAAATTATCAAATAAACCTTTTAACTTGCAAAACAGAACTACTTCTTGGCTCAGTGGGGTCAGGAGGGTTCCAAGAGAGGGGTGTTATATAGGGGTAGTCATCCAGAACGCATGAACTGGACATAAAGATATATCAATAAGGGTTTCCATTCAGTATCCCAGACTAGGCATTGACTTAGCTGTAGTGTTGAATTGAATCCTCTTACAGCCTACAGGCACAGATTGCCCCTGTCATATTTAGCTGTAATGTGACAGCCAAGGAGGGCACAGTGTCATCCAACGAAGAAGAAGGACCAACCTTCCCCCTACCATGGTCTGCTCGATTAACTGACAAAGGCTCAATGGTAACGCCCTACTCTTTTGTTAGGCCCTGTAGCTGCTGGCAGAGATTGATCATACCAACAGGGGGTATTTCAAACAGGCCTACACATGGCCAGCTCCCATCTCTCAGGACAAATAGCAGTGAATTGTCAGGTGTGGATCTGTTGTTAAAGTAGGCCACCCCGCTAGGGGGACCCCATTCAAAAGGTACAATGATGTGGTTTGCAGGAGCCAGAGAGTTTGTTCAGCAGCTACAAAGGAGACCTGCCACTTTAACAGGAACCACGCAGTGAGGACCATTGACCAGAGAGACTCTTTGAATACAACACACAGGAATATGGGTGGGACGTAGTAGCACAAGTGAGTGGGCGCAGAGCTCTTTCTGTTGAGAGACAGGTTGGTCCATATTATTTCTGGGGCACACCTTGTTCCTGTTTTCACCCCTTTACATTTGCAAAGCACTCTGCTTATGACCTCATGCATACAGAAGATGGTTGGCAGGGACCCCAGGATTGATTCACTAAGGTAAGCTTAGCCTACACCAATCACTGTGGTCCACTTGGATTTAAAAGAGGGCTGCACCCCTCTTTTTGCAAATCTCTGAATACTTCACAGAAGAAAGATAAACTCAACCTTGGACCCTCTCTGATGGTACAGTCTGTCTTACATTTTCCGCCAGTGAAGGAAGGCAAGGATATTCAAAAAGGGAAGCAAGACTTGTGTATATGAAACACTTGTGTATAGGCGCATTACAAATGCCATATCATATCATATCAAGATCCCTCCCCTAAACGTGTCCCAGGGAACAGAGGGAGAAACAGAACTCAGAGGACCCTCCAGCCACTCAAGAACTGGTACCCAACCAGCACACAGCATTCCCTGCTAGGCTTTTCAGCAAGCTTCCTGGTTAGAGGGTGCCATAAATTCTCTGACCTTAAAACCAGAAACAAGGCAGCTGCCTGACAAACTGTGGTTGTTATTAACCATACCGACTACACTCCTGTCAGTATCCAGAGTGCATCCCTTTTCCTTCTTTGAAACTGTCTGTCCCCTGCATTCCTTTGCAGGGTTAGTTGTATTTCCTAGTGTTGTTAGACTGTGTTGTGTGATAATAATAAAGTAGATATGTGTATACAAACTTGACTGGACACTCCTTTTATCATTGGGTATCAATTATATTTTCACTGTGTTGCAACTAACCAATGACCCATGACTTTAGAGGAGATAAGTCTGTAGTTCTGTCCACATTACCAAAATTGGACAAGGAGGTTTATAATTTTATTTGTACGTGTGTTTATTCCAATGTGTTCCGATCCATTTTGGTGTATTAGAGGTGTGGGGCTGATTGATGGTTTACAAACTGATATTTACCCCTGGACCACTGGTAGCCCAGAGTTTAGTTAAGTACATTTTTAGGTATGCTTATTGCAAATTGATGTCACATTTTATTTTTCTTACAGTAACTTTTCATACACCAAGTAGTATCAAAATGTGTGCTGTGAGCAGGGCACGCACATATTGACATCATGACATTATCAGAAATGTAAATCCTGGTTTCCCAGTTTTGTTAAAAGCACCATCTCCACAGTGCTTTAGTGATGTCCCAGCACTATGTGCCACTATATTATCAAAAAAGCACTTATGTGACCGCTTCCTTGGAGGAGAACCTCCTACATTCGTCGATGGATTTCTTGAATGCACCTTCACAGAATAGGAAGTGCATTGCCTTCAACCATGCCTGCGCAGTCTCTTTGCAACTGACAATGTCTGCAATTCAATTGCACGTTGACCGTGTTTGTAAAATGTATAAACAATTTGTGAGCCAAGTTGCAAGAATACAACATGTGCAGCCCTGGTGATGAGGTCATTGCCATGACTTCCATCTTGCAACAACGAGTCTAGAATATGCACTGCAGGGTGCATTTGGATGATGCACATCATTTGCAGTGGAGCCGGAACAATCTTTAGAGTGGGGTGCAGGTTAATGGTGTCAGGTCACGAAAATCATAGGGGTGTGGAAAATCCTGATGCTAATGAGCCAGCAGGTGTTGCAAATATGTTAACTCTCTTCAGCAGAACTGTGTGCGGTGGGGAAATGCCTTCAATGTATTTTTGAAAAAATGTGATCCAATGGTGCATTGGAAGCATATTTTCCAAATATATGATCAATATACGATATGCCTGGTGTTGTGACTTTTTTTTTAGAGAAGATTGTCCACTGACTTGGTCTCTCAAGCATTCCTTCCGGTTGCTGTAAAATGGCTATGGTAAATTACCAAACTGCTACAGTGACTTGTTGGTCAGGCCTTTTCTTCCCATTTTGATCCATCGCCAAGCCAGGAAGAAACAGATCAACAATTCACTTCTCCAATCTTGACATTCCGGAGACTTAAACAGGGATGCATGCTGGCCCCAGCCCTCTTTAATCTAGCTGCCTCTCCAAAGTCAATTCCTTCCCTCCCAAAATAGGCTCAGCCCCAACATCGTGGCTCCTTTTTGAGGATTACCTTGTTCTGCTAGATAAAACTCCAGTAGCGTTACAGTGGACGCGCCAGGCACTGGAACAATATGCTACCGAGAATAGTCTACAGATTAATGTAAAGAAATCTACCATTCTTATCTTTACGCTTAAATTAATCTCGTATAATACCACATTTTGTGGACAACTTTATAATCAGCATCTAACTGTACTCAAAAAATACACATACTTAGGGGTATTTATAAATTCAAGCCTGACTGAAATCCCATATAAAATGGTTGTGCATCAGAAAATGCTGACTATGTCTGCTCAGGCTTCAATAGTATATAGGTAATTCTGTGCATTCTCAGTAGTGCCAGTCATTACTTTTTATAAGCAAAACGTCTCTCCCGTGGTCATATATGGTGCTGAGTCTAAATTAACAAAGGATAGGCCGAAATTGGGAGAAACTGAAAGGTCTATATTGGAAGCGAGTCCTGTCATTGGCCAAGAGCTGTCCCGTACAAATAATTTGTTTTGAACTGGGCCGATCGTCATTGAGAGCTATGGTTGAATGGCGTGCCTTAGCTTTGTACAGAAAGTGTTTTGATAACCGTCACTCAAAATCTTCCTTGTTGTCTGTATTAGCGCAGCTTTTGGAACCACAAATTGATGAATCATTGAGATCATGGCTAACTGAAAACCAGGTTTTGATGCAATGGGCAGACATAGAATTATTGGTAAATGATCCCTCCAGAGCCAAGAAAAAACTCTTCCTTAGAGACTGGATTAGAACAAGGGAGGAATGCACTAAATTTAAAGCCTTTACAATTGGTCCTTTTTATTTGCAGAATCACTTAACCAACTTCCAACTTAATTGTGTAGATTTCCTGATGCAAGTTATAGAAACTGTCTACTAAGACTACGCTTAAATCTCTGGTGTACGAGAGAAGTCTCGGGTATTTACTCGAAACTGGCAAGTGAACAAAGAGCATGTAGATTCTGTGGAGACCTTGAAAACACATTATGCTGGTCTGTCCCAACTTTGCCATGTAAATAAAACAACATCTCTACAAGTATTTCAAGGACTGTGCCATGCTGACTGTAGATAAGGCGTGGGGAATGATCTTTAATTCCCAATCAGTCTCTCTAGCCCTAGCAGTTAACAATTTCCTACTGTTCCTAAACGTTAGGCCTAGCATTAAGGAGCTGATCTTGGATGGACATAAGGTTTACCTGGTTTATAGTCAAAAAGTCGAAAACATAATGTCGAATAGCAAAAATGTCGAAAAAAAAATGTCGAATGTAAAAAAGTCGAAAAAACACATATAATAGGAAAAGTCATAATTTCGAAAAAAAAATGTCGAAAAAAAAATTGAAAGCCCAAAACACTTTTTTTTTTTTTTTTACCCAGGTAGTAACATTTATTATGGGGGGGTCCCCCCCCAAACCCCCCATCCCAAACCCCTACCCCAACCCCCCCCCTCCTCCCCATCCCCCCCACCCCCCATAGATATACCTTTAATTATTTTAAAAAAATCTTTAATATAATATTAAATAATTAATTAATTATTTAAAAAAACATCCCAAACCCCTATCCCCAACCCCCCCCATCCTCCCCATCACCCCCACCCCCCATGGAAATACCTTTAATTATTTTTAAAAAAAAGTTTAATAAAATATTTATTATTAACACATAAAATCGAAAAAAGTCGAAAAAAAGTCGACATTTTTGTTTTTCGACATTTTTGTTTTTCGACTAAATATTTTCGACATTTTTACTTTCGAATATATTGTATTCGAAATTATGACTGGATACCGGTTTACCTCTGGGAAAGAGGAGGGGGTGAGGTAGTCTTATTGATTATGACACGTTTTTAAAAATAATGTGAACACTTATTTTTATCTTGGTGTAAATGCTATAAACAGTGATTCTATTTCTTTGGTTTTGCTGTTTTTTGGTTTCATTACAATTATTGTAAGTCCTATTTCCTTTGTTTGCCTTTCTTGCACTTTTTGTACTTGTTTTTAATTCTATATTGAAAGGTTATAATTTACAGCCAACCAATAAAACAAAAATAATAATTAACTTCATGAATGTATAAACTACATGTGCACATGCACTCAGCAGACATATGCAATCCTCTGGCACTATTTTCTCTATTCAAGTCCATACATTTCACAAGTTTTTTGCTTGCACAGAAAAACATGGATACATGCTTTTGCAGAGAGAAAGCACATTGCATGCTTATTCAGAGGTCGGTTTCTGAAAATATTCAAAGTGACAAGGTACTATGCTCTCCATATTTAGCGAAAGCTATGAATGTTGTAAAGAATGGATGAACATGTTTAATTTGTGAGGTAAAAGCTAAAGCAATAGAGCTGAGAGTTCAGTGCTCCTCTTGTCCACCAATGACAGTATATTTCATCAATCACGTGTGTGACATAAGTCAAATGGCTAGTGTACAAACTGAATTGTAATTAAACCTGTGTCTGTCCATTAAGTGGTGCTGGTCAATGGCATGATCTCAATGTTATGTGACAGAGCATCTTCTAAGCACAGGGACTTTGCATGTGTTATTTAACAAAAAACATCATAGGATGCTTTTCCAGCATAGTGGGAGAATCATATGTTTCTCTCTGAGTACAGCAGTACAGGCACTTGAAACCAAAAACTACAACTGTATTATGCTGTAACATAAGATATATTTCTTAAAGATCTATACAGTTAAGTCAGTATCAGCCAAATTACTGGTATGGTAGAGGTGGTGAAACGTGTGCTTTTTGTATCATTTCAGTGTTCACGCTACTGGCTCTTGAGGATCAGAAGGAGCTCATATGTAATGTTAGTTAAATTCTTGGACTTTATGCTTAAAATTGTTTTAAAAAGTGCCATTGATGCACTACTAAAGGTAATGCAGCTCTCCCTAGAAGGCCTGCCGCAATAAATTGTCCATGAAATGTACATCAGCCATCCCGAGAAGTCCTTCTTCTGTCCTTTTTGGCAAGGAACAGCCATTTGAAAAGCAGAGTACTGTCCAATCCTGCTGAAAAATGCTTCTCTGTCCTAGAAGAATAGGTGGAACGCCTCTATTCCATGTAGTGTAGTGGAACGGTGCATGAGGGGCATACTGACACTCTTGGCGATTCCAAATCCATGTGGGAGCCCCGGTAATTGCACATAGCAATGCGGGTGTTCTAGCTAGACTGATTCATCACAATGTCCTACACATGGTGACACTCATCAATCTGATAGGCTCAAGTGGCTGTTGCCAGATGGAAACAAATACAGGCAGTGATGCACTCCATTCTGGAATGGGGGAAGAAGGGGATGGAGTGTGTTATGACCTGACAGTATTGCATGTACAACCGTGATGCCCTCTGACGAGTATTGCAGCCATGCCAATAAGTGTCAGTACGATCTGATTAAAAGTATAGCCATTTTGATGAGACATACCTTACAATCCCTTTTAAAAGTATAGGAATCCTGAAGAAAAGTAACATACTGTTCCATTAAATCTATAGCCGCCGGTCAGAGAAGTGTTGCCCTGCTGCATGAAAGATCTGCCAGTTTAGTTGATAAATGGACGGTTACATCAAACCAGCTGTTATTCAAATGCATGAGCTGCATTTTGAATATATATTTGTGCAGAAGACACATTAACTCACAAATCAAACTCACCCGGATCGGAACCTTGGATCTACATATTAGGGCTGGATCCCCACAGTAGGAGCATTAACTGCACGTTTAGCGCCAGGCTGGTGACCGCAGAACATGGCCAGCAGTGTTAATAACATTTAACACTTGCCTAACTTGTGACTGGTCTTGCTTGAGCTCGATGAGACAGTTCTGTCCTCTATGCAAATAAGGAGATTTGTCAATAGGATGGGGCTTTGAAATGCTGTTAGGTCTAGCACACTTCTCACTGCATTTCAGTTATGCGAGGCCATGAAAGGTGCCCGATTGAGCCCACTAGGCAGGATGTCACCTATTACAACACACGTCTCACTCTGCCTCAAGAGATAAGTATACTTACTCATGAAGAGGGAGAGAGGAGTTCAAACATTGCTTCTATTCAGTCCTATGACTCTCCTCCGAGACAGCCAACAAGTGTCAGTACAGTGATGTTAACAGTAAAGCAACACCTCTGAGAAGGGTATGCACTGTCTCAATGAAAAAGTATATTAGACCCACTGAGAAATAGACCACTGTTTCCTTTAAAAGTATATATTTATTTCTGAAATGTTTTCAAAATCACTTTTTAAGCATTTTACACTTTGGGGTGCTGTAACGTTTTTTGATTTATGATTGCTTGTGTGTAGCTTTAAACCGACGGTGCCAATTGCACACTGTCATTATATTTTATTCAGTGATTAACCATTTATTAAGTGGACATCACTTAGTTTCTCAATAAATAAGCTGTATCCAATGCAAAATCTATTGATTTTCAAATCAGAATTATTCATTAATAACCAGTGTTGTTTCTGTACTGATTGGGACATTTGCACAGTGGCAGCTTTCAAAAGGTAAATTCTTATACCCCTTTGATTAATTCCTAGTTTAATGCACATGTGTGTTCTGCATGCTGTGCGCTCCATTCCTAATTTGTCAAAGCCCACACAAAACATTTCTCTGTGGCTGCTTTTTGAGTAGCCAAATGTCATATCCTTGCATTTCCCACAACTCTTCCTGAAATATTTACAGCAACTTTTTCATTGCCTGGAGGGGAAAGTGATAACCATTTATTTTAAAATGTTTTTATTGGCATTTTGGAGGCAAATCAAAATGCTTTCTTGAAGTATGTTTGAGCTCACTGATATTGCAGTCAGAGCTCAAATGTGTAACTCTTAAAGTGGCAGGGAGGCTGGAATCACAGAACTATCAAGTTTCCTTTGGCCAAGTGTGGGGTATGAGTAGGCCATCCAGTCCTATTTTTGCTTGGAATTCTGGAACTTGTTGTTTCCCTAAATTTTAAATGGGAAAGAAAACACTACAAGTTCCATAATGCAAAGTAAATAAATACAGGACTGGGTGGCCTTATCACACATGGCAACTTGAACTTTGCGAGCTCTGGAGTCAGAAGTTGCCAATTAAGTGGTGTTTTAAGCACAGACTATAAGCTGCACCTATTGGCATGGGAAGTGAAGCTAAGAGTGAGATGGGCTGTGAGGCGGGACACACATGCTGTGAGTACTGCTTGGATATTCATCCACCTATTGGCCACTCATTGCCGTTTTACTTGCTATGAACATTCTGAACCACTCCCAGCCTCTCCCAATGTATAACACCCTTCCCCCAGGATCTCTTTTAGTTAACTATGTGCTTCCTTTAAGGGGAAAGCTATGTTTTGTTTTGTGTGTTTTTTGTTGGTTAAATAAACCTTTAAAATACTATATACAATCATAATTTATACAATAAAACCGTACACGTATTTCATATTTCATAGTTGAATATTATAAAATCTATAATTTAACAAACACGCATTACATATAGGACCGCTGAAAATATCATAATCATATCATTAACCATAATCACAATTTCTAAAAATAATCATCTGATTAAACATTTTCTAAAAACAAACATATTTTTTTCCAAATATAAAAAGTTGTACAATTTAGTATCGTGGAATTGCCAGCATATATTGTCGGCCAGACAGTATATGCTGATATATCCGAAGTGTAATTAATCATTTCATATCTCATATTATGATCACCCTTTCTATGCGTTTCCACTAATCTATCACACTCTGTTAGAAGATGTCTAGGCGTTTCGACTTTCTCTTTACAAAGTCTACAGAGTCTAAGCTCGTATGGGATATTGTTCCATGCTCCTGATCTTGAAAACGTAGGTAGGAGGTCTAGTCTTAATTGCATCACAAATCTTCTGACATTCATATCAAATTGATTCATTAAGTAGCTACACAGAGTATTCACCAGGAAACTTTGCCTAACATAATTGTCATAGTTCCTCATAGTGCCTAGTTTAGACAGATTATTGTCCCGGTCCCAAATACCTGCTAGTTTTTTAATTTTAATTTCCAACACTGATAACAGAGTTTCCTTGTCCCATTTAAATCCAATCTCATCAAAGAACCTGTTAATATCATTATTCCATTCTTTCAGCATTCCATTTATACCATTAGTACCCAGCGAGAGTCAAGCAGAATGCAGCACGCATTCTGATTGGCTCTCGCCGGGTCCTTACCCTTTGATTCTCGGCCGGGATTCCAGCCGCCTTGTCCTCGGCGGGGGGCGTGTCAGCCCCTCAGCCAATGATGAGGCTGGAAGCAGGGCCATCCCCGCTCTGAGCCTCCCCGTGGCTTAGAGGCTGCCTTCGCCCCCCGCCGGGGTCTCGGGTAAGGTTTTTTTTTTTTGACATCCCTTTCCTCCCTCCTCCCCCCTACTCCCACTTACCTGCTTGTTCCTGCTTCCCCGGCGAGGGAAGCCTCCAGCCGTGTGGAGACTCGGAGCGGGGCCATCCTCGCTCCGCGCCTCCACACGGCTGGAGGCTTCAATCCAGCCGTGTGGAGACTCGGAGCGGGGCCATCCCCGCTCCGCACCTCCACACGGCTGGAGGCTTCCCTCGTCCCTCGCCGGGGACGCAGGTACTTTTTTTTTTCCTTCCCTCCCAACCCCACTTACCTTCTGCTTCTTTTATTTCTTTCGGGAGCGGACACGTGTCTGCTCCGATGGCCACCATGGAAAGGGAAGACGGACTCCCTTGTCGGACAGAAAAAAATGCTTTTAGTGCCCCGGTCACGCACATAATGCGGGCCGGGGTACTAAAAGCAATATAACCCTTGCGGCGGGGGCATTACCGACTCAGGTGGGCCCCGGGGCATTACCTGAGTCGGTAATGCCCCCGCCACTCGGGTTATATTGCTTAATTATTTATGAGATCACTATCAGAGTCAAAATAGAGTGAGTCCCTATCTTCCAGTTTAGTACAGATTTGTATATAATGAATACCATCCTTATTTTCATTAGGGTAGTTAGAGAGGTTAAACCCAATTCACAATGAATGCCTTCAACTGGAGTATTTCTCGGAAGACTCATGGCTCTATGCCACAGTTTGACCTCTAATTTCTTTAGCCATTTTTTACTCTAATCGTAAAAACCTCTAGGCCGTATGTTAGGCATGGAATAAGACTAGTTGTATGTAGCTTCACCAGACTTTCAATTGAGGATCCACTTTTATGTTTTATGAAGTTCGAGATAACCCTAAACCTTCGCTCAATTTCTTGAACAATACGATATAAAGATACCCATATAAATATATTTGTGAACAATTTCTATTGTCTCGCCTCCCATCTTCCAGACAAATGTATTGTTCTTACGACTTTGGTAGCTAATACATAATTTGTTATTTTTTGGCATATACACACAATCTGTTCATGGAACCCTGTAACCATATAGAGGTATGGTCTAGTAACAGTGTATTGTCAGCATAGCCTATCCAGCCTATGTGCATATCACCAAGTTTGGGAGGGTAACGAGGATTATCATTCAAGAACTTTGCTAAGTCAGACACATAAATATTGTAGTGTTGAAGAGAGAGTCAGGATCTTGCCACCTCCTCCCCTTGCCACCAAATTCATGACAAGACGAACGGCTAGAAAATACTCCAACCACCCATTCTATTTTGGACGAATCCCCAATGCACCAATGATCAACAAATACATTTGAGGTACTCCCTCAGCCAGCCATACAAATCAGGTGCAGAACAAATCTACCCATGCATGGATGTAGAGCCGAAGACCATTGTCAGAGACACCTATATGGACAGCCTGGACTAAACAGCAAGAAGCCATGTTGCTGACATCGTTAGAGAAACTACGATATAGCAGCGTTAGACATGAAGCACACGTGCAGCCTGCACTGCGTGACAAAAACACACACTCCAATGCATCAAGAATATGAGCGTACAGTTCTATAGTTAGAGGACAGCTACATATATATATATATATATATATATACTGTCATTGCTTCTATTATTTTGTCATCAGCCAAACGCAGTAATGCAGAAACCACAAGGCACAAGAGACCCTGATCGAGCTTGCTTATGCTTAAAGCCAATAGTCGCATGGACATACAGGAGTATATATGGAACCTGATCAAACCACGTATAGCTAACTCATAGAAAATGTAGTGTATCATGGACAATGTAGAAACCGCATTATAAAGGTTAGGAAAAGTACAGCAGGCCTCAAATTATTGAGCAGGAGACAAACTGGTCTGATTCAGGCTGGACAGGGAGCAAGACTCGTGAGACAGAACCCACAGCCAAGGTTAAGAGATATGAAGACATTCCAATCCCCAGATGAAAAAGGGACCAGCTGCATGGAAGTGAAATAAATCCTCATAATTCGGAGCTGCAGAGCTCATTTTCATGGTCCCTAGACATGTAATGCAGCTGAAGCAGACAATGGAAAGTGATCAGTGATGAGAAAGAAGAGCCGATCCCAGGAAGCAAGACACAGTATGCAACAAAATGTGCAACAAATGTTGCAGTGAGCGGGAGTAGGGCCTCATTATGATCCTGCCAGTCCAGAAACAAGGGTGCGGTAAGCTTACCAGCTCTGTTGTTTCTAGACCTGCATATTACAGACCTGCCTGCCTGAGCCGCCGTGCCCGACAGGTCAGACCCTGCTGGGCACAGTGACCATGGTAGGAAGACTGGTCATGGAAGCACTGGCACTGTTAGTCAGGCGCCAGTAAATATTTATGGGTCCAGCGGCAACACGCCAGTAGCACCAGCATGGTTACCACTGGACCCGTAATGAGGCCCATGGTCTCATGGGCAAAGGTGGTATACACAGGTTACAACACAGACACATAATCATTCACATCACCTTGAAAAGGTGCACAGTGAGCTGAGAACAGTTTGGGGTACGAGACTAGGGGACGTCAGCTCTAGCCAATCGCAGTTTAGTACCCTAGGGGTGGGTAGCAATGGACAAGAACCATTGGTAAGTACACTACTTTGCATCAATGTATTAGTTATTAAATTGGGGATGGGACAGGCCAGCCACCTGACATAAGATAGCCAGTAGAATAATACATATAGGTTATCATGCTACTGATGGCCAATCCAACACTGCAATAGGTTTTTCGAAATGGCCTAAGTAATGACAAAGCAGTGATGTGTTTTTTTAACATAAATGGCCTGCGCACCATTTACTGTGTGACATGCTGGAATTTTTCTGAGTTCTTGTATCAATCCCTGTTGGTTTTGCCTGTAATAAACTGCAGTTGGAATTTGCTGACTGACTAAGTCCTCTGTTTATGCTGGAGAGGAAGTTAGGCGCTCTGAGTTCGTGGACCACTAGTATCACTCTGGCATACCTGGGAGTCTGTACCTAACAAGTTGGCAGCAGAGGATGGTTCTCTGCATCAGCACGAGGACGACTTCCCCGCTGAGGCTGCACCATCCACGCATATTTTGAGAAGACGGGAAACGGATACCCGTCGAAAGGACATCAGGAGCTAGTTGGAAATCATCCTGCCTGAAGTCAGCGAGGAGTCCGGCAGACCAGGGAAGTGAGCATCTACTGTGGGATACGGCAGCCGAGCAGCACCAGCAAACCATGGAGTATAAGTATTGACCCAGTCGGATGGCAACTGTGGGTGTGAGGGAGGTTATTGAGTGTTGTGGAGTATTGTTTGTATTGTCGAGTATTGTCATAGTATTGTTTAGCGTTGTCAAAGTTAGTAGGGACAGGAGCGGAAGTAGATGTCCCTTTTCTATGTTTAGGGCACATTCGGTCTTAGAGTTAAATGGTTCTGGTGAATAACCTAAACTATTAACTTGAGGGGACGGATGACAGGAGTATGTAAATAGTGGATTTCCTGTGGGTTGGGCATTTTAGCTCGGGTCATAGATGACAGTATCCACATAAGGGTTAGCAAGGGAGCAGGCCTAGATTGCAGAAGGTGAGCTGACTGGTTAAGTCTCCTGGATTGAGACGTTTTGCTCGCTAGGCAACGCAGCGAGTACAGTTCGATCACAAGGGAATATTGGTATACTCTGCCTGGATGCGGGAAGACAGCTGTGGGGGGTTTTGTTTGGCTTGGGAGCAACGGGCTATAACAGTGTGTGCACGGTATTCGATTGATTAGCACTACTTTGATTAGTAGATTGGTGACGTCACCCACAGGTTTACACACAGAACACAGAAAGTATGAGAAGGTGAGGAGCTAGCATTGGAATCTTGAGATTGGCAGATTGGCAGACGAGATGAACAAGTGGTGGTGCATAGAAGGTGCATGCGCAAGATTGCGGGTGTGTCTGAGGAATTGGCGAACTTTCAAGGAGTATGGTGCACCGAGCAGACTTGATAAGTTGTGGAGCCAAAGAGGCTCGTAGTAACCTGAAACGTATTGATATTACATTGTACTTTTCTTCCTGAACAGCGGATTATCAAATGCCTTGACTTGAGGCCTGGTCAATGCAAAATAATTTATCAGTGAAGTGCGGGGTTGACACGCTCCTACAACACCTGTGTAAGACACTCCCACCATACAGGGAGAAGATATGTAAATACAGCATAGACTGGTCCAAAAGTACTGAGGGAAAGTTGACTAAACCATGGCCACCTTGCAGAAGTTTCTTCAAAGACGTCTGGCAATCACTACTGACACACATACAGGGTGCCTATAAGGGGAAAAAGCTAGCAAAAACGCATTGGCCATATTTGAATTAGGGCACATGTTTCAGGAGGTTGAGGAGGATGCAGCGAGGCGTCAGTAGATACTGAGCCATCAGGGAGTGAAGGAGCCAGGGGCTTACCCCTCAGCTGCTCTACACATCCCTCCAAAGTGTAGTTGTTCGATGACACAGACGATGAGCAAGGGATGTACCTGTTACAAGAGATAAGTGTGTTATGAGAATTGAGAGCAGCAGAGGGGTACTCAAATCTGAATATAAGCCACCAACACACACCAAGAATGAGGGGTGAGAGGAACAGGCCAGCCAGCTACTGAATGAGAAATAGTGAGGCTCAGATGGGCGCCAAGGAGGGGCTCAGGAGCATAGTCACGTCTGAGTGGATGGGCAGACAGATCCTACTGAAGCTGGAGGGGAAGAAAGATGGGGAAGCAGAGTGGGCAGCTAAGCCTAAGGGAGACTTGAAGGGGACCAGCGAACTAGCATCAAATTGGGCAGAAATAATGGAAGAAGCAGACAGGAGGGAGAAGGAAAGAGAGGAGAAACTAGAGGAGGAAGATAGGGAGAGGAGAAGAGAAGAGAGGCTTGAAAGGGAGGATAGAGAACAGAGGAAGGGGGAGGAGAAGGAACAGATGCAGAGCGAAAGAGACAAGAGAATCAAAAGGGATCACAGAGAAAGGACAAGAGCAGAACGAGAACAGTGAGACAGAAAGGCAAGGGAAGTGGAATAGATGGAGAAATTAAGGCAAGTAGCAGAGAGGGAAAAACACAGCTTGGTTGAGAGGGAACAGAGGAAGTTACAGTTGGACAGACGGGTGAGGGAACAAGCGCACTGGGAGGAGGATGAGTGAGCAGTAAGGGAGCTAAAGACACAAGGAGCAAAGGACAGGGGAAACAACAGACTTACAGGGAATGGGATGTCCTAATACCCTCAAAAGGACAGCCCACACATGAACTTGATGTGTCCCATCCTGACGGTCACGCCCAACCCTACGGAGGAACGTCGCATAGGGGCGACGATAGGTGACAAAACCTTTCATCACTTGTTGACGCAGAGGCGACTGGGTCCTGCATTAGGGAAGGAGCATTTACATTGCCAGGCGATGCCATGAACACTCAAGGATTCTCTGGGGCTCAGGAAGTGGTTCCTTTAACAGACAATGATCTCACTTTCTATAGGACAACATGGTTTCTCTCTGCCTTTACTTTACTTCCGAAAGACATCTGTAAACATATTGGGACGAGACATTATGAGCAGACTGAACATGACTATTTCATTCACTGACAAGGGAATAGTGTGTTCCACACCAGGAATACACACGCTCAATATAAGAGCGATTGATCAAGCCTATTGTGGATGGAAGGTACAGAGGGGGGTGCCAGTGGATGCGGAGATGTTCAAGTATGGGACTGACATCGCTATTGCATGGCTTCCAGGCATTGCAGGGAAAATATGGCAGGTTCCAAACGAATACCTATTCAGGCCTGAGCTACCATTGGACGAGGAAGAGCGAACTATAGTGCATATATAAATAGAGGCAGTGGTTGCAAGAGAGGACTGGATAGCGGTACATGGAATGGACGACACAAAACGAGCATGAAGAGCAGTGATCGCAGTGGAGAAGGGGTGCAAGATGACCACAGTGACCGAGGAAGAGCTATTCAGGGAAGAGGGATGAGAAATAGAGATGGTGTTTGTGATGAGTGTGACTTACTGGTTAAGGATACACTACAGGGAGGTACCACAGAGGATGGCAATGGCACTAGAAGCGCCACCCCATTCTGTGAGGTGGATCTGGCCAAGGTACCCAGCACCTTTGGACACCAAGTTCTTGTGATGTGGGGCACATAAAGAGCATAGAGGGGGGTGAAGATCAAACTGAAACCAGGAGCAATTTTACCAAGAGTGAAACAGTACCCACTAACCAAAGAGGCAGATGAGGGCATTTATGAGACAATCACAGCACTAATAGAGAGAGGCATGCTGGTACCAGCAGAGTCCCCATATAGCACGGCAGTGTACCCAGTGATAAAGGCAAAGGGGCGGTCATGGCATTTCATACAGGATTTAAGGCCTCATAACCACATTGTAGAAGCAGAATACCCTTTAGATGCAAATCCAGCATCAATTTTGTGCAGAATTCCGGTGGAAGTGGCCTGCTTCACAGTCATTGACTTTGCTTCCTTTATGTATAGAAACCAGAAGGGGAAACATACACAGCTTCCTCAAGGGTAATGTGAGTCACCATCTATCTTTAACAGAGTAATACAGATGGACTTATGCAATGCACAGATGGACAGCACAGCGTTATGGTACGTGACAGAACATCAGTGTAAACAGGACTCAGTGCACATGTTGACAGTATTAGCTGACAAGGGATACATGGTGGACAAGGCCAAGTTACAGTACTGTCAAAAAGAGGTGCTATACATTGGACAGACAATAGCCCAAAATGTCCAATAGATTACCCCATAAAGGGCAGAGACAATATGCAAGACAGCTAAGCCCACCACAGTTAGAGAAATGCAACAGTTTTTAGGGCTGTGCAACTACTGCAGAGCATGGGCCTTTGACTGCAGCACATAAACTAGGCCTCTGTTGAGCACTCTAAAGGAAACGCAGAAAGGAAACAAAGCACTGACATGGACTACAGAAATGACTGATGCATTTGAAATACTGATATAGGACATATGCACAGCAGCAGTGCTAGGGATCCCAGACTACAAAAATACATTGTTCCTGTTCTCACACACTGACTGTGTAGTGATGAAGGCAGTGCTGACACAGAAGACAAGCATTGGACACAAGCCAATAACCTACTACAGTGGGAATCTTGAGCCAGTAATGACAGGACACTATCAGTGCAAACAAGCCTTGGCTGCTGCCGCATTTGAGGTGGAGAAATCAGCAACAATCACAATGGGGTGCACTACTACTCTTTGCGTCGAGCACATTCCCTTTTTGCGATACTGCAGAAGCCAAAGAGCAGCCTGACTACACAAAGAGCATCAGGGTATGAAGTGATACTATCAAATGCTTCACTGAAGATAGTGTGGTGCAGACTTGCCAACCCCGCCATCTTTCTAGCAGATTTCTTACAAGAGGTTGACTATGTACACGACTGTGCATACAATATAGAGGTGTTCGGTGACTCCCGCAAGGTCGATGAGCATGCACTTGAGGGGGGAGCCGTGTTGTACATTGACAGGTCTTCAACTATTGACCAGACAGAGGGGGTCAGGCATATAGGAACTGCAGTAGTGAGATTGAAAGAGGATGGGACAAGTGTGGTAGTAGCCAGTGCATGATTACCATCCTATTATTCAGCAAAAGCAGCAGAACTAGTTGCCCTAATTCTAGCATTGCAACACAGCAGAGACAAGGAAGTAACAGTATACTCTGACTCAGTTTATGTGACATCGACAGTACACTCAGGGCTAGAGCGATGAATCAGGAAAGGATTCATGAGGGCAGATGCATCACTGGTACAGCATGCACTTTTGTTGGACAAACTGATTGAAGTAATTGATTATCCAGCACGGATAGCCATAGTGAAGTGCCAAGCACACACTGGAGTGGTAGATACTATGTCAAGGGGTAAAGAGGCAGCAGACTTTGAAGCAAAGTGTGCAGCATATTTTAGGTAGCTACTAGAAATGGAGAGAGCGTCCAATACACGAGAGTGCACCAGGAACATGGTATTAAAGGAAGGGTACAATTTATTGCCAGAAGCGCAATTTATGGAACTGCAGGGAGCTGCACCCAGGGAAGATAAGGAGTTGTGGACAAAAAGAGGATGTGCAATGTCTCCAACAGATGCCCTAAGGCAGCAGAATAACACAGGAAAAGTGGTTATGCCACTAGCATTACTGAACACTGCACTGATACAACTGCACTACACAACACACGTGGGGAAAAGGGTCATTGTTGCATGCATTGGAGAAACATGGTTCTGTCCTAATTTGGTGGAACACGTGGTTACATTTGTAATTAATTGTTTGATGTGCAAGCAGTTTACAGCAGGGCATACCTTGAGAGTTGTGAGAGGAGCCATGCCTGTTTCTATTGCATGATACAACAATGTAAGATACCCCCTGAGTTTTTGAATAGTGTTGATTTGTGATGTCATCTTTGATGTCCTGGGTGTTAGTCTTAGCAGTGCACGGTGGTGGCGCGAGTTATGGTTGTTTAGCTTGCCATAACTGGTGAATTTCTGTGGTTTTTCGATTTTACTTGAAACCATAAGGTCCCTTTAACAAAGTTATTTCTTTTAATTTCCTAGGTTCTTATTAGTCCAACATAACTATAACGTGCCTTTAACAACGCTTTTTCAGTGAATTTCAAAGGTTTTTATTATTGCAACTTAACCATAACGTTCCCTTAACAAAGTTTTTTCAATGAATTTCATTGTTTTTATTAGTGCAACTTAACCATAATGTCCCCTTAACAAACTTTTTTCATTGAATTTCATAGGTTTTTATTAGTGCAACTTAACCATAACGTCCCCTTATCAAAGTGTTTTCATTGAATTTCATTGGTTTTTATTAGTGCAACTTAACCATAATGTCTACGAACATCTGACTTCATTGCAGACCTTCCGGAGAGTGCCACATGACCATATGCCATATGCTGGTGCGCGGCATGATAACGTGTCTGAGAACCCGTACGCACTTCACGATAAGATCTGTGCTTTGCGAACAGTTCGGAACTGCATTTTCTACTGATTTACGAACTTTCAACTTCAAAATTTCCCTTGCACAGCTCCAACTCCTACTCCTACATTCCTACTCATCCATTAACAATCTAGTACACAGTACATACTATTTGCAAAACTACTATTTTTCTTAAAATAGAATCAGCTAATGCCATCCCTCCTCCTCAAGAGACACAACCACTGCTGTAATCAAGGAACATGAGAAACACTGCCGCCTACCTTAGAAATAACACACGTGCAACATTTTCCCCTGTCCACCTGCCCCTCCGTATTAGTGTTTGGTGCCTCTTCCCTCATTTCCCTCCCCACCTTTCGTTCTAAGCTCTCCTGCCAAAAAAAAAGATGCATCCAAAAACAAAATAAATGTTCCGTTAGGAGCCACCTTTCAGTTAAAAAATAGAACAAAAATAAAAAATCGTATAGACTCCATCTACTTTATATTTCTCAGTAAAGTACATAGACTCAATAAGATTTTCCAACATTTCCATTTGCATTTTGTGTTATGCTAATAGGAATATTGTGGTGTTCATCCTCCGTTCCAGGGACTGGAACAGCGGATACCGGCCCAGCAGTCCATGTTATCACCCCAAGTGAAGCAAGGGTGGATAACGAGGTCTGTGGACCATTATCCCCCCATTTCAGCCACTGAAATGGCGGACGAAGGCCAAAGCAGGAACCTGGCGTACTAGAAAAGAGGATTTTTCTTCCTACACCGGGATGTCTGTGGCGTCCCGGTGTAGGAAGGAAAATCCTTTTCCAACATGGCCACCATGGAAAGGGAAGGCGGGGGTTCTATACAGGGCCGATCTTCGCTTTACATGGCAGCCTGCAGAAGGCAAAAAGAGAACCCTATGACCATATTACCATGAGCAAATTTTTCTTCCCTTTTAAATCTATTCTAATTTCAAATAACTTCACCACAAAGCCAGTGCCAGGTGGACATGGCCACTTTAATCCTATGTTTTGTCCCTTGTGGTCATGGCCAGTAGCAAGATTGTCCGGATCATGACCTTATTCCATGACCAAGACAATCTAGCCACTGCCCATGGCCACAGGCCACCCCTCAGTCACTAAAGGTATACCGCTATTTTTTGTAGCTACATTATGACACTTGTCAAAAAATAAAACACTGGCACATTTCCAAAACCATGCTTGTAGATCTATAATCATTTTGCAAACCTTTGCGTAGATTTGTCAAATGGCACCACATTTATAAGCCTTTACAATATTTTGGGACCATCCCCTCTAATTTTGCCCCCTCTTGACAAAATCCAGCCAAACTTCGCAAAAACATTTATATCTAGATCTATTATCAGTTTGCCAAATTAAGTGTAGATTCGTCAAATGGCACCTCATTTATAAGCCATTACATTATTTTGGGACCCCCCTCTAATTTTGCCACCTCTTGACAGAATCCCACCAAAATTTGTAAACTCATTCGGAATCAGGTCAGGAACGTCACATCCCATCCTCATCACCCCTCACCTCCCCAGAGATTATTTGATAAGTTTGACAAGTGCAATGCTCAGAAAATATTATTGTCCCGAGGGTTCGGGCATGTGTTTTTAAGCATACGTTGGTCGATCGCACAAACATTTCCAATGCACCTTACCTAAGTTTTCCTCTTTTGTACACATGCGAAATCTGGCAGCAGGGCGCGGTCATCTTGTGCTAATCTTAGCCGTTGCTGCCCTGGCAGCACTAAATCATATGCCCCGCCCCTGAGCCTGACATCACCAAACCTAGTGATATTCTACGCCTTTCTCTGTGATGTTCCTGGGCAGCGTAGCCAAACGTGCCCAGTCATGACGCAGAACCCGGAAATCAACACACATCGTCTCACAACACAGCACGTCACAATTCGGAATATGAATCCGTACTTTAAAAGGAAACAGCAAGACTGTACAATTTGTAAAGTACTTTTATTTAACAATAAATGCTCCGAGAACATCCAGCTATTGTCATATTCAATCAAATTGGAAATTTGTTTCATCGCTCGTGATCCGAAAATGTTTTTCGTAAGTCACGCATTGTTCTTTTTTGGGTACAGAAAGTGTTTGTTTTGTGTAAAAGAAGTGCTTGGGTCGCACAGTGAATTCCAGGGCTTGTGCATCAACTTGGGGCTAGACCACCGTAAAGGATGTTATGTTGCTCCTAATCGTTAGTACAGCGTAAGGGCATATCGGCCCTTGACGATCGTCCCCAAAAAAGAGTCAAATACATCCAGTTGTTCACAAGTATCTGCAGCTGCTGGTTGAAGAACCTGTCAGTTGGCATCTGTAATCTATGACAATTGCAGAATGGCAGGATGTACCTGTTTCGAAAACATAATAGAAATGTGTCTCAGTAGCCGATCTTTATTACAATTTATCTATTGACTTATTAATTCGGCATAGAGTTTAAACTAACGATTAGCACAGACATGAAACAATGTCAACAGAGAGAAAACAAAGTGGAAAGTACTACACAATTTACTTCCGAGGACATTGCTATGTAGTATGTTCAACTCTAAACGGGATACGGAAGCTTACGCTACAATTCGAGGTGCACATAGATGGCATTTTAATTAAATATTACCGTTGAACCTGGGAGAACCGAGTAGTGGTCTACATGCATCTCAATGCTGGACTGCCCATGTGGGCTGTAGAAAGAACATTACACAAAAAGGTTATACTTGTGTTTCATTGCAATATGCCACACAGAACAAACAAGTAGAATGTAACCCAGAAATATTGGTCAGGTAATGATAAGTTGATGCTCGTTCAGGTATAAAATCATCAAAAGTCAAACTTACATTATATTCAGCATTTCCATTCTCTTGGCGTAACTAAGACCATAACACAGACTCCGTTCGCACCAAAGATCTTTCATAAACTGAATTTACATGTTCCTTAGTCCAGTTTTGGAATGGATAACTTTATCATATCTTACATTAGAACACCCTAGCGTGTGTTTCGTAAAGCGGATTGGTCAATCTGCGGGCTATATGCATTGGTATAGCCTGCAGATTGACTACATCCCATAGTTCGGGCTGAAAGGAGTTGCAGAGCTGTGGGTGGGCGGGGAAGCATACAGAAGTGGACGTTGGTTTGTGTGTGTATTCCGGAACGGAAAGAGTTAACTTTCCATTCCAAAATGCACTTTCCTAGACTAACGTGTCCATGTACGCTGACAAAAATGAAAGCAAAGGAAACGCTTTCAAAGCCACATTCACAGGCATGAAAAAGAAAATGAAAGCAAAGGAAACGCTTTCACAGCGTTTGAAATGGAAAGGGGGGTGACATGAGCTGCACAGTAACGGGGAACGTATGCAACACTTTATATTCAGCAAGGACATGAGCATAAATGTTGCAGGCACTTCTGAATGTGCAGTAAGTAAATGTAGTGGCTCTAAATGGAATGTATGTACATATGGAAGTTTATTAACTTGCATGTTTGTGTAGAGGAACTAGTGCCTAACATTTGTGTAGTGGGGGGCAGCACACCTGACGTAAACATAATTAGAACAGGGGGCAGGCACACCCATACCTAATTCCACTTTACTATGATACTCCTCCCACCCTGGCACCTGCCACCACCCTATAAAAAAAAATGAAACGTGTTTAATTGAAGTACAAAAAATGTCTGCAACATTTCTTTACCATTTTGAAATTATTTGTACTTCAATTAAACATGTCTCATTTATTCAACTTTAATTAAACATTGAGGGTGTTCTAATAGCTTTATAGACCTGCAGCTCGGCCCGTACCAGGCGTTATGGTCCCTCATACCTCATTACTCAGTCTTCAGGGCCCATAACACCCTGTACGGCCCTCGCTGCAGGTCTATAAAGCTATATTATTACACCCCTCCTTTCATTCAATTCCTTTCGGAATGGTCCCTTTCTCTCAAGGTCAAAAAACAATTGAACCCTATACTGTGTATCCGATGCGTGGGCTTCCTTAGCTCGCAAGAAAAAATTCAAAGCTGGTGACCTTCACTCAGAATTAACATACATTCTTAGTTTGCAACATCTTGGCTCACCGCATCCATGAGAACTCTAATTGTGATGCACGGGCACAGGAGGAAAAATGTGGGGGCTGTCCTTGTTCGATGATCGTGGCGCTGCTGAGGGGTAGGGAAACTTTGCAATGACAGAATGCGCCCTACTCCAACATTGGAGTAGAGGATACACAGAAATGAGTCAAAGGGCCTCATTACACGTTAGGCGGTGGACCAAGGTGCTATTAGCACCTTGGTCCATTCCGGTAAAATACCGGCACCGCCTTGGTGGAAAGGGGAATTACCGCCCTATTCCAAGGTTGGCGGGGCGGTAATTCCCCCTTCCACCATTGCCCTTACACATTCGCATTTTTGCCCCATAGGGCTCTATGGGAATGGGGAAGGCGCTAATTACGGTACCGCAAATTGCGCTACCGTAATTCCCTGGTCCCTTTGCGGGTTGGTTTTTAACGCCTGCAAAAAGCAGACGTTAAATTCCCCAACCCACAAAGGGACCTCGTAGTAAGGCTTAAGTATTTACCGGTACCGGTAAAATACTGGTACCGGTAAACCCTTACCGCCATCCGTGTAATGAGGCCCAAAGTGTTTCTAGTAATAGCCCCACCTATGCTTAGGTCACAGACTCCTTCACTTATGTAGCCTAGGTCTCATCCCTTTTGTGGGATTGTAAGGCAATTGTAAAAACTGCAGTAGTTGAAAAAGAAATTAACAAAGAGGATACATTTTAACAGATAAATTGGATGCTTTATTTGGACACTTCTTAAAAACAGTGTTAATCAAAAAAACAAATGGTAATAATTTGTACCTGGATTTGAACTGTTCCACGAGCTCTGTTTTAGGTGGACAGTGAAAGTTGGCAATGTTTTCTGACAATGTATGTGTACTCGGAACAAAATTGCACGCAATTCCATGATTATACATCTTCATCCCTTGAATGCCGAAATGCAATCTGTTTGGCCTATACTTTAGGCACATATTGTGGAACACCTCCAAATCTACCATGTGACAGATTGCTGTGAGTCCTGTCAGATCTCTTGATAGAGTTTTATCAAACAAAATCTTCTCAAGTGCTTTGTGTGGAGGCGAAGATGGAATCAACCACTTCTTCTCCCGTTCCTACACAGGACTGTTCACGAACATCCTAACTGTTCGGACTTTCATGACAAAAAAACACCTGTTTTTTGCTTCTTGCAGCCATATCCCATCCCATCCTCATCATCCCTCACCTCCCCAGAGATTATTTGATAAGTTTGACAAGTGCAGTGTTGTGTTTTTTAATATGTTTTATCCGCGATGTCCGCGGACACCGGACGCGGTTCCAAGATGGCGACTCATCGAAATAATCTGATGCACCTCAAGCTTCATCCCAGCCAATCAGCGGACACGTCACATGTCCATGGACATGACACAAGCCGATTAGCCAATCGGTGCCCTGTCCGCAGAGCGAACAGGGAAGTGTATCGGCGGAGCGGACATAGATATCACTAATTTTTTGTGACCTACTTTTTGGATGTTTTAAAAAAAACTACTGGACGGATTTTCACCAAATTTACAAAAGCCCGCTTTCGGGATCAAGCCGCTGCTCCTGCCGCAAATTTGGTTGAAAATCCGTCCACCGATTTGGGCTGTAGGCGTGCGCAAAGATTTTTCCCCATTCAGTCTATGGGAAAAAAAGAAATGTTGGGACCCCCCCTATAACTTTGCCCCCCCTGTATCAAACCTCACCAAAATTTGCAAAACAAATCAGAGTGGGCCATATACCTTTCTTGCAAAGTTTGGTGAGGATTTGTCAAGGGGGAGCGAAGTTATAAGCTGCTCTTCCTATGGGATTAGCAATTTAGCCATAACTAACGTGGCTGTGTAATTCAGTAAAAAAAACTTTGTTTAAGGGACGTTATGGTTAAGTTGCACTATTAAAAACCTATGAAATTCAGTAAAAAAACTTTGTTAAAGGGACATCATGGTTCCAAGTAAAACCGAAGAACCCCTGAAATTCGCCAGTTATGGTATACTAAGCAACCATAACTCACGCCACCGCTGTGCACTGCTAAGACTAACATCCAGGACATCAAAGATGACATCACAAATGTCATTGATGACATCACATGTGCATTTACTTTTCATGAAAAGTCTGTACAAGGGATTCTTATTGTAATGTTAATAAAAAAGTGTCAAGGATCATTGGAATAAATATTATGAGGTACGTAGTGCATTAAGCAATGCATTAATCCAAATAGCATTGCATTATGAAGTTTTTTCCAATATACAAAGGTATACATGTACTAACATAGGCAAAGTGTGCAGCAAACATAATGGAGATTCTTGCCATTTAAATGCTAACATTATAAATTCTTTCTTAAAAGAGTTTTTCATACTGTAAACATTTAATAAGTACGTAATAAAACCCATTTAGTGCATTATTACACTATTGCACACAAACTACAAACAGACAACAACACATACAAATATGAGCATGTCCAGGGAAAGTACAGTAATAAAAAAATAACATAACTATAAGAAAGTGTTGATAACCTTACTGATTATCTTCATACACACAAAGCATTCAAGTCTGTGGTTTCCCCTATGTATATGTTTCATATGATGTGAGTGGACCCTAAGTGAATTTCTATAAGAACATATTTGAAGTATAAGTCTACAAATGTAGTACTTTTAGAATTTTTAGTTCCTGACTGTTACTGGCCTACACATATCAGTAAAGGAAAAAAGCGTGAGCCAGACATGTGATGTCATCAGTGATGTCATCAATGACATTTGTGATGTCACCTTTGATGTCCTGGGTGTTAGTCTTAGCAGTGCACAGCAGTGGCGCGAGTTATGGTTGCTTAGCATACCATAACTGGCGAATTTCAGGGGTTTTTCGGTTTTACTTGGAACCATAATGAGCCTTTAACAAAGTATTTTTACTGAATTTCATAGGTGTTTAGTAGCGCAACTTAACCATAACGTCACTTTAACAAAGTTTTTTTTACAGAATATATATATTAGACGGCCCACGGTAGCAGCCTTGTAGTTATGGTGAAGTTGTTAAACCCATAGGAAGAACACTTTTTCAGCCGCTTATAACTTCGCTCACCCTGGAGGAATCCTCACCAAACTTTGCAAAAAAAAGTATTTGGCCTGCTCGGAAAGTTTGGTGAGGTTTCGTGCAGGTGGGGAAATTTTATAGAGGGGGTCCCAATTTTGTTTTTTTTTCCATAGACTGAATGGGCAAAATCATTGCGGCAGGAGCGCGGGCTTGGTTCAGAAAGCATGCATTTGTGTGTTTGGTTGTAATCCGGCCAATGCTTTTGTAGTAAATCACTGAAATGGACGTCTCGCAAAATTAGTGATATCTGGCTCCGCTCCGCGGATCAATTTCCCTGTTTGCTACGTGGACATAAGTGTCATTGGCTTGCGGTACGGCGTGCTGTCAGTGAACTTTGACACGGACGGTGGTTGGCTGATGAGAAGCGTGTTGTGCGTCAAAGTTTTTGGGAAATGCCACCATGGTGAATCGGAGGACTGTGCAGTGGCGAAAGGGAGTGACAAACAGAATGTACGGCATGCAGTGGTGGGAAGCGGGGATCGAAAGGGTGAGGGAGACAGAAGAGGGTCATGTGAGATGTGTGATTATTAGGTGGACGAAGATGGTGGTGTGCCTGCAGTATTCTTGCGTAGTGCGCTAATTTGCCATGACCCGCACAGGCGACTAGCATGTGTAGTGAATGGAGGCAGCGTTCCTTACAGAACAATAGCTTGTGCCGCAACCTCTTACCGTGCTAACTGCTAGAAGCAGAACAGCAAATAGGGAGTACATAGCAAAACATATATTATGGCATGTGGTGGTGGCAGGAAGCGATGGAAAGGGTGGAGGAGTGAAAAGTGACTCATGTGAGATATGTCAATAGCTGAACAAAGATGTTGATGTGCCAGCACCAATTTGTGAGTCTCTGCACAGCCGCCTGCCATGTGTGCTGAATGCAGGCAGGGTTTGTTACGGCACGATAGGTGGTGCAGAGCGGTCTGTACGTATTAAGTGGTGGGAGCTGAATTGCAGAATGGGAGTACATTGCACATGAAATGCACATTGTAAGATAGCATGTACCGTGGTGTGTTGCATATGTTAAGGCCATAGGCCATTGGACCTACAGATGGAGGCCCTGCTCTGACAACTATGTGCCGTGCTTGCAAGTAGGTTTCACATTGTTGGCTTCTACGTGTGGTTGGTCAAAATTGCCGACAATGGTCATTCCATGGGTGTGGCGTTTCTTAGCACATCCTACACTACCTACTCCATGGCTGTAGGTAATGGAGTGAACCGTTCTGCAGTGTGTGCACTGAGTACAGTGTTGGAATACTGTCAGTACAGAAGAGGGTAGGGTTGAAGTACATTCTTTTATGTGCATGGATACTGCAGTGTGTGAAGTGGGTGCAATACCTACGTAGTGTGTGCATAGAGGTGGTTAAGGGCAAACTTCATATTGCAGAGGATTGCATGGTGTCCATGGACTGCACACTACTGTAGTGCACTATGAGCTATAGCTTTTGTGTACTGCATAGAGTGATGGGAGCAGGGACAGTGTTATAAACAGTGTTTTGGTTTGGTTGACTTCTGGAAGGAGAAGTAGTCGCTGTAAGTTTCACCTCCTATGTTATAGGCAGCTAGACCAGTGGGGGCTTTTAGAACAGCTGAAAGGTTGTTAAGTCTTGTAGATATTTGGTTATTATTTTAATTAAGAATGTTTTGCCAGAACCATCTTCATCACTTACATAGAGGATCAGAGGCTTATCATTTTTACAGCTACAAGTTCCAAGATCCTTTGGCTTGACACATTTAATATGGTTCTAATGCATCTTCTATGGTGTGTAAGGAAGGCATGGTATCAAAGTAAGACAGACACAAGCGATAACATTTCAAGGGTGTTTATTAAACTATAAAAATGGGTTAGATAAACACATAATCTAAACCCAAATCTAAGATGGGCGCAAGCTACAAACCTCAAATAATAATAATACAGTCCTAGTGGAGTCTAGTCAAATTAAAAGGGCCTATACTAACAAAAACCTATTGCCAATCCTTACTGCTACGCTACAAAAGAATGTGGGATAGTGTTCAAAAGAAAAGAAAAAAGTGTTCACAAAATGATGTCAGGATGTTATAGCCGGCGTCTCCCTTCCCCACGTTTGGAGCATTGGACAAGGCAGGACTCTTGAGCACAGCTCAATGCTGCGCTTCTCCGGCCCAAGCGCTCAGTTCCTTCTCTCAATATCAGGGCCTTCTGTGCCCAAGTCTCTTTATGTAGAGGGCCTGAGGTATCATAAACTGTAAAACAAAAGTTCTTCTATTAATCTTCATGTCGGGCGATAACTCTTTGCCCAAGGATCCCCCTCAGCTGGGCTCTGATCCTTTTCACAACGTTAGCCTCCCTCAATCGGGCTCAGACCAACAACTTATTGTGGACATCCCGCAGTCAGGTTCACGTTTGCCATCACAATGCAGTTCCCTTAGCTTTTCAATTCATCATCATCATGCTATATTCAGGAGTCTTAATGTCTTTTTAAACTATCCTCCGGGCTACCTTCTCCCCTTTACTTAGGTACCCCTCGTCCGGGCTCAGACCTTCCTACACCTGTCTCCCAAAACACTTGCCAATTCACACAGAGACTTCCGATGGGCGGTCACGTCTCGCTGGGTCAATCTTTGATTCTATGGCAAGTGCAGGTTTCACATTATCATAACAGTAACACAGTTCACTTCACAATGTGTCAATGACTTTCCACTGTACAATGGGTTTTGGCTTCACCCGTGTTTGACCACTTTGACATCTCACACCGGCCTCCCCTAGGGCCTCTTGGTTCTTGTAGTTTTCTAAATTCAACATATCCTCCATGTTCAGGAGCGGGACATTAATTAGAGTCTTTTGAGTGACGGCCCACGTGGCGCCGGACCACTCTAGCCTTGATACCTTGCTTGTTCACAAAAGTCCTTTGTCTATTATCTTCTTTTCTTTGTGCAAAATGTTGCCACTGCAACCTTGAGCTTAACACAGTGCAGTCCTCTATCAGTTTCTTCCGACTCACCGGCTGTGCTGAAGTCGTTGGCTTTTCTTCCTCTGAAGTCATGGATGCAATACAGCAGCAAGCTCCTTTCCCTGCATTGGCTATCCATCCGGGAAGGCCCTGTGAACTGTTGACATCTGTCACACCAATCGCCAGCTGCAATTCCTGGTCTTATGGTTCTTTTATTAAAATCTTTGCAGGTCTGGGTTGAAAAGGGCAAAGGCGATTCCATCCTTGTCCTCCTTTCGGTTTCCACCACCTTTCTCCTCCATTTGAATTGCTGTCCCAGAATACCTGCTTCCTCGTTTGTTCGGCCTTGCTCAAAGTGTGCTCTCATGCTCCATGTTTTAACCCTGTGGGGAAGGGAAAGGGCGGTCAGGTGTGTGCAGTTATTGGCAATTGCCTGACTCTCCCAGACCATTGTGTTGGGACATGTCAGGTAAATGGCTCTAGTGTTAATCCATTGCCTTTCACAGTGTGAGAAAGTGTTTGTGTACGAAAAGGGGTGGGTGAAGTTTCTAAATATCCTACAGGGTAGGATGATATGATATGATATGATAGGTTATTTATAACGCGCTTAATACCCAGAGGTTTCTAAGCGCGGACCCAGGGATCGAACCCGTGTTGCTCCATGTTGTCTTGTTTCCAAGTCGAGCCGCGGCCGCTGAGCTGTCCTCCAGGTAAATATATGGGATGGGGAAAAGGTGTCATAAGGAAGGGGGTACTGCGTTTCACACTTCAGTGCCCCACTTCCACTCCCCGAAGACCCCCCATCTAAGAGATCCTCTCGCACTGGTCCATACCCAGGAACCGGATCCAATAACGATGGCCGTGTCCTGGCCACCTGGATGACAGATCCCCGGGGACTAGCAAGTGAGACACCTTCAGGTTTCTCACAGGTGTCTTTGGAATGTAGAGGGTGAATTGTATACTGGTCTAAAATGTTGGCTGCAGTAACAGGATCCACAAGTTAAAATTGGCCAGTTTGTGGTAAATCTTCAATTATTTGGGTTTAGTTTAGTTTAGTATATTTATTTATAGAGCGCACCGAGCCCTTAGGCAACTGGGCGCTAATGTTACATGTTACGAGAGTACAGACAAATTATAAAGATGAACAGCAATAAAAACAGCATTTACAAATATACATAATGTGAACATCAAATGGTAAAAATGTAAGTATATACATCAGATTTACTAAGTACAAGATATTGGCAGGTAAATGTTTGTCGAGGCATGATTAAATGGTAGGTATGGATTCTTGCTCGTGGAGCCATGCTTTGGTCTTTTTCCAGAAGAAGTGATAGGACGGTTCCTCACTTAAGGAGAGAGAGGGGGCATTCCATTTTCTGGCCGTGAGGACAGGGAAACTAGCCCTGCATGCTCGTTGTTGCCTAAATCGAGGTATATTGACACAGTGCCTCATAGCCGTTCTGATAGGCCTTGTAGCTGTGTGGCGAGAGATAGGGTTGGACAAGTAAATGGTAGCTTGGTTTGAAAGGCACTTATGAGTAAGGGACAAGGTTTTGTATGCTATTCTTTGGTTGATGTTGAGCCATTTGAGAGAGTCTAGTTTCAGAAATGTGATGATTCCTTGGGATATTTAAAGCTGCTCGAATGGCCTTGTTTTGCAAAACAGTTTATTAAGGTTTTGTTGAGAAATCCAAGGTAAGGTGCATTGCAGTAATCGAGCTTAGAGATGACTAAGTCTCTAGCTATTGTAATGCAGTTGGCTGAGGACAGGTAGGGTCGGCAAGCTGTGATAAGCTTACAGGTATAGGCGGATGAGGAGGCCATGGCATTAGTGTGTCTAGTTAATGTTAATGCCGGGTCTATGTACATTTTTAGTGTTTTCACCACATTGGCGACTTTAATTATGTTGCTGTCAATGTTGAAAGAGGAGAATAACACGTTAATTTGTTCAGGTTGGCAGGCGAGCCCAGGAGGAGCAGCTCTGTTTTATTGTCATTAAGACAGAGCCTGTGCTTCGCCATCCAGGCTTGAATGATGAGATACATGATGAGATGGGTGAATTCTCTTACGTTTTCCTCTATGTTTATATCTCTGTACTATTCATTGTTTTCTTTCAGATATTGTAGGGCTTGTCTAACTTTGTTTAAATCAACGAGATGTCGCCAAATTATTTTGTCTTTTTTTGCTACACCATTACCTAGGACGATCAAAGATTGTTCTATTGGCAATCGTACTCAGAGGTTCTACAGTTTCTAATGGCAAATATACTACTTTGCCACAAATGCCTTTTACTAACTCAGATGGAGGCAATTTGGCAGTTTTGTTTTGAAGATGTATTATAGGTTGAAATGGGTGTACTGTTTGGATTATAATGCTCTCATACGAGTTTTTTTGTTGGAGGTATTTTGGAATTGAGAAGATTTCTAAGTTATTAGTGATAGCACTTGATGGCATTTGGTTATTGTCAACCTTGTCAACTATTGCAGTACGTGCAAACTATTGAGGGGTCAGTTATTTTGCATTTATTTTCTGCTGTTAGATATAAAGCTAATTGGAACCAGTGGGATTCCTCATTGTCCTCTATTTTGTAGGGTATATCTACTATTTTTGTGCTCTTTTCATAAAATGTTCTGGTAAAACAGACACATATTTTGTTATTTCAGCAGATGTGTTTTGAAACGTTGCTTTTTTTTTTATATATGTCTGTAAGGAGGTTGGTGTTTGTGAGGTTTCACTAATATTTTCTAAAGTTACTGAATTTTATAGGTCAAGTTCAGTTCCAAAATATTTACTTTGGATGTGTTCTATTTCTCATAGGAGTTCTTTGGCTGTTCCATGTGGGATATTGTTATTTAATGTTTGCAGTTCTAGAGCAGGACGTTTGCATAGCTCAATCTATGGACAAGGTTTCCTATAGCGGAATGGTGTTTTGCTAACATTTTGATGCGATGGAATGTGCTTTTGCAAGCGGTTCCTGGAATGCCGGCTAATGAACATCTTGCAGTCCTGTCAGGATGCCTTGGTTTATAAAGTTTTGATTCTACTTTTGTGTTTTAGTTTCACATAGTAATTAAGGAAGTGTCGTAAAGATTTGAACGATTGTTGGCACACGTTACATATTGAGCTGCATGTCCATTTGTACACTGGACAGTTTGTTTGGACAAAAGGAACATTTGGTTGAAAGTTTGTTGGTGAAGTTTTTTCTATAAGGGTTTCTTTGGCCATAATGGTGTCTCCTAGCACTTCATAGCCTTGCCCATTATTGTCTATGGCAATTGGGTTTATTTGTTTTAGTTTATATGTGTCTTAATTGAAATACGTTGTTGTGCTGCTTGTGTGAAACCATTCACCTGCACAGAAGTTTGAAAATGTATCTATATTGACATTGCACATGTTTAGAAGTACGTTTTGTAATTTATTGATTAATTTAGTTAGTGGTTTTATTATGTTTAAAACTAATATAAACAACTTTTTCTTTAGTAGAAATGCGCTGTCAATTAGAGCGTTGAGGCTTTGTTTTCTGCAGTAGTTGTTAAGCGTAGAATGTGACGTTTGTGATTTTATAAAGAGATTATTAAGAACTCTACGGTGGAAAATATTTTGTAAAATAGATTTTCTGGAATGTTTTACTGTGGCTACATTACCTTTGGTAGATGTAGTGTTAGTTTTCATCTTATTTTACTTTCATTTTTTGCAAGAGGGGGCTTACTTCTTTAGTTCTGGCTGGTTTCCTTTCATTGAGGAAGGTTATTAGCTGTTCTGTTTGTTCTGTTTCAGTGTTTTCTAGAATTCATTTTCAGAGGCGGGTGACTATATGACTTGTACTTATTTTTATCTGCTCTATATTTTCTTTGTTTTCTACAGAGTTGGTTTTTCGTAGGCATTCTGTTGTGTCTGTTGGGAAAAATAAAGTGTGTGTTTCATAGTTGTGGACTGTTTATGCATGAATTATTGTATATAAATGATGGGCATGTGGGTGTGATGTAGGGAGATGAAAGAGAGTGCTATGCAATTGTGTAGTGGGATGATAGGTGTGGTTGGGAAGGTTGTAAAAGTAGCAACATGTATGGGTGTGATGGGCTTGGGTAAATATGACATTGAAATTGGTTGGTGTTGTATGAAATAAGTATACCCATGTGATAGGTAATAGGTAATAAAGAATTGATAGTAGAATGTGTTGAGCAGTAATGCTGTCAGTGAGTAAGGGAGTCGTGGTTTAAGGAACACATTGGTTGCAGTAATGGTGTGATTTAGTGTATATGTATGAGGGTTGTTTTGGTGAAGTTGAAAAGAACTAAAGAAGACTGTGCATGCATGCTAATGTGTGTTAATAATTTGGAATGCAATAAGCGTGAACGTTTTTTTGATGGAATTGAGGATTTGAGCTGGATAGGGGTATGGGAGAATAAAGAAATGCAATTGTGGTATAGAAGCTGATGGGAGGTGATTGTGTTGTTAGGCAGTAAGGACTTGGTGATGTAGTGAATAAAGAGCAATGTTCAGATAGGATTACAATGAGTGTGAACGATGCAATAGAATGAGTAAGAGTGAAATATAATAGTGGTGAGTAGAAAATACTACTGTAGGCTAATATACAGTGAAAGTACATTGTTTTAATTACAGAAATGTAAATGCTATATTAATACACTGACTTTGCAGGAAATGAAGAGTTTTCTTTGTTCAGTAGCTGTCTTTGGCAATCTTCTTTTTCATCTAATGCTAAAAGAAAGTTAGTTGCTATATGTGATAATAGTAAAGTCGTTTTACTAACAGAGGTTGTTATTTATTAATTATGGTATTTATTAAGTTATTGGAAAAACAGATTAAATAAAGTTGTGTTGTGTGTGGAGTAGTAAAGTATGTTAACTATGTTGTTACATCAATTGCACTATGCACTATGACAAGCACAGTTTGACATATTATAAGCAACAATGTAAAATTGGCATATGAAAAAGATGCATATGTAGGTCATTTTTAAAGGACAGGAAAGTGTTCCCTAGGGCTAATATGGAATTGCATTAGCTGTACAGCAAAGTTTGCCTTGATGCAAACATGCATGAAAAATATACGTTTTTGCCGAAGGGCAATTTTTGTGCTGGTGTATTTCATATGAAAAGTGCAGTCTTTGTGGTGCAATAGATTTGTAATGTGATGCAGTGTTTTTATAGAGTGGGGAAACTGTGGCCTAGTAGTAATACCATGGACGTTTGTAGTTGCAGCATAGGAGCAGGTGAGTGCGCCCCCCATCCGAGTCCCCATCCGTGTATTTTTTAGTTTAATTTGGCTCCCCAGGCCCCGCGTTGCCCCGTGCTTCCCTGCCTCCCCTCAGTGTTATCCCTCGCCCGCCCGCCTCCCAGCCCGCCCCCCACCCCTGATTGGTCACTTCCTAGAAGTCGCTTGGGTCTAGCGACCCGTGCCGGTGCACCCACTCCTCTTTCTCATCCGAGGAGCAGGTGAGTGCGCCCCCCATCCGAGTCCCCATCCGTGTATTTTTTAGTTTAATTTGGCTCCCCAGGCCCCGCGTTGCCCCGTGCTTCCCTGCCTCCCCTCCGTGTTATCCCTCGCCCGCCCGCCCCCCAGCCCGCCCCCCACCCCTGATTGGTCACTTCCTAGAAGTCGCTTGGGTCTAGCGACCCGTGCCGGTGCACCCACTCCTCTTTCTCATCCGAGGAGCAGGTGAGTGCGCCCCCCATCCGCGACCCCATCCGTGTATTTTATAGTTTAATTTGGCTCCCCAGGCCCCGCATTGCCCCGTGCGTCCCTGCCTCCCCTTCCGTGTTATCCCTCGCCCGCCTCCCAGCCCACCCCCCACCCCTGATTGGTCACTTCCTAGAAGTCGCTTGGGTCTAGTGCACACACTCCTCTTTCTCATCCGAGGAGCAGGTGAGTGCGCCCCCCATCCCCGACCTCATCCGTGTATTTTTTAGTTTAATTTGGCTCCCCAGGCCCCGTGTTGCCCCGTGCTTCCCTGCCTCCCCTCCGTGTTATCCCTCGCCCGCCTGCCTCCCAGCCCGCCCCCCACCCCTGATTGGTCACTTCCTAGAAGTCGCTTGGGTCTAGAGACCTGTGCCGGTGCACCCACTCCTCTTTCTCACCCGAGGAGCAGGTGAGTGCGCCCCCCATCCGCAACCCCATCCGTGTATTTTTTAGTTTAATTTGGCTCCCCCGGCCCTGCGTTGCCCCGTGCTTCCCTGCCTCCCCTTCTGTGTTATCCCCCGCCCACCCGCATCCCAGCCCGCCCCCCACCCCTGATTGGTCACTTCCTAGAAGTCGCTTGGGTCTAGCGACCCGTGCCGGTGCACCCACTCCTCTTTCTCATCCGAGGAGCAGGTGAGTGCGCCCCCCATCCGTGACCCCATCCGTGTATTTTTTAGTTTAATTTGGCTCCCCAGGCCCTGCATTGCCCCGTGCTTCCCTGCCTCCCCTTCCATGTTATCCCTCGCCCGCCCGCCTCCCAGCCCAACCCCCACCCCTGATTGGTCACTTCCTAGAAGTCGTTTGGGTCTAGCGACCCGTGCCGGTGCACCCACTCCTCTTTCTCATCCGAGGAGCAGGTGAGTGCGCCCCCCATCCGCGACCCCATCCATGTATTTTTTAGTTTAATTTGGCTCCCCAGGCCCCGCGTTGCCCTGTGCTTCCCTGCCTCCCCTTCCGTGTTATCCCTCCCCCGCCTGCCTCCCAGCCCGCCCCCCACCCCTGATTGGTCACTTCATAGAACTCGCTTGGGTCTAGCGACCCGTGCCGGTGCACCCACTCCTCTTCCTCATCCAAGGAGCAGGTGAGTGCGCCCCCCATCCACGACCCCATCCGTGTATTTTTTTGTTTAATTTGGCTCCCCAGGCCCCACGTTGCCCCGTGCTTCCCTGCCTCCCCTTCCGTGTTATCGCTCGCCCGCCCGCCCGCCTCCCAGCCCGCCCCCCACCCCTAGTCCAGCTCCCCCCCGACCCGCCCATCCCCCCCTTCATCACTGCTCCGTCCAGGGCAGCCCTCTGCCCGGCAGCCCCCAGCGGCTAAGGGCCCCAAAGCCAAGGGAAGCTCCAACAGAGTCGGCTCCAGGAAGTGTCAGCCGGTGTCCACAGGGGACGCCAAGAAAGCCACAAGACACCGACAAAACTGGAAGTGTTGGCTTGGGTCGGGGGAAGAGCAATTACTCTACTACAGAAAGCTCCAGCCACTCTAACCTACATTTCAATGGCCCGCAGTATAATGTCTACTAATGATTGTTAGCATACGCCACACTTAGATGGAATCTCTAATAACCTCTCTATGAAAGTTGAATTTAGAATTGTTCCCACTCGCATCTAGAAGTGTACCCTACAGCCTCTCTGAGAAAGTTGAATTTAGAATTGCTCCCACTCGCATTTAGAAGTGTACCCAATTGCATTTAGAAGTTGCACCCAATAGCCTCTGTAAGATAGTTGAACTTAAAACTGTTCCCACTTGCATTTAGAAGTGTACCCAATTGCATTTAGAAGTTGCGCCCAATAGCCTCTGTAAGATAGTTGAACTTAATATTGTTCCCACGTGCATTTCGAAGTGTACCCAATTGCATTTAGAAGTGTACCCAATTGCATTTAGAAGCTGCACCCAATAGCCTCTCTATGGGAGTTGAATTTAGAATTGTTCCCACCTACATTTAGAAGTGTACCCAATTACATTTAGAAGTTGCGCCCAATAGCCTCTCTGAGAAAGTTGAATTTAGAATTGTTCCCACCTGCATTTAGAAGTGTACCCAATTGCATTTAGAAGTGTACCCAATTGCATTTAAAAGCTGTGCCGAATAGCCTCTCTTTGGGAGTTGAATTTAGAATAGTTCCCACTTGCATTTAGAAGTTGCACCGAATAGCCTCTGTAAGATAGTTGAACTTAATATTGTTCCCACTTGCATTTAGAAGTGTACCCAATTGCATTTAGAAGTTGCGCCCGGTAGCCTCTCTAGGAAGGTTGAATTTGGAATTGTTCCCACTTGCATTTAGGAGTGTACCCAATTGCATTTGGAAGTGTACCCAATTGCATTTAGAAGCTGCGCCCAGTAGCCTCTCTGTGGGAGTTGAATTTAGAATTGTTCCCACCTACATTTAGAAGTGTACCCAATTGCATTTAGAAGTTGCGCCTAATAGCCTCTCTGAGAAAGTTGAATTTAGAATTGTTCCCACCTGCATTTAGAAGTTTACCCAATTGCATTTTGAAGTCTACCCAATTGCATTTAGAAGCTGTTCCCAATAGCCTCTCTGAGAAAGTTGAATTTAGAATTGCTCCCACTCGCATTTAGAAGTGTACCCAATTGCATTTAGAAGTTGCACCCAATAGCCTTAGTGAGATAGTTGAACTTAAAACTGTTCCCACTTGCATTTAGAAGTGTACCCAATTGCATTTAGAAGTTGCGCCCAATAGCCTCTGTAAGATAGTTGAACTTAATATTGTTCCCACCTGCATTTAGAAGTGTACCCAATTGCATTTAGAAGTGTACCCAATTGCATTTAAAAGCTGTGCCGAATAGCCTCTCTTTGGGAGTTGAATTTATAATAGTTCCCACTTGCATTTAGAAGTTGCACCGAATAGCCTCTGTAAGATAGTTGAACTTAATATTGTTCCCACTTGCATTTAGAAGTGTACCCAATTGCATTTAGAAGTTGCACCCGGTAGCCTCTCTAGGAAGGTTGAATTTGGAATTGTTCCCACTTGCATTTAGGAGTGTACCCAATTGCATTTGGAAGTGTACCCAATTGCATTTAGAAGCTGTTCCCAATAGCCTCTCTGAGAAAGTTGAATTTAGAATTGTTCCCACCTGCATTTAGAAGTTTACCCAATTGCATTTTGAAGTCTACCCAATTGCATTTAGAAGCTGTTCCCAATAGCCTCTCTGAGAAAGTTGAATTTAGAATTGCTCCCACTCGCATTTAGAAGTGTACCCAATTGCATTTAGAAGTTGCACCCAATAGCCTCTGTAAGATAGTTGAACTTAAAACTGTTCCCACTTGCATTTAGAAGTGTACCCAATTGCATTTAGAAGTTGCGCCCAATAGCCTCTGTAAGATAGTTGAACTTAATATTGTTCCCACCTGCATTTAGAAGTGTACCCAAGTGCATTTAGAAGTGTACCCAATTGCATTTAAAAGCTGTGCCGAATAGCCTCTCTTTGGGAGTTGAATCTAGAATAGTTCCCACTTGCATTTAGAAGTTGCACCGAATAGCCTCTGTAAGATAGTTGAACTTAATATTGTTCCCACTTGCATTTAGAAGTGTACCCAATTGCATTTAGAAGTTGTGCCCGGTAGCCTCTCTAGGAAGGTTGAATTTGGAATTGTTCCCACTTGCATTTAGGAGTGTACCCAATTGCATTTGGAAGTGTACCCAATTGCATTTAGAAGCTGCGCCCAATAACCTCTCTGTGGGAGTTGAATTTAGAATTGTTCCCACCTACATTTAGAAGTGTACCCAATTGCATTTAGAAGTTGCGCCTAATAGCCTCTCTGAGAAAGTTGAATTTAGAATTGTTCCCACCTGCATTTAGAAGTTTACCCAATTGCATTTTGAAGTCTACCCAATTGCATTTAGAAGCTGTTCCCAATAGCCTCTCTGAGAAAGTTGAATTTAGAATTGCTCCCACTCGCATTTAGAAGTGTACCCAATTGCATTTAGAAGTTGCACCCAATAGCCTCTGTGAGATAGTTGAACTTAAAACTGTTCCCACTTGCATTTAGAAGTGTACCCAATTGCATTTAGAAGTTGCGCCCAATAGCCTCTGTAAGATAGTTGAACTTAATATTGTTCCCACCTGCATTTAGAAGTGTACCCAATTGCATTTAGAAGTGTACCCAATTGCATTTAAAAGCTGTGCCGAATAGCCTCTCTTTGGGAGTTGAATTTAGAATAGTTCCCACTTGCATTTAGAAGTTGCACCGAATAGCCTCTGTAAGATAGTTGAACTTAATATTGTTCCCACTTGCATTTAGAAGTGTACCCAATTGCATTTAGAAGTTGCGCCCGGTAGTCTCTATAGGAAGGTTGAATTTGGAATTGTTCCCACTTGCATTTAGGAGTGTACCCAATTGCATTTGGAAGTGTACCCAATTGCATTTAGAAGCTGTTCCCAATAGCCTCTCTGAGAAAGTTGAATTTAGAATTGTTCCCACCTGCATTTAGAAGTTTACCCAATTGCATTTTGAAGTCTACCCAATTGCATTTAGAAGCTGTTCCCAATAGCCTCTCTGTGGGAGTTGAATTTAGAATAGTTCCCACTTGCATTTAGAAGTTGCACCGAATAGCCTCTGTAAGATAGTTGAACTTAATATTGTTCCCACTTGCATTTAGAAGTGTACCCAATTGCATTTAGAAGTTGCGCCCGGTAGCCTCTCTAGGAAGGTTGAATTTGGAATTGTTCCCACTTGCATTTAGGAGTGTACCCAATTGCATTTGGAAGTGTACCCAATTGCATTTAGAAGCTGTTCCCAATAGCCTCTCTGAGAAAGTTGAATTTAGAATTGTTCCCACCTGCATTTAGAAGTTTACCCAATTGCATTTTGAAGTCTACCCAATTGCATTTAGAAGCTGTTCCCAATAGCCTCTCTGAGAAAGTTGAATTTAGAATTGCTCCCACTCGCATTTAGAAGTGTACCCAATTGCATTTAGAAGTTGCACCCAATAGCCTCTGTAAGATAGTTGAACTTAAAACTGTTCCCACTTGCATTTAGAAGTGCACCCAATTGCATTTAGAAGTTGCGCCCAATAGCCTCTGTAAGATAGTTGAACTTAATATTGTTCCCACCTGCATTTAGAAGTGTACCCAATTGCATTTAGAAGTGTACCCAATTGCATTTAAAAGCTGTGCCGAATAGCCTCTCTTTGGGAGTTGAATTTAGAATAGTTCCCACTTGCATTTAGAAGTTGCACCGAATAGCCTCTGTAAGATAGTTGAACTTAATATTGTTCCCACTTGCATTTAGAAGTGTACTCAATTGCATTTAGAAGTTGCGCCCGGTAGCCTCTCTAGGAAGGTTGAATTTGGAATTGTTCCCACTTGCATTTAGGAGTGTACCCAATTGCATTTGGAAGTTGCGCCCGGTAGCCTCTCTAGGAAGGTTGAATTTGGAATTGTTCCCACTTGCATTTAGGAGTGTACCCACTTGCATTTAGAAGTTGCACCGAATAGCCTCTGTAAGATAGTTGAACTTAATATTGTTCCCACTTGCATTTAGAAGTGTACTCAATTGCATTTAGAAGTTGCGCCCAATAGCCTCTCTGAGAAAGTTGAATTTAGAATTGTTCCCACCTGCATTTAGAAGTTTACCCAATTGCATTTTGAAGTCTACCCAATTGCATTTAGAAGCTGTTCCCAATAGCCTCTCTGAGAAAGTTGAATTTAGAATTGTTCCCACCTGCATTTAGAAGTGTACCCTATTGCATTTAGAAGTGTACCCAATTGCATTTAAAAGCTGCGCCCAATAACCTCTCTGTGGGAGTTGAATTTAGAATTGTTCCCACTTGCATTTAGAAGTGTACCCAATTGCATTTAGAAGTTGCGCCCAAAAGCCTCTGTAAGATAGTTGAACTTAATATTGTTCCCACTTGCATTTAGAAGTGTACCCAATTGCATTTGGAAGTTGCGCCCAATAGCCTCTCTGAGAAAGTTGAATTTAGAATTGTTCCCACCTGCATTTGGAAGTGTACCCAACTGCATTTAGAAGCTGCGCCCATTAGCCTCTCTGTGGGAGTTGAATTTAGAATTGTTCCCACCTACATTTAGAAGTGTACCCAATTGCATTTAGAAGTTGCGCCTAATAGCCTCTCTGAGAAAGTTGAATTTAGAATTGTTCCCACCTGCATTTAGAAGTTTACCCAATTGCATTTTGAAGTCTACCCAATTGCATTTAGAAGCTGTTCCCAATAGCCTCTCTGAGAAAGTTGAATTTAGAATTGCTCCCACTCGCATTTAGAAGTGTACCCAATTGCATTTAGAAGTTGCACCCAATAGCCTCTGTGAGATAGTTGAACTTAAAACTGTTCCCACTTGCATTTAGAAGTGTACCCAATTGCATTTAGAAGTTGCGCCCAATAGCCTCTGTAAGATAGTTGAACTTAATATTGTTCCCACCTGCATTTAGAAGTGTACCCAATTGCATTTAGAAGTGTACCCAATTGCATTTAAAAGCTGTGCCGAATAGCCTCTCTTTGGGAGTTGAATTTAGAATAGTTCCCACTTGCATTTAGAAGTTGCACCGAATAGCCTCTGTAAGATAGTTGAACTTAATATTGTTCCCACTTGCATTTAGAAGTGTACCCAATTGCATTTAGAAGTGGCGCCCGATAGCCTCTCTAGGAAGGTTGAATTTGGAATTGTTCCCACTTGCATTTAGGAGTGTACCCAATTGCATTTGGAAGTGTACCCAATTGCATTTAGAAGCTGTTCCCAATAGCCTCTCTGAGAAAGTTGAATTTAGAATTGTTCCCACCTGCATTTAGAAGTTTACCCAATTGCATTTTGAAGTCTACCCAATTGCATTTAGAAGCTGTTCCCAATAGCCTCTCTGAGAAAGTTGAATTTAGAATTGCTCCCACTCGCATTTAGAAGTGTACCCAATTGCATTTAGAAGTTGCACCCAATAGCCTCTGTAAGATAGTTGAACTTAAAACTGTTCCCACTTGCATTTAGAAGTGCACCCAATTGCATTTAGAAGTTGCGCCCAATAGCCTCTGTAAGATAGTTGAACTTAATATTGTTCCCACCTGCATTTAGAAGTGTATCCAATTGCATTTAGAAGTGTACCCAATTGCATTTAAAAGCTGTGCCGAATAGCCTCTCTTTGGGAGTTGAATTTAGAATAGTTCCCACTTGCATTTAGAAGTTGCACCGAATAGCCTCTGTAAGATAGTTGAACTTAATATTGTTCCCACTTGCATTTAGAAGTGTACTCAATTGCATTTAGAAGTTGCGCCCGGTAGCCTCTCTAGGAAGGTTGAATTTGGAATTGTTCCCACTTGCATTTAGGAGTGTACCCAATTGCATTTGGAAGTGTACCCAATTGCATTTAGAAGCTGCGCCCAATAGCCTCTCTGTGGGAGTTGAATTTAGAATTGTTCCCACCTACATTTAGAAGTGTACCCAATTGCATTTAGAAGTTGCGCCCAATAGCCTCTCTGAGAAAGTTGAATTTAGAATTGTTCCCACCTGCATTTAGAAGTTTACCCAATTGCATTTTGAAGTCTACCCAATTGCATTTAGAAGCTGTTCCCAATAGCCTCTCTGAGAAAGTTGAATTTAGAATTGTTCCCACCTGCATTTAGAAGTGTACCCTATTGCATTTAGAAGTGTACCCAATTGCATTTAAAAGCTGCGCCCAATAACCTCTCTGTGGGAGTTGAATTTAGAATTGTTCCCACTTGCATTTAGAAGTGTACCCAATTGCATTTAGAAGTTGCGCCCAAAAGCCTCTGTAAGATAGTTGAACTTAATATTGTTCCCACTTGCATTTAGAAGTGTACCCAATTGCATTTGGAAGTTGCGCCCAATAGCCTCTCTGAGAAAGTTGAATTTAGAATTGTTCCCACCTGCATTTGGAAGTGTACCCAACTGCATTTAGAAGCTGCGCCCATTAGCCTCTCTGTGGGAGTTGAATTTAGAATTGTTCGCACCGACAATTAGAAGTGTACCCAATTGCATCTAGAAGTAACGCCCAATAGCCTCTCTGAGAAAGTTGAATTAAGAATTGTTCCCACTCGCATCTAGAAGTATACCCTACAGCCTCTCTGGGAAAGTTGAATTTAGATTTGTTCCCACCAGCATTTAGAAGTGTACCCAATTGCATTTAGAAGTTGCGCCCATTAACCTCTCTGAAAAGCTTAATTCTGAAGTGTACCCAATTGCATTTAAAAGTGTACTCAATTGCATCTAGAAGTTGCGCCCATTAGCCTCCCTGAAAAGTTGTTCAATTCAGTAGTATACCAAACTGCATTTAGAAGTGTACCCAATTGCATTATAAGTGTACCGAATTGCATTTAGAAGCTGCACCCAATAGCCTCTGTGGGAGTTGAATTTAGAATTGTCCCCACCTACATTTAGAAGTGTACCCAATTGCATTTGTCGAGAGCGGATGAATGAGGAGAGCGAAAAAGTGAATGTGTAGTGTGGATGAGCGTATGGAGCGGATGTGTATATGGAGCGAATGAGTGTTTGAGCAGATGAGCGCGTAAGCAGACAATAGTACAAGCGCGGGGTAGACTGGTATGCATGCGCTAGAAGGACAGGATTGCATTCGGATGGAACACATGAGAGCATGCGTGAAGCACACTGGAGAATGAAGGTCAGACTTGAGCTCGCAACGTGAACCAGAGCACATGAATAAGACGTGAATGAGTAGGACAATCGAACACCTGAAATGAACAAAAATGCATAGACGGACCTGCATGACATACTTAATATGCTTTGGAATGAAGGAAACACTTGAAAACATACATAATACCAAACCCCATGCTTACTCTCTCCCTTACACCACCACTCATCTAGAACACAGAGATACTATGACACCATTCGGTATAACTGTTCTCATATCTACATCTCCCGCCTACTCCACATCACTCTAAGTAAACATTGCTGGTTTCACACCCCCAGCCAGGCGTTCTTCTCAGGCCTAACGCAGCCACACTCGTTCTGGATGAAGCCGACCAGAGCGAACACATAATCCTGGTCTCTCAACCACCACACCTACAGCTAAGAAGCAGCTACCACTTGAATTCCGCACTAGCTGCACACATACCTGGTGCGCACATGCACTTTTGGACTCTCTCTAATCTCTCTACTGACCTGAACTTCGGTTCCCAAGGGCGTTCAACCTACCAGCGCCTTCAGACCATACCAATGGTATAGAAGGCGCTATATAAATGCAAAATAACATAACATAACATATGTTGTTAGTTTATGGTGTGTTATTGTAGTGGTTGGACAAGACTAGTATTTTGTATGTAAGGACAAATGTTGCATATAGACATATTGGCACTGTACACATATGTGTGAGTGGGTGGAGAATGGTGGCACTATAAGTGATGCGATCGGAAAGATTGGAAAGTATGACATTTGTACGTAAGGAAAAATAATGTTCTTTTAAAAATGTTTTTAGGAGCATTTTGATGAAAATAAAAAAGAAATGTGTATGCACATTTACAGCAGCACTGTTTGCCACTTTATTCTACAGGTAAGGGAAATGCAGTTGCAAAAGATTTTTAGAGCACTGTAAAGTTGCGGTTGGTGTGTGGAAGTCCAATATGTTGGCAGTACATATAAGTAACTGCCACTTATTTTTTTTTGTTTAATAATGTTTATTAGAATAATAACAGCAAGACAATTGTAATATAAAGCAGAAATCTGATCTGATAGATATAATACACAGGCCTTGATTCGGCAAAATAGACATCTGATAATAGTAATGCTATGACTATATAATTAACAATAAATGATGCTTAGGAAAAAGAAGAAATAGGTAAAACAAGGAAATTAGTCAATGGCATCCGCCATGGGAGAACAAAAGAAAGAATTTGTAATAGAAATGAGCCGGGGTATGGGGAGACAAACTGGAGAACCAGACAAGAGATTGGAGGGTCAGAGGGGATGGGGGAGGGGGTTATACATAACTATAAAGAGTTTGAAGCATTAAAGCATATGAGTTGTAATATATAAATGTGGTAGGCATGGAGAATGTGCAAACATGAGTTTATGAACCATGTGAAGAGGCATTAAAACAATCCAAATAGCAAATGAAAAACATCCATCTGCATTATATTTGGGAATAGAGTCCTGTGCATTAGCCATACAAAGTTCCATTCTCTGTATGTGGCAGATATTGTTCCACCAGCCCCTCTCACAAAGAGAACTTCCAATTAGGAGTTATAAGTTTTAAAGCAATAGCAATAGCACATAAATATAACATGTCATTTTTTGAGGCATGCATGTCACAATATTCAATAGCTAGGCTGCCTAAGACAATATTCAAAAAGGATAGTGGAACATCAATCATAAATATTTGTTTAAGGCATTTCCAGACATCTTGCCAAAACGTATAGACAAAAGGACAGTTAAAAAACATATGTTCATACAAAGCTGGGGCATAGCCACAGGTCCAGCAACTGTCGTTCAAGCCATTTTTAGTTTTGGATAGTTTAACAGGAGTGATAAATGCCCTATGAATAAAAAAGAGAAAGTGTTGCGTAATGTTGGCAGAAAATAAATTATTTTGACCCTGGAAAATATTGAGGACCATATATCATCATCAAGGGCCAGACCAAAGTCTATTTCCCTTAGCAGACAAACTGGTTGAACGACAGATTTTGTGTGAAGGACTTTATACATTTTTGAGGCTCAGAGGACGTGGTGAGCTGCAGCAGTCTAAGAATATCTAGTGAGGGAATGTTGTTGGAAAAGTTATGAAAAAGCATCGAGACATGAGTTGACCAGTGTATTGTAAAAGTTAAATTCAGTGTTAGGGATAGAAAATAAGTGTTTCAATTGCTGGAAGGGTAGAATAACGGGGACATTGATGATTTGTTGAATGAATCTGATGCCTTTTTGTAACCAAACCAGGATTTTCTATTCACGGTTCTATTGTTAATGACAACATTTGTGTTATGCCAAAGTACGGGGGATAGGTTTTTGTTTGGAGTTTTATTATGGGGGAAAAGAAAGACCTTAAGGGCATCAATGGAGGCTTGAATAGGATAGGATAAGGCCATAGAGGTATGATTAAATATATAAATGAGATTGGCTGGATTATATGGGTAAACCATATGTTTCTCTAGTTTAAAACAGGAAGGAGTATCTACTAAATGGGAAGAGTTAAACCAACAGTGGGATTGTTTCAGAAGGAAGGCCGAGTGATAAAGTTTGAAATCTGGGAAACCGACCCCCCCATATCATATGGAGCTTTTAATTTGGCTAGAGCAATCCTTTTACATTTGGCAGGACCCCAAAGGAAATCAAGTAAGATGGAGTAGATAGGTTTTAAAAAGGAAAGAGGACGTGGAATCGGAAGGAGCTGGAGGTAATATAGGATAATAGGGGAGAGCATCATTTTGATTGTATCAAGCCGTCCCCACCATTATAGATAAAGGGGTGACCATTTAGAGGTAAGGTCTTTAAGTTTGTCCAAAAATATTTGCAAGTTAAGTTTAATAGTATCATGTATTGTGGGGGCAAAACTAATACGTAGATATTTAATAGAGTCATTACACCGTTTTAAGCCAAAAGAGTCTAGCTCATGTTTAAAACAAAAGAGTTAAGGGGTAGACTTTCAGATGTTTATTTGTTAAGTTTATACCCAGAGACTAGACTAAATTGATGGAGCATGTCGAGTAGGTGAGACAGGTGGAGTTTAGGATTTTTAATAAAAATAAGGTCATCATCAGCGTAGGCGTAGGCTGCAATCTTAAAATGTCATGATCCACCTGGGATTCCTGGAATATTATTATTAGATCTATGAGCTCTAGTAAAGGTTCCAATGAGAGAATATACAGGATTGGGGAAAGAGGGCACCCTTGTCGCATACTTCTCAGTAAAGGAAAGTAAGAGGAGGACTGGCCATTAGTACAAATAGATGATTTGGGGCAAGAATAAAGAAGTTTAATGAGGGAGATGAATTTTTCACTGCAACCATGCCACTGGAGTGATTGAAACATAAAGTCCCTGCTGACACGGTCAAAAGCCTTTTGTGAGTCCAGAGCAATAGCTGCGTAACCCTGTCTATCTTTCTTTTCTTTAGAAATAATATAAAGAACATCCAAAAATAATCTAGCATTGGAGGAGATGTTGCACCCTTTCACATATCCTACTTGATCAGATTTGATCAAGGCCGGGAGAGAAGATTAAGTTTTATTGGCAAGAATTTTAGCAAAGATTTTACATTCTACATTGATAAGGAATATAGGACAATAGTTATTTGGGAAAGAGGGGTCTTTACCTGACTTGGGAAATAATATGAGCAGGGCTTCAGAGAAAGAGCTGGAGGAGGATTTACATGAGACAAAGTAAGAGAATAAAGACTGAAGTTTAGGTGCAAGAGAATGAGCTAGAGTGTTGGAAAATTCAGCAGAGAAACCATCCGGGCCAGGAGCTTTGCTCCTACCTATCCCCTTACTAGCGTGTGTAATGTCAGAGAGTGTAATATGATTATCTAAATGGGAGAGATCAACCTGCAGATAAGACGTTCTATTGATTTTGTTGAGAAAAGATTGGATATTCTCAACAGGGATAGGTGTATCAGGAGTATATAAATCCTTATAGAACTTTTTAAAGCAGTTCAGGATTTCCTTGGGGTGCTTGTGTACAGTACCAGAGGCATCTTTTATGGTAGAAACGATGCCTTTCTTTCCTAGAATTTAAATATGAGGCAAGTGACTTCCCAACTTTATTAGAATTATGATCAATTTTAGTTTTATATTTAAGAATGGTGCCGGCGGCTAGTTTGGTGAGTTCATTGTTGATTTGGCAGCATAATGCCATAATACAATGAACATTAATGGAGTTGGGGTTTTGATAGTATTCTTGTTCCATAGATGTTATTCGAGAGTATAGATCATCAGGGGTTTTTTATGCATTGTTTTTGTCCTGCCCGAGTATGCCATAATGTGACATGTGAGCGCAGCCTTAAATGCATCCCAACTGTTTACCACCAAGGTATCATGATCATGATTATCATCATAGAACTGTTGCAAGCAGGAATGGACAGATAAAATGAATTGCTTGTCCTGTAATAAGTAATTATTGAATTTCCACTGTGAGGAGGGCCTACAGATATCATCAATAATAAAGGAGACACTAACAGGGGCGTGATCAGAAATAATAATATTGGAAATATTTGAGTCGACGATGGTGCCTGTGAGAGTTTTGGAAATGAAGATGTAGTCTAGGCATGATAGTATGTTGTGTGGAAGTGAGTGAAATGTATAGTCAAGCTGTGTGGGGTGCGATAACCTCCAACAATCAATAAGACCCATTTCAGAAAGACATCCCAGAAAAGACTTGTGAGTTTTAGACATTTTTAATACACAGCTGGATTTCCTATCCAAAAATGGGTCAAGACCTTGATTGACATCACCACACATAATAGGATTAGTAAAGTTATTTTTGAGAATCATTTTTTTGACAGATAACCAAAACAGGGGATCAGGCTGGGTAGGACCATAGATGTTTAAAATAGAAATGTGTACAGAGTCAATCAGGAACTTGGCCCATACCCAGCGTCCTTCAGTATCTGCATCCTTATCCAGGATTTAAAAAGACAGTTTTTTACTTAGTAGTATAGCAACACCATTCTTCTTGGCAACCGCTGGGCTTTCAACAACCTCCTTCACCCACAGGGATTTAAGTTTCATAACCTCTTTATTACATAAATGTGTTTCCTGTAAACATGTCACAGATGGTTTGAGTTTATTCAAATAAGACAGAATCTTATACCTTTTAATTGGTTTGTTGCAGCCCTTAATGTTCCAAGTAACGCAGTTAAATGCCATTTGTGTGGTTAAGTGATGTCAAAGCATTAATATGGAACCATAATAAAAGAGAAGCATAAATGTACCAAGAAAGGACACATTTCATGGAAGAAACTCTATTCACAGAAACCAAGATATAATGAAATGTACATGAATCGTGGGAAAGACACAAGAGGGAACCACATGAGGAAACTAGGGAGGGGAAGGGAGGACTGATATTAAACATTGCAAACTGAGGTGTGCGCAAAAGGAAAAACTTCTGGATCAAATACAGCAGGAACCTCAGTATATGGGTAAAAAGAAGAATCAGGCCGGGAAATAGACAAATAAAGGAAGAAAACTGTAGCAGGAGCAGGTGACGCTTACTGGGCTGTCAAAAGTAAAAAGACAGCGCGCAGTGGAAGAGGGGCACCACACCAGCCACCGTCTCACCGATGCTAAGGAAAGAAGATAACAGCATTTGCTGAGAGTCAAAAAACAAGCGAAAGAGTAATAGGAAAAACCCAAAAAAAAGAAGAAAAGTCATGTTCCATTAGAAGTAGAAGGATTCAACGGAGAGGACGTATCCATACTTTCAATTTTGATGGAACGTATGAAAGCCTTTAGCTCTGCTGGATCTTCAAACATGGCAGAGCGACCGTTGAGTGTAACCTTGAAAGAGCATGGGTGATACAAACCATACCGAATGTTGAGTTGTTTGAGAGCTGGACGAAAAGACAAGAACTCCTTCCTACATAAAGCAGTACTTTTAGCCACATCTTGTGTAATGTATAATTTACTCCCATGCCACATTAAAGATTTCTTTTCCTTGAATGATGACATAATGAGTTGAAGCTGAGTGAATTTGAGTAAATAGAAAATGAGTGTTCCAGGAGGAGGATGAGAAGAACCAGAGATTCTAAATTGTCCAACGCGATGAGCTTGTTGTATGTTGAAAGGAGTCTTGAGGGGTAAGTGAAGAATGACGGGTAGTAGTTTTTGTAAGAAAACAATTGGATCTGATCCCTCACAACCCTCCGGCAGGCCTGATATTCGAAGATTGTTGCGTCTGCTTCTTTTTTCAAGGTCCTTGTTGTGTTTTTGGAGATCTTTGATAGATTTTTCCAACATAACCACCCTAGGAAATAAGTCTTCCACGATACTGACCCTTCTCTTCACCTCCACCATTCGATCTTCAAAGCCCTGCCATCTATCATCTAATTGTTGTGGCTTTTGATTCGTGGTCTCAATTAAGAGCTTCAAAGTTCTCATTTCTGAAATGATAGCCTCAACCTCTGGGTCAGATATGTTGAGCGGAGGCGGGGAGTCACTTTTGGGCCTTTTCAGATTAGTGGAAGAAAGAGTGGGCTCTTTTATTGCAGGTGAGGTGTTTTGGTTATTTTTGTTAGTAGCCATTTTACCTGTAATATGAGGTAAGTACAGTAGCCCAAGCTCAAATAATCCGTAAGTTTGCAGCAGGTATATGTATCCAAGAAGAGTGCAGCAATAGCCAGTGTGTTAATAGCTGATAGAAATGGGACTCAGAATCTCTACTGGTGCTGAGTAGTGCCAGGAATGTTCAATACTGAAGGAACTCGCTACTTATTACATCTATTGACTTTTTACCTTCAATTTAGTATCTCTTGCCGTTGATACTGAACAATCCCATAAATTAGAGCAGGTAGATATTTAGCCAATACAGAGAGCGCCTGTATTTATGACTAATCTGAGCAAAATACACTCTGAGCTGTGGTAATTTTGCAGCAGGCAAGCAGGAATGAAAAGGGCAGCCATTGGGGCACTTAATTACTATATTGTAAGTTATAAACTGGGTGCAAGCAGAAGTGTCAAAAGCCAAGGGAGACTGTGGTTGTAAGTAGCTGAAGAAACATTCACATAACTCAGGGAGTGATAATGCAAGTATTGCAAGTATTGTAGTGATTATTTCCTTCCGCTCATAAGTATAACAGCAATCTTATAAAAGAATACTGTCACAGAGCTCTGTGAAGGTGTTGAAACTCACTGTTTAGAGCATTTCATTAAAAAAAAAAAGTGCCACAGAGGTGTATGTTAACCCAGAAATTAAAACCTCCTGCTTATCCGAAAATAGAATGGATGGAGGCATTGTTGTGAGGGAGGAGCCGAGTAGGCCGCAGTCGGCGCATCATGAAAGGAGGGATGCCAGGAGGTAACTCAGCGAGGCGGCTTTATGAAGAGCTGCAGCGCTCGTGTGGCATCTTCCTCACCACGGGTCCAAGGAGTTAGAATTGAAGTCGGGTCCTCTGCAGCCAGCCACCAAACGTTCCAGCGAAGCTCCGACAGAACAGAGGTGAGTGAAATAAGTACAGGAAGGTATATTAAATGCCTTATTTAAGAAGACGGGAGACAGAGCTTATGGGTTAGGCGGCCATCCTTCTTGGTGCCAGACCACGCCCCGAGTAAATGCCACTTAATGTGAGCAGGTACAGGATGTAGCAAGGATTAGCAAGTCTGTACCCAATTCATTGCGTTTATTCGATATATTATCAATACAAATAATCCTCAAACATTTGAACACAAGTTAAACAAAGTTCATATGCACCGCCGTCCCCCAAAGTTAAACAATAATTCCTCCAATTCACAGGCACAGCCGACACGTATTTCGAACACTAGTCCTTATCAAGGCTAACAAATGGCATCACACCCTAATCCAATTTGGATATTACAATACGCTTGCCAGGGTCTTGAAATGGGTTCCATCGGTCTCTCCTATCCCCTTCTTTGTAAGTATTTATATTACTCATTAAATACAATTGAATGTATTGTAATTTAAATGTAAAGTGATATTACATAGCACTATTCTGCCATTTGTTGCAATTTTTGTCCTAGCTGTGCCTGACCCTATATGAAGAGGGGAACAGTGGTTGTTAGTGAGATAGTAGGATAGGTAGATGTGAAACCTGTGTGCTGGTTTTGAGGACCCGCGGCCTGTGTGCCACTCTACTTCTATGAGTTTGGTGTTGAAACTTGGGAATATGTTATCAGAAGGGGAAACTTAAGATCTGATAGACTAAAGTGTTTTGGGTCTGGGTTAGCCGCTATTGTGGAGTGGTGTGATAAAACCAATTAGCAGAGCTTAGTCATAGGTTGAATAATGCTGATATGGTTACTGATAGGCCTGTGTGTCACTGCATTGTCAGGTCAGAGCACCGCTGCCCATGTGTACGTGGGCATAGCTGGCATGTGGACGGACGATCCAACTAACATTTAATGTTGCTCAAGGAACATGGGCAGTAGCAGCAACAGAATATCCATGTGGAGTGTGAGAGGCAACATGGTCATGCCTGAAACAGCACCAGGCTAGTTGAGAAGATAGCCTTCTTTCGCTGGGAGCATTCTGTATGGCTCCCCTATGTTCTTGCAGTGTGTTCCTTTGAAGACAGTGCATGGCCTGGGTGTGTAGATGGAACCAAAGGTGCTGGTAGAAGGTCGGGCCTTCCAGCATTGAAATTAGCTGGGACTCACATACAGCAGAAGAAGGAGTGTCTGTATGCAGTGGCAGAAGACACAGGGGCCACACATACACACACACACAAACACACACACTGTACTTTATTTAGATTATGTTCCTTCTGTGTTCTATCACCCGCCAGTTGAATCCATACCCACTGAAATTCTGGACTTCTGCCCCTCTTTATATGTTTTCATGTCTGCATTAAGGACTGCCTACGTCTTCTTGAAGGTTCTTGGAACCTGTCAAGACACCCTACAATGAATGTATTTACTTTAAAATAACTCTTATAATGTGATGTGTTTCACCATTAAACCCCTATCAGACCAACACTGTCATCTGTCTCTTAATTAATTAATTAATTAATTAATTAATTTATTTATTTATTTATTTATTTATTTATTCATATTTGTATAGCGCACAACAGCCCTATGGCATCGTGGCGCTGGTTACAGAGAATGAACAATCTTAGTTACAGAGTTATACACGGTTAATCAGCAATTTGTGATATTTACATACTAGTATAGTTTTAAGAACATCGAAATAGGGTAAAATAAGTTTGCAATACAGTATGCAATAGCAGTTGGAGGCAGTAGAGGCAGGAAGAGGTGTTAAGGGGTGGGGGAGGTTAGGTCAGGAAGGCTTCTTTGAGATTTCTGCAGAAGGCCTGGAGGCAGGTTTCGGCTCTGATAGTGGTGGGGAGCGAATTCCATAGTTTAGGTGCTCTGTATGAGAAGCCTATTCCTCCTGCTTTAGCTCTATGTTTGTGAGGGATGTGAAGTTGGTTGGTGTACTGCGTTCTTGTGGGGTGAATAGATGTGCTTCTGCTTATGGTATCTGATAGGTATGTGGGTGCTGTGTGGTTGAGGCATTTGTGCATGATGATAAGGATTTTCAGTGCAATGCAATCTTTTACCGGGAGCCACTGTGCCACCTGTCTAGCTTGTGAAATTTGGTCCCTTCTAGGGATGCTCAGAGCTGCTCTGAGGGTATTGTTTTATATAGTTTGTAGTCTGTGTACGTTTTTGGTAGAGGTGCCAGCTAGGAGAGCATTGCAATAGTCAAGTTTAGCCCCTATAGTTTCTCTGGCTATTGGGAGGCAGTTCGCTTTAGAGAGGTAGGGTTTGACGGCATTAATGAGCTTAGTGCTGTAGGCAGAAGCGGAGGCAATAGCACTGACTTGTTTGGTCATAGATAAGTTAGCATCAATGTGTACACCTAGTGTCTTTACAGAAGATGAGACAGGGATGATGGAATTGTCAATGTTGAAATTGGAGTATTGGGGGTTCAGCTTAGCTAAGGTGGCTTTTTGTCCGAGGATAAGAATTTCAGTCTTATCACCATTGAGGCATAAGTCGTTAGCAGCCATCCAGGCTTGGATTGTGGAGTAGATTTTGGGAAGTACAGTGGCGTCTTGATCATAGGAGCCAGATAGTGGGAGGAGTAGTTGAGTATTGTCGGCATAATTGGTATATGCAATACCCAGAGCGTCTAGTAGGTCAAAGAGAGGTTTAGTGAAGAGGTTATAGAGGATAGGGGCTGTGCATGAACCTTGGGGTACTTCACAGTGTATAGTGGTAGGGTCAGCATTTGCTATGTTGGAGAACACCTTCATAGCTCTGCCCTCCAGAAAGGAGTTAATCCAAGAGGCTGCTTGTGTAGAGAAATTGGCTGACTGCGCAATATGGGTGGTAAGGGTTTTATGATCTACCAGATAAAAGGCAGCCGAAAGATCGAGAAGGAGGAGTAGGGCAGGCTTGCCTTCGTCCATGGTCTTTGTAATTTGTTTTTTTAGATCTAGTAAGGCTGTTTCCGTTCCGTGACATTTATGGAACCCAGATTGTCTTTTACCTAGTATGGAATTGGCTTCTAAGTTAGGTTGAATCTGGTTATGAGTGGCCTTGTCCAAAATTTTGAAGAGGAAGGGAGGTCTATAGTTGTTTGGCTGTGCTGGATCTAATGAGGATTTTTTTAGAAGGGGCGTACCGAAGCTTCTTTGAGGCTGTCTGGGACGATGTCTGTTCTGAATGGCGCATTAATGAAGGCGGATATGAGAGGGGCAAGGTCTTTGACACATTCTTTAATGATTTTAGGGGGGCATATATCACCTTTGCAGAGAGATGGTTTGAGATGTTTAATTAGTTTGATGGTCTCAGAAACAGTGGTGTCTCTAAAGGCGAATTGGGTGGGGAGAGGGTCATTATGCTTAGGTTGTGGCAGAAGGTTAGACTGCTGATTAGAGAGGGCTTTGCAGTGGTCATGAACTTTTTTCTGGAGGAGGTCTATTTTGTTGAGCATTGCAGAATGGATGCTTGCGCACAATGTATTGTCTTTAACGATCTCTTCTGAACTGGTAGGAGGTGTGATTAGCTCATAAAATATGGTAAACATTTCTTTGGTTTGAGAATTTGCTTTGGTGATAGTGTCGTTGAAGGAGTTGTTTTAGCAGAGATGATAGCTTTTTTGTATTGGAGAGCTACCTGTTTGAAGTTGTTTCTGGTTGAGTCATTAGGGCTGGCTTGCCAGTTTTTTTGGGCTTGGCGCTTTTGTGAGCGGATGGTTTGGAGCTCATTCGAGAACCAGGAATTACAATGAAAGGATTTTTTCTCTTTTTTGATTTCGAGTGGGGCAATTGAGTTTATTGCATTGGTGAGTGTGTCTTTAAAAATATCTGCTAGTACGTACGGATCCTGAGAGAACGGTGGTGCTAGGTAAGGGGTTTTAAGGAAAGGTCTGAGGTTATCTGAAATTAGTTTTTTTGAGCTTCTAGTTATTGCTGAAGGAGCGCGAGTGAGGGTTCTAGAGCTTGGGGTTGTCGGGATAGTGAATTCGATGCATGTGTGGTCTGTCCATGGGAAGGCAGTGTTAGATGTAATGCTAGATGCGCAGTTGTGGTCCAACACCCAGTCTAGAGTACACCCCTTGGAATGGGTGGGGCTTAGTCATTTTTGGGTGAAGCCTAAGTCTGACACTTCTTTAGCTAGAGCTGTGGCATTGTAAAAGCAAGAGGAAATATCGAGGCTGAATACCCAAAAAGGAAATACACCAAACACGGGCTTATAAAGAGTCACAGATCTTTATTCTATAATTGGACAGTTTACAAAGAAACAAAGTATCAGATAGCTGTCTGGCCCTCAGTACATCACAGCGAATACCAGCCCTTTCGGTGTGAGAAGTGAGAGGTACTGGATGTCTAAACAGTTATGCTTTTTATACATTTCCAATCATAATGTGCAGCCCCTCTACAGGTTAATGATACTCGGTCTAGGGTTCGTGCCGAGTTCACATCTAGTTTGTCCAACTATATGCATATGGATCACCTTCAGTTTACATGTCAACAAGTCACAATTGCAACAGTGTATTCTCGGATTTAACATTAAGCCTTAACAAATGTCTTATACAATGCAATTCAACCAGTGTCCACGTTCAGTGTTGGCACTACATTGTAGTTGATGTATGTCCACAGATCGGACTTGTTGGCGCAGGTAATCCTCTGTCTACAAGTCAGGAATGGGACAAGGTCTCTTTATACAACCCAAACATTCGGCCAACAGACCGTTTACACATTAACTAATGTACAAAGTGCAGGACGGCTCGGTTAGAAGCGGGAAACACTGTCCACCCTTTTGGAACACAGAATTACTTTAGAATAGAAATCAAAATGGCAGACGGACCTAAAATGGCGACTAAGTCGATCTAAGATCGGAACTTTAAAACGCGGTTTTCTTCGCAGAGCGACTGGGCTTAGGCTAATATATACATAAAGGAGACACAATATGATATCCCATTTAATAAACCCTCCTTTTGGCCTAAGCCAAGCGCTAAACTACTTCTAGTCACTTTACGAGTAACTCCATGTCTCAATGTCCATACATCCTGAATCACTATCAGAGATATCAATTGCCATGACGTCGGATACTGAGATTTCCTTCAGCACAAATTCATTAGATATTTTCTCTGGGGCGTATACCTTGTGCCCTAATGTACCTATCGCTTGTGCACAACATCCTCCTAACATCGAACACATACCAGGAAGACATTGTATACAACAGCAGAAAAACACCAGAGTACCTAAAATAATCAGCAAGACCGAAAGTAGCTCCATCCCCAAGATCGCAGGAAGACCCAGAACCAAGCACTAAGATCCCAGTTTCCCTCGGGAACATGCACTTCTGAACTGAGAACATGCAGATTTTGAATCGCCCTAAAGATAGTTGGGGAGGCATCTGGCACGAAAACACAGCAAGCGGACCCCACTAATTTACATACCCCACCTCATTCAGCCAAGATGACATCTAATGCCATCCGGTTCTGAAGTGCCACTAACCTTATTGCTTTCTGTTCTAGAGTATGTCTGTGGTCCGATATGGTCCTCTCCAGTACTCTCGCTAGTCTCCTGATATCTTCAGAGTTCAGTATTTGTCCCCAAAATGGCACAAAGGATTTAGCTACATCGCCCAGAACCTGTGCTGAAGTATCGCCATTCTCGTCCAGTCATGGACGAGCCTTTGAAATTTCTATAGTGCTAGCAATGAATACCCCAGGTAACAGAATCCCTAAATAACAGGTTCCCTGCCAATCCCTGGGCAACCATGGAAGTGCTACATTACCGCAAACCAAGTAGACAGGTTCGCCCATATACAAAGGTCTGTCCTCACTTGTCAAATTCGCAACGTTGGCGCAACCCTTGAAATCACCCATTGACTGAGTACCATTCCTCTGTATGCAGAAAGAAACTGAATCTGGGCTTTGGTTAACAGTGTAAGAAGGTGGCATGGCATCCCTATTGCCTATAGGAGCCATCTTGAAAGAGAGAAAAGATTGAAAAGGATGGGACAGTCTATCAAAAGGCCTAATAGAAGCAACATTAAGCTTGCTCCTATTCGCGAAGAGTTAGCATCCCAAGGGCGTTCAAACACGTTTCTCAAAATCATTCAAGTTAGTTCCATCAAAGATCCCCAAAGTTGCTATTGTTCCATCGGCCAAAGAATAGTGCCCTTAGAGAAGCATTGCATGCAGTTGTCAAAGGTAAGGGATGAATATACCAACCCAGCCCATTATCCCTGTGTTGCGGTAAATGCAAGCAGACCCAACAGTTGGACTCATTGAAAATGGCATGTGTAGCATTCATAATGAGTAATAGCGTATTGTTATGGTAACTATGTCTGTGCTGAGAGTCTCTAGGAGATAGAGTGTGCAGATGCACAAAAAGGCGTAGAAACAATGGGTACATTTTCAGTAGATAACACATTTTCAAGCAGATGTACTTCTTCCAGATACCAGAAACCTAAGGCAATGACTATTGTAAAACCAGTTAACATTATCACAAGACAGCAATACGTTTTCGGGGCCCACACATTCGATAGTTTGTTTTCACGGCCATTCACACAGTCTCTTATCTGTTCCGTACGAGTGGGAGCGGTTGCAGGCATTGTTTCTAAAAACGATTACACCAAAGTTATTTGCTGGCGATCTCCAGATCGAGCGTTTTCTTAGTCCTTTCACAAACCCTAGCCAACAGAATCCCCTCATGTACAAAAGATCGGTCCAAAGAGACAAGCCCTTAGTTGATTTTTCCTTGATGGCACAGCCGAACCGTGCAGTATGTCTACTTCCTTGGACGCAGATCGAACCTTGTGATCCCTGGTACTGAATGATCTGTGAACAACGTGTCATCACTTCCTGATGGAAGCGGTGAATGCAAAGCGAGATCGGAACTGTTGGAGAGTGAGATGAAAACGGAACTGTTGGAGAGTGTGGAGGTGAAGTGGCTGTTTCCCCAGGGCCCACTGGCTCAGGGAGAGTCTCTGATGCACTCTCGATGCTGGTTGCTGCTTCGTGATCGTTGGTTACAGCATTGGTGAGGGGTTCTGTATCTTCTGTAGCGTGTGGCAAAGGGTAGGGAATCCTCTTGATATGAGGCGCGTGGATCCAATGCCTCCTTCCATCCACTCGCACGGCGGTCTGTGTGACCAGGAGGACTTGATGGGGGCCCCGCCAATGAGGTGTGAGGAAGAAGATCGCTCAAACGACTTGGTGAGGACCCAGTCTCCCGGCCGTATGCTATGACCGGGGCCCTCGTATTTTACAGGTAAGGCCTCTTGCACCTGGTGATAAATCAAATACAGATTTTTAGTTAACTGTCCACAGTAGTCAGAAAGAAGTACATTTTCGACCTCACATAAAGAACAGGGCTTCGGTATGTTCCAAATGTTACTGGCCTACCCATAACCACCTCAAGTGGAGAGAGCCCAGTCTTACTTTGAGGGGTCGTTCTCATAGACAATAACACGATCGGTAAGGTGTACGGCCATTTTAGTTTGATGCCGGCACACGTCTTAGCGAGCTTGTTCTTGATGATGCTGTTGTGCCTTTCTACTAATCCAGCACTCTGTGCATGTCTAGCCGAAAGGAACCGTTTATCGATCTGTAATCCCGCGCATATCTGCAGAATTACAGCAGCGATAAAATGTGGACCATTGTCCGACCAGATGACTCTTGGCAAACCAAACCTTGGAAAATATTCCTTCAGCATGGTCTTCGCCGTTGTCATAGCTGTGGCATCTTTGACAGGAAAGGCTTCAACCCATTTACTGAACGCACAGATAACCACTAGTACATATTTGTAGTTGTTACAACGCTCCATTTCAATGAAATCAAAATGTATAACCTCAAAGGGGACAGAAGGTAGACCAAAACTACCCCTAGGAGTCGATGTGCCTTTTCCCACATTATGCTGCAAACAAATCCTCCTGACACCTGTACCAAAGACAAAAACTGGTGCTCAGAAATCCAAAGCGCCCTAGCAAACAAAATTGCGACCCTCCAAAGTAAAATCGCCTGTAAAAAAGTATCCCTCAATGACACTCTCCCTTCAAAAACACCAGATAAGCCCATGCTTACAGATCTCACTCGCTTCAACTTCTCTAAAGTCAAGATTCTTGAAGTATAAAAAATCATCCTGTCTCTGAAACCCTCCAACTGTCAGGGAGACCTGTGCCCGGCACAGCTTATCGAGGATGCCACCCGTGACCTCTCCCCCTTTATCACAAAACTAATTAATGCCTCCTTCACCACTGGCTCCATTCCCACCAATCTGAAACAATCCTGGGTACTTCCACTATTAAAAAAACCCACACTTGACCCAGCCATGCCCACAAATTACAGACCTATAACGACCATTCCCTTTCTACTAAAAATCCTGGACAAGGTTGCCTATGTACAAATTCAGAAGTACCTGGAAGAACACCATCTACTAGGTTCCAGACAATCAGGGTTCCGCACCTCAACATGGGACTTAAACTGCTCTCATTGACCTGAAAGCTCAGATCGATACGCTTAGAGACAACGGCCAAGTTGCCCTACTCCTCCTCCTCGATCTGTCTGCAGCTTTCGACCTGGTCGATCACTCTGTCTTTTGCACACATCTCCACACATCAGCTCATTTCTCTACTGAGGCCATCATCTGGATTACCTCTTCTCTCAATGGTAGAACCATGAGGGTCTTCTCACCCACCGTGGTGGCAGACCCCATACCAATCACTTGTGGCGTCCCACATGGCTCCTGTGTCTCCCCCACATTGTACACCATATTTACCAAGCCCCTTTTCGATGATTTGGATCATCTTGGTATCACCTACACTAACTATGCAGATGATACCCAGATCCTCCTTCCGCTTTCTGGAGATAATGGAAAGGTTTGCCCTTGCTAAATAGGGTGTACATCATCATCCAGCATGAATGGCCATACATGGACTATGCCTGAATGATGATAAAACTGAACTTATCATCCTAGGCACTACGTCCAGTTTAAAGAAACTTGGCCCTGCCTACAACTCTTTCATGATCGATGGTAACATCAAGGTTCGAAAGAGGTCAAAACTTTGGGTTTTTACTTGGACTCTAATTTCTCCTTCAGAAGACAGGTGAGCTCCCTGGCTTCCTCCACGGCCTATACATGTAAATTAATCCCCACAGCTAAACCATTTCTGTCTGACACTAGTTGCCTAACCCTCGCTAGAGTCCTTATACTCTCCCGCCTGGACTATTGTAACGCCCTCCATCTGGGATCCTCCAAGGCTGCCACTAGCAAACTACAAACTCTTCAAAATAACGCTCTCAGAGCAGCTTTGGGCATCTCCAGAAGAGAGCACATCTCAAGACTTAGTCAACAGAACAACTGGCTCTCCATCAACGACAAAATTCTCTTAAAAACTGCATCGCTCACTCACAAATCCCTCAATAACGCTGCCCCTACTTACCTGATCAATAGATTCCATAGACAGTCCTCCCTGAGACCTACCAGAACTGCTTACAAAGACTGCCTCTCTGTCCCTAACTTTAAACGTGCCACCATAGGGGGCAACAGCTTCCCAGTGAAAGCAGCCAAACTGTGGAACTCCTTACTGCCTAATCTCAGAGTGGACCTGCCCTACCAGAACTTCCGATCTAAGGTAGTTTCATGGCTGAAAACGTAGGCCGTCAGATACTCCACTGCCAGGCTGTCCCCTTTTCATGCTACCCACACACAATGCAACCACGTGTGTCCACTTGTTTATATGTATATAATATCCATGTACTTCATTGTTGATGTGTATATAATATTGGTGTACTTTACTGTCTCTTTGTATACCCTATGACTTGTAACCAAGCTTCACAAATTCTTGTAAAGGATGCGCCCTGATACCCTTGGGTACGCTCGTGCATTATAAATAATAAAATAAACAAACAAACAAACAAATCATACACCCTTGGACAAAGCGCTCGGCTATCTTAGGGATTTTGTCATTTACCCACACACTTTGCAACATTTTGGCGACCTTTCGTGCACACATATGGGTGGGACCATGAGCAATAACAACCATCATCATAACGTATGCATCAGGCAGTAACCATTTCCCCTCTACTTTGTCCACCCAACACCCATTATCATCCAATTTTGCCAAACCCTCAGCCCATTTCTTAGATTTCTCTAACGTGGCATCGGCTTGAAAATGTCTTACAGATTAAATACCCTCATCCAAAATACAGGCGTTTGTGGCTTCCCTTTAAGTATACATTTCTAAAGAGAGATCACTGCCAGTCTGTTTGGCTATCTGGTCAGCGAAAGCGTTCCCTTTTCCTACATTATCTATAATCTTCTGATGTGCTGCGCATTTCATAATTGCTAGCTGAATAGGGAGTGCAAGCGCTGAGAGTAACCGTACTATCAAGGAGCCATGCTGGATTTTAGTGCCATGTGAGGTCAAGAAACCTCTTTCTGCCCAAAGTCTGCCGAAGTTGTGAACACCCCAAAGGCATTCTGACTGTCAGTATATATATTTACAGTAAGCCCTTCGGAAAGTTTGCAAGCTCGGGTCAATGCTATAATCTCTGCGGCCTGCGCGGAGTTATGCGTGATTCTTTTGGTCTCCGCGACCATGCTCAATGTGGTGATTGCATAAGCAGCAGTGGATGTACCATCCGGGAGTTTGAAGCAGGAGCCATCACAAAACAGCTCCCCTTGTAGGTTATATAAAGGAGTATCTTTCAGATCGATTCTGCCTTTCGTCTCTTGCTCTGTAGTGTAAAGGCAGTCATGTGACTCTTCGTCACTGCAAGCAGTACCTTGCGGGAAAGGTAAAAGTTCAGCCGGATTAACAACGCAACACCTCTTTAGTTGGATGTGCGGTGCAAACAAGATCAATTTGTATCTCGTTAATCGTGCAGAGGTGAGGTGTTGCCTTTGTGTTCGGTTTAATAGAACATCTACATAGTGAGGTACCATCAGGGTTAAAGCATGGCCTAGGACCATTCCCTCACACTGTTTTACAGACACAGCAGCAGCAGCGACAGCTCGCAAACATCTTGGCAAAGCGCATGCAACAGGATCAAGGGCGGAAGAAAAGTAGCTGCACGGTCTATTCTTCCCTCCATGTTCCTGCATTAATACAGCCAAAGAACATCCATCACATTCATGCACATACAACACAAAGGCCTTTTCATAGTTTGGTGTGCCCAAAACTGGTGCCGAGCACAATGCAGTCTTGAGCAGATCAAATGCTTGCTGGTGCTCCAAGCTCCACGGCAATGACGAAGAAATGCCCTTCTTCGTCAAAGCCAACATTGGTTTAATCACTAAGGAGAAGTTCGGGATCCACTGTCTACATTAAGAAGCCATTCCTATCAAGGCTCTAACTTCCTTCTGTGTATTTGGGACAAACATGCTAGAAATGATTTTTATTCGCTCAGGCGTCAACCTTCTTCCCTCCTTTGACAGGAGATAGCCTAAATAGGCGACCTCCTGTTGACAATACTGACATTTTTTAAGCAAAGCCATGTCGTGCTAAGTGGATAAGCAACAACACAGTGCCCTCCTTACAGTCGCTCTCTGAGTCAGTAGCTAGGAGTAGATCGTCGACCTGCTGAAGCAGTATACAAGTGGTAAGCAACTCGAGTATGTCGAGCTGCTCTTTCAAAGCCCTACTGTAGATGCTAGGACTCTCTGTGTATCCTTGCGGTGCACGGGTTAAGGGAAACGAGTGTCCCCCTAACGTGAACGCGAGCAAGTATTTACTGTCTTTGTGTATAGGAATACTAAAGAAGGCGTTCTTTAGATCCACAACACTAAAGTGAGTAGCTGAAGCCAGAATCATAGTTAGTATAGTCGTCACATCGGGTACAATAGGAAATTGTGGAGCAACGATCATATTGATGGCACATAAATCAATAATGAAATGGAAAGTAATTGCATTATCACCTTTCTTGTACACGGGCAAAATTGGACTATTGCGCAAACTGCCTGCAATTTCCTCAATCACCCCTCGATGCACAAAAACTAGGAGACTATGCATTTCAAAGCTTGCTCACCATCGACCGAGATCTTATACTGGGGAATACGTGGCAACTATACTCCATGTTTCAACATAATCTTAACGGGCTCAATTTACAAAACACTGACATCATTATCATCAATTTCCCATAAACAGTCCAAAACATCACTGAATTCTTGCGGCAAAGGTCTGATCAAGAACTGATAGACAAAAAGTTTCTGTGGTGAAATCGTCAAACGCACTCCATCAGAAGAACAATGAATTACCGCATTTAATTCCTTCAACAGATTCAACCCCAACAAATTCTCTCCGCAATTCGTAGTCAAAAGGAATGGACAGTGGTCTGTAAATAGACCCAAAGTAATAGGTACCGGTGAAGAAACCGGACAGACAACTGGTGTGCCACAAAACCCTACAGAAACATTGGTTTGCCCTGACAGGGGAATGTTTGAAACCCGTGAATGGTCAATGGAACACTTCTGTGCCCCTCTATCTATCAAGAATAGATGTTTCCTATTTCCCACTATCATCTCAACGTAGGGACTTTCTGATTAACGGCAATAGGCGTTGGTTCCAAACCCTGCTTCGGGCAATCCTAGCGAAACAGAATGTCATCGAAAGGAAGTTCTTCAGAGAGGTAAGCAGCAGAAGGATGATCAAAAATGCTTCTATTATCCACACTTGGTGCCTGATTGTCCTGTGAAAAAGGTTGCTGTGAATCCTGTGAAAACTGACTTCTGCCAGCACCCACTGCCCAGGGCGGCCTCTGGATCGTCTACCCATATTACCAAATGCGCTATTCACCTCTGCTGGAGGATCGGGCATTGTGCACGCCAATGACCCTCTTGTCTGCAATAAGCACACTGGTTTATGTTTACAGGACCAAAAGGCACATTTCCCTGTCGAACATACTGACCCCTGAATTGTGAATTACCCCCTCTAGGGCCTCTAACAATTTGCTGCAATAGTACTTTTGTCTTTAAGTCACCTTCTCTCTTTTCAACTCTTTCTTTTTCGTTATTGACACAATTCTCATAGTACTGAGCCATATGCAATACTTCTGACTGAGACTTCGCTTGCCAAGTGCTCTCGGAGGACATCATTTGTGACTGGATGCCAGGCAGCAATCCACGCACAAATTTGTCCACAAATAATCGTTTCCCAGACTCAGTGCTTAAGTCTTGCCCACTGAAATCTGAAAATACTTGTTCGAACCGATTAAAGAACTCAATAGCACCCTCAGACTTTCCTTGGACACAGGCAGTAAACTTGTCCCAAATAATCCTTCTTTCAGGAATTATAGCTTTCAATTTTGGAACTATTCTATCAGGCAAAGTTAGCATTACCTGCGGTGGTCGCTCGCCAGCTGGCCTTTCTCTATCGAGTCTAGCCATATTATCCCATGTATCTCCTAACCCAGGGACATCATCTACAGTCCTAATCTGTTTCCGCAAGTCAATAGGCAGTAGTACGGGAAATAACAAATTAATATCACTTAAGGTGAATACTGATGATTGCAAGACAGATTCTATTTCTTTGTAGAACCCTGTCGGATTCTTCCTAATATTGGGAATAGATTGTTTTATGGTGTTCACTTCCTGTCTTGAGAATGGGACGTGAACGAACTGTGACACATAGTGTGCAGGAATGTCCTGAGCAACTGCACCTCTTGCAGGATCAGCGGGAATCTCTAATTTTGGGACAAATGTTGGAGGAACCTCTCTCATAGGCAACTGAGAAGTAGGCAACTCCGAACGCTTACTAAGCAACAGAGCTAGATCGAGCGCTAAAGCAGCCGAAGAAGTGTCAAACGAAAAAGCCCTCTTATAAATACTCAATAACTCTGTGGGACAACAAATATTTTTTTTTATACATTCATCCTGCAAGTACTCTACCATTACCTGTATCACTTTCCTCTGCATTTCTGGCGTATACCGACTATACGTGTCGTATACTTCAACGGGAGTTATTGACATGTCTGAAATCCACCTAATCACATCTTTCGTACAAATTTGTGGTTCCTCATTTATCGATTTACGACAAGGAAAGAACCGTTTCTGTATTAACATAGCATCCAAACTATCACCATCTACATCTTCATTCCGTAACCTTTCAAACTCCCTTCTATACTCGAAAACCCTCTCGACGTGCTCTTGTACTTTCTCCGCAGTATCTATAGAAAATGCTAAAACATTTAGATCCCTTAATCCTTGTGGGAGATCTATATCATTTAACCTGTTCCACATTATTCGTAAATGAACTCCTAATCCTTCAATAAAAACGTTTTTCTCAGGAAAATTGTCTAACTTCGAGAGTGTGGCAAAAACATCAGCTTGTTCACCCTTCCCCATACAATGTCTAGCCCATGCAGTCAATTCATGCTTTCTCTCTGAAGACACAGCATTACGAGTTACAACAACAAGAGGAGGAACAACAGTCGGGGGAAGAGGAACGTTAAGAGGAGCAATAGGAGCAGGAGGAGCTACGGGAGGAGGAATAACAGCAGGAAGAGGAACATATGGAGGTGGCGCAGAGGCAGGAGGCCTTCGTTCATTTATAAGTTTGTCAATCGGCTCATCAGATACATGAAAGTCTTTAGAAGGATACATTTTCTGGATACCAAGTGAAAAAGCCCTATCCATATTCCTAACTGACTCAGACTGTTTATTATGGTCATATAACAACACTTTTTCGGCGTTCGTCATATGACGGTGCGCATGCTTTTCTCTACTCTTAAGCTGCTGCATAGCTTCTTTCTTCCAATTCTGTAATACATCAAATGCTGCAGTTCTAGCCTTTTTCTTCAATAATATGGTTCCAAATATTCAATACGAGGGATTTCAAAACTACCATTGATTGGCCACTGAAGTTCAGAAGTATGTCTAGTTTGTCTATGCCAAATATCAATAAACACTATACTACCAATGCCGTGCTTACAGTACACAGTACACACCGGCGACCCCTCCATTGGCGCCAGTTGGCCATATTCCAAAGATTGTCTGTCACTGCGGAATAACGCCCTGAAGCCGGCAGACAATTTCCCAGGCAAATCAGAATACTGGTGTCACCTGGTCAATAATTGTACTCGCGAGTGCAATAAGCCAAAACTAATTATCAGGATGCTTAAGAATCGGGTCACGACTCACCTGATCAAATCCTAAGGAGGTCCGATCGGATTTCAAAGTACTAACAAAGGTCCCACGTGGTTGGTGATTTCAGCAAATCTGCCTGCCTAAATATATGGACCCTCGTCAAGATGCTGACTCGGACCGCGTGCTCACCATCCAGGGATCGGGTCGTGCAGCGCTGCTGAGGTGTTGCTTCTCATCCAAGAAAGGGGCCCCCTTTGTCACTGTCCGATCCCGGTCCGATAGCCGCGTCAACCTTCAACGAGATTGCATCAATCTTGAGGGTTCCTATTCGGGCGCCATCTGTAAAAGCAAGAGGAAATATCGAGGCTGATTACCCCAAAAGGAAATACACCAAATACAAGCTTATAAAGATTCACACATCTTTATTCTATAACTGTACAGTTTACAAAGAAACAAAGTGTCAGATAGCTATCTGGCCCTCAGTACATCACAGCTAATACCAGCCCTTTCGGTGTGAGAAGTGAGAGGTACTGGACGTCTAAACAGTTATGCTTTTTACACATTTCCAATCATAATGTCCAGCCCCTCTACAGGTTAATGATACTCGGTCTTGGGTTTGTGCCGAGTTCACATCTAGTCTGTCCAACTATATGCATTTGGATCATCTTCAGTTTACATGTCAACAAGACACAATGGCAACAGTGTATTCTCGGATTTAACATTAAGCCTTAACAAATGTCTTATACAATGCAATTCAGCCAGTGTCCACGTTCAGTGTTGGCACTACATAGTAGTTGATGTATGTCCGCGGATCAGACTTGTTGGAGCAGGTAATCCTCTGTCTACAAGTCAGGCATGGGATAAGGTCTGTTTACTCAACCCAAACATTCGGCCAACAGACAGTTTACACATTAACTAATGTACAAAGTGCAGGACGGCTCGGTTACAAGCGGGAAACACTGTCCACCATTTTCGAACACAGAATTACTTTAGAATAGAAATCAAAATGGCGGACGGACCTAAAATGGCGACTAAGTCGATCTAAGATCGGAACTTTGAAACGCGGTTTACATCGCAGAGCGACTGGGCTTAGGCCAATATATACGTAAAGGAGGCACGATATGATATCCCGTTTAACAGCATGTTCATCCTTAGGGTCATTGAATTTACGAGGATGTTTTGATGTTGTTGCTAAATTGGTGGATGAGATGATCTTTGAATTCTAGGTGGTGGCCTGGGGGCTGTATATGATGTGCATGTTGATAGAGTCCTTAGGGGACATGGTTAGTTTAGCAGATAAAAGGTCAGCGTTACCGCACAAGGTGTTGGTGGTGATCCTGATGGTTAGGGAATCTTTGTATATGAGGGCAGCTCCATCACCTGATCTGTCTGGTCTATCTTGTCTGAGAATGGTGTAGCCTGTGGGAAGAGCTAATGTGACGGCAGGGCCAGATGCGTCATGTAGCCATGTTTCCGTGACACTTAGTATGTTACGATTGTGGGTGGACAGGAGATCATTTATTTTTAGAGCATGTGTTGGAAGAGATCTCACATTAAGCAGTGCACATTTAAGGTACGGGTAGTGTGGATTTTTTATTACTTCTGAGTGTAGCATGGCAGGTATTGCATTATGCAGAATAGTGTGTGGCTTGATGCATGAAGGTGGAGAGGTGGCGTGGCGAGGTAAGGACGAGGTGGCATGCATGTTACTGTGGTTGGCGGGAGGTCTGAAGGCAGTACGAATGCTTAATCTAGAGTTCCTTAAAGATGAGGGTAGTGGAGAACAAAGTAGGTGTCTGGTAGTGTGCGTATTCTAAGTCTGAGAAGTCTGATGGCTATATTTGGATGCTAAATCATTATGGGATAAACATCCATAGGCATAGAGGGTGCTTCTACAGCATTAGTGGTGAGTGCTTGGGAGTACATTAATGTGTGTTGAGAGCGGTATATAAGGGCATGTGGATAGGTTATATGTGCTATGGCTAGGTGAGAGGTTGTGCAGGCCAAGTGGATGGCTAGGTGGAGTATGGCGATAAGTATAGATGTGTAAGGTACAACGTTGTGTGCAATGGGTGAGACTTAAACAACATGATGAGGGTGGGCTATCAGTGTACAGCAATGAGGGAGGTAAGTGATATGTACAGAGTATTTACTAAATTGACGTGGCAATACTTGACAATAATCAAATCAGTACTCATAGCTTAAGAAAGGGATACATATGTGCAATAATTGACTTGGGTCACTTATGACTAAAGGGAGTGACGGTAGTACCTAGTATATATGCATATTATCAATAATTATACAGACATAGAAGTTGACCAACAGCATTGTGGCAGGTAGAATGTGCAATACATGGATCATAATAAGTTACAGTGAGTTTGGAGCATGATTCAGGAGTACGAAATGTTTCATTAGAGCGCAATGGTGTGGATCTACACGCTGTATCTGGCGTGTGGTGGAGAAATGGGACCAGGGCTGCAGCGATGGGATAATGTCAGTTTAGACAAGCATTTCTTGGAGTCGCTTGGGGTATAGAGCAAAGAACAGACTATGCGCATGGAGTCCGCAGGAGTTTGTCAAGTGAGGGATCTTATCTCAGATGGATCATGCCAATGCGGTTAGGCCAGCGTGGACGTCCCTACAGCCCTGTGCGGCCATGACAGGCCAAGACAGGAGATGATCCTTGGTGTGGCTCCTTGGGTGGGCGGTCCGGCTGATGCCTATCCAGCGATGGGCACCGGAAGAAGTAGATGGGGATCACGAATCATTTAAACCGCGGCCATTCATATGCTCTTGTCACCCGTATGTGCCATATTACATTATTTTAGGACAGTGCATGTTTCTGTTTTGTAGAACAGAGAGGTCCCTTAGGTTATCAAAACAAGTAACACTTTGCCCGAGCTGGTGGGAAAGGGAGTGAGCTGCCATTTTCCAGCCCACTATTCCATTTCTGTAAACATATTGTGATGAAGACTGCACCTGGTAACGTCTCACGTAGGTGGAGAGGGCAGTGTTGTCCTTCCTGGTGGAGGACAGAGCTGTGCCACCCTACCAGCTTCGAGAAAAAATGCCATGATGGCCTCCTTACAGGACTGGGTCCTGGGTAAACCCAAAGGTGACTACCACAAACAAATGTCAACATTTAGATTAGCAAAAGGCTGATTTTAACCTGGGCATTTTTTGCCCAGGCTTTGCCAGTTCTATAACGCCACTCACTTTGGTGTATGGGGCGGGGGTTAAGCAAGGGAACTAGGCCATATGTGTATGTGGTAGAGCACCATGTATACGTGGCCCAACTGCTTGTTATTGTCCAGTGGTGTTGCGTCAGGCTCTCGCCAGGGGACATTCTGGGAGCCTTTGTAAGACAGCGTCTGGCTTCTATAACCGCTCTTCTGTACTTCTCTGTAGTAACTACGCTTTATATTTTTGCGGTGGGGTGTGCCCTTTTTGCATAATGCGGGCATAGTAATTGCCCTAAATAATTAAATACATGTGTACATGTTCCCGTGCCATTCCTCTATGTCGCAGAAAGGATCTCCTGAGCTCAGAGATTCAGCTTTAGAACTTGAATGCGAGTTGAGCTCATGCAAATAGCGTTTAGATCCATCATCACGTCGCCCAGAATCCAGAGATAATAATTCTCAGAACCAGTTGTTAGTAACCATGGGGATAGACAGAAATTGCTGCAGTTATATAGAATGAACAATTGTAAAAAAAACTTTTTTTAAGCGAAATTGAGCCTCTTGACACCCTCATAAAAGCACCAATGTTAAAAGAGATATTGCCATAATTGTGCCCAATAGTGCTCGAGTGCCTCCATCTCACAGCTTGGAAATCGTTTTTATTTGCTATTCTCTGGACTCTGTGACTGCTGTTTTAATTGAATCTGTACCTCGCGTACTTTCACTGTTATATTCACTGAAAGAGAGGTCCTTGCTCGCAATACACTTAGCTAATAGGCTGCCCAGAGAGTCTCATGCCTCCTGGGAGATGATTTTGGAGCCAGGGCTCTAACTGCAAGTCTTAGAAAGATAATCAGAAGGGCTGAAGAATGAGCACCCCACTCCTACATTATTCACAAATACAACAAATGCAACCGGATCTAAATGCACACACATAATGACAACATAAATGATACAGTAAAGTGCTCCCGTACCGTTTTTGAAAAGGCTAACATGCATAAATCACCTTGCCATATACTAAAGTGCCATAGTGCCCCATACCAAAGTGCCACGGTGTCAACTAGCATAAATCACCTTGCCATATACTAAAGTGCCATAGTGCCCCATACCAAAGTGCCACGGTGTCAACTAGCATAAATCACCTTGCGATGTACTAAAGTGCCATAGTGCCCCATACCAAAGTGCTACGGTGTCAACTAGCATAAATCACCTTCCCATATACTAAAGTGCCATAGTGCCCCATACGAAAGTGCCACGGTGTCAACTAGCATACATCACCTTGCCATATACTAAAGTGCCATAGTGTCCCATGCGAAAGTGCCACGGTGTCAACTAGCATAAATCACCTTCCCATATACTAAAGTGCCATAGTGCCCCATACGAAAGTGCCACGGTGTCAACTAGCATACATCACCTTGCCATATACTAAAGTGCCATAGTGCCCCATGAGAAAGTGCCACGGTGTCAACTAGCATACATCACACTGTGTAATTTCATTATTAAAATACACCCTTCGGCCTCATCTTCCTTAGGGCTGGCTGCATGTTTCAGGAATGAGTTTTTAAATATGATATATCTGTAAGGGATGAAGTGAAGAAAACGTCTTATAGTGATATTATTTCTGTATCCCCATTGCTTAAAAAAAAAAAAAAAAAAAAACGCCATGTGACTGAGAGTGAGTCTCCTTCTCTTTCCTGAATTATGTGTGTGTCATCACATACAGGGGTTCATCCAAAAGCCAAAGAATGGGTTATTTGACTTCGGTATGTAAATACCAGTGCTGAATTACCAAAAATCGTAAACAAACTGTGCTTAAATATAGTTATAGTCGGTGAGCAAACGTCATTAAGCTGAATGCATCCTTTGCCCAAGTATATCTATTCACATTGCCATGCACTGTGTGTTATTTATGCTTGGATTTATGAGTTAATATTACACAACATCCATTGGAAGTGATTGCCCGGGATTGGGCAAAATGACCGCACCAAAAGTTCCGACCTATACAAAAAGTTTGTAAATACATGCCATCAAAGGTTCGAACACCAAAAGTTCGAACCTTTGGTGGCATGCATTTTAGGTAGGTAAAAAAAAAAAAACCTGCAGCTGCCCGAAAAAATATAATAATAATAAAATGATAAGGACCTATTTTAACTGTCAGTCAGTCCTAGGAATATAACAACCAACTGCAGAGTGCACTGGGCAGAGTCTCTACATACTGGGCGGGCTCATTGTTATTCATGAGCCATACCCGCACACTGCTCTGCTCAGCCTGCTATGTACTGTAATAACTGGCAGGGTGGGTTGACAGCAACAGTCCAGTCACCAGCCAGCAGCCCCAACACAGGGCATGGTCAGTGACAAGGCCCATAACGACGAGAAGTGCCTGTCTTGAGTGGCCACCTATATAGAAAGTTCCTGCTGCAGTGTTTGACAGGGAAGTTCATCAGTTTACTAATGATTTTTCCCATAGTTGTCCATCAATTTACTATAGGATGAAAGCACGGATGCTCATATATTCTGTGGGTAGATGGTTAACATGTTCTACCTGCCACCAATATGATCCGAGCATAATGTTAACAATGATGTCTTTCAAAAAACACTTAAACATTTATTACATTTCAAAACACAATTAATATGTTACATGGATTGATATCTGTAAATCGCACAGAGAATTAATCACCCTTATTGAAATGATGGAGTTGAAGCTTAAACCTTGAATATGTTGACACTGTATGGAGCAGGCACCAGTCAACAGTGGGCGGGGCACTGTCCTCCCCGTTGTGTCACAGGCATGCTAGAAAATATTTGGGCCTGGCACTTATTTTCTTACACATTAAGCACTGTTCTACAATAGCAAATTCCGTCTGCTTTAGGCGTCTACCTCTTTAGGAGCAAAGAGAACCAATATTAAATGTCAACAAGAGCCTAATATCAGGGAACTGAGAGCACACGATTGGTATTGAAGAAGTATTTTTTTTAACCTTTTATTTATTAAGAGAGCAGCTTCATAGCAAGACCATTTACATAAACATTGCAATATAGTTTAAACATAGTTCTGTTATTTGTATGCATATAACAGACAGGCAGATATCTCAAATCAGGGCAAAGAAGTAGGTGTTACATCTACGTCAGGCATCAAATCACACAAGTATAGGCGCAACAGTGTCCATATGTCCTTGGGGCGACAGGGTGTCAGGACCGATAGTACAAAAAGTTCCTCATCATCATTCACCATACATAGGTCTTTCAGGAAATTAGCCTGGGTTGGTCTAGCTGCGGATTTCCAACATTTCAGGATACATCGTTTGGCAACAATACATGAAATAATAAATAGCCATCTGGTGGTTTCCTTCACTTTACTGATGTCCCCAAATAGGTACTTCAAGGGGGACAGAGTCGCCGGGATCGATGTTATTTCCTCAAGGAGTCCCACCACCTCCCGCCAAAATTCGACAATCAAGGGGCATGACCAATACATATGATACGGTCCTGCATTGGGAGCATTGAATTGTGGACAAAACCCTGTACAGTTTTCTACAAATTTAACTAGTTTAGCAGGGGCATAGTGTAATTGATTTAAGATTTTGAATTGAATCAATCGGAGCCCAGAATTCATTGAAACAGATTTGGTGAGTTGACAGTAACAGGCCCATCTGATTTCGTCGATCTGGGTGCCCATGTCCCGCTCCCAGGTCTCTTTAATTGTGTTACGTGAAGTGGAGTGAGTCTGCACCAAGGAGTATAGCATTGAGACCCCCTTGCCGTGACCATCTGTGGATACTACAGCTCTAATACATTCGAGTGTCTGGGGTTCCAGTGGCAATGTTGGCCATCTAGCAGCAAAAGCGTCTCTCATCCAATGGAACTGGAAGCGTTTAAGCTGGCCCCCTCTCACCGCATCAGTAAAGTCTGTAAGTTCGCAGAACGTGCCATCTGGGAACATGTCTCACAGCATAAAGAGCTTATTGGGGCCCCAAGATTGCTGGAGGGCCTTGTCAAACGTTGGGGAAATGCTAGAGAAGTTCCACAGGGGGACCTCTCGGTCGTAAGGGCCGATCCCTTTGTAGATCTTGGACCAAGCGTATGTGGTGGTATATACCGGGTCAAATGGGCAGGTGTCCCTGTAAGTGGAATTAAAGATGACGGAACATATGTCATTGGGACGGGCAGTGTGTTTTTCAAGGGGTATATGTGGGGCTGTGTCCTCGGGGTCGAACCAGTGCTTTGCAAATTCTGCCTGTGCAGTTAAATAATACAGTTCGAAATCAGGAGCTGCAATACTGCCCTGGGAATATGGTTCCACCATCTTAGCCCACCCTAGCCTGGCCGTCTTCCCATTCCAAATAATGGAGGAGGTGAGTAACTTGAGTTTCGTAAAGAAGGGCTTAACGGGCTGATCGGGATGTTGTTGAAATAGTATAAAAGTTTGGGGAGAACCACCATTTTAAGTAGTGCCACTCGGCCGTAAAGGGATAGTGGAAGATTGGCCCACAGCTGGAGCTTGGTCGTCAGGTTTAGCAGTAGTTCACCGTGATTTTGTGTATATAGCGTTTGTTTGTCTCTGGCTACCATGATTCCCAAATAGCGTACCTGAGTAGGAGCGGGCTTAAACCCCCTTATCTCAGATAGGTCTCCCGTATCAGGGGTCCAAGGAAATATTTTGGACTTTGGGACATTGATTTTGTAACCCGAGTGTTCTGAGAACCCATGAATGTCTGACATTATGTGTTGCACATTCTCCTGTGTGTTTCGGACGCACAGCAGGGTGTTGTCTGCGTATAGTGTAATGATCTGTGGGGGACCAGTCATCCTGAGACCCCTATGTGAGTTGTTCTGACGGATATATTCAGCCATTGGTTCAATGGTAAGTGCAAAAAGGATGGGAGAGAAGGGGCAACCCTGTCTGGTTCCCCTATGTAGCTGGAACATGGAGGATAAGGTGTTATTGGTTAGGAATTTGGCAGACAGCTTGGTGTACAATAGCCGCACACATTTAATAAAATATTGACCGAGACCAAACCGCTCGAGCACTAGAAAGAGATATGTCCAGGAGACGGAGTCGAAGGCCTTTTTGGCATCCAGGGTCACCACCGCCACTTTTGCCTTCGGATCTATCTGTGCCATTACGCCAAACAGACGCCTTAAATTCAGGGCTGCGGATCTCATTGGTATAAAGCCAGACTGGTCCGGGTTGACCAGGATGGGCATGTACGGCAGGAGTCTGGTGGCTAGTACTTTAGCGAAAATCTTCGCAACAGTGTTTATCAAGAAAAGGGGTCTTTAGAAGGCCATGTGTTGTGCTGGTCTATGGGGTTTCAAAAGGACCGTGATGATTGCTTTGCGCATTGACTCCGGGTGGGCACCCCGGTCCATAGCCTCCTCCCACACCTTCAATAATAGCGGGGATAATTTGCTCTACAATTCTTTATATAATTCCGCGCTCAGGCCATCTGAACTGGGGGCCCGGCCACCGGACAAGGATTTAATAGCTGCTACAAGCTCTTCGACTGTGATACGTTGATCCAGTATGTTTTGTGTCTCAGGGGTTAATGTTGGGAGGTCTAGGTTATCCAGGTACCTGAATGTGTCTTCTTTGGTTTTTACATCGTGATTGGAGTATAAAGAGGAGTAGAAGTCAGCAAAGGTGGAGTTAATGTCTTGTTGTTTATTAACCATTACCCCAACCGGTGTCTGTATGCTGGCGATCGGATTGTGATGTCTATCGACTTTAAGTATATTGGCCAAAAATGTGCCTGCCTTATTACTTTCCCCGTATCTATGGGCTTTGGCTGGGGCAGCCATATATAGGACTTCCCTATTGGCCAGCTGGTTAAATTCCTTTGGTGTACTATGAATTTTCAATAGGGTTTCCTTATCCAGTGTGGCGCTATATTCCGTTTGTAACAAATCTATTTTGGCTTCGGCTATACCCAGTTCTTTTCGCACAGATTTCAGCAACCCGTGGACTTGCCCAGGATGGTTCCCCGAATCCAGACCTTGAATGCCTCCCACAGAGTGGCATAGGTGCTCACTGAGCCCTCATTTAGTTCCAGAAATTCCTCGATTTCAGTATGTAGGGATTCACAGACATGGGGTCTCTGAGGATCGTGGAGGGCATCCTCCATCTTCTAGCTGGAGGTGGAGTATCACCTAGGTTGATGTCGAGTGTTATCGGTGAATGATCTGAGAGAGTGCTGAGGTTTATTTCGCAACTAGAAACCGTTCCAACTAGGGATGAACTGATAAGCCAGTAATCTATGTGCGAGTGGGAATCATGGACGGACAAATAGAAGGTAAATTTCCTCTCATATGGGTGTAATTTACGCCATGCATCAATCATGTCAGTCTGTTCCATCATTTGTTTCACGACCAGTGCAGCTTCGGATGGGGCCCTAGGGGTGGCTGAAGAACGATCTAGGGATTGATCGAGTATCGTGTTAAAATCTCCACCCCAGATTATTTGTGCCTCCCTCGATGTGGCAGCGTATCCAATATTGTATAGTAAAATTGCGGGTCATCTACGTTGGGTCCATATGTGTTGATCTGTATTATCTGGTGTCCCGCTATCTCCCCCCATATTTACCCTGCGGGTCTATCTTACTAGAGTGATATTTGAAGCACAGTTTGGGATGTATGAGTGTCAGCACTCCCCTAGACTGAGTATTCCGTATAGTATCTGTGGGGGCCCCACCGTGGCAGGAATTTGGTGTTAACACTCCCCACTGCATGTGTCTCTTGTATGAGAAGGATATGGGGGTTATGGCGTGCAATATATGCTGCAATCTTCCTCGCTTCAACTGGGTTATTAAGCCCTCAAATATTCCAGGAGAGTAGTTTAATATTTAAGCCTTTGTTAGCCTGTATCATAGTCATATCTCGGAATAACTGTGTGCCTGTTGCATTGCCATTTTCCCAAGTAGTGCGGGTGCCACGCTACAAAACAGCTCTCTGATTTTAACGTTTTAACTTCCCCAAACAGTCCTGTCACATTGCCAGGATTAACCCTTTCTTGATTTCCCCACCAACCCCCACCCGCATCATCAACCCCAACCCGATGATTTATCCCTTGAACCATAACTTGGGAAGTCTCCTGGGGGTGAAAGCTGTACGCACGTGGCCGCCTACCAAGGGGGCTCACAGCCCTACTTCAAACATGTAGCGGTCAGGGCCACCTTGCCACCACAGGTTTTAAATTTGTGATATTGCAGTGTGGACTGAGGCCTGTCAGCCGGCGGGATCCTCCGGTATCTCAGCTGGCCGGGCTGGCAAATTCTGGTTCATTTCCCGGCCTCTGGGGGAAGGAGGATGGAGGCTTCAACATACGAGATGGCCTCCGTAGGATTTTCAAAGAAATGCGCTCGGCCCCCGTGCTGGATCCTCATTTTAGCTGGGAAGACGAGCACATAGGGAATCTGGCGCAGTCTCAGCTGTTTCTTAACTGGCTCATAGGACCGTTTTAGTGTTTGCACATTCGTCGAAAAATCTGGGTATATGTGTATTCTGTTGTTCTCGTAGAATAAAGAGCCTTTTTCCCGAAAATTCTCAGGATAGCGTCCTGTCCCTATAATTAAGGAGGCGGGCAATTATCGTACAGGGTGGTGCTCCAGGTCTGGGAAGGGGTGCTAGGGTACGGTGAGCATGCTCCACAAGAAAATGGTCTGAGAAGGAGTCAGGGCCCAGAAGGGACTTCAGGAGAGTTTTTACTTGGAGTTCCATGGGCCCCTTGCCAAAGGTTTCTGCCACCCCGTCCAGACGAATATTGTTTCTTCTGAACCGTGATTCCAGGTCTTTGCATTTATTTAGAGTTTTTTGGAGGTCGCCTTTCAGTTGGGCGATGTCACGGCTGTGCTGTGTTATTGAGTCCTCATTAGTACTGATCCTGTTTTCCGCCTCAGTGATGCGTGTGCTCTCCTTGTCCACTCTTGCTTTCAGGGAGCTGATTGTTGCCCCAATGTCGTCCAATTTGCTATTGACCACCAGGAAGCCATTCTGGACGATTGTCATTAGTCGGTCCACTCTCTCATCCGTCGTGGATTCTAGCTGACTGTCAATTTGTTTTGACGGTGGTGTGGTGGATCCATGAGGCTGGGAGCTGCAAAGGAGTCCATTGGGCATGTTTTTCTGGAGCCCACCCCCTTCTATTCGTGGCGGCCCATAAGATGGGCCGAGTGGCTTGTGTTTTCCCACTTCACTCTGCACTCTGCAGTGTTGTTATCCAGGATAGGATAGGGAGTGGTATGCTTGTACAAACTGAGGGTGGTCCTCTCTGATATCTGGCTTGGGCCTTGATATCTGTCACGCTCACCTGAATTTCTGCAGGAGCGATGGATTCCTTCGACCTCTGCTCTGCTCTCCCCTCACCCGGAAACCAACTCTTTCTCCCTTCACCTGGGGTTCTACCTGTAAGGTAAATGATGGGTTTATAATAATGCCCAGACCCAGAGACCCTCTCTCTAGACTCCCCAAAGGTTTAAGCACTGGGTCAAAGGGGGCTCACCTCTTGGTTTGGGAAGGTGGGCTCTCCGTCCTGGCTCCGCAGGGGCTCTATGGTGTGGTGCAGAATGACTGCCGTGCTGTCTTGATGCTGTTCTTACTGCCTGTTGTGGTGGTGCTGCTGAGATGAAGGCGACGCCGCTTCTCTTGTTGGAAAGTTCTGAAAGTCCGAAAAACGTCCCAGGGTCAGTTACTTCACTGAACCCTTAGTGCTGCGGATCAGGTGAGTACAATGTGTCCAAATGTCCTCGGATTTCCCAGTTGCTTCACTGGATTAGCAAGAGAAAGGCGCGGGTTTGTATTGTCTTTGCGGACTATGCTCACTGAGTGTCCTTAAAGTCTAACCCGACTTTCTCTTGTGTTTTCTCTTTGCAGATTGCCAAAATACCTTTTCGGAAGAAACTCCGACGAATGGTGATGATCAGAAAGTCTGCAAGTGGAGGATGAGGTTGCCGACACTGTCGGCACAGCCTCGAAAAGGTGAGTAGAAACTGGCGCTGTACTAATGTCTCTGTTGTTTCTCTTACAGATGCGGAGCTCGTAGTGGCGAAGATGAAAGCCCAGCCGGGCGCCGGAAACTGCAGAAATGTCATAGAAGACTCCGGAGACTGGGACCAGGTAAGCGCATGCTCGGTGCTACAGAAAAACACACGAAGCAAGTCTTGTTCTTTGGGCGTGGCTTTTTATAGAGAACCTCGCCGAAAGACTAGAGCGTTGCACTAGTTCCGGATTGGCACAAAAGGGATCCATGCTGGTGGAACAGGAAGTCTCATGTTATTCTATGGATGTAGGAGGTTCCAATGGGTGACCTGGATATTAACCCTGTCCTTGTTCTCCATGCTCTCACCCATAATGCCCCTGCCTGTTTTCCCTTCTGGCTATCATGAACTGGATATGAAGGTGACTTGATAGTGTCACCTAGCCTAGTACCCATGACAATATCAAAGTCGTGGTGAAATAAGGGTGCCAGGGTAGTGCTGGAGCTCATATTTGAAAGGCTGGGTCGCAGATCAAAATGTTGGTGGTTAAGTGGGCTCTGCCGGCCGCCAGAGTCCAGTAGTCCCAGTGTTTCCCCGTAAGAGCCCTTCTGTGGTCTATTGTCAAAAACAGGGGTTGACTTGTATGTTCAGACCAGTCCCCAGCGTTAGTGGCGGTTACAGCGCACACCATGCCCATCTACTGCATTGCTGTTGTGGCTGGAGTCTGGGGGCTCTGTATTCAGAAACAGGATGTTTGTGGTCTCCCTGACAAGCGTGCTTCACCACTTATGAATGAACAAGGCAGGTAATTGCACCTGGTCCCCCGGACTATAGCCTCGGCGCTGCATAAGGTATATGCCGGATCCACGCATGTGTTTGTCCCTCAGGCCCGGGGCGGGAGGTTGGTGCTCTTTGGGTTTATGGGAGACCGCTAGGCACCAGTAGGGCAGGCAGGATTGAGCGGATCACAATATACAGGGGTTGCAGCAGGCAGGGTTGAGTGGTTCACAATGTGCAGGGTTCCTACCTTGGGCTGGTGAATGCAGGTCATGAGTGCCGGGAACGGCCGCCCTGCAGCAGCGGCCCACGGTGCCAGTCACAGTGGGGCCCACCTAGATCACAGGCTCGTTATTCCTGGGCAATCTCGGGTGCAGACGGAAGGTGGGTCTGCGTTCCTCCAGTGTTCGGGGCAGAGTGCTGCGTGGCCCCGCGGAGCCGCTGCGAGATGTTCCGCTGCGGCGTCGGGTCACTGTTTCCAGTGGGGAGGGTCGGCTCGCCCTGCGAGGTGCTTTAGCCTGCTCTGGGGGTATGTGCCTGGGCCGGTGTTCTGGCGCCCATGGAGTACGCCAAAGGTCAACCCTGCAGTGTCTCAGCAGGCTCCTCGATAGTCAGGAGTGTGGCGCGGCCCTTCCCCCACTCGGCCCGCAGCCGTTGACACGCCCCAGGGCTGTCGTAGTATTTCTGTGGAGCCGCACACGGGGCCGCCTCTGCCGCTCCCGCAGTGAAAGTTCCCTGGGCGATAGCACTGGACTGCGTGTGCGTTTATTTGCCGGATTAACCCGAGTGGCACTGCAGCTCTACAGTTGTCATTTCCAAGTATTTTCAGGCTTCCAGGTGGCCCCGTAAAAGATTGCTTTTTAGAACGGATGGTATACGGGTCGGAGCTCTCCTCTCAGGCGGCCATCAGCATTGTGCGCAACAGCGCCCCCCCAGAGAAGTATTTTTTTAACAGCATATTGGTGTAATTTATTTTAAACCCATGTTTATTGGCATTGGGGTGTAGGTTTAATTAGTGCACAAATTTCATCCATGCACACATTTCAACCAAGCCACTGATGTCATTTGAGAAGTAAGCACCAATGTATAAAGGATCCCAGTGTGCAGTGCAGGTGTGAGTGTGATCTGGGGCTGATGTGAGACACTGAGGAAAACCATACAAACCAAAGAAAGGAGTTGGGATTAAGCATAACATAGCATAGCATGATAGTGAGGTCTAGTGCAGGAGCTAATAGTTAGCTTTACTAAATACTAACACACTTACCTCACTAACTTCAACTAAACTAATGTTAGAGAATATTAGTAATTAGAGTGGGTGCAGACTGTGGATGCAGTGACATTGCACCACAATGCCAGCTCAGAAAATAAATGAAGATTTGAAAGCTGATCGTGATGCTCATGGAACCAGTTCTTCACCTCTCACATATGGGAGTGAAGGTACCAGGACTAATTGCCTGAATTATTTTAATAAAGTCTGAGAGATCTACCAAACCTCTAGACAGACACGGTGTGGAAAACCCAGTCAATAAAAATAATCACCCCTCCACATTAAGGGTAATATGCAGCGTTCACACTGTTGCATATGGATGATTCAAAATAAATTGTGCATAAATAGGTATATCAGCGGTGCTTTTATATAATACTCTGTCCCCTCCGTACAGGGAGAAACACAGAAATGGATCATGGAAATATCAATCTTACTAAAATCTATTCACATCTGAATTATCAGTAACGGAACAAAACCGGGCCTATATAATAAAATGGATTAAAAAGTTCAAGTATACAAAAACAAGTAATGATGTCCCAGTTTGTGTGATATAGACAGTTCTGGATAAGAAATAATAAGCCTTACAGTTAGTTGCTGAAAGCGAAAGATGAAATAGCTCACTGCCCACTCTCCTAAGTGCAGATTGAAGTTCATGGAGCAGCTTCAGTGATCTCAGATGCCACTTGTGTTCCTGGACTCTAGATTTGAAGAAACATTCAGCATTTAAATACCAGTCTCTTTAAGATTCAGGAATCAGCAGAACAATGTGTTACTTTATAGTGTATTACTCCCTATAAAAGTGTCCCTTCCTCAGGCTGTTTTTATTTTTTATTTAATTCTTTATTTTAACCTTGCATATTTTCAAGTATCACCAAATTGCACATCATTGCATTGTGCTCACCTATTCCACTCCAGTGCAGGTGAGTTTACAACAAATTAACACCCCAAACCCCCCCCCCCCACCACACACCACTACCTGTGTGGCAGTTCAGCTCCCCTTTGTAAGACAAGTGAACAATATCAATACTCGCTTCTGTTTACAGAGTCAATATCTCTCCCTTGAGTGGGGCCCATAGTCTGCCTGCTCATGCCTAAGCCCTTCCCCTTTCACCCTCCCCACTCATCTGAGGACAAGGCTGTGGTGTTGACCATGCAGGTTCACAGGAGACGCTGCCCAACTACACGTAGCACATTTGCTACGTCCACGCTTTCAATCCTATAAGATCAGAGCTTTGGACCCTCTAAGGCAAAGCTCTTGCAGGACAATTCTGGGGTGTTGAATGACATGGTTTGCAGGAGACGCTGCCCGATTACACGTAGCACCTTTGCTATGTCCACGCTTCTGAGCCTATAAAATCTGAGGTTCCGACCCTTTGCTGCAGAGAACTTGCAGGACAAGGCTGTGGTGTTGAATGATGCAGGTTCGCAGGAGACGCTGCCCGAAAACACGTAGCATGTTTGACACGTCCACGCTTCTGAGCCAATAAAACTTGAGGTTCAGACCCTCTTCAGCAAATCCCTCGCAGGACAAGGCTGCAGTGTTGATGCAGGTTTGCAAGAGACGCTGCCCAATCCCATGTAACACATTTGCTATGTCCACACTTCCAAGGCTATAAAATCAGTGGTTCGGACCCTCTGTGGCAAAGCCCTCGCAAGGCAAGGGTGCTTTGTTGAACGACGCAGGTTCGCAGGAGAAGCTGCCCTACTACACGTACCACATTTGCTATGTCCACGCTTCCAAGCCTATAAAATCTGAGTTTCGGACCCTCTGTGGCAAAGCCCTCGCAGGACAAGGCTGCATTGTTGAACGATGCAGCTGTTTGAATACAAAGGGCTCTGTGGTGCAGACTGTGAGTGCGGATGACTCACCCTCCTGTCTGTCGCCGCTAACTAAGAAGTTGTGGGGAGTTAGCTTTCTCTGCGCTTCTTAACCCTTCTGACTTTGCCTCTCCCCTGACTGCGTCCCCCTATCCCTGCAACCTGCCCCTCTGCCCTTGCCCCTTGTCTGGGTGTGCCCCTTCCCTGTTTGATTCCCACCTGTCACTGCACCCACTTCAACCCCTCCTTGAGTTCACCTCTAGCCCCTTCCATCCTTGTCTCCCCACCTGCATCTTCTCCCTGTGTGGTTCTCCTGCATTCCCAGATCGCATGCTCTCTGCGCTGCTTCCATCGTGGCCTATTTGTGCTGCCCACCCTCATCCCACATGGCCTCTCACAATCCCTTATTTTATGCGCAACATTTCCATCCTTGCCTGTTCGTGCTGCACTTCCTTGGCCCCATGGTCCCTCAAATTCCTTGATCATGTGTGCTTCCGCGCTCCTTTCTTTCTTGTCTACGTTCGCACATGAACACCCTCAGCCCGCATGGCCCCTTGCAATCCTTGATCGTGTGGGCTTCCACACCCATTCCATTCTTTCTATGCTCGTGCCTGCCTGTCCTCAGCCCACTCGGCCCCTCGCAATCCTTGATCGTGTCTGCTTCCATGCCCATTCCATCCTCGCTACGCTTGCGCCTGCGCATCCTCAGCCCGCGTGGTCCCTTGCAATCCTTGATCGTGTGTGTTTCCCCGCAACTTCAATCCTTGGCTACACTCGCACCTGTGCATCCCAGCCTGCACAGGTCTTGATCAATCCTTAATCACTAGTGCTCTGCGCTCCTTCCACCCTCAGCTTTGCTTGTGCCTTCGCAGCCTCCGCTCGTGAGGCTCTCTCGCAATCCTTGATTGGGTGTGCTTCATGCCTTTGCTCGCAAGCACCCACAAGCCCCCTGCACTTACTTGCTCCCCTGCAGGTCCCCTGCCAGATCCTGTTGCTATGCTTTGTTGTTCTGTGCTTCCTCTTCTGTGCCACTTTATTGCTTATTCACTGTTCCTGCATTTGTGTTCTTCATCTACTGTTATTTGTACTGCTTACCTCCATTTGTTTTTCACTCTTCCCTTTGATCACTGTTCATCATCCCTTTGATCACTGTTAATTTATCTAGTCCTCGCTCTTCTGGTCGTTCCCTGTTGTGTCCTTCTCTTTCAGGTTCCCTCGTTTCGCTGTATACTTGTACTGCCTACTTCTCTGTGTTTTTGTTCACGTTCTCCTTAGTTCCCTTGATTGATCTTTCTGTTCTAGCCTCTGCTCTGCCTGGTTGCTCCCTTGCTGTGTCCTTTTTCTTTCAGGTTCCCTCGTTCATATTCTGTTGATGATTTGTTTTCACTTCTACTTGACTGCCCCTCTTGTCCCTTGAGCCCATCATCTAGATAGCTTTATTTTACTGACATGTTCTTATCTTGTTCGGTCTCGTTTGCTTGCACCCCTCCTCTTGTGCCCTAACCTAGTGCCTACCTTGTCAGCACCCCCTCTGCCTCGCCCCTCTTCCCCCACCTCTGCATCCTCTATAGTGCTCTCTGTTTCTCCTATCTTCTCTAACTCCTTCTCTAATGACTATCCTGTCCTTCTCACTAAGTCTGGTAGGAAGAAGTTCAAAAAGGATATCCTGGTATCCAACCCAGGCACCCCCAATCGCTGATACCTATACCAGCGCTTCCTCCAGACAGACCCTCACTGACATCTTCTGTGTCGTTCCTTCGCCAGACCTATGGGCTCCACATATGGTCTCTGTGCTCTTTCTCCTTTTTCTTCCTCTCCCATTAATGGTAGCACTCGGTGGGAGGCTCTCCTGGCCCCCTTCCATTCCTCTTCGATCATCATTAATGTTTATCTAAATGGCACTGTCTTGGTCTAAGGCCCTGCGGCCAACATCCTCCTCTTTGATAGGTGCTTTCCGCACCTTATCAACTTCCTTTCAACTTCTACTATTCCTTCTCTCCCTTCTCTGGCTCCCTTGCGTCCTTCCTCTGCCACCTCTATGGTGCCCTTGTCCTACTCCTTGGCTACCTTGCCCTCTCCTCCTTCCTCTTTTGCCCTCCCTCGGGCTCCTTCTACACTTCCGCAGGGAGTACCTCTGACATGTACCCCTCCCCAGAAGTCTTTCAAGGGTAGCAACCTTCTCTGCATTGCAACTCTCAGCTCTCGCTCAGCTGTCAAACACTCCTATGACATCTGCCGCCTCCTGGAAGAACTTGACCTTGATGTTCTCAGTCTCAGCGAGACATGGTTCATGGCCAGCTCAGTCACAAGTTTTGATACTCTCCTCCCTGATGGCTACAAAAGCCTCTCCGTGCCCAGAACCAACTGTTCCAGTGGGGATGTAGCCTTGATCTTCCTGGATTGGATTCCTGCCTCTATCATTCCTATGCATGCCTACTCCTCCATTGAATGCCTGGTCTGCAAGCTCTGTCTCTTGTCCGCTCTCTCACTTTGGCCACTATCTACCAGCCACCTGGTCAGGTAACTTCCTCTCCTCTCTGAGTGGGCGGACCTCTCCTCCTACCTCCCGGCTGCAACCATTCAACTCCTACTCCTTGGAGACCTTGACATCCAACTGGATGTTTCCTGTCCATCCTCTGGACTCTCTTTCTCTCTCTATTCTTCCCTCAGGCCCCACACAGAATGCAAGGCATATTCAGGATGTTCAGATCTACTCAGACCACCCCCTCTCTAACCCTCTCACCACTCCTCTCTCCTGGAGTGACCACTTTACCTCTCTTCTCACTTCTCTCTCTCTACCCCTCAGGCCGAGCCTACCCCCACACTGCCACCTACCATCTGAGTCATCCGCCCCATGGAACTTTTGTTAGTTGAGGCTTTCGTTACCACGTTCTCTCCCCCTTTTGCATCTCTGGCTGACTCACATGCTGATACAGCCAGGGGTGGACTGGCTTATAGGGAACTCTGGAGATTTCACCGTAGGCCTCTACATCCTGGGACTCTTATGTGTGGTATTTCCAAATGTTCCCATAGGAAAAGGGTTGGGTTTGCTGAAAATGTGGAATATGGGGCCACTTTGAAAATTATTTCCTGGGCCTCTTTTGACTCCCAGTCCACCCCAGGACACAGCCCTTTCCAAACTCCAATCAAGTGTAGGGTGGCTGAGAGGAAATGGCTGGCATCTTGTACATCCTCTGACAAACTGGCCTGCCACCTGCTCCAAAGGCAATATCGACTCTCTGTCCTCACTACAAAGAGAGCTCACATCCAATCCAGCATCTTTGCGGCATCAAACAACTCGGCGGAACTGGGTGTAGATAATGTAGGGCCCCTCTGATGTCCTCCATTTCATATATTTCACTTGCCTTACGGGACCACATCTCTTCACTAGGTAGCGTGAGACCTTTCTGCCAGATTACCAACCATACCCTAGCTGTAAGTAACAGGAAGTGTGTCAGGTGCAGAAGATGTGACCAACCTTCTTCCCCTTCCACTATTCAAAACAGCACCAGCAATTGATCCCCAGTCCTTTTTATCCCCTTCAGCTCTATGATCCATCCTAGAACCTCCTTCCAAAAACACTGTAGCCTGGAGCAGGACCACCACATATTCCAGTACTCGGCTCTCTCGCTGCACCCCCTCCAACATTTTGATAGGTGTACCGGGGCATATTGCCATCTATACAGGAGCATAAGGCCATACAACTTATACTGGCATGATGTTGGAGTTCTGTGTGCATTCTTATAGATGCGTTCCCATTGTTGTTCACTCACTCACCTCCCGCCCCAGATCCTTTTTTCATCTCTTCTGTCCGTCCCCACTACCCTTGCTACCAACAGGGCTTTATACACACTGGAGATCAGACCTTTCGTCGAGGTAGACTCACTAAGATAGTCTGTCACTGTCTAGCCCCTCTGCACCCCCTCCTTTCACTTCTTGGACATAAACAGCCCCTTCAACTGTATGTATTGAAATACTGAGAGTTTCTCCAAGTGAAGACCCTCCCAGAGTTCCTCAAAAGTAATGAAAGTGTCTCCCTTGACCACCTGGCCCATTCTTTGCAGGCCCACTTCGAACCATTTTGGAAATAAAATGTGGCTCATTAATATCATCTCTGATGGGGGGAGACTAAATATGCCTAAGTGGAGATGGCCACATTGTGACAGCTTTAATCTCCGATTGTGCCCACCACAATTTCCATAGTGTGCCCAGCACTCTATGCTGCAGAACCTTACGTGGCATCTCTGTTTTAGGGACACAGAGTCATTACCGTACTGTTACCTGTCTCATCAGGTGATTCTCAATCCCTACCCAATGCTTGTCACTCTCCCCTCTCAAGTGCGGCACAAGTGCCCTGAACTGTGCTGCTTTATAGTACTCTTACATCTCCAGAAGTACACCCATTGGGTTGTATTAGGGTTGTGTAAGCCACTCTGGATTTTTGCCCCTGCCACAAGAACCAATGTATTTGGTGTTTAAGCTCTGCAAAATGTTCCCTTGGCATGTCAATGGGAAGCATCTGATATAGGTATAGCACTTTAGGGAGCAATGTCATCTCGACAGGACCTGGACAGGTGGTCAGGAAATTGAACCACTATAGGCCTCTGGTGTCCCTCGGCACCATGACGCCCAGGTACATTATGGCTGTCTCCTTGATCGGGATACCCAGACTCTGAAGATCCGCTCCCATCGCACCTTCACCCTACAGTATGGGAAAAGGAGCAACGTATCAGCATTCACTTTCAGGCACACGACCCACCCATAATCCCCTAGCACTTGTAGCGCGGCCGGAATCGAGATCCGGGGTTCCCCAGTAAGAGGAGCATATCATCTGCTTATATGCTAATTTATACTCTATCCCTCTATCCATCTATCCCTCTATCCCTCCTACCCTGATCCCCTCTATGGGGTCATCCCTTCTAATCTGAGCACCCATTGGCTCAATAGAAAACATGAAGAGCATGGGTGAAAGTGGACACCCCTGCCTTGTACCTCTCCCCTGGGTGAAGTCCCTAGACGCCCTTCCATTGACTATCACACTTGCCGTTGGCATAGTGTAGACTGCCTGCACTCACCATAGGAATCGTTCCCCACATCTGTGCTTCCTCAGACCATCAAATAGTAACCCCCACTCCACACTGTCAACCGCCTTCTCAGCATCTAGACATACCAAAACGTGCCCCCCCATATGCGAGCGTACCATCACGTATAAGATCTTCCTCGTGGCATCACTCCCTTACCTTCCCATAATAAATCTGACCTGATCCGGATGGATCAGGCAGGGTAATATGCCTCTGTTGACACTTGAACCTTGAAGGACACAGAAGTGGTATATCAAACACAGCTGCACATATGACCAGTGAGCATTGCAGGCTGCAGTGAGTGGACTATGTGGCCTGGCAGGTCAGGTGCCCCACGTGGCCCTCGATAACAAAGCGGCATCCCAATGGGGGGTTTTTGAAAAGTGTTTTTTGGTGTAGGATTGTTGTTAGGGGGTATTTTGGGGAAAGGGAAGAGGGGCATAGGGGGTAACATGCACGTGGACAGGGGGATGTAGGCTGAACCATGTAAGGAGTCAGAGTTGTAGGGGGAGGATCAAGGGGGAGGTATAGGGGACCTTTATGGTGTGTGTGATGGGAGGGGGAGGTGTGAATCGAAGCAGCAAGGTAGGACTCTCAATTTTTAAGGGCCTCAACTCACCCATGAAGAGATCCTTGGTGATGAGGGAATTTCAGAGAACAGGCCTGGATGTACTGTTTCTGCAAGAGACACGTCTAAGGGAAGGGGAGTAAAGACCCCTTAGGGGAGGGGGGATTGGACAGGTGCACTGGCAATCCAGCGCTTGTAAGAAGGGGGAAGTGGACATAATTATGCACAAACGCCTTTGTATGGCACACATGCAGGTGACAGCGCTAATGGAGGGTAGACTCCTCTTTGTGCGGGGCCAAATAGAGGGGACTTGGATGATGCTAACCTCGATTTATGCCCCCAATCAGGGTCATAAGGCCTTTTGCATACAAGCACTTCATATGATCCTTCACACGAGAGGTGGCATTGTAATAGTGGGGGGGGGGACTTCAACTCCTGGGTGGACGCACAATGGGACAGGCTCCCGGGTGGAGGGACTTCCTCAGATGACCAGAGGAGGCTTTTGCTTGTACTCTGGCTGACAGGGGGCTTATGGATGTCTGGAGAGCTTTGCACCCGGGGCAGAGGGGGTTTACATTCCACTCAAGGCCACAAGACACATACACGTGCATAGACTATTCACTAATGGGTCCAGAGTATGCCTAGAGGCCGCAGCAATGTGAGATTAGCCCAATGGGGTGTTTGGACCATGATATAGTGGGAATGGTCGTGGACATTGCAGGAATGGGTAGGGCAAAGTCTCGGGGGAGATGCAAAGACTCCCTATGGAGGGACGCACACTTCACAGCACAGTTCGCTGCATTGGTCGAAGAGTATTTCCAGATGAATCACGCCAGGGACGTGGATGACAACACGCTGTGGGAGGTGGGGAAGGCAGCCTGGGGGGGCACCGTGATTAGCGAGGGAGCTAGAAGGAAAAGGAAGGGCGTGCTGTTAGAGGATAGACTGCATGAGGAAATGATCAGCCTAGAAGAAAGTATGCACATGGAGGGGAGTTATAAGGAAATGTACAGGGCACTCTTGCAGCAGAAGAGGTTTGAACTATTGTCAGTGGAAGTGGGAGACACGATTAGGAAGTTGAAATTTCTTAAGCAGGCATTTTATGAGGAGGGAATAAGGAAGATGCCCTGCTGGCAGCTAGACTGAGAGCGGAGAGGGCCAAAAGGTGGGTGGATGGGGTTAGGCAGGAGTGAGGAGAGTTTGAAACGGCCTGGACAGGATTGCAGAGTGCTTTGCACGCTACTATGAGGAACCAGTGGGGATGTCATAGGTCGGGAAGAACTTGTGGAATACATAGGGAGACTTGAGCTGAAGAAACATAGGGAAGATAAGATTCTCTCTATAGAAACCCTAATCACAGAAGAGGAGGTGCAGGTGGCGGTGAACAGACTGCCCAGTGGCAAGGCCCCAGGGGAAGATGGGTATTTGGTGGGCTTCTATAACAAGTTTGCAAGGGTCCTTGTCCCGCACCTGGCTCACTTATATAATCACATCATGGAGACAGGTGTTGCGCCTCCCTCCTTTAACAGAGCGCTATTCTCGGTAATCCTCAAAAAGGGGAAAGACCACAGCAGCTGCAAACCATACTGCCCAATATCCCTATTGAATTTTACAAGGATGCTGGCGACGAGGTTGGGAGGCATATTTGGAATGCTTATACCATGCCAAACTGCACTTGTCATAATACAATCGTTTTCTAATGTGTCCCATTGTTTTTAAAAATATGGCAAACTTTGCTAATACAGTGCAAACCTTGTACTTGCACAGGTGCAACGTTTCTGTAATCTGGTCCCAGAAGAGCAAAAATGAATGCCCCCATTGCTAATAAAAATACATAGGTGTACACATAATTTTGCATCAAACCTAAATCCATAACACTTACATTTCACATACAATTCACATACTAATAATAAATATATCATGAAAACAGTATAATACACTTTTCAAAAGGTTGGGCTCCAATGGCAAAAGTCAGGCTAGGATGGTCAGACAACAGCAAAAAGTTGGGGGGTTCACAGCTGGAGGGAAAATTACCCATAAATGGAAATCTTCCCTAACAGCCGCTAGAAGAGATGCTCACTGGCTATCAATTCGAGAACGGATCATGTTTAAACCCTTGTCTATCACGCACAGATGTCTCATCAATGTTGCTCCACCCTACCTTTCACAGAAAATATTCAAAGCTTATTCGTCCAGGCCCACCAGATTGGCCTACGCACACCATATCATCCAGTCAAAATTCAACGTACAAAATCTAAAGTTTGAGTTTCCTGACTATTGCAGCCACAATAATGGAACTCACTTCCGCCTGCCTTGAGAGCTACAAAATCCTACTGGCCATTCCAGAGAGTCCTTAAAACTTTGGTGTTTGCATAAACATTGATCCTGGAGCTTCCTTAATATACTGACTTTTGTTGTCAGTGCCTGTGAGTACCTGGTTTGTAACAGTACCTCGACAGTACCTCGATGCCCTTACTGCACTTTATAAATGAATAAATAAATAAGTAAATAAAACATGGATCACTTCTTACCTCACTGAGCTTTGACAAGTCACCCTCCTCCCACCCTTCTTCTCAACCCCTGCCATGTCTCCCATAAGGGGGCTCCCTAGCCCCCCTACACTTGTGTATTGGTGCATTATAAATGCCATATCATATCATATCATATCACTATTGAACCTCTACTTGAGACCCCTCTCCACTCTTATCCACTCACATGACCTAAACTTCTACTACAATGCGGATGACACCCAGATCATCTTCAAGATCCCCAAGACCCAAGCTTCTCCCCATCGTGACCTTGCCTCGTGCCTCACAGAAATGGACAACTGCATGACGGCTATCCACCACCTCCATAACCCTGATAAAACAGAAATCTGGATCTGCGTTGAAATGGCACTCCTCCCCCAGCCCACCCCCTGGCTGTCCTCCCTAGTACCCCATTCATGGCATCCAGATCAGTAAAGAACCTGGGATACAACATAGATTCTGACAGAGCACTCGCTCACCACATCAACGCTGTATGTAAATCCTGTCATCTACAACTCCACTTCCTTACATGATTCTTCCCCTTCCTCTCCTAACATCACTAAGAACAGCAATGTTGGCAATCATACTCTCTCGCTTCCCTTTGCCCTTGTCCACAAAGTACACGCCATTCCTGCCTTCCAAGTAGTCCGCTGGCTTCACATTGGACGACATGCCACCTCCAAGGCCATTTGCATCACCCACTGTGCCCTCCATAAGACAGGCCTTGACTTCCTGCAACACTGACTCACAGGCTACAAACCCAACAGGAACCTTGGATCTGGCTCTATACTCATCCTTGACATCCCTTCCTTCAATTCCACTGCAATAGGTGGATCTTCTTTCTTCTTCCAAGCTCGCACACTCTGGAACTCCCGGACAATCAGCACCTGCGACGTAGAGGACCAACTTTCCTTCCTGGAGGCACTCAAAACCTGCCTCTCCCTTTCTCCAAGCTGGACAACGTCCATGCCCCATGTAATGACCCAGAAAGGATTGCCCTGCTGGGGGCACCATGCCGGGCCATGGCACTGTTGCAGTAAGAGTAATGCCTGTTGTGCTTTTCAGGGAGTCGTCCTTTTTTTCGGCTAGCATGGTGCCTCGCCAAAAGGAGTAGAGCAGCTGACTTGCACATTGGCCAGCAGGGCGGCCTGCCCCTATGCATCCCTGCACTCCACAGGGCCAATGTAGCGCACTTGGACCACCTGTGTTTGGACTGCTTGGCACATGTGGACACCTGAAGCCTTTACCTGTGTTTGACATATATGTCACTTGTCGTTTAATGTTGATTTTGTGAATGTCTTTGGAGGATAGCTCAGTGGCAACGTTCTGGCCTTGGAAGAAAACCACACAGAGCAACAGAGGTTCGATCCCCGGGTCCACGCTTAGTAACCTCTGGGTATCAAGTGCGTTATAAATAACCTATTATATCATATCATATGTGATTTTCATATTCAATGTATTGCATGACTTTTCATTCCTCACATTTATGCTCTGCATGTGAGGGCACGATATGTGACTGTATATTGTAGGTGCATGCCTGAGAAACCTCTTCCCCTTGCCACAGCACATGTTGTCCTTGCATGTTTTTGCACTGCACGTCATGGTTCATAGGATAAGCTCATCCTGGGGGTGGGATCTGAATGAGGGGGAAGCAACAGCTGGGGAGTGATTACCTGCGCCTCTGTTCCTAGCCTATTGTGTCTGAAAGGGAGTGGGGTGGGTAGGGGGACAGACTCTGGAGTGGCGTAGCCACAGCCTTACATACATGAGTAGCGAGTACCTGGGTCTCTTTCTGGGTTGCCTTCCATGGTGTGCTGACCATGTGGGTTGGGGACTGAGAGACAGAGCAGGCCCCTTTAGCGGGTACCCTTGTTTTCCTTGTATACGCTTCACCCTCTCCCCCTTTTCTCCTCCTTCACCCTCAACCTGCTCTATTTTACCATGAGTGGGCCTCCCAGCCTCTCTGCCCCTGCTTCCTTCTCTCTCGCCCTCTCTCTCTCTCGCTAATCTCCTCCTCGCTCCCCCACTTCCTCTCTCTTTGCTTCCCAGCTACACATTCTTTCCTGTCTCCTCTATACCAGTCCCTCTCACCCTCTTTCCTCCTTTCCAGCTGCGTCCCCACTAAAATGTTCCCTCTCCAAACCCTTACCCTCCTCCCTTCATGTCCCTTTCCCTCCCCTGCATCCATTGCAAGACTTATCCTTGGCCTCAGGCCCAGAGACTGCATCTTTCCAGCCGTACAATCTCTATACTGGCTCCCAGTGGTTGCAAGGATCAAATTCAAGACCCTCTGCATCATCCACAAGGTTTTCTGGGTCCAGGCACCTCACTACATCCAACTCTCTATTTCTAAATACCTCCCTAATATAGTCCACCAGTCCTCTAGCTCAACTATCTGTAGGTCAGATGCCTCCCTCTGGAACGGCTGCCTGCCCCTCTCCGACTTGAGACGGTTCTCCTTAAGTTCCAGAAGCTTCTCAAGACCTCTTTTTTTCTCCTCCTCCTTCCCTCTCCCCTGCTAGTCTCCTCCTGACTGTGACTGATTGCCTGTTCCCTTATGAGTCCAATCGGGTTCAGGCCCTTCTTCGACCAGTCTTCCCCATGTACCCCTTTTATCAGCACTTGCCCTCGGGCACCCTTCCCTGGCAAACCTACTGAGGTTGGTTTACCCCCTCCTCGCACAAGCTGACCCCTATCCCTGGATTCCCCTTGCAATTGCCCTCCTGGGTGACCTTTAGCACTTACCCAACCCTTTGGGACACCTCCCTCTTGCACTTCTGCCTCCTCACCCTCTCCCTATTCCATCCCTTCATCCCGCTCTGCCCCCTCCCCCTCTATTTCTTGATACTGCACTTGCACAATCCGAATGGCACAAGGCCTAGTAGGACCATTACTTTTGTTTTTCTCCCCTGCCCCGCCCCTCCCCCCCACCCCTCTTTTGTCTTGTGGCACCGGGAAAAGCTTTTCGCTGTAAAGGTGCCATACAAATACTCAATAAATAAATAAAGGGTACCCCACAGGCCCCGGGCAACATGACGGTGGGTGAATAAACTTGTATGTCTGCCATCAATGCCCCGTCTTGTGCCTGCAGCCCAGGGCAGACAAACCCCTGTATCCAGTGTTCCTAGCATACTCTGCTGACAATTAGTTTACTTCTCTGGCAGTAAGTCATCTGTTCCAGAGTTCTCACTTCAGTGTGTTCTTTGGTATGACCTGCTTGTTGTTGCCAGAGGGGGGACCCAGTCCATCTGTGGATACAACACACCCTTATCGGGTCGGTTAATCCCTGGTACAGACCTGTGGCTCTGCCTGGGGTCTCCCACATGCCCTTCCCCATTTTGGCCTGCCTCCCACATTCACAGGCTGCAACTTTAAGCAAATGCCATCCACCGCCTTGGGACTGTGTCATAGGTGGGCCCCCTCTGGTGAGACTTCTTACATCAGTGCATTAGTGCCCCCCTCCCCTCCAAGCAGAGCAAAAGTTGGGCATCCTGGAAGCTCACTGGTGGCCAGATCAATGTTGACTGGGTTGGGTGGTGTTAGCCCACAGTGTTAGCCACAATGTGGGCCCTCTCTGAAATGCTGTTCATCCTTCGCCACCAAGTATGTATGAGCAGCGGTTAAGAAAGGCCATTCTGTGGGGCTCCAGCCCTGCCGCCACCCCAGTGGTGGCATGTGAGGATACCCCTCCCGATTTCAGTTGTACCTGAGCCCAGCCTCTCCCCTTCCACCAGCACCCCCTGCACAGGCTGGCTAGCCGGTGTACATGTGGTACACCTGTCCGCACCCCAATTGGTGGGGGGTACATACCTTGTTGCTTCTGTCCCGCAGATGGGCCTGAGGGCACACAACCTACGCAGGCTGGTTGGCTGGGGATGCCCTCTGTGGCATGTGGCTCTACAGTCTGATAAAGAGTGTTACTGACCCCTGGCTACAGTTTTAACATGTTCATGTGGCCGAGGGAGATTGACCACCAGTGCACCCTCCTTTGGCTACTGTCCCATCATCTCTCTGGGTCACTGGGACAGTGAGAGGGGACAGAACCCCCTGATCCCATAGCAATTGTCAACTGGGGTGGACTGGACTCAGTGTACCTGGACCAATGTGCAACGCCAGATGGGGAACCCACAAAGGGCCCAAGGGGTCTTCAATCATGCCGGTTAGCCACACAACCCATCAAGTAACACAGTCCAATGTGCACAAGTTGGAGGGTCAGACCAAAGATTGTGTCACTATGGAGGTGAGGGCCTGCGTACACGAGCTAAGTTGGGATCCCATTGCACTGTGCACATCAGGAGCACCTCTTGTCCACCCTGTTGGGGAGGTGTTACATGAGCGTGTGTGATAGGACCAGATAGATGGAGCAGTCTGCTTGGGCAGGGTGAAGCCAAAGGGTACTGTGGTGGAGGTCCATAGTGGTCCTGCCATGCAAATTGTTAAGACTGGAGAGGGAATTTGTACTTCTGTCCTCTATATGGTTGGGACAGAGGCACAGAGCACCCCAGCCAATGTTCTCTATATGATAGCTTGGACGAGCAAGCAAGGCTTAAACACTTGGAAGGTGATACAGGCTGGTGGTTCTTAAGTACAGTGAGTCCCCAAGCCCCCACAAAGGAATGTCCACACACTATGTTAGGTGATAACACAGCTTCTTTATAGAAAACAAGGTTCAGTAAAATATATACATATACATAATAACACTCTGTACTGAGAAGTATTTGAAATAAACATTGGGTACGTATATTGGTAAGGTAAACTGTGAAGTATCATCATGAGGGACACTCCCATTATTCATTTGTGTAAAGCATTACCCCAGTACAAGGGCACATTCCTTAAGTAACACACCCAATGGGTGTGCAGGACAGTGCGGGCAAAATGTTTATGCCTTGGCCGCAAGAGGGCATACACTCGAAGTCAGTGCTGCAACACATGACGACAAATTTACATGCCCCGTACAAGGGGAAATAGTTATAGAATAGACTAGCCGTTTTGGAATTGTGGAAAATGTATGGAGAGGATACGGAGGAACCACCTTAAAAGAATGAATGCTTAATCAGCATGATGAGCGGGACATAGCACCCAAGGCTCCTCCTCCTCCCCAGATTGGCAATCCATCCCCTGAAACGCAGAGATTATATTCACTATGTGAATTAAAAGCTGCAACATATATGGCCCATATATGTGCCCACAGCATATAGCAGTGAAGATATTATGAATAGATAGAAAATAAGTAAGTCAAAACCATTGTCCGCCCATGATAAATATAACAAACATTGTGAATTACAGACAAGATTTACAGAGGAGTAGGTCAGAGAAAGAGAGAAAGACAGGATGATAGGGAGGAGGCAGAACTTGCATCCAATGAGAGGGTAGGATGACAAATAATGCTCAAATTAGATGGAAGGGGCATGGGTGATTTTACAGAAAAAGAAAAGGAAGTCAGAGAAAGAAAGGAGAAAGTAGAAGCGAAAAATAACGAGAAAGAAAATTCAGAGAGAAGGAAAGATATATGAACAAGAAAAAGTAAGAGAAAAGAAACGAGAGACAGACAGATAAAAGGAGTGAAATTGAGAAGAAGATAAAGAATGGGAAAGATGAAGAGATGTAGAAAGGGAAGAAGAAAGACAGAAGGAGGAAGAAAGGGATAGAGGAAGACAATGAGGAATAGAAAGAAGCATAGAATGACAGAGGAAAGAAGCTAATGAGATTATCAGGGGACGTATGCTCCCAGACAAAGAGAGGAACCGGAGACAGGAAGAGAGAAAGAGAAAGTAGATGCTGCAGGGAGGTAGAGATTCTTAAAAAGCAGGCACTTCCAGAGGATTATCAACATGTATAGAAATAGAAGGGATGTACTGGCAGCATGATGGAGACCAGAGGGTCCTTGCAAAGTGGGGGAGGAAATATATTGGAGGAGGTGATGAGTGGAACATATATAACAAGTACTCTCAAAAGATTAGATTTTGAGGACAGGGAGGAAGATGAAGGAGATGAGAGTAACAATACTATGTTTGAAGATGAAGAAAGAGAGGAAGGTGGAGAGGAAGAAGCCACACAAGCCCCTTCTAAAGGAATGGGGCTAGGGAAAGAGATAGCATGGCGAGACTTGAAAGTACCAGTAAGGAGGCCAGAACACAGTCAATACCTTTAACACCCTAAGAAGAGATTTAGCAGTTCAGAGGATAAAACACCATGCGTAAATAGGTATAGAAATTTACCATGATGAAAGAAAATTACTTTGACAGACGTGGTGACGAAGATGAAAGGTGCGGCTGCACTCGGAAATGGCACTGGGTTCACAGAGTTCCCTTTCTTAGAGCGAGGGAGAGGGGCACCTCAATATGTACCATGGCCCAAATGGATGCAAATAATTTGTTTTTTTTATTTTGTATTTTATTTGAATTTATAAAGCGCTTTTCACCAAAGTGCTGTACATAGAGTCAAAAATGGTACAATAAATGAGCGTTAACAGAAACAGACTGCCATATTACCCAGACTGGGTTGGTGAGACCCCAGAGATTCACGAAATAAATAATAGACTGAAATCCAATGAAGGGAAAGTGGGAGAGCATTCCAGTGTAGGGGAGCCAGCAAAGAGAATGAACAAAAAAGTGACTGTGCACATGGAGGGTGGGGTACAGCAAGCTGGAATTGAAAACAAGGACGAAGCAAAAAAGAAGGGCTATGGAATGAAACCAGATAAGAAAGATACTCAGGCGCAAGACCATGAAGAGACTAAGCGACTAAACTTTAAAAAATTAAATGTAAGGCTGGACTGGAAAGAGAGCCAGTCAAGAGTATAGAGAAAAGAAGCAATAGAGTCATGAGGGGCTAAGATAAGAAGTAAGCAAACAGAGGCTTTGAAAATAGATTGAAGAGGTGCAAGATGAGTCAGAGGGAGGCCAAAAAGAGCAGAGGAACAGTGGACGAGACGAGAGAAAATTAGGGAAGATATCAGAATTTTGGTGGTTTCAAAGTTCAAGAATGGGCGGGTTTTCTGGATATTGTATAAGTGGAAACGACAGGACCGGGCTGATAAGGAGATGTGATGTTGAAAGGATAAATCAGAGTCGAAGTAGAATTATGAGCTTTAAGAGAAATAATCGTTGGTATGGAGGAAATGAGAGAAACGATGGAAGGAGAGGAGGTGGAATAGTAATAGCAGGGAAGAAAATTTCCTCTGTTTTGGAAGCATTAAGAGCAAGAAAAAGAGCTGACATCCAAGATTCGATGGCCAAAAGGCACATAGATAGTTTATTGTGAACGGCTGAGGAGAAAGATAAAAAAGAAAGAAAGAGCTGAGTATAATCAGCATAAAAGTGTTGGGATAGTCAAAACTAATGTTGTTTGTCAACTTCCAACACTGACTTCAGGAGTGGGTAAATGGATTAATGAATTGAAGAGAAAGAAAGCTGAGGTGACTTTAGCCATAGGTGACATAAAACGCTTGCTAGCTGCCACAACACGTGAGAGGTCAGATGACATTTTGATACAAGAGAGCTATCCTGGAGGGACTGCACAAAACACTTTCATAATTGTCGAGCTAATGTGTGGAGGGCCCTTAGAGTTTAGTGGCCAGATTCATCAGATATGAGAACTATTATGATGTGCAAAATGAGAGCAGACGAAGACCTGACTATGTATATTCAGGAAATTCACTAATAATGGTGGCTAGCAAAGAGAGAACTGTGGGACAAACACATAACTATCTTTTATAATATATTATGCCAGGGGGTGCGAAACCAGTACAAAGACAGTTGAGAAAGCTTGTGGGAAAGTAAGCAAAGCCATGGGCAGAGATTCAACTGACAATCATTCACCATTGTTGGCTATACCAAGAGAAAGACAGAAAGAAAGTTCAAGAAAGAAAGATGGAGGAAGCAAGGTTAGTTCAGAAAAAATTGTCAAATCTGTCAGAGGAAGAGGCATTATTGGCGAAGGGTTCCATACACAAGGAGAACTGCAGGTACAACCACCAACTTACAGGACATTTGCAGGAAGGGGAGAGTATAAATATTTCCTGTGAGGGATCCACCCAGAGGAAGAGGGTATGGATTTCAAGCTCCACGTGGATGGGGATTTAATGGGCAAGCACAACAATGTTGTGCATGTGGTAAAATGGGTCACATTTCTCACATATGCAGAAGCAGGGGAGATATGCAGAAGAATTGACCAGCTGCTGATCCAAGAGTGGGGAACACATATCCCCACCATATAGTACATAGCCACCTGAATATTATACGCAAGATCACATGCAGTATCAGATGCAAATGCCACAAATACAGCTCACAAGGAATACAGACCCAAATGCAACAAGCACCAATGTAAACACAGCAGATTCCAATGCAGGCACGGCAGATACCAATGCAGTTGCAAGCACCTGTACAAAAGAATGCAGTGGTGCCATGGGACGCAAACATATTACCACAAGAACCCCCACCTAGAATAGGGTGTGTGACAGTGGTCAGATTGAATCCTTTCACCGACACAGGACTGGACTTGTATCCACAATAGGTCAGCCCACAGAGAGACTTCATGGGCCTCATTACCACCCAGGCGGTAAGGGGTTAACGGTGCTGTAAAAGGTGTCGGCGCCGTTAAACCCTTACCGCCTAATTACAAGGTCCCTTTGCGGGTCCCGACCTTAACGGCTGGTTTTACCAGCCGTTAAAGAAGGAACCCGCAAAGGGACTTTCGAGGTATTTACTGTACTGCAATTTACGGTACAATAATTACTGACTTCCCCATTCCCATTGAGCCCTATGGGGGCAAAAATGGGAATGGGGAAGGGCCAATTGTGAAATGGGAATTACCGCCCACCAACCTTGGAATGGGGCGGTAATTCCGCCATTCACCATGGCGGAGTTGGTAAAATACCGGCGTCATCCATGGCGCTAATAGCGCCATGGTTAACGCCAGGGTCGTAATGAGGCCCGATGTGTTCCATCCTATCAGTTACACCAGACCCACAAGAGGAACCAAAGGTCGGAGTGACCACAGGTGACCAAACATTCTCCTTTCTATCAGTCACAGGGGTGACTCTGTCTTGTGTTACAGAGGGAAAATTACCAATGTCAGGCATTGCCATGAATGCACGAGGATTTTCTGGGGCGATAAGTATGGTTCCATTTACTGACGACTTACCTATCACTATAGGAGAACACAACCTTTCAATGCCACTATTATATTCCCGCAAGACAACAGTTAACATATTGGGAAAAGATTTGATGAGAAAACTCAACATGACAATATCATTCACTGATCAGGGAATAATATATTCCACTCCAGGGATTCATTATGTTCAAAGGGGTGTGCCACAAGGCCCTGAAGTAATCATTTATGGGGTACACATATTATTGCCATGGCTTCCGAGAATAGAGGGCAGACTGTTACTAAAACATATAGAATTTTTGTTCAGACCACAAATATCCATTGATGTGGAAGAAGGACAGGTGACTGCAACAGAACTAGAAGCAGAAAAAGTAAGAGCAGATAAAGTAATTTTACATGGAGTTGATGAGGAATGGATAAACTGTAGACCAGTGATAGCATTGGATGAAGGATCTAGACTGACTGGCTTAACAGATGAAGACTTGTTTACAGATCATAACTCTGATGTGAAAGTGATCTTTCATATAAGTCTTACATATCAGCTAAACATTGAAAACAGAGAAATACCCCAGAGAACTTCACTAGTGAAAAGGCACTGGGCTCTATCATGAGTCTGACGGTATCCCGGCTGTAAATCCATCGGGATACCGCCATCACAAATAGCATTACTGACACTCGGTCCGGCCCGATTAGTGGCGGATCATGAGTAGCAGTCTGCCTGTAATTTCATATTCCCCATTGGGTCCAACCCAATGGGGTTGGGTGGTGCTATTACCCCAGGCAGTAATTGCACCGGTGGTAGAAGCACTGAAAATTGCAGAAAATGGGCAGAAAGCTGGACTTTTACCTACAGGAAAAAGCTGGAGGTAAAACTCCAAGTTTCCACCCAACTGGAGATTGGGCGGACCTTTAAATGCAGTTGTAATAGCATTACCGCCGCACGTAAGGGCTATGGCCCAACTCATGATGAAGCCACTGACTTTCTGTCAGGAAGACTTGGCACAGGTACCAAGTACATTATGGACCAACAACCCATATGATGTTGGTTTACTGAAAGGAGGGGGGGCAGTCAAAATCAAAATAATTCAAGGAGACATTTTGACCATGGATGAGACAGTACCCAGTGTAAAAAAAAGCAGACAAAGGCATCTAGGACACCATTGCTGCCCTGATGAGACAAGGGATATTGGTGCCATCAGAATCTCCATGTAACACAGCTGTATATCCAGGGAGAAAAATGACAGGGGGGTCATGGAGATTTATTCAGGATTTACGACCCCTGTACAATATTGTTGAAGCTGAGTTCCCATTGGGCCCTAATCCTGCCCCGATATTGTGTGATATCCCTTCCAAACCTAAATATTTTGCAGTGATTGATTTAAAGAATGCTTTCTTTTTTCGATCCCACCCTATGAAGAGTCCCAAGATTTGACCTAATTTACCTATTGTAGGATCAAGTTAAAACATACTAGTTTGCCCCTTAGTCTTAACTTAAGTGGTCCAGAGGGATTTGGGCAATGCACAGACTGACAGCACAGTAGTACAATACATAGATGACAATTTAGTGTGCAGTGAAATGGTGGAACCGTGCAAAAAAGACTCAGTATAGTTAATGACAGTGTTAGCAGAGCAAGGTTACAAGGTGGACAAAGAGAAGATGCAATATTGTCAGGACGAAGTACTATACAAACACCAGCTAATGTCACATGATTGAAGAAAGTTAACCCCTGAAAGAGCAGAAGCAATTATGAAGATACCCAGGCCAGATACAGTCAAAGGATTACAGACATTCTTAGGACTTTGTAATTATTGCAGGGCATGGGTCTTTGATTATAACACATATGTGAGGCCTCCTTTAAAAGCACATAAAGAAGCACAGAAAGAGAACACTGACATCACCTGGATAGAGAAAATGATAGATGCCTTTAACAAATTGAAATTAGCAATAAGCACAGCACCCGTAATATGGATCCCTGATTGCAAAGCAGATTCTTTTTATTCTCCCATTCAAACAGGGTAGTAATGACATCTGTCCTCAAGCAAAAAAACTACCATTGGACACAAACCATTAGCATTTTATAATGGGATCTTAGATTGAGTGATGAGAGAAAATTACCCGTGTCAACAAGCACTGGTAGCAGCAGCCTTTGTGATTGAGAAATCTGCTAGTACCTCTGGATGCGCAATGGTACTATAAGTGGGGCAGGCCCTATTTTCAATCCTTGAAAAGCCCAAAAGTATATTGACCACACAGAGAGCACCTGGGTATGAAGTTTTTATATTTAACCCATCGATCAACATTTTCAGGTTCCGAGAGGTAAATCCAGCAAGATTCATAGCAGAACAAGTGAAGGAGGGAGACAACGTGCATGGTTGCACTAAGCATACTGAATATTCTGATGTGACACCATATGTCAATAAACCAGAACACGGGTGAGCAACACCGTGGGATTTCAGTGATAGAAGCAAAATTGACTGATAGATTTGAGACAATGCTAAGTGCGAGATTGCTAGCGCATCTTGCAGCACAAGCAGCAGCATTGGTAGCTCTGATTTTGGCATTTGAAACGCATGACGAGAAGGCAGTAGCAGTGTATTCTGACTCTGCCTACGAGACGTAAACAATTCATGCAGGACTGTCATCACATTGGAAGAGGTGGGGCTTCTTATGTGCAGACAGTAAGCCTGTGTGGCATGTGCCAGAATTGGACAGGCTCATAGATACACTGCAGCTCCCATCAGCCATTGCCATGGTGAAGTGTGCAGCACACATCAAAGACACAGGCTTGATTGCTCGCAGTAACGAGGTTGCGAACTTGGAGCCAAAAGAGCAGCATATTTCCACAAAATATCTTAATTTGAGACAACACTAAATAAACACACATGTGTATGCAATATGGTGATCAAAGAGACGTTTCATCCTGTAATCTGTGCAATAGGCAATGTATTAAATGTCTCTTTTATTACCTTGCCCATCAAACAGATTACAGAATTACATGGACGAGCACCACCAAAAAAGCAGGAATTATGAAATGAAGAAGGTCCTCATTGTCACCCACAGATGCAATGTGGTGGCAGGATAGCACTCAAAACCAGTTATGGCTGGTTAAAATAGCATCAGTCCAAATGCATTATCCAGCAGAAACATCTAGAGAATGCCTTGCAGCATTGATTGCAGATGACTGGTTAGTCCCCAACCTCACCGAGCATGTCACAATTTTTGTTATAAATTGTCTGACTTTCCAACAGTTCACTGCTGTACACACATTGCAAACAGTGAGAGGCACAGGTACCAAGTATATTATGGGCCAACAACCCATATGATGTTGGTTTACTGAAAGGAGTGGGGGCAGTCAAAATCAAAATAATTCAAGGAGACATTTTTACCATGGATGAGACAGTACCCAGTGTATAAAAAAAAAGCAGACAAAGGCATCTAGGACACCATTGCTGCCCTGATGAGACAAGGGATATTGGTGCCATCAGAATCTCCATGTAACACAGCTGTATATCCAGGGAGAAAAATGACAGGGGGTCATGGAGATTTATTCAGGATTTACGACCCCTGTACAATATTGTTGAAGCTGAGTTCCCATTGGGCCCTAATCCTGCCCCGATATTGTGTGATATCCCGTCCAAACCTAAATATTTTGCAGTGATTGATTTAAAGAATGCTTTCTTTTTTCGATCCCACTCTATGAAGAGTCCCAAGATTTGACCTCATTTACCTATTGTAGGATCAAGTTAAAACATACTAGTTTGCCCCTTAGTCTTAACTTAAGTGGTCCAGAAGGATTTGGGCAATGCACAGACTGACAGCACAGTAGTACAATACATAGATGACAATTTAGTGTGCAGTGAAATGGTGGAACCGTGCAAAAAAGACTCAGTACAGTTAATGACAGTGTTAGCAGAGCAGGGTTACAAGGTGGACAAAGAGAAGATGCAATATTGTCAGGACGAAGTACTATACAAAGGCCAGCTAATGTCACAGGATGGAAGAAAGGTAACCCCTGAAAGAGCAGAAGCAATTATGAAGACACCCAGGCCAGATACAGTCAAAGGATTACAGACATTCTTAGGACTTTGTAATTATTGCAGGGTATGGGTCTTTGATTATAACACATATGTGAGGCCTCCTTTAAAAGCACATAAAGAAGCACAGAAAGAGAACACTGACATCACATGGATAGAGAAAATGATAGATGCCTTTAACAAATTGAAATTAGCAATAAGCACAGCACCCGTAATAGGGATCCCTGATTGCAAAGCAGATTCTTTTTATTCTCCCATTCAAACAGGGTAGTATGACATCTGTCCTCAAGCAAAAAAACTACCATTGGACACAAACCATTAGCATTTTAAAATGGGATCTTAGATCCAGTGATGAGAGAAAATTACCTGTGTCAACAAGCACTGGTAGCAGCAGCCTTTGTGATTGAGAAATCTGCTAGTACCTCTGAATGCGCAAAGGCACTATATGTGGGGCAGGCCCTATTTTCAATCCTTGAAAAGCCCAAAAGTACATTGACCACACAGAGAGCACCTGGGTATGAAGTTTTTATATTTAACCTATCGATCAACATTTTCAGGTTCCGAGAGGTAAATCCAGCAAGATTCATAGCAGAACAAGTGAAGGAGGGAGACAACGTGCATGGCTGCACTAAGCATACTGAATATTCTGATGTGACACCATATGTCAATAAACCAGAACACGGGTGAGCAACACCGTGGGATTTCAGTGATAGAAGCATAATTGACTGATAGATTTGAGACAATGCTAAGTGCAAGATTGCTAGCGCATCTTGCAGCACACGCAGCAGTATTGGTAGCTCTGATTTTGGCATTTGAAACGCATGACGAGAAGGCAGTAGCAGTGTATTCTGACTCTGCCTACGAGACGCAAACAATTCATGCAGGACTGTCATCACATTGGAAGAGGTGGGGCTTCTTAAGTGCAGACAGCATGCCTGTGTGGCATGTGCCAAAATTGGACAGGCTCATAGATACACTGCAGCTCCCATCAGCCATTGCCATGGTGAAGTGTGCAGCACACATCAAAGACACAGGCTTGATTGCTCGCCGTAACGAGGTTGCAAACTTGAAGCCAAAAGAGCAGCATATTTCCACAAAATATCTTAATTTGAGACAGCACTAAATAAACACACGTGTATGCAATATGGTGATCAAAGAGACGTTTCATCCTGTAATCTGTGCAATAGGCAATGTATTAAACGTCTCTTTTATTACCTTGCCCATCGAACAGATTACAGAATTACATGGACGAGCACCACCAAAAGAGCAGGAATTATGAAATGAAGGAGGTGCTCATTGTCACCCACAGATGCAATGTGGTGGCAGGATAGCACTCAAAACCAGTTATGGCTGGTTAAAATAGCATCAGTCCAAATGCATTATCCAGTACAAACATCTAGAGAATGCCTTGCAGCATTGATTGCAGATGACTGGTTTGTCCCCAACCTCACCGAGCATGTCACAGTTTTTGTTATAAATTGTCTGACTTTCCAACAGTTCACTGCTGTACACATATTGCAAACAGTGAGAGGCACAGGTACCAAGTACATTATGGACCAACAACCCATATGATGTTGGTTTACTGAAAGGAGTGGGGGCAGTCAAAATCAAAATAATTCAAGGAGACATTTTTACCATGGATGAGACAGTACCCAGTGTAAAAAAAAAAGCAGACAAAGGCATCTAGGACACCATTGCTGCCCTGATGAGACAAGGGATATTGGTGCCATCAAAATCTCCATGTAACAAAGCTGTATATCCAGGGAGAAAAATGACAGGGTGTCATGGAGATTTATTCAGGATTTACGACCCCTGTACAATATTGTTGAAGCTGAGTTCCCATTGGGCCCTAATCCTGCCCCGATATTGTGTGATATCCCGTCCAAACCTAAATATTTTGCAGTGATTGATTTAAAGAATGCTTTCTTTTTTCGATCCCACTCTATGAAGAGTCCCAAGATTTGACCTCATTTACCTATTGTAGGATCAAGTTAAAACATACTAGTTTGCCCGTTAGTCTTAACTTAAGTGGTCCAGAAGGATTTGGGCAATGCACAGACTGACAGCACAGTAGTACAATACATAGATGACAATTTAGTGTGCAGTGAAATGGTGGAACCGTGCAAAAAAGACTCAGTACAGTTAATAACAGTGTTAGCAGAGCAAGGTTACAAGGTGGACAAAGAGAAGATGCAATATTGTCAGGACAAAGTACTATACAAAGGCCAGCTAATGTCACAGGATGGAAGAAAGGTAACCCCTGAAAGAGCAGAAGCAATTATGAAGACACCCAGGCCAGATACAGTCAAAGGATTACAGACATTCTTAGGACTTTGTAATTATTGCAGGGTATGGGTCTTTGATTATAACACATATGTGAGGCCTCCTTTAAAAGCACATAAAGAAGCACAGAAAGAGAACACTGACATCACATGGATAGAGTAAATGATAGATGCCTTTAACAAATTGAAATTAGCAATAAGCACAGCACCCGTAATAGGGATCCCTGATTGCAAAGCAGATTCTTTTTATTCTCCCATTCAAACAGGGTAGTAATGACATCTGTCCTCAAGCAGAAAAACTACCATTGGACACAAACCATTAGCATTTTAAAATGGGTTCTTAGATCCAGTGATGAGAGAAAATTACCTGTGTCAACAAGCACTGGTAGCAGCAGCCTTTGTGATTGAGAAATCTGCTAGTACCTCTGAATGCGCAATGACACTATATGTGGGGCAGGCCCTATTTTCAAATCTTGAAAAGCCCAAAAGTACATTGACCACACAGAGAGCACCTGGGTATGGTGTTTTTATATTTAACCTATCGATCAACATTTTCAGGTTCCGAGAGGTAAATCCAGCAAGATGCATAGCAGAAAAAGTGAAGGATGGTTGCACTAAGCATACTGAATATTCTGATGTGACACCATATGTCAATAAACCAGAACACGGGTGAGCAACACCGTGGGATTTCAGTGATAGAAGCATAATTGACTGATAGATTTGAGACAATGCTAAGTGCAAGATTGCTAGCGCATCTTGCAGCACACGCAGCAGCATTGGTAGCTCTGATTTTGGCATTTGAAACGCATGACGAGAAGGCAGTAGCAGTGTATTCTGACTCTGCCTATGAGACGTAAACAATTCATGCAGGACTGTCATCACATTGGAAGAGGTGGGGCTTCTTACGTGCAGACAGCATGCCTGTGTGGCATGTGCCAAAATTGGACAGGCTCATAGATACACTGCAGCTCCCATCAGCCATTGCCATGGTGAAGTGTGCAGCACACTTCAAAGACACAGGCTTGATTGCTCGCCGTAACGAGGTTGCAAACTTGAAGCCAAAAGAGCAGCGTATTTCCACAAAATATCTTAATTTGAGACAGCACTAAATAAACACACATGTGTATGCAATATGGTGATCAAAGAGACGTTTCATCCTGTAATCTGTGCAATAGGCAATGTATTAAACGTCTCTTTTATTACCTTGCCCATCGAACAGATTACAGAATTACATGGACGAGCACCACCAAAAGAGCAGGAATTATGAAATGAAGGAGGTGCTCATTGTCACCCACAGATGCAATGTCGTGGCAGGATAGCACTCAAAACCAGTTATGGCTGGTTAAAATAGCATCAGTCCAAATGCATTATCCAGTACAAACATCTAGAGAATGCCTTGCAGCATTGATTGCAGATGACTGGTTTGTCCCTAACCTCACCGAGCATGTCACAGTTTTTGTTATAAATTGTCTGACTTTCCAACAGTTCACTGCTGTACACACATTGCAAACAGTGAGAGGCACAGGTACCAAGTACATTATGGACCAACAACCCATATGATGTTGGTTTACTGAAAGGAGTGGGGGCAGTCAAAATCAAAATAATTCAAGGAGACATTTTTACCATGGATGAGACAGTACCCAGTGTAAATAAAAAAGCAGACAAAGGCATCTAGGACACCATTGCTGCCCTGATGAGACAAGGGATATTGGTGCCATCAAAATCTCCATGAAACACAGCTGTATATCCAGGGAGAAAAATGACAGGGGGTCATGGAGATTTATTCAGGATTTACAACCCCTGTACAATATTGTTGAAGCTGAGTTCCCATTGGGCCCTAATCCTGCCCCGATATTGTGTGATATCCCGTCCAAACCTAAATATTTTGCAGTGATTGATTTAAAGAATGCTTTCTTTTTTCGATCCCACTCTATGAAGAGTCCCATGATTTGACCTCATTTACCTATTGTAGGATCAAGTTAAAACATACTAGTTTGCCCCTTAGTCTTAACTTAAGTGGTCCAGAAGGATTTGGGCAATGCGCAGACTGACAGCACAGTAGTACAATACATAGATGACAATTTAGTGTGCAGTGAAATGGTGGAACCGTGCAAAAAAGACTCAGTACAGTTAATAACAGTGTTAGCAGAGCAAGGTTACAAGGTGGACAAAGAGAAGATGCAATATTGTCAGGACGAAGTACTATACAAAGGCCAGCTAATGTCACAGGATGGAAGAAAGGTAACCCCTGAAAGAGCAGAAGCAATTATGAAGACACCCAGGCCAGATACAGTCAAAGGATTACAGACATTCTTAGGACTTTGTAATTATTGCAGGGCATGGGTCTTTGATTATAACACATATGTGAGGCCTCCTTTAAAAGCACATAAAGAAGCACAGAAAGAGAACACTGACATCACATGGATAGAGAAAATGATAGATGCCTTTAACAAATTGAAATTAGCAATAGGCACAGCACCCGTAATAGGGATCCCTGATTGCAAAGCAGATTCTTTTTATTCTCCCATTCAAACAGGGTAGTAATGACATCTGTCCTCAAGCAAAAAAACTACCATTGGACACAAACCATTAGCATTTTAAAATGGGATCTTAGATCTAGTGATGAGAGAAAATTACCTGTGTCAACAAGCACTGGTAGCAGCAGCCTTTGTGATTGAGAAATCTGCTAGTACCTCTGAATGCGCAATGGCACTATATGTGGGGCAGGCCCTATTTTCAAATCTTGAAAAGCCCAAAAGTACATTGACCACACAGAGAGCACCTGGGTATGGTGTTTTTATATTTAACCTATCGATCAACATTTTCAGGTTCCGAGAGGTAAATCCAGCAAGATTCATAGTAGAAAAAGTGAAGGATGGTTGCACTAAGCATACTGAATATTCTGATGTGACACCATATGTCAATAAACCAGAACACGGGTGAGCAACACCGTGGGATTTCAGTGATAGAAGCAAAATTGACTGATAGATTTGAGACAAAGCTAAGTGCAAGATTGCTAGCGCATCTTGCAGCACACGCAGCAGCATTGGTAGCTCTGATTTTGGCATTTGAAATGCATGACGAGAAGGCAGTAGCAGTGTATTCTGACTCTGCCTACTAGACGTAAACAATTCATGCAGGAGTGTCATCACATTGGAAGAGGTGGGGCTTCTTACGTGCAGACAGCATACCTGTGTGGCATGTGCCAAAATTGGACAGGCTCATAGATACACTGCAGCTCCCATCAGCCATTGCCATGGTGAAGTGTGCAGCACACATCAAAGACACAGGTTTGATTGCTCGCCATAACGAGGTTGCAAACTTGAAGCCAAAAGAGCATCATATTTGCACAAAATATCTTAATTTGAGACAGCACTAAATAAACACACATGTGTATGCAATATGGTGAACAAAGATACGTTTCATCCTGTAATCTGTGCAATAGGCAATGTATTAAATGTCTCTTTTATTACCCTGCCCATCGAACAGATTACAGAATTACATGGACGAGCACCACCAAAAGAGCAGGAATTATGAAATGAAGGAGGTGCTCATTGTCACCCACAGATGCAATGTGGTGGCAGGATAGCACTCAAAACCAGTTAGGGCTGGTTAAAATAGCATCAGTCCAAATGCATTATCCAGTACAAACATCTAGAGAATGCCTTGCAGCATTGATTGCAGATGACTGGTTTGTCCCCAACCTCACCGAGCTTGTCACAATTTTTGTTATAAATTGTCTGACTTTCCAACAGTTCACTGCTGTACACACTTTGCAAACAGTGAGAGGCACAGGTACCAATTACATTATGGACCAACAACCCATATGATGTTGGTTTACTGAAAGGCGTGGGGGCAGTCAAAATCAAAATAATTCAAGGAGACATTTTTACCATGGATGAGACAATACCCAGTGTAAAAAAAAAAGCAGACAAAGGCATCTAGGACACCATTGCTGCCCTGATGAGACAAGGGATATTGGTGCCATCAGAATCTCCATGTAACACAGCTGTATATCCAGGGAGAAAAATGACAGGGGGGTCATGGAGATTTATTCAGGATTTACGAACCCTGTACAATATAGTTGAAGCTGAGTTCCCATTGGGCCCTAATCCTGCCCCGATATTGTGTGATATCCCGTCCAAACCTAAATATTTTGCAGTGATTGATTTAAAGAATGCTTTCTTTTTTCGATCCCACTCTATGAAGAGTCCCAAGATTTGACCTCATTTACCTATTGTAGGATCAAGTTAAAACATACTAGTTTGCCCCTTAGTCTTAACTTAAGTGGTCCAGAAGGATTTGGGCAATGCGCAGACTGACAGCACAGTAGTACAATACATAGATGACAATTTAGTGTGCAGTGAAATGGTGGAACCGTGCAAAAAAGATTCAGTACAGTTAATGACAGTGTTAGCAGAGCAAGGTTACAAGGTGGACAAAGAGAAGATGCAATATTGTCAGGACGAAGTACTATACAAAGGCCAGCTAATGTCACAGGATGGAAGAAAGGTAACCCCTGAAAAAGCAGAAGCAATTATGAAGACACCCAGGCCAGATACAGTCAAATGATTACAGACATTCTTAGGACTTTGTAATTATTGCAGGGTGTGGGTCTTTGATTTTAACACATATGTGAGGCCTCCTTTAAAAGCACATAAAGAAGCACAGAAAGAGAACACTGACATCACATGGATAGAGAAAATGATAGATGCCTTTAACAAATTGAAATTTGCAATAAGCACAGCACCCGTAATAGGTATCCCTGATTGCAAAGCAGATTCTTTTTATTCTCCCATTCAAACAGGGTAGTAATGACATCTGTCCTCAAGCAAAAAAACTACCATTGGACACAAACCATTAGCATTTTAAAATGGGATCTTAGATCCAGTGATGAGAGAAAATTACCTGTGTCAACAAGCACTGGTAGAAGCAGCCTTTGTGATTGAGAAATCTGCTAGTACCTCTGAATGCGCAATGGCACTATATGTGGGGCAGGCCCTATTTTCAATCCTTGAAAAGCCCAAAAGTACATTGACCACACAGAGAGCACCTGGGTATGAAGTTTTTATATTTAACCTATCGATCAACATTTTCAGGTTCCGAGAGGTAAATCCAGCAAGATTCATAGCAGAACAAGTGAAGGAGGGAGACAACGTGCATGGTTGCACTAAGCATACTGAATATTCTGATGTGACACCATATGTCAATAAACCAGAACACGGGTGAGCAACACCGTGGGATTTCAGTGATAGAAGCAAAATTGACTGATAGATTTGAGACAATGCTAAGTGCAAGATTGCTAGCGCATCTTGCAGCACACGCAGCAGCATTGGTAGCTCTGATTTTGGCATTTGAAACGCATGACGAGAAGGCAGTAGCAGTGTATTCTGACTCTGCCTACGAGACGTAAACAATTCATGCAGGACTGTCATCACATTGGAAGAGGTGGGGCTTCTTACGTGCAGACAGCATGCCTGTGTGGCATGTGCCAAAATTGGACAGGCTCATAGATACACTGCAGCTCCCATCAGCCATTGCCATGGTGAAGTGTGCAGCGCACTTCAAAGACACAGGCTTGATTGCTCACCGTAACGAGGTTGCAAACTTGAAGCCAAAAGAGCAGCGTATTTCCACAAAATATCTTAATTTGAGACAGCACTAAATAAACACACATGTGTATGCAATATGGTGATCAAAGAGACGTTTCATCCTGTAATCTGTGCAATAGGCAATTTATTAAACGTCTCTTTTATTACCTTGCCCATCGAACAGATTACAGAATTACATGGACGAGCACCACCAAAAGAGCAGGAATTATGAAATGAAGAAGGTGCTCATTGTCACCCACAGATGCAATGTGGTGGCAGGATAGCACTCAAAACCAGTTATGGCTGGTTAAAATAGCATCAGTCCAAATGCATTATCCAGCACAAACATCTAGAGAATGCCTTGCAGCATTTATTGCAGATGACTGGTTCGTCCCCAACCTCACCGAGCATGTCACAATTTTTGTTATAAATTGTCTGACTTTCCAACAGTTCACTGCTGTACACACATTGCAAACAGTGAGAGGCATAGGTACCAAGTACATTATGGACCAACAACCCATATAATGTTGGTTTACTGAAAGGAGTGGGGGCAGTCAAAATCAAAATAATTCAAGGAGACATTTTTACCATGGATGAGACAGTACCCAGTGTAAAAAAAAAGCAGACAAAGGCATCTAGGACACCATTGCTGCCCTGATGAGACAAGGGATATTGGTGCCATCAGAATCTCCATGTAACACAGCTGTATATCCAGGGAGAAAAATGACAGGGGGGTCATGGAGATTTATTCAGGATTTACGACCCCTGTACAATATTGTTGAAGCTGAGTTCCCATTGGGCCCTAATCCTGCCCCGATATTGTGTGATATCCCGTCCAAACCTAAATATTTTTCAGTGATTGATTTAAAGAATGCTTTCTTTTTTCGATCCCACTCTATGAAGAGTCCCAAGATTTGACCTCATTTACCTATTGTAGGATCAAGTTAAAACATACTAGTTTGCCCCTTAGTCTTAACTTAAGTGGTCCAGAAGGATTTGGGCAATGCGCAGACTGACAGCACAGTAGTACAATACATAGATGACAATTTAGTGTGCAGTGAAATGGTGGAACCGTGCAAAAAAGACTCAGTACAGTTAATAACAGTGTTAGCAGAGCAAGGTTACAAGGTGGACAAAGAGAAGATGCAATATTGTCAGGACGAAGTACTATACAAAGGCCAGCTAATGTCACAGGATGGAAGAAAGGTAACCCCTGAAAGAGCAGAAGCAATTATGAAGACACCCAGGCCAGATACAGTCAAAGGATTACAGACATTCTTAGGACTTTGTAATTATTGCAGGGCATGGGTCTTTGATTATAACACATATGTGAGGCCTCCTTTAAAAGCACATAAAGAAGCACAGAAAGAGAACACTGACATCACATGGATAGAGAAAATGATAGATGCCTTTAACAAATTGAAATTAGCAATAGGCACAGCACCCGTAATAGGGATCCCTGATTGCAAAGCAGATTCTTTTTATTCTCCCATTCAAACAGGGTAGTAATGACATCTGTCCTCAAGCAAAAAAACTACCATTGGACACAAACCATTAGCATTTTAAAATGGGATCTTAGATCCAGTGATGAGAGAAAATTACCTGTGTCAACAAGCACTGGTAGCAGCAGCCTTTGTGATTGAGAAATCTGCTAGTACCTCTGAATGCGCAATGGCACTATATGTGGGGCAGGCCCTATTTTCAAATCTTGAAAAGCCCAAAAGTACATTGACCACACAGAGAGCACCTGGGTATGGTGTTTTTATATTTAACCTATCGATCAACATTTTCAGGTTCCGAGAGGTAAATCCAGCAAGATTCATAGCAGAAAAAGTGAAGGATGGTTGCACTAAGCATACTGAATATTCTGATGTGACACCATATGTCAATAAACCAGAACACGGGTGAGCAACACTGTGGGATTTCAGTGATAGAAGCAAAATTGACTGATAGATTTGAGACAAAGCTAAGTGCAAGATTGCTAGCGCATCTTGCAGCACACGCAGCAGCATTGGTAGCTCTGATTTTGGCATTTGAAATGCATGACGAGAAGGCAGTAGCAGTGTATTCTGACTCTGCCTACTAGACGTAAACAATTCATGCAGGAGTGTCATCACATTGGAAGAGGTGGGGCTTCTTACGTGCAGACAGCATACCTGTGTGGCATGTGCCAAAATTGGACAGGCTCATAGATACACTGCAGCTCCCATCAGCCATTGCCATGGTGAAGTGTGCAGCACACATCAAAGACACAGGTTTGATTGCTCGCCATAACGAGGTTGCAAACTTGAAGCCAAAAGAGCAGCATATTTGCACAAAATATCTTAATTTGAGACAGCACTAAATAAACACACATGTGTATGCAATATGGTGAACAAAAAAACGTTTCATCCTGTAATCTGTGCAATAGGCAATGTATTAAATGTCTCTTTTATTACCCTGCCCATCGAACAGATTACAGAATTACATGGACGAGCACCACCAAAAGAGCAGGAATTATGAAATGAAGGAGGTGCTCATTGTCACCCACAGATGCAATGTGGTGGCAGGATAGCACTCAAAACCAGTTAGGGCTGGTTAAAATAGCATCAGTCCAAATGCATTATCCAGTACAAACATCTAGAGAATGCCTTGCAGCATTGATTGCAGATGACTGGTTTGTCCCCAACCTCACCGAGCTTGTCACAATTTTTGTTATAAATTGTCTGACTTTCCAACAGTTCACTGCTGTACACACTTTGCAAACAGTGAGAGGCACAGGTACCAATTACATTATGGACCAACAACCCATATGATGTTGGTTTACTGAAAGGCGTGGGGGCAGTCAAAATCAAAATAATTCAAGGAGACATTTTTACCATGGATGAGACAATACCCAGTGTAAAAAAAAAAGCAGACAAAGGCATCTAGGACACCATTGCTGCCCTGATGAGACAAGGGATATTGGTGCCATCAGAATCTCCATGTAACACAGCTGTATATCCAGGGAGAAAAATGACAGGGGGGTCATGGAGATTTATTCAGGATTTACGAACCCTGTACAATATAGTTGAAGCTGAGTTCCCATTGGGCCCTAATCCTGCCCCGATATTGTGTGATATCCCGTCCAAACCTAAATATTTTGCAGTGATTGATTTAAAGAATGCTTTCTTTTTTCGATCCCACTCTATGAAGAGTCCCAAGATTTGACCTCATTTACCTATTGTAGGATCAAGTTAAAACATACTAGTTTGCCCCTTAGTCTTAACTTAAGTGGTCCAGAAGGATTTGGGCAATACGCAGACTGACAGCACAGTAGTACAATACATAGATGACAATTTAGTGTGCAGTGAAATGGTGGAACCGTGCAAAAAAGATTCAGTACAGTTAATGACAGTGTTAGCAGAGCAAGGTTACAAGGTGGACAAAGAGAAGATGCAATATTGTCAGGACGAAGTACTATACAAAGGCCAGCTAATGTCACAGGATGGAAGAAAGGTAACCCCTGAAAAAGCAGAAGCAATTATGAAGACACCCAGGCCAGATACAGTCAAATGATTACAGACATTCTTAGGACTTTGTAATTATTGCAGGGTGTGGGTCTTTGATTTTAACACATATGTGAGGCCTCCTTTAAAAGCACATAAAGAAGCACAGAAAGAGAACACTGACATCACATGGATAGAGAAAATGATAGATGCCTTTAACAAATTGAAATTTGCAATAAGCACAGCACCCGTAATAGGTATCCCTGATTGCAAAGCAGATTCTTTTTATTCTCCCATTCAAACAGGGTAGTAATGACATCTGTCCTCAAGCAAAAAAACTACCATTGGACACAAACCATTAGCATTTTAAAATGGGATCTTAGATCCAGTGATGAGAGAAAATTACCTGTGTCAACAAGCACTGGTAGAAGCAGCCTTTGTGATTGAGAAATCTGCTAGTACCTCTGAATGCGCAATGGTACTATATGTGGGGCAGGCCCTATTTTCAATCCTTGAAAAGCCCAAAAGTACATTGACCACACAGAGAGCACCTGGGTATGAAGTTTTTATATTTAACCTATCGATCAACATTTTCAGGTTCCGAGAGGTAAATCCAGCAAGATTCATAGCAGAACAAGTGAAGGAGGGAGACAACGTGCATGGTTGCACTAAGCATACTGAATATTCTGATGTGACACCATATGTCAATAAACCAGAACACGGGTGAGCAACACCGTGGGATTTCAGTGATAGAAGCAAAATTGACTGATAGATTTGAGACAATGCTAAGTGCAAGATTGCTAGCGCATCTTGCAGCACACGCAGCAGCATTGGTAGCTCTGATTTTGGCATTTGAAACGCATGACGAGAAGGCAGTAGCAGTGTATTCTGACTCTGCCTACAAGAGGTAAACAATTCATGCAGGACTGTCATCACATTGGAAGAGGTGGGGCTTCTTACGTGCAGACAGCATGCCTGTGTGGCATGTGCCAAAATTGGACAGGCTCATAGATACACTGCAGCTCCCATCAGCCATTGCCATGGTGAAGTGTGCAGCACACTTCAAAGACACAGGCTTGATTGCTCGCCGTAACGAGGTTGCAAACTTGAAGCCAAAAGAGCAGCGTATTTCCACAAAATATCTTAATTTGAGACAGCACTAAATAAACACACATGTGTATGCAATATGGTGATCAAAGAGACGTTTCATCCTGTAATCTGTGCAATAGGCAATTTATTAAACGTCTCTTTTATTACCTTGCCCATCGAACAGATTACAGAATTACATGGACGAGCACCACCAAAAGAGCAGGAATTATGAAATGAAGAAGGTGCTCATTGTCACCCACAGATGCAATGTGGTGGCAGGATAGCACTCAAAACCAGTTATGGCTGGTTAAAATAGCATCAGTCCAAATGCATTATCCAGCACAAACATCTAGAGAATGCCTTGCAGCATTTATTGCAGATGACTGGTTCGTCCCCAACCTCACCGAGCATGTCACAATTTTTGTTATAAATTGTCTGACTTTCCAACAGTTCACTGCTGTACACACATTGCAAACAGTGAGAGGCATAGGTACCAAGTACATTATGGACCAACAACCCATATAATGTTGGTTTACTGAAAGGAGTGGGGGCAGTCAAAATCAAAATAATTCAAGGAGACATTTTTACCATGGATGAGACAGTACCCAGTGTAAAAAAAAAGCAGACAAAGGCATCTAGGACACCATTGCTGCCCTGATGAGACAAGGGATATTGGTGCCATCAGAATCTCCATGTAACACAGCTGTATATCCAGGGAGAAAAATGACAGGGGGGTCATGGAGATTTATTCAGGATTTACGACCCCTGTACAATATTGTTGAAGCTGAGTTCCCATTGGGCCCTAATCCTGCCCCGATATTGTGTGATATCCCGTCCAAACCTAAATATTTTTCAGTGATTGATTTAAAGAATGCTTTCTTTTTTCGATCCCACTCTATGAAGAGTCCCAAGATTTGACCTCATTTACCTATTGTAGGATCAAGTTAAAACATACTAGTTTGCCCCTTAGTCTTAACTTAAGTGGTCCAGAAGGATTTGGGCAATGCGCAGACTGACAGCACAGTAGTACAATACATAGATGACAATTTAGTGTGCAGTGAAATGGTGGAACCGTGCAAAAAAGACTCAGTACAGTTAATGACAGTGTTAGCAGAGCAGGGTTACAAGGTGGACAAAGAGAAGATGCAATATTGTCAGGACGAAGTACTATACAAAGGCCAGCTAATGTCACAGGATGGAAGAAAGGTAACCCCTGAAAGAGCAGAAGCAATTATGAAGACACCCAGGCCAGATACAGTCAAAGGATTACAGACATTCTTAGGACTTTGTAATTATTGCAGGGCATGGGTCTTTGATTATAACACATATATGAGGCCTCCTTTAAAAGCACATAAAGAAGCACAGAAAGAGAACACTGACATCACATGGATAGAGAAAATGATAGATGCCTTTAACAAATTGAAATTAGCAATAAGCACAGCACCCGTAATAGGGATCCCTGATTGCAAAGCAGATTCTTTTTATTCTCCCATTCAAACAGGGTAGTAATGACATCTGTCCTCAAGCAAAAAAACTACCATTGGACACACACCATTTTAAAATGGGATCTTAGATCCAGTGATGAGAGAAAATTACCTGTGTCAACAAGCACTGGTAGCAGCAGCCTTTGTGATTGAGAAATCTACTAGTACCTCTGGATGCGCAATGGCACTATATGTGGGGCAGGCCCTATTTTCAAACCTTGAAAAGCCCAAAAGTACATTGACCACACAGAGAGCACCTGGGTATGAAGTTTTTATATTTAACCTATCGATCAACATTTTCAGGTTCCGAGAGGTAAATCCAGCAAGATTCATAGCAGAAAAAGTGAAGGAGGGAGACAACGTGCATGGTTGCACTAAGCATACTGAATATTCTGATGTGACACCATATGTCAATAAACCAGAACACGGGTGAGCAACACCGTGGGATTTCAGTGATAGAAGCAAAATTGACTGATAGATTTGAGACAATGCTAAGTGCGAGATTGGTAGCGCATCTTGCAGCACACGCAGCAGCATTGGTAGCTCTGATTTTGGCATTTGAAACGCATGACGAGAATGCAGTAGCAGTGTATTCTGACTCTGCCTAGGAGATGTAAACAATTCATGCAGGACTGGCATCACATTGGAAGAGGTGGGGCTTCTTACGTGCAGACAGCATGCCTGTGTGGCATGTGCCAAAATTGGACAGGCTCATAGATACACTGCAGCTCCCATCAGCCATTGCCATGGTGAAGGGTGCAGCACACATCAAAGACACATGCTTGATTGCTCGCCATAACGAGGTTGCAAACTTGAAGCCAAAAGAGCAGCATATTTCACAAAATATCTTAATTTGAGACAGCACTAAATAAACACACATGTGTATGCAATATGGTGATCAAAGAGACGTTTCATCCTGTAATCTGTGCAATAGGCAATGTATTAAACGTCTCTTTTATTACCTTGCCCATCGAACAGATTACAGAATTACATGGACGAGCACCACCAAAAGAGCGGGAATTATGAAATGAAGGAGGTGCTCATTGGCACCCACAGATGCAATGTGGTGGCAGGATAGCACTCAAAACCAGTTATGGCTGGTTAAAATAGCATCAGTCCAAATGCATTATCCAGCACAAACATCTAGAGAATGCCTTGCAGCATTGATTGCAGATGACTGGTTCGTCCCCAACCTCACCGAGCATGTCAAAATTTTTGTTATAAATTGCCTGACTTTCCAACAGTTCACTGCTGTACACACATTGCAAACAGTGAGAGGCACAGGTACCAAGTACATTATGGACCAACAACCCATATGATGTTGGTTTACTGAAAGGAGTGGGGGCAGTCAAAATCAAAATAATTCAAGGAGACATTTTTACCATGGATGAGACAGTACCCAGTGTAAAAAAAAAAGCAGACAAAGGCATCTAGGACACCATTGCTGCCCTGATGAGACAAGGGATATTGGTGCCATCAGAATATCCATGTAACACAGCTGTATATACAGGGAGAAAAATGACAGGGTGGTCATGGAGATTTATTCAGGATTTACGACCCCTGTACAATATTGTTGAAGCTGAGTTCCCATTGGGCCCTAATCCTGCCCCGATATTGTGTGATATCCCGTCCAAACCTAAATATTTTGCAGTGATTGATTTAAAGAATGCTTTCTTTTTTCGATCCCACTCTATGAAGAGTCCCAAGATTTGACCTCATTTACCTATTGTAGGATCAAGTTAAAACATACTAGTTTGCCCCTTAGTCTTAACTTAAGTGGTCCAGAAGGATTTGGGCAATGCACAGACTGACAGCACAGTAGTACAATACATAGATGACAATTTAGTGTGCAGTGAAATGGTGGAACCGTGCAAAAAAGACTCAGTACAGTTAATGACAATGTTAGCAGAGCAAGGTTACAAGGTGGACAAAGAGAAGATGCAATATTGTCAGGACGAAGTACTATACAAAGGCCAGCTAATGTCACAGGATGGAAGAAAGGTAACCCCTGAAAGAGCAGAAGCAATTATGAAGACACCCAGGCCAGATACAGTCAAAGGATTACAGACATTCTTAGGACTTTGTAATTATTGCAGGGCATGGGTCTTTGATTATAACACATATGTGAGGCCTCCTTTAAAAGCACATAAAGAAGCACAGAAAGAGAACACTGACATCACCTGGATACAGAAAATGATAGATGCCTTTAACAAATTGAAATTTGCAATAAGCACAGCACCCGTAATAGGTATCCCTGATTGCAAAGCAGATTCATTTTATTCTCCCATTCAAACAGGGTAGTAATGACATCTGTCCTCAAGGAAAAAAACTACCATTGGACACAAACCATTAGCATTTTAAAATGGGATCTTAGATCCAGTAATGAGAGAAAATTACCCGTGTAAACAAGCACTGGTAGCAGCAGCCTTTGTGATTGAGAAATCTGCTAGTACCTCTGGATACGCAATGGCACTATATGTGGGGCAGGCCCTATTTTCAATCCTTGAAAAGCCCAAAAGTACATTGACCACACAGAGAGCACCTGGGTATGAAGTTTTTATATTTAACCTATCGATCAACATTTTCAGGTTCTGAGAGGTAAATCCAGCAAGATTCATAGCAGAACAAGTGAAGGAGGGAGACAACGTGCATGGTTGCACTAAGCATACTGAATATTCTGATGTGATACCACATGTCAATAAACCAGAACACGGGTGAGCAACACCGTGGGATTTCAGTGATAGAAGCAACATTGACTGATAGATTTGAGACAATGCTAAGTGCGAGATTGCTAGCGCATCTTGCAGCACACGCAGCAGCATTGTTAGCTCTGTTTTTGGCATTTGAAACGCATGACGAGAAGGCAGTAGCAGTGTATTCTGACTCTGCCTACGAGACGTAAACAATTCATGCAGGACTGTCATCACATTGGGAGAGGTGGGGCTTCTTACGTGCAGACAGCATGCCTGTGTGGCATGTGCCAAAATTGGACAGGCTCATAGATACACTGCAGCTCCCATCAGCCATTGCCATGGTGAAGTGTGCAGCACACATCAAAGACACAGGCTTGATTTCTCGCAGTAACGAGGTTGCGAACTTGAAGCCAAAAGAGCAGCATATTTCCACAAAATATCTTAATTTGAGACAGCACTAAATAAACACACATGTGTATGCAATATGGTGATCAAAGAGACGTTTCATCCTGTAATCTGTGCAATAGGCAATGTATTAAACGTCTCTTTTATTACCTTGCCCATCGAACAGATTACAGAATTACATGGACTAGCACCACCAAAAGAGCAGGAATTATGAAATGAAGGAGGTGCACATTGTCACCCACAGATGCAATGTGGTGGCAGGATAGCACTCAAAACCAGTTATGGCTGGTTAAAATAGCATCAGTCCAAATGCATTATCCAGCGCAAACATCTAGAGAATGCCTTGCAGCATTGATTGCAGATGACTGGTTCGTCCCCAACCTCACCGAGCATGTCACAATTTTTGTTATAAATTGTCTGACTTTCCAACAGTTCACTGCTGTACACACATTGCAAACAGTGAGAGGTGTAATACCCCGTCCTACTGGACCATTTCAGCATTTACATATAAGCTATGTAGACATGATCCCATTTGTAACGGCTACAGGTACATGTTAGTAGTCGTATATCCTTTTTCTCAATGGATTGAAGTATGTCCATGCACACATCCTGATGCCACAAGTACGGCAAAGTTCCTTGTATGTGAGGTCGTCCCAAGATGGGCAGTGTGCAAAGTACTCTGATCCGATAATCAAGCGTATTTTGTAAATTAAGTATTTGAGAACATCACAATTCTGTTGGGTATTAAGCATACATTTTTGTCCGCTTATCACCTGCAAGCAAACAGCGTTTACAAATTCCTCAATGGCCTACTAAAGGAATGCATTGCCAAACTAAAAGTGACACTGAAAAAAGGCTAGCTGCATTGCCTGCCATCTAGCATTATTTGCATTACACAATCAGCCCGGCTCAGACCATCAACAGACTCCACATGAGATGGTGACAGGAAGCCGCATGCGCACACCCCTTGCTCCTCCAACTCGAGCTTTCACTGATGCTGAAAGTGTATCTACTGCATTGGCTGCTGAGTTGCATGATTATTTTATGGCTATGATGGAGTCTGTTAAATGTATATCTCAACAGCTTCGAGCGGGGCGCGGGAGTCAAAGAGGATTGATGGAGATACTGAACAAGTTGATCTGGCAAAGTTGCTAAAACCTCTATTTTTATTCCATGGGGCCAAAGTCCTCTGCAAATGTTTCTGTAGGAGGTGGCACCAGCCACGCTTCAACGGCCCATTTGTGGTGGAAGAGGTTACTCCAAAAGCAGTCTAGCTCCAGGGAAGAAGAGCCTGGATCCACGTTAGTGACTTCATAATCTATAAAGGAGAGACACTCCTGCCTGCCAACCAAAAGAACAAAGGTGAAGAAGAAACAAGAAGAGTACAGTTGAGATCCATGGCAAGGGCTAATCAGCAGCAAGAAGTACAAGAAAGATATTGATTCCCCTACAGACACAAAAGGACTGAGCAAACATTTCTATTGGGATACCCGTGTGAAATTGAAAGTGACTTTCAAACTTTGAAAAATAAGAGAAGAAACAAATATATATATGACCAATGCTTCCTCTCACAATTATATTTGTTATGGCTTTACCTTATTTACTAAACATTTATCCTTCTTTAGGAGTGTGGAACATTAGCTTTGCTGTGCTATTAGTGAATGTAAAAGCATATTAATGCAATTTTTCCTGTGAACACTGAATTCTGAAGAGAATGAAAATAAATCTCATATCCCCTTTGTCATGAGTGCTTCCAGAGTTTTCATAGCAACAGAAGTACCCGAGAGCACAGCACATTTCCTAACGCATCCTGGTACTTTGTATAACTAGAGGGCAATTTCAGGGTCATATGGCTTCACTTGTATGGGTGATTAAAGCAAAGTGCCCATGGGAAGATAATAGCATACAAGAGGTGAAGATGATGATGAAGGCCAAGATACGGCACAAGGTAATAAAATATGTACCTTCTGAAAAAAACAGAGCAGCAATTGGGATAGAAGAAAGTAAAATGCTGCAGTGTAACGATAAGGAAGGGAAAGAAATACCTGGATGTTGGAAAAGAGGCCACTTACAAATTAAACAAACTGTACTCACACCAGAGGGATTGACAGAAGGATTGATGGTGTTCAAAGCACTAGCACTCTTGGAGTAGTGGGAAGAGGTTGTGCTAAATGCCAATAGTGCATGACTCGACATATGGCCAAGAATCACAAAGTTACTCACATGGGTCAATAATGAGGGGGGACCGGTGCAGCTACTACCCCTGAAAATTGCTACCCTATGCTTCCAAAACAATGGTACAGTACAAGTTGTAAAGAACACCGGGTGCAGACTCATTTCCAATGTACCAGGCATGAAAGTAGGAACAGCAGTATTAATGTACCACTATTGGGCTTGTGGCTCCAAGACTTATTTGCTATTGCCCCCACACTGGGGAGACGTATGTTCCATAGTACTAATAAATACACCAGCTGTAGTGGTACCCTAGAGTGAAGTGCAAATTGGCAACTTCCCTTGAATGGATGCCGCCCTAAGAAAAAAATGATCCCTGAAACGCAGTAAAGGAGAAGATTATTTCTCAGTCAAATACATAGAGGCCTATGATAACATACCTGATGAGCATGAGCAGTTCAGCAGGACGGTAGTGTTCTTTACATCTCTCTTTACTCTCGGTTTGCAGGCAGCAATGAATGCAAAATGGTTACAAATAACTAGATGGGAGTTGCTACAAACAATAAATGCAACAGTGAAAGGTTTAATGCCATTAAACAGGAAACAAGGGCCATAAGACTCATGGCCCTCTAAAGCAGATATTTCCTTGATTTGATAATGGCCATGGAAGGTGGCATGTGCGCACAAATTGTCTCTTCTTGCTGCATGTACCTCCCTGCCCATGATGAGGAAAATGGAATCCTCACAGAGGCCATATAACAGAATTACACACAAAGATGGTAGAGGAGGCGAACAAACCTGAAAATGATGATTGCTTCAGCTAACAGTTCTCAATGATACCCACTTGGCTGGCTAATGAATTTAAAATCTTAATAGGGATAAACCTGAATGCCCAGGTTCATGAGCATACAGAAACCGACGATCTACCTCATGTTCGCATGAGGGAAAGCCTTATTGCCCCTCCAGGATCAAAATGTACTCATCCCCAAGACCCTTGTAACTATGTTGGATGATGTGTATATTGTGATTTCAATGGGGAGTGCTTCTATATGACCTGGAGCGTGAATTAACACATAAGATGTGCAGGCAACCTGAGGGGGGTTGACTAAAATATGGACCCCCAAAATGCCCTATGCGGGGGAGGATAAGAACAAGGGTCTGCTCAAGGACTGGACCAGAGGGGGGGAATGTTGACAGACAGATGAATGTGTCACCCATAGCTACTGCCCCTCCCCCGACCCTATATACCAGAGGTGAGAATCGTCACCCTCTAAGACAGCCGTACTGCAAATACCCCAGACAGGTGCAGCAAAATAGAAACACAGTAATCTAAACCAAAGATGGCAAGAATATGCAAGCTTACAGTGAAACCACACATGTGGCCCATAGCACTGAATCCACCTTACTTGATCTGAAAAATAGCATCTATAAGATCATGGAGTAAGGTACTACATCCTTGCTTGTGCTGCTAGATCCATCTGCAGCCTTTGATTTGGTGGATCATAACATACTGGTGGATAGACTACGGAGCACTGCTCACCTCTCTTCTTCAGCCACAGCCTGGCTGAAATCCTTTCTTTCAGATTGTAAGGCTAGGTTTTTCTTTAACTAGGCTAGGGCAGAGGATTTTGTGGTCTCATGTGGTTTCTGCAGGGCTTGTGCATGTTCCTTACACTCTTTTATATCTTTATGCTCCCTATGTTTGATGAAATGGATGAAGCTGGCATTATATATGCCAATTATGCCAACAACACGCAATGCCTCGTGCTTCTGCCTGGGAGCTATGCCATTGACTCTTTGACTATGAATTCTGTCTTTAACTGGTTTCAATCATGGATGCGAGATAATAAGCTCACACTCAACAATGCCAAAACAGAGATGATGTTCCTAGGCACCACTCCTAATTGCACAAAATGAGATCTGAGTATCGGTCATTCAATGTGGCTGGGTGCCAAAATAAACACCCAGTTCAACGTTACGACACTAGGGGTCTTCCTAGACCAAGAACTTACCATGAAGTCGGAAGTCAATAGCCTTGTTTCTAGCACAGCGAATCAACTAAGACAGCTTGCTCCACTCCGCCCCTTTCTGAACGTGTCCAGCTGAGCTACCATCGCACGTGCTATGACAGGGGCTAAATTGCACTATTGTTCAAGTTTATTGCTAGGTATCACCAAGGGGGATTTTACTCAATTGCTGGTGATCCAAAATAATGCTGTGCATATTGTGGAAGGCCTACAAAGATCAGATCATGTGTCTGCGGTGCGAACAGGAAAGCTTTTCATTTGCTTCCTAACGGCAGAAGGATAATTTCCCGTGTGCACTGCATTACTCTCAAATGATTTTATGACCAAGGACCAAAATACATTGCCAAATGTATTTCCTGGCTTCCAACTCGCAGAATCCTAAGGTCCAACAATGCCTGTTTCTTAGAGATGCCACATACAAAAATTGCATGCATGCGTGGCTCAGGGTTCCTTCCCAAATGCTGCGCCAAATATTTGGAATGCATTACCAGCAGACTTGAGAGCATGTACCTCATTCGATACTTTTAAGCAAGGGCTAAAAAACAACTCTGTTGGGTAATCTTTCTGTTCAGCTTGCCCAACACAGGCCTTCAAGTTGAAGGGCGTGGGGGGTCTGAAATCTAGAATTCTCAAATCATCCCAATTTCTCACCATCCAGCATCGCAAATTGAAATTGCACAGCACTACATCGGTAAATTGATTGTGTTCACTGACATCTGTAGAAATGTATTGTAATTTGAGTTTTTTCCAACCCTAGGTGTGATTTATTTGTGTAACAAGAAGTTCATTGTGAGCCACAAAGAAGGTGTTGTGTGTAGTTTGGTGTGATTTCTGTTACCTACAATTCAAACAAATACAAATATATTTCCTATAAAACAGCCTGGTTCTTGGGTCATTGGTAGCTCAGGGGGAGGGAGCCAAGGGGCACGGTATGAGGCTAAGATAGGGCTGAATTAAAGAACTGACATTAATTGTTTATTGTGTGACACTTAGCTTGGAGAGGGAAGGAACTCCTTGTGTTGCGGGTCACCTCTCAATAATCCGTTACAGAGGGCATGTAGTGTTTCATGGAAATGCTGGATCCCCATCTGTTGATTGAACCATATTGTGGGGGTTCAGCCCTCATTTAATCAATATTGTCGGTAGTCTCAGGCTGTGCTTTGCCATATTATTCATTTACTCTAATGCATGTCCATGAAAGGATTAAGTTACTTCAGCATTTCAACATCACCAGATCGCCACTGAACATTGGAAATGTTCCAAACAATGCAGGGTAATTACAACACAAACAGCCTTAGAACCATAGCAGCGACTATTCAATAGAAATCTGATTAAAAGACCCCTCCTTTGCACATTCAGCCACTCCTTAATTATTAAGCTTACATGAGCAACCAGATGTGGAAATAGGAATATTGATGAGGACAATGGCAGTGCTTTCCCAACTTTGGTGCCTTCAAGAGTGGTCTTCTTCATATCTCCGCTATATGTTCACTCTAGTTGCACCAGATCGTCTTGGGAAATCACTCTGAGCAGTCACAGAGAGCGTGAATCGAGGCAGACAGTCCCTTTCTAAGGGAAGTGCTGGTATGAAGCAGATTTAATTTGCATGGCCTGTGGACATTCATACTGCCATGCTACTGGGCCAGCCCTAGGCAGAGAGCAGCTGCAGAGGGAACGGAACAGATATTAATCTGCCTCTGCATGGGGACAAGCTCTTGATGGGGCTCTTTTAGGGTATACGCAGAGTGGTGGATGCATATAACTGAGAACTTTGGAACTTCTACTGTATTTGGTGGGTGAGATTACATAAACATTTTTTTTATGTATTATAATGTTCTCCAGTGAGGGTATTCTGGCCTTTATTATGAAAATACCAGCATGAAATGTTTTACAGTAGCAATGCTGATATTTATTGCTGGGTGCATACATCATGAACATGCTGTAAAACGCTCCAGCACACAGTTGATGACCTGACCTATATGCCTCGCATATATTGTTTGTGCCAGACAACCATCATTGAACGTATTTGCAGTGGTGATACAGACATATGGGCACAGCCAGCATGACAAAACGGCTTTACAGGGACATGCTGGCATACAGGGTGGACTCAAGCCATCACAAACGTGTGCTTTACAGTGGCCCTTCTTGCATATATTACGGGAACCATGTGAAAGTCTTTTACAGTGGGAATGCTGGCATATATTGTTGGCACAGGCATCATAAGCATGTTGTAAAATGCTTCTGTGTACTGTTGGTGACCTAGCATCTACTGTTATTTTTTGTTAATGGTATAGCTTGACACCACATTTTTCTCAAAAGCAACACACCACCAGCATACCCCACATCAACCCCCATGCTCGTCACAAAAACGACACCCCATGTGCATGTGGCTTAAGCTCTATACACACCAAACATGTGACTCTCGTCCATTTGACAACTACTACTACATCAGCCTTGCTTGGCTTGTCGCACCCCCAGACACCAACGCTGCGTTTCGTTCCAGTCCCTATCTCTAACTGAGAGCAACAATGTCTAACCCCCAGCAAAGGCAGGTGGCGCTGTCATCCACACATCTTCAACCACTTGTGTTCACACAAAGACAATCCTTCCTACATCTAAACAATCACGCTCATTAAACCAGCCTCCCTACATCCAAACAATCTCATGCATGCATCCAGAATCAAACACTGACTCTATACAAAGCCAGACCTATCTGCTTTGCCACTGCTCGGTAATTGAATGCCTGCTTAGCTAGCGGGCTCTTTTGTTCCAGTTGTTTATGTATCTATTCTTTTTAAAGTGAGCTGGTATTCCAGTTCACTCAGTGAATCTTCATTAACCCAGATGTGAAGTAACCCTTCAGAGAGCAGAAAGAAATCAATACACGCAATTGCTGACCCCAATGTCATTCCACGCCATTGCGGAGGTTAAACTCAATCACTTGTATTGGCACCGGCAAAAACCAACAGCTGAGCCAACGCAAGACCTTCCATTGACCCCAAATGAATAAGGACAAAACATGCCCTTTGCCTAACCCCAGAGGCAGCGCCTAAAATGGCTGCAGGCCTTTAACTGCCACTTCCAGGAGGGGGAGGCCTGCATTGATCTCGAACATGCTGATGTCATCATGCCTCCAGGCTACCAACTACATTTCCCGAACTCTCTTGCGACATTCGTTCATACGTACCTTCCCACAATAAGACCCGTGGGTAGTGTGCAAGTTGTTTTTACTTGTAAAACGTGTAAATTGCATTACAAAAAACAAAAAAACAAATGCAAGACGCCATATCTTGCGCGAATTTCAAAACAATCCATTGCGAAGGTAAAGTCTCAACTGCAAACACGGCAGGCCAGACTCCATGTTAAAGGCAGCGACATTGTAAGCTTCACTGGAGACCCAACGCCAATCTAAATGGCGGTAGGAGGACAACAGCAAATAACCATATCTAATGACCTTCAATGGCCGCTCCTCATCAACTAACCTTGCATCTTAAGAATTCTCCACCCGAGTTAAAATAATTTTGCGGTAAATCTGTCCTCAATAAGGACTGAAGTGTCATGCACTAGGAACAGCGGCTGTTCAGTGTGCAGTGACACATGTGAACGAGTGAGTTATGTTGACGTTGGTGAATGTGATTTGGAGGGTTAACTCTTGTGCGTAGTAAGTAGTACGTGTTTGCACCGTTCCTGTGCCTGCCAGTTGTGCTCAACTGGTCTACATTTATATTTCGGTCATTTATACGTGTGCTTGTGAATGTTGTGCAAATGCGGTCGGCAAGGCGAGAGGTGGTTGTTGAGTGTGTTGAGACTACTTGAGGTATTCAATAGAGGAGCAATGTGTGGGTTTGTGCGTGATGCTGCGCTTCATTGCCTGCACCAACATTCCACACCATGTCTCCATAATGTGTGTTAGATGGCGGACTGTTCCTTGGTTTCATGTCATCACGTGTAGATTATAGAAACGGCACTGAAGAGGTCATGTCAGTAGTTTACTGTCTGACGTCATTTGCGCATTGATGGTGTGCGCAGCGTTTTTCTGGCAGGCATCAGAGAGCCTTCAAAGGATTACGGTCCAGACACCAGTGCTCAGAAGCAGGCAATCGCAGCAGTAATCTGCTCCCTCATTTGGAAGGTGGTGTTCACAGCGCACCCCTGAATAAATTCCTGATTCTCAAAGGAATGAGCTCTGCATGTGCTTTTCCTGCCATACCATTGCCCAGTACATGTTCAGTCCTGTGTCCAGTCAGGCACAGGGAAAAGCACACATCAGAGAGGGGTCTTTCCATATTTTGTTTTACATCCCCACACATGTAATAGGGATCGAAATGCATACAATGCCATTCGTAGTATCAGGCACTTTAAGACCAATCCTATGTGTATCCTGCACATTTGTGGGTGCTAGCCTGCCCCAAGCCCTTCACAGTTGTAGGCCAATGGGGCCAGTGCAAATGTCAGTGCATGCATACGACACTGAGATGAGCAATGGGTGTTTCAGTTAGGCCCTTGAAGTCACTGCTTGGCCCTCTCACTGAATCTGGAACTTCACTTAATGCAGATTTCTCCTGGATGCAGTTACTGCTACACCAGGGTCCAAAGAACACACTGCTCTTTACACCCTGTGACCATCAGAATTCATGAACTGCTCTCATGTTTTTAGGATTGGGATAAGCAGTCCTGGGCAAGTGATAAAAATCACTCTCTGGATGCTGAACAACATATTTGGGAGAGTGGCAGTAGGGCAATCAGGAGTGAGATGATGGGAACGTGCCCTCATGGATGTTAATGGTTTGACACTAAGGCACCAAGGCACAATTAAGATATTAATACAAATCAGCACCCTCAGCGGGTGCGGGATCCGGACAGTTTGCTCCAAACCCAAGCTGAATCTACCTATGCAAACCCTGGTTCGTGGCAACCCGAGTGCTCTGCACATCCGCCCTCCATCAGCGCTACTGTTTTCCCTCGTCCCCTGCCTCACGCCCCCAAAACCAGCTCTTCAAAAATAAACCCACCCCACCAAACTTAGTGGGCCCCTCTGCCTGGTTTCTCAGTCTGCTCTGCTCCGTCAGCTTGGTTTCCTGGTAAGCCATGGAAATGGAAAGCCCTGCCTTCCATTTCCATGGCAACCCCGACTCTCCCCGGCCGCTCCTGCATACGAAGCAGCACAGGATTAGTTTTTCTCCAATTGCTATTAGCACCTGAAAGGTTGGCCTCAGTGTGCTAATAGCTACAAACCTGCATTCTGCACCTTAACACCACCAGGGCCCGGTGTTGAGGTGCTCGCTTCACTCGTTACCAGCCGGTGAAGCCTGTAGAACATAGGATTATTGCCTAAAGCAGATGTTGGAATATGTTCAGTATTGCTGGAACAACAGATAAACTTGAAAAATAGAACTGTTTAATGCAATAAAGTTCAAATCGTAGCTTTCTTTTCCTATGAGAGGCAGATAATATTCCACATAGCTTCCTCACTACCACTGGACAAAGCTGTACCAGGTGTGAGAAACCTAAAGCTGTCTCACCCGATAGTCCCCGGAGATCAGTCATCCAGGTGGCTTGGACACGGCCATCACTATTGGATCCATTTCCTGGGGGTGGACCAGTTGCGAAGGATCACCTCGGTGAGGGGTCTTCGGGGAGTGGAAGTGGGACACCGAGGATTGAGACATGGTATCCCCTTCCCTGTAACACCTTGATCCCATCCTAACCTGTAGGATATTTAGAAGCTCTGCCCCCCCCCACTTTCCCACACAAACACTTTCCTACAGTATAACAGACAACGGACTAACACCAGAGCTGTGTACTTGACATGTACCAACACACGGGTCAGGCAGAGTCAGACGCTTGACAATAATCAACGACACCTGGGCAATGATGCAGGGCCACCCAAATCGAGGCAGAGTAAATGATGTTACCATTCGGCAGGCTAGGAGAGGGGCAGTTCCTGCCCCCACGCCTGCTCCTCTCCCCCACAAGCACAGAGACATGCAGTCTCTGTCACACAATGCCGAGGAAGGGTGAGGTGCGAACATGTGCCTCGCCCTTCCTCCAAACAGCAAGGTGCTAAGCACCTACGGAAAACCAACAGGCACGCAGAGTCCAGGTTCAAAGACCTGCTCCATCCTCATGGGGCCAGACATGTCGGCTATCCGGCCGGGGGCTGGCACACAGCCCCCGCTACTATACACTTCAAAGTCTTATAAATAAGAGCAGAATGCTCTAACAAAACACAATCTGTTTGTGGACGCTGAACGGGGACCCAAACTGACAAGGAGGTTCGCTGTTCACTCAGCGTCTTCCACACATTGCTTCTTTAGCAATCTTTAAAAAGTTCACTGCGTACGCAGCATCTTTTCTCCCCTCTTTGAAAATTGTCCTGTTCAGAAACTCTCAACGACAGGCGAGCAGCGAGAAACCGCGCTGAAACAGAGGACACCCCAGGGAGAACACGGTAGAAGCAGGATACAAGGCCGGCATGAATGAGTGCAAAGGAAACAAAAAGCACACAGACGCAGACATCCGTGTCTTTTTTTAGCTTTTCAGACCTAAAAAACATGGGTCCCAAGCGAAAATCACGGGAACCTCCAGCACCGGCACAGAAACCGAAATCACCCCACTTGCTTGCAGCCATGGAAGCAGCGGCGCACTACGGCTGGCCCTGGGTCTGAGAAAATATTTACGGCTTACCAAAAGAAGGGGTCCCCATACCAACCAGGCATGAGGATGAGACGACACCGACAAAGAAAAGGAAGTCTGCAGAAGGCATGGGGAAAGGTAACAAAAAATGGTCTAAATTGTACGAGAAAATGAGTGAGATGCAGCAATTATTGCTAGAAATTAGGGGTAAACAAACACCTCACACAGCCGAGTCCAGGCAGGCAGACCCAATCTTACCACTAGTACCAGATTCACAGTTACCACCTCCCCACCAACTACAGCTACGGCACCACCATTGCCAGCAACAAAAATAACACAGGTGCCAACAACACCAACATCAGCCGTCACAGTTGTAACTACGCCTTCAACGACAGCTCCTGACACAACGGGTGCTTTAAAAGCATGGTCAGTCCCCAATACAAATACCCCAGGACTGGCAGGAGCAAGCAACAACAACCCACCGGACACAGTAATGATTAGTAGTTCCCAATTAGATCAAAAATTTAAATCTTTTCAAGCAGAAATATTGAACAGATACAAAAGGTGTTTAGCATGGAACATTGACCAAACAATCAAAGAAGCCATATGGGCAAAAGAGTTCATTGAGATTTTTTAACTGATAGAAGCCCAAAGCAAGGGGAGAGATGCTTTTAGGGATCCGAAAAAGATAGAAGAGAAAGCCATAGCCAAAAACGCTGAGGTAGAACAGAATTGGGACAACTGGCTACAGGCCTTCGCCATTTTGGCAAATATCTATGAAGAAAAATTCCCCCATGATGGCAGAAAAATATTGGCATACGTGGACAAAATCAGAGAAGTTAAAGTTGTTCAAAAAGGGAATACCTGGCTAGCATACGACATTAGATTCAGGAGAAGCATGTCGGAGAGGCCATCAATAGAATGGGATGAGGTACAGAATGACTTATACATGTTAAACGCAGAGCCTCCTTCAGAAGAAGAGACCGCGCAGTTCAACCACAAAAATAACAAAAACTCATAGGGCCCTAGACCCTCCGACAATGAAAACCACAAAAAAGGGGAGCAGCCCTTTTCGGAAGAACCAGCCATGGGGGGCTAAACCTAATACCCACAGGCAGAACAAAAAGCATTCTCAGAAAGCCACACCCCTTGTAAAAACTTTGGGAAAAACCAGTGCACACGGGGAAAAGAATGCTGGTACAAACACACGTGCACAAACTGCAACAGTGACCACGCAGCGATTAACTGCACCAAACTACCAGCCAAAAATACAAAAGAATAACATCAGATGCAGCTCGCCAACTCTTTGTCTAACCCCAGGCTGCTCACCCATCAATCCAGACAATATTTAGGGAGGCTCTCATGAATTACCCAGACAGAGCAACCAGTGAAACAATCCGGCAAGGTTTCACCCAGGGTTTTGTCATCCCCTTCAAGGGCAGCGGGTCCTGAATGTCCCAAACAACCTAAAGTCAGCCAGGGACAACCCACAAATGGTCGAAAGCAAAATTGAGAAGGAATTACTACTAGGCAGAACTGCAGGACCTTGGGACCGCATGCCCCTCAAAGATTACATAATATCACCGCTAGGTCTGGTCCCCAAAAAAGAACCTGGGAAAATGAGGCTAATTCATCATCTATCCTATCCCAAAGGCCGATCACTAAACGATGGCATTCCGCACACAGAATCATCAGTAACATACACACACTTTCAAGAATCGGTAAGACTCATACAGGAATGCGGCACAAACACCCTGATGGCCAAACTGGATATCGAATCCGCTTTCAGACTGCTGCTGGTCCATCCGGACTCACAGCAATGGTTAGGTTTCACTTTCAATAATAAATTGATTGATGGATTGATATTTAATTTCTATCGCGCTCATACACAAGTGTTTCAGAGCACGATCAGGCAGGGAAAGGGAACAGGGGAGAACAAAAACAACGATCTTACTAGGCCCAGTGACATTGAGAACGTGCAAGTGCAGGGTAGAGGGAGAAGGGGGAGAAGTGCATGGAAGGGGGAACAAAAGGAGAGTGCGGAGCGAGAAGGAAAAAAAAATAAAGAAAACATTTATAAAAACATAATAATAATAAAATTATAAATAAAAAGGCAACAAACAATGGGAGTGCAGCCAGCAAGTGGCAAGTGCTGGGTTTATGGCAGCAGGCCGTGTAGGTCTGAAAGTACAGGAAGAAAAGGGGAGGGCTGTATGGGTACAGATACAGACCCCAGTACAGGGGGTGGCCCGGAGGCAGTGCGTGAGGGTGGCAAGATGAGCAGGTACCTGGGCCCAGAGGACACAGGGTGGCCAGGTGCATGGTGCCGAGGGAGAGCAGAATCAACAGGGGAGAGGGGAGGAGAAGGCAGAAGCAAAGAGGAAGGTTTTGAGGTGCTTCCGGAACTGGAGGTGGTTCTCCTCAAGTTTTAGAGTGGCAGGGAGGCTGTTCCAGAGGGAGGCCCCAGCCGAAGACAGAGATCTACCCCCAGCTTGTTTCTTTGAGAAACGACTGACCCTGAGGGAGTTGGAGGTAGAGGAGCGGAGTGCTCGAGATGGGAGGTATTTGCAGAGGGATAGCTGAAGGTATGTTGGACCCAGGCCCCAGAAAGCCTTGTGGACAATGCAGAGGGTTTTGAATTTAATCCTTGCATCCACAGGGAGCAAATGGAGAGATTTCAGAGCTGGAGAGATACGATCCCAGGGCTTGAGGCCAAGGACAAGTCTCGCAGTCCTGTTCTGGATAAATTGTAAAGGGTGGAGTGTAGAGGCAGATAGATTAAGAAAGAGGCTGTTGCAATAGTCCAGCTTAGAGAGAACCAGAGCTTGGGAGACAGTGAGCTTCTGGGGGAATGAGAGGAAAGGAAGAATACCTCTGAGGAGGTGCAGTAGGAGATTTGACTTTTTTGATACATCAGCGATGTGGGCAGAGAAGGAGAGTGTGGAATCAAAGGTGACACCAAGGTTCTTGGCCTCGTAGGTGGGGATAGGAGGAGGGCCAAGGGAGGCTGGCCAGAGAGAGAGGGGAAAGGAAGTTGATGGTGTGCCTATGTAGACAGGTACCTCCCCATGGGAAGCGCAGTATCTTACGCCCTATTTGAACAATTCAGTTCCTTTTTTCAATGGGCCTTTCAAAAACAGAGACCAGGGTACAGGGTAGCCGAAAAAACGACCAAACCAGCCACCAACATAATTTTTCTAGGCATTGAAATAGACTCAGCGAAAGGCCTATGCAAAATTCCAGAAACAAAAATAGCAGAACGCCTGGGAAAAATACACAGCTTGACAACAAAAGACAAAGGCACAGTGAAAGAAATCCAGTCACTAGCGGGAAGCCTTAATTCGCAGCCCGAATTATCCCTCTAGGGAGGGTATTCTCCAGAAGTCTGGAACTAAAAATCAAATCTTATACCAAACCCCACCTACACATCCGACTAGGCGCAGAGGTGAAACAAGATCTGGAAATTTGGGGAAATTTCCTTAAAGATTTTAACAGGACAGCACTTTGGTGTACGCCATTGAACACTTCGACAAAAAGGGTCCTTTTCACTGATGTAGCCGGGAGCAGGGGTTTTGGAGCCATACTCGAAACAGAATTGGTGGCAGGACAATGGCCCGTAACATGGCAAGCTGCAGGGTGGACAAGAAACATCACCTTCCTAGAAATATTTCCCATCTGGCTTACTTTACATATCTGGGGCAGGCAGCTAGCGAACTCGGAACTCTTGGTCTGGTGCGACAACATGGCCGTGGTAGGCTCCATAAACAGAAGATCCACTAAATGCCCTTTAGTGCTGAAAGTCCTACGAGCCATTACAACAGTCACACTACAAGAAAACATTGTGGTTAAAGCAAAGCACATTGCAGGAGCAGACAATAATATTGCAGATGCTTTATCTCGCTTTCAGTGGCCAAGATTCCGGGAGCTAGCGCTGCATGCCCAGGAACAGATGACGCCAATACCGGCAGAATGCTGGGCAATAATGGGAACTCCAAAATAACGGCATCAACGCTGGCGCCAAAGAACAATGGCCAGGTTGCCCATCAAGATTCAGGCACCTCAAAAACGGGTGCCAACAAAATAAGGGCATCAACGCCTGCGCCAAAGAGCAATGGCCGAGGTGCTCAACAAAAAGCAGGTACCCCAAAAATGGGGGCCTCAAAAATGTTGCCATCAACGCCGGTGCCAAAGAGCAATGGCGGGGGTTCTAAAAAAACAGGCACCTCAAAAACGGGTGCCAACAAAATACCGACATCAGCGCCATAGAGCCTAGGTCGGGATGTCCAAAGTGATACAGGCACCTTTAAGGCGGGTGCCAACAACTCCTTGCCAATAGAAAATAAGAACCCTGGCACAGGTTTCTTAATAGAGATGGCAGGGAAAGCCCTGGCAAGCACTGCAGCAGCTCAGTACAGTAAGTGTTTTCAAACAGTATTTAGAGCAACAGGTTTAAACCATGTCGAGTTAATAACGATTAAAGACATAGAAACATTCTTAAAATGGGTGCACGAGCAGGGCTTTAAAAGAGACTGGGCTAAAAGGCACCTAGTGGCGATCTCATATTTCTCAAAATTACGGGGTGACTCAGACCCCACCCAGAACGCCCTCATCTCCTACGCCATGAAAGGATGGACCAGAGCAGAAGGGCCCCAGGTAGACACCCGCCGCCCCCTGGATTTCAACAAACTGGTAAAAATAACAGACCAGTTAGATAGCATATTCTGGCACCCCTATGAAATCATATTATTCAAAACAGCATTTTTTCTGGCCTATTTCGGGGCTTTTCGGGTGGGGGAGCTTATTGCCTCCAGTACCAAGGCCACAAACGGTTTAGGTGTCATGGAGGTCAGGGTCAGACAAGACAGCGTCAACATAGAAATCCAACAGTCAAAAACCGGGGCCAAAAGAACTATTAATATGTGTTGTATTGACGATGCAACTAACTGCCCAGTATGCATCACCAACCGCTATTACGCACATAGGCCCAAGGTCGGGGTGAAGTTCCTGATCCACAGGGATGCCTCAGCACTAAGCCGCTATCAATTTAAATGGGTACTGATGAAAGCAATCAGCACCGCAGGGTGGGACCCCAAGGTCTTTGGCACCCATTCCTTCACAATAGGTGCAGCCACCTCAGCATGGCAAGGAGGCCTGGCTCCATTACAATTAAAAAACATAGGGGGATGTTTGTCAGATTGCTACAAAAGACACATCAGACCACAGCTAATATAGCCATCCCCACCTTTTCTCTTCCTTTCTCTCCCCCCACTGCAGAACCTACAGGCTCCGGGAAGACCTCGCTCAACTCAGCATGGATTGTCGGCCACTCATTTGTTTTAAGAAAAGGCTGATGGGCGGAAGAAACCAAAGAAGGTCTTCCTGTTAGAAACACCATCGCTTCATGGTGGGGCTACAGGGGCATACGGTGGACTGACATCAACAAAACATTAGCAGAGCTGGTCGCATTCAGAGACCCGCCCACATTTCTCATAATACACTTAGGGGGCAATGACCTGGTGAACTCAGGAAGGAGAAACCTATTTGAGGAAATCTGCTCCTCATTGGCGGGCATTTCCCACAACTGGAGGGAAACAGAAATCTATTTTTCGGCCATTCTCCCAGAAAGTAATGGCTGGGACCCCACTGTTACAAAGCCGTAGACATTGCTAGAAGAAAACTCAACAGGGGACTAGAGAAATTCTGTAATTCGAGAGGGCTGGGTTTCATAAAACACCCGGCCATTACTCTGGGTGACCCAGATCTTTTTCACAAAGACGGCACCCACCTATCAATCCAAGGCATGGAATATTTCTTTCGAGAAATCACGGCAACTCTCGCATCTAGAGGCTGTTATTAGGAGATACTTTCGGGAGAACACGGCCAGCCGGTAACCTTCCCGTGTGTGGCGGCACGGGCCAGAGGGGGTAACTTCGGGACCGTTTGCCCAAAAGTATGATATTATTATGATATGTTATTATTTGTGTATCTGCATAGCCATATCTGTACAATAAAATCCTACGGCCTTTTATTGCCAACACTTGACAAAATGTTGTGAGACAAATCATTTCGGTTGAGGGTCGGGGTTCCTACTACAGTATGCATGCATATGGGTTCATCAGTTATTTCCCTTCCCCACAGGGATAAATGGTGAAGCACAAAAGCACACTTTGAGCAAGGCCAAACGTATGAGGAGACAGCTACACCAAACTGGCAGTTCAAATGGAGAAGAAAGGTGGTGAGACCTGGAAGGATGACAAAGGGGTAGTTGCCCTTGCCCTTTTCAACTCAGACCCGAAAAGCCTCTGAAAATGAAATCATAAAACCGGGAGTTACAGCTGGCGGGCGAAGCAGCAGACGACAATGGTATACGGGGGCTTCCTGCATTGATAATGCAGGCCGAGAGACAAGCTGTCTACAGTGGTACTATCCTTGACTCCAGAGATCAAAGAAGCCAACGGGTTCAGCACAGCCGGTGAGTCGGAGGAACCTGATAGCAAACTGAACTGTGTTGAGCCCAAGGTTTCAAGCAGCAACATTTTGAATGCAAGAGAAAGAACTTGTGTGTAAATTTGAGCTTTAAAGCCCAGTTGACGTCCAGGTGCAGAGGGGTCCAGCACCATATGTCACTCATTCGAAAGACCGGGACATGTTTTTGAAACTACAAGAACCAGAAGGCCCTAGGAAAGGGGTTGCAGGAGGTGTCAGAGTGGTCCTACAAGTGTCAGATCAAATCCTTTGTACAATCAAAAGTCTCTGAACCATTGCCACAGGAAAGCTGGGGGAAGGGAACCCCAATTTACGATAAGATTGTGAACAGTGGAATAAGGCAAGTGTGAACCGGATGGAGGGATGCCGAAAGAAAGCTAGGAGAAGGAAAATCCTGCTTTCTGATGAGAATGACCAATACATGAACTGTGTTAAAGAAGGCCGTAGTGAACCCAACGAAGGGAGGCACATTTTTGCAAGGAGGATCTGAGCCCTACAGATGTGGATCCAGGGGGCGAAGAGCAATCGCCCAAGGTACAAGAGTACCGAAGGAACTTTTGTTTGTTACTTTGAATCAGCAAGCCTTGGAAAGAGACTTAGGCGCTGAAGGTTTTGATACCGTTGAACTGAACTGTGAACCTTGTGCTGACGAGGCCAAGGAGTGTGCTGTGCTCGAGAGTCCCGCTTTGTGCCGTACTTCAAATTTGGGCAAGGGAGACCCCCATACCATTCTGACCTATAATTTTTGTGAAAACCTTTTTCCTTTTTGGAAACCATTATGCCACACTTTTTTTGTAATTTAGCAGTAAGGATTGGCAATAGTTTCTTTTTAGTATAGGTATTTTTATTTGACAAGACGCCACTAGGACTGCCTTACAATTATTTGATGGTCGTAGCTTGCTCCCATTTTAGATTTAGGTTTAAATTAGGCTTTTATCTCACCCATTATAAAATTCAATAAACACCAGTGAACGGTGATCGCTTGTGTCTGTCTTTACTGTTGACAAAATAAATTCCTTACACAGGCAGATAAACTACTGAGCTGTAGAGACTATTCGGCCTTGAGTATTTCACTTTTGTTTATCCCTCACTGCTAATATGTTGTTTATTGTATTTGATCTTCAGCCTCCATTCATAATGGTTATCTCTATTTGCAATGCACCAAGTGTGCAGAGTAAAATGCATATGTCCGACCGACCGACTAGATCTCAGTACACCAACCAGCTACACACTCCTCGCATCAAGAGAGCCACTGCTGGAGGCATAGGCTTCTCATACATCGCATCACAACTCTGGAACTCTCTCCCGTCCACCCTCAGAGCTGAAACCTCCATCTTGGCCTTCTGCAACAACCTCAAATCCACACTCCTCAATTAGTACCATGAACTCCTCTCCCACCCTGACATGTATATTGTCATATAACTGGAAATGTAAATGTATATTGTAATATAACCGGAAATGTAAATGTAAATAATTTAACTATTGCACCTTGTATATATATTGCTCATGACTATGTAACTAAGACTGTACTGTAACAAGTGCCACGATGTCCCCGGACTGATGTGCACTATTTAAATATTAATACAACAAACAAACAGGCAGATATTAATAAACAAAAGATGGTTAATGGTAAAGCACTTTAAAAGACATGAGCTTTACGAAAAGGAAGCAGTGCATCTATTGAGCCTAAACGAGTCCGAAGTAAATTCCAGAGGAGAGGTTCCAGAACATAGAAAGGCCTATCTCCTAGAACCCGAAGTGCGAGCATGTCCTTATATTATTTTTACTAAAATACAATCTGAGACATTTTTTCCTAAAAATCATTTTGTACACCTACTCATTGTAAAACATGCATTACATCCACATCTCTACCTAGCCCACAGCCACACATGCTGTGTGGGCTGAGCCGGCTCATCCTTACTTTTAGAGGAAGCAGATTTAGCCTAACCATCAGTATTACTCTACGGCATTACTGGGGTTTGATTTGATATAAGTAGATTCAACTCTAAATTGTATAACACAACATCTCACCATCTGCTCTGTGGCAAAACTGTGTGCCTGGGAAATGCTGGGTACTGCATCTTTGTTGACCCATAAGATGCAGCAACGTGCACAAACCTGGGATGGATGTAATAACAAGACGTCAATTGATGTCCTCCGATACCGCCAGTGAATCAGTGTACCACTACCTATCCATCACCCCAGAAATCAATGCAACTGAGCTATTGTATGCAGCACTCAGCACTATATCCCTCTTCCAAGAGAAGTGCATAGTGCATGCTATCCTAGCAGTGATGTCCTTTGTGCATGTCACTCTGATGGAGGTGCCTGAGCATTGTCAAAAGTATTGCAGGTCACATGAAATAACTCGCTTGCACAATACTCACCATGTGGTAATGTTGTCTATGGACGCCTTCTCACCATATTGTTTGTAGAATTACCTGGTTTACAAGAGCTTATTAGAATAGTCAGTCACTAGAGGGGTTTCTCCAGTCTCAGTTCATTTTCAGACAAGGGAGTATAAGATTCATACAACAAGGTTCTTTTCACGTTGGCGGATGCGCTAGACCCGCCCGAGAGCCAAAGTATCCAATTGACCACCGACAGGTAGAACCGTGATCAAAGCATTGACTACATGGCGCTCACTGCATAATGGGTATATAACACAAACAAAGAATCACTAGGAAAACATTGTCCTGCTAATTAGACTTGTAAAGGAGAAGAAAGCTCTTCTATCCATGTCAGAAGTGCAATGAAGTCTCTCTAGAATTGATGATGCACCACCAAACTAGAAAAAGCTCAAGAGATCTGTCACAAAGGCATTAGGAAGCACCACCAAAGATACCATTGTGATTCAAGGATAGTATCTTCATTAGCCTTTTGCAGGCTCTTGGGGTGAGGAGTAAACAAAAGATATCCTCTGCTAAGGCTTGAACCCTAAACCAACTCATTATTGGAACTCTCCTTCGTACAAATGCACCAGATTTGGTCATATGGTATCTCCAAAATTAAGGTTTATTAACAAAGTTAATGTTAGCCCTTCATGGTAACACGTGTTTCAGCAACACAGCAGTGCCTTTCTCAAACCTGGGCTGTTTACTTGATAACGTGTGCTGGATATATTGCTGTCTGTTCTAAATGTAGTAATCGTGTTAATCGGGTTAAATCCCGTGGTGGTCTTGACTCCCAAGTCTTATAGATCAATAAGACCTGGGAGTCAAGACCACCAGGGGGTTTAACCCGATTACTACATTTAGAACAGACAGCAATATATCCGGCACACGTTATCAAGTAAACAGCCCAGGTTTGAGAAAGGCACTGCTGTGTTGCCGAAACACGTGTTACCATGAAGGGCTAACATTAACTTTATTAATAAACCTTAATTTTGGAGATACCATATGACCAAATCTGGCGCATTTGTATGAAGGAGAGTTCCAATACTATATAATTTCATTATAGAGGTGGCGGTGTGTACCTCTATCTCTCCTGCCAAATGCCACACATCCACTAATACTACGAGAGTTTAACATTAAGGTTCGCAGGATGTGAAAGTTATCGTCAAACCACCCCCATTTTTCTTGTTTTTACTTGCTAAACCAATTCAGATCCATGTCAGAGTCAGCCCTGTTGTCCCTCAAAGTCCTTTACTAATTAAACCCCACCCCCCTTGACACCCAAGAGGAATAGAAAGTCTTAAATCAGGATGTTGTTGTTGCTAGAAATTGTCATTGCATTCCTCTACTATCACATAGATCATATCTGCATTCATAAACCTTTGTTTTATCGAAGTGAATTATTTTTTGGCAAAATATCCTCATGGGAAAGTGAAAAACAAATATGTATTTATTTTCAAAATTAATTACCACAAAGTAATTCTCTTCGATAAAACAATGTCGAATCACCTGCACTAACTGCCCCTTTCACAGTCAGCGTCTCTGTTTCAAATTGTTTCTTTCCAGGTCTCTACCCGGTGTCACTCACAGTAACTTGAACCACGTTGCTTTGTTTGTTGATGACTTGGTGGCGGAGAGTGCTCCTTCCTGGATGCCCACTGCATTGAACGCATCAAAGAGAAGCCTCAGGTACATTTATTTCAGCTCCAGGTTCTTCTTGCAGAGGTCCAATCATCCCCCAGAGGTGAGACTGGTTCAGAGGTTTACCTGGTCCAGAACCTATAACCTCTGACACTAATCTTTCTCTCCCCCTTGTGGGGCTGACATTCAGTGGAGCCAATGGGACTGGCACTAGACCTCATGTGTAGCCCTCGAGCTGACTGTCTTCAAACTAACAGACAGTAAGACCCTTCCATATATCCAAAGGCACCATCCTGCAAGCTTTGAAAGAATCCACCAATAGGAGCATTTCTCCAGATTTGCTAAAGTTACTAATGTATTATATTATGCAGGGAATGCAAAGGGTTCCATGTGTTTATAACGAATTAATACATAACGAATTAATGCATAACGACACATAAATAACGAATGAAATAACAAAAAAAATGTTTTTTGGGGGTGGGCAAACCTCAGTTTCCCCTTGCTAAAACCCCCAAACCCCTCCCCACAAGATTTAACCCATTACCCAACCCCTCATATATTTTCTTTAAAACATTCTTTCTTTTTCATTATTTATGTTTCGTTATAAATGTTATTCATTATTTATTTTTCATTATTAACACTATATACACATGCAAAGCAGTTAAAATCAAGCAAAACAAAAATATAGGGTATCCAAGAAGAATTATTCATCAAGACTATCACAGTGCACATCAGAGCAACAGAGATATACTCAAAAGAGATGTTCTGAAGAACAGTAGATGGTATGCATTACACCTTTTTCGTAAGGAAGTAACACCATTATGAAAACTATTAAAAAACGAACTGTGATATTTAATTGGAATTAATGGCAAAACGGTACTGAAACTGTTGTCTGCTTTAAAAGGGGACAATAACATTAAACAAAGATCACTAAAATCGCACTAAATGTCTGGTTAAACTCAGGGATTGTTAACTAGAGCATGGACCATGGAGTCCTCCTCCAATGAAAGGACATTATGGGCCTGATTCACAGAAGCATTGTATAATGGTGCAATCCCATAGGTAAACACTCTGTGAATCAGGCCCTATGTGTGTGGACAATCCATACATTGTCACTTTACTAACACATAGAAGTCATTTGTATACAATGATATCAAGAATATCACCAATTGCAAAATGGAGTGTGTAATATATGCAATACAATGTCCCTGTAAAATGCTGTATGTTGGGATAACTTCAAGAAGATTATCTATCAGTATGGGCATGCATTATGCAAAACATCTCAACAGGATGAATCCAAATCACTTGTGCAACTTTAAGTAGATGCATTCCATCAACCAGGCAAGCTGGAATGGTTTGGAATTGAAAACATGTGACCAAACACTAGATTTGGGTATTTGTAGAAATTAATTTTCGGAGAAAGAACAACGTTAGATTTAAATACAGTAAGGTCAGGCCTGCATGAACAAATTCAGTGGTTCTCAATGTCGCTGTAAAACAAAGGTTTAAATCCTGTTACGCAATGTGATTGACAGAGGCATATTCTGGGTGATCATCCCTGATCTGCATGTATTGACTCAGGTCTGGAACCAATATAGGACAGACGTCTTACATTTATTATTACATGATGTGAATGGTAGAGGTATATTCTGGGTGATAATTTTTGATATGTAAATAGTTTTAGGTCTGGGAATCAGCTAAGTATGATTTGCTAGGTTTTAAATGAATTGACGCTTTAAAGTGATGTTTATTTGAATGCCTTTTGGAAATGTAAACTTATGTTTGAACACTAAATGGATGTAACACGCAAATGAATCCACTATCTGATTAGCATTTCTGGATATGACAGCCAATGAAGAGGCCATTTGATAGGCCATTTGCCTGCATAGTGTTTGTAATTCTGTTTATGTCCTTTCTAGGACCTGATTAAGTTAAATTTAAGATCACATGGCAAACAATTAAAAGCGAACATTAATAGAGGCTTCAAAATATTGCAGTTTCAAACTATTGCCAGGAGTGTCGCTTGATGTACGGAAAAGGAATCAAGCAAGTCTGGTGAGAACGTTTTATGCAAAATGTTATTTATTTAAAACTTTTGTGCAATCACTTAAAACATGCTTTGAGCATACATGACTGATGTTTCCCGTACATGTAAAATCACCATTTCATTTGGATGTGGACTGGGACCCGTGAATGTGTACGCAAATGTGTTGAAATGACTTCTGCTCGGCATGAGTACAGGGATGAGTAGTGGCTAAATCAGCTTCTCAGCCCCAATACCTTTCCAAACTAACAGTGATTCCAATCCAGCATGTAAATCAGGCACAGCCAAGAGACACACCCCCTTTGCCTTTCATGATTACATGGGCTGAGGGAAGGCTATGCTCTTAGAAAGGGAGTGACTGTGATCCAGTTGTTACCAAAACAACATAGTATAACAGTCCGAAATAAATAAATGTCCAATCAAGGTTCTATACAAATGTATATACTTCCATTGAACACAACAATCTGCAAATAACAATGAACTCTATAGAAATCTACCCTTTTAAGGGAGAACACGGAATAGGAAAACATGGAAAGACGCAGTACTCTGGGTAATGAAAATAGGAGTGAAAAAGCCAATAAGCAACCTACAAGTTCAAAACAATATGTAGCTCGGTAGAAAAACGGTGCAGATATGGGTCAATAATACCTTTCCGCTGGTCTCAGGTGGATTAACAGCATCATTCTGGGTTTCGAGCTGTGCTGGGATGCATGCCAAACCAGCTTCGGGTGTGTCAAGGCGTACTGTATCAAGCGGCAAGTAGTAGGTGTGGCATTCTGTACTCTAATACAGAGGCACCAGCTTTCTACTGTTGGTTCTGTTTTATGGCCTTTGAAGGAGGTTAACAAGCATATTAGACAGCAGACATCATTTCTGAATGAGGGGCTGCCCACTGCTTCAACTGAACCTAGTATACTTGACATTTCCATGTACCCCCCTAACATCTCTGCCATGCCCTCTTCTTCTGCTGTTTCTTTCTCCTGATCTACCAATGTAACGAGCGTCCAGATACCCAAGGGTCGAGCGTGCTTTAACAAATGCAAAAATAAATAAACAAACCTGTCCATTTTGATAAGGGAAAATGACTTAAATGGTGTGAAAAATGCAGTCTGCTAATTAGGGATAGGCTCTCAACATTGCATGGTGGTAGAAATTAAAAGTACAATAAATAAAACTAACCTTGCCTAATTTCTTGACCCACACTTCAAGGTTAAAGTGGCTGCTTTACAGACACATGTGGCAGGTAAGAAGAGAAACCAGACATTGATGTGGCACTTGGAAAACAACTTGTGTGAAACATGGAGGAAGAGACAACATTCAACAATGCCTGTCCTTAACAGACCAACAGACATGTCCAGAACATGACCTTCTTCATCATCAGTAAGTATCTTCTTTTTGTCACCTTCACCTGGGCCATTAAGAACTGGGGGAAGGTTGACAGAGCTCCCCATTCTAATATGCAAGGGTGTGAGCCACAAGGGACTTAGTTTGTCTGGCAACTACCAAATGTGCCTTACAGAAGGTGGGACTTGTGCGATCTGGTAGGTTCATTACTCTCACCATGATGCAGTATCATGCCATCCAGAGTTTCTAAAAACCCACAATCAGGGGTGTTTAAGTCCCCAACTGAAAGGACAATAGGAAGAACCTTGGGAACTATTTGAGATGATGTAGAGAAATCTATACAAAAGCAAAGGATGACAACGAAACTTCAACATTTAAAATGAAATATGTGAACTACATTTTGCATAAAGCATTTGAAAGGAACACACGTGAGGAAACGTTGTAATGTCAGCCGACAAGCTACAACAAAAGTGCATGTCAATAGTAGATGACAAGGCCCCGCATTATTCTTTATGTAGTTACGTGAAAGTACAGAAGTTACATGCAATACAGCAAGCTGTATTAAATGAAGAACAGTCAATCTGGGAGGAAAAACCACAGCATTTTATAGAAAAGTAAACAAGTATTTGAGGTGACATTATTTCCTTATATAATGAAACCTGTAAAGATATTAGTAAAAAATTATAAGAAGGAAATGTCATGTGTTGCATGTCTTTATTAGACCAGTAACAATAGCTCAAAATCAAATTGGCATTTTTTCTGACCTCAAAAACAGTGCTGGAGGGAAGGTTTTAAAAAAAGACCTGAAACCAAGGCTTAGGGGGTGGGCTGCACAATGTATTATTGAATTCTTACACCATAGAATCAAATGCTCTCTTTCTTGTGAGATGCAAGCCTTGGTAATAAAACAAACACTGCCAATGAACGGTTTACATTTGTCACTGGGTCTATTCAGGAATTCCCTAAAGAAATACAGAAATACATTTTGATACCTGGGCTCGCAGTGGATTTGCTCAAATATTAGCAAAGTGTATCAAACAGAATTCCTATTAGGGATGACATGTATTCCTGCAGAGACATAAAGTCTGTCATTTTTGACAGCCAGCTGGTATGTTCATTTAGGAGGCTGGGAACTGTGTCAACCTTTGGCCCTGAGCTTCCTAGGTCAAAGAACCTTCTGACAATGGTGGCATGAAAACCATGCCTCTGATGGGTCTCAAATGGCCTGCTCTAAGCCTCAAAGGGTTGCTACCATATGGATGTTGCCAGGGCAGGGAATGACACAGCCATTTAATATGTTTTCAAACCCATTACATGGACAGGAAAATACATGTGTCTTTGAATTGCTCATATGGATAGTATTTTCCGGAGTATCTTTAGATAGGAGTGTCGTGGCAATTTATTTCGTTTTATTTTTTCAGAATAAAACAGTATCAGTTGATTCTAAAAAAAAAAATATTTTTAATTATGCAAATGATATGAATGTAGATATTTTTGCACAGAAACGCTGCATGTCAGTGATTCAGATATCCCAGAGTGCATGCTGGCTAGGTCAACATTTTTTAATGGCAATAGAATATTTTAGTGAAAATATCAGATAGACTGTCAATCTGTCAAATTAATTAGTAATTTAATCACATGTGTAGAACATAATATTTAAGAAAATCACAATTTTTAAATGTGATTTTCCAAGATGACATCACATCGAATGGGAAGGAAACTGGCTTAGCATGTTACTCCAATTGGACTGCCCACTGTATTGATATGCCCAATGAGTAAAAAGAGGATGGTTTAGTGTAATGTTGTTTTTGGAACACTGTCCAATTATAGAGCTTGACCAAGTAAAATAGAGACATGATACACACCTCTAAACCCTGTGGTTCCTAATCTGTAAAAGTTGAAACCGATAGATTTACAGACAGATTGATTGGTAGGCGAGGATATAAAGAAACACTGACAACAACAGAAAGGAGAATGGAATAGCTTGCTCTCCATTTGATTAATTTTGGATTTCTGGCTGACCACTGTGAGAGAGGCTTATTTGTAAACCTACCTCTGGGGAAACAGAAGCAAACAGGCCTAATACTGAAAGAGATAAACCAGGCTGTGGAGGGAAACTGACCCATCTTGCTAACTGATATCCACCTGTTATTAGAGGGAGAGAATAGAACCAGTTCTTGAGACGGTAGCCACCTGCCTGTTAGCCAATGAAAATGCATTTCTATGTGAGTATAATGCCAAGGGCACATAAAATGTTGGGAGTGGTATATTCAAAAGAGGAAAAGATTTAGTCCCAGCCCCTCCTATTTGTGAAAGTGCTTAGCAGAGAGGTATATTAGTTTACTGTGCATCTGGGGGTCTCATTGAATATTTCAGAAATGAAGTGCTCCTGACAACTGTGCATTTGAATAAAATAGACTGAAATGGTGTGTATAGGGAAATCCCTGACTCCCTTTCTATGCAATGGCCTAGTACTGACTCAGAGCCACACACAATATCACTTTGCTCATGCATATGAAAATAAAGCAATTGAAGTCCTGTTACTTGCTGTGAACCACTCAAGAAAAAGGGAGAAACAATTATTTTAAGTCCCAACTGTTTTTCCCACTGTAAATGACAAAATGTGTAATCCTGCATATTAATGCAATAGAAACACCATTGAAGGGCATCTAGCATGCATAGTAATAAGACCTTCTATGCAGACCTGTGTGTTTCTTGTCCCAAAAGTAGGGAGAGGCTGTAGGAAATCAAAACTGTTAGACAGGCATGTCCCAAGTTCACAAAACGAACACATACACATGTGTGCATGTCTGATTTGTTGCAGGTGAAAAATTCCCCTCAAACTAAAGGTTGCCTGATTAAATAATCCTACATATTGGAGGTCCCACCATGATCCTATTTATGGGATTGCAACAGAAACCTTTTTTACTTAAGTTGTGCAGAGTGCACAATGTGCTTAGAAGTTTTGTGTTGAATTTGGATTACATAGTGTTGACACAACAGCCTAACAAGGTAATGGGCATGTTTTTCAGAAATATAAAGAGACAACAATTGTGTATAAAAGTATTAAGGCTCACATCTGAAGTTGGAAGTAACTTTAATAATGACAGTGGTAAAATAGGAGTAATACAAGATTTATTTTGCTGTTTCGTGCGAATTTTGTGGATAGATTGCTACATATTAAACAAAGAGATGTCTGATATAGAAATGCCTGTGATTAAAGCCCACACTCTTTCAAAATTGTATTTGAAGGGGGAATAGGCAGCCAAAGATAATGACATATGGAAGACAGCAATGATGAATAGATTGTCATCTGTAGGATCAGATATTTGAAACGAAAAGGTCCATTAAAATCTGTCTCTACAAAGGCTATATATGACTACAACAATAAAAGAAAAGTCTAAGCTGATAGGCCTCTCTGCAGACCTATGTTTCCACCTTCAATTGGTTGAAGGTAATCTAGCAGACAGGCATGTTCAGATTAAACAGTTCCAAAACGTGGACCAGAAAAGTTCTGAGGAGCTTCTGAATGCCAAGCAATTGTGTAATGATAAACTAGAAGACATTTTGAAGTTGCAAGAAACACTGAAAGTCAGGTTTCTGTATTGGACCAGCAAAATGCCATTTATCAAATGCAAGCTGAAATCAAGACATGTCGTGATGAGTTGCTTTACCAAGAGGCACCGTTTTTGGAATATCGAAGACATTAAAAATCAGGGTATGAATGCCCAAAATTAACTTCAGGGAAAATATAATGACCAATCTGCATGCATGTGATAATGGGCTGTTGGACAACATTATATCACTGAAAACATTCTGGAATTAAAACAAGAACATAATCGAATTTTCAAATAAGTTGAATCTCAAACTGTATTTGAGCAAATGAATCAAAATTGTAGTGTCATAAAATGGCAGAGAGATCAGCTCACATAAGAACATGAACCATGATGAGGCACAACAACTGATTCAATAAGTAAATCAGGCACATGCAAATGAGTGTTCAAGCTTGGTTTCTTCCCAGAAATGAACTAAATGAAATATGAATATATGCACCTACAAGACCAATTATCACAAATAGAGACTGAGCAGACATAGGCAGTCCAAAAAAAAGAGACCTTTGAAAAATAAATGTTGAACTGAGAAGAAAAAACATGAAAAGCCTAGCATAATTCACACTTGCGGGTGCCAGAATTCATTTTTACAACTGGAACTGCAAATTAAAACAGACTTATTAACTTCCCATAGCAAAATACTGGAACCAAATCAGGCCAGCAAGTTTGATTTGGAGAACAATGAGTCCACTTTAAGCAGACAATTATTACTGCAATCGAAACAAATGAAAGATGATGGCAGGAAGTAAAGGACTATAAAATGGCCTATTACCACACAGCAGACAACCACAGGTGCTTTGGAAAGGGGAAATCATCCCCTTCTGGCAAAGCTCTCATTCCACCTATATAAAATGTCCCATGTGCATGCTGAGGAAATGACTATGCCTGATCCCTTCTCGCCATTACGAGGGGGCAGGGAGGGTGTGCTAATCAGCATGCCAGAGGCAACCGGAGTAGAAATGTAATACACCTGAGAAAGACTATCCACGGGGATTGGGATACCTAGGACTGTAGAAACAGATTCTGCTGAGAAATCATTTAGCCCACTTGGCTGAGCCAGAATGACAAAATCAAAATCTTCCGCACAAGAAGGACATTTTGAAAGTCTTTTCACAACAGAGAGACTGAAAGGTCTTTTCTAGGTCATCCAGAAGAAAAGGCAGTTTTTATTTTCAACCTTCAGGGGAAGAAACACGCTATTATCTGACATTTAAAAGGGGATCCTAGGAAAATAACCCAGGCAAAATCCAAGGGAGATGTACAAAGGGAGGAGCCCAGGTCCCATGCATCTAGAAGGCATTTCCAAAATGAGTTCAGTATGGAGGGCCCAGAAGACAATAGGGAATGGGGTTCCAGCAGTAGCTCTGACTCTGCGGGAGAATGGCATCAGTTTCAAAGACTTGCCTAGACTCATTTAAGCAGTGCTCAACCCATGCTCCAAAATACAGATTGATGGGACTCAAGTACATGTATGGGTCTGATTTACAAAAGCATTTTACACTGGTGCAATACCATTTAAAATGGTTTGTAACAGTACATTTAAAACATAGCTAAAATATAAAAACATGAACATGAACATTTAAAATCACATTACAAAAATTCAATTCATCATATGCTATTGTAACATGTTGTTAAATGACATAAAAATAACTATACAATAGTATGTTTAAAATAAACAGGGGAACACTGGATAAAAAGAGATCTAAATACACAGTCAGGTGCTATCACAATTTTAGAAGACCTCTCTGTGTATTGGCTCCACCCATCTATAACAAAACAGCTTTTAACACACAGAAATGGATATGGAGCACATATTGATGTATCAATGACTAACATTAGACTCAATCTTTTGTCACACGAGCACTATCCCTACAAAGAAGCACACCCTGTCCCTGTCAGGGGATGCTCAACCTAGGTTACCGGTGGTGCGCCGCATATCTAATAGAAAAGGGAGAGAACACTTTTTCTATCTCTACACCATGTGCAAGAAACATTGCTAAAACAAACATAAAACACTAAACAGCACAGTTGAAGTTGCCCATCCTCAGCAGAAATAGGTGAAAACAGTGATTCTCTCATAGCATCCTGGACATTTTCAGAGAGTACTATTTATACGGCACACATGCCTTATTTATTCACCCACACTGAGGAGTTTACCCTTGGTGCAAGTTAGGGGCAAAACGCTGATTAAAATGCTGCATCAACCCACAGTTTAGGCTTCCTGGTTCCTAGAGACCCACTTCCACAACCATTGGTCAGGTCAATCATCTGAATTCTAAATAGCCGTATTAAGATTCCTTTGCAAATATTGGACCTTAAACATGGTCAACTGGTTTTGATGACTTAGCTCATTGTTGTCATCTTCTTCAGGATCAGCAATTTAGTCTACTGAAAACAATCACTGTGATCCATCATAGGAGAACTGGCAGCCATTCCGTGGCCTGGGGGAAAATTAATAATTTGTTCACCTAAGGGTTGTTGTGTGGACGGATATTTCTATCATTATATAGAGCCTGTTGTAATAGTAGCTTTTGTATCTACCATTTCTGCAATGGAGGTTCTCACCCACATCCTAGTGAAATGTCTTACCTATGTCAGACTTGAAAACTTGAACCCAAGGTTAGTCAAAGGAGTGACATACCTTAAGGCCCAGTCAGTGTCTTTGTGGGCTCGAAAGGCACGAGATTGCCAGATGTATGAGTTGCTTATTCTTGGGGCACATCTCACTGTTGTAATACAAAATGAATGGCAGTATCAATCTGGTTCAAGGACCGAACATGTGACTAAACTGTGTTATTAAATGAATTGCATTTGCAATTCGAGTTGCTAGTCAACATGTTTAATTGCATATTGTATCCAAATGAAACGAGACGGTATCCCAGGTTGCTGGACAGGGACCGTACAGCAAGGGTAACTGCATTAGGGGCTTAACTGTGTCTGATAATTGTAGCAGGGTAGACATGGAGTCTACCGCTTGTATGTAATTGCTGGTCGCAAAGTTCGTGAGCCGGCACAGAGAAACATCACCACTTTCCCTCACTTGTGGCAAGATATTGTTTAGCAAATGCTTACCGTATTAGAGCATTTGAACTGGCTCCAGCGGGATGACTTCTGCGATCCACTGCCGCATTGTGTATGGACTTGCTACATCACAGCACTCTCACGCTGGCATAAGCCATCCCTGCAATGGGTGTGGCCCGACTACAAAGCCGACTCTCATGTCGTGTGGTGGCCATTTTAGATTGCGGAGTGTGCATTTTCGCCTCTCTCTGAATTAAGTATGTAAGTGGACAGACTGGCCAGTATCAAACATACTCGAGGAACTAAGACAGGCCCACCGGGGCCACATATACATATGTTTATGATTTGTGTTCAAATGGAACATTAGGGGAACCCACAGCACAACGTAAGACAAACAGTGTGTCTTGTTGGGGTTCACACTTAGTCCAGCATTATGAGTGACCTACCGCGCAGTTTTAGCTCCCTGTATATACAGTTGCTCAGTGAATTTTCACATGTTAGCAGCACTTATAGTCACTGATGTTTAAACACTTGTGCAGGTGAACAGGTGGGAACCCCCCCCTCTGCTGCAGAATAGTTACATAAGGATGTCTATTGGTTACCATTTTACTTCATAACAGCTACGTCATGCCACCGGATGGCTTTGTTAAGGCCATTCTTGCAGGTGTTCAAACGGAAGATCCAAAGCTGTTCTCGTTTTAAAAGGAAATTGGTGAAGTTGCCTCCCTGGCGTGGGGATGAAATTTCTCGAGGACTGTCAATCTGAAATTCTCTGCCGTGTGGCCAATGGCCACAAAGTTTGACACCAGTGGAGCTGTCATTCTTGAAGTTCTGAGGCACGATTTGTGTTCAATGAACCTTTTTTAACGGGTCTCACTGTCATGTCGACATACTACAAAGAGCATGGGCAGTTTAACAAGTGTACCACGCCCGTTCTGTTACAGTTGGTGAACGATCTTTGTTGCCAAGGTATCTTCTATCTGATATCAATGTCGGTGCTGTGTGTGGTTTGGGCACACATGGTGCAACTGCCACATGAGGCATATCCAGTCACAGGGGTACTACCCCATATGGTCTGTTGTGTTTGTCTCTCATCATTTTAGGAAAAAGTATGGACTAGCCAATGTCTCACATTTTGTCTCCGTTTAATGGCAAAAGCTGCTGTGCAATGCTACTGGAGCCAGTATTTACTATTGGCCAGAGATTCATTATTTCTTTTTTAATCTGTTGAAGAGGAGTAAATAAATGAACACAGCAGTTATATTTTCTTGTGCCGCTGTTTTGGGAAGCTGTTGTAGGGTAATGTCCCTCTGGATATTCCTTGCTCTTCTATAAGTAGTGTTCCCAATCTTCCTTGGATATCCTCTCTGTAGCGGTTGTTTTTTTAGTGTACAGCTAGGCTGAATTATCAGAGGTATAGCTGTGTTTTAGTTGAATGCTGGTGTATAGAAGAGAGTGAGCGTAGTGGTGTGATATGGTGGTTATCAGTAAAAACGCCTGAGACCAGGCACGTGAGCAGGACGTATATAGCGACATACATATATAATGCGAAGGATGGATATGGAATACAGATATATAGGGATACAGGTACATAGCATATATAGGGGATACAGATGTTTGGTAACATCATGATGGACAGGTGTTGCCTCTATCAGCAACATCTGCAACATCTGCAACATCCGTACCATCTGCAACATCTGCTCCATCTGCAACATCCGCAGTATTTGCACCATCCGCAACATCTGCACCATCGGCAACATCCGTAATACCCGTAACATCTGCACCATACGTGACATCCGCACCATCCGTAACATCCGCACCATCCGTGACATCCGCAACCTCCGTGACATCCGCGGTATCTGTGACAACTATGTCATACGCACTATCCGTGGCATCCGCACCATCTGTCACATCCGCACCATCAGTCACATCCGGACCATCCGTCACATCCGCACCATCCGTCACATCCGCATGATCTGTCACAACCGCACGATCCGTCACATCTGCACCATCCGTCACATTGGCACTGTCCGTCACATCAGTACTGTCCGTCATATCCGCACTGTCAATGACATCGCACCATTCGCGCCATCCACGACATCCGTTCCATCCGCACCATCCATTCCTTCCGCACTATCCGTTCCATCCACTCTATCCGTTCCATCCATACCATCCGTTCCAACCACTCTATCCGTTCCATCCACTCTCTCCATTCCATCCACTCGCTCCATTCCATCTACTCTATCTGTTCCATCCCCTCTATCTGTTCCATCCACTCTATCCGTTTCATCCACTCCATCCATTCCATCCACTCCATCTGCTCCATCTGTTCCATCAGTTCTGTCCACTTCATCCGTTTCATCCTCTCCATCCGTTCCATCCACTCCATCTGCACCATCTGTTCCATCTGTTCCATCTGCTCTATCCATTCCATCCGCTCCATCTGCTCCATCCATTCCATCCGTTCCATCTTCTCCATCCGTTCCATCCACTCCATCCGTTCCATCTACTCTATCCGTTCCATCCACTCCATCCGCTCCATCCACTCCATCCATTTCATCCACTCCATCCGTTCCATCCACTCCATCTGTTCCATCCGTTCCATCTGCTCCATCCTCTCCATCTGTTCCATCCACTCCATCTGTTCTATCTACTCCATCCGTTCCATCCACTCCATCCGTTCCATCCACTCCATCCGTTCCATCCACTCTCTCTGTTCCCTCCACTCTGTCCGTTCCATCTACTCTATCCGTTCCATCTACTCTATCCGTTCTATCCACTCTCTCCATTCCATCTACTCTATCTGTTCCATCCCCTCTATCTGTTCCATCCACTCTATCCATTTCATCCACTCCATCCTTCCATCCACTCCATCTGCTCCATCTGTTCCATCTGTTCTGTCCACTTCATCTGTTTCATCCTCTCCATCCGTTCCATCCACTCCATCTGTACCATCCGTTCCATCTGTTCTATCTGCTCTATCCGTTCCATCCGCTCCATCTGCTCCATCCATTCCATCCGTTCCATCTTCTCCATCCGTTCCATCCACTCCATCCGTTTCATCCACTCCATCCGTTCCATCCACTCCATCTGTTCCATCCGTTCCATCCGCTCCATCCTCTCATCTGTTCCATCCACTCCATCTATTCTATCCACTCCATCCGTTCCATCCACTCCATCCGTTCCATCCACTCTCTCCGTTCCCTCCACTCTATCCATTCCCTCCACTCTATCCGTTCCCTCCACTCTATCCATTCCTTCCACTCTATCTGTTCCCTCCACTCTATCCGTTCCCACCACTCTGTCTGTTCCATCCACTCCATCCGTTCCATCCACTCCATGCGTTCCACCTACTCCATGCGTTCCCTCCACTCTGTCCATTCCATTCTCTCTGTCTATTCCATCCACTCTGTGCGTTCGATCCACTCTGTCCATTCCATCAACTCTGTCCATTCCATCTACTCTGTCAGTTTCATCCATTCTATCCACTCCGTGTGTTCCACACACTCCATGCGTTCCACCCACTTCTCCTGTTCCCCCTACTCCATCCCTTCCACCTACTTCGTCCGTTCCATCCACTCCATCTGTTCCACCCACTCATCCGTTCTACCTAGTCATCCACTTCACCCACTCTTCGTTCAATCATGTTCATCCCTTCTACCCATTCCATTGGTTTCACTTGTTCCATCCGTTTCACCTACTCCAACCATTCCGTCGACTCTACTCACTCTTCTGCTCACTTATTCTTCTTAGTCTGTCCACTTTACTCCATTTATTGCACTCATTCCAGCCATTCCACTCATTTCATTCGACCCCATCTATACATAATACATACAGTCCGATTTCGCCAACTCCTTCCACTCATCCGAATCAATCGACTCCACGCATTTTCATCTATTCATTCTGTCCACTCCAAGTGTTCCATACTTATTTCATCCAGGCCTGCTCAATCAACTCTAATTACTCTTACATTCCTCCACTCCACCAGCTGCATGACTCCGTCCGCTCCATCCTTCCATCTCATCCATCTACTCCCTCCACGCCATCCTATCATGTCGGTAGAAGCGGAGGTTTTGTCTTATTCCTCTCATTGTGTTATTTTTCATTGGGTCGCTGGGAATTCGGTTGTATCTTTAGGGTGATCATTGGAATTATGGGAAGAGCCAAGTTTTTAGTAATTTGCGGAATGGCAAATAGTCTTCAGTGTGTCGGATGTGAGGTGGAAGCGATTTCCACAGAGCGGGGGCCAAGTCTGAGAATGAGGATCCTCTGATCCTGACCGAGTTGGTTGTTGGGATCACCAGAAGGAGGGCGGAGCTTGATCTTAGGGTGCGGGTTGGGAGGTAAGGTTTTATTTTGTCTTGCAGGTATAGGGGGCCGGTCTTGTGCACTGCTCGGTGAGTGATGCACAGGGTCTTGAAGGTGGCCCATCATCCAACTGGGAGACAATGAAGCGTTCTGAGAGCTGGAGAGGTGTGGTCTCTTGGGCCCAGTGCTAGTAACAATTTGGCGGCAGAGTTTTGTGCTCTTTGTGAATTAATTAGGTGCTATGCTCAGACTCCGAGGTAGAGGGAGTTTGCATAGTCCAGTCTTGACATTACAATAGACATAACAGCGGCAACTCTATTAGGAAATGAGAGGTAGGGAAAAATGTGTCTGAGAATTTTAAGATGGCAATGACAGGACTTGGGGGTGTTGTTGATTTGGTAAGAGAGTGAAAGGTCAGAGTCCAGGGTGCATCCAAGGTTTTTTACTGTGAGAGAGGGGGTGGGTGGTTGGCCTATATATGGGGGCCAGGGTAGAGGGCGGGGGAAAAGTTCAGTGTTGCCGCACACCATGATTTCAGGTTTAGTGGGGTTTAGGAGGAGGCGGTTTGTATTCATCCAGCGGTCGATGTCAAGGAGGCAAGCTGCAAGGTTGGGCTGGGAGTTGGATTCTGGGTTGAGGAGTTTCAGGATGATTTGGGTATCATCGGCGTAGTTTTAACATAGGATATTATGCGGGCGGATGTCACTAACCATTGGGCTTCGGCATTGAATGTTGTTGTCTTCAGCAGATTGAGTATTGCTATATAGTCCTTGACAAAAGATTACATTTGGGGATTGCGTCTCTGATGAAAAAGTATGTGATAAGGGTTCTGTCACAAGTTTCACCCCTTCTCACCTGTCTTTCCTTTCTTGTGACGCTCTTGGAGGTAGGTTCTTTCATCCTTACTGTCCGGGACTTGTACAAGCCTGGAAGCGGGTCTTCGGAGTCCAGTGTGAAGTTGCAGCCTTCCAACGGAAGAGTACCGCTTCCGAGCGAGGAACCAGGAAGCAGACGTAAGGACCCGAAGGAACGGGTACATTCCAGGAAGAGTCGCGAATTTGGGGCAAAGGTGGGGTGAATTGGATACCAGGAAGGGAGGAGGAAAAGAGGAATAATTGGGAGAGCAAAGCGAACTTCGGAACGCACGTCTAGCTACACCAAGCAGTAGCGTTGAGACGCACAGCGCCGCGTAGGCGTGGCCCTTTTCTAGGAAGCTGAACGTAGTAAGAGAGGAATGGCGCGGCGTGCTTCAGAAGCGTCGGCCATGTTGGTAGGACCGCAGAGTAGACACCGCAGCGCATCATGGACCACGAAGTCCAGAAGGGGCGAGCACATTGGTTCATGACAGCATGCCTCCTCCTAAGCCCGGCTCCTCCGGGTTTGCCTCGGTGGATCCGATGATATCTTCTTAGTAGGCGAGGAGCATTCATGTTTGAGACCGGTTCACAGGTACGCTCACTGGGACAGTACCCCTTCCATTCAACCAGGTATTGGAGTTGGCCGCGTCTATATCTGGAATCACATATCCTGGAGACCTCGAACTCAAGTTGTTTATTGACGATTTCTGGAGGGGGTCTAGGAGCAGTTCGGGTGGAATGTATAAACGGTTTCAACAAAGAAGTGTGGAAGACTGGATGAATCCTTTTCCTGGAATCTGGTAGCTGGAGTCGGTAGGCTACTGGATTGACGATTTCCTTTATAGAAAAGGGTCCATAATACTTAGGAGTCAATTTGTTTGGCCGTAGATGCCGTGGAAGAAGCTTTGAGGACAGCCAGACCTTATCTCCAACTGTACTTTTGGTGTCTGCGTAACATTTGACATCCTTCCTGGCCTTTTCTAATCGTTCCTTAGCGTCTTTGTGGATATTGATTAAGGTTTCGATCCAGGAGTTGACTGTAGGGACTGGAGTAGGATGAGGTAGTATAGATGGTAGCACTGAAGGATGAAACCCCTGACTACAGTAGAAGGGACTCGTCTTGATGGCTGAGTGGTCTGAGTTGTTGTAAGCAAACTCGGCCACAGGAATCAGAAGCGACCAATCATCCTGGACTTTGGTAGAAAAACAACGAAGATACTGCTCTAAAGTCTGATTGACTTGTTCCCTAGCTCTGTTGGTTTGCGGGTGATAACCAGATGATAATGCACGCTGTATTCCCAATATTTGACATAGGTGTTTCCAAAATTGGGATATGTATTGAGGCCCTCTGTCTGAGATGATTTTGGAAGGCAGTCCATGAAGTCTGAATATGTGTTCCAGGAAGATGCCAGCCAATTCTGATGAAGATGGTAGCTTGAGCAGAGGTGTAAAATGATCCATGTGAGTGAACAGATCAATTGTAAACATTATGGTTGTGCATCCTCTCGATGGAGGTAACTCTACGATGAAGTCTGTGGCGATGATTTCCCAAGGCCATGTTGGCATCACTGGCTGGTGTAAGAGACCTGTTGGTCTTCTGTTATCATGTTTATTCTGGTTACAGACTGCACAGGACTAAACGTAGGTTCTTACATCATCTTTCATCCTTGGCCACCAGAATTGTCTCTGAATATGATGAAGGGTGGAAGTGATGCCTCGACGTCCGGAATGGAAAGTGTCATGACAAAGATGGATAATCTTGGTTCTCAAGTTGTCCGTGGGCAAAGCCAGCTTGTTCTCTTTAAAGAGATAACCATCCTTTGTGTCCAAAGACCATAGGTTCTTTCCAATGTAATCCTTCCAGAACTCAGAGGATGGGATTGCAGCTCGGATCTTTTCCAGCAGGGAGTCAGCTTGGGCCATGAACACTGTATTCGGAAACATTTTGGGAAAGGAGCGTGCTTTGAGAGGCTCATAGTCAGGACGTCTGGACAGGGCGTCAGCAATGACATTATGTGTTCCAGGAAGATGAAGTATTTGGAACTGGTATTGAGCAAAAAAAAAAGCCCAACGGGCCTGTCGGCTGTTTCTGCACTCCAGGGACTGTAGGATTTGCAAATTCCGATGGTCCGTACGAACTTGTACTGGGTGTTTGGCTCCCAGCAGGAGATGACGCCAGTCAGTGAAGGCTTGTTGGATGGCTAGCAACTCCTTCTCCAGGACGGAATAGTGAGTTTCACTGGGAGTTAGAGTACGGGATAGGTAGTCTATAGGATGTTCCTTCTTGTCGTCAAGTTCCTGTTTCAAGACTGCTCCGATGGTGTAATCCGACTCATCAGTCTCAACTAGGAAGGGTCGGTCTGTATCCAGTTGGGCTAGGATTGGAGCCCGAGTGAATTCCGATTTTAATCGTTGAAACGCCGACTCCTGAGCTGAGGTCCACTGAAATGGAGTGTCTTTCTTCAGGAGTGTTACAATAGGGTGTACAATGTCAGAAAATGTGGGTATGAATTTCCTGTAAAAGTAGGCAAGTCCCAGGAAGGATTGGATGTGTTTCACAGTAGTAGGAACAGGTCAAGACAGGATGGAATCGACCTTGGAAGTATCCATTCCGATGCCCTTGGAGCTAAGAACAAACCCAAGGTAATGAACAATTGATACATGGAATAGGCATTTTTCAGGCTTGGCTAGGAGCTTATGGTCACGTAAAAGCTGTAGAACTGCCTTCACATGTTCTTGATGTTTTCCAGGATCCTTGGAGTAAATCAATATGTCGTCTAGGTACACTATGACGAAAAGGAACAACATATCAGAAAAAACCCAATCCATGAAACGCTGAAACACGGCAGGAGAATTAGCAAGACCAAAGGGCATTACCAGGTTATCAAAGTGACCAAAGGGAGTTCTGAATGCTGTTTTCCACTCATCGCCTTCCTTTATACCAATGAGATGGTAGGCGTCCCTGAGATCAAGCTTAGTGAAGATGACAGCTCCCCTCACAGCCTCCAAGATATCTGAGATAAGGGGGAGTGGGTAACGATCCTTGAGAGTGCACTGGTTGAGGCCACGGTAATCCAGACAGGTTCTAAGTTCCTTGGAGTCCTTTTTTGGACAAAGAAGAGAGAAGCACCAGCTGGGGACTTGGATGGTCGAATCGTTCCATTTGTTAGATTAGTGTCCAAATATTCTCGGAGGGCCCTCTTTTCCGGTTCAGACAAAATTAACCTTCTTCCAAAAGGAATTACCGCTGAAGGCTCAGTATCAATAGCACAATCTTCAGGTCTGTGAGGTGGGAGTGATTGAACAATGGCAGTTGAAAATACATCTGAGTATGATTGATAAGTTCAAGGAATCTGGATGATGTTGGAGACAGTAACTGAGGATTGCTGGGATCCCTGGAAATCTTCTGAAGGATGAGACAAGGTGGTAAGGGATAAACATTGAGACATACAATGTTCTGAACCAAGAAACAAGGACCCTGCTGCCCAATTGATGTAGGGATTGTGCTTTGGTAACCACGGCATACCCAAAACCAAAGGGTAGTGAGCCGATTTTATAATATCAAATTTGAGGATTTCCTGATGATTATTTATTGACAACAGTAGATCCTTTGCTTGATGAGTTATGGGTCCAGAAAACAAGGGTCTGCCATCAATGGCCTCGACTGGTTGAATAATTTCTTTAGGTTCCCGGGGTATGTGGTGTTCAACGACCCAATCATGGTCTATGAAGATGCCCATGGCGCCACAGTCCACTAAAGCCAGGATGGGGTAGGATTCATTCTTGGAATAGGATAGGGTAGTCTGTAGGACCACAAGAGTATTCTCTCCAGGAGATCTCAAGGAGGGAATAGACGAAGAGCAATGGTCCTTCTCCTGAAGCCGTGCTCCACCTAGGATTGGGAGCTGGCGTTTCCCGAGCACCGAGGTGGCGCTAAAGGACATTCTCTCACAAGATATTTGTCTGAGGTGCAATACATACATAGACCGATTCTGCGCATCCTTTCCTGGGGGGGAATAGGTCCTCGGAAGGCTTCTAATTGCATTGGCTCAGGTACAGAGGCTTGAGTGTTTGTTGCTTCTCTAGGACTAGGATAGTTTGCGACTGACCTAGGAGATGTCGATCTTGATTTCTTCTTCTCGGCCTTCCTTTCCTGGATCCTGAAGTCGATCTTTAGGGAGAGATCCAGGAGGGCTTGAAAGGAGCTGGGGCGAGCTACTCTGGCTAGTTCATCCTTTATTTATTTGTTTAAACCTCTTCGAAAGAGGGAAAAGCTAGCTTCTGGGGACCAATCAGCTTCTTTGACTAGCTGCTTGAAGCGTGTGACATATGTGAGCATGTCCTGGTTCCCTTGTTGGAATTCGAGTAGTCATTCCTGCACACTATATACAAGCTCAGGACGATCACACATGGCCTTAAGAGCTTCTACAAACCTGTCGGTCCAGGAAAAATAGACACCCCTCAATCATAAGGCCATGTGCTATACTGGCCGAAGACCAACCGCCTCATGTGTTTAGAATTAGAAATATATAGCCATAAGCTTGACTAAAGTGCAGCCATTTTAAGGTGACTAAAATCGCCATTTTGTTTTCTCTCTAACGTTTGCTTTTTGCCTTCTGTTAAACTGCTTTGCTGAAATATTATTCTGCTCTACTAGTGCATAAAGCAAGGCCACGAGAGACATGTTAAAACATAACATAGCAACCCAGACAGAAATGCCCGGTCTCCTCCCTCGCATATCCTTGGAAGTAAGCAACAAGGCATCCTAATCAGTCCACAGGTGCCAGTTAGTCTCGAAAACACAGTAGAAATGCTAGAAGCGAACATTAAATGACTTGAATCATGCTCTTCTTTGCGGCCCCCCTTTCCTGAGCCCTGTAGAGCCCTGTAGAGCCCTGGAGAGCAAGTTGAACCCCAGTACACAAATAGAAACTAGGAGATAGCAAGGCCTGGAATGTGTCTCTCCCCTGCACGCAGCTTGCTTGCAAGAACAGAAGCATTGTGTTCTTTTAAACAAAGACTTGTGTCTGTAGGCTTGCGAAAATTGCAAACTGTTGCTAAATGAATGTTCGAAGGTCACCATTGTCAATCAACGTGCCCAATTCAAAGGAAATGTATTAGGGGTGGTATTGGATGTGTCACTACTGATTACAAGATGCTTGATTTGTATATATGTAACTGTTGTATGATTCTCGCTCTCTTGTGTCCCTCGAGGTTTGGAAACACACGTCGCTGGGCGTGGGACCCAGTTGGCCAACTGAGACTGTTTACTTTGCAATAAACCCTAGATTTTGGGAATACAACCTCGTGTCTGGCGTATCAGTTTGTGTGTGGGATTGTGCCTTGTTTCCATATGCAAATGTGCCTCAGGGGCCCCTTCAAGATGGCGCCCGAATAGGGACCCTCCCCCACTTGTTCCATCGTGTACGTTGTAAAATAAGGAAGGCGGAGAGAACGGCGAGGACGGGACGATCGAGCCGGGATCAAGAGGTGTTCAGGGCGCCCCTGCGAAAGCGATGAGAGACTCCTTTGCAGATCTGCACACAACTGATCCCTGATCAAAGTGCCCGGCCAGAGAACAAGGAGGCGAGGGTCCCAAAATGAGGCAGAGTGAGCCAAGATACATAGACATGACGTCATTGGTTGCGTTAGCATACGGACAAATTGTGTCTTGAAAAGACAACTTGATTGATCAGGTGAGTCGTGCCCCGATTCAAAGTAATCCTGATATTGGTTGAGAGTTGATTTTGCAAAATCAAACACCCAGTGTACGGTTGATTAGCCGAGGGCAAGGTTAAAACATGCCTGGGGTATTGTCCACCTTAGCGGGATTTTTCCACTGCGGTAGACAATCTTTGGAAACTGGCCAGGTAGCGCCACCCATGGGGACGCCGGCGTATGAGATGTATGTGAAATATGGTGTGGGAGCGATAATGTTTTGTGAGACTTGGCATAGGCAAACCAGAAAACAGGAAGATCTTCAGTGGCCGAAACATGGGAGTTTTGAGATGACGAGAATAGATAACTTGGAGAAGGTGTTGATGAAAAAGAAAACACGCCCTGCAGCATTTGATATCCTTAGGAACTGGAGAAGGGAAGCTATGCTTCGTTGGAGAAGTAGAGAGAAACATGCGCGCAGGCATAAGTCAAAAGCCGAAAGAGCGAAAGAAAAAGAGGAGGAGGAGTGGAATGATAGTTTGAGAAAGTCAAATAGACGCAACCAGTTGAGTATAGAAAAAATATACCCACAAGGAGAATTGCATTCATCAGATGAATTGATAAATAAAATATTGACTGATACAAAGCGAGGCCCAAGGGAAGAGACTCCCTCCTGTTGCTCAGCCCCTCCCTACTGATCAAATTCCAGGCCTTCCAGCACACCCACAGACCACACAATCAGTGCCTCCCATTAGCCAGTCAGCACCGCAACAGACACTTCCCATTCCTGTTGTCCCATCTGCACCTCCCTCCCTAGAGATCGTTTCTGTCCCATCTGCCCATCCTGTAAATGAACTTGAACTTGTTGAAACAAGAGAAGGGACCGGACAAAGTGGATGCGTGAGAGTGACTCGTAGTGCGATCAGCAAGAAGAGAAGACGGGAGCTGCAAGAGCAGGCAGACATGTATATAAACGGGAATGATGAAACGTCAGCGCTAGCTTCAATGTATGACTTCAGGAGGAGCAACGAAAGACAGGTAGTGTTGGAATGCATGGGTGAATATTTAGTGGTGAGATGGAAACAGTTAATTGGGAGGCTACCGCCACAACGATTGTTGGATTTGAATGCATTAGCACGTTGTAGAGATAGGGCCTCGTTACACGTTGTGCGGTAAAAATCGCAAATTACCGGCATGGCGCTATTAATGTGCCCGCCCTTTCAAGAGGCCGCTAATAGCGTACCATTACGAGTAGGCGGACACGAGCATAGCGCCATGCCAGTAATGACCCTACCGCCATGCCACTAAAGACCCCAAAAAGACCTTTACCAGCACCGATTAAAGCGCAGATAGCACTTCCGACCTCCCGCAACATGCAAACAGTGGTCACCGCAATTAGCGGTCACCGTTAAAAAGCGGAACCGGAAATAGCGTCATCGCACAGGAACGGGAAGGAGCACAGCGGCCATCTTTAAAAACACAATCCATTGCCATCCTCTGCCCCCTGGACCTGTTTTGAGTAGTTTGCTATTGGGAAGCCACAAGGACACCCTTGCCATGCCTAAGGCCATAAAAAAGAAAACACCGACCGCCAGCGCAAGGAGAAGTTCACCACGGAGGAGCTAATAATGCTCACACAGACCCTTGCTGCTAATGCCGACGTTGTATTTGCGAGCGACATGCGTCGGGAGACCCTTATCCACAAGAAGGCAATCTGGGCAGAGGTTGCCTTGAAAGTGAGTGCAGTGGGCACCACCACCCGCAATGTCCGTGAGTGTAGAAAGCGGTGGGATGATCTCCGCCTCCGGGTCAGAAGCATCCTGTCTGCGAACCACAACATAGCCACAGCAGGTGGATCTGATTCACCGATAAAATTAAAGGAGTGGGAAGAGACCTGCGCCAACCTGATTGGAGTAGAATCAATAGAGGGAGTCGGGACAATGGAGCATGGTGTGGCAACCACTTCAGATGGAGTTGAGTGTACACATGAAAGTATGCACTGTGAATGTTCAGGTCCCCTCAAATGTAGCCCAGAATCACCTCATGGATGCCCGAACATCCACACATGCATACAACCCTGGCCATGTCAGTGTCAAACCCAAACACACACACATGCACACATCACCAGAGACAAGTGCCACACACAACCATGCATGGATGAGCCACTCAACAGACACATCACCTGCATCCCTACCAATGAAGTCCAAATGCCCACAACTGCATAATTGACGTATACTGCATTAAGTACATAGAACCGTAACCAATGCCATCCCCCTCTTTGTCCCTGACAGGCTCACATACAGACAGTGAAGATCTTGGCACTGCAACTCAGGCACCCCCTGCCAGAAAAAAATCAAGGCCACAGGACACAGAGGATACCCCCACGACATCAAGGGGCAAAGGGAGAAGAGTCCCCATGCAGAGTGGCAAACATCAGTGGAGCGCCACTGCCAAGATGCAACTGTCCACACCAGCAACAACTGCCCCACCTCCTGAAGTGAACCCCCCACCACAGATCCCAGCCACGGAGGGCCCACCCTCAGCTGCAAAAAGTTCCACAGGAGAGGCGGCAGCCACAGCGCCACTCACAGATGTGGAGGATCCGACAGATTTCCACATGGAAATGCACACCCCAACCGCCCCTGGGACCCCCGAGGCAACACCACAGCAGACACTTGGGTCCAGTGTCCCTGGCGAGGACAACATGGGAGGGTTCAGTAGCCCACCGGTGGCTTCACCAGTTGTCCTGGTTGCATCGGAAGGCGCAGCAGCCACACCACCAGAACGCCACAGTGCCCTTGACCTGGCCAGCATCAGGCAGCGCCAAGAGGACATAACTGTGCTGGTTGGGCAGCATGTGGAGGAGGCTGCCCGTCTCAGGGGGGAGACTACAGAGACATCCAGGCACTCCAGGGAGGCGATGGAGGCCTGTACCAACAGGCTGTGTGGGGAGATTGTCCAACTCAGGGAGGTCCTCACGCGGATAGCGGACGCAATGGACCGCCAGTTCCCACCACCACCACCACCAGGACAGACAGCCACATCCTCATCCGCCAGTTTGAGGCAGACAAGCCACCTCCGCCGCTCCACACGCACCACCAGGCGCACGTCTAGCCAGCCTCCTAATGCTGGTGGTGGCAATGGCGAATAGGGACTGCAGGGTCAAGCTTCCACGTGTATAGCTGGACAACAACATTGGGCCAGACACATAAGGGACTGTTGTGGGGGGAGTGGGGAGAGGGGAAGGGTGTTTTGGGACTGTTGTGGGGGGAGGGAGGAAGGGTGTTTTGGGACTGTTGTGGGGGCAGGGGGGAAGGGTGGTGGGATGTTTGGGGACATGCACTTATACATCTTTACATTCCTTAATACACTGGTGGTTGATCAATACACAGGGTTGGACTTCTTCATTGTGTATGTGTACTTTATTGGCGACAGTGTCCATTGTGCGCTTCAAAACAGACACCAGTGCATTGCTACCCATATCCATCCTACAGAAAGAAACCATGTTACTCAGAATATTTGGTTGATCAGATGCTGTCTCACAGCACATCCCTCCTGGCCATCCCCTCTTGCATGACCTGCATCCCCGTCACCTCCGTCCTCATCACCATCATCATCCTCATCAGGTGCTTCTATTTCAACATCAGGGGGAAGTGGCACATTCCGTCTGATACACATATTGTGCAGCATGACACATGCCATGGTGATCTTGGCCACCTTCTCATGGCCATACAGGAGAGCGCCACCAGACCTGCTAATGCACCTAAACCGTGTCTTCAAAAGGCCAAAAGTCTGCTCGATCACGACGCGGGTACGGGTATGTGCACGATTGTAGTCCTCTTCGTGCCTGTTCTGTGGGTTCCATACAGGGGTAAGGAGCCACCTCTTCAGGGGATAGCCGACATCACCTGTATGGGGGACGAATGGGGTCCTGTTACTGTTCACCTCAAGAGAGGCCTGTTCATATCACACAAATTGACTTTGCATTGTGATAGAAGTCCACAATTAACAGCATGCATGCAGACGATCTGTGTGACTACAATGTGCAAAGGTGAGCTCGACCCTGCAAGTAAACATGCCCCATTAATGCCTCCAACAGTAATTGACATGTCCTGGGTGAGGCCAGGTCTTAGGTGTCCCTGGGCCCAGGCAGAATTGGTACCACACTGCTAGTGTACTGCCATTCCAACATTGATGTTGCCATGCTGAGAGGCATCACTTCAGTGGTGCTATAGGTGTGTGGTTCAATGCTATGGCTAGGGGTGATCCCTTTGCATGCATTCAAGGGCAGATTGCATTATTGTTGCTGTGCTGCGCTAATTCTGTATGACTATCTTGACGGCATGTAGGAGATTTGTGTATTTTGTGGTGTTGAATGTTGTGCAATGTGGATGTGGGTGGCTGTTTAATGTTTCTAGACCTGGAATGTTCTCTATGTTGTGTAGTTTATACTTGCATGTCGGTTCATCTCAAGTACGTTGCGGCCTTCCCAGATGGACATTGGCGTACATCTATATGTGCATTTGTCCTACGGACGACAAGCTACACCCATTTTGAGTTTGTATCTCTCCCCCCCAATCATACCCAGTAGGCGTATGTACCCCCCCAATCACACCAAGTTGGAGTATGTATCTCCCCCCCCAATCACACCCAGTTGGAGTATGTATCTCTCCCCCCCAATCACACCCAGTTGGAGTATGTATCCCCCCCAATCACACCCAGTTGGAGTATGTATCTCCCCCCCCCCAATCACACTGCCATGTGCCTGCCCTGCTACTCACCAAGTAGCCACGAACGTTGTCCGGCTTGTCGGTCCATGTAGCGTCGGATGGTTGAGTTCCGCAGGACCATGGAATCATGGGTTGATCCGGGAAATCGGGCACAACAATGTGTGATTATCTTGTTGGCGTCACATACCATTTGGACATTGATGGAGTGGAATTGTTTCCTGTTTCGGTAGACTACTTCATTGTGATATGGGACCACGAATTCCACATGGGTACAGTCGATGGCCCCAATGCAACTTGGGATGCCTGCCAGTGAATAGAAGCCAACTTTGGTGTTTGCAATCTACTGGGCAGTCCGTGGCATGAATATGTGTTCAGGTGCATGCCTCAGGAGGGCATCGAGTACCTGGTTCAGCGTGCGTGACAATACTGGTTGTGAGATGCCATGCATGTGCCCCACTGTATGCTGGTAGGTGCCTGTGGCCAGGAAATGGAGTACGGTCACCACCTTCAGTAGAGGGGGGATGGCAGTTCTGATGTCTATGAGGCTCACAATGTCATCATGTATCATGTCCACGATGCTGGTGATGGTATTCCGGTCCAGACGGTACAGGGTGTGTATCTGCTCAGGGGTTACGATAAATGGACTGGCTCTGATCCTGGGGATTGATGGCTGCCTCTGTGGTATGACTAGGTGTCGTGGTGGTGCTTGCTTTGCCTGTCTTGCCCTCCTCCTCCTCCTCATCCTCCTGCGTCTCCTCTGTGCTGCCTGTTGTTGTTGCTGCTGCACTGCAATCATGTCCTCCAGCCCATGTAATGCTGCTAGTATTGGGACCATCTTGGTGTGGGAAGGGGTGTGGTGTGCTCCTTTTGTGCTGCCACAGTCTCCATTGCCTCCACCTGTGCTGATTGTGTCCACCTGTGGCAGGTGGGAACACTGCTCAGTTCTCTTAATGGGTGGTTTGCGATGCCGGTATTAGTGCCATGGCGGTAACGGGCTTTGGGGGCTTTACCATGCCGCTATTGGCATGTCCGCTTGGCTTGTGATGGTGTGCTATTAGCGGCATGGTATTATTTACGGGATGGAGGGTCGCGCGCACGCCAACTGGCCACTATTAGTGGCACCGTAGTTAGCGGTGCCGCTAATAGCGGTGATCCGGGTCGTAATTGGCATGGGGATTTAACGTTACCGGTATTCCATTACCGGTAACATTAAATCCCTACCGCCTACCGTGTAATGAGGCCCATAGAGTTGAAGAAATAAGGGAACATGTAGACAGACTTTTTGAACTTAAGAATGAACTTGATGATGAATATGCTGAAATGTTTGCCACGCCTGGGTATAGGAGTAAAGATATTAGGAGAGATAGGAAGGAAGTGGTAGAGCCCTATATACAGCAGCGATTTTTGCCGTTGTCAAGACAGACAGGCGATAAATTAAAAGTATGTATACGAGAGGCGTTAAAATGGATTTCAGATCCTAGTATCCCCACAATGGAAATACATGAGATGTTTGATGAATACCCCTTGCCAATGAGGATAGAAGCACTACGAACAATGGTTGAGGTGCTACTCCAGCAAGTGGCGGGACACAATAGAGGAAGAGGAAATGCACAAGGCAGAGGTAATTCGAACATGCATGGAGGGCCTCTGGGATTAAATCAATGTGCGTATTGCAGAGTCCACATCTGCAAAATATAAATGGGTATGGCCAGAGAAGACAGCATAGGGGGCATCCAGGAACAAATGAGCAGAATAGAAATAGCATGCAGCAGCACCAAAATAGCCAAGGGAATAGTGCCCAAAGTCAGAACCAAGCTCAGAATCAAACCGCCTCTACTCAGAATCAGAGCCATCAAAACACGCATAATGAGAATAGAGGGAGGGGCGGAAACATTTTTGACACTCAATCAAATGCGTACTATAATAACAGCAGCGATTACACATCGGATGATGTGTTGTTTACCCAATAGGACAGCCCAAGACAGGGGTTGGAACCAGTGCCTAGTCCCGTGAATCAGAAAGGACCCTACGTAGAAATGAAAGTCGGGAATAGAGAGCATAGCTTTCTTGTCAACACAGGGGCACAAAAATGCTTGATAGATCATCACTTGCTACCAGAAATACCACTGTCAGGGCAAAGAAATATTTCAGTAGGGTTCACAGGTATCCCAGTAATAAATCCAGTGTCCCAACCAGTACCAGTAACATTAGGTCCATTCACTGAATATTGTCCAGTTATCCACTGAACACCAGATGGAGTATTTTTGACCATTTCACCACAGAATGTATCAGTATCTGAATGTTTGTCCAAACCTTTGCCAGGAGAATTGAGTGAAGTGCCAACTTGTATATGGGCGATGAATGACACTGATGTGAGATGCTTGAAGATAGAGCCAGTGAAAATTGCTCTGAAAGAAGGAGTAACGTTACCGCGTATTCCACAGTATAAAATCTCAGCAGAAGGAGAGAAAGGATTGAAAAGTTTTGTGTCAGATTTGGTAAAATTGGGAGTGATTGAAGAGATTACAGGCAGCACTTGCAACTGTCCCATTCTCCCAGTGTATAAAAAAGGAGGTAATGAGGTACCATATCGTTTCATAAATGATCTGCGAGCATTGAACAAGGTAGTATATCCTCAATTCCCATTGCTTCCAGATGTTAGCACAATTTTAACAATGATTCCTGCCTCGGCAGAATACTTTAGTGTTATTGATTTGAAACATGCTTTTTTCAGTATTCCAGTACACAAAGAAAGTAGATATCTGTTCTCCTTCACGTTAGGAGGACGATCATTCACATTCACACGCATTCCACAGGGCTACACAGAGAGTCTGAGTATTTACAGCAGAGCATTGAAAGAACAGCTAGACATGCTAGAATTACCGGCAGGTTGTGTATTGTTACAGTATATAGATGACTTATTGATCGCCGCAGATACAGAGGAGATTTGTAAAAAGAGCACTGTTTTACTATTAACACACTTAGCAGCGCATGGCCACAAAGCAAGCTTAAAGAAATTCCAATATTGTCGAAAGGAGGTGGTTTATTTGGGTTACCTACTTTTGAGAGAAGGGAGAAGACTGACGCCAGAGAGGATAGAAAGCATTTCTGGTAAGCCTATTCCAAAGACACAAAAAGGAGTCCGAGCTATAATAGGCATGGCTTCTTATTGTCAGCAGTGGATTGTGAATTTTGCTTTGATTGTGAAGCCAATGGTGGAATTGACAAAAAAGGATGTTGTGATGCCTTTGCACTGGAATGAAGAATGTCAGAGAGCATTTGATCTGCTCAAAACTGCATTTTGTTCTGCTCCAGTTTTGGGCACACCAAATTATGAGAACATTTTTAGATTGTTTGTACATGACAATGAAGGCTGCGCATTGGCTGTTTTGACACAGGAACAAGGTGGAAGAAATAGGCCATGCAGCTATTTTTTTTCTGCGCTTGACCCTGTAGTGCACGCATTACCACGATGTTTGCGAGCTGTTGCAGCGGCTGCTGAGTCAGTGAAACAAATGGAAGGGATGGTAGTGGGGCACACCTTAATTTTGATAGTGCCACATGCCATAGACGTTCTATTAAATAGAACGCAGACTCAGCACCTCATCTCTGCTAGATTGACTAGATACGAAATTGTCATTTTTGCGCCACACATTCAAATTATCAGGTGTAGCGCTTTGAATCCTGCAGAATTAATGCCACTGCCCACGGAAGAACTTGGTGAGAATGAATCACCTCCCCACGATTGTTTAATGGTTACTGAGGAAGAAACGAAGGGAAGAATTGATTTAACAGACACCCCACAAAAAAAGCCAGATGGAGAGTTGTTTTGTGACGGCTCCTGTTTTAAACTACCTGATGGCACATCAACTGCTGCTTATGCTATCACCACGTTAAAGAGTGTTGTGGAAAGTAAAAGAATCCCCTACAACTCTGCGCAAGCAGCAGAGATAATAGCCTTAACCAGAGCCAGTGAGATTTCTGAAAATCTGAGTGTAAACATATATACTGACAGCCAATACGCCTTTGGCGTGGTTCACAACTTTGGCCAACTCTGGGCTGAGAGGGGTTTTCTGACATCACATGGGGCCAGAATCCAACATGGCCCTTTGATTGTACGATTGCTGTCTGCACTTACATGTCCGAAGCACCTGGCAATAGTGAAATGCGAGGCGCATAAAAAAGTAACATGTAAAGTGGGAGAGGGAAACGCATTTGCAGACAGAATTGCGAAGCAAACTGCCACTGATTTGAATACCAAAATGTTGACAGTACAGTCTGAGGAGGTGCCCTGCATGATAGAGAATGGAATTGCTACTGTCAAAGAAATGCAGGCAGAAGCCACTGCTGATTAAATACAAGGGTGGGCTGCGGGCTCTGCTGAATTAGATCTAGAAGGTTGCTGGGTGGACAAGAAGAGTAGAAACTGGATGCTGCCCAACTCCTATGTAACTGCAATGGTCACGATGGCCCACAGCCTTACTCATATTTGTGCCAAAAAGATATTTCAGCATCTAGCCACAGTATGGGAGAATGCATGCATAAAGAAAAATGCAGAGAGGCTGGTTCAGAACTGTATCACGTTTCTACAACACAATGTGGGGAAGGGAACGGTGACTCCAACAGGCAGTTTTGGTCCTCCCTCTATGCCTTTTGAGGTAATCCATTTTGATTTCATAGAGATGGAGGGATGCCAAAACTTGAAGTATGTCCTAGTGGTCATATGTGCATTCAGTAAGTGGGTGGAAGCATATCCATTGAAAGACTGTACAGCCATGAGCAGGGCGAAAGTAATGTTGAAGGAGTATTTCTCCCGTTTTGGTCTGCCCCGTGTAACATGGTCAGATAATGGTCCGTATTTTGTGGGCGCAGTGATATTACAGATTTGCGCAGGTCTCCAGATTGATAAGCAATTCCATTGTTCTAGACACCCCATGAGTGCCGGTCTTATTGAACGGCACAACGGCATCTTGAAGTCCAAAATAAGCAAAATATGCGCAGGAAACAAGTTAAGCTGGGTAGGCGCATTACCAATAGCGTTACTGTGCATGCGTACATCTGTGCAGGCAAGAACTGGGCTCTCCCCAAATGAGATAGTGATGGGGAGCCTGGCGAATGTTTGGTGTGCACCACAGCCGAAACGGTTGAGGGAACTTGAATACCCTGTGCTCAGCATTTATTGTAATCTTTTAATACAAAAATTGCGTTTGATTCATCAGCAGGTTGTCATGATGCCCGCTCCCGGGGAGCCGGTTCAAGCCCTGCGTCCCCGAAAGCGGACATCCTGTCCCCAAGGAAGGACCCAGCAACCCCATATAGGGGCCCTTTGGACAGTGTCCTGGCGCCTATGGCGCCAGGCTCATAAAATACATCAGTCCTGGCGCCATAGGTGCCAGGCTCATTATGGGAGTGCTTGGGTGCACTTACCTGATGCAGACCATGCGGCAGGATCCCGGCCTCCTTGAGGCCTGAAAGGAACTACTTTACCTGTGGGACTAATTTACCATCCAGGCGTGGTCGGGGAAGGATACATACCTGATTGGAGGAAGGATACATACCTGGAACTTCTTCCAAGGCTATTTAAACCCCACCCGAACAGCCACACATGCTTCGCGTTGTTCTGCATCTAGCAGCTGGACGCTCACCGTGTCTGCTCCTGCATCCTGACTTCTGCCACGCCTGACAGCATCCTGGATCACCTGCAAAGGAAGAGAAGAAGAGAACAGAAGAAGGAAAAGTCCTTACCTGCTAAATCCGCATCCCGGAGACATCTCGCCGACAATCCTGAAAAGGAAGACTTTTATTTAAAAGCTCATCGCGTTGATCGCTGCAGCGCCGCATTCCACTCACCTTTACAGGGCGCCTCCATGTTCAGCAGCGATCATCCGGATTCGCAGTCACGCCCCAGCGCCTAGGGAGAAAAAGACCAGAACAAAAGGTGAGAGAGAGAAGGGAATAAGGAAAGCTAAATCTCCATGTTAAGACTTTCCTGTTGATTCATTCCCTCTTCATTTCGGGTCCGCGCCGCATCCTGGCATTTCCGGACCCCGGCCCATAAGGGGAAAAAAAGACATCAGCGTTAATGAGCGAATGAAAAGACATTACCAAAAACGCTCATTAAAGACTTACCTGATTTCTACAAGGATTTCACCTGTCATCTCGGGTCGGAGCCTGTTCCCCGGCATTCCGTACCCCGGCCCCTATGGGGAAAAAGACACTAGCATTAGTACATTAATGCATGGACACAAGGGGAACCTCTTATCAAAAACCTTACCTAGAAGCCAAGCAAGTTTGGTTCTCACCAATCCGAAAATCCAGTGAAGTAACTGGATACCAACGCGCCCCTGCATCAGAAGCAGGATGGAGAGCTCGTCCTTCCAGACCCTAAGGTGAGACGCTACGGGGAATCACAGAAGGGTTTCGAGGAGGGTGAGAGGGGAAAGTGGGAGGCCGATTGCATTACCCCGCAGACAGTTAATCCCCTATTTTCGCCTACAGAAGGATACTTCTGCGAGCCAGACAAGCCAGATTTGGGGGCCCGGTCCAGTCCGTCTTCCGAACCCTGCGCATCACCTTAGAAGAGGTCACAGCAGCGCGAACCAGGCCAGCGCCTCCGTGGGAGTCAGGTGAGCGTTACAGAATGCGAAGACTTGCTACAAATTCCCATCCAGGCGCTATGGAAAGTTCTGAGACTGATCAGTTGGCCCAATTACTGGGGGAATTACGGGCCGAAGTACATGCCGCTCGTCAAGAGACTAATGCCCTCAGGAGGGAATTAATAATATCAAAGGAAAGAACTGATGACCTGGCCAGACAGCTTTTGCAAGGTCAAGCTGGGCAAACTCCTCTACCCGGTTCCGGAGGGAACCCCGCTCCTGTGGTTTCCAGTAACCCTGTGCAGATTAATCTACCTGGAAACATGCCGCTGGCCCCACCCGAACGCTTTGCTGGGGACCCCAAATGATTCGCCGTATTCATGAATCAGTGTCGTTTGCACTTCCTATGCAGACCTGGGGCCTTCCCTAATGATCAGACCAAGGTAGCCTTTGTATTGTCATATCTCAGCGACTGCGCTGCCGATTGGTCAGTTCCACTGGTTACTCAAGATGACCCGATTCTCCGTGATTTTCAAGGGTTTCAAGCAAGCATGGAAAGGTTATTTGCTCGAACTTCTATCCCTGCGACAGGGCAATCAGGACCTCCTATCCTATATTGCAACCTTTACTAGACTAATTGTGGAAACGGGATGGCCAGAGGATAAAAGAGTCACGTTGTTTTATCGAGGCCTACGCGGAGAACTTAAAGATGTCTTGGCCCAAGTTGTAAATCCGCCCCAAGAATGCACAGAGTATATAGACTTAGTGGTCCAATTGGATCACAGACTTCAAAACAGAAAAGCAGATCGGTCCAGGTTTGAGACCCGGGTGTTGGTCAAGACCCATGCAAACCCCAAGGGAGTTGATGTCTCTGAGCCTATGCAAATTGGAGGGCTTAAAGGACCCTTAACTCAAAAGGAACGTGAAAGGAGGCGGCAGTTAAAATTATGTCTTTATTGTGGGAATTCTGGACACTTTCTACGAGATTGCCCGGCAAAACCGCCCCGAAAGGCGGTAGGAGCCGCTGATAAAAACCATGAAGACTCTGTTTCGGGAAACGACTCCGCCCGACAAGCGTAGGGGTCCGCTTGCCGAGCTTGAAAACTAACTCTCAGACCTCGCATTTCATTGTGCCAATGGTTCTCGTAGATCCAGAACAGCCTAAGCGGTTGCATGCAATAAAGGCATACATCGATAGTGGGGCTATTGGAAACTATGTGGATCGTGAATTGGTCTCTAGGATTAACCTCCCTCTCCGTCCTAAAACCAGCAAAGATGTCATCACCACAGTCGATGGAACTGAAATTGCCTCTGGACCGGTAACACATTCCACTACTGAGGTGACTCTTATTGGTCCCGACGGCCATCGGGAGGGTGTTGTGTTTGATGTAATCAAGGCTCCACAGTTTCAGGTTATTCTTGGAATCCCTTGGTTAGAGACACATAATCCTCAAATTGATTGGCGAGCTAAGAGAATAACCTTCCCGGATTGTACACAAACCTGCTACCCAGAAAACCTGAAGATTAATCTAGCATCTGTAACCTCTGCCTCCATGCAACTACCTCCGGAATACCAAGACTTTCAGGACGTCTTCCAAAAGGAACAGGCCAACACGTTACCTCCTCACAGATCGTACGGTTGCCAAATCGATCTGGTGCCCGGTGCACAACCCCCTTGTAGCAGGATTTATGCCCTTACCGAACCTGAGAACCTGCATTTGAGACAATATTTGGATCAATACCTAGCTAATGGTTTTATTCGCCCGTCAAAGTCCCCGGCATCCTCGGCTTTGTTCTTCGTGCCCAAAAAAGAAGGCGACCTTAGAACTTGTATCGATTACCGCGCATTGAACCAGATAACGGTTAAAAACCGTTATCCTCTGCCTCTGATCCCTGAACTCCTTGACCAGGTGAAGGACGCTTGCATATACACCAAGTTATATCTCCGGGGGGCTTATCATCTGGTACGAGTTAAAGAAGGCGACGAATGGAAAACTGCCTTCCGTACTAAATACGGATTATTCGAGTACCAGGTGATACCTTTCGGATTGTGTAACGCGCCGGCTGCCTTCCAATACTTCATGAATGATGTCCTTCGGGAACTCATCGATGTTTGTGTAGTCGTATATATCGATGACATTCTGGTGTACTCCTCTTCGGAATCTGATCACAGAAAACACGTCAGGGCAGTACTTGAAAAACTGCGCCAACACAAACTATTTGCTAAATTGGAGAAATGTGTTTTCCATACCACAGAAGTCGAGTTTCTAGGTTTCATCCTGACACCCAAAGGAGTCCGAATGGACTCAAGAAAAGTGGATGCCATCCTCAAATGGCCATCACCTAGCTCTGTAAAAGGGGTTCAAAGCATGCTCGGCTTTGCCAATTTCTATCGCAGGTTTATCCCAGAATTTTCACGTGTGGTACAACCCATTACTGCACTCTTGAGGAAAAATAAACATTTTGAATGGTCTGAAGAAGCCGAGCAGGCCTTTCAGGATTTAAAGGCTAAGTTTACCTCCGCACCTATATTGAAACACCCGCGTCCAGATCTCCCTTATGTCGTCGAGACTGACGCATCCAGCCTAGCCATGGGAGCTGTCCTGTCTCAAAGAGATCCCGAAACCAACCAACTGCATCCCGTAGCATTTTGGTCGAGAAAATTCTCGGCACCCGAGGTTAATTATGCAATCACTGACAAAGAACTGTTAGCCATTAAGTCCGCTTTTAAAGCCTGGCGGAATTATCTGCTTGGCGCTCGACATACCATCACAGTGATCACTGATCACCGGAATTTACAGTATTTGAAAACCGCCAAGGCTCAGTCATCACGGCAGCTCCGATGGGCTTTGTTTTTCGCTGAATTTGATTTCGTGATTACCTATTGACCTGGCTGAAAGAATGGCAAAGCAGACGCCTTATCCCGAATTGGAATGGGAGAATCTGATACAAACTCAGAACCAGTACCAATAATTCCCGAACAGAGGATTCTAGGCATGACTTCGTTACAGACGCTCGAAGACATTCAAGGCAGAGTGAAACAACTCCTGGACCCTACAACCTTACAGGATTGGATACAAAAGGGATCAGACTTTACCATAGATAATGGTTTACCTTATTTCCAAGGACGCTTATTCCTGCCACATAAGGAATTACACGAACTAGTTATTTCCGGTTATCATGATACATTAATAGAGGGACACCCCGGTATTGCCAAGACAGAGGAAAAGGTGAAACGACAATTTTGGTGGCCCTCTTGGCGAAAAGATGTTAAATCTTTTGTGATGTCCTGTGGTGTTTGCGCCCAAAATAAAAGTCAAAAGAAAAGACCAGCCGGTCTCCTTCAACCTCTAGACATACCGCCAGCACCCTGGCACACCCTATCAATGGATTTTATTACGGACCTGCCTCCTTGTTCGGGGTACAATACTATTCTGGTAATTGTGGATTTGTTTTCCAAAATGGCCCTCTTTATTCCTTTGAAAGGTTTACCTTCAGCTTCTGTCCTAGCCAAAGAATTCCTCGAAAATATTGTTCGGCTACATGGATTCCCATCTATACTAATCTCTGACCGGGGAAGCCAATTCATTTCCCACTTCTGGCGCAAATGTTGTCAAATGGCGCAGATCGACGTAAGATTATCGACCAGTCACCACCCTCAGACCGATGGTCAGACCGAGAGGACAAATCAGACCCTTGAGCAGTACTTACGGTGTATGTTATAGCAATCTGAAAGCAACTGGAAAGACATTCTTTGGATAGCCGAATACGCATATAATAATTCGGTACACTCTGGAACTGGCCACAGTCCTTTTTATACTTTGTTTGGGCATCACCCTCGAACCTCAAACCTTGACTCACCTCAGAACCTCGGAATGCCTGCAGTAGAACATCTGCATTCTACAATTACCCAAGCCTTCAAAGAGGCAACTACGCATTTACAACAAGCCAAGAGAAAATACAAGGAGAATGCTGATCTACATCGGAGTGAAGCACCTCCGTATCAGATTGGGGATCAAGTGTGGTTAGCTACCAGACATTTACCACTCAAAGGGCCTCGAACTTTTAACCCAAAATATCTGGGACCTTATTCTATTACGGCAATAATTAACCCAGTGGCTGTTAAACTTGATTTACCAGCTAGTATGCGAATTCACCCTGTTTTTTATGTGTCACTTCTGAAACCAGTGGTACCCGGAACCCGACTACTCAAACCTCCAGAACCTATTCTAATAGATGGGGAGCCCGAATTCGAAGTGAAGAACATTTTAGACTCAAAAATGTTTAGGTCAAAACTGTTCTACCTAATTGATTGGAAGGGGTACGGACCTCAGGAGAGGTCGTGGGAACCCAGCGACCATGTGCATGCACCTCGATTAGTCAGGAAATTCCACCGACTCTTCCCAGACAAACCAAAACCCCCGGAGGGAACAACCTTGGGAGGGGCCTTGGGGGGGAGTGCTGTCATGATGCCCGCTCCCGGGGAGCCGGTTCAAGCCCTGCGTCCCCAAAAGCGGACATCCAGTCCCCAAGGAAGGACCCAGCAACCCCATATAGGGGCCCTTTGGAAGTGTCCTGGCGCCTATGGCACCAGGCTTATAAAAGACATCAGTCCTGGCGCCATAGGCGCCAGGCTCATTATGGGAGTGCTTGGGTGCACTTACCTGATGCAGACCATGCGGCAGGATCCCGGCTTCCTTGAGGCCTGAAAGGAACTACTTTACCTGTGGGACTAATTTACCATCCGGGCGTGGTCGGGGAAGGATACATACCTGATTGGAGGAAGGATACATACCTGGAACTTCTTCCAAGGCTATTTAAACCCCACCCGAACAGCCACACGTGCTTTGCGTTGTTCTGCATCTAGCAGCTGGACGCTCACCGTGTCTGCTCCTGCATCCTGACTTCTGCCACGCCTGCCAGCATCCTGGATCACCTGCAAAGGAAGAGAAGAAGAGAACAGAAGAAGGAAAAGTCCTTACCTGCTAAATCCGCATCCCGGAGACATCTCGCCGACAATCCTGAAAAGGAAGCTTTTATTTAAAAGCTCATCGCGTCGATCGCTGCAGCGCCGCATTCCACTCACTTTTACAGGGCGCCTCCATGTTCAGGAGCGATCATCCGGATTCGCAGTCACGCCCCAGCGCCTAGGGAGAAAAAGACAAGAACAAAAGGTGAGAGAGAGAAGGGAATAAGGAAAGCTAAATCTCCATGTTAAGACTTACCTGTTGATTCATTCCCTCTTCATTTCGGGTCCGCGCCGCATCCTGGCATTGCCGGACCCCGGCCCCTAAGGGGAAAAAAAGACATCAGCGTTAATGAGCGAATGAAAAGACATTATCAAAAACGCTCATTAAAGACTTACCTGATTTCTACAAGGATTTCACCTCTCATCTCGGGTCGGTGCCTGTTCCCCGGCATTCCGTACCCCGGCCCCTATGGGGAAAAAGACACTAGCATTAGTACATTAATGCATGGACACAAGGGGAACCTCTTATCAAAAACCTTACCGGGAAGCCAAGCAAGTTTGGTTCTCACCAATCCGAAAATCCAGTGAAGTAACTGGATACCAACGCGCCCCTGCATCAGAAGCAGAATGGAGAGCTCGTCCTTCCAGACCCTAAGGTGAGACGCTACGGGGAATCACAGAAGGGTTTTGAGGAGGGTGAGAGGGGAAAGTGGGAGGCCGATTGCATTACCCCGCAGACAGTTAATCCCCTATTTTCGCCTACAGAAGGATACTTCTGCGAGCCAGACAAGCCTGATTTGGGGGCCCGATCCAGTCCGTCTTCCGAACCCTGCGCATCACCTTAGAAGAGGTCACAGCAGCGCGAACCGGGCCAGCGCCTCCGTGGGAGTCAGGTGAGCGTTACACATGTGCAGGAGGCATTACCGATAAGGTACACTGGTCCGGGGCATGCACTGGAACCCGGAAACTGGGTGCTCATCAAGAACTTTGAAAGGAAGACATTGCTTGCACCAAGGTGGCGTGGACCCTATTTGATACTCTTAACAATGCAAACCGCCATTCGTGTAGATGGAAGGAAAGTGTGGATTCATGCAACCCATGCTATAAAGGTCCTGTCACCGTCTGAAGAACTGCCTAATCGAGTCGACCAAAAAGAGACAGCGGTCCCAGAAATGAAAGAAACGGTTGCCAGTTCTTTGCCACAGAATTGCCTAATCCTGAAACAAAGCCTGGAAAGATTGCTGTAAAAGAGGAAGGGAAAGGAGTGCCCCAACATTGTCCAGCAGAACCTGCATCACTGCTGGCTGACACAAAACGTGTACCACTTTGGCGCCCACCATCATCTGTCATTGCTCCGCAGGCTGACTCTGAGCTTGAGTCTGGAAGTGCATCCGCACTATTCATTGATCACACGATACCAGGAGCAAGGCGGTACAATTTACAGCCTCGGAAGGAGAAGTGATCAAATCTACATTCCTTTTGATCATTATTGCCTTTGTTTCCTATTTTCGGATGAAATAGGAACTGGAGGCCTAGAGGAGAGCGGCGTGAGGGTTGTGCAAATCGGACAGCCCAAAAAACGAGGCTCCTCAGTGCTAAAAAAAAAAAATGCATGTGCAGATCACCCCTCCCGGACAAGACGGGCTCACATGGTACGAAGGCAATTGATAACTGTTCCGGAGTTCTTTGAGCAATGTGCAAATGCACAGAGATCTTGCCCAACGCATAGCAATCCAGGCTGCTAAGAAATGGCAGAACAGACTGCTGAGATTTTCTGAATTTATTGACATCCGAACGAGTGCAACGAGGAGAGATATTCACAAAGAACATTGCTGAAGAAGAAGAACAGTGAGAAGAAAATGCTGGAATCAGCTTTTGCCCCCTCCTGCACCACTGCTGATAATGAATTAAGCATTGAAACTGGAAAATTACACAAAAAGAATTGCTGAAAAAATGGTATGCTGATTTTAACAATAGTCATGTGTATGATGAGTATAATAGCCCCAATAATGACAGTGCTGGTATTATGGTACTTAAAGGAAATGCACCCATTAGAAGTTCTCTTGCCTGTAAGAAACATCTCCACTACTGAAAGCCGGTTCATGTAATTACCTACACTCTGTCCCCAATGGAAGAAAGACATAGGGAAGGATATGGTAACAATACATTACTGCAAATAATGAATATGACACATTAAATTCTGAGAAAGAATAATTGTTGGGTGTGTGCCCATTTGCCACAGCATGGTGGTAAAGGAATAGGTTGGTACGTGCAGCCACAGACATTGAGTTCTGCATGCAGTGAATCTCTAAGTCCCTTATATTAAGGGTAAATGGAATAATAGTGAAACTGGTCACAAGCATGAATGTATTTGAAGAGATAATCATGAAACTTGTAGGTTGCTCCATATTTCATAGAGCACGAATAATGACACCAAATGTTACACCTTCCAAACTTATGCCACAAGATAGATTGTTTGCACCATATAAATCATCTGTAATCACGTTTCATATGAGATTAGAAGGAAACAAAGATGCAGTGCCCCCCTCCTATACAGTAAATTACAGCCCACGTTCTGCGCCTTTTTTCTTAGAAAAGAAAGGCTCCTATTCAGTAGGGACATTCACTAGATGCATGAATATAGCGATTCTTGATAGGGAAGTAGAACCTGTATATGTAGGTGATCCTGTGTATTTTATCTGTGGAGAAAAAGCATATCCCTGGTTGCCTAGAAACTGGGGATGCACTTGCTATTTAGGATTTTTGTTCCCAGTAGTGTTTCTTTTAAAAACAACAGCCAAACTATCTAGATCTAGGTCACAGAGAAGTAATGAAGGAGGATTGATTGCGGAAGACGTAGCAAAATCATTTGTACCATTCATGGCCCAAGCAATAAACTCCTATAATATACGACAACTATCCCGAATCTTAGAGAAAACAATAAATGGAACAACAGATATATTATACAACATGACATTAGAGGAGAAAGGGATTAGATTAATGACACTTCAAAATAGAATGGCTCTTGATGTAATCCTGGTTGATCTTGGCGGTGTTTGCAAAATCGTGGGATCAGCGTGTTGTGTATTTTTAAATGACTCCTCCCCTACGATTTTTGAGGCGATAAGAAAATTGCACGTCTTGAGCTCTGAACTCCATACCCAAGAAGGGGGTTGGGATATAGGCTCTTGGTTCTGGGAGATATTATATTCATGGGGATGGAAATTATTTGCGATCCTAGTAGCAGTGCTAGGGATATTCATGACATGTTGTTGTTGCATACACTGCTTACCCATAATATGCACTGAAATGAGTGAAGAGTGTGTACAGATGATAGAAAAAAAAGAACACTATTGAATCAAGTACCCACGGTAATGAGGAATTAAAAACAGTTAAAGAATTCATGTCAATCAATATTGACGACAATAAAAGGAAAACTAATAATGCACAAGATTCTGAATAAGAATCAGAATCAGATAGGATGCAATGTATGGATGAGGCGTTTGGCATACGGCCAAAAGGAGGGTTTGTCGGTCCAGGAAAAATAGACACCCCTCAATCATAAGGCCATGTACTATATTGGCCGAAGACCAACCGCCTCATGTGTTTAATATTAGAAATATATAGCCATAAGCTTGACTAAAATGCAGCCATTTTAAGGTGACTGAAATCGCCATTTTGTTTTCTCTCTAACGTTTGCTTTTTGCCTTCTGTTAAACTGCTTTGCTGAAATATTATTCTGCTCTACTAGTGCTTAACGCAAGGCCACGAGAGACATGTTGAAACATAACGTAGCAACCCAGACAGAAATGCCCGGTCTTCTCCCTCGCATATCCTTGGAAGTAAGCAGCAAGGTATCCTAATCAGTTCACAGGTGCCAGTTAGTCTCGAAAACACAGTCGAAATGCTAGAAGCGAACATTAAATGACTTGAATTATGCTCTTCTTTGCAGCCACCCTTTCCTGAGGCCTGTAGCGCCCTTGAGAGCAAGTTGACCCCCAGTACACAAATAGAAACTAGGAGTTAGCAAGGCCTGGAATGTGTCTCTCCCCTGCACGCAGCTTGCTTGCAAGAACAGAAGCATTGTGTTCTTTTAAACAAAGACTTGTGTCTGTAGGCTCGCGAAAATTGCAAACTGTTGCTAAATGAATGTTCGAAGGTGTCATACTTGTCACCATTGTCAATCATCGTGCCCAATTCAAAGGAATTTTATTAGGGCCGGTATTGGATGTGTCACTACTGATTACAAGATGCTTGATTTGTATATATGTAACTGTTGTATGATTCTCGCTCTCTTGCATCCCTCGAGTTTTGGAAACACACGTCGCAGGGCGTGGGACCCAGTTGGCCAACAGAGATTATTTTCTTTGCATTAAACCCTAGATTTTGGGAATACAGCCTTGTGCCTGGTGTATCAGTTCGTGTGTGGTGATTGTGCCTTGTTTCCATATGCGAGGGTCCCTCAGGGGCCCCTTCAACCCATCGTAGTCATCCAGGAGGGCATCGCCAGCATTGACTAAAGGGGTGTCCCAGGATAAGGCATTGTCCGTGCGTTGAGATATCATGAAGCCGACCTTAGCTCGCGGGGTGGAAAAATAGTATGGTTTGAAGGTGAAGTGTACCAAACAGGAATCTTGGAAGGCCCGTAGAGTTTTGGATGATCCATCGAATTTGTCAACTACTCCGCCTAACAGAACGCTTTCCTTTGCAGCAGAATCCCTGGACAAAACCAGCTGCTTTAATGCAGCATTCTCTGCCTTTAGATTCTGAACTTCAGTGGTTAATTCTTGCATGCCTCGCGTAAGGTCCTGTACAGCGGCTTCCTTTTCTATCTTTGTTTCAGGTTTTAGGCGTCTCAATCTGTCACAAGTTTCACCCCTTCTCGCATGTCTTTCCTTTCTTGTGACGCTCTTGGAGGTAGGTTCTTTCTTCCTTACTGTCCGGGACTTGTACAAGCCTGGACATGGGTGTTCGGAGTCCAGCGTGAAGTTGCAGCCTTCTGACGTTAGAGTACCGCTTCCGAGCGAGGAACCAGAAAGCAGACGTAAGGACCCGAAGGAACGGGTAAATTCAAGGAATAGCCCACGAATTTGGGGCAAAGGTAGGGTGAATTGGATACCAGGAAGGGAGGAGGAAAAGAGGAATAACTGGGAGAGCAAAGCGAACTTCGGAATGCACATCTAGCTACACCAAGCAGTAGCATTGAGATGCGCGGCGCCGCGTAGGTGTGGCCCTTTTCTAGGAAGCTGAACGTAGTAAGAGAGGAATGGTGCGGCACGCTTCGGAAGCGTCGGCCATGTTGGTAGGACCGCGGAGTAGACACCGCGGCGCATCATGGACCACAAAGTCCAGAAGAGGCGAGCACGGTGGTTCATGACAGGTTCTAATATACAGTTGATACCAGATACTATGGGCCGGCCAGGTGGAGGAATAATGCCCTTATGAATCTTGGGGAGAGCTTAGAAAGCCTGTACCTCGGATGTACAGGAGTCAGGAAGGCTGCTTCCCTCTCACAGATATAACCTTCTGCTATCGCTTCTTCTATGATAGGGGCTATTTTGGATTTGATTATGGCTGTGGGTTCAGTGGGTAATTGTTTGTAACTTTTGTCATCTTGAAGTAGGGTATTGTCATGACCCTTGCCCCTGGCCCTCACTGGCAAGTCAGCCTTCCAGTTAGGGCCAGGTCAAAGGCCTTAAAACCTCATCCAAGACTCTCTTAGAGTCAGTCCTGGCGCCTTTGGCGCCAGGCTCCTAACCATCATGAAGACCAACATTAGAATGGGACTATTTACTTGGGACTATTTAACTTGGGGGGGGTTCAGCCAACATGGAGGCACACACATAGCTCAGTTACAAGGAACTGAGCTATGCGGTCTAGTCTTTTGGGTGCGGCAGGCCTGGGACTACTTTACCTGGACTACTTTGGGTGTGGCAGGCCTGGGACTATTTTACCTGGGCTACTTTACCTGAGACTATTTAAATCACACCCAAACAGCAGAACATGCTTTGCGTTATTCTGCTGTGGGCAGCGTAACGCTCACCGTATCCAGTTCTTTGATGCCAGTTTACCTGAAACCAAGGACCTGCAGAGAGAGAAAGAACACTACGAAACTTACCTGGAACAGTATCCTGTCTTCAATTCATCACTGATTTCAGTTCCACTCACCTGTAGGTACGAACTCCATCATCTGGCACTGCATTCATCCTGGAATACCATAACCTGGAAAGAGGAGAAAAAACGACGGCATTAGTAAGCGTTTACTCTTTACTCACGTTTCCTTCCGAATGAAGAAAGCCACACAATTCTTACCTGGGTAGTCATCTCCTGGTCAGTATCATTGCTGGAACATTACAGCGCTCGGTGAGGAACATCGAAACCTGCAAGGAGAGAAAAGACACAGGTTAGCAATATAAAAGGCGAAACAGCGCTGCGCATCTCGCATTACTCACCGGACAGCATCGCGCACACCGCGCTTTCGCTTACTGGCACATACTCATCTTCAAACTGCATGACAACGCAAAAATACCTTTCCATACCTAAAAGGAAAGAAGCAAGACATTATTACTCGAACTAAGAGGAACATAAGAACTGCATATAAAGACTGTAGAGCAGTAAACCTATGGAGTCGCAGCAGGCCTGGATTCCCACAAGGGGGGCTTGCACCAGTGAAGTAACTTGGTCGCTGCTCGCCCCCCACATCTATGCGCCCCTGCCACGAGGAGCAGGACAGAGAATCCACCTTCTACAATATTAAGGTGAGGAGAGGGCCCAAGGGGGAGGAAGGAGTTGAGGCCAAGGGAGGTGGGAAAACATAAAGACAATCTGGTATTGAATCCAGCTCTCCTATATTGCAGACTCATCTTTAATCAGAAGCCTTCCCAAGGGACCGGGAGAGGGTTTAAGAGTGCAAATCATCCAACCAGGGCTGGGTGGCGTCTCCGTGGATACCAGGTGAGCGTAACAGGTATTGACCATGTAGTTGTAGTCAATGGTGTTCATAATCACTGTGGCACCCCTTTGTAGGCTGGTTTTATGACAATATTCTTGTTATTGGCTAGATCCGTCAGCACTGCCAGTTCTCTGGTGCAGTTGTTATCTACAAAGGATATCTCTTCTTCCAGAGATTCAATCTTTTTTAATAGGGCCTGTTCGAAGGTGATGGATTCCGCAGTATTAGTGCGTGATGGCGGAAAAAAGTTGAAGGAGGCAGGACACCAGTCAGGTCGGACTGTGTGTCCATCTTGTCTTCCCCAAAGAATTGTTTAAGCCTTATCTTACGCATAAGTTGAGTCACTTCAATCCTTGTTTGGAATGGCTCATATTTAGCTGTTGGCACAAAGGAGAGCCCCTGTTTTATCCCTGGATAGTTGATGTGCAGATTGAGAGATTGATCACTAGAGAAAAGTCAGTTGTTGAAGTCCCCTGCCCCTGCTGCGTGATATTCGTGGTGACTGGGTCTGCCATCTCGGTCTGACCCTGTTGTTGCCACGCTGGCCTAAAAATTTAGGTCCATTGTTGCCTGTGTTCTTTGGTGGTGCACTGAAGTGTACCTGCCAAACCGGCCATTGATATAGGCCTGATGGACCTGCTCCCACCCCGTAATTAGAGCTGTTGCTGGAATAGTTTGAAGATCCAGATCACTCTGAGCATAGCCCCTGTTCATGGACTGCAAGAATGGCCTTAACGAAGACATCCAGTGACATAACTTAGCTGTTATGAAGTAAAATGGTAACCAATAGACATCCTTATGGTATCTATTCTGCAGCAGGGGACAGGGTTCCGACCTGTTCACCTGTACTAGTGTTTAAACATCTGTGACTATAAGTGCTGCTAACATATGAAAATTCACAGAGCAAACATATAAACAGGGGCTCAAACTGGGTGGCAGGTCACTCATAATGCTGGATTAAGTGTGAACCCCAAGAAGACACACTGTTTGTCTTAAGTTGTGCTGTGGGTTCCACTGAGGGTCCATTTAAACACAAATCATAAATATATGTATTTGTGGCCCCGCTGGTCTAAGTTCCTCGAGTATGTTTGATACTGGACAGTCTGCCAATGTACACACTTAATTCAGATAGAGGGGAATATGCACACTCCCCCATCCAAGATGGCCACCACAAGATATGTGAGTCAGCTTCATAGCCGGGCCACAGCCAATTCAGGACCGGCTTATGGTCAGCGCAAGAGTGCTTTTATGTATCAAGTCCACACACGATCCGCGCCAGTGGAACGCAGAAGTCATCCCCCTGGAGCCATTTCAAATTCTCTAATACGGTAAGCATTCGCTAAACAATATCTTGCTGCAAGTGAGGGAAAGAGGTGGTGTTTCTCTGTGCCAGCTCCCCAACTTTCCGACCAGCGTTTACATAGGAGCCTTAGACTCCATGTCTACCCCTCTACAATTATCACACACAGTTAAGCCCATAATGCAGTTACACTTGTTGGACGGCCCCTCTGCACCAGCTTGGGATACCGGCTCATGTCATTTGGATACAATATGCAACTAAACATGTTGACTGACAACTTGAATTGCAAACGCAAAACATTTAATAGCACATTTTAATCAGACGCTTGTTCCTTGAAGCAAATGGATTACTGCAATTTGTTTTATTTTACAACAGTGAGACGTCCCCCAAGAATAAGCAGCTCATACATCTGGAAAGCTCGTGCCTTTCAAGCCTTCATAGTGTAAGGATTCCGCCGACCTTGCACTCGTAGTGTAGCCAAGGAATTCCTCAAGGCAATAGGTCTCCTGTGTGTAGTCAAATGATAAACACACCGGGAGAGGTATTGACCAGAATATGGGTACCACTGGAGGTTGTAGAGGCCGGTAATTCCGAGGAAAACCAACAAGACGTCCCGATATCAACCAAAGACGGTATCTGCGGACAGCCCAGTATCTGCAGGACAACAGGAATAATTACCACCAACAATAATTTCAGAACAAAACCTCCTCAAAACCGATAATGGAATGAGGCACTAACCTGGGCTTGCATCTGCAGATATAGGGATACCACAGGGACGTAACAACTGGAAACCAATAGCCGCCTACAATACAATATTCATAAAATCAAAGAGCAAACCAAACACAATAACGTAGAAGACTACTTATAGAACAGTTCCTGACCAATGGCGTGGGATTCACACATACCAATGTCCGGAACCGGGTAGTCGAAGCACTTCTTGTCCACAGGAGTAATAGAGGAGTAGAAACAATCCCCAAATATGACACTAATCGTGCCCAGTCTCTAGTTCCCCTGGGGCATAGTAACCGACGGCACGAGGACGCCTAGCCCTGAGGTGGTCAGTCTCTAGTCCTCACTGGAACACCGGAACGCAACAACACAAGGACGTCTAAAGCAGGTAGAGGCTCCTCTGGTGGACCAGAAGCTTGAATGGCCCCAATCTTCCTTAGTAACTACGTGATGTGAAATTTCCAGTTATCTTGATAGACTGAACTTCAGACGTGGTAAGAAAGGTGGAAAGGTACCTGGTAGTGCCTACATCTCCAGAGACACCAGCAAGGTGTAGCCGGCCACCAGATTCCCAGGTATTCAGCAAGACGTTATGTGCCAAGCAATCCTAACAGAAGAAAAGCAAAAGTTTAGCAATGTGCAAGCAATATCCAATGGCAAAAACAGTAGACCGAGGCAATCCAAAAAGCAGGCAAAAGGTCGAAATCCCAACGAGCAAAAAACACAGCAGACGAGGGTTAGGCAAGACAGAATCCGTCAAGAAAAAACAGGCCGAAGTCAAAAATACACCAGGAATCACTTAAACAGCAAGACGGAACGAAGCAACTCAATTAGGAGCGCTGCGGCATAGTTCCGGGATCCCTTAAATGATTTCACGTGACAGACCACAGCGCTGTGTGCGCGAGTACGCTGCTGACGCCGGCCCAATCGCCATGGCCATTGGCAACGCTCCAGGATACGAGTCCTGGCTGTCAGAAAGAAGCGTTGCGCTTGCGAATGTGAACCAAAGGAGGAGAAGGTTTTACTGCTAAATGCACGTACCGGCCTGGAAGTACTTTTGACGGTACCATGAACATTAGCTGGCAATACAACAAGAAATGGTTTCCTAACAGTTCACTTACTCAAAGAATACCCCGTTCTTCTAGAGGCCCAAAACTGGGAAAGCAACTTCGGAGCATGAACATTGTTAACAGGTTCCCATGTCCGATCCTCGGGCCCATAACCCAACCAGTCTATAAAGTACTGCCGTTGACCCCTCTGAACCCTGGTATCTAAGATCGGTCGAACCTCAAATTCCCCAGACCCCTGCACAACAACATGACAAGGACGCGCAGGTAATTGAGTAGAAGTCGGACAAGGCTTCAACAATGAAACATGGAAAACCGGATTGATCTTCTGGGGATGGTAAACCGAAGAATAGCGGTCATCTGTCCCCAAAGCCGCAGTGAGTGCCTTCCAAAATCGGGAGGTAAATTGGGATCCCCTGTCAGATATGATGATCGTAGGCAAACCAAAGAAACGAAAGACGTTCTGTAAAAACATCTCTGCCAAGACCGGGGCCGAAGGCAATCCTCTGCAGGGCACAAAATGGTCCATATTCGTGAAATAGTCAACAACTATCCACAGGGTGTTATAGCCACACACTGGAGGCAAGACTACGACAAAATCCATTGATAACATGGTCCATGGTGTGTCAGGAATCGGAAGCGGTTGCAAGAGACCCATAGGTTGTTAACGTAAACTTTTAGCTTGGGCACAAACCACACAGGACGAGACGTACGAATGTACGGTCTTAGTCATTCATGGCCACCAACACCACCTTGTGAGAAGGTCAAGGGATTTCCTCAATCCCAGGTGAGCTGCGACCTTGGAGTCATGACACCAATTGAGTGCACGAATACGAGCCTGATTGTCCGGTAAGTAAATCCTTCCCTGCACATATGGTAAACGATGGCTCAAATCCATGTTATATTCCGTTATCTCAGACGGGTTCGAGCGGCCCCTATCAAGTAATAGTGTTCTCAATGATGGTTGTAGTACACAACCACAAGCAACTTGAGTAGGAAGGACTGCCACATCTTCGCGTACTGGCGCTTTATCGGATGCAAAAAGGCAAGAAACTGCATCAGCATTAGAATGTTGTGAGCCTGGATGGTACGTGATAGTGAAATTATATGTCGAGAATAACTCATGCCAACGAGTGTGTCTGGCTGTATTACACTTCACGGATCATAAGGCAACACGATTTCTATGGTCCGTAATCACTTGCATCGGTGTATTAGTGCCCAGCAAATATTGGCGCCAAACCAGAAAAGCTTCACATACAGCCAGGAGCTCTTTCTCCATGTTAGAATAATTCCTCTCATATGGGGTGAGTTTCTGGGAATGAAAAGCAACTGGATCTTGGCTGCCTGTATCCCGACATGTCTGAGAGAATATTGCACCAACTGCAACATCTGAAGCATCAGCCTCCACCATAAAAGGCAAAGTAGGATCAGGGTGTTTTAACACTGGAGCAGTTGTAAAAGCTTTCTTCAAAAGATCAAAGGCCTTTTGAGCTGCAGGATTCCACATAAAAGATGCCTTACTGCTGGTCAAAGCGGTTAACGGGGCCATGATGTTTGAAAATGAACTTATAAATCGCCTATAAAAATTTGAGAATCCCAAAAAGGAATGTAGAGCCTTCAGATTGTGTGGTACTGGCCAATTTAAGATTGCCTCCACCTTTGAGTCGCTCATACAGATACCCCGATTGGTGATGATGTAACCAAGAAACTCTACTGAAGTGACATGGAACACCCATTTCTCAAGTTTGGCAAATAGGTGGTTTTCCCTTAATCTTTGTAAGACCGATGAGACATGATGGATGTGGATTTCCAAACTAGGTGAACACATGAGAATGTCATCTAAATAGATCACCACATATATATCCAACATGCCCTTAAACACGGCATTGATGAAGTGTTGGAACGTTGCTGGGGCATTGCAAAGGCCAAACGGCATTAAGCAATACTCAAAAAGATTGTAGCGCATCTTGAACGCTGTTTTCCACTCATCACCTTGGTGTATTCTAATGAGATTGTAGGCACCCCGCAAGTCTAGTTTCATGAACACCTCCGATGACCCCAGTCTGTCAAGCAGAACATAAATCAGTGGTATGGGATATTGGTTTCTGATCGTGATGGTATTCAACTCCCGATAATCGATACAGGGTCTCAAATTACCCTCTTTCTTAGGCACAAAAAACATAGGGGAGGCGGCAGGTGATTTAGAGGGTCGGATAAAGCCAGACTTAATTGACTTATCAATGTACTCCTTTAGCAGAACACCCTCCTTGACTGTCAATGAATATACCCTACCAACTGGTACTTTATCCCCTGGCACCAGGTCGATCGGACAATTGTACGGCCTGTGCAGGGGTAAGGCTTCCGCGGCTTTGGAATCAAAAACATCTTGGTATCCGGCGTACTGTTTTGGTAAACAAACAGAAGTAACTGCCCCGACCGAGGAGGCCACCATCAACAATGGCTTACAAGGATTAGTTGAAACCTCAGGCGAGGACATACATGACTCTGCACAGTACTCTGAGGTAAACACAACTTCCCCTGTCCTCCAGTCAATACAGGGGTTGTGCAAGGACAACCAGGGTAAACCGAGTATAACTCGGAAGTGAGGTGCGGCGATGACATCAAAAACGATGTGTTCTGAATGAACTGCGGTGGAGGTCATGAGTAGCGGGGTCGTGCTCTCGGTAACCAGACCAGACAAAAGCGTAGTACCATCAAATGCATTCACTAACTCTGGTTTAGGTTTATTGACCAAAGGTATTCCCAAAGCATGAACGTACTGATTGTCTATGTAATTTCCTGTGGCCCCAGAATCAATAACTGCCCTGACTGTCCATGATGAACCAACATGAACCTCCAACTGAGCTAGAACCGTAAACACCGCTGGAAAAGCAGGGTCTGTAGAACCAAGGCTGGGTGATAGGACCCTATCTATTGCAGGGCTTTCAATTTTCCCTGTTTCTTAAGCTTACGAGGGCATAGACGCAATATATGCACTGGATATCCGCAAAAGTAGCATAAATTATCTCTCCTACGCCGTTCCCTTTCTTCCTGAGTCAATGGACCCCGGATCGTGCCGATCTGCATGGGTTCAGTGCCCCCAGAACTAGCCATGGGAACCGGCACTGGAACATGACTTTTTCGTTACCCTTTTCTCTCCGACCATCTGGTGCCGATCTGACGAACCATATCCAATAGTTCCAGGAAGGTGGTAAGAAGAACAGGTACAGTAGCCAGGATGTCCTTTAATGCATCAGACAAACCTTTGTAGAACAGCGAGGATTTCTTATCTTCTGGCCAATTGGTTTCAGCCGACAATTGGTTAAACTTAGCCAGATACGAGAACAAAGTGGAATCCCCTTGCTTGAAGTCCAGGAGTTCTAAATCCGTGGCTTGAGATTTATATTGGGTATCGAAAACCCGACTCATATCAGTTAATAAAGCGTCACAATCATACAGTAAGTGACTACCTTCTTCGAGCAAAAGGTTAGCCCAGGCTGCCGTTGTGCCTCACAAATGAGACAGCGCAAAAGCGGCTTTCGTAGTTGCATCAGGAAATGAATTTGGGCGGCACAAGAAATGTAATCTGTAAACGAGGACCTAGCAACCTCTGACGGGCCCATGAGATCAGAGCTTGCCCTCGAATACCTTAAGACAAAGTAGCTGCACCTTGAGGAGGTTGGGGTGCAGGATTCACATACTCCAACACAATTCAATAAGGACCACTCAAATGGATCAGCACAGAGACTGTTAAGTTCATAAAGATTTATTCCATTTCCCTGCTGACACAGTGCAGCACTATCTGCTATCGACAAGTTCCCTGCCTCGAAAGAGAACTCCCTTCCCAGCATTACAGAGACACATTTATAGCAAAATGGGAGGGAGCAAAATGCCCCCACCTCTCCCTGCACAGTCTTAAGCAACTACATCGTTACATTAGCTCATTGTCCAATTAATTTTAATTGGACTACACCCTTCAAAATGAAATACGCTCTAACACGCATTCCTAACTCTGCTTCGGTGCTCGGTTCAACTTATAATTGGTGCAGCTGGATTCTTTCAGATAAGGGTTTTGACCAGGCCCGATTTAATCTGGTTTCTGTCCATTAGTCAAGTTTCTAAAGGCATGATGTCCTCGAACGTTTCAACTTTGAAATGAGCTCATTATTACACACTTGGAGCACTCCTCAGTTCCTTCTTGTTCAAGCCACATTTTGGTTACATGCATTTTCATTTAAAGGCATTTTTAGCCTGAATGATTTTCTGTCCGTGTATAGAATATCTCATTGTCCATTCTGTGCTTTACCACCATATTATATCATGATAATGCCATTTTCGACATTATAAACACAATGCCCTTAGAATACTAGTACATTGCAAAATTATAAAAACCCATTTTCGCATAATTGCACACCACACAAGTCCCTTTGAATCTCTCTGGTTAGGTTTAAGTGCGGGGGGTCTCCACTTTATTCAGCTGTTGATTCAATATATATATATATATATAGGTTGGGACCTCCATTACACTCCCCCGTATTTAAAGTTCAGTTGTTTGTAAACCAACAACTTTAAACCATATTCTATTTCCATTCACCTTAACATTTATCCAAACATTTCCTAACACAATCTTATAACGTGGCATATACTAACGTATTGTCATACTAAAAACAAACATGTGTGTGTCATCTCCTTCCATGTAAGCCCTACTTCCTGTAACTGTGTGCCTTTAATCTAACTGTATGCCTTGGACTATTCACAGCCATTGTGAGACTCAAGAGGTTTGGTCAAGCTTTGAGGTAACCCACTAGCCCATTGTCTCGTCATATGTCACACCTTGTCTGCAACTCCCACCCCAACAAAGTACAATCTCTCCTTGGGCATCTTCTCCTGCCCATGAATATCATTTACCTTTGACCTGTCCTCTTGTCCGCACTCTTTCCTTTTCTGTATCTTCCGTTGTAGGCGTCCTGTCGCCTTTTCCTTTCTATTGTGCTGTTTTCACAGTCGGTCTCCCAGGTTCTTTTGAAGCTTAGACCAGAAGTCCATTGTTTTTGCTTTTCACATGAAGTTCACTTTTTCCCAGAGTGTTTCTCTTTCAAATGGGTTCATTGTTCGATAGGTTCACAAGAGGGGACGGTTCAGCATGGGGATGCAGGGTTGGGGGAGTCTCTTTTGCAGACATAATTCAACGTCAGGCTTTCACTGGGTTCCTCTACGACCTCCCTCTCTCCTCACGCGGTTCAACATCAATTTTCCAAGGCATACAGGTCCCTCGACGTATACCTGTAATATAAAACGGAATGAGTTTCTTTTTGTAAAATAACCGGGTCTCTACTTATCTAACACATTTCCTACCAACCCATTTCCTTAAAACCTCTTTTCGTATTGGCTATTATCCCTTATTCCCTAAAATTGAGACATTCCCTCTTTTTTGACACCCCTGCCTCCTAGACAAGCTACACAACATTTCCTTTTAAACATTTCCCTTTTGTGGGTCATTTTTACACCATAACTAAAATACCCCCCATTCCTAGCACTGTGTCAGCTGGCTTAGAGAATTATTTTTGTTTTCAATATCACTTAATACATCATGTTCATTATGGGACACATTTTCCCCTTCCGGGTGGCACATGCAACCCTAAGGAGACAAAACAATTAAAGAAGGACGTCTTCTCTTTTCCTGGTCTTCTAGGCACATCCGCAGTAGATGACAGAAACGTCCGTGGGGATCCCCGTCGTCTGTAGAAAGTCAAAATAAAGGCGAAAGTCCTTCGGGCATTTGCAAGGGGTTGGGTTTTCTTCCCGAATTTAACCCCCTTCCTCCCTTTCTGCTATCAAAAATACTCTCTGGGTCATTCTCCCTATTCGTTGGTGCACATAAACAGCTAATTCCCACCCACCCCGCGGGGATACTTAGTTTTGGCTGGGTTCTTTGCTCAGCTTAGCTGTATTCTTCCAGTTTAGCAGTAAATTCTTCTTCAGCTTAGCAGCCATTCTTCCTGGTTATCTGCACATACTTCCTCAGCTTAGCAGCCATTCTTCCTATTCTTTTTTTTCGTTAGTTGGACCATGGTCTATGCTTGTGCTTTGTGTTCATCCTAGGGAGATAAAACAGAGGCGTTTCGCTGCACACCATCCCTGTGTAACTTGATCTAGCCCACCCCTGTCTTCTAAGACTATGGCACCAATTCTTTCTACGTGCCTTCACCTTTATTGTTCCCATTACTGTTTGCCTACTCTAATGCTTGCATACCTCTTTCATAACACTCCTTTTGACATTATGAACATAAAACAATTACTCACCTTCAATTTTACTTCTGTTTTCTATGGTTGTCTGGTATGGCCATGCTGTTTATCTATTTCTCTACTCTTTCCACACCTGATTATACCTATCATGGGAAAAACAGCTAACTTGTGAAGACCTTGTGTCTATTGCTACCTTTTCCTGTTACTCACCTGGATCCCTTTACCTTTAGTGTGGATCAATTGCGTGTTCACAACCTTTTGGAGTGAACTAGTACTTACCTTTTTCTCTTTTCTCCCTAGTTTAAGGCCATGCAGACAATTTCTTGTGCTTCCACGCAAGAGGTCCATAGCTTGTCTGTAAAATAACTCAAAATTGTTACTGGCATTCGCAAGTTGTTTTGTTTACTTCACCATATTTACTTTAAAATGGTTTGTGCGAGTTTTCCTTCGTTTAATTGACCCAATTTTATCAGCCATACTCCTTTTCTTGGTCTTCATGGTCTCCTGATGTTTTTTATTGCCCAATGCTCCTTTTTTTCTGTTAGCCAGGAAACCTCATAAGTGCTAATTGTTTTCCACCTTTTGCTCATTTTCTTTATGCTTTTGAGTGTATCGCTTGTCCTTTTTATTCATTTTTTATTCAAGATAACCACTCACTTTCAGTATTTCCTGATTTATTTATTTGTTTATTTATTTCTGTGACCAATCCTTTTGCGCTTTCTCGCCTCTTCTCTGACCCTATCTTCTCCCTTTTTCTTATCTCTATATTCATTTTTCCTTTGAATTTCCTCATCCCTTCTTTCACGTTCCTTTGCTTTTCTTATAACCTTTGCTGTTTCTGTCTGTCACATTCATAGGCTGTTCTCTGGTTTGCGATCGAGCTGCTTTCCTTGCTCTTCGCGATAAAGTGGTTCTCGCCTTAGACTAACTTTTCTTCTTATCCTTCCGTCCCTTAACTCCTTCTCTTTCTTTTATCTGTGCCTCATCTAACTCCGCCTTAGGCCTCCCATCATCACTTCCTTTCCCATCGAGCTTCAATGAGAATTGTCCTCCCATCCATTCGTCCTTTGTAAATACTATCTCATCAGTTCTGTCTTAACTTTCTTTCCTCTTCCTTCCCTCTCTCCCTTGTTGAGAGATGCCCTTGTCTGTGCTTGATCCCCTCCTTCATTAACGCATCATCGTGTCTCCCCTTGTCCCTTGTCTAGGGATGTGAGATTCTTGTTCTTAACCTTCTCTTGCTTTTTGCTACTACTGTATGAAGGTGGCTCATAAGCGGGGTTACTTTAACCTGTGGTTGCTTTTAGCTCTCTATAATGGCAAAGTGCCCTAGGCTTACTTCCCTTGGCTCCTGTTTCAGGTGGGGTAGGCGTTGCTGCAGGTGTCTCGCCCCCCCCCCTCAGTGCCTATTTCAACCAAGCTGCTGGAGGCTCTTCCTTCTTTCCACTCTTATATTTTTACAATCCGAGAGCAGCATAGCGTTTTTCTAACTTTTTGTTTGTATATGTGGCATGCAAGTAAGTTGCCATGCGTCGTAAAAATGGCTTTAGATCAGGCTCAATTTGTGGCCGCGGCATAACATCTTGTGGGCGGTACCTTTAACCCACTCCTCCAATAGGAGCAATGTTTCCCGGGCTTAACTCTGTTTCTATTGGTATCCTTATGTGAGTACAAACCCCCCCATTATTATGAGCGAGCATCAAATTCAGCAAGCTCCAATCCAGCCCCTTCCCGCAAATGATTACATTTTTTTTTTCCAATTTCCTTGAGATCATCAATCTATGTGCGATTCCTTCTCAACTGTAGAATCGCATTAAACTTTTTACTTGATTTCAACCAACAAGGAGACAACTTCCTTACATTTGACATACAACAGGACATGTATAACAGACACTTGACAGACTAGACAAACACCAGCTGGACACACATACCTGCCTTCTAATGAATACCCCGACATGGGGTTTAAACGAACCCCATTTGTGCCGTCTTTAATCGTCAGCGTAGCCTATTGTCCCCAATAATGTGGGCTCTGGGTTCACGTTTCTTCTGACCACTCTTTAAATCGCAGGAACAAGGCAAATCCTTTAGTTTTGTCTCAGGTGCCCCCTGGTAATACTTACTTTTTCTCTAGGGTGTCCTCCCGGTATCCTTACTTTTTCTCTCGGGTGTCCTCCCGGAATTCCTACGTTTTTCTCTCGGGTGTCCTCCCGGAATTCCTACATTTTTCTCTCGGGTGTCCCCCCGGAATTCTTACGTTTTTATCTCGGGTTTCCCCCCCGGAATTCTTACGTTTTTATCTCGGGTGTCCCCCCGGAATTCTAACGTTTTTATCTCAGGGGTGTCCCCCTGAATTCTAACGGTTTTTATCTCGGGTGTCCCCCCGGAATTCTCACGTTTTTATCTCAGGTGTCCCCTCGGAATTCTTACTTGAACCACTACTGTCTTTCATGATTCTTATTTCATTCTGCGCTTTTATTTATTTGCCATATTTCCCTAGTTTATGGCTGCCTTTATTTTCCTGGAGGCTATCTGTTTCAACCTCATGCCTGTAAATGTTCATAATTCGCAGCCTGCGCCTGAATTTCTAAGAATATGTCCTTCTTCCTCTGCCAGGTCATACCGCTGGCTATATTCATTATGCTGCAAAAATACTGGAATCTTTTACTTCTCACTCACCCAATCTCATTGGTCTTCTGCCGCATTCATGCCTTCAAAATTGCTTGTGTTTAACTAAGGCATGCCCTAAATAATCATGCTCTCCTTGGTAACCTCAACACTGTCATCATGCTTTCACGCTTTGTCATTCAAGTCTTTCTTCATTCATCTAATTCCTATGGTACCAGAATCTCAACTGCCCGTCTCAAAACCGAAAGTTTTTTTTTCTTTTTTTTTCATTTAATAAAGTGCTCTCTACTCCGGCTGACAAGGTCTCAAATTGTAACCTACCACCCCTCGTATGACTCCATGCAGACTGTCCTACCAGGCACGGTGGAGCTCCTAGAAACAATTCTTAGTAGCACCCCAAAAACCCCCTTCACTACATGTGTGCTATCCCCAAAATTTCCCAAAAGCAGGTCACAGATGATCCAGTAACCTCCTTTAATTTCAGGGGGCCTTCTTAGTCAGAAATGATAGAACGCACAAATGGCAATGGACCATTCAGCTACAGGGCACAGCCTGCCCCTGTCTGCACGTTGATCTAAACCCCATGTAAAATCACTCGTTCCTCATCTCATGAAGTTTATCACTACCTCTTTTAATTCTAACACTGTTTTTGTAGCTGTAAAATAACCCTTACTCATGCTGTGCCAGGTTACATGCTACACTCTGTTTGTTGCACTTTATTGTTAGAATGCCAATGTAGGGATGTCATTTGGGGGTCGCCAGGGGTCGTGGCTGCACCCCCGGAGGTAACCCTTGTTGCCCCGCGGTCCCCTTTGCTACCCTAAGAGTTAAAAAAAAATTAAAACTTTTCCCATAGTGGTAACATCAGAGGTCAAGGGTCATTGAGATGTTGCTTCCGCTACCTCTATCATTCTGGTGGAGTGACGTCCCTGTGTCATTACTTCCCTTTCACTATCTCATTTGCTAATGCCTCCGGCCCTTTCCTTTGCCGCCATACTTACCTCACCTGCTCATTCAATTCTCGTCATTATCAGTGTTAAATTGTATTACTCCACCGCCATCCTTGCGGGTATCCCACAAAATCCTCACAGGCTTTAAGAGTGCAGAGTGCCGCACTATGCAACTCTCAGCGTTCTTTGAAAGAATACACATGACTTTGTGCCAGATGAGCTGCTCACTGGCCGGCCATGGAGGAAAGGCTACTCTTTTAAAGTCACCAATGTAAGTCTTACACAGCGCTGGTTCATTTAATTGATGCTGCTGCTAGGGTCAGTTCAGCCCAGTGGCGGCTGGTGACTTGGAAGTTGGTGGGGCGTACATGTCTTCGCGGGAATTTGGGAGTGAGCCAGGCCACCTCACCCCACTCAGCGTGCCGGTGGCTTCTCCCTCTGCAAGGCATTCTGGAAAAAATGGCTTCCAAGATGTGCACTTTACTGTCCAACCCCACAGACATATGACATCACAAATCCTGGTCAACTTTTAAGTCTAAACAGCCTGGAATCCACTAAAATGTCTGCTATGGTTTTTTCCCAGCTCACAGACACCTGGTCTGGACTAATGTGAGGGCATTAACAAATAATGCACACAAATATAATTTTCTAAAATAAAGCACCTATCAACACCCCCAAAGGCATTTCACAAAACTGGGAACACTGCGCCTCTGCCATACAACACGCACACGCAATGAACTTAACTAAAAGTCCACATATCAGAAATACAGCAATATCTGAGCCAAGGTGTCTGCACCCAAAGGGTATGAAAGCCACGTGTCCAAACAGTGTCGAACAGGAACTTATATCGTGCCTCCTATTTGACGAATATACGTGTATTGGCCTACGCCAAGCTGCTTATAAGCCATTTGCAAGGAAATCCGCGTCGCAAGGTCTTGACCTCAGAGTTAATGTAACCTGCCAATTTAGGTCTATCCGCCATTTTAGGTTCTCCCTTTAAAGTCACCATGTCTCTACAATGGTGGATAGTGTCATTCGGAATGTAACATGGCCGTCTTGACCTCCGTGTACACTCTAATGTGTAACTTGCCCGCAGGCCACATGCTAGGGTCATGAACTGAGACCTTGTCCTTCGCTGACCTGTGTGTAGCGGATTATCTGTGTCAATGAAGCTAATCTGCGACCATATGTCAAACACAATGGCCCTCATTACGACCCTGGCGGAAATCGCGGTGCTAAATGCACCGCGGAGCACGGCGGAAAGCTGCCGATAGCGCCATGGAGGTTGGCGGATTTTCCGCCCCATGCCGACCTTGGCGGGGCGGTAAATCCCCAATCCCCATTTTACCCTTCCCCATTCCCATTTTTGCCCCATAGGGTATAATGGGAGTGGGGAAGGCGTTAATTGCGCCACCGCAAAATACGGTGGCGTAATTAACATCAAGGTCCCGTAGCGCCATGGATTTCTCCGCCCGGAAAAACCAGGCGGAAAACGTTCCATGGCGCTACGGGAACTCGTAGTAGGGCGGACGGGTCCGCCGCGAATAACGCTGGCGTAAACCCACTCCGCCAGGGTCGCAATGAGGGCCAATGTATCCAAATACTGAACTGTGGACACTTGTTTGACTACATTGGATAAAACTGTTTGAGAATGCTCTGCGAGAAAATACACTGTTGCCATTGAAGCTTATTGGCGAATGTATTAAAGGCAAACCCTAAATGTACAGACGCGTGAACTCGGCGCGAACCCTAGATCTGTAATGTATTAACCAAAAATAATTTGCAGTAGGGTTGAACATCCTGTTTTAAAAGGTATATAAAGCGAGACTATTCTAATGTACAGTCCCACTCACTGAACACACCGAACGATGCTGGAGTTTGCTGTGTTGTACTGAGGACCTGATAGCTTATCGGTTACATTGTCCCTTGAAACTGTTCAGTATACAATAAAGATCTTTGCGTGTTCCTTTGTAACCTGCGTTCTGTGTATTTCCTTTTGGGGTATTCAGCCTCGATATCTTTTCCTTGTTTTTACAACAGCATCCCATTGAGTGTCATTTATGAGGCTGGTGGCATTCACAGATATGCACAGACACAGTCTCTGCCCTTTACAGGATCTCTGCTTGCCCAGAAGGGGTTTGAGAGCGAGGAGACAGCTAAATTAGGCTATGGCCTCCATTCTCTGGCTGCTTCAGAGCCACGCATGCTATAGAAAGTGACACTCATACACTGACTGCCATAATTCATTTGCCTAAGTTGCTGGCAGTCCTGCATGTGTGTGCCACTGTGACTGCTGGCGCAATGACCCAGCCAATATTTTCTGCGATGCTCGGCCAGGGCCAGATTGGCTACCTGCACTAGGCTGCTTGCCACACCACAATAGAACGGAATGGAAATGGAGCTAAGACCTGTTTCATTGTCATCGCTGGTTCCCGTATTGGGTGCGCAGGATGGTCATACACAGCTTCGAATTCCCCCTTCCCATGCAAGCATTAAAATCCTCATTTAACAATTCAGTTATGCGCGCTCACCCTGCAACATTAGTGTTAAAATCACCACTACTGCTAGAATTCTGTTTCCATACAGCACTTAATAATACATAACCACATACACACATGTCGCTGCAGGGCCTACCTAGGTGAGAAGCTTTTCCGACATGCAATGCGAGGAGCAAGCATTTCTAAATCCTGTGCTACTCCCCAGTGCTCTTGCTCATGGACTCCTTGTTACCCACTGCTGTCTTCATTTACTAAAGGGGCTAATGCCACAGGGCTAAGCTCCCCCGTCTTGTCCCTAAATCATTGAATGCCTTTCTAGTGGATTTGGCGCAGAACCATCCCATCTCATTTCTTGCAATATTGTGTCAACCCTGCTTTGGTTACCTATCTTTATTATTTCCCCCAGCAGTGTCTGTACCTCTTCCCCTTTTGCTAAATTAACCACTATGCTGTGTTTTGCTTAATACTCTATCCAGTGTGAGCTTAGCATGCAGCTCATCCACAGTGACTATAATATATACTTATTTATCTTATAACCACAGGCGATGCTTCTTCGCGCAGCCCCTAGTTTATGTCTTTTGCTGTAATTCTGCAAGCCCCTTCTTTTCAATAGCACCACAATGCCTACAGGCTTCTGCATGCTCCGTGCTTATCTCAAGGGCTCCTTGATTTGCACATTCCTTTCTTTGTTTGATCACTGCGCTCTTGTGGACTCTTAGTAAGGGGCCTGGTTTATTTCTCTTGTCAACCCCCCTTTACATGTTCGTTCTCAACTGTGTTTTTCCAACTGCTGCTCTGCTATTAAAACAGCAAAAATAACACTATGTTTAATCCCCACTTGTAACTTCATGCAGACATTTTAACAAAATCAGAGCTCTGTTTTTGCTTTAAGAATTTTTCAATCATTTCTTATATTTGTACACATTCCAGGCCCGCAGTTCCTGGTTTTTAGCCGGACCTCCCCGACACCTCACAGTTAAAACATTGCCACATGTTGCATTCCTTTTTCCGCTCAGTGCTCTTAATGCACGAGAACAGTACTTCCATAAATCAAATATAACTCAGCCATTTCAATGCAAAAATGTATTGTCTTTAGCACAATCTATTAGTTATCTTGCCTGCTACAGGGAATTACCACTTTAACTGCATAGCTGCTGGCTTGAAACACAATGTTTTCGCTTAAAGTGTACCAGCATTTTTCACTTTTGACAGGTTGTCTAACTCTTTTGGGCTGCAATTACCACAAATGTGTGTGTTTTAAACTAAAATATCTGGCCACTTCTTTTTATGCAATTTTTTGCAAATTCAAAACCTTGGCTTGACGCCACTTTTTTATTCAGCTTAAAATATCATTTTTATACTAGTTCCACTGTTTTAACTGCGCACGCAAATAGTTATACCACGAAGCATGCCACATGCCGCAACATACAAATTTAGACACATACATAACGTGACATGTAACAAACCCTAAACACCTGAATGCATGTCCCTCATTAATATTTTACTCTTGTAATTATTTTTTTAAATGCAGTTAACGTATGTGTTTTGTTCCCACATCTTGACTGCATTATTCCTTTCTCCCCGTGTTCCTGTCTCTATTATGGCAGCTTTTCACTCACCTTCTGTTCTCCCGACCCTCTCGATTACCGCCTTCTTCAGGTTATCCTCTGGTCAGCTGGGATTCAGGCCCTGGCTGCAGTCATTGTCTATGGGGAGCTTCACAGTCCACTCAGCCCGAAATGGCAAGGGACTTGTGATATTGCCGAAGACCTAGAGTTACTTTGTCAACGGCCATAGGTGACGTTTTTAATCAATAATTGTTGGTCAGAAACCGTCCTCTTGCTACCAAATGTAAACAAGTACCTAGCAACCTCTGACAGGCCATGGGATCAGAGCTTGCCCTCGAATACGTTAAGACAAAGTAGCTGCACCTCGAGGAGGTTGGGGTGCAGGATTCACATACTCCAACACAATTCTAAAAGGACCACTCAAATGGATCAGCACAGAGACTCTTAAGTTCATAAAGATGTATTCCATTTCCCTGCTGACACAGCGCAGCACTATCTGCTATGGACAATTTCCCTGCCTCGAAAGAGAACTCCCTTCCCAGCATTACACAGCCACATTTATAGCAAAATGGGAGGGAGCAAAATGCCCCCACCTCTCCCTGCACAGTCTTAAGCAACTACATTGTTTCATTAGCTCATTGTCCAATTAATTTTAATTGGACTAAACCCTTCAAAATGAAATACGTTCTAACACGCATCCCTAACTCTGCTTCGGTGCTAGGTTCAACTTATAATTGGTGCAGCTGGATTCTTTCAAATAAGGGTTTCGACCAGGCCCGATTTAATCTGGTTTCTGTCCATTAGACAAGTTTCTGAAGGCATGATGTCCTCGAACGTTTCAACTTTGAAATGAGCTCATTATTACACACTTGGAGAACTCCTCAGTTCCTTCTTGTTCAAGCCACATTTTGGTTACATGCATTTTCATTTAAAGGCATTTTTAGCCTGAATGATTTTCTGTCTGTGTATAGAATATCTCATTGTCCATTCTGTGCTTTACCGCCATATTATATCATGGTAATGTCATTTTCGACATTATAAACACATGCCCTTAGAATACTAGTACATTGCAAAATTATAAAAACCCATTTTCGCATAATTGCGCACCACAGAAGTCCCTTTGAATCTCTCTGGTTAGGTTTAAGTGGGGGGGGTCTCCACTTCATTGAGCTGTTGATTCAATATATATATATATATAGGTTGGGACCTCCATTACAAATCAACATTGGTTAACAAAAGTCCTGAACATTCGGGGATCACCCTTAAACCTTTCTGGTGGGACGAGTGGAATTTGGGCAGTCACATAAACAGGTCCCTGGGTTTGACTCCCTGAAGGCAGCCCGGAAGTAGACCCCCCGGAACCAAGGGCCCACTTGTAGTGGGAGCGGGAATGGCTGCCTTGAGCTCGTCGATACTTTGTTGTGTGGCATTGTGAGCGGCCGCCATGTTGGTACATAAATCAGCAACTAGTTGAATAATACCCGCTAGATTCTCACTGATCTCCATTTTGTAGGCTCCTAATTTTGTAAGGATTCCGCCGGCTTTGCACTTTTAGTGTAGCTGAGGAATTCCTCAAGGCAATAGGTCTCCTGTGTGTAGACAAATGATAAACACACCGGGAGAGGTATTGACCAGAAGATGGGTACCACTGGAGGTCGTAGAGGCGGGTAATTCCGAGGTAAACCAACAAGATGTCCCGATATCAACCAAAGACGGTATCTGGGACAGCCCAGTATCTGCAGAACAACAGGAATAATAACCACCAACAATAATTTCAGAACAAAACCTCCTCAAAACCGATAAGGGAATGTGGCACTAACCTGGGCTTGCATCTGCAGATATATGGATACCACAGGGAAGTAACCACCGGAAACCAATAGCCTCCTCAAAACAATATCCGTAAAATCAAAGCCCAGACCAAACACAATAACATAGAAGACTACTTATAGGACAGTTCCTGACTAATGGCGTGGGATTCATACTTACCAATGTCCAGAAAAGGGTAGTCGAAGCACTTCTTGTCCACAGGAGTAATAGAGGAGTAGAAACAATCCCCAAATATGACACTAATCGTGGCCAGTCTCTAGTTCCCCAGGGGCCACAGTAACCGACGGCACAAGGATGCCTAGCCCTGAGGTTGTCAGTCTCTATTCCTCACCGGACCACCGGAAATGACAACACAAGCACGCCTAAAGCAGTTAGAGTCTCCTCTGGTGCACCAGAAGCTTGAATGGACCCAATCTTCCTTAGTAACTACGTGATGTGAAATTTCCACAGTTATCTTGATAAACTGAACTTCAGACGTGGTAAGAAAGATGGAAAGGTACCTGGTAGTGCCTACATCTCCAGAGACACCAGCAAGGTGTAGCAGGCCACCAGATTCCCAGGTATGCAGTAAGACGTTATGTGCCAAGCAATCGTAACAGAGGAAAAGCAAAAGTTCAGCAATGTGCAGGCAATAACCAATGGCAAAAACAGTAGACCGAGGTAATCCAAAAAGCAGGCAAAAGGTTGAAATCCCAAAAAGCAAAAAACACAGCAGACGAGGATTAGGCAAGACAGAATCCGTCAAGCAAAAACAGGCCGACGTAAAAAATACACCAGGAATCACTTAAACAGCAAGACGGAACGAAGCAACTCAATTAGGAGCACCGCAGCATAGTTCTGGGATCCCGTAAATGATGTCATGTGATGGACCACAACGCTGTGTGCGTGAGGTAGGCTGCTGACGCCGGCCCAATCACCATGGCAACCTGCAAAGCTCGAGGATATGAGTCCTGGCTGTCATAAAGAAGCGATGCGCTAGCGAACGTGAAACCAAAGGAGGCAAAGGTTTTACTGCTAAATGCACGTACCGGCCTGAAGTACTTTTGACGGTACCATGAACATTAGCAGGCAATACAACAGGAAGTGGTTTTCTAACACATAGAGACTGACTGGGCCTTAAGGTATGTCACTCCTTTCACTAACTTTGGGTTAAAGTCTGACATAAGTAAGAAATGTTACTAGGAGTTGGATGAGAACCTCCATTGTAGAAATCGTAGATACACAAGCTACGATGACAACTGGCTCTATGTAATGATATTTTAACCTGGCAGTTATAGCCTGGTTGAAAAAAAAATATACGTCCATACAATGACCCTTAGGTGAACACATTATACATTTTCCCCCAGTTCATGGAATGGCTGACAATTCTCCTATGATGGATGACAGCGATGATTCCAGTAGACTCAATTGCTGGTCCTGAGGAAGAATACACGAATGAGCTAAGTCATAAAAACCGGTCGACCATTGTTAAGTGCCATTATTTGCAAGCAAACCCTAATACAGCTATTTATCATTCTGATGGTAGACCTGCCCAATGGTTGTGGAAGTGGGTCTCTAGAAACTAGGAAACCTAATCTGTTGGTTGACACAGCATTTTAATCAGCGGTTTGCCCCTACCTTGCATCAACTGTACACACCTCAGTGTGGGTGAATAAATAAGGCATGTGTGCTGTATAAATAGTCCCCTCTGATAATTCCCAGGATGCTATGAGATGATAATTGTTTCACCTCTTTCTGCTGGGGATGGACAATTGCAACTGTGCTGTACAGTTTTTCTTTTTTTATAGTAGTTTTAGCAATTGTATTGCACACAGTGTTCAGATAGGGAAAGCTTCTCTCTCCCTTTTCTATTACATAGGCGGTGCACCACCGGTAACCTAGGATGAGCATCCCCTGACAGGGACAGGGTGTGCATCTGTGTAGGGATAGTGTTAGTGTGACAACAGATTGACTCTAATGTAAATCATTGATAAATCAATATGTGCTCCATACCCATTTCTGTGTGTTAAAAAGAGACCTATACATTTATCAGCCATTGGTAAATCATCTGATCAAATAGTTTCTTTGAAACCAAGCTTGATACATAAACTTAGCCACAAAGTACACATCATTACAATTTCCAGTTGTTTGGCACAACACAAAGGCTTCTATTGCTCTATTCACACAAAACTTCTTAAACAGTGGTAGCAAATACAATCTCCTCAGATCTTTCAATGAGTCACACAATAACAAATAGTGTAAGATCGTTTCCGCACCATAGTCACATAGCATGCATATTTCAGAGTTGTAATCCTAGCACCCACAAATAAACTTGGCAACCTTAAGCGTACCAGTACTGAACCCCATAAAAAGTGTTTGTGCATATGACAGAGGTACAAGGTCAAGATATTCCTCAAGTCTTTGGTCAGTTTACAGAATCAGAGAGTTCAACCCTATTTTTAGACATAGGGCCTCATCACGAGTTTGGCTGTAACCCTTAAATCTGGCGGTAGCACCAAATCAGGGCTTCGGCAGATTTCTCCCCAGCTCTGAGGATTTTCTGCCGGCGGTAATAGCGCGAAAATTCCCCATTGAGCCCAATGGGGAATGGGGAATTCCCGAATGAGCTCAGTGGGGAATGGGCAATACCCGTTCCGCCAAACCTGTGATGCTGCGCTATTAGCGCCGGGGGGGTTGGCGGTAGGGCTATTCACGCCGGCGCTAATTAGCGCTGGCGTTACCGCCCAACTCGTGATGAGGCCCGTAGACAGGAGTCTGTCTGCAAGCTGCTCATACATAACCCACTGGGCTGCCAATTTAACTTAATGTTTACTATTTTTAGTTAAACATATCGGGTTTGACTAAAGGCAGCTCAGGCCCCAAGACACTCCCACAGTATCAAAGCATGTAAATAAAAGCTTCTCAATATTTTACAAGCTCAGGGGTCACCCAAAGCCTAATCCAATAATAACTGGCTTCAAGGCTATCTGACACACGATTGGCTCCAATCCACACTCCATCAACAACCGGCCTGTTGGGAAAATCCTTGGGAGCCTAAGGAGCAGTTTCAAGAACTTGTTTTCCATAGATCCTAATTTTTGCCAATCACTATGCTACCATAGTTCAGCTCCATAAAGGGCAGCTGAAGCAGTCTGCACTTTATATAAATTGATGGTAGGAGATACAGCCCCTTCACCATGGCTCACAAAGAATTTTCTAAGGCCACCACTATTTTTCACAGAATAATTGAGGATATATAAGATTGGGCTACCAGGAGACAGTATCAGCAAATCTTACTCCAGGATAATCATAACATTTAACCTGTTCGAGTTTAATACCATCTACTACTAGTGAGTCGTCACGGAAATTGGATCTCATTTGCCTAAACACCAGCATATTAGACTTGGTTTTGTTCAGGGTCAATCCCAGTTGATGGCATTTATTAAGAAGCAATCCAGACCACCCTTAATCCCCATCCGTGATGTTGCTAGCAACACAGCATCATCAGCAAAGAATACTGCTGGGAAAATATCAGCTCCTAACCTCTGGGAATCAAACATCTCCACAGAAAATTGTGCAACTAGTTCTAGTATAACTTCATTAATATACATGCAAAACAAAAAGCGAGGCAAGGACAAAGCCTTGCTGCACACCCCTGTCAACCCTACACTGGTCAGACATTTTTCCTGTGAGTCCCCACCTCACTACAGCTGTGTTATCTGTGTAAAGCAGGCGGCAAACAGATAGCAGGGCATCAGGCACCCTCCTACTCACTACAACCTGCCAAAGCTGGTCTCAAGGGACACAATCAAATGCAGTTTGGAAATAATAAAGACTGCATAAACCCTCATTTTTTCTTATTGCTGTACATTTTTGTCGAATGAGGGACAAACAAATACATTGATCTACAGTGATAGTGTTTTTTTATTTTAGATTACCCAGTCCTGTAGTTGTTTGAGGACCACTTTAGTGAAGATTTTCCCAGATGTGTTTAGTAACAAAATTGGCCTTGTCTTTTCTACCCTTTTTGTAATTTGGCACAATTTCGTCCCTTCACCAAGATTCAGGTACCTTATTAAGCCAGATGACTGCTGTAAATATTCTCCATAAAATTGGCCCATATATTTGGCTCATCTTTCAAAAAATCTTTGGGTACCGTGTCTGGACCTGGGGCCTTCTGTCTCTTGAAGTTAACAATTGCATTATTTACCTCTTCTATAGTAATCGTCATCTTTGATCTATTACAATCTAGCATCCCCATGGCCCCACATTGGGACCTCTCAACATTGATACACTCGATATCCTCAGCTACTTCATATAGGAAATTATTGAGACAATTTTCTGGGGAAATAGTACAATGTAACATATTGTCACCTATTCCCTTCTTATCTGCCACCGGTGACCAAAAGGCTGTTGAACCCCCTCTGCTGACTGCCCCGAACAGATCTTCCCATTTAGTCTTACAATATGCCACTATTTTTCCTTATTTTTTTTGTTTATAATTAGCTCTACATAATCGAAACTCACTCTTGTGCACCCGTCCATCAGTGGCCAAACACTTCGGTAGGTCTCTCTTTGCTGACCTACAATCGCTATCAAACCAATCTTCCCTTCCTGTCATTGTTTTCTCTATCTCATGTGCCGATCGAGTAAGCAAAGGAAAAAGACCTGCAACCAGACATTCAAATTCAGCCAACACTTCCCCCTCGTTAAGTTAATTTTTACAAATAGTCTCAATTTTTGCCAATATGTTTTAATAAATGGTTTGCTTGGTGCCAGTTGACACTAGTTTATCCCATTTAGTAGTATGAAGGGTGTTCCAGATATCATAATCGATTATGATTGAGCTGGAGTTTCAAGGAGTTTGTCCCTTAGTCTTACTGTTACAGTAAGGGACTTATGATCACTTTCCCTACTATTTATGATAGTAAAATCAATCACAAGCTCTCAATCACTAACCAAAACCAGGATAGAGTCAATTTTAGAAGAACATTCAAACCCAATGAAAGTGTTCCCTGCTAGGGATTTTTGCTACATAGTCCATTGCCGGCCCTTAAATTAAGCCCTTACCCTATCTGGGATGAATCCAATGCATATTTATGAGTCGGGGAAGGATAGTTTGCCTCCAAAGCTGGGATCTCCCAAACTAGATACTACTTGTCCCATAATCCATCTAATTCTCTGTGGGGCTCGTAACTGCAGATTAAAAGAACCTGAGACCTTAATATGGATTTTCAAAGACTCCCAATGGTCCCACCTAGATATAAATTCTCATAAAAGTAGTAGTGTCCCAATGGATTCATCCCATATGGGTGATTGTGAAATACTGGGCCTGTAGTAGCATCCCTGTAGTTACGGCTAAGTTGCTCATCTCATAGAAGGAGAATTTTTGGGGCGGCTTATAACTCTGCCAACCCTTAATGAATCCTCACCAAACTTTGCAAAAAAGTATATGTGCCCCTTCGAATGATTCTGAAAGGGTTGCTGCAATTTCATCAAGGGGGGGGTTAAAGGGGTTCCCAAAATGTGTGGAAATCCTCATTGTGAGAAACCAGAAGGTGTCCCACTAGTCCCTGCGGATCTGTCCCTCAGGTGGCAAGTGAATGGCCATCGCCTTTGGATCCAGAAGCCGGGGTTTGACCAGTGCAGGAGGCTCACCTGGGCGAGGGGTCTTCTGATAGTGGGAGTGGGACACCAGATGGCGAGATGCTATATGCCTCCCCCTGTAACACCTTTTTCGCATCCTGCCAGGTAGGATACATGGGAACTCTACCCCCACCCTTTCCCTACACGAAAACGTTCACACCGACAACACGCTCTGGTAGAAAAGAGACTAACACCCGAGCAGCATACCTGACATGTCCCACTGCAATGGTCAGGTGAGGTAAGGCAATTACTGCGAACTACTCACACATGACTTCCATTAAACTTCCCCACACCAAAAAAAGGCGTAGCATGAAAGTACGCTCGGAGCAAGGCAAAGCACACGAAGGAACAGCAATTTCAAAATGGCAGGGGAGTTCAAATTGGAATGAGGGGAGAAAGATAGCAAACCATAAAGGGTACACAAGGAGGGAAATACCCTTCACATACCCTTGACCTTTTCGGCATGAAACCGTTACTCCCAAGAAACATTCGACAGTGAAAGCGTAAGGCAAGGAAACCAGACTGAAGAATCCTGCATTGTGCTTCGGAGATATCGGAGGCACTCACACGTGACTGACCAAGGTGGGGAGGAGCAGCAGCCACTGTGGTATCGTCCTTGGCTCCAAGAACAAAGTAGCATTAGAGAGATCAACACAGCCAGTGAGTTGGAGAGACCGATGCAAGACCGGTCTGTGTTGAAGTCAAGGTTGCAAGCAGCAACATTGTATAACGAGTGCAGGAACAAACATTGCTAAACACGTGTGATGAAAGACACGAGTAAAGGTAAACTATTAATGTATGCTTGAACTTGAGAAGCAAAGATACAATACCATTGAAAGAGTGGTCTGTCACCGCAAAGGTGCTCAATCGAAGGTCTCTGTAAGGTATCCTGCCAAGAAATGAGAAACAAAAGTAGAAGATTGATACAAACATTGTGTGAGTGAATCTAAGTGGTCCTGTGATGGTTTAAGTAAAACCCATCACACATTCAAAAATATTTGCTTCTGATATCAAGACGAAAATGTAGAAGGTAAGATTATATGGTCCGGCCGAAATGAGGGAGACCAAATGTGAATATTGTGCTAAAGGGATCTGAGCCTGAACGAAGGAGATCTATGATCCGAGCCCAAACAAGGGAGATCCATGATCCCAGCCTGACCGGGGGAGATCCATGGTCCGAGCACGAACTAGGGAGACCAAGAGTAAACATTGTGGTAAAAAGGGTCCAAGCCTAAAGGAGGGAGTCCCATGATGAACATTCAAAGTGAGAAATTGTGCATGTGAAAATCCTGAGAAGAATGGAACTTTGATATTGGTTTGTTACGACAGGCCCTCTGCAGTAAGAAAATGTCAATGGAAAAGAGGCTTTGGCAGAAGGCCCTGAGACCTTTGTTTTGAACTGTTTCCTCTTGGCCAAGACGCCAGAGTGTGTGAAGCTCAACATTTCACCTTGTCCTGTGCTGAAAATGGGGGGAAGGTGAAGCCAACTGCTCAACTATCCTGACATATTATTTCTTCAACACATTTTTTGCATACACAATTGTCCCACGCCCTTTTGTATTTAGAAGTAAGCATTGCCAATAGGTTTATTAGTATAGACCTTTTTTTTCTGCAAAGACTTCACTAGGACTGTGTTATTATTATTAGATGGTCATAGCTTGCTCCCATGCTTAGATGTAGGTTCAGATGGGCGTTCTACCAACCCACTGAAGTTTAATAAACACATTGAGGGGTCAGTTATTCTGTATTTATTTTCTGCTGTTAGAAATAAAGCTAATTGTAACCATTGGGATTCCTCATTGTCCACTATTTTGTAGGCCACATCTACTATTTTTGTGTTCTTTTAGTAAGAAGTTCTCCGACAACACAAACATAATTGGTCGGGTATTTCAGCAAATGTGTTCTGAAACTTAGTTATTTATTTTTTGCATATGTTTGTTAGGTGGTTGGTGTTTGTGAGGTTTTGGCGAATGTTTTCTGAAGTTACTGAATTTTCTAAGGTAACTTCAGTTCCAAAGTATGTTTTTGGATGTGCTATATTTCTCAAAGGATTTCTTTGGCTGTTCCATGTAGGAGAATGTTATTTGAATGTTGTAGTTCTAGAGCAGGACTTTTTGCATATTATAATCTATGCACAGGATTCCGTATTGCAGAATGGTGTGTTGCTAACATTTTGTTGTCGTGGAAGGTGCTTTTTGCAAGCTGTTCCTAAAATGCAGGCTATTTAATGTCCTTGAAGTCCAGTGTGGCTGTGCACTGGACAAGAGTCCATGGTTGGTTAAGTTTTTATTTTACTTTTGGCTTTTAGTTTGACATAGTGAGTGAGGAATTATCGTAAAAATGTAAAGAATTGTTGGTGTACATTACACATTGAGCTGCATGTCCATTTATGCACTGGACAGTTGGCGAAAGGAACATTTAGTTGAAAGTTTGTTGGGGTTAATTTTTCTATAACGGTTTCTTTTAACAATAGTTACTCCTACCATTTCATACCCTCTGATGAAGGTATGGCATATGGCATTTGTTTTCTGTTGTTCTTGTTTATAAGCCTCTTCATTGAAGAATGGTTCTATGCTGCTTTTGTGAATCCATTCACCTTCACAGAAGTTTGAAAAAGGTATCTATATTGACATTGCACATGTTTAGAAGTACTTTTTTGAATGTATTGATTAATTTAGTTTGTGTTTTTTTTCTGTTTAAAATCAATATGAACAATGTTCTCTTTAGTAGAAATGCACTGTCAATTATGGCTTCAAGGATTCGTCTCCTGTAGTAGTTTTTAAAGGTAGTTCCTGACTTTTCTACTGTTTTTATAAGATTATGAAGACCTATACGGTAGACTAATGTTTTTATAATAATTTTTTTGGATTGCTTTACAGTGGCTACGTTAACATTGGTTGATATAGTGTTAGGGTCTTTAGTAGGTCTGCTTTTGTTTGTACATCTTTTTTTACTTTTAGTTTTTGGAAGAGGGGACTTACCTTTTTTAGTGATGGCTGGTTTAGTTTTGTTGAGTGAGGTTACTAGCTCTTTTGTTTTAATGTTTTCAATAAATTGTTTTAGAAGTGGATGACGATATGCCTTGCTTTTATTCTTATCTGCTTTATACTTTTGTACAGAATTGCTTTTTACTGGGCATATTGTTGTGTCTGTTGGGAAAAAGTTTGGGTTTGAAAGTTGTGGAATGTATATGCATGTGTTGTGCATGGGTTTGTGGGTCTGATTGTACCGATGAATAGAGAGCCGGTTGATTGTGAAAAGACATACTAGGTGTAGTTAGGACGGTTGTAAGAGTAAGAGTCTGTAGAGGTGGCATGGGCTTGGGTTAGTGATGATGGAAGTGGTGGTAAGATTGAATAAGTAGGTAAATTAGAATGTTTTGAGGAAAACAGTGGGTGGTGCTCAAATGGGAATAGAATGAGTGTGAATGGTGCAATATAATGGTTTAGAGTTAAATAAATGTTGAATTGAAAAGAATACTCTGGGCTAATATCTAGTAAAAATATATTTTTAAAATTACAGAAATGTACATGGTACATCAATGTACTTACTTTTTAGGATGTGAAGAGTATTCTTTTTTCATCTGCTGTTTTCCGCAATCTTCTTCTTTCCTGTAATTGTAAAAGAAAGTTAGTGGGTATATGTGGTAATTGTGAAGTTCTTTTAGTAAGGAGATTATTTATTAAGGTAGGAGGAGTTCTTGCTTGCGAAAAAGAGGCAATGAAGATGTGACAGGGTTGGGGAACTAAAGTGTGCTAACTATGTTGTTAGAAGAATTGGAGTGTGAGTAGTTGTGTTTCGCGCCTTGGAAGGAACAGGGCAAACATTGGTGTGAGGAAAAGGTGCATATCTAGGTCATTTTTCTGCATTTGTATTTATTTATTTATTTCTACATTTGAAAAGTGCACCGAACCCGAGGGCATCTGGGTGCTGATTTTATTAAAAGAAATGCTCTGTTTGTGGTGTGATGTATTTGTATTGTGTTGCAGTGTTTTTAAAGAATAGGGAAACTGTGGTCTAGTGGTAATGCAATGGCAGATTGTTGTTGCAGCAGCATTTGGTGTCTTATAGTAGAGGTTGGGAAGAAAAGTACTTCATATGTAAGGTGAACTGTTGTATATAGATACTTTGGTGGTATACAAATATGTGTGAGCAGATGGAGAATGGTGGCAGTGTAAGGGATGTAATGAGTGAGGTTGGAAACTATGTCATTTATATTGAATGAAAAATGGAAAATGCTGGCCATTTAAAAATGTTTCTTTTCATGAGTATTTTCATGAAAGTTAAGAAATGCATATGGGCATTTATAAGACCTCTGTGTGTAACTTATTTGTAAAAGAAAAGCAGATGGAAAAGATTTGTTGCACTTGGTGTGTGTAAGTTTAATATGTTGGCAGTACATGCATACTTGCTAACACAATCCATTCCAATCTTTAGGTGCATATATAGGTGTGTATTCTTTAGAAGTTGCATTAAACAAAAATAAAAAATAGACAAAAAAATTAGAAGCACTTTTTGTGAAAGTTAAAAAAAAAAAATTACGTTTTGTAGTATCTTTGTTAGTTTGGTACATACAACTAAATAATCAAAACAATATTAAAAAGACCAAACAATTATTTCTTTTAAGAGCCACCCTTTTTGCACAAAAAACATTTTAAAAGATTTTCATTAAACCATCTCATACCGGGAATTTCCGAGATGTCTGCAGACTACTGCGCTGTCCGCTGACTATGCAGGCTACAAAGGGGCCTGTGATTTTTTTTCTTCAGTTCCATCTTTTAACTCTGGAAGTTAGCTCCTAAAGGAACTTTTTTGGTGTTTTTTTGATTTTGCATTTTAGTCGGCATTTTAAAAAAATGATCAGGAGAGGCAAGGTAAGGTGGGGAGGGAAGGGCCGCCAACCACAGAGATGGAGGGAAGGGGGCCATAGGAAGATGTTGGGGGCTTAATTTTAGGGTGGGGGGCACTGTTTCTCGTGCTCCTTGACCGCAGCCTTGAAATCACTACCAAACTGTTCCTCCCTGTAGATTGGTGCATCGCAGTACAAAGATACATCAATAGTGTTCTGTATGGCCTGCGAGGTGGCCGCTGGAATTCTCTACCCCAGTGTAGTAGTTTGATTGGTGAAAGGAGCAGTAGAGGCCGACAACCTGCTTCTCCCTGAAAAAGGTAGCACCTTTTTCAGAGCAGACGAGTGGTTGGATCTGATGTGGCATCACATGGAGGTGGTCCCGTAGAAGTACATCCCTGGTTTTCTGCAACTGATTACAACATTGCACTAAGTGTATAGAACCTTGGCAGCCACAGCCTTTGGTACACCCCCAATGTTGGTAAAAAACCACCACACTCAGGACTCACTTTGGGCGCTGGAGGAAGGCACTTCCTCTACCTCATCTTCATCTTCCTCTTGTTCCTCTACTGAATCCTTACACTAGACCCTTGTCCAGGCCCTCCAGATGGTAAATGGTGTGGTGGCGGTGGAGGCCGGGGAGAAGGAATGGTCATGATAGATGCCATTGGATTGAATGTTCTGCAAAGCAGGTCTTTCTCAAGTGCTCTCTCCTGGTCAGCCAGATTGAGAATGAGGAAGTAATGGGTGGGTCCCTTCAGAGGAGCTACCTGCGGACAGGACGACTGTCCGCGGACTACCGCATTGAAAATAGGCATTGCAAAGTTGTAAAAAGTTCCCCGATCAAATAAGAATGATCTAGGATCTTTGGAAGGGTACATTCTTGACTTCAAACACCGTAGATTGGCAGAGAATGCAGTTTTAAACTGTTCGCAGAGCGTGGACGCTGTCCACAGTCAGGCCATCACGCTGCACAGGTGCAGTCACATGATGACATTTGGGGACATCCGCAGCCATATCGGCCGTCCACGGACACCCATCGGGAAGGAGACGTAGGGCACATGCGTTTAACTGTCCATGGGACAGGCGCTCTATCCATGGACTAATTCAAAGTGTGTCATGCGGAACCCAACTTGTGCGGACACCGTGTGCTGTCTGGGGGCACCTCCCATTTGAGTGTGGACACCTCGGTCAGTCATATTGTCTGCAGACTATAAAAAACATTTATTTTTATATTTATTTATGAAACGGATGGTGTATCAGAAGGGGAATCATAAATAGTAGAATTTGGAATTTCTGGATAATGATGAGCAGGGCAGGAAGGGAGTGACATGTATCAAAGTGCCTTTCATGTACATTTTGGGAATTTGATGGCAATGATTTCTGGTGACAAGGGGGACAGGTGCAAGAAGGATAGTGACAATCAATGTTTTTAATAACAGGATTTATATCATCATTTAAAAGTTCCTTAAAATCATTAGTAAAATTATCCAATTTTGCAGACAACATCATGATTTCATTATGCACAGTTGGGGATAGGGCTTCTCTTAGTGATTCTTGGTATTCTCTATAATTACATTGGGGTGTTGTTTCTTCATGTAAACTGTGTACTATAAGAAAACATAATTCATTATTTCACTGACGTCTGTAGTAATTGCATTCTTTTTGTATATTAAACCATGTGTTGTTTACCATTAGACATGTTATTATCACTCATTTATTCTGTTGGAAAGTTGTCTTCCAACCACTCAAGTGTGCTTGCCATTTCTTTTAAAATAAGAAAATTAACATTTGCTTATAAAAAATCACTACATAATGAATGGTAATAATAAAGAAAGAAATAGAGTGTACTTACTGTTTGTTGAGAGATTGTTTTTGAATAAGTGCATTGTGTATGTGAGTCTATATGAACATTTATACTCATCTTATAATATGAGGTGTCCAGTTATGCTTTATGCTTGGTTCAATCCATTATATTGTGTTATAAATAAGAAAGAATGTGCACATTTTCAAGTAATCATTTGTACAAAAACCTATATTTGCATGTATTAAACATAGGTAAGTAATGTTGTTTTATGTATATGTGTTTGTTGGTTTATGGGTAGAACATTTTCTGTTCTCCCCTGTGCTTCTGGGCTTTTTGAACAATAGGGCTGCTACATTGCGGGTGGGTAAACTTGTAACAAATTAAGCGTGCACTGGTAAAAAGCTATGAAATTCACAGAAAAAAACACTTATAAAAATCTATGAAATTCAGTTACTTTTTTTGTTAAAGGGACGTTATGGTTACAAGTAAAACCGAAACCCCCCCGAAATTTGCCAGATATGGTAACCAAAGCAACCATAACTCAAGCAACCACCGTGCACTGCTAAAGCTAACACCCAAAGAATTAAAGATGTCATCACAAATGTCATTGATGACATAGCTGATGACATCGCATATCTGGCCCACTTGTTTTTGTCATATCTAAGGCATGCATTTTTTTTTTATTGACAGTCAAAATATGAAAATTTAAAAGGTGCCTTACATCTAGGCATTAAGCTTCTCGTATGTTCTTAAGGTACTTTCCTTAGGGTTTGGTCTCAGCTCATGGTGCACATATATGGAGCAATAAGCAATCCTCAAACACACCATTTATTTGTATACATGATTATGAACTTTAATATTATTTACATTTTCTGGTGATGGTTTCATTTTTCCTTACTTTAGTTTCCCTGTATGTACCTCTGATCTGTATGCATTGTGGGATCTCAAATGTATTCTTTGTACTGTCACAAGTGTCTAGTATGTCTTGAATTGTTAGCTATGTATTCCATGTTTAACATTAGTCAAAACTTTCCAAAATTACCAGATTAAAAATATTGTTCTTCTATGGTACATGATGCAACCATTGCCCATGTGTATGTACGATTAGGTTCCTGTACTACCAACAACACTCCAGTATAATGTTTTGTTTATATGAGTACATTATTCAATACATTAAGTCGTTCATGATAGGTGTCCCGATCACCCCTGACATCTTGTTACCATCATTATAAACACAAACCCTTAATCAGAATTAATCTGTGATGTCATCAATGACATTTGTAATGTCATCTTTAATGGACTGAGTGTTAGTCTAAGCAGTGCACAGTGGTGGCACGAGTTATAGGTTTTTATTAGTACAACTTAACCATAACATCGCTTTAACACAGTTTTGTCAGTGAATATTAAATATTAATAGACTATGCCCATTTTTGTTCTTAGCTCTTATTAATTGTGAATCCAGGGAGCTCAATCCGCTCATCTCAGTTTTCCACTCAAACTCTATTGCCACAAGAGTAAGTAACACCCGCCCCATTTTCCTCCTCTGGTACCTTTGGCTGCTACGGTGTTAACTGCCCTGAACCCTTGTAGTCCAATGTGTGACAGGCCCATTTTTCCTGAATGCATACAACCTCAACATTCAGATTTTATGCTATCCAATCTTGGTCCATAATATGCCTGTCAATGCCAGCTGCATTCCATAACAGCTCCCTGTGGTCCGCGGGGTGCTGTGATATCTTATGGAGTGTAGGGGAAGTCAATCCACCTCTTCTACCAATCAGCTGGTGTTATGGTTTTATGCCTATCCCTAGTAGACATTTGCCCAAAGGCTCCCTGATCCCAACCATTTGAAGGAAAAGGCCTGTGTTATCTTGGAAGGAGGGATAGTTACCATTCCATGGGGACACAAAGGTAAGACCAAAGACCTCCATACAGTTCTGAGGGAAGAGAAAATATCTCCCAACTTGAGCAACAGGTCAAGCAATCGACAAAGAAAACTACACACATGTTAAGGGTTCAACAGAACACTGAGACTCCCACCATTCACCAAAATGTCCCAACATCCATGTGAGGTGGATAAGAGGAAACCATCTTGATTAAAGTGTCCCAGTGGAAAGGGACAAAGGGGAAAAGGAGGAAAAGATATGCCAAGCATTTGAGGGAGCTTTGTTTCTGACCTATATTTTGTATTTGTATTTGTTTATTTATATTGTGCACCTTGCCCTGGGGTTACATACATGTTGGCACAACAAGAATACATATTACAGAACTATAAAATGAGTCATTACATTAGTGACTCAAGTCAATGCAGGTGGTAGTACAAGGCAAGCAGCAAGAGCAATGTAGAGAGAAGATTAGGTGTGGGTATATTACAAGTAGGTGATTAGGTATGGGTGAGTTACCTGGTAGGAGGTGCATCAAGTGCAAAAAGCCAGAGTTTGACATTATTCTTAAAGGCGTGGAAGGTAGGTTCTGTTCTAAGTGCGGTAGGTATAGTGTTCCAAAGTTTGGTGGCGAGGACTGGGAAACCTACTCCCCCCGCTGTCTGCAACTTGAAACTAGGTATGGACAGCGTGTGCACATAAGAAGACCTCAGGGGTCTGTTGGCAGAGTGACGCGAAAAATATATTGACCCCAGAATTAAATAAAGAAATCTTAGAAACTAGTAACTATAACTTTTCCCATTGGGCACTAGAACCAAAAGAACAGAGAACAATTGTGAAATTCCAAGAAAACAAAAATAAAATAGTCACCTGTGGCATGGCAGAACAAGGAGTCGGACTCATGTTGTGCATTTTTCCTTGTTTATTGAAATAATAAGATAAATGCCTATCTCAGCCTATTGCTATGGGAATGTTCCATACCTAACTACACTAACTATGGGTGCTCATCAGTCATCAAAGTCCAAAGAAAAATATCCTCAGTCAAAAACCTACTTCTATCTGATCCTACCACTAAAAAGTATAACTAAAGATTGCCAAAATCTATATATTCTTTCACCTTCCATTTAGCGGTATGTCTTGGAGCTTTATTTCAGGGAGTTTCCACTTGCAACTAGTCTTATTTTGCCACTAACTGAAAACACGCTGGTAGAAACTATTGATTATGGTTCTCAGTGTCTCTTTCATGAGCTTCAGTAGTTCCTGCTGTATATTCATAGGTCAGCTATCCCAGAGCATGTGAGACCTATCAATGTCATTTTTTCTATCTTTCTGGATGTAGTCTTTTACATTCCTTCCTTTGGATATTAGTCCTTCAGACTCTTTATGCTTGACGCTCTTTCGGTTGAGGCTTGGTATACCCTTAATGATGGTAGGACACCAACAGTCCTGGGGCCTCACTTCTGGGTGCCCCTATCTTTGTCTTTCACTTTTGAGATTGATAGTTGAACTTAACTGAGAGCGGTTTTCAAAGTCTCTTAGTAATGGCTTTCACTGTTACTCCACAATTATACTTGATAGCTTTCTTGCTCTTTCCCCATATACACATGTGTGCTTTCTCAATTATCTAGAGTCCTCATTGCAGTTCCTTTCAATTAGTATATGTTTCCTGGGTGCATCCCCCTTCTGTGTTCCACTCTGGTGCCTTCACTTCTGGTGGGTGGAACTTCGGGTATTGGTGTTGGCACAGGTCCCTTTCCTTGACTCTCTGTCTCCTCTTTCCCAACTACACTGCCTACTCACACTCAGGGTCTTCTGGTGTCGGTGTGCTCGGTGTATGTCTGCCAACGGGATGTTTCGTACTTCATCCTCTCCAGTTTTGGCATTGTTTATTGGGTTCCAAGCCCACCACTGCTTTACTGTAGTCATGCCACCACGTAGGATGGCCTCCATTATTAAGTCTTGACAGTGGTTTCCCCTCTGTCCATTGCGGCAAATCTCTGGAACCTTCCTCTACTGTTCCTTCTTTTGTGTGCTGCAGCAGGCTCTGTGGCTCCACACTGCTCCACCCCTCCAATATGTCTCTGCATCAGGGGGCTTACCCTGCGCATGGCTCTCTCGCTGGTCTCGGTGGGTTCATTCCTATTACATATGAGTTCACATTCAAAGGGGAATTCTATTTTCCTTCAGGTGTCATATTGTATCCAGCATTACCTGAAGCCAAACAAAAGGAAGGCACATTACTTGTGATTGAAGGCAATCCCACGTAGGCAGATAGTGTTCTTACATAGGGAATTCCTTGGGGAAATGAGAGTCCTTTCCCTAGAGGGGAGTTACTTGCTGTGAAGTCCCACTTGCCTAGACCCCTAGGCAGGGTCTTGTGGAGTGGGCTTACATCCCTAGCTTCAAAGGGGTGGCTCCCCCGTGGGGAGAAGGGGCATATACTCTTGATTCGTCACACACTGTTGAGAGAGAGGAGAATGCAGAAAACCCAGAAAACAAGAAGTCTTCTCTTTCATAGATGGTGTGACACTGCCAAATAAAGTGGGTCAAAATAGAAGACTGGGAGCCTCATTATGAGTGCGCGGTAAGGAGTTAACGCTGCCGGTAAGGATGCCGGTGCCGTTAACCCCTTACCACCGCATTCCGAGGTCCGGAACCGCTAAAGGACCAGGGAGCTAATAACGGGCCTGTCATTAATGGGTCCGTTATTAGCTCCCTCCCCATTCCCATTGAGCCCTATGGGAGCTCAAATGGGGATGGGTAAATTGAATGAGGAATTACCGGGTCTTCCAAGGTTGGAATGGCCCGGTAATTCCTCATTCAAGGAACTCGGATCCAGATCTGAGTTTGGAGGCAGCCATTCCGCAAATAGCAACATGGCTACCTCCAAACTCGTAATGAGGCCCAATGAATCCAATAGTATAGATACAAAGACCAATGAACAATGGTCTTCTCTGTTGACACACATGATTGCAGGCACACACCTATTCATTAAAAAACAATACGTATGTTTGTTTGTTTATTTGATAATGCGCACCAAGCCCATGGGCAGCCGGGTGCAGCGGTACAAGAATACTCGAAGCTTGGTTACAGTGTTACATAGTTAGTACGTGCATAAATTACATTACAGTATGAGAAAACAAATACAGTGCAAGAATTCAGTATAGGCAATTATTGTAGAGAGAGTATAATACAGTAAATGAGGTGAAACATCAGATGGGTGGCCTGTGGTTGCACTTGTGAGAGCGAGGAAGGTGTGTCGTAGGCATTTTGATAGTGCAGGTCCGGAAAGGAAAGGCAGGCATAGAAAGAAGTTATAGGTCATTTGAGCGAAGCCATTTGAGGGCGTTGATTCTGAATCTAGAGTACGGGGGAGGGCATCTAAGGTCAGTAGGAAGTGTGTTCCATACTTGTGCAGCTTTGACTGGGAAGCTAGTTCCTCCAGCCGTGGCAAGTTTGAATCTGGGAATGTCAAGCAGGAAGGTGTTGGCAGATCTCAGTGGTCTGGTGGCAGTTTTCTTAGTGATTTCTTCCGAAAGGTAGGGTGGTGCTAGGGTTTTGAGACATTTGGAGGTGAGGGAGGTGAGGGATATCGTTTTGAGGAGGATTCTGTCTTTTATTTTTAGCCAGTGGGCCTCTTTCCTAAATTTAGAGATATGCTCTCTGTGAGGTATGTTCAACGCTGCTCTAAGAGCGTTGTTTTGCAGTCTTTGAAGTTTGTCAGTGACATACTTGTTGGCTCCTGAGTACAGGGCGTTGCAGTAATCAAGTCAGGACATGATGATCGCATTGGCCAAGGTAATGCAACTGGCGCTAGACAGGAATGGTCTGGCAGCTCGGATTAATTTGCAAGTGTAGGCAGTGGTAGAGGAGAGAGAGTTAACTTGCTTTTTTAGGTTGAGAGAGGAGTCCAGGTAGAATCCTAACGTTTTTACATCCGCCAGGACCTTGATGATGTTATTGTCAATGTTAAAGGATGTGTAGTTTGGAGTTAGTTTTTTTTAAATTAGAATTGGATCTGAGGAGTAGAATCGCAGTCTTATCGTCATTCAGGCAAAGGCCATGGGTTGCCATCCATGCCTGAATGAGGGTGTATATTTTGTTCACCATAGCCAGGTCCTCTTCATAGTTGCCCGAAAGGGGTATGAGGATCTGGGTGTCATCTGCATAATTAGTGTAGGTGACACCCAGTCTGTCCAACTTGTCGAATAGTGGTTTAGTGAAGATGTTATACATCGTTGGTGATACGCAGGATCCCTGTGGGACTCCGCATGAGATTTGGATGGGATCGGCGCAGGAGGAGGTAGAGAAAACTCTCATCGTGCGATTGGCTAAAAAGGATTGCACCCAAGCAATGGCTTCTCCTGTGAAGTTGGCAGCGAGTCTTAAGTGGCTGCATAAGACTGCGTGGTCCACTAAGTCGAAGGCTGCTAAACAGTCCAACAGTAGTATCAGGGTGGTTTTGCCATTGTCCTTTAGTTCCTCAATTTTAATCTTGAGGTCAAGCAAGGCTGTTTCAGTGCCGTGGAGGGGGCGGAATCCTGATTGTCGTGATCCTAGCAGGTGATTAGTTTCATGGTAGTCTTGAATTTGTAGATAAGCTACTCTGTCAATGATTTTAAGTAAGAAGGGTACAGTTGTAATGGGTCTGTAATTGGTAGGTATTGAGGGGTCAAGGGTTTGTTTTTTCAGTAGGGGGAGGACCCAGGATTCTTTCAAGTTAGTCGGTATCGTGTTTGATTTGAAGGAGGAATTAATTAGCTTTGAGATGAATGGGGCTAGGTCTCTAGCTGCATCCTTGATTATTTGCGCTGGGCAACTGTCACCCTTGCAATTGGAAGGTTTCAGGGAGAGAATTACCTTTTCAGTGTCAATAATTGAGATAGTCTTGAAGCTAAATGGTGGGATAGTGTTGTGCTCCGTAGGCAGTGGTAGTGGTTGGTTATCTGTAGGCAGGGAGTCTTTTTTTTAAATTATTTTGAGTTGGAGGGAGGAGATTTTGTTGGTTAGGGCACTCTGTACATTGGTACACCATGTCTTGTCCTTTGGGACAGTGTCAATTGTTTTTATTGGGTTTTCCATTTCACGGAGGATGGAGAAGAGTTCTTTTGTACTAGATTGGGCCTTCGTGATTCTGTCATTGAACAGGTTTTTCTTTGTGATTGTGATTTCTTTCTTATAGTGTTTAGATAGCTGGGTTAGTTTAGCTTTATTGCTGTCAGTAGGCGATTTACGCCAGGTGGCTTGTAGTTTCCTTTTCTGTTTTCTGAGTTAATTTAGTTGGGGGGTGAACCAGGCGTTCAGGTGCCCTTCTTGCTTACTTTTTCGCAACGTTAAGGAGGCAATGGTGTCTAGTGCCTTAGTCATAGCTTGGTTAAAGGTATCCACTAATGTAGCTGGGTCAGTGTTATTCTCCAGGCCATTAATGGTGGGGAGGAGAAGTGGGATGAGTTTTTCGACAGAGATGTCTTTTTTACTTCTAGTGGGTGGGGAGGGTATCATGTTGATAATTTTGGGAGTAAGGAGATCGAGAGAGGCAGTGAAGTTGATTAAGTGGTGGTCTGTCCAGGGTTGAGGGACAATGTCAGTGATGGTGATGTTACAATTAAGTTCAGATACCCAATCGTGGCTATGCTTGTTGTCTGGGTCGTTGAAACCAATGTTAAAGTCGCCCATCAGTAGGGTTTGGGAGTGATTTTGCGTGTTATTCGCTATAAGGCTAGTGAGGTCCTCCTCAAATGTTCCTAATGGCCTGGAGGCCTATAAATCAGATGGATGGTCAGTGTACGGTTGTTAGAGAGTAGTAGTTTGGCTGTGAGTATTTCACACGATGAGCAAGGTAGTGAATCAGTCAGTCTGATAGGTAGGGTATTTTTGGAGATGATGGCTAGGCCACCACCTTTAGTCTTAGGTCTGTCAGCTCTAAATATCTGGTATTTGTCAGGTACAGCTAACATCAGAGTAGGGCCTGCCGCTTCATGGAGCCACGTCTCAGTTATGGCGAGCAGGTCCAGATTGCCGATGCTTAGAATGTCAGAGATTTCCGAGGCGTGGGCAACCATGGATCGTGCGTTAATGAGAGACCCTGTTAGCGTCAAGGTGCTTTTTAGGTTACAGTTCTGTGTAGGTTTAATTGAGCGTTGGCTTTGGCTAAGGTGCTTCTTAATTTGGACTTGGGTAGGCATCAGGTTTGGAGTTTCTTTTTTGGTTGCTTGAGCGCAATTGGCTAAATGGTGTGAAGTGGAGTGGGGTCCAATAGTAATGTTATTTCTTTTAGGTTTGTAAATACGGGGTAATCTTGCCCGGAGTCTGTTGTTTCTGTCTACAGGAGGGTTAGCATTAGAGGAGGCGGCTGCCAAGATGGTGAGGAGCGCCATCGTGAGTAGGATGGACTGAGTGTTAGGGTTTTTGCTCATGATGTGAGGTGCGCCTAAGTTCAGGATCATCTATGGTGGCAGGAGTGTGCAAATAGATGCGGAGTGACTAAGGTTATCCTAATTAGATTCCCTAATTACGCTGGGAGGCTACTAATGCATGTGCAGATCGATGCAGTTAGGCAGTAGAGGTTTACCTAGAGTCACTAGGTCACGTTGGCATGTAACAATAGCGCAGTATGGTTCACCTAAGTGCGATTTTGCTATGAAGCCTAGGCGGAGCTGGCATGTAGCAGCAGTCAGGTAGGGTTCACCTAGTGACTAGCATGTAGCAATAGCGGGTTCACCTAAATACGAATTTTGCTATGAGGCCGAGATGGCATGTGCAAGAACAGGAGCAGTAAACAGTAACAATAGCGCAGTAACGGTTCACCTAAATACGATTTACTAAACAGGTTAGGCGGAACTGGCATGTAGCAATAGTCAGGTAAGGTTCACCTACGTTCGATTTTAGCTAGGAGAGGGTGTGCATACAGGTGCAATTTAGACAGTGCAAGTTTGCCTAGAATACAGGTGCTATCATCGTTTCTACGTGCAACCAGAACAATTGTGCAGTGTGGGGTAATCTCGCTTCGCAGCGTTAGTGAGGGCTGGGTTACAATATGCGAGCAGTAGCTGCCCTTTAGTACACAATAAGTTTTTACTTTGGAAGCTAAGTATGAAACTGCTGCTAAGGCTAGGGTAAATTTGAAGATGGGAGTACTTAAGGTGGGTTTTGTGGCCATACGTGCATGTGATGCACTTCATACTTAAGCATCAGGAAGTAGGGCAATAGAATGTAAGTCAGAGGTGAGCATGCAAGTAACAAAATGAAGTATTAGGGTAGTAGGAGGCAGATAATGATTATAAAGTACTCTAGGTCTCTGTATGGGCGGAGATCTTGAGTGATAGGCACAGTCCAACAACACGCCAAAGTTGCAGTAAGTGTTGGGGTCAATGGCTATGGGTAGCAGTGGCGAAAGTTTGCTTACCCAGCTGGAGAGAGCGTTTGATCAGGGTGAATAGGTCAGCATAGTTGAGTTGCAGGGGTCCTGGCACGCGGCACCTCCGGCTCCTGACAGGCTCATGACAGGGAGAGGTGACTTTGTGCAGTGCCTTCGTTCGGGGCCGGCTTCAAGCCTGCCGGCTAGTGATTGGATGTTAAGGAGAGGCGAGTGGCCAATCCAATCAGGCCTGGACTTGTGGGCCGGACAGGAGGTAGCAGAGGATACGATCCGCCATCTTGGAGTGGTGTAACCCTCGTGGTGGAGAATGGTGGCTCCTGAAATGACCCCTGTGTTGTAAAACTATACTGGTTGCCTCTCGTGTCCATGGAATCACTCAGAGAGATTATCAGAAATCTGGAATCCCATGGGATTATTTCTTCTATACAAAATACCTTGAACAATCCAGTACTGGGGATCCTAAAACCAAATTGACAATGGAAAGTTTGTGCCGACCAGAGGGAGTTGAATAAATTGGTACACATACCAATGTGGTCTTTTCCCTACATTGACCAAGTACCGTCCCAAATCCAAGGTTCAATAGTTTATTCAGCTCTTGACCTGACACATGGTTAGTGGACCAAACCCATGAATAGGCAATATCAATAAAAGCTTGCCTTCACCTTCGGTGGCCAAAAATATACTTGGTCTTGTATGCAAATCGGATACATGAATTCAGGAAATGATTTCAAAATGTTCCTTCTCAAGACCATGCCTAATTTGGGCGAAAGAGGAAACTTGGCCTGTGTGGATGATCTGTTAATCAAACATCCAACTATGGAAGAACATCTGACAGAAATCCAATATGTTCTTGCTCAGTTGCAAAAGGCTGTGTCACAATCCTACCCACCTGCCACCCAGCACCGCTACCTGCGCCACTGCCTTTATTTCCTTGTTTTACCGCTGCAGTTTTGGACTAATCTAATTGCGTGTTCCATTCCGGCTTTTGGGTTAAACCAGCAGATGCATTCTGGGACATGTATTCTGTCCAAAAGGCAGAGGGTTGGAGGAGACATACTAACTACATTTGTTTGCAGCAAGCTACTAAGAGCTTCAGAGGGCCTGATTGCATTCACCTGTTCCAAGCTACTGCAGGCTAGGCTGCAGAGAGCTGGAGAGCACTTGATTAGAAACCACTGCTGCTACTGAAGCCAGGGCTGGGCTTAATTGAACACAGCTGCCAGAGTCTGCAATCAGCTCCACCTTGCTGCCCTGCTGGCTGGGAGGGCCTTTATAACCTCACTTTGAACAGAAGCAGTTGTCAGTCAACTGCTTCCACTGGGAGTACGTGCTGGTGCTCCTGTTACCAGTTTTTGACCTTTCCTGGAAATCCTCGTTTGGCCTTTGATTCCTGTTTCTGTTGATGCTTGCAGCTCCCTCTCCAGTCTGCTGCAGCCTTCTGCCCTGCTCCTCTGGGCTCCCACCTGGCGGCTCTGCCACACTCTGCTGCCTTCCGCCCTGTTCCTCTGGGCTCCCACCTGACGGCTCTGCCGCACTCCGCTGCCTTCCGCCTTGCTCCTCTGGGCTCTCGCCTGACCCCTTTGCCGCACTCCACTGCCTTCTGCCCTGTTACTCTGGGCTCATTGCCTTGCAACCTGCCTGTTCTAGCTTCTGATATCCTATCCTGTCTTGTACCTGGGTATTTCTTTCTATGCTGCTTTCTACTTGTATACATCTTGGTCCACTGTGGTGCCTCCACTTGAATCCGTTGTACAGTGTGACCCTGGGTTGCTCTCCGTTCAAATCAGATCAGGGATGACTTCTATTGCCTTCACCTAGTCCGTTGAAGTCATACCTGTCTAAGTATATGGTCCTTCAGTTTTACCCTTGTACTGAGTACAGATTGTTGCTGTATGACTGTTGTTAAAAGTAATCTGCTGGTACCTATCCCAAGGGCTTTCCTTAATCCCTGGAGACCCCTTATCATATTCCAGTACACTCTTATTTCTGATCAATCCATGTTGCCCAGTACACTTGCTTGTCTTTGCCTTTTCTCAGTCTCTTTGTTTACAGCCTGCTCCTGCAGTTCCTGTGAATACCTGTTTCAACTAACAGCTTGGTATGTACCTTTGATCTGTTATATGCTAGCATTGTCTCCAGAATCTCCCTTAATCTACTTGCATACAGTGAGAAATAGCCTCTACCCTGTGCTCTCCACCTAGACTTGTGACAGGCTGTTGCAAAATGATCTTACTAGAAAGCACAATGGCCAAAAACCAGATTGAACTTCTTCCTGGGACATCAAATCACTGCAGAGGATCTCAATCCCCAGAAAAAGAAGGTTTAAGCACCGTTTAAATAAAAAGAACCACACCACTCTGCATGATATGCAAAGCCTCCTTGGTCTGACTAATTATAGTCCATAATTCATTAAGGATTGTGGAGAGATCACTCAACCTTTGGTCCTCTTATTGAAGAATGGGGTGACGTGGGACTGAGGTAAAGCACAATCCAAAGCAGGAAAGCAATTGAAGAGAAGCCTGTCACAAGATTCATGCTTGGCTTACTCCTACAACAATAAGGTGTTTTTCTTAGTGACTGGTTTCTCAGGTACCTTCTTGATGACAGAGTAATACCTAAAACATGACAAAGTCAACAAGGTAATAGCTTACATGACTGTACGGCTCTTAGAAGCATAGAGCTGCATAAATCCAACAATTATTAATGTTTGCTGGCTGCATCACCGCAGACAACTGAAAGGATTTTAAAACCCCTGATGAAGTTCTACTCATTCAATCTCTTGCTAAGGAACAAAACATGTTGGGTACATGAAATAGCACCAGATTGTGAGGAGATCTCACATCTAAATGCTTTGCACATTTAGAAAGAATAGGTTAACCATTTAAGGTGTATATGAGCACGGGAACACTTTATTGTTGCACTTCACACTTTAGAGTCCTAGCCAGAGCTTGGCTTTTTCATTGAGTGTAATTATATGTCATATGTGAAGATGTTTTTAATCACTGAATGTTACAGTACTTTCAGCAGAATGTGGTGGTGATATATATAACTTGTAAAGACTTGTAAAGACACACAAACCGACCTCGACTGCTCGGGCAGGCGGTTCAATAAGTAAATGCTGTGGTCAAAGCAAAATATTTTAGCTGTTTATTTATTCATAGATTTAAACAGTTGAAATATTTCATTTTGACCACAGCATTTACTTATTGATCCGGCTGCCTGAGCAGTCGAGGTAGGTTTTTGTGTCTTTACAAGTTATTATTACCAGAGATACTTTCCCGATGCATTACCAAATACCCTGGTGTCTCTTTCTGTATGTTTGAAACAGACCAGGCATAAGCCATCATCAGTTGTTCGAAAGGCCAGAGTTCACAGTAGAATTGAAGTTTTGCTAACACTTGCAGAAACACTAGATTTGCTGCCCAAGGGTGAGACACCATGAAGCCCACAGTATGAAATAACTGTTGCAAAAGGGAAAGTTTCTCATGGGAAGAGAACTGCAGCTGGATGTCAGGTGCAGTCACACATGATAATTTGAAGGACACCGTACTGGGTACCAAGGGCTTGGGCAGGAAGGATAGTAGCCGGAAAATAATTGAATAGGAGAAATTCAGTTTCAACAAAGGTGTCCTGCACAGTTTCTTTCTACCCATAGCGGGCACAATGCAAGAGAGGAGAGAGGGAGCGAACGGGTGCAGGGGGGCTAGTCAAGAGGAGAACCAATCAGGGGATTGGAATATGGTGTTTCAGAGTCTGTAACAATGCCCCAGACCTTTTTGCTGTTCCTTTATAATTCCATTGAATAGATTTAGTGCTATGCTGTGGCATGCACTGTCGCTAACGAAGAGGTCCAATCCACATTCATTTATAAACTTGTATATTAGTGGATGCCAACCAATGGCATACCAGAGTTTCCGCAGGGCAGCAGATAGTGGTGTAATTGAGGGGAGGAAAGTTTGAGGGTCATGAAGTCATGAAGGGGTGTTGATAGTGGTGTTCCAGGAAACATTTTTATCCAATCAGAACATGGAATGTATATGACTGTCTAGGGATCCAGTGACAACCTCAGTTATGTATTAGCACATCCCCAAATTGTAATGATTTACAAATTATGCTAATATGTGATCTTTTTGTATATGTTTTGTAGCCCTTCTGGGCAGAGTTGAGACTGTATTACAGTTCAGGTCTACAGAGGTGTTTTTTCTCCCAGTAGACTGCTCAATAGAGCTGGGCTTATACACTTCTTTTGGATTACTTTTGTATTTTTCTTGTATCCCCCCAAGGATCCCTGGTCTACATTTTGATGCCCCAGCAAGATATCCAGTCTTCTCAGAGGGCTGAGTGCTCTCTTCCACAATCCGTGGAGCAGCATTGCGGCAGGTTGAGAGCAAGTGCACTCACAAAGAGGTCTGGCTGATGACTGAGTTCTTGAACTGTCTGCCTGATCCCAGGGTGGGGGCGGGGTGACTGTGACTGGAGGAAGTGCTGGCCAGTGGGGAGAGACTCAGCACAGAGAGGATTCAGATGTCCTAGAGCACCTGAGTGTGCCAGTGCAAGAAAGGCGGGCCGGCACACACGTGTTTATGTTTTTGGAATTATATGTTGCTGTAATGAGGTTGAGTTTGATGGAATTTTGCAATTAATAGAAACCCAACACCATAGCAGTGTTATAACTGATCTCAGAATGAGTAGTATTGGTGGAAGTATATTTTGGTTAAGAGTGTGGATGTAGGGTTGTGTATGAGATGAATATATGGAGTGGTTGAAAAGTGTGTAGGTGGGAGAATAAAAAGTGAGTGGTGTGGTGTCTTGAAGAGATGGTGTGCTTTGTGTTTGTTTTATATTAGAAATATTTTTGTAGCCTTGTACAAGTGAAAAGTATTACGATTGACATGTTTTGCCAAAAGCGGGCCCTAAATTTTCTATGGGGAGTAAACGACTCTGTTAGAGCAGCGTCGGAGGATTACATTTCCACAATACTGAGACAAAATAATCAAGTACCACTTTGAGTGGGTGTAGGACATGGCACGGCAATGCTTTAAAGTGTGGCAAAAGGAAGGCAAAAGGAATGCACCTTTGAGGGCGACATAGTTAAACAAATGTATTCTCATTTATGATCCGAATACAAGGGGAAGAAACTACAGAGTAGACAGAACATTTTGGGCCTGTGTAACATGTACGAGGAAGAGAATAGGTAATCTCCCACAGAAACTAGCATAATTTACTGCTGAATTATGTGATGTTGAACATTTATTACAATGTAACATTGTGAAAATGCTTGTAATTACACCAAAAAAACACACAGTCTTTGCTTAAAAATGTGTGTAATAAGCATGGGCATGTGGCCTTGATGAAGGACGCTGTCTGAAATGCGTAGGCCTAATGCTGCCCTTTGCTTACAATTAAGTACCTAGGAATGGTACTATTACTGAGAATAAATATCAGTGATATTCAAAAAATGAGTCTAGTTATCCCTATTTTGAATGAAGAAAAAGGAGAACTAAAACTAATACAGATCAGATTTGTGTCTTATGAGAAATTATCCCTTTCAGGGTATCCGGGTGTGCGGCCCACACAGACTTTCAATATGGACAAGACTTTTATTTACAAGTATCCGGAACGGTTATGTGGGCTACAATGGCCCTGTCATATGTGAACAGTTTTATGCATTACTTCGAGAAAACCTACATCTTAGAGAATCCAACGTGGCAAGGCAAAATAAAAACATAGTTGAGATTTATCAACAATATTTTTGGAATTTGGCATGGAGATGTAAACTCGCTACAGCAATTCCTTACAGACATCAACAACATTGACCAAAGAATTCAGTTTACTGCCGAGATTGGACAACCAGATATCCGTTATCTTGACGTACAAGTCAAAGTGAACAACCTTCACATAAACATATTGTTGTTTACAAAACCATCCGATAGAAACAATCTTCTACACCGTATGAGATTTCATACACCTAATACCTACGTAACCTACCCTATGGACAGATGATCAGGCTAAAATTAATTATAAGCAACTCCACAGAATGTGAAATCGAAATTGACAAACTCAGGAAAAAACTACAGGACAGAGGATATCCAGAGACTGATTTACAGTTAGCAACTGAAAAGGTAATAATACGAACAAGAGAAGAACTGAAACAAACCAAACTGAAACGACCTGCGCCCACAGTTGTTTACGTGTCACGTTTCTCAACACAGAGCGCTCAGATTAAAAAACAGATCACGAAACATTGGAACATTTTAACGAGCGACAAACGCACAAAATGATTATTCTCAGAAACACCAACATTTGTCTACCAGCGCAGTAGCAATTTAAGTGATATATTAGTCAACACAAGAACAGGAACTGAGGAAAACATCAGAAAAGAAAGTAGGCAGGGGACTTTTCCTTTTCTAAATTGTGGCAATTGCCACAACACCATAAAGGGGAATACGATTTTGCACCCGCGAACAGGAGAAAAAATAATATTGAAAAGGCTTACCACCTACAATACAGAGAACATCATATATTGCATTAAGTGTCCCTGCGGCCTATGTTATGTAGGGGAATCAGGCAGGAAATTGAGAGTGTTCATGAGTGAATATAAATCATGTTTAAGGAATAGAAATCCCAATTCCGCAGTAGCGAAACATTTTAATGCTATGAATCACAGCATATCAGAGATCAAATTTGTGGCACTCGAAGTTCTTGACACCAAAGGAAGATATGTGGACATGAAGAAACTCAGAAAACAACGAGAAGCATTTTGGATAGATTGGCTTGACAGTATGGCACAAGGAGGCATGAATGATGAATAGGACCTAAACTGGTTCCTGTAGAAAGAACCCACAAGAACATTAGACAATAGATTGGATGGAAAAGAATAGTGTATATGTTCTTCAAGCACACATTGTAGCTTATGGTTACAAGAAAGCAACACCACTTATTAAGAGTGGTTAGACCATGATTTTCGATTATGTTAACATGATTTTCGATTATGATTATGCATTTTTTAAAGAATGATGTTTGGTGTAATGAACTCAGAGCAGTAATACATGAATTGTCATTATTCTTGAAACAAACAGGTATTTGAGTGGGCCATGACCCACATAAATCTCAAAAGTTGTTACCACAATAAATAGCAACTCCTAAGTTCATGAGACAGACAGAATACTACAGTTCATTTCAGACTCCAGCCATCTCGAGCAGTGTATACCAACAGAGACAGTTGAATCTGTATTTTGTAACTGCATAAGCAATTTAGAGGTGAGGTTACAATAATACATAACAGATTAGAACAGAGCTAATCCATTTACCCTGTTTTTGATTAGACATTATGCTTTGATAGACAAATGGCAATCAACGCGAGGAGCGGGGAAGAGTTAAAGAAATTAGACACTTGCCAGACAGTGTGTAAACCACCTAATAGAACTTATCATAACGCATACACGCAGTACTTAGATGGTTTATTATCTACACCAGTACCATTCCACATAAATGAAAATGTGGTATATTGCTACTCAAACATTCACACATAATTATCATGTGCATAGGAAAGTTTCCTAACTAGGTATCAGTGACATCCCACCGCTGTATAACTAAAATAATGTGGGTTAATCAACCTTAGCAAATATCAAACACATAGCCACAACCTAATACATCAACAATGGAATACGTATATGAAAAGTATTGTCAAAGATGGCCGCCGCTGTAGCAGGCAATGGACTGTCTTACTAAACGCATTCGAGGTATGGTTGCCAAGACAACCATACAACACAGGTTAGAAGACACGCCACAGCACTGCTCCTCAGTGCCAGATTGATCGTGTTACTCGATAAGTGAGGCTCATAGATACAGTAAGTAAAGATAATATAGAAAATAAGAAAGATCACAAGATTTAACAATGCTAAGATGCATAAGCGTTTGAAAATTAATCTAATAGTAGAATTGGTTTACAGAAGCGGACGCGGCCGAAATGTGTTTAGTTAACGAGAAGCGTAATAAGGTCAGTGTGCCACGGCATGATCAGGAGGTGATTTAAGCAATCACAGAATAACACAGCATGCTATAAATATACACCAGATTTACCTGAACAGTGTGTAAGTGGTAACTTTAAGTAGCAATAAAGACTATATTCCCAACATAGGAACTAAATGATTTACCATGCATGCACAATTGGGTGACAATGAAGCATGAGGTGCAAAATGACCACGAAATGTAGAATCTGCATACAATGGCATGGTATTTACGTCTGTTATGGTTTCTCTCTTTCTCATCATTTGTATTATTATTTGTGTCTACATGTATTGTGACTCATTGTGGGTACCCTGTAATTTAATGCTGAATTATGTGATGTTGAAAATGTATCGCAATGTAACATTGACATTTGTAATGACACCAAAAATACTCTCTGTTTTTGCTGAAAAATATGTGCAATAAGCATGGGCATGCGGCCCCAAAGAAGGACGCTGTCCAAAATGCGTAGGCCTAATGCTGCCCTTTGCTTAAAATTAAGTACCTAAGAATGGTACTATTATTGATAATAAATATCAGTGATATTCAACAAATTAGTCTAGTTATCTCTATTTCGAATGAATAAAAATGAGAATTAAAACTAATACATATCAGAATTGTGTCCCAAGAGAAATTAACTCTTTCAGGGTATTTGGGTGCGCACCCACACCGACGGCTGTTTAGCCTAATGCAATTTAGGACCCATTTGACAAGGCCTTGTTTGGAAATGATTTGAGCCTTACACAGCACTGCGAATGAAACAAACTATCTTGGAGGCCCTATTAAAGTGCTATTGCACTGTAACTAGAATTTGAGTACTTGTGATAGATCTTGCGACTGCAAGTCACATGCCACGATGGAGGCATGATTGCCAAAGACAGTTGGAAGGACAATGCATTCAGACATTCATACCTGACACCACCTTGAGGGGGGGGCTTGGGTTGTGGTTTTAGGATTACTCAGTCCTTTAAGAAGACTGTAAACAGAGGACCAGTAGATAAAGCTTTCAGTTTGCAAAGTTGTCTTGTTGAAGTGAACGCCAGTAAGAAAGCAATCTTCTCAGAGAGGAAATTAGATCACATGTGTGGGTGGGCTCGTAAGGAGGAGCCGTTGATGTGGTCAAAACAGTGTTGAGATTCCAGCTTGGAGTCAGTGCTGACACTGATATGATATGATATGATTGTTTATTTATGTAGCGCCTATACACAATGTGTTTCAAAGCGCTTCAAGGCAAGGAAGGGAACAAGGAAAAATACAATGACATTCTTAAAGGCCATGAACAATAAGGATGTGAAATTAACTATTGTACTCGGCCTAGCGACATTTCAGATAGTGCAAGAGCTAAGAAATAGATAAGGAAGGGGGGGAGAGTGGGAAGGAAATGGAAACAGACTTCCGACTACCGTACTAGGCCTGATGACATTTCTGGTAAAGCCGGAGAAAACAAAAGGTGAGGGAGAGGGATGCAGAAAGGCTGGGGAGGAAAGAAACAAATGACTATTGTACTAGGCTTGACCACATTTGAGAAAGTGCTGCGGGGGGCAACTAAGAGGAGGGGGAGGAGACATATGAGGTTGCTATCATACTAGGTCCAGGGACAATTCTGATAGAGTAAGTGCATAGAAGAAAGTAAGGAGGGGGGATATAGGACAAGGGAGAGAAGGAGAGAACAGAGAGTAAGCGGTCAAAAACAGTGGAGAAGCAAGAGGGGAGAGTGAATACAATTGCAGAAGTCAGTAGTAACACATCATTTGCAAGCCAGGATACAAGATGAAGATAGGAACAGCATGATTCAGGGCCACCATGAGAAAGGGTGACACACCGTGAATCAAATCCAGCATTGGCCACAAAACGGTGATGGTGAAACCAGAATGTTTTAGGACAGACTCTGGTGGAAAGGTCATCTGCAAAACCTTCATGAAGGTTTTAACTACAAGGTTTGGGACAGTGGATGTAGCGCTGGGACCTCTGGAGTAAGACATGATGGCTGAGAGGTGAACCTTGACTGAATCCTGCAACCAGACAGCTGTACCCAAGTGTATCAGGTTAGGCAGCAATTTGCTTACTGTGGCCGACCATGGGTTGAGCTGTTGTGTTCCACCACAGGTTGAAAAACCATTTTCTTTTCTTTGCATGTGACACGCTGGGGGCGCTGTGGATGCTTGAATAATATCCCAATATCTGTCTGGCAACGTAAGGTTGGTGTGTTTTTATAATTCAACAACGAAGCCCTGAGAGAGAGAACACCGGCTTGTGGTGAAGGATTTTCTTGTTCTATTGCATTCGTTCTGGGTGTGCTGTGATATGGATGGGTGTTGGACTCACCATGTGTAGGAGAAATGAATACCACACTTGCTGTGCTCATGTTGGTGTTACTAAAATCATCCTGCTGGGTTGTTTTCTTACTCGTCTCATGACTCTGCCTAGCAAGGTTATCGTTGGAAGGCATCTAGGGTCTCCTGTCCATGCCCATGGAGAAGGCATCCCCCAGTCAGTCCTCTTCCATGTACGTGGATCCCAAGAGAGAGCATTTGTTGTTGTGCCTGGTGGCAAAGAGATTGATTTGGGGGCCATCCCGTCATTTGAAAGTTCATTGCACCTCTGCCCATTCGATTTCCCATTTGTGAGATGTGGAGAAATTCCCTGCTCAGTTGATCTGCAGAATATTGTACTTCCCTGGAAGGTGTACTGCTCCAACTTGAATGTTTTGGATGAGAGTCAATTTCTAGTGTTTCTGTGCCTCTGCAGACAGCAGTAAAGATCTTGTACCTCCTTGCTTATTGGTGTAATGCCTTGAGGTTGCATTGTCCATCTGTACAGTGACCACCAGTCCTTTGAGGACCGGTTCAAAGGATTTCAGCACCCATCAAATGGCTCTGAGTTAGAGGACATTGATGTGCATGTCCGACTCTTGAACGGACCAAGTGCCCTTGGTCTGCAAGTCTCTGAGATGGGCTCACCATCCTCAAAGGGATGCATCCGTCCTGAGAAGAAGCATGGATTTGGGGGCCTGAAAATGCATGCCTTGCTTTTGGTTTTTGTCCACCGACCACCAATGTAGAGCTTGGTGGAAAAGGTGCGACAGGTGCACAATGTCTTCCCAGGAGCCCGATGCTTGAATTCATCGTCAGTTGAGTTCTTTCTGGATTGGTCTAATTCTCAACCAGAAATTTGAAACCAGCAATATACATGATGACAACCTGCCCAACAGGGATTTGTAATGATGCACTGTGATAGTGCATGCTTTTAAGAACCAGTTTTATTTTTATTTATTTATTTATTCAGATTTATTTAAAGCGCACGTCAGCCCGGGGGCATCGTGGCGCTGTTACATGAGGACATACATAATCTGGTTACCGTGGAAGGAAGATGGTTACAAAGCAGTTTTCATTACATGGCACATTTCGTAACAGACGTATGCGAGCTGGTGTGGGTGAAGGAAGGATGGAGTTAGTTGAATAGAGTGGTTTTGAGAGATTTGCGAAAGGAGTACAGAGAAGGTTCTGCTCTGAGTGAGTTAGGGAGGGCATTCCAGAGCTTAGGAGCTATGTGTGGGAAGCCTATGCCGCCGGCTTTGGCTCTTTTTACAGTGGGTACTCTGAGTTGGTTGGCGTGATGGCTTCTTCTGGGACGGATGGAAGAGTTCTTAGTTATAGTTTCAGATAGGTAGGGGGGTGCTGTGTGATTGATGCACTTGTGTGTGAGAGTGAGGATTTTAAAGTTGATTCTTTCCTTGACTGGGAGCCAGTGGACAAGTCTTCTGGCCTGTGAAATATGGTCAGTTTTGGGGATGTGTAGTGCAGCGCGGAGGGCATTGTTTTGCACTATTTGGAGCCTGCTTAGGTTTTTAGACGATGTGCCTGCCAGGAGGGCGTTGCAGTAGTCCAATCTGGCTCCTATAGTAGCTCTAGCTATGGAGAGGCAGTTAGGCGTGGTGAGGTAAGGTTTGATGGCGTAAATGAGTTTGGTGGTCAGAGCAGACGCTGAGGCGATGGCGCTGGTTTGTCTAGTCATTGAGAGTGTGGCGTCAATGTAGACTCCTAAGGTCTTGACGGCAGAGGAGACAGGTATGCTAATACTGTCGATGATCATGTGAGAATAGTTGGGGCTGAGTTTGGTTAGTGTTTCGTTGGGGGCTAGGATGATGATTTCGGTTTTGTCTCCGTTTAGGCAGAGACCATTGATAGCCATCCAAGTTTGGATTGTCGAGTAGATTTTGAAGAGGGCTTCTGAGTCTAGGTCGTAGTCTCCGGAGAGGGGGAGGAGAACTTGCGTGTCATCTGCGTAGTTTGTGTACGCTATGTTGAGGGAGTCCAGTAAGTCAAAGAGGGGTTTGGTGAATAGGTTGTAAAGGGTTGGTGCAGTGCAGGACCCTTGTGGGACTCCACAATTTATAGTGGTGGGGGGGGCGCTGTCCTGGTCGGAGTACACTTTCATGGCTCTACCTTCAAGGAAGGATGTGATCCAGGTGGTAGCCTTGTGAGAGAAGTGTGCAGCATTGAAGAGGTGAGATGTGAGAATGCTGTGGTCGACCAGGTCAAATGCTGCAGAGAGGTCGAGCAGGAGGAGGAGAGCAGGTTTGCCTGTGTCCATTATTTTGGTAATTTGATTTTTTAAATCTAGAAGGGCAGTTTCAGTCCCATGGCCTTTGCGGAAGCCTGATTGTCTTTTGCCTAGGATGGTGTTGGTTTCCAGGTAGTGTTGGATTTGATTGTGTGCGGCTTTGTCTAGGATTTTTAGGAGAAAGGGGACGGTGGTGATGGGGCGATAGTTGTTAGGGGAGGAAGGATCGAGAGAGGGTTTTTTTAGGAGCGGGCGGACCCAGGCTTCTTTTAGGCATTGTGGTACAGTTCCAGATGCGAAGGAGGCATTGATGAAAGCTGTAATGATGGGGGTGAGGGATTCTGAGCACTCTTTGATTAATGAGGGTGGGCAGATATCCCCTTTGCAGGTGGAAGGTTTGATTTTTTTGAGGAGGTCCTTGACTTCCGTCTCTGAGACTTCTCTAAAAGCAAAAAGGGGTGTTTGTGAGAGAGAGTTGTTGGTGGAAGGTGTGGGCGAGCAAGTAGGGGTGTTGAGAGCTTTGCCTTGTGAGGCTATTTTGTCTTGGAGAGTTTTAACTTTGTTGAGGAGGGCAGCCTGGATGCCTGTGCACCAGGCTTCATCCTTGATGATTTCAACTGGGCCGGGGGCAGGTGTGGTGAGTTCTTTGAATATGGAGAATATTTCTCTTGATTTGGAGCTGGCATTTGTAATTCTCTGATTGTAGGATTCGGATTTGGCGTGGAATATGGCTTTTTTGTAGGTCAAAGAGATCTCTTTAAAATCTTTAAGCGAGGATTGATTAGGCGCTGCTTGCCATCTGGATAGGGCTTTGCGTTTCTTGGTGCGAAGGTCAGATAGTTCTTCAGTGAACCAGGAGTTGCAGTGCATTGATTTTTTCCCTTTTTTTTCTTCTAGAGGGGCAATGAGATCGATGGCTTGAGTGAGCGTGCTGGAGTAGATGTTGGCTAGAGAGGTAGGGTCATGGATGAAAGGAGGCTTGAGTTCAGGGATATCGAGGAGAGGGGCGAGGTTGGAAGCAGTGAGTTTTTTGGAGCTTCTTACTTTAGCGGGTGGGGCATGAGTTAAGGTTTTATGAGTGGGCGTGGTAGGAATGGAGAATTGAATGAGGTAATGGTCTGTCCATGGGAGGGCAGAGATGGAGGTAATTGCAGATGAGCAGTTGTGATCAGCTAGCCAGTCAATGGATCTGCCTTTGTTATGAGTGGGGGCAGTAATTTTGTGTTCGAACCCCAAGTTTGATAGTTCTTTGGCTAAATTTGCGGCTGCTTTGTCCTTTGGGTCAGTTAAACCAAGGTTAATGTCCCCTAGAAGGATGCTTTTGGTGGTGCTTTTGAGGTTGTTGCCTATGTTTTGGAGGAGTTGCTTTTGGTAGTCGAAGGGTGATCCTGGTGGTCTGTAGGTGATAAAGAAGTTTATGGTGCAGTTAGGTGAGAGGGCTAGTTTAGCAGTGAGGAGATCAGCGTTGTTGTCCCATTGTTGATTACACATTCTTATGGAGAGGGTGTCTTTAAAGATGAGGGCGACGCCGCCACCACCTTTGGAGTTTTTACGGTCCTGTCTGAGAATGGTATAGTTTTGAGGGAGAGCGAGGTGGATGGATGGACTGGAAGCTTCATGGAGCCAGGTTTCGGATATGGCAAGTAGGTCAAGATTGTGGGTGGTGATAAGGTCATTGATTTCAATGGCATGGGCATGGACAGAGCGTGCATTGATGAGAGCGCATCTTAAGTCTGGTCGTAGAGTGTGTGTGTTGGCGTTGGTGGTGTTGGGGGTGGGCGATGCGTATTTGGGTGAGTGAGGCTGGGGCGTGATAGATGCAGCGTGATGGGTGCTAGGGTAGTGAGTGTGGTCAGAGAGGTAAGTCTGGGCGGCTGATGTATGGGTGCGAGAGCTGAGTCTGTTGTTCCTAAGGAGTGTGGAGTGAGGAGTGCTGCGGAGAGTTAGGAGGTGTTTGGTGCGTGTTCTTAGTCTACGGAGCCTGAGGTGGAGTGGGTGATGTCCGATCGGGTTGGTGTGGTGGTTGAGTGTGGAATGGAGTGCAGACGACGCTGTGCTGTGTATGAGGTCAGATGGTGGGGTAAGGCATGGGTGGGCATGCAGGGTGACCCACTGGGTGAGCTGTTCCTCTCTCGGCAGGAGCTCTGATTTGCGGAATGCAGGTATCCAGTTCTGCCCCTAGGAAGAGAGCGTTGTATGAGTTGTGATGGTCTCTTTTATGTGATGGACCACTCTTGTTTTCTGTATCTTTGCGTTTGGTATGAGCCAATTGTCATGGTAAACAAAGACATGTACACCTGTTCTTGTTATGAGTGCTGGCACAGGGGCAAGACATTTGGTGAAGATTCTCGGGACTGACCGTAGGCTGAAGCACCCAGAACTGATAATGCTCGTCTCCTACAGCAAACCCTAATTATCACTTGTGTGCTGGATCAATGGGTACGTTGAAATGCGCATCCTCTATGTTGATTGTAGCTAGAACATCATCCTTCTGGAGCCAGCAGAGCCCCTGTTTAGGTGTGTTCATCTTGAGCTTTATGCACTTTAACTATTTGATCAAAGTGCACAGGTCTGAGCGCGGGAAACACTGTCCGTCCTTCTTTTCTAGAAAAAAGGCATGAATTGAATCCCTTCCCTCTTTGATTGTGAGGAACAGCCTCTATAGCAACTTTTTATAGCAATTGGTCCACCTGTAGCTTGAGCAGAGCCACATGGTGTGTATTGCGTACACAAGGTGGTAGGGATGGCAGCCATCAGAGGAACTTGATGTGTTCTTCATTTGTTAATTGCAGCACCAACTTGTCTGATGTGATCTTTTGCCACTTTTGCAGCAAGATGCGGTGTGGATGGAGTTGGTACTTTCTGTAAATTTTGTTTGGATGACTGGGCCCTTGTCTGGCGCGTCCCACACCTGCCTCTCTGGATTGTGTATCTGGAGGATGACTGGTATCTGTCGGGCGACTGATTTGTTGACATTGCCCTGTGCGTGGAATATGGCTCATCGTACTAACAAATCTTCCCTGATCCACTGTGAAAGGAACAAAAGGTATGCCTTCCTTTGTCTCTCAGTGAACTGAAGGCCCCGTCTGTATCAGTGTCCATTCTAATACCATTCAGGTGATCATCAACCTTTTATCCAAAGGGGTCTTGGCCATCGAATGGCATATTGAGGATTTGCATGCCTGCACTTCAGGTCTGTAGTTGGTAGCCTTCATGCATGCTTGGCGACTGAGGACAGCTCCATGAGCCATCTGGCTGACCCAGACTCTTTGGCATCCACCACTGAGTCAATCATGTGGTAAAATGTTGCTTCTCCATCACTAATGATGCCCTTGCTTCGTCTTGAAGTTTGGCCGGAAAGTGCTCCCCGAACTTGGAGATCTTGTGCCACAATTTCCTGTCATATCTCGCTGTCATGGTGAGGACACTGGCGGTCCTAATAGGCAAGGATGTAGATGTAGAACTCAAAGCCTTCCTGCTTACAGCTGGAGTTTCCTGCGTTCTTTGTCAGGCATGACATTTGTTGTGAGGTGGGATTCACAGGTTTCTTCCTGGTGGCCACTAATATGACTGAGTCAGGTTTTATGGGGCCTTTTATGTCTTTCCCGGCCTAGCCATAGTGCTAGGAGTGGAAAGTGTATTGGCCACGATCTTCTCCCTCGCTTTCCATATGGTGTCTAGAATGGTATGGCCACCACCTTCTCTTGTCTCTATGCTCATAGAGCACTGACTGCTTTTCTGCACAAGATACTTGGAGATTGAAAATTGTTGCTGTCTTAGCAATGATTGTATGGAAGGATGCAATGCCGTCTGGCAGTAAAGAGCTTCCGGGGAAGTCAAGCCTCTTTTGCTTCTGAATGACGTAATACACTAATTTCTCAATATCTTGTTAGGGTGTCTTGAGAGATTTCCCCCACTTCGGGTTCGTCCACCTGCCTGTCCAGCTCTGAATAATCCCATAGGGGATCTCAGTCAGATCCTGCCAGTCACTCAGAGACAGAAGTGAAGTTGCTCTTATGGATTGTGGCAGAGAGATGCTCCTGTGCCTTTATGGCAGTGAAGTGCCCACCCGGCCCTGAAATGGGAGATGCTTCTGTTACTCCTCGTTGGAACAATATGAGCTTCTTGGCTAATCGAGCCCTTTGCCTTCTCTGAAATTCGTCCAGGATTTTGTTTTCCAATTGACTGTATCAACGAGGGTTGAAAAGGGTCTGAAGTATCTGCTGAGGGCGACTGCAACGTAGGGCTGTGCTCTTTGGGCAAAGATGGTGGCCTGTCCTTTCCTATGTCAGAGAATTCCTCTTGTAAAATGATGTCTGGAAGTTTAATCATGTCTAGATTGGGAAAAGGTTGAGATTAGCCACTGAGAAATGTGGCACTGGCACAGTGTCTTCATCAATGTGCTCCAGTCATCTGTGCTCCTTGGACGGGGGAGGGAGAGGATTATCTGCTGTTTTTCCAGTGAACGGCAGAGTAGTCATGGATGGCTACTAGACAGTGATTTTGATACCATCAATATATTTCGCATCAACTGTTTAGTCATGGATGAAGGCTCCCACGTGGACGAAGAAGTAGTCATGGACGAGGGGCCTTTAGAAATAGTCATGGACAATGGTTTTTTCGCAGATGGCGGGTTAGCCGTGGACAGTACTCCTTCCGTTAATGGTCGTGGATGAGGGCTCTTGTCGACGAGGATTCATTATAGGTAGTCATGGACCAGGGTCTTATAGAAATAGTCATGGCTGAGGGATTTTATGTACGCAGCGGGTTAGCCATGGACGGGGACTCCTCCCATCGACAAAGAAGACTTTGTAGATGAAGACCGTTCATCTATCTGTGATTCATCCATCATAGACAAGACACCGATCAACCGCAGTTTAGCCACATACAATCAGGCTGTGAACGCTTACATGGCCTTTGAAGAGGACCTTGTGGATGATTTGTTCATGAATGATAACTTGGTAATTGTGGTTGATGATGGGGTCTTACCTGCCACTAGTGATATTTTGCATGTCATGGATGGCAATTTTTACCCTTTTTGTTTGTTTTTGCAGGTGATGCTGCCCCCCTTTCCACTGATGAAGCTCCTCTCTTTGAAGCATGCTTTTTACGGTCCTCCTTCCCAATGATGATGCTCTTCTCTTTGAAGCATGCTTCTCATGGGTCCTGAGGGAAATGACAGAAGCTGTTTTGACAGACTCCTCATCGTCAGACGAATGACACTTACTCTCCTGATGAAGGACTCTCCCCTGCTGTGGGGTCTTCTGTGTGAAGGTTTGACAAATGTGACTTCTTAGAATGTTAAGAGGGTAAGGATGGTATTTGCTGGAGTCCCTCATGGCCATGAGAGGCCAGGCGCAAGATCTTCCATCAACGATTTGCAAATGAAGACACACATTTCCTGGGCTGCAAAACACAGACAGCCTCATCACGAGTTTGGCGGTTACCCTTAAGCCTCCATCTGAAGAAGCCAATTTCTCGACCTTCACCATACTGATGCTATATTCATTGGGCCTCATTCCGAGTATGGCGGTAAGGGATAGCGGCCACCGGTAACGAGACCGGTGGCGGTGATCCCTTACCGCCATACTCCGAGTTCCCTTTGCGCCCTCGCCCTTAACGCCTGCTTTGAGCAGGTGTTAAAGTCGAGGGCGCAAAGGGGCCTCCAAGCCAATAACGGTGACCGTAATGAACGGTCACCGTTATTTGCATCTTCCTCATTCCCATTGAGCCCTATGGGGGCTCATTTGGGAATGGGGAAGAGCCTTGGTGAATGGGGAATTACCGCCCCGCCAACCTTGGAATGGGGCGGTAATTCCGCCGTCCACCAAGGCGCTGCCGGTCCGGGTACGGCGTCAACCAAGGCGTTAATAGCGCCATTGGTTAGCGCCGTACTCGGAATGAGGCCCATTGTGTATAGCAACCACTATCTGGTACAGGTACATTGCTAATAAAAACTACCCATTGCGCTATAAAATAAAGTAAACATACATGCAGATATATCAACTTCAATCATAGGAAAGGCTGAGTTGGCCGTGCTCGAATATAGCATTATAATCTTGCATATGAACACAGATCTCTGCAATGAGTGCTTAACACACTCAGCTAATTTCTGAACCAGCATGGCGCTCACATTTATCAGTATGCATTTCAACTTTGGCTATTGCACATGATCAATATAATTCCCACAGAAAGGTGAGAACATACATGAGTTGTGTCATAGTGAACTCACACACTATGTGTAGGACAGTGAGCAAAGAAAGCATTACAAGATGAATTTATCAGTGCAGAATACATTTTTCAACAACAGACAAGATACAGGTTCAGACCCTCAGCAGCATGCCATAATATATCTTGACATGTGCTATTTAAGTTTTGTAAACAATGGTAACTGACTTCTTTACGTTAGGCATCCTTGTGGGGCCCCCATCCAAGGTCAGGGCCCGGGGCGAGGGCCCCATTTGCCCTCCCATAAAGATGTGTCTGGGTGCAGGGGGCTACATGAAGTATGTAGGTACAGTAGGTAAAAAGCAACAATGGAAAGCCTCACCCGATGGTGCAGGGGCCTACATCAGGTATGCGGGTACAAGTAGGTATGCATAACTTTATATGCACACACCTGAAGAAGGATGGCACAAGTGGTACCCGCATGGGGAGATATAACTCTTGAGTCTATCTGCCAGACCCGAGTACAGGCCTGAATATATCCAGAATCTGGAATAATTTGTGTCAGAATGCTGTGGTAGTCTGCCTGCATTGGTGCTGATGCAAGGAGTGCCAATAGGATCCGTATAGAATGTTCCCCTGGAATGTCTCTGTGCTGTCTGACGTCACTTCAGCTACATCTTTTACCTGAAGCAGTGGGGAGAGTACTCTGGGGATGAGAAACATCATATGGGATAAAAGTCTACGTTCAGGAAAGCACGATGTTGTTGGCAATGTCTATGCACTGCAATGGCCTCAATTTAAGAAAAGAATAAACGGAATGGAGGGCACCTGCTATATTTGCACTTTCATGCAAAAAGTCCCATGTTCACATTTGTGCTAGATTAAAAAGATTATAAAAACAGAAAGCACTGCTTGTACACCAATGGTTCCCTTTGCAGGGCGGAATGTTTAAGGGGCTGATTTACAGAAGCGTTTTATGATGGTGCAATCCCATAGGAAAGCGTTCTGTCAATCAGGCTGTAAATGTCTATCACAAGTGTGGTGGACCCCTCTATGGAACCTGCTTGGAATACATTGGTTACTCACCAGTATGACAATGTTATGCTGGAATAAAGTCAAGTGGTTTTCTAGATGGAACAGGAAAGAAAGACAGACAGACAACATACATTCTATGCTCCCCACTCCATCTTCAAATATCGCACAGTTCCCCTGAAAAAAGGTTCTTAAGAAAGGCAAAGTACCTTAACACCTGTCTTAAGCATATTTATGTTTAAACGTCCAGAAACTGCCAATGGAGGCCTCACTTAAGAGTCTAGCCTCATTCTCGACTTCACTGAACCTCTACAGGTCTGTTACTGACTGTCATGCAACATGTACTCCTTGTAAACTGCTGGGTAGATAGCTCAGCAAGTAAAGCACTGACCTCTACTATGGGGCTAGTATTCAGTTTGCAAGTCCAAATGCTGGCAGCTGTGACTAAGCCTTTTTCGATTCAAGATTGATCAACTGTTTACCAAAGAATTGGGCATCAACAACTACTATTCATTCAATGCTGGAATCCTTCGGCATGCGGTACTATATAAAAACGCCACTATAACGCTGATGATAATAATACTAATAATAGTTATTCTTGTTAAGAATATTGAAATTAATAATGAATATTACTAGCATCATCACACGTGTTATTTATGATAACAATGATAATAATAATACACATTGCCATTAATAGTAATAATAATAATAATAACAATAATAATAATACTATAATAATAATAATAATAATAATAATAATAATAATAGATCTGCTTTTTAGTGCCTAACAGTGGACCACCAATACGGTTTGCTCTGCTTCATCTATGAGTCTCTCCTCCAAGTACACAACCTTGATTATTGAAATGGTGTTCAGGATCCAGAAATCAAAGGTGACTGAGCAAAAGATGATGGGATTGTGTTGGATTGTAGATCAACATGGCTGCAGGCATATGAAGATTAAGCTCAGCATTCTGAACTGTCACTCTGTCCCTTTTCTTTTTTTTTTAAAATTGTTTTAGCTGAAATAATTCAACTTTACAATTTTATTTTATACATAAATTAGTCAAAAATTACAATATACAATCATTTACTAATACATACAGTCATCGATAATAAAAACAACAGAAAAAAGGAAATATAAGGAAAGACGAGACAAGAAGACTTTGGACATAATCATGTGCAACTCGATCAGCAAGTTCAATTATTTAAAATTATACAAAAAAGGAGGAAAAACTATGGTAAAACGACCAGCTGAAGCAAAAATCATGCAAGTCTATTCCTACTTTGAACTTGAATGTTCATATATCTTCAAGGAATGAAGGAAACTTAATGCTCCTAGTCTTACTCGTGTAAGGAAACCAGTGTGTATTAGCAACCATAACAAGTCACCATCAACATTTCTATACTCCTTCAGGACGCAATTAAATTGCTGCTTTCTGTTATCATTCAGTAAAGGACACTCTACTAAAATGTGTCTCAAATGTCACCCTGTCCCTTTTCCAGCCCTGGTGCCTTCACAGTTGCATCTCCTCCCTGAAATGATTTGGAATTGAGGAGGAGGACAATCGTGTACAACTGGAGCTGGCAACCACTGGCTGGTTTACAGAGAATCTCTCTGGGTTCGATTTTACTTTAAATCTGCTAGTGCGTTGCGTAATTTATATGCATGTAATGTAATGTCATTTGATAAAGCGCAAAAAAAGACCGCTGAGGGCATCAAGGCGCTGAGGGGGAAGCAAGAGGATAGAGCCAACACGTAATACTCAAAACAGAAAAGTTTTCAGCTGCTTGCGAAAGGACAGAAAATGGGGAATAGACCTAATCTCAACCGGAAGAGCATTCCGTAAGGTTGGAGCAAGCACAGAAAAAGAACGTCGCCCAGCCCGTGCTCGACGGACTCGTGGGATGCAGAGCAGAGAGAGGTTAGCCAACCCTAGAGCCTGACAAGGCTGATACGGAATCAATTTGGATTGTAGAAATTCGGCTCCCTCTTTATGAGTTGCTCGATACACAAGGCAAAGAACCGTAAATTTAATACGGCTTCGTACAGGAAGCCAATGACGTTGACCTAGGAGTGCCTGAGAATGAGCCAGTCTAGGTGCCTTCAAAATCAGATGAGCATGCTTGTTTATGTGTGTGTGTGTGTGCGTGCATACTCAAAAAGGTCAACTTTCAATGGGCTATTTCTCATGTTCTTGTTCACCAGAGTCCCCTGTTCAGAGCAGCTCTGCCTTTGGGCGTCCATCTCATGTTTATGGGAGCTGATACCACAGTTTGTCAATGTCCAAATTGCTCCATAATGTACTAAAGTGCATTATGTTAGCTATGTGCTCCGGGCAATGCCACTATCATACATCCTATGAGACACACTGATCTTCATCCTATGTCCCTCCCTAATACTCTTGGGCTCACTGTGCCATGTTTGTATATTGTCACAGACATGTGGGAGCCCATCTACTGAGAACCAACACTGCCAAATAACCTTTTCTATGGTTAGGCCCCCTCTCAGTATAACTTTGACAGAGGAGAAATATCCTTTTGCATATCAATCTGGTCCCACCCACAAGGGCAGTCTGCAATGAAATATTAGGCAATTGTCCACTGAACCAGCAGCAACCCCAGATGCTTTTTTGGACATCATCTGTGAGGAAAAGTTGAGTCTCTTTAAGTACATCGAGCAATCAGTCAGCATCTGGATTAACTTGGATAATTAGGGTTAAATCACAAGGGCCTAATTTACAAAGCGTTTTTCAATGGGATTGTGCCAAAAATGCTTTTGTAAAGCAGGCCCCAAGTCTTTAAACATGAACAGAAATGTGGGAGCTCTCTACTGAGAACAAACACATTCTCAGTAGAGGGTCTGTGCGGGACTAGACAGCAATGTACATTGATATTTCTCCAGTGTGAAAGGTACAGTGCGCTAGTACGTGATTGTAGAGCCTTGTGGGAATGAATAGAGACATGGACCCCTCATCACTGTGCATAGAGAGGCACACCGTCACCTCACTGATGACAACCAGCAAGGCAGACACGTCTCTGGGTTTGCTGTTGGTACTCTTGCCCAGAGGGAAATTGTCTAGCATGTTGGTGCTGGACTGCCCTTGTGGGTGGGACCAGACTGATATGCAAAACTAACAGTGAGCTAAACCGTGGTGTAGACACCCCTGTGTGGAAACAGCCCAAACAACAGGTTATTTGGCCTTGTTTGTTCTCGGTCGAGGGGCTCCCACATGACTTGTTCAAACTATTTGTGCACTAAACAACATCCACCAACACTTATGCCATACTTGAGAAGCCGAAGATGCGCATACTGTGTTGAACCCTGGCATATCGATGCTAGTATTTATGATGAAAAGTGGCCTTCATGGGCAAACAGCCTTTTTGTGGTGTGCCAAAACACTGTTTGTTGTACATCAGGAAGTCACATTGCGAGCGATCCTGAGGAGGGACCTCTGTCAGTGGTGCCTCTAGTATTGGGCATGCCATGTATCCTGTTTACTATAGATATACATGGCATGGAAAAGTGTTGCTGGAACCACCACGGTCGAATCACAATTTATAAATACAGTCTGTTTCCATGGTCCTGATAAACCAACGTCACCCTTTTTGTGAGCTTACACACCGTACACTTACCACATGGTGCATGACCTGTAATGGGCTTAAACCCCCATGTCCCATTCATGGTCGATTGGTTACTCATTCGCCCAGTTACATCATTGCATATAATGTGTTCCTTCATAATCCTACTCCTTCTAAACGCATAGACAGGACGCTGCAACGGGCCCTTGCCGCCTTCCAAAATATGCAAAAAACAAGGGGGGTCCTGGAAGTCCCTCTGCCAGACATTAGTCCTGGTTACAAGAGCTTTACCCAGAGTATTTAGCTCACTATCTTCCACAGATGAGAAATATCCAAAACATATCAGTCTTTGTCCTGCACTTGGGGGCAGTCCAGCACCGAAATGCTAGGCAATTCTCCTCTGAACAAGAGTAGCAACAGCAACCCCAGGCACATGTTACTGTCTGGTTGGACCTCATTCATCAGTAGGGTGGAGCTGTGCCTCTCTAAGAATAGTGAGCAAGGGGGCCACGTCTGGATTCTCCTAGTAATTTAGGGCGAGACACAAAGTTACTTAAAATATGCAAGTAACATGGTGGGTCCTGGGAGTCCATCAGCCAGACATTAGCACTGGTTAAGAGAGCCTTACCCAGAGTCTTTAGCTCACTATCTTTCACAGAGGAGAAATATCCAAAACATATCAGTCTTTGTCCTGCCGTGGGGCAGTCCAGCTCCGAAATGCTAGGGAATTCTCCTCTGAACAGGAGTACCAACAGCAACCCCAGACCCTTTTCAATGCCTGATTGAGAAGTTTCAGTTATTCAAGTTAGCCTGCAGTCTTTCGGCCTCATCAATGTGATCTCTTTTAGACAAATGGGGCCACATTCTTTGTCAAACTAATGTAAATAGTGTCAGCTAGCAACGCACGCTAAAGGATTTTTGTATATGGAAAGAAATATGTTTGAATGTGTTTGGTGTGAGTGAGGTAGAGATATGCATTCGTGTGTGTGCATGTGTGTGTGTGTGTGTGTGCACGTGTGTGTGAGGTGTGAGGTAATAGGCGACGAGGGCGTGTGCAATAGAGTGGTTGATTTGAATGTGTTGGCTGAGAAGCAACTCATATTGATCAATTCATCCTGTCTGTATTTGTTGTTGAATATCTGAATCATGACTCGCGCACTAGCAACTGACTTAGCCAAGCCGACGCCACATTGCAAACACGCACCTGGGGACTGCATCCTTACCATGGGGACAGGCATTGCAAAGGATATACTTATAGGTCCGCTGTTGTGGTCTGCTATTGTGCATGGCATGTTATTGTATCACCGATGTTCAAACCACAGACGTGCTAAATGTTTGCAGCACCATTCTGCAATGTCTTCCTCAAAAGCACGTGTTATTCAGTTGTGGACGAAGCACTGCTGGAAACCCCAGAACCTTGCAAGCTGAGACACCCATACAGCCCGTATTCTTATTGGGCCACATCTCAGGCAGCTCTGCGCAGGTCAAATCACATGTAACATAACATGGCGCTACTGACTGAACTGCGCCTCCAAACCACGACGGCCTATCAAATCACATGTAACATAACATGGCGCTACTGACTGAACTGCGCCTCCAAACCACGACGGCCTATCAAATCACATGTAACAGAACATGGCGCTACTGACTGAACTGCGCCTCCAAACCACGACGGCCTATCCCCTGACACTCCAGGTTATAAACGTCTGCCCTCCCCTAACCGTCATGTATGAACTGATTTACAATTTACACTGCATATAGGGACGCCTGAAAGTAAAGTGTGTGTTTTGTGCCGTGGTTTATTACAACTGATTTGCGCATTGTGTTAAGGGAAAGTGCAGAGGTTTAGCTGAGTTTTGAACCATCATTGTATTTTTTTCCCCAGAGGGTGGCGTCATGCCTACACTATAGTCCATTACACCATCAGTAACGTATTACTACACCCAGCAGTATTCACAAACACCCTTTACGTACTGGGGCCCGATTGTCTTTAGTGTTCTTCTTATTTATTTAATAAGACTGGTACAGAGCCCATCCCTGCTTAACTGCTAATGGACTACTGGCAAATAAGCACATTAATTAATAAGCAGGTTAGACAATGCGCTTCTCTTGGACAATTAAATATTAATGTTCTTGCTTGCTTTAATAGGAGCACAGTAACATATATATATTTTTTTAAGTGGCTTTGGATTTGAGCACTGCACTTCCGACCCGAAAACAACGGCCATGTTTTCTAACCGACGTTTGTCAGCATCACACATATCCCTCCAGAGTGGCAGAGGAGCAGGGCAGCTGCTCCTGCCCGCATCCCTGCAGGCCCCCTGTCAGTTTAAATGAGAGGTAACCAGGGCCAGCCTTTCAAGCAGAGACACTCAGCCTGTCAAGCTCCAGAGTGGCCGAGCACATGTCCATGTTTTGAACACCCATGTATGTACTGATGCAGCAACTCCGCCTCCCCATCTGCCATTGCGCCAACAATGACAATTCAAATACCTTGCGGCTAATCTAGCTCCCATCTCTGCTGCTGGCCCTGGGATCTCAGTCGCATCTCTCAATGTACAAAAAAAGATGTGTTCCTCAGGAAGGCCATCCAACCTGTCACTTTGATTCATTCCATAAAGGATTTAACGAGGAATTTAGATCCGACCAAGGATTTTTACCTTAATACATTGTGAAGTAACTGCCTTGCCTATAGCAGACCCTCGATAACATGTTTCTTCTGGTATGAGATTGCGTCGGGTTACTAAAGGAGCGTTCAACTCATACAGAAGATTATACAAATAGTTTGTATCCCCTTGCAAATCTCACTTTAATGTAAAAGAATAACAGTCAGCACTTAGCGAGTCAGCCCTGTTAAAAGAGATCCTCTTCTAATTAGCTTTCAGCCATTTCATACAAGTTATCAGACTAGCATAGATTATACAACCACAGGTGTCATTGAGGCTGTGAGGAATTCGACCATCTGCACAGTTGGTCTGCGCTTGCCTGGGCTTTTTGAAATTTGAAATGAATTTGAACGATGGTAGATCAAACTACGGAAATTGTGTGCGGATTAGCGATGAGAAGATTCTTGAACCCAAGCTGCCATGTAAGTCAGCCTGCAGCTGTATGTCCAGCCTCGCTCACCAAACTGCCTGCCAACGGAAACCCTCAGCTGTCTCCCATTTCAAACTCTGTCGCAGAAGCTTTGTAGTGCCCTCATACTGACTCCACCCTGTCAAGCACAAAAAACACATTGTGGAGTGAAAAATAGCCGCGGATGCCATAAATAAAGAAGCCAAAGTCAGTTATGAGGGCTCACCAAAATAAAAGCCCAGCGCAGAAATGAAGTCAGACATAAGGCCTAGTGAATCCAAATCAAAAGGAAAGAAAGTGGGCCTCAAATTGAAGATGCTAAAAATGTGTGCAGTGCATTTCATGAAGGGAAAGAAAGACACATGGAAACGATGTTTGACAAATCCATGGAGAGCTGCACTGATATTTCCAGAAACCGCAGTGCAAAATATCTTAAATGAAATACCAGATTTTGCTCCCAACAACATGTTGTTTCGTTTTTTCCTTATCTAGACTAATAATATGCTCAGCAAAATTTTCATCAGACTTTCAAAATGTGAACTAGGTTTCTGCCTATCACAATCTTATCCATATGGACAATTTTAAAGCAGCTAGCATGAATTTTTGGAAACTGTGCCTTATGAGAGGACATTAATATGCATTTATGTATGAGTTTACAGGTTGTGTGCTGCAAGCAACAGGCACAGTAATTTCTTCAGTTGTGAAACCAAGCTCCCAGGCCTACCTGCTGCCCTGGAGATTCAGGCCTGGCTGCCTTCATCCATCCGAACCATTCTTTAAATATACAAGAAAATAATTACTTCTTAGATCAGAAATGCATGGATGACCAGATAAGGTTTAGTCTGTTCTCACAATTCCCATAAAAAGTGCATTAGTGTGGCCATTCGACCTTGAAGGGCGAAGCAAAATATAAACACAGATCCCTCTGCTTATGTCATATGCCTGAAAAGAAGAACTGAAACTTGAAAAAAGATTGGGGCCAGAGAGACAGAGGAGTGAAACTGCACATTGCTTTAAAATAAACACATTTTATCGTATAAAATGGACAAGGTACATCATACAACAGTCATTCTAGGCTGTTATAAAAGGTGACAATGAACCCATTCTAACTATGCTAAAACAATGTTGGTGGGATAAACACAACTAAAGTTATTAATGAAAATGTGATTTGGGCGCTCCAGTGATTACCAGAGATGCGAAAAGTTGATAAAAGCATGCCAATTATAATGCATGTGATGCCTATAAAGTACCATATTTTTCACTGATATGGTTCCTGAGTAAATGAAGAAAAGCAATATCTTTTCACAGAAAGGACCTATGGAGTCCATACTAGTCTCATCTGATTTGCCTTAAAATATAGTTGTAAAAAATGTATGCATACATGTTAAGTTTTGGAAATTAAGAATACTTGTCATGTTGAGATAGTTTGAGTCCAAAAACATGACCGAGCCCATCTGTCACAGTGTGATGATGAAGTTCTACTCCCACTGCTAACCCAAAGCACTCCCCCATCCCCTTGTCCTACCAGCACACAGGTGGGTGGGGGGTATGGATAATCAACCAATCCCTTTTGCGAGAATCATGACACATTCATGATATCATTTGCCCTATAACTAATCCAATTTACATGAGAGCTGGGTTCTTCCACTAATTCCAAGAGGTGACCTGCTGCAGAAATCTGGCGAGAACATCCCAGCGGAGAGAGGCCTAATCTTGCACTGGAGACAGGAGCCAGGAGACATAGAAACTGATTGGAACTTCTTGAAGGAGAGAGAGGAGGTCCTTGACTGACTCCCCTTGCTGTCCAAGTGGTGTGCCCTGATGCTCCCTGATGCCCAGTTCAGACCTCTCCTGAAAGTAGAACTACCCCAAAAGCCCTAGATTGTATAGGCCATATATATTTCAGCATTACTTTAGTTATTTCCCCATTGAAACATCCATGGTTGTCTATGTAGATCCTTACCATATTTATTAAAGTAAATCAATTAATTTCCCCATTGAATTCACAGGACCTGTATTGGTGGCATTTGAAACCAACCTTTTCCCAGTGTGTTGTGAGCCGGTATAGTCATAAAGATTTGCAAAAAGAATTAACCTCCCCGACACTGCTTCCACGTGTGTGCGCAGGGTGTAAAAACAAAATTTCCCATTGATACACTTCATGTTTAATCAGAAGTAGGAAGCCCAGTAGTGCCTGTGCATGTGCAAGGTGCCAAAACGAAATTGCACCTGTGTACCAATTGTGCTTTGTAAAACGAATGTCCTATTTGTATTTTCTTTCTCACATTGCAATTGTGCTAAACATCCCCAAATCGATTTTCCGATTGCAGCTGTGCTAAGTAATTCAAACCAGATTTTCCCATTGTGCTCTGCAAAACGAATTGACACATTACCTTTCCGTCTCCCATATTGTTTCTGTGAATACTACTCAAAATCTGATTTTCCCATTGTGTTCCCACTCCCTGCCACTGCCTTCCATTCAAAGTAATCCCGCCTAAATGGTGTTTGGAGGGTGAGGGTTGCTGGGAGAAAAGCATAGCCCTGTTTGAATTCACTGTGTGTCTTGAACTGTTCTTTTCTTCTGTTTTGGTGGGTGATTTAAAAGGACTAGATTGTGACAGTAGATCTCTACGTTGTCGCTCCATGTCGCAGTCATTTTGTTTTTGTGTTTCCACAACATTGGTGGCTGATGTGATCTATTTGGGATATTTGGCTGAATAAGTAAATTAATAAATACATTTGTAATACACACTGGCCTGGTTCCTAGTCCATTGTTGCACTGGGTATTTGTTGGGGTTGTGTGCGAGACGGGTTGGAAGCCATATCAAAAAGAACCTAATATCAATCAAATCGCTTTCTAGTGCGACACATTCATTGTGGTGGAAGGAGCTCCCTGACTTGGATGTGACTATGTAATAAACCGCAACAACCTACATGCACCAGGTACATTGTGGTTCTGACCCCCTTGTCCTTCTCCTAGGGCACCTAGTGAAATGTTTTGACCCAATGCTCCCTTTGTGCTGAAACCAAGTTTCCTTGAACTGTTGCGATTATTTACTATACCGACTACCCTCCTGTCAGCATCCAGAGTGCATCCTTTTTCCTACTTTGAAACTGTCTGTCCTCTGCATTCCTTTACAGGGTGGGTTATATTTCGCAGTGTGCTAGAACTGTCTTTTGTAATAAAAATAAGTTAGATATTTTTATAAAGCCTTGACTGGACAGTCCCTTTTATCATTGGATATTAATTATTTTTTCGCTGTGTTGCAACTAACCAACGATCTATAACCTTTTGGAGATAAGCCTGCCATTCCATCCACGTTACCAACATTGGACACATAGGTTTATAATTTGCATGTGTTTGCAATCTGTTCATTTCCCTTCTGGTGTACAAGAGGTGTGGGGCTGATTGATGGTTTAGAAACCGATATTCATCCCTGGAACACTGGTGCCCCGGAAGTTGATTAGTCACAAGGGCAGAACTACAAAAGCATGTCCAGTTGATGCACCATTTGTTTTAGGAGTAACCATTTTGATGGTGGAAACAGGTTTGCATTGGATTAACTGTTGTGATGCTGGAAATGCATTGGAGGGACAGACCTCCATGTCCTTGTCCTGTATTCCTGTTTCATGTATGTTCGGTGTTGTTTTCTGCACAGGAGACCATGTGGGCCTCCTGGCTGTGCAGCTCCTCTTCTTTTTGGTTGTGGTGAACAGACCCTTGGGATACCCTTATGGCACCCGTGGGTGGGGGTACAACCCTGTACCCCTAGTGTATGTTTTTGGGCAACTGAGTGTGGCCCACAGAGCAGGGTATGGCTGGTGGCAGCTCCATGCTGAATTTGACAGGTGCTCTGAGGATCCTCCATTTTGGGATTCCCAGGCCCTGCAATTGGAATCAGTTGATTCCTGATGGGATACAAGATGTCCCCTGTGGCTTCTTGCTTTCCATTGCCTGTTACCTTGTTTTCCCAAAGTCCTGGGAAGCCCTGACCCTGTCCCTTCCCCTGATTGGCTGTTGGTGGAAGTTCCATATATGGTATTGTGGGGAAGTCCAGGACAGACAGGCTGGCGCCTTCCCAGTCACTGTATGTTGTGGATACACAATTGGGGTGGGACCTGGGTGAATGGAGTGTGTGACCAATATACATTTCATGTTATGGGTGTCTGGTTTCTGGTGTGTGACACAATGAATGAGACAGCCCTGCCCGAAACTGGCATGAATGCAGTGTGGAGTGCTGAATAGTTGGGTGCTTGTCCCAATCCACATTCCTTGTTGTGAGTGTCTGGATGGAAGAGAAAGGCCTGAATGCATTGTGAGCCTGATTGGCTGCCTGCTGAATGCCCATCTGAATGATTGGCTGCCTGAGCCTGGCTCAGCAAGTGCATGAGAGACAGAACAGTTGACCTCTCACTTACCGAAATTGTTCAGAAGCTGAAGTCAAAACTTGAGGCTTAACCTCAAAGCCAAGCCGGAAGAAGAAGAATTGCTGCTGCTTTCCTTCGATGCAATCTGAAAGTTGCCATGCCATCAAGGACTGAGCCAAGAGAGAACTTGGCTAGTAGACCTCTTTCTGAGCTACGAGGGAATATTGTGCACCAGCTCACCTTCACCAAGGCTCCTTGGAAGTCAGTCCTCGAAAAGGCTGCCGACCGGAGACGGGGACCGCTGAGGAATCTGAAGTGAAGAGCCAGGGCGTCATGGCCATCGATGACCGTCCCCGTTGACCTAGTTCCGGGGGACCATTGTAACCTTGCCGTCCGGAGTCGCAATGCTCAATTCCCTAAGACACTTTGAAATCTAAGACTCCCTTGCTAATCACCGTCGACCACTTTGTCCCACTGGAGAAAGTCAAGGTTGCTGATGAACTGAGGAAAATCCATCGGTGGGTTTCCCGCCACCTCTAGTCCACAAAGACGCCGACGTAGATCCGTAAGCCAGCCGTAGTTGAGTCCTGATCATCGACGTCAACGACCCGTTGCCCTTGCTGGGCATGCGTTCTTCACCAATCTACTTTGTGGCAACAACTCTCATCTAATCTTCGCAGGACGTCCACGATTGATCGTCAACGAGCATCGCAAGGCCAAAGCTGCTGCCTCAACAACATTGTTCACCTTTTCCTAGAGGAATCTCGACAATCCGTGTCTCCTGCCTTAAAGGGAGTTTAATGAAGAAGGATCTGTTGATGACCCATCGAAGAACTCTGTTAAACCAGGTACATTGGGGTAATAGAACATTTTTAGACGGGAACAAGACTCTGCTAAACAATATATGGACTGGATTTGTCAGTGTACTTTATTTACAGGTTGCCCAAGTGGGGGGATCCTCACACAGAACTGTGTCTATGGTAGGGACGAAGTATTCTGCCAATTGTTTAACCCAACTTGTTTTCCTCCCATGTCTGGTGTTGGTTCACATTGCTATTAGTCTTGTATGTCATTTGAAACTGTCAGCAGTTGGTGCATTTTAAAGGAGTCAAGAGTTAACTGTGGTACCACCTAGATATTGTACATATTTACCATATTAAGTATTGCCAATGCACAAAGTGTGTTATTGTGTATGTATATATTCTGAACCTTATTTATATAAAGAACAGTCTTATCACTAACATAGTGTGTGGACATTCCTTTGTGGTGGCTTGGGGACTACATTGTACTAAAGAACCAGCCTGTATCACCTCCTGAGAGTTTAAGCCTTGATTGCTCGTCCATTGTTACTGCTTAGAGAATCTTGGCTGGGGTTGTCTGTGCTTCTAATCGGCCATATAGCGGGTGGGAGTACATATAGCCCGCCTCCAGTCTTTACAACTGCGCATCAGTGACTTTGTCGCTTTGAAAGGACAAATGCACACACAAGCGTTGGCTGTTACCAATTCTTCAACTGACAGACTGCCCCATGTGATACCACAGGCATGGCCTACATTATTAGACCGTCATGTGAACAACAATCAACATGTTTCTTATATGCAGGTGAGTACTTCGTTCTGTGGTTTGAACCTCTTCAATTTCCTTATTAGTCTCTACCCAGTCCCTGATTATTTTTGGAAGTTTGGCATAAATACGCGTTTGTGTAAGGTTTGTCCATAAGCCATGTTAGAAATAGAAGCATTCTGTTTAACATGGGTGTGGAGGGTTTTAAAAAAAAGAAAATACTTGCTAAAGTGCCCTGTTCAGTCCTGGCCAATGAGCATTTTTTTAAACTACCTTAGCAAGTCCATGATATATATAGTGTCAAGTTTATTTATTCTTATTTATTTATTTCACACTGTTGTTCCGCAATTTTATCTTTGATGCATTGGAAAAGAGCACAAACGATCATTACTAAAAGTAAGAAAGGGTGAGAAGTGGGGGACAGGAGGAAAGATAAATAGAAGAAGATGGTGGAAAAGTGGAAGAGAAGAAGTCAATAAAATGGCAAAAGACAAAGGAAAGGAGGGGTTGACAATGCCTCACGTATACATGCAGCATTGGCTGCGGCTCGTCCTCTCACAATGCATCTTCTAGCTTTCCAATCATCCAGTATCTTGTCAGCTCTAAACTTAAGGGCTTGTAACAGATCTGTGAACGATCATCCAGCTAAAAAAGAATTTAGTTGGGCATACTGGCAGTACATTCATCGATTATATCTTCATTTCTGCAATTGACATGGCACGGGTGGGTGACTTTGGAGTTACTGACAGGATAGAAAGTGACCATCTCCTTTTATCCGTCTGCCTTTTGTGGGATTTAGTTGGGCCTAGACTTGAAAATTCTGTTCTGAGTTCAGAACAGACTACGGCTCAGGGCAATGCCTGTGTTTCAGTGAAATTGGACAAATGTTTTATCTCTTGCGCTCGAACAGAAAATGTATGTCTCGATCCTGGATAATATAGAACTTATCTGCAATCCAAAGAGCGAGGATTCTGCACTATTTTGAAAAAACTCAAGGGCAAGCTCTTACTGTATGTTTCGGCCCGGCTGTAGCAACGAAACGAACAGTCGAGGGCAAGTTAAGATGGTGCAATAGGGCCTGTCGAGCAGTCAAAAAATAAATAGAGAAATGTATTGGGGACCTACTGGGTGTTGATAGATTAATCTGCGGTTGTTAAGCGATAAATATAAAAACACAAAATAGAAAGAATGTCTGGTTGGGAAATGGGAGGGTTTATTTAATACCCACCATTCTAGGTACAATGGGGGTCATTACAAGTTTGCCGGTCTGGGAACTACAGTACTGGTAAGCTTGTCGGCACCGTAGTTCCCGGACTGGCAAACTACGAGTTCTGCTCGCGGGTGCCATTACAGCAGTCAGGTCTGTCCTGGCGGCCATACCGGTAACCACAAGCAGAGCATGTTGGATGCGCGCATCCGACCTCCCCATTCCCATTGAGCCCTATGGGGCTCATCGTCTTCTTTGTATCCCCTAGCTGTCATCCATGGTATGTCAGAGACACAGATGTGCCGTGCATTACTCTTAAAGAAGTTGAGGCTGCAATCAGCTAAGCAAAGAGTGCTAAAGATCATTAAAGATCTCTTTAATGATGTGTTGTCTATCTGGGCTCCCACGCTTTTTCAAATTTGTAATGCCATATTGTTTACAGGGAGGATTCCCGATTCTTGGCACAAAGCTGTTATTGTCCCAGTATATAAAAACGGTGGAAGTGACATTCCGGCTCATTATAAACCTATCTCACTCTTAGACAGGGTTGGTAAGCTGTTTGGAAAAGTTATACTGAGCCATCTACTACTCTGGACTGACAGTAATGATGTTATTAGTGTTCATCAGGCCAAGTTTCAGAAGGGCCCGTTGAACAGTGGACCAATGTGTTATGCTGTTCCTCATAATCCAGCAGTGTACTGTATTAAGAAAAATGCATATGAACGTGTTGTTTCTGGATTTGGGGACAACATTCGACTTGGTTTCCCATGCAAAATTGTGGCGGGTTCTGGTAGTATGAAAGGTGCCCCAGTATCTGATTACTATATTATCACTGCGATAGTTGGACACGGAAGCCTGTGTCCGTTATGGTTTGGAAGGTGAACAGACAGGCTTTTTTGGGGTAGGTTTGGGTGTTAGGCAGGCATGCATCCAGGCCCCACTTTTATTTAACACCTTGGTACAGGAGATTATAGATGTGATATCAAGTGAGTGCCAGGACTTCCCCAAGATGGCCTTAACTAAGTTCCTGGCCCTGTTTAATGCAGACAATGCAGTTTTGATTGCCACAGCGCAGGGCCTGAAGAATTCCCTCTCTGTTTTTGTGAGGAAGTGTTGGGACGTTGGTCTCACTGTAAATGTAACTAAAACCAAGACAATGGTTTTTAGACCCATTTTAGGAAGCATATCACAATTAAGATGATGATAGAGTGTGACCTAATAAAACAGGTCAATAGTTTTGATTACCTTGGAGTTAGATTCCAGGCACGTCCAGGATTGGTGGCCCAGACTAACATGGCTGCTACTATGCTGGAAAAGTTTAGCAGTGTCATTCTATATTTCTTTACCCGGCATGGGAGCGGTGCTTTATTACCGGCACTGGAACTATACCAGAAGCAGGCTCTAACAGTGCACTTTATGGGTCTGAGCCATGGGGGTATGCGAAGGCTAAGAAGATACTTGTTAAGGAAATAACTTCATGAAGAGGTTATCATTATTACCTGCAAGTGCACCGACTGCCCAGGTCCACTTAGAATATGGTACTATCCCATTTGGTGCAGAAAGTGTGTTTAGGCCAGTATCCCTCTGGGTAAATGTATGGACCCAACCAGGACTAGGGCAGTGCAGGGATGCACTGTTACACACTATTGTCCTCATCACGAGATGGGCGGTATCCCAGAGGTAGCAGTAATACTGCTGGGATACCGCCAGAGCTATTAGCGTTACTGCCAAACCCCCTGGTGCTATTAGCAGTTTGGCGGAACAGTAATTCCCCATTGGGCCTATTTGGGAATTCCTCATTCCCCATTGGGCCCAATGGGGAATTTGTGGCGCTACTACCGCCGGCGTATTTGCATGCAGTAATAGTGCCGAAAATCTGCAAATTCGCGACCGATTTACCCCCAGCTCATAACTAGGGGTAAATCCTGCCAAACCCGTGATTTGGCGGATCCTTAAAACCGGCAGTAAAAGCATTACCGCTGCATTTAAATGTTACCGCCAAACTCGTGATGAGGCAGTATGTCTCTTGATGAAGGCAAAAGTTTAAGATGGATTGCCCATGTGAAAGACGTACTGATCAATTTGAAAGTAGGCGTGTACTGGGAAAATACACAGAGCCTTTGTCCTTAAATCCTGAGTAGGCTCAAGCAACTTTCTAAGCAGAGAGCATGGGTCCATCTCTTGCTTGACGCATCGAGAATAAAGCTGGACTGGAAGTACTTCAAAGCCTGTTTGGACTCAATCACGCAAGCTTATGAAAGAGCGCTCTATATGAAGTTTAGGCTGGGTATTCTGCCCACTGCTGATTTTATGCATACATTGAAAGGTTCCGACTCTGACAAATGCCTAATGTGCGGTGTTGCTAAGGAGACAGTCTCACACTTTCTTTTTCTCTGCATGTCGACCCTGCGGTTAAGACGTTTGTATTTGAGACACATTCTGCTGGAGGCTCGTATTTGTTCGCTTGGATATGCACTATTATTTTTAAGCTGAAGCCCCACTCCTTCAGTAATGTGTGCCGCTGCTCGTTACATGCATAGAGCTTGGCCGCTGAGGAGGAAGGTATTGATAAAGTGATGATGCCTTTTGTTAATTCTGGATCACTGTTGCAAAATTAAGTGTTTTAGGCTGCGAGTATAGCTCTCCTAGTATTAGTTTTCTTTTTGATCGCTTTAGAATTAGCAATTGTTCTGCTATGTGAAGGAGGGCGAGGATGGTTTGTGCAATGATGTATTTGTGTTTTATGAATATGATTTTAAATGTTTTTAATATTTACTTTGATGCAATAACTTGTGTTCGGAACAAATACTCCTTTTAATGTTTAATTGTGCAGGTTTTATCATTTTCAACAAACAATTGTATTAATTTTTCCATCAGCAAAGGTACATAATATCATCATCCACAGAGCCATCAACAACAATAGTTCAACACAGTTCGAGTCTTGTATTAGGGTCCGCCCTCTAGAAGTACCAGTAGGTCATATTGGGCGCGCTTCTGTACTTTCTTCCCTCCTCCTCCTTAGCCCCCAGTATGTTTCAGGTTTTATAATTTTTAATATCATGTATTCTTTTTTATTGTTGTTGATGTGTTCGAACCTGATGACATTTTGTCGAATAAAGGTTTTCCAACTCCAACTCCAATACATTATTTTTTGAATTGGGGATCGCTCACTGGAGAAAAGAAAATGTGACACTAGCTTGCTTGTACATGACGTTTCATATGTCGATCTAGCTCTCTCTCATCCCATCCCTCTCTCTCCTTATCTCTTCCTCTACCCCTGTCTGTGCTTTAGTGCAAGGGCGTCACTGAGCTCATTCCACCCCATCCTCCTGAAGGCAGGCTGGAATGTGAGGAAAGTAGCGGCTGAGTGAGGCATGGGGTTCTAGCTGTCAGAAGATCCTCACTGTGTTTTATTAATCTTTTGTGGTGTGGGATGCTTGGTAAAGAGACTTTCTAACTTTTGGAAGGTCAGGCAGCAGAGGGGAAGTTTCGGTTGACCAGATTTGTTAAATTAAACAAAGAAAAAGACGACACTAGTCACTGACATAAAAGCAGTAGTCTTATAGTAGTATTATATAGTAGTATAGTAGTATTATTATTTGACAGTGACTGCCAAAACAAAAGTAGGACTACATGTCAGTAGCGTGAGCCAGATCGGACATGGATTTCTGTAGCTTGTAATGTGGCAACTTTGGTAGTGATCACATAACTTGTAATGTTGCTGAGGGTCTTCTCAGTTTAAAAAAAAAAACATTTAATTGCATTAAACTGTCTCTTTTAAAAATTGTACAATATTAATTTCTAATGATAACTTCCAGTATATATTGTATTCACAATATGAACAACTAAATGTGTCTTATTGAGCAGAGCACATTATCAAAACCTAGAATTACCAAATGCATTTTTTGATATTCTACTTTTTGACTTTGCCCTATTCTTATGGGAAATGGGGACAAACAGCAAGAATGACGCACTAAGGGCAACTTAGATACAACTAGAGAGAATCTTGAGAACATAAGAATGACCAAAGGCCTTTATATCGGACAAACATGACCGTGTTTAAAAAAAAAAGATTGTATGCTTGAAGCACTAAGCATATGCTCATGCTGCACCTGGTGCTCATTTAATTTTTCACAACGCTCACACTAATATTCAAATATATGATGTCATAGTCCGTTTTAGAGTAAGCTAGACTTTTGAACCGTGTAACTGGGCGAGCATGTTGGGGGGCAAGCACATGTTGGTGGTACTGACAGCACTGAATGTGAGTGGAGGGGAAGACTAACATATGTGGGGCATCAGATTGCTTGTCACTTTCTGCAGGGACTCTTAATTGTTCAGAGCATTGACCTGTCCCCTACACACACGTATTAAACCAGGCACTTATGGATTGCTCTGTGGAAGAGCAATCTCTAGTACCCTCGTGCCCTTCCAAACACTGCCCTGGCATGCAAGTATTGTTGTCCCATCACCTTTTCAATGGGATATGTATGTCTGCACATTATGCAGTTGTTAACAGTGAACTGCCTTTTATTGACAATTGCAGGCCCTTTTGTGATCAGTGTTGCCTCCTGGTCCATTAATAGCCTTTGTCTTGTCCTACCTGCCAAGGGTTCTGGAGGTGTGTACACACACACACACACACACACACACACACACACACACACACACACACACCCCCGAAAGGGGTTCACAGCTGCTACCCCTAAAAACTCCCCTGCAACCCCGAATTTAAAAAGGAAAACAACTTATTTTTTCAAACGTATTTTCCTGGCCTGAAGATTTGTATGTGTACAGATAAACTGACTAACTTTCCTTTTGAATATTTAACTTTTAACTTTTAACTCATCCACGACTGACTGACTCTCTCTGGGAGTTGTAGTCCTACTGACCTCCTTGTTCAGGCAGCACAAGTAAAATGCAGGTCAGGATCTAATCTCAAATGGGGGCACAGGGTGCGGTTTGTTATGCCCAGCCACGCCTGCGGAGTGCTTTGGTCACTGGCACCACATGCCCTGGTGACTGGCCTCATGAATGCGCAGGCGCACACTCTGCATACATACGGTTATTAAATAGTCGCCACACCACAGGAAGTCCAGCATTCCCCTTAGCCCTGGCCCCTCCCCCTCTGGCTGTACTGAAATTAATATACACAAAATATAAGGGTAGCTGTCACCGCTACTGGTCTTCCAGGTAAGAATCAGAAAACACAAACAAAATTGGACCGTAGCTGTAAGGTTGGAGAGAGGCTAATTCAACAAATCATAATCAAATAAATACATTTTATTCCAAAAGAACATATTAAAAATCATCACATTATAAATTCTTTGCACAAAATCACAAAATATTCAGAGGTGGGTGAAAGCTTTTCAAACATCTGTCAATTGAAACCACCATTCATTCACTTCCACTCAGTCTCACATAGCACCCATATGTTGCCTAATTGCACAGGTAATTGGCTCGCAAAAACCCTTTTCACATAAACAATGAATCCAACTATTCTAAATACACCCTTCCTGATTACAAATGTGTCTCTCTGTTAAATAGCGCTAATAGCTTGTCAACTTGTCGACACGTGTTTCAGTCTGTTTAATATGCTTTTAATGTTTCCCTCTATTGATCTGACCTTCTTCAGGATGATAGCTGTGGCTCACATGCCGCCTCACCCATACATACATGCAGTGCCCCAGCAACCATTTCCAAAGAGCTATGCAAGGCTGGTGAAGCAAAACACCGCCAGCCTTGCATGGCCCAGTGAGCATTTGCAGCTGGGGAACTGAACTGAACTGTCAAAGGGCAACAATGTTTCCCTTTGACAGTTCAGCCAGCCCAGGAGCACTCCCTCAGCTGGAAAAAGCAGCTGAGGGAGTGCTCAGTGTTTCACTGGGCTGGTGCCTCAACTCCTCCATAATGGGTGAGGCGGCCACTGGGTGGATACCCATTATGGATGAGCCGCCAGGATCAGGCTGGCCTATAGGGCAATAAGGCAATGCCCATACCAAAAATGCAAAATGCTAGTGTGGGCCAGTCAAAATGGGCCACTTTTTTGGCCAATGTGGGCCAGTTTGATAAGTTAATTCACTATGTAGCTAGTAGTTTTGACCATCTTTGCTGAATAAATATTCTTTAAATATCACAATTTGCTTACATTTTAACAAAAAAGAACTATTGGGTACTATTCAAATAGTCTGTGACTAAAGGAATGAATATCTATTTGCAACTGCGGAACACTTTTTCATTGTTTCATTGATTCCTGAGAAAGTGTTATACTCCAGTTTGACCATGTGAGCCGATCCTGCCCCTTTCCTCAAATCTAAAACAAACAAAAAAAAGAATTTTGTAAACATTTTATTTACATTTCATGCTATGATCTGTGGATGTATTGACCCACTTTTGCTCTTCTATGCGGCATCACTCTGTTATGGTGAGGCCATAAACAGCAAAATGGCCGCAAAACCCTGGTGCGCACCAAAACCCCTGAAAATCGTGTTTTTCAATTAACAAAAAGATGGCTGCCCAATCTGCCACACATTTTGTAAGTGGTGGAACAGAGCTCTCACTACTGAAATGTGTCACTGGGCTCCACAACACTTCAAAGTGGAGTGTAGAAGGAAAAAGCAGTGCTTTGCTAAATGAAACTCCAATGTTGCTTTAAATCACCTTTTCTTTGCTGCTGAAACATTCAGAATGCCGGTACAGAACACCTTTAAAATATTTAAAATTCTCGTGGGTGCTACAATTCACTTAGTTCAAGGAATCACTGTGAACTTACAATGTCCTGAAAGGCTAAGAGCATACAGAGATCTCCACAGCAAAAGTAGTCTGTCTGTGGATCTGTAAAAAAATCTCTGTGCAGAAGAGGGCTATCTGTGATGACAGCTGTCAGGGGCCTTCCTGATTAAACTTTAACATGATATAAACTGAAAAGTCAAATGTTTGCAATATAAGAGGCCTTTTACTGATAGTAACCCACATTATAGTTATTTTGATCCCACATGTTTAAAATCTTGAATGAGAATTCTATTTGTTATTTGATACAACATGTTTGTTTTGTGCTAATGAAAAGCCAAAATAATTTAACAATTAAATTAAACCTGGCTGAAGCTGCAAAACTGCAATAGCAGGTTTTTTCTCACAGAAGGAAGGCCTTCCCTCAGCAGGAACTCACAGGGAGGCGTTAATTGCAGGGTAGGAAAGAATCTGGTCTACAGAGGGAAAAGGAACAATGACAAGCTGCAGCTCAGGAAATTCAAAGTGTGAGGAGGGTCGTAAATGGCCTCTGCAAGGAACAAACAAGGAGGAGACTGCTCCTGGACTGCAGGGAGACAAAAAGAGGCGGATCCAAGCCACCATCTGCGGCTGAACATTAACAAAGAACACTTTTTAAAAGACTTATCACTTACTAGTCAAAATTGTGAAAAATATAAAAATGACAGAATTGTTTATTTAATTTCTGGCTGCACGTTTTAAGAGGTGGCAAAACCGTGTGACAGGTTTGGGAAGGGAAAGGCGAGAAATGTGATTTTACGCAAAATGCATGACTGTTTGAATTAAGCAGACAAATCAGAAAGTGTTTTCATACCGAAAAGGGCAAAGTTCTGTGGAAAGGGGAGACATGATCCCACAGCTACGGGGGTTTTGAGGAATAGCTGCTATGTAAAATATGGCATCTCTGTGTGTAGTTTGTATAAAAGTGACTAATGTAGAAATGTGTGTTTAAGGTAAAATTCGATTTTGAGACCAGTGGCTAAAGGGAGGCCTCTGGGGATTGTAAAGAAAATCATAAACCTGACATCACGCAGCCTTGAGCCAATCACTCAAATTGCGCAGAGATGAAGTATTGACCGTATCCCAGCACAAAGGGGCAAGCTTAGATAAGCCGGCCCACACACCCCCTGTATGATGTCATCTCATAGCATAAATAGAGACAGCTCACCAGACATAGGGACAGACATATCCACTCACTCTCCTGATGCTGGCGGAGCGCCCTGCTGTTGAAATCTACATCTTCCTTGTCCCAGACTCCAGAAACGTGGCAAAACAAAGGCCAATTGCATAGCTGAACCATTCTCAGCTAGGCCTCAAATTCTAGAACAGAACCACAAAAGCCTAGGGGAAGCATCATAATACAGCCGGGCTGTGCTGTTACTGCTTGCCTACTGAATTGAAAGATCCTCAGAAACGAGAAGGGCAGATCCTGTACAGTCATGTGCCGTGCTGTGACCAGAGCGCCTTGCTGACCCTGTCTAGTCCTGTGCCGTGCTGTGACCAGAGCACCTTGCTGATTCTGCCCAGTCCGATGTTCCCAGCTGTCAGTCCCTGATAGGTCCAGAATCCTGACGGTCCAGAATCCTGATGGTCCCAATTAAAAACGTATCCAGTGAGTATAAATAAGAAGATCTGTGTCATATAGTATATGTACTTAGCATAGTCTTGTCCCTAGCTTATACCCATCCTATCTTTCTTTTAGAACCAGTATTGTTAGAACTATCTTTGCACGGACTCTTCTCTCACGGGTGTTCCTAAACCCTAACTTCCTATTGATTGATTAAGAAAGTAATTCCCAAACCAAACAGAAAGCAGAGCATCACACCTGAACTGTTATGATCGGCTGTAAATGACTTTTTTGTGTGGCATTCTACATTTTGGTAGTCTTTAATATAGTGTAAGCAAACCCATTTGTCATTTTAAAAGTGCATTTCTGTTTTCAATTCTCGCGCCTATTTTACAAACATGACCTTCACTAAAACCTCTGTAACTCCCTCAGTTTTTGTGATAGAAACAAAATTTCAACTCCTACGTATAGCCAACATCTGTACCTATCCAAAGAACACAGTGCGATTCTCCTGTTATAACGAATATTGTGCATGGAAAAGTTTGCCGCAAATTTTCATTTTGAGAAGTTTTACACGTGTAAAATAGCTCTAAACTGCTTCCAACTGGGATTTTAAGATTTCAAATGTTTTCTTAGCATTAAATCATTGCTTGTGTTTGTGTGCAACTATTCAAAGCAGCTCCCATAAGAATTTAGAGCAATTTAAGTATTTTACACCATATTTGGTGTTTTTCCCCAGTGTATTCTAAAGATTTTAAAAGTCATTCTGACAGTTGAAAAGCCCACTTCGTTTTTCTCTTTCTGTGTAAAGGGCGAATGGGGAAGTGAGACACTGTTTGACCTGTACATTCCTGAATACCTGCTCTCTCCTCCTATCTCTTTACATTGCCTATTGGGGGGGCGTTGAGAAGTGTTACAGGGGGAACTGCTAACCATTGTGCCATCTGATCTGAAACCAACACAAAAGTATTATTTTTTCTGTGCTGCATTAGTTTTGCTTATTACCTATTCCGTGTATTAAAGACATCCTTCTGTGTTCTGTCACCCCATTGGTGATTGTTCTTTACCTATTAAAATATATATTGTGATTTTGATCTTAACTAAGTAAATAAATAATCCCTTTTACAAACCAGCCTGATTTCTGGTCCAGCGTGACCCGAGGTATTCTTAAATAAGGGGTGTGATACTAGTGGTACATCTTTCAAATAATTGAATCTATAGCTTAAATACGTTTTCTCATTGCGCTGTACACTAGGCCGGGAGCAGAGTGCATCGCCTGATTGAAATCCCTAACAGCTCTCACGCCTCCCCCCCCCCGGGGTTGCACCCCAACCCCCCCGGGGGGGGTACACCCCACAGTTTAATGACCTCTGGTCTAAGGTATGAAAATTGGAAGGAGCCATGATTGTAATGAAGGTCAGCAACTGAGTCAAGTGACCACATCTTCTCCAAAGTAAAAATGCGCTGTCCTCTAGGAACACCAGAGATGGATAAGATGCTGGCACGTCTGCAAGGATGCTAGAGCTGGGGTAGAAAACTCACAGGCAAAGACTTGGCAGTATGTTGGGCAAACAATAGCTCTACAAACTTGCTCATACCATAGTAAAGCTGATAGGGCAGGGCCAGAGCCCTTTACGTGTGTGTCCCAAACGGCCGTAGAAATGAGGGAGCTCGGAGCAAAGCTACCTGGATGGGATGGATCAGGCTAGTACCTGTCAAAATGTGTGAGCACCATTTGCATGTAAGGCAGAGAGCAAGCAAATGGTGGCAATGCCTGGCATTTGGTGTGGGTACCTGGGTAAATGGCTGCAACACCTGCCAGAGGGATCAGATGGGAGTCTGAGATCATAACTGACAAACATTGCTAATACCAGGCTCAAAATGATACAGCAAACCCTGGAATGGTGGGAGTGCCTTATTTTGGGATGACAATGCCTGGTTAATGGTGTCAATACCTGTTAAGCTAGTTCTTGACGATAGCATGGCAACAGGCCCAGTTGAAGTGCATATATTATAATGGAGACAATGATACGATCAATAGCTGGCGATTATCACGAGAGGCCAGCCAGCAGGGAGCTGAAACACTGTATGCCCACTGAAAAGCTATACAGCCTGTTTTGTCCGCAAGGAGCTGATGTGGAGGAAGCGGGGTTAAAAGGCCTTGATGTGATAACACTTCTGTATACCCCAAGGCAAGTGACAGCCACAAGGGGTCCAGTGAACACAGCGTGTAAGGCGAGCACCGCAAAACGCACATTTAAATCCCCATAACAAAATCTATAAAGGAAAGAAGTTGCTGGGGTTACCCTGAGGCCCCTTTCAACGGAAAAGGTTGAAATGACCTGAAACCGCCCCTGTATGGCAATACATGACAAATGGCGGTTGTGGTAATACCTAGCAAATGTTGTAAATGCCAGGCTGGACAGTAGCAGTCAGGGGCTGCAGGCTCGATAGATAAATATGAACAGACACGAGACCACAAAGCAAATCATTCTTCGTGAAACTTTAATAGCGTTTCCCAAATGGTCATTAATCGAGTGATCTTGCAGTGAACTAAGGAGCAAGGTAGCTGCTGGCTATACTCTGACGGATGGTTGAGCACGAGTCCAGACCTTTATATTTCTTAATGTGGTAGTAAGGACTTTACGAACGTGTCAAACGCATTCTCAACACTCAAGCCTCCCCCTGACGGTCATTTTCCTCATCTGCTTTTGGATGCATGTATTCACAAGACCACAAGAATTGCATTTTTTATTTATTTAGTTGTTAGATAATGCCTTGTGTGTACGTTTCCATTAATCTCTTTAAGGCCACGTTGACACACATTTGCCAGCTGGAGCTGCCATGGTTTGCGCCAAGTCTCTACAGTGCATACTTGGGCACACATTCCAGCTTCTCCTCTTAACTCACGTGTGCTCTTTGTTCATCTTACTGTGCTGTGTCTACCATAACTGGGACGTCACGCACGGTTTGTATAATGTGGGAGGTGGAAGGCAGGACAACTGGTATGCATTTATGTTGTGGAGGGGAAGGATGCACAGCAGGGGTGGGTATTGTGCTGTGGGAAGGAGAGACGTCAGACATTAGTTGAGCCCAGTATTAAAAAAAGTGCTCTAAAATGCACCCTTTTGACCTATCTGTTAAAATTGTTCTTGGGAGATTTTCCAATCACCCCCTCATGGAGTCAGGCTATCTTGCGACACTGGCCTGAACTGTGCAATATGGGGCCACTTTCAAAAAAAGTTCCAGAGCCCCCTTTGGTTCCCAGTTCAACCCTGGGGGACCATAGCAGCCCACACAGCCGGCAGACAGTGCAACAGCAGGGTGAGGCAAGACAATCCCGTCAGAGCCAAGCAGGGATGCCGTCCGCCTGCCTTGCGCATTGCTGCATGATCAGGCGACAAGGCAAGCCCTTCCTGCGCCGCGCGAGCCCAGTCGCAACCCTGATACCACCGACCAGGCTCCCAGCAACTCTAAAACAGCCCATGGTGAGTGTGGAAGCAGAGCTACATGTGGAGCATTCCCAGAACTGGATTAATAGCTCCCCCTGTCTTCTCACAGCAGAGGAGCAACACAACAAATGGGGAAGGTGCCGGTGGCTGGGGCAGTGGGCACAGTGTAGGGGGTTCAGATCGGTATATACAAATTGAATCCCACCCTCACTTGCTTGGCTTCAGGGCCTTCCAGGTACATATCCTTTCGCTGGTCTCTCGGGATTAGCATGGCAGCCTGGGAGGTGGGACCGCTGCAATACAATTAGCAGTTTCAGAAGCATTGTTCGTTGTCTTTCCAGGGCACTCGTTGACTTTTAGTACTGTTTCATCCGAGGGTGTTTGCCTGTTTAGTATTTGTCCATCGGTGGCTTCAAGCAACCACTGAAGAGATTTAAACTTTAGCGTTGCCAGCACGGCCACAGAGTGCTGCCTCATTGGGTGCAGTCATTGAAATCACATTTTGATTCAGTGAAAATTATTCAATAGTTAAGTAACATTTGAAATGGCGCTGGTGCAAATGCTGTTACGCATTATCAGGCCGTTTCATGGAATTAATGTGCGCTGAAATTTTCGGCGCAAGCGTGCGAATCGCATTGCAAGTGTGAAAATCGCAGCGAAACCCGCGCACTTCGATTCATGGAAGTCCGTGCGCGAGAAAATCCCTGGATGTGCGCTAAAATTCTGAGTGGCGCACGCTGGCGCACATGTCTCCAAACAGCGTGCTCTAAGCGCACAGCGAAAGCGCAAATAGCGCAGCGCACACAACAAAAGTAGGCGTAACAGGGGGCGTAACACGCAGAATGGGGAACAACGCGTGAAAATGTGGGCGTCACGGGGGAAGTACAGGAGGCAAATTTCACAGAACGCCCACACGCGCGTCTACAACACGTATTCATGGAATCGAACAGGGCTAATGCGTGCGCCAAAAAATACGCGCTAATCCGGAAACATGTACACCATCAGGATGCAGGCGTACGTGGACCCGCGCAGCATAAAAGTGCACGCAAACAAACAAGTTCAGACGCCAAGATGAATATACCGTTCCTAGCAGCAGTGGTCGTGGGATACCGCAGGAGGAGGAGGAGGATAGTCAGGCTCATAATTTTTACACCCAGAACCAGCCTTTTTGGGATGCCTGATGACCAGGTGTATGGGAGGTACAGGTTTCCACTTCACATAATACTCGACCTGGTGAGTGAGTGGGAGGATGACCTCACATCACCCACCCTCTGCTCCCAAGCACTCAGCCCCCTGGAGAAGGTCCTCAATGTTCTGCACTTCTTGGCCACTGGATCATTTCAGCAGACAAGTGCTATAGTGGGGGGGTGTCACAGGCCACGCAGTCACGCTGCCTACACCAGGTGTTGGCCATCATGACTGCACGCCCATCAGCCCACAGGCACATATACCTGCCCAGAACACCTGCAGAAAGGCAGGCTGCCATCCAGGATTTCTACGGGGTGGCACAATTCCCCAAAGTGCTAGGTGCCATTGATTGCACCCATGTGGCTCTACGTCCCCCCAGGGCATCTGAGCACATCTATAGAAACCGCAAGCACTGGCATTCCATCAACGTGCAGGTAGTATGTGATGCCAAGGGAATCATCACGTCAGTATATGCCAACTATCCAGGGTCCACCCACGACAGTTTAATTTACAGAATGTCAACCCTAAACCGGGACCTAGAAGCTGGGCGGCATGGCTGCTTGGTGAGTATAAATGCCGCTGCACATGCATGCATGTCAGATACTGATTAATGTCACAACCCCACTAATGATACCCATCACCACCTCCCCAGGGGACAGTGCCTACCCTCTGAGCACCCACATGATGACTCCAATTCGGAACCCCATCACGCCACCCGAGGTAAGATACAACACAGCCCATATTGCAACCCGGGGCATAGTGGAGCGCACATTCGGAGTGCTCAAGTCACGCTTTCGGTCCCTTGACTGCTCTGGTGGGCAGCTGTTATACTCTTCCCCAGTAGTGTGCAGGATCATAGTGGCAGCATGTGTCCTGCACACCGTTGCAACACGCCGGGGCCTGCCGGTGGACATGGTGGAGCCCCCACATCCCCAACCACATGCACGCCCGCTGCGCATGGGAGGGGAAAGGGCACGTGGTGAGGCAGCGCGTACGCAGCCGGTGGCTAATTACTTCACATAAAATCACACCCCTGTGGAGTGCACACAGCCCTGGCACATACCAGCTGACAATCAATGATGATGACATAAGGGACACTCAACTGTCACAACCATACCAGCCTGAGATTGGTTACCTGGAAGTGTTACATTGTGTGCATCCCTACCTACCCAAACACCACCAATGCCGTGTCATCAAAAGACATACATCTATGCTGCTAAATTCATTACCCCTTTGCTAAATACAACATGAGAACAGCACCATGTCAGCCAACCCCTCCCCAGCTCCACCACCAAACACACCATGGCATGTCATGCAATGTGAAAGCAAACAAAGCAATTCACAAGACCTGACACAAGTGTCACAAAGTACACCGTCCCTAATGGAAACTGCCCACACACAATATGCTCCCAGTAATGTATAACTAGCAGCACACATACAAAAACATGACAGTACTAAGTTCAAGTAGTGGTAGTCTTACAACCTGAATACGCTAGCACATCGACCCCTTCCAACTGTCTCAGTGTACTGCATACAACATGAACTGCATATGCAAAGTAGACGGCCTTCTGAAGACATGAGGAAGGAACCTGCAAATTAGGAGGAAGACATGGATGCACAAGCACATATCAATACACCATGCAGTGTACAATACAACAACAATATCTACTAGAGATGTCTACACAGTATTGACTACAGACTGCCCACACAGCTCATGGGAGCCCAACGTCACTGTGTAATTCACTTTCACTTGGTCACACCCTTTGCAAGCCCATGGAAACGGGAAGCAGGAGGGTTGTGTGTCTCACGAACCCAAGCATCTAACCCAAACTCAGGTCAAGCCTGCATGTGCCCAGCCGGAATACAGTGGATGCCCACGAAAGCCACACAAGGCAACACACTGTAAAAAAAAATAAAAAAAAAAAAAATGGCCATGTGTGGGCCGGGGGGGGGGGGGGGTGAGGGAGGCCACCCAGGAGGTTCGAGGACAGGGTGCAAACCAACACCCACCTGCGTGGATGTTGCGGAAAAAAAAATACCTCCTTGGGCTCATGGCCTGCACGGCTATGCCATTGAGGGAGAACTGCTGTCGCTCTGCTCATCCTCTGCTGCTGCATCAGGAGGTGGTGGCACTATGGGAGGCAGCCCTGCTATGGTCCTCCATGGCAGCAAGCATGCAGGTCTGGAAGGTCTGATTCTGGAGGATTAAAGTGCGGAGATCTCCATGCAGCACATCATGGGTTGCCTGCATTTCTGCACGCATGGCCTCGCATGATGCCCGGATCTCCGCACGTGTTGCATGCAGCTCTGCTGAGAGCAAACGTGTGAGCTGCTCCAGCTGCTGTTCTGCCCTTAAATTACTGGAAGCCTCCAGTTGAACCAGAGTCTGCCTGAGGTTCTGTAGTTCTACCCTCAGGGCTTCCCTGTGGCCATGGGACTCTATTGATATGGATTCGCGCTGAGTCTCCAGTGCCACCCGTTAGTCCCTGTTCGACGCCAACATGTCTTCCCTGTGTGATTGGCAAATGGAGTCTGTTGCCTGCTGTTGTTGCTCCATCTGCCTTTCAGGGGGGATAATGGAAGTGGCCACCCTCTCCATTGCCTGAGCCATCATTTCTACTGATGCTGCCTGTTGGGTTGCCATACCGTACATGGAGTTTTCCCATACAGTATTGCCTGGTGGCGCATGGCAAATGCGTCGACGGGCACCACACCTGTTTGGGGCAAGGCGATCTGCACCTTGCTGTGCTGGCACTGCCTGAGGCTGCAGGACTGCATTCCCCCTCTGATCTGCTGGCCCAGGAACAGGATCAGATGCTGTGGAGTGTGACCCTGCATCCGTAACCACGAAAGGCAGACCTACCAAAACTGACATCCCCATAGAGGGTTCTACCCCTGGTGCAGGTGGGTTGGACAGAACAGAATCCATGCCAGAAACACTTACCTGCGACTGCACATAAGTCTCATCATCCGATTCAGCACCTGAATAGAGGTCTGGGGAGGTGCACCCAGAGACACCCCTGGAAAGTATGGTCTGCAGTAACATTGGGTTTTCACCCACCACCACACCACGTCCCCCACTGGTGCCCGGTCATGCCTGAGATTCCTCCTGGCTCTGCACCATCTCCTCAACCTCAACAGCATCAGTGCGTCATCACCTGCAAAAGCATGAAAGACAACAAATGGAAACAGGCATGAGCACCATAGCACACACATAGGCCGTGACAAGCCAAAGATCCAGTACATGATTAACACATGTCCCACATGACTATAACCCTGCCATGCATGAACTGTCAAAGAGTTGGAAGTGGAGTCAAAAAGGCAGACACTGGGGAGAGCAAGATGGAAAAGCAACACATTTGCAGCATGTTGGGTAGCACTGCCATCACACATCAGGCTGTGAGTGGCATGTCCAATGCACATACATGACACAAGCCACCACACAGATGTCATGTAGCATAGCCACGTTAAATTACAAAACTACAACAATATGTCAGTGAATGAGTACTGTCATACATCCATGTCACATCGACATGATGCGAAGATTAATGCTGAATAGTGTTGCTAAATATGCATCTGCCACACACAGAAACACATCCAGTGTCCAATAATACAGTCATTGTGGGCTGATCAATGGTTGGTCACTTTAACATTACAGGAAACATCTGTCATGTTCTATATGCAAACAGGCCCTAATAAAAAATGTCTGCAGCCCAATACTCCATCGGCCTGAATGTTATAATCATTAACATAACCAGGTAAAAATAGTGGCCCAGTGTGGGCTGTAAACAATGACCGAAGCATATTACATATGTTGCAATAGGGCAGAAAAATGCATAGTAAAAATGGGAGAGTGGAAACAATCAGCCTGAATGAACACTTACAAAATCTGAACAATGTAGTTGCAAGATAACAGTTGAAGGTAAAGTGCACTAATGTGGCCCTAATTGGTAACTGTGGGCAGAAGGGATACAGTCATACCCAAATCCAAGGCACGTGAATCTATGGGAGGAAGCAAATGGGTGACCCATAACACTCAGGAGTACACACGCTCACCTGGCACTCAATCAAAACCCATCACCCAAACAACATACACATGGATTACACACACACGCATGGGCACTCACCGGACAATGCGTCGTAATCAGGTAGATCTCCCACACCTTGGATCTGTTCCTCTGTGACGAAGGTCCCAGCAACAGACTCATGTTCAGTGAGTTTGTTGTCCTCTTGTGGAGACCCACCGCCAGTCACCAGAGTAGCGGCATGACTTGAGGCCAGCTTGTTCTTTGCTCTGCGTTTCAGGTAATTCCACCGCTTGTAGCAATCATCAGCTGTGCGGCTCACAAATCCAAGGGCACTTACGCGGTCCGCGATGGTCTGCCAGTGTACCCTACGTTGACCAGGTGTGGTCTTGCACCCTGCAGTCACCAACATTTCGCGGCTATGTGCCGACACATAGCTCACAAGTGCATCAAGTTCGGGGTCATTAAAGCTAGGCTTCCTTGACGTGCCGGACTGTGTAGCCGTGTCTGAGGTCTCAGCCTGTAGTGCCAGAGCACCCTTCTTCCTCTTCTTCAAAGATGGAGCAGAGCCTGAGTGGCTTGCGCCGCTCTGGTCAGTAGGGGCAGAAGCGCAGGTGGTCTGGGTACTGGGAGTGTGCGAATGCACAATGACCATAGGTCTTGGTGCAGGCATTGGCTGAAGTGTGATGTTGGCAGGGGCAACGTCAGTTTGATGGACCAGGACCGACACTGTTCCGGCTGGGAGACTCAGAGCTGGGGTGGATAGAGCTGCAGCTGCCCTGAAGCCTCCCCACCCTGCCTACTTGGGGCAGCAGATGACATCGCAGCCCCAGATCCACGTGGCCTGGTGACACCAACTTGCACCGGCACACGTGGCTTAGACCTGCTGACCTGGAAGTCAGCCTGGGAGTCATCCTGTGCCGACTCAGGTGCCACAATGGGCTGGTCCAACAAGGGCTGAGCTGGGATGGTGTCAGCCAGGTTTCCCTCAACCATGGGGGGGGGCATGGGTGTCCCTGATTGGTCCTCCACACCATGCCCACCTTTTGGAGGTCGGCCACCTTTGCCTCCCTTACCGCTCGGTCGCCTCCCAACCATGGGACTGATGTTGTTGTGCGTATGGGAGTTGCAGTAAACAATTGTCCTGGGCAATTGGGGGTGAAATGGGTAGGGTACTAGATGGAATTCGTACCCTAGTGCTCTAGCAAGGCTGTCTGTGACCCCTGGGGGAAGATGACGGGTCACGCAATGCACAGGCACCCCAAAAACAAAAAATAACGTACACGCAACCCCTCGTAGACCACGTGCGTGGAAAAATGAACCTGCACTACGCTGTGGCACTCAGAAACACAAAAACAAGCGTACGCATGTTACACGCAGCCTACCATGACCTCTGAAGGGGTACGCAACACACGGGGCCGGCACAGTTGGTAAATGCGTGCGCGACTCACACTCTGCCTGGAAAAATAACGTAAAAAAACGCTCGTGTGCGCGTAGGCAACACCCCCGCCAAAAGAAGAACTGTACGCTGTCTGAGGAGACAGGACAAAAGAAGAAGTGAACGCTGTTTGAGGAAACAGGCCCAAAAAAAATAAAGAACGCTGTCAGAGGTAACAAGAAGTACAAACTTGAAACGCTGTGAAGTAATTGCGTGTGAACCGACAAGAAGTACAGAATTCACCCAGTCGCTCTCCACAAAAAGCACGTACAAGGGAATGGGGTCTTACACGTACCTCTTAAAGCGGCCCACACGTACAGTGTCACTTACGCATATACGCGCTAAGGCCCTTTCCTCCAATTACACGAGCTGACACTCGGACGTGCAGTTTTTGGACGAGTACGATGAACATGCGTGCGTCACGTTACTTACGCACGTAGGCCCTTTCCTCAGATTACACGCATCCACACGTGGACATGCTGTTGTTTTACGTGCGCTGAACCACTATGCCCATGTCACGAGGGAAACGCCCGCGCGAGTCACGTCACAGAAGCGCTTACGCGCTAAGGGCCTTTGGTCCAATGAAACCGTGTACGTGTGCTGATGCGCTTACGCGTGGAGGGCCTTTCCTCGAATTACACGCTGACGTGTAAGATTTTCACGTGCCAAATCACTCCATATCAAGCTGGCCATGCAACAACACACGGAAGAGAACGCTCCTGCCTAGAAGGCCGAATTACTGCCCCCCAGAGCCCCGAGCACGCTCCCACCTGCTGCTGCCTGACTGCCTGCTGCCCACGTGCCCTGCTATTTGCTGCCTGCACGTCAGCCAGGGGTGCAGTTGCTGTGACCACCCCTGCTGGAACCGAAGACTCCTGACTGGGATACCATCCCTCCACAGCCCAGCCGCAGGACCCAGTTGCCCACCCACTCCTGCCATGTCGGGCACAACACCATCTGGCACCACTGGCAACCCCCAGCCAGAGAGGCAGAGGGCCACCAGCTTCAGTGCCAGGGAAGTTGGTGTCCTGGTGGAGCAAGTCCTGGGGCAGTATGATGCTCTCTTTGGAAGTTTGCGCACCGACAATGAAGGACGGACCAGGATCTGGATGGACATCGTGACTGCCATCAACGCGGAGGGGATGGCAGTTCGCGACTTACAACATGTCAAGAAGCACTGGGAGGACTTCAGGTCCAGGACCCTCAACAAGGCCCGGCACCTCTTGAAGGCAGCGGATGCCAAGGGGCACCGGGGCCACCGGTCCGACTACCAGATGAGGGTCCTGGAACACATATGCCCAGCGCTCCACGTCCAGGTCCTGGAGAGGCAGACCACTCTGGAGTCGAGCGGTAAGTGTACATGCATACTGATTGGATGCTGTGCGTGTGGTGGTGTGCCAGTAGTGTGCAGGTTGCACATGTGTTTTCGTAGGGCCATGTAGGGATGTGTATGAACAGTGGCGTGAGGCTGCCACATGTGAGTCCTCTTAGGTGTGAGACACATCGATGGTGTATGTGTTGGTAAGCATGCTGTGCAAATGCAGGTGTAGTAGCACAAATGTTTGAATTTCTGTGCATGTATGTTGGCATGGTTGTGGTGTCAAACATGGATGGTGGTTCCTGCTGCATGTATCTGCACTGTGTACATGTGCATGTGTGTGTATTTGAGAAGTGTGCAACTGTGATGCAACATGGATGCACGTGACACTGATATGTAGAAGGCTGAATGCCAGATTTGACATGTATGGTGATCGCATCACTGTGACAGTTGGAGGAGATGTAGACATGCATGTAAGTGTGGTGGCGTGTGTGCATGTCTAGTGCACTCCCTGTGTTTCATGTGATGTCAGGCTCACCTTCGGCTGTTCATGCTGTTGTATTGTGTATGGATGTTGCTGCCTGGTGCAATATTGCTGTGCGAATGCTCATGTGTGCGAGTTGAAATTACATGTGTGTCGTGGAGTGTGATGCCATGTCTGAAGTTTGACACTGCCACTCATGTGCAACTGTCATGTGTGTATCAGTCCATTGTACAGTGCCCTGATGTCTGTGTTTTATCTTTCCCTGTCTGCAGCGTCAACTGATGAAGAGGGCAGAGAGGGTGCTGTGGAGCACAGTGGCAGGGATCGCACCACCAGCCGGAGACGCAAGGGCTGGCTCCCCTCCCAGATTGTCATCCCGTCGGGGAGTGAGGAGTCTGGTGCCGCATCCCAGGCCACAGCTGCCGAGGGTAGGTCCAAGAGGCAGAGGTCGGAGGTGGACTCCTCGGCAGCAGAAGGGGCAGCTCAGACCCCACAGGGTCCAACGGAGGAAGATGGCACGGAATCATCCAGGTTGGTGGGGGGTTTGGTGGAGGAGGAGGCCGTGGAAGGGACACACACAGGGTCTGGAGGTGGGGATTCCACTGGTGCTAGTGGTGCAGTGTAGGGGTAGGGACAGGAGGCAGCACAGGCAGCCGCGGAGGTTCCTGTGTGTGATCCTGTCCCTGATCCTGTCACTGCATCATCTGGCACCAGCAGGGATGCCTACGTCCAGACCCGTTTTCAGGCAGGGGATGAGCGCACAACAACCGGCCTTCCTTTCCTTGCGGACGTGGCTATCCGGGACCATGTTGAGCCTGTCCTGAGTGGGATAGTGTTGCATCAACGGGGCATGCGAGGTAACCTTCAGTCTTTTTGTGGAGAGACTGCACGTCGTCTCGCATGCCTCTCTGACCACGTTGACCTACTGGGATGGGTCACCAGTGCTGGATTCCTCCGTGTGCTGGACCTTCTTGCGACCCCCTCCTCACCTGAACCCCCTACGCACCAGTCGTCCTCCATGCCATCTTCCCACCCATGTATCACCTGGGTACCCCGTGGAGCTGCCCCTGACCCAGCAGCCAGGCTGGTGGAGGACACATCACTGCCACAGTCGGGAGTCGGACGTCCAGCAGGGGTGGCCACCACGACAACTGCACCCCAGCCGGAGGAGGACATGCAGTCAGCAAGAGCCAGGACGCAGGCACAGGCACAGCAGCAGCAACATGGTGGGCAATGATGGCTCGGGGCCTTCAACATCGGAGGGGCAGGCACCGGCCATAGGGCAGGAGGACCCCGGATTTCAAGTGTCTTCTGTGTGGCAGCGGTTGGGCCACGCCATAGATGCGAGCGGCAGCGGGCAGAAGAGGCACGGCTCACAATGGTCAGGGTGGAGAACTCCATGCAGAGGGCCCTGAGGCGGGCTGAGTGCCTTGAGGCAATTCACAGGGAGGTGACCATGCCGTTGTCCCTGCGAACCCTCGGGGCCATGGAAGAGGACCGCCTCCAGGACATTGAGCGGGATTTTGATGATGCCCAGGCCCGGGACATCAAAAAGTGAGCCGTCGGACTAGCCCGCTGCCATTGTAAATAGTTAGATAGTGTTAGGTTTCCTTTCTGTTTTTCTTTATTTTGGACCGCTTGGACAATGCACCACATTTTTGTATATAGTTCTTTATTAGGTAGTGTTTTTTGTAGGTTTCATTTCATTTGTTGGGCTCATGGACCCTGGATTGGTGATTTGTATATAGTTGAACAGTGGATGGTTCTCGTTTTTATTTTAATTTCACCATGGCGCAATGGACTTCATATATTTGTTTTCCCTGGGATTTGCTTTGTTGGACTGAGACTTTGGACAAATTTTCATTTGGATTTCTTTGGATTCTGATTTCATATTTTTTATTTTTTTCCAGACATGCTGCATTTTATTTCTTATTCCCATTATTGAGTTTTTTTTTCTCATTACATTCATGTTGTGTTCAATACATTTTTGTTTCATACTTCGATGTGTGGTATTCTCTCATTGGTTTCATGCATGTCATGATATGGGTTTTCACATTCACTTGCACCCATTGTGTGTGTGTGACGGACATGTGTTCATGTACATACTTGCCATTTGGGTTGTATCATGTAATGGCCATTTCTCTGTGGGTGGATGCAATACTTGTTTGGGTCTTTGGGCTGGGGTGGCCCATGATTGAGGATCGTCATGACGTGGGTGCTGGGGGACATGTGTGGGGGCCTGCTGGCAGGTGCCCCTGACTGCTGGGGGGGTGGGGTTGCTGGGGGACATGTGTGGGACATGAGTGGGGGCCTGCTGGCAGGTGCCCCTGACTGCTGGGGTGTGGGGGTGCTGGGGGACATGTGTGGGACATGTGTGGGGGCCTGCTGGCAGGTGCCCCTGACTGCTGGGGGCTGGGGGTGCTGGGGGACATGTGTGGGGGCCTGCTGGCAGGTGCCTTTGACTGCTGGGGGGTGGGGGTGCTGGGGGCCATGAGTGGGGGCCTGCTGGCAGGTGCCCCTGACTGCTGGGAGGTGGGGGTGCTGGGGGACATGAGTGGGGGCCTGCTGGCAGGTGCCCCTGACTGCTGGGGGGTGGGGGTGCTGGGGGACATGAGTGGGGACCTGCTGGCAGGTGTCCCTGACTGCCTGGGGCTGGGGGTCACAGAAGGGGTCTGCTGAGGTTTTTTCAGGAGAGGGTGCATAAGGGAGTGCTTGATCCAGTGGCAAAGGAGAGGTTGCACAAATCAGCAAGTGCAGGGGCAAGAAAGGCTATGTTGTCTTTAATGGTTCTAAAGGATCTGGGAGAAACCTGATTGGAGGAGACCTTCATGGAGCAGACAACCCTGGTAACCTCATCGGGTGTGACAGGGGAGAAAGAGGAGGGAGGAGCAGAGGAGGCCATAGGATGCAATGGAGTGGAGGAGGGGTCAGGGGAGAGGGATGCAAGGGTGCTCAGGATGTCCTGAGATTTAGTAGTGAAGTGTGTGGAAAATGCATTGCAGAGGTCTTGGGAGTGGAGGAGTGAGGAGGAAACTGCAGATGGGTTGGCTAGTTCCCGGTAGATTTTAAAGAATTCAGCCGGGTTGTTGGATGCACCAGAGACCCAGGCCTGAATGTAGCCCTTTTCCTGGCACAGATGGAAAGCCTGTAATGCCTTTGGAGCAGGCGACAGGCCAGTTTGTCAGAGGGTGAGCCAGAGGACTGCCACTTCCGTTCTGCAGCTCTGCACTTGTTTTTCAGGGCTGCAAGTTCAGAGTCGTACAAGGAGTTATGTTTAGAGGTAGGTTGAAGGCAGATCCTCATGACTGGGGCATGATTGTCCAAGGTGTTAGTAATGGCCAGATGGAGGTTGCGTGGAGCAGCGTCAGAGGTGGAGTCTGGGGTGAGGGAGAGAGAGGGATGAAGGTAGAAGCCAAGGCAGTGGCTGACATTTGTTTCATTAGACAGATGTTTGTGAATGAGGTTAGCAGAGATGGGGGAGTTGCGGTCAGACGGCCAAAGGGACCCATGTGGGAGGTGGTAAGAGGGTCTGAAAAGGCCAAATTGCACTCTAACTGGCATTTGTCAAAAAAGAGACAACACAGAGTGGTTGTGGTATGCTAAATGCATGGTAACCAGTTCATTGCAATACCCTGGGGAAAAATCAAGATAAAAGCCAAGCTCTCACTCCAGAATTCTCCAACGTTTGAACAGAAATCAGGAGTTTATATAACATGAATGAGTCACAGTTATGAAAACCTATGGCTCCTGGTAATTGGTTCTCTCTACTAAACTACATATGGAACCTATATGTGCACAACTAGGGACTGGACAATCGTTATCTAAAATCCCACCATTGGACCTTTCCCTAAAACAGTTTGTTACTCATCGCAATTGATTGTTGGTAGTCCCTGAACTACTACTTCTGCAGTGAAAAAAGGGCATGAGCTCATCAGTTTAACAGATGGTCACACTGTCCATGAACTGGCTGCATGCTGACATATGCATCTAGGTAAGAGAGAGGGAGAGACAAGTGTGTCGCCTTATCTTAATTAAATTAAACAGCCCATATTTACCTCCCATACCAGAGTGCCAAGGCTCAAGGTCTTGTTATCGCCATCCTATTCTAAACAGATTTATGAAAAATTATTTTGTGAGTCATCCTGCTAAGATTTCATCGCTGCATTTTAGTTGTTCTTTCTTTAGCTGCTTCATGCATCTTCCCTTCATGCCTGGCCGGGCGCAGAATACATTAATCTGTCACCTCATTCTAATTTCCTGGGATATTATAAACTTGAAACGGTTTGCCGTGTCTTTGCATTTTGATTTATCTGAAAACTGACAGAAAACAATAATATCTTATTCCGCCAAATACAGGTCCTGCAACGGCTCGGCATTGACATTCCTTTGGCTAGTCACCATGAAGCATTTTCCCTGATTTGTTCAAGCGTGTTCAACTGGGCTTTTCTTAAAGTTGCAAAGTTGAATTCTCTGTTGGTGCAAATTTTAAAATGGCATTTTGTCACATGTTTTAAAATGGCATTTTGTCACGTTATGTTTCTTCTGCAACACACATTTGCTCTGTATTTATTTGCTGCCTACCAGCCTGGTGCATGCCTGGCACATCTCAGTTCTTCATATGGGTACACTGCAACCTCATTCCTACCTATACAAAACCTGCCCTACTAGTATACACACAAGGACACACTAATTGTGCAAGTTAATGCCTCCTCTGTCCCTGCTTGTGTAGCGAACTAACTATTCTTTGTGCCAGCTTCATTTCCAGGGGGATTTGAATTGCAGGTTCAAATGTGTTCTTTCTGATTTTATAATTCTGTGTTTTCTGAGGGAGGCAGGGGGGCACACGCTTTCTAGCCAACAATTGGCCTACTACAGAGATGATTAGATAGTGATCTGAGAAGGGTGACCAGTGGGGAGGAGAGTGAAAGATCAGAGTGGATGAGGATGTCAAGGGTGTCCAGTCGAATGGGTGGGACCAGAATGCAGAATGGAGAGGGAGAGGGAGGTGCAGCGGTCATGGAAGAGAGTGGATGCAGTGATAGCAGAGTCCAGATGGATGTTGAAATCAATCAGCCAACAGAAGGAGTTCAGAGGTGGTTCGAGAGGAGAAAGGAGAGAAGAGCAGCAATCAGCTAATTCAGAGAGATTTAGAGTGGTAGAACCATGGGGCCCGTAGATAATGTCAATGGTCAGAGAGGAGGAGGGAAAGATGACCAACTTGCACACCAGGCTCTCAAAGGAGGAGTAAGGCTGGGTGGGTATGAGCGATGAAGGGACCCACTCAGGGCAAATTAAAGCAACCCCACCACCAGCACAGTTAGGGCAGGGCTTGGAAATTATTGGAAGTTAATGAGGGTTGGCGGGCGCCGGTTAAAGAGAAGGAGGTTGGGTTGAAGACCCTGAAACAAGATAGTGCGAGTATGGTAGACATTAATGAAACACTGGGATGATGCGAAGCCCGCCAAAAGGACTTCTCACTTGGTGCCACAATTAATGGGAGAGGATGTGAAAGGGGAGAGAGTACAGATGAGATAAGGACTCCACAGATCTCAGGAGGGGACAGAGAAGAGGATATCGGTGAAGACCTGCTTGGAATTAGCACTGACACAGGGATCTGCGATGGGTAGGCCAGGGTTGTTGGTCAGGTTGTCTTTTTTGTGCTTTTGGTTTCCAGACTTCATGGGAGAGGGAGAGTAGGTGATAGTGTAGCAGTTAGAGAAGATAGGGTAGATGGTGAGTGCCATCAGGGTGTCAGAGGATAGTTGAAGGAAAGAGGAGAGGGTGCACAGCACAATCCAAGCCCACTCACCAGGCAGCCTAGTAATTACAAAAGGGACAAACGGATACACAATGCAATGCAAGAAGTGGGGTGTAAGATGTAAAAGTACACAGACCTAAGTTTAAAAGTCAAACACGGGGCACAACATGAATTGCAGAATGGGGTGCACAATGTTAAAAGTACACACATCTAAGTTCACACACCTAAGTTATCCATCATCTGCTCCTAAGAACCACCCCGCCCACTTGTGCCCCTACCCTCCAAACCCCACTTTGTCAATTTTCTTGCAGGCTCCGAAATGCCAAGCAGTCATATAAAGGAAATGGAATAGAAAACAACTCATTAAACACAGACTTATTAACGGCCAAACCAGTTTCAAAGAACTGATCCAGTTTCAAGGCGCTGATGTCACGACATTTACGACCCAATAGCATCGTATGCACCGCAGTCTGTCTGTATCTTTTTAGACATGAGGGTTTAAAATATTATGCCAACCCCACAAACATCTACCTATGCATCGATGGAAATGAACATAATACAAATAAGGATGAACTGGTAAATAAATGGTCACACGTGTAATGAATTTGATGTCTAATATCACACCTGTTTCCTGTGGTAGCTATGCTGAATACAGACAAAGTCGATTGATTGTAAAGAAGATTAAAACCCCTTAACTGCTTAGCTTTAATCAATTCTATGAAAAAAGGACAAGCATGCTCATCCTTAGCACTTAAGGGCAAACAACATAATTTAAAACTGAGACTACGGCCCTCCTACATGTGGATATTTCACACCATTAAGCAGGCACACCTATCCGGGTGGAAATACATTTGGTATTTTGCCCTTTGCAAAAGAAGTAGCGTTCATTTCTAAGTCCCAACCAGGACTCCAGAAGGAACTTACTGTTATTGACACTTTTTTCAAGACACTGGCCTGATAATCAATAGAACCAAAACAAACGTGTGACTTGCTGTTGCCAAAAAAAACAAAAAAACCTAAACTAGGTATGTTTAGCCAGAATTGTTAATGGTCTCCCTGTGTTAGTACTATCTAGAGCATACTTTCCTCTTCTCTTCCTCTTTCTCTCTCCCTCTCCACTGCTAACCTCCTTCTCTTTGCTTGTTTCTCTCCGCCTTCTCTTCCCCAACCTGCGTAGTTTTCTGACTTGTCGCCTGGAGCACCTTCAGAACCTCAGAGGTACCAGACTCCCCCGCCTGTCCTGCACTTGCCTCCCCTCTGCACTCTGCCTGGCACTACCACAATATGCAACTACTCTGCACTTAACCCTGGCCACTGTTGGACTGGGCACACTTGTTCCTCCTCCCTCGCACTTCCTGTTCTGTGCACTTACATGGCCTTGAATGCTCTAGGCCCAGCAAGTCTGTCTTTCCAGTCCTCCCTCTATCTTCCCCCGACTAGCTTGGTCGTGCTTGAAATGCTCATGCATAGGCGCATTGGCTGACCAACCACCAAGCAATATGAAATGTTTGCCAGACCAGTATTGTAGCTTATTGATCTGTATGTTCCCCCGCCCCCTTTTTTTCTCGCCTCACCCTTTGTCAAGTACGTCACTAGTAGATATGTCTCTGGCATAGGGCATCATTCCGACCCAGGCGGTAAGTTACCGCCTGGATCGTACCTTTACCACCATGGCGTAAACTATGTTTACGCCATGGTGGTTGGCGGACTTACCGCCCCATTCCGAGGTTGGCGGGGCGGTAAGTCCCCAATCCCCATTTACCCTTCCCCATTCCCATTTTTGCCCCATAGGGCATAATGGGATTGGGGAAGGCGTTAATTACGCCACCGTAAATTACGGTGGCGTAATTAACAACAAGGTCCCTTAGCGCCATGGATTTTAACACCTGCTAAAAGCAGGTGTTAAATCCTCCATGGCGCTAAGGGACCCCGGAATCAGGCGGTAAGGGTCGGCGCTGTTTACGCTGCCGTAAACCCCTTACCGCCTGGGTCGGAATGAGGCCCATAGTATGCTAGTTATTGTTGTTAGATTTTTCTAAATTTTCAGGCCTAAGAATGACGACTGTATTCCCTTGTTCCCTTCCCGCCTTAAAGCAATTTGAAGCACTTCACTTGTGTATAAACACTTTACAAATAAACAATTACAATTACAATTACTGTATCATTTGCTTATGTCATCAGCAACCCCATGTTTGTGTCTCACAGAGGCAGTCTATCAATAATCATGAGCAGAGAGGCTATAACAAAAAATCAATTTCCGTAGTATCAATCAATACAGCGGTCCAAAGCTGTGTATATTACTGCCTCGCACAGAATCTTGGCATTTTGAATCCAGATGATTCTTATGGGTAATTATGTGCTTTGAAAAACACTTATTCCAGCAGGGACACAGTCATTTGTTACCTTTGGGACCACTTGGTTCCTGTGAGGCACCTTCCTTGTGATTAATGGCTATAGTCCTTGTTTTTAAGCACTCTTTTCCGTCGCAGTCAATGGGCTTATTGTTTTTCCATGCATAACTTATTTAGGCAATGCTTTTTGCATAAATACAAATAGTGTGTGCTCATATTTCCTCTGATTTTGTTTGGGATCTGATTGTTCACCCTGGGTTTTCTCTTTCCAGTGTCAATTATTGTTTGGCTTGAAGGGCTGGGAGAGGTTGGTTGTAATGTGTGACACCACATCATGCCTGGTTTCCTAATTTGTTGTATGGTATCCTGTCTATTATAGGCCCTTTTGGATTAGTGTGGCTTATACTGAGTTGTGAATTTGTTTTATCAAAGCATTTTCTCACACGCAAATGTACATGTTTGTTTAGGATGATTTACTATGTGAAAAATATATTTTGTTTAGAATGTTACAGTGAAAGCTTAACCATATTTTTCCGAGTGTACTGAAGAACAGGTCTATGTGATTCCACTTCCTGTTTTGTTAAGGGGTGAAAGGCTGTGTGCCATCACTTCCTCTGATGTCATCTGAAGCCAAGTGTCGTGTGATGTCACTTCTATTCCCCCTGGCATTTTGGTGAAATGACATCCATGTTATGTTCCCTTTGCTGCATTCCTCTTTAGCATCCCCCATGCCTCCGACGCCCACACTCTATTTTAGTGTGACCCCCAAAATTCAGAGGTCATGATGGTTCAGCTTCCAGACATTTGAGCTGGCAGGACACATGAATTTTGTAAAATGCTTGGTAACTCCTCATCAAGGCTGTGCCCATCAGTAGTGCAACCTGAAGCCCTACTGTTCCAGTGATTTCCGACCAAATTTGGAGACATTCAGTTATGTGTGTGGGTGCTGTCATTGTGCATGACGTGCCTATACTGTGTGAATTGTCCAATTCCATATATGCTATATGGAAACGTTATGTCCTCATTTGCTCAATCAGGTCTGTTACATCCTTCACTCAAGTGTGACAGCATTGTGAGAGTGGTGCTGTGTTTTTTTGCAATTACCTCCTTCAGGCCAGGGTATGGCATGATCGCTGCCTTCCTACTACCAGGTTCAAGCAGGCTATGTTGAGTTTACCTTCCACTGCATTTACATTGTTGGCCGGTCAATGGAAATGGTTTGACTTCTTTTTCCGCTGCAGTGCCGTTGTGGCACAATGTGTCCATCGATTATGATGACACATGTTGTGTCCAGCATGCTTGTTGGTGTGCATGACCATCTTGACATTGTGTGGGAAGCAGGTTGCGAGCATGGCCACATGCTTGATTGGGTGCTGTTGTGTGTAATGGTCCTGCTGTTGTCCTCCTAACCTTCACATGTCTTCCTTGATATGATTGTTTCAATAATGCATGTATGTCGTTCAGCATCCTTTTGTGTGTATGTGATCATTGGATGGTCATGCAGTTGGATGGCATAGAAGTTGAGGCTTGGATGCAGGGTATGTGTTTGTTTGGTATGTGTTGGCATACCCATATTCCTATGGACATGGTGTCTCAGGCAGATGACTGTGTGCAAGGGTTATCTGGCACTTGTCATACTTTCATCATCAACACCCACTTGTGCACGATCACTGTACCTTTCCAGTTGCATGCATGTTCATCAACAGAAGCTGTTGACCATCTGCTGCCTCACTCGTACTGCATTCGCCCCGTGCTCTCCCAAGATGTGAGGCCTGACACGTGGCTTGGGTTGTATGTCAGGTATGATATTGGCATGTAATCCCCTGTGCACTGAAATGTTGTTTAGTACACAACAGGCATGGATGATGTCTCACATGAAGTGCAGCCGGTACAGGAACACACGCCTCGAGTGGTCAAGGCATATGAAGACGGAATACATGATGCCTATGGATGGGTCAATGGTGCCTCTGGTGACTTTGTGTGCCGTATTGTACCTCTGCTGTTGTGCACTGTCAGCATGCCTGTAGTGGGTCAAAAGGCAGGTGTGCAAAGGTTAACTAGAATCAAATGTGCAATGAAGAACATGATAGGTGTTAGTGTACATTGTGTTTCCGTATATGTAGAGTCAGAAGTTTGAGCCGGCTGGCTTTGTATGGACCCTGGTGCGTTGTGGCTTTGCTGATGTGGTTAAGTGTGCATGCACACATGTGTTTGTGTGTCTGCAAGTATGTGGGCTGTTCTTCAAAATGTATTTAGCAGCTACATGTCACTGTACTGTCCAGCTTCCAACTACACACACAACCTGGAACACCTGAAGATGTGGCTGTCCTGGAAGGAGCCCAGGAAGTCTGAATAGACATCTGTGAATAGGCCACTGGCTTTGCATATCAGTTGGGCATACAGGAAGTGCCAGAGGTGCTGGTTGTGCTAGATGTACGCCTGTGATGGGCATGGTGCAACGCGGGTGTAGTATATGGCACTGAGCACCTGGGGGGAATCACTGCACTGCGTAGAAGTGGTGTGACAACTCTCTGCATTCCATCTAGGTACAGGGCATGTGGACATGTCGGCGGCTGCCTGATGTGATGCATACCAATACCTGGTGTTGTGGAAGACCCACTCCCTCGTCTCCTCCGTACTATGGGGCAGCAGCAACGGCTTTGGCATCCTCGTGTTCCTGGGCAAGGAGCGCTAGTGCAAACTCGCAAGGAAACATTTTGTGGTATGGAATCTGAAGGGGTGCAGGGTGCATGTGTGACAGATGGAATTGTTTGCAGATTTGCAGGGTGGAAGTTTGGAATGTGTGCCTTCTAAATGTTTTGGTTGCTCTGCACCTGTGGGTGTGTCCTTCCGGTGTACTTGGTTTAGTGGCATCCTATGTGTGTTTGACGGGGTGATTTCTGGATGTGTGTGTTTGTCCCACATGTGGTGTGGCACTACATATCTTTGATATGAAATGTAGTTCTGTCGTGCAGCATGTATATGAGATTCTGGGAGACTCTCGTCCTCTTGGGTGGCTTGCAGGTGATTTTGGTGCATGCATTTATTTTTTGCTATATTTCCTGAGAGATGGATTTTGTTCATTATTTAAGTTTAAGTTCCTTAATGTACTGATCACTAAATGCAATCATTCAGTGTGCCCTGAGGCTGCTAGGCGTGATGCGCGTTACAAGAAATAAAAAAATAATATAAATAAAAATACAAATTCAGCTTTCCTGTGACATACATGTTTTTTAGTTAAATTAGAATCAAAAAAGTGATGGGTGGAAGGTTGTGAATTAATCTAAACCTCTGACATTGCTCTGGGCAACCTTCCACTCTCCCGTTTTTAAACCCATCTGCATCATTGTAAAAGGGGTCCAACCGTATACAAATAGTCAGGTACTGCCCACCAATGGGAGCAGCCCTGCCCCAACTGCTAGGCCAGGTCCCCTCTGCATGGAAACACAAGCATCCCCAGACACGTTTCAGCCTTGTTGGCCTCCTCAGTGAGGTGCAGCTTAGTTGCCTATGGGGCAGCGAGCAAGGGTCCCACGTCTGGGCATACCCTCTCTCAGATAGAGAGACAAACTAAAACCCAAAAAGTGATGGTCTGGAGGGTTGGCCAGAGTAATACCAGAGGTTAAAAATCATTCAAAACCTACCAGCCATCACCTCTTTTGTTTTGTTTCGTTAAATTAGGACTATATTTGTAAATCTGAACAACTTACTCTGCTCTATTACACTTTAAGTTTGTGTTGGGTTATTTTGCACTTTAAATCCAGACTGAGCCTATTTGCAGTTTTGTATAGAGAGTACAGAATTTCCCCCAGCATTACAGTGCAATAATATGATAAACGGTAGTTCATCCTATCTCTTTGCATTTAACCACGAGTAAGCTGCAGTGCATCAGACTTTCGTCAAGTTTACAATAAAACAGCATTGGCTCCTTGCTGCATCCTGGACCCACTTTATTAGAGTAATAATAATAATTGTTGTAGTTATTTTATTTTATTATTTTCAGACATTGCCCTATATTTTATTTAAGTTGAAACGTATGATTTACTCATTAACTTACTGATATTATATGGCTAAAAAACTTTATTGAGCACATCTGTATGAAATGTTCCAAACAACATTTTTGGCCAAGAGATCAATAAATTGCAACGTTTGGAGACAAGCCATCCAATAGTTCAAAAGTTATAAAGCTGTGTTCTTTAAGTTTTGCATTGGTTTTCCCACTGAGAAAATGCACAGTGTCGCACTTTGGGGGTAATTCATAGAATTTAGCGCACAAGTGGCGCACGTGGCTGGCGCACAGTGTGCACGTGCGAATGTCTGCGCCAGCCACGTGCGCTAAAATCCATTTCCGTGCACAGCGTATTCATGGATTTTCGCCTCCAAAACCAGCCGTGGCGCGGAGTGGCGCAGCGACCCTGCAGCAGCGCCAGTTACGCCCCCAAGAACGCCCCTAGCGCAAGGAAAAGCCGTCAAAATCCCCAATCCAGTGCAAAGGGCTGCGCTAACCCTGGACCAGTTTACAGGGCTGCCAAACAGCAAACGCCTAGCAGGGTACGTGTATTTCTGGGGTTCGCGTGAAGTTTCACACGCGAAAGGGCCTGTGCGAGTGGGGTACGTGTATAACTGGGGTTCGCAGGAAGTTTCACATGCGATTTCAGCAGGGTACGTGTATTTCTGGGGTTCGCGTGAAGTTTCACACGCGAAAGGGCCTGTGCGAGTGGGGTACGTGTATAACTGGGGTTCGCGTGAACTTTCTCACGCAATTTCAGCAGGGTGTATTTCTGGGGTTCGCGGGAAGTTTCACACGCGATTTCAGCAGGGTACGTGTATTTCTGGGGTTCGCAGGAAGTTTCACATGCGATTTTGCTGTCAGAGCGGGGTATGTGAATTTCAGAGGTGGGCGGTGAGTCCTACACGTGAATTGGCAGTGTGGGTCCTCCCAGGTGTTCCCTCTACACCCCCCACGGCACCTGCAGGCAGCCCACACCACAGGGGACTACCCCCACCCCATGTCATGTCCCGCAGGCAGCCCATCCACCATGGGCATGCCCCCCAGCCAAGCCACATGTCAGCTTGCACCCCCACCCTCCAGCAGTCAGGGGCACCTGCCAGCAGGCCCCCACACATGTCCCCCTGCACCCCCATCCACCAGCAGTCAAGGGCACCAGCCAGCAGGCCCCCACTCATGTCCCACACATGTCCCCCTGCACCCCCAGCCCCCAGCAGTCAGGGGCACCTGCCAGCATGCCCCCACGCACGACCCCCTGCACCCCCACGCCCCCATCATTGACAGGCACCTGCCAGCAGGCCCCGACACTTATCCCCCAGCCAACACGTCATCACAATCCAGATCCCTGGCTCTTATGGCAACACAAATCCCACCCCACGCCACCCCAGTCCAAACACCCAACCAAGCTTTACATCCTCTCCAAATTGAAATCACCATTACATGATAGATCACAAATAAGCAGTATGCACATGAGTACAAGTCTGTCCGACCCACACAATGGCAACACATGACTGAGAAAACCCACATTGTGACAAGCATGAAACCAATGAGAGAAGACCACACATTGAAGTAAGAAACAAAAATGTATTCAAGTCAAAATGAAGGGAATGAATTGAAAACACACAATAATGGCAATAATAATCAAAATGCAGCATGTCCCAAAAAATGATAAAAAAATAAAATGAGAATCCAAATTAATCCAAATGAAAATGTGTCCAAAGTCACCATCCAACAAAGCAAATCCAAAGGGAAAGAAAGGCGTAATATCCATTGCTCCATGGTGAAGAAAAATAAAGATGAAGGAGAAAAATCCACTGTAAAACAATGTACAAATAGCAAATCCAGGGTCCATGAGCCCAACGACATAAATGAAACCTACAATGAAACCTACCTAATTACTAACTATTTACAAAAATGTGGGGCATAGTCCATGCGCCCCAAATGAAAGAAAAAAGAAATGAAACTTAACACTAATGAACTATATACAATGGCGGCGGGCAAGTCCAACGGCTCACTTGTTGATGTCATGGGCCAGGGCATCATCGAACTCCTGTTCAATGTCTTGGAGGCGGGCCTGTTCTCTGGCCCTGAGGTCTCGCAGGGATAACGCCATGTCCACCTCCAACTTCCTGCGAATTCCCTCGAGGTACTCGGCCCGCCTCAGTGCCCTGCGCATGGAGTTCTCCGCCCTGACCATCGTGAGCCGTGTCTCCTCTGGCCGCCGCCGCTCCGCACCTATCCGCTGGCCCAACCGCTGCCACACGGAAGACACTCCCATTCCAGGGTCCTCCTGCCCTCTGGCCGATGCCTGCTCCTCTGATGTAGATGGCCCCGAGCCATGATGCCTCCCACGTTGAGCCTGCCGCTGCCTCCGACGCAACTGCCTCTGCCAGCACGACGGCATCCAGGCTGATGGAATCCACTGACGCCGTTGTGCACGTGCCCTGCTCGATGATGCCGGCACATCCTCCATCTGCTGGGGTCCAGTTGTTGTGGTGTCCACCCCTGCTGGACCTCCGACTCCCGACTGTGGCAGGGATGGGATCCACACCAAGCTGGCTGCGTTGGTCAGGGCAGGTCCACAGGGGGCCCTGGTGGCATCTGGGCCGGAAGACGCCATGGAGAACGACTGGCGCATAGTCTCCACAGAGGAGGAGAGGGCCGCCAGAGTGGCCGACACATGTACAAAACCCCCGACCATGGACACTCCCAACTGGGCCACGTTGGCACGCTGCTCTTCGTGATGACGTGCGTGCTCCCCCCGGGAAGCACGCACGTCATCACAAATGTCACGCGTGCGCAACGCAACACCAATCAGGACCTTTTCCATACGGCCAGGGGTCCCCTCGTCCGCAGGTAGAGGAGTGTCAGATGACATGGACATTCCCCCTACCTGCGGACGGGCCTGGGATGGGGCATCCCTGCTGGTGCATGGTGGTGCAGTCACAGTGTCAGGGACAGTGACATGCACAGGCCCCTCCGCAGCAACCTGTGCTGCCTCCTGCCCCTGCCCCTGGACTGCACCACTTCCACCAGTGGTACCACCCCCACCAGGCCCCATGTGCGGCTCAGTAGCGGCCTCCTCCTCCTCTGTGGAAACCACCAACCTGGATGGCTCCACACCGTCTTCTGCCGTTGCAAGCCCCTGTGGGGGCTCACCCACCCCTTCTGCTGCAGCCGTAGTGGCAGACGCAGCACCAGTCCCCTCACTCCCGGACGATGGTAAATTCTGGGAGGGTGACTGGGCCTTGCGTCGTCGGCCGGTGGGGGCATCCCCGCCGCTTTGCTCCACAGCACCATCTCTGCCCTCTTCATCACTTGCCGCTGTGTAGAGGGAGACATAGAACACAAGCATCAGGGTACTGTACAATGGTCCCCTAGACAGGAAGCAATAGCAGATGAGTGGCACTGTCAAACATCACTTCCATCATGTCCCTCCACAACACATGGGTCAGTGCTGGCAAAACACATGCAGTAACAGGCATGGCAAATGCAATGAACATTAGCATACATGTCCAAGGGACTCTTGAAACATACAATGCTGGTTTGAAACTCACATGCATCATGGCTCATGCCTATCACAGGCACACACTGCACCGTAGTTTCATCCATCTGGCCTCGTACACCCCAGACACAGTGGATACAAGGATAAGTATGCTGCATCAGTGAATCTGAACATTGTCACAGACATTTGTCATGCATCCATGGCATTTACAAGTCACAGACACGCAAGTCAGACACACAGACATGGACACCATACATGTCCATGACCGCAGCACCCATCTCTCACACCCCATCCATGTCCAATAACAGAGACAGGCATGCATTAATGTGTGCATTCCGCATGCTGCTCCGCATGTTGCATTGTAACACATGTACCTACCATGTGGTTCACACATTACTGGTCTCACATGCATGACCATGATGTCCCTGCACACACACATACGTACATGGCCTATGTCAGACATACAGGCAAGTATCAGACAACCAGTACCCTGCAACATGCCCTGTCTCAAACAGCAATGCTTGGCCACTTACCGCTCAACTCCGGACGTATCTGCCTCTGAAGGATCTGGGCGTGGAGCACTGGGGCTACGAGTTCCAGGACCCTCATCTGGATGGTACTCATGCTGCCCCGGCCCCCCTCCACGAGGCGCCGGTCCTTGTAGAGGGTCCTGGACCTGAAGTCCTCCCAGCGCTTCTTGACTTGCTTGATGTTGCGGGTTGCCACCCCCTCCGCGTTGATGGCAACCTCAAAGTCGTACCAGATCCTATCCCGTCCTTCCTTGTTGGCGCGTGATGTTCCGAAGAGGGCATCATAATGCCCCAGGACATGCTCCACCAGGACACCAACTTCCTTCTGACTGAAGCTGGTGACCCTCTGCCCCTCTGGCTGGGGGTCGCCAGTGGTCTCAGATGGTGTTTGCCCCAACATGGCGACCCCCGAGGCAGGCGGGGCTGGGTAACTGGGTCCTGGGGCTGGGCTGTAGAGCCATGGTATCCCAATCGGGAGTCTTCTGTTCCAGCAGGGGTGGACACAGCAACTGGGCCCCTGCAGATGGCTGATGTGCAGGCACCAAATAGCAGGGCACTTGGGCTGCAGGCAGTCAGGCAGCAGCAGATGGCAGGTGGGAGCATGCTCAGGGCTCTGGGGGGCAGGAAAATGGCCTTCAGGGCAGGAGATTGGTCTTCCGTGTGTTTTCGCGTGGCCAGCTTGATACAGCGTGATTTGGCATGTGAAAAATTGCACGTCAGCATGTAATTCGAGGAAAGGCACTTAGCGCGTAAGCGTGTCAGCACACGTACGTGATTTCATTGGACCAAAGGCCCTTAGCGCATAAGCATGTCTGTGATGTATCGTGCACGGGCGTTGCCCTTTCGCGTGTAAAACTTCCCGCGAACCCCAGGAATACACGTACCCTGCTGAAATCGCGTGTGAAACTTCCCGCGCACCCCTGAAATACACGTACCCAGGCCAATCGCATGTAAAACTTCCCGCGAACCCCAGGAATACACGTACCCTGCTGAAATCGCGTGTGAAACGTCCCACGCACCCCTGAAATACACGTACCCAGGCCAATCGCGTGTAAAACTTCCCGCGCACCCCTGAAATACACGTACCCTGCTGAAATCGTGCGTGAAACTTCCTGCGCACCCCTGAAATACACGTACCCTGCTGAAATCGCATGTAAGACTTCCCACGCAGCCCTGAAATACACGTACCCAGGCCAATCGCGTGTAAAACTTTCTGCGCACCCCTGAAATACACGTACCCTGCTGAAATTGCGTGTAAATCTTCCTGCGCACCCCTGAAATACATGTACCCAGGCCAATCGCATGTAAAACTTCCTGCGCACCCCTGAAATACACGTACCCTGCTGAAATCGTGTGTAAAACTTCCTGCGCACCCCTGAAATACACATACCCTGTGAAATCGCGTGTAAAACTTCCCACGCACCCCCGAAATACACGTACCCCACTCGCACAGGGCCTATCGCGTGTGAAACTTCACACAAACCCCAGGAATACACGTACCCCACTCAGTATATGCATGCTTTTTATTTGTGCACACTTTTGTAATGCGCAGGGACGCTACCGCCTGCCTTCGTGTGGCAGACGTGTTTAGGCCTGTGTGTGTCTTTGCCCGTGTGCGGGTTTGCCCTATTCGATTCCATGAATACGTGTGGTTCGTGTGCGTGTGGGCGTTCGGTGTACTTCCCAGCAGTACTTCCCCCATTACGCCTTCTTTTTCACGCGTTATTCCCCATTCCGCGTTATAAGCCCCCTGTTCTGCCTACTTTTGTTGTGTGCGCTGTGCTATGTGCGCTTTCGCTGTGCGCTTAGCGCATGCTGTTTGGAGATGTGTGCGCCAGCGTGCGCCAGCGTGCGCCATGCACGGATTTGGCGCACGACCAGTGGGAAAGTAGCCCAGCGCCTTCCTTGAATCGCACGCGTGCACGTGTGCTTGCTTTCTCACGCTTGCACCTCCTTGCGCCTGCTTGCGCTGGGATTTTTTGAATCGGCCCCTTTGTTTCTGGTCAAACAAGACCCATAGAAGCCCATACAGCAGTCAAGCATAACAAACAAATAGGAAGTTATATACCATAATATCATAATATCAAATCAATAATTAATGTTCACAAAACATAGATCAAAATAGGTAAAATAAAAACAATCAGAATAAGCACAAATGCTACCCAACTCTCAAGGTATTCAAAGTGTAGCCCTTTCTGATAATAATGCAAATACACTTTGTGGAACAGAGAACTGCAATTTCAGGAAGTGGGCAAAATTGCTCAAGAATTCAACATTGAGAAATCTCTCTACACTATGGGCCTGATTTACAGAAAGAAGTGCAAAAGTGTCACAAACAAATCTGTGAGTGCGCTTGGATTGTGCGAATACATCAGACAAGAATGTGATTTACAGAATTAAGCACCAGCAGGGGGCAACAATGCAAAAAATATAAGGTTGCACGAGACACACCCACAAAACACCCCTAGTGCGAACTAAGAAGGCAGCAAAACCGACCGTTTTGTGCACATTTCGATCTGTCAAACCAGAAGCAGCAAAAATAACACAAATAGCATTGCGAGTACCCACAAGCAACAGCCAAAAGGTGCAACCATACCAACCATCAACACCCCATGCATCAAATAAATCTGCACTCGCCAAATGCGGCGTGCACCTACACCCACCATTCCCACCCCCTGCACAACCCCAAAAACTGAGCCACCCACATGCAAAGGCAACCTACACCCAGTGTTCCCACCCCCCTGTACACTCTCCAAATTAAGCCACTAACATACAATGTGCCCCTACACCCACCATTCCCACCTCCTGTACACCCACCAAATTAAGCCACCCACATGCAAAATACACCTATAACCACCATTCCCACCCCCTGTACACCCACAAAATTAAGCCACCCATATGCAATGGGCACCTACAACCACCATTCCCACCCCCGTACACCCATCAAATGAAGCCAACCACATGCAAAGTGCTCCTACACCCAGCAATCCCACACCCTCTGCACCCCCGCCCACATGAAAAGGGCACCTACAACCACTATTCCCACCCCTATACACCTCTGAAACTGAGCCACCCACATGCAAAGGGCACCTACACCCAGCATTCCCATGCTGTACACCCACCAAATTAAACCACCCACATGTAAAGGGCTCTTACACCCACCATTCCAACCCCCTGTACACCCACCAGATTAAGCCACCCACATGCAAAGTGCACCTACACCCACCATTCACACCCCATGTGCACCCACTGAAATAATCCACCCACATGAAAAGGGTACCTACACCCACCATCCCCAACCCTTGTACACCCGCCAAATTAAGCCAACCACATGCAAAGTGCACCTATACCCACCAATCCCACCCCCTGTACACCCCCGAAACAGAGCCAACCACATGCAAAGGGAATCTACATCCATTATGGCCATCCCCCGTACACCCACCAAATTAAGCCACCCACATGCACAGGGCAACTACCCCCACCATTCCCACTGCTGTACACCCACCAAATTAAGCCACCCACATGCAAAGTGCATCTCGACCCACCATTCCCACCCCTTGTACACCCCTGAAACTGAGCCACCCACATACAAAGGCCACCTACACACAATAAACACAACTCCTGTAACACCACCAAACACCACATCACACACGTAGCCCCCCACACACACGCATCACACTAAAGGACCTGCACACACAATATGGACCAGTAAATCACACAACCCAGCACTCATGCCTCCCCTTGATGAATCACTTAGATGGCACCATCCCACACAGAGTCAGTCACAAACACATACAGGAAACACACATGGACAAATGACCATCAGTGCAATAAACACCATGTAGCACCACATCGACAACCAGTATGACCAACCATCAAAACTCCCCACCACACCACACTCACCTGCAAACAGCACACATTATGTCACTTAGCATTGTACACATGTAAACTCAAATCCCACATGCATATTCGTGTCAAAATTCCCCACAGAACATGATCTACACAGAACCATGACATGCTCAGAAATGTCCCTTGAATCCAGAGAACCATACCACATGATCATGTGGCATGACCCCTCAAAAGCAGACACATGTGACATTCCTCACAATAGATGACTGCACACACATGAGCGTTGCAGAAAACAATTCTCCGAATGAAGAAATTCCAAAATAACCACAGGAATCCCATATAACCAAACACATAAATGTAATATAATTGCAAATCATATAAAAAAAATTGTACAACTTGACAAAAAGAAAGTCACAAGAATCCCCCGCCGAAAACAACATCGGTGATGCAAACAACACAATAAACATATATACATTCACAACTGCTGTCCCATTCCTGGAAACTCCCGGTTCAATGGAGCCTCTGTTACCACCTCCACTTCCCGCAGGTGTGCCTCCATGATGTCCCGATGGCCTGCAGGTCCTCACAAGTTTCCTGCTCTATCTGTTTTGCAGCCCTCCTGCTCCCAGCCTCAATCTCTGTTCGTAAGACCTGCACACCTGCACATGCAGCAGCCCTGACACTTTCAGCTTCCTCCCACACAGCATGGCGCATTTCCTCCTGGGGACACATGCATGTAGCTGGCATATCGTGGCCACTCTAATATGCTCCCTTCCCCCCTTGCAGATCAAGTATGTCTGCTGGGCAAGCCTTGCTTCCAACAAGTGGCCTGAACGCCTCGACTGGTGGATCTTCTACCTCCATCTGTCAGCCCGCCTCTGGCACTGGGCCTCCCTCCAGTAAGATGACCTACTCCTGCAGGGACTGGCCCACCACTCTCCACACATGCCATGTCCATCTGCACAGCCTCATCACGCGTGCCTGACATGGCCAACCCATTTTCCAATTGAATGCTCCCTGTGTACACTTGCAACCCCACAGATGGCAAAGGTGGAATCTGGGCAGAAAACAGGTGAACATGGACAGACAATCCTGTGGTGGTTGCCTGCATGGAGTCCACACCTGTGGGTGCCTGGGGCACAGTAGCTCAGGAGTTGGTGGGTGTGACTTGTGATGCATGAAACATTTTCACCACACTCAGCAGTGCTCCAGCCATCTGTGTCAGAATTTCACACACCTGCTCGTGATGGCTGACCAGTTGGCCAGGGGTGATGTCCAGGGCATTGAGTGCATCCAGGTGCCAGCAACGGCCTGAGATGAGAATGGGCAGCACAGCATCCCTAATTGCATCCTAGCATGCACTGACAGAGTAGTCTGTGTCGTGGCGTCAACATTGCTGTACAAAACTGTAGACGAATGACCCTGGACAGTGTGAGTGGCTGCCCCTGCCACTGTGTCCTGAGCACCCTCTTGTCTCAGGCGCATGTCGGCAGCCTGCACATAAAATGCCGTAACACCACCTGACACCAGGGACATACCCACAATTGCCTCCTCCACCTCCAACACACCGGACCCTTACAACCCAGATGTCACCTCTGTGTCAACCTGCCTGTGTGAGTGGGATGCATATTTATCCTGCCACTTTGCCCCTGAGGACTCACCCTCCAGGTCCATGGCAATGACCCATGCATCTGAAGATGAACCCTCAGCTGACACCTGTCTCTCAGATGAAGTAATTGAGTGGATCCGTGTATGCCATCTGCGCAGCCTCCTTGAGGTCCTTGGCCTTGCCACCTGCTCATCCTCTGTGGTTAATTCTGCAGCTGCATGCAACGCTGGTTAGACAAGGAGAGAGAGGAGAGGCTTATCTGCATTTGTGTGCACATCTGCAAGACCCAATAACACAGTTGCCATATCTCGCCATCACACATACAGAATCCACATCCCAATTACAAAACGCATTCCAATGATACTGCATCAGGAGCCAGACCTATGAGCATGGAACAGAGGATGCGAACAGATAACTAAATCATTCATGTCTCTGCAATGATTGAACAGTTGCCAGTCCAAGGGAACACCATTCTGCATCGCCTACTGGCTACATGGAAGGGGCACACGTGATAACAGGCCAAATCACAGAGACACAAGCCATCGACATTACATCATTGACACAAACATCCACATCCACCATTGCCCAAGAACACTACCCGCAACCATACACGGTACATGTCCATGGCCCAGGCGGACATGGCAGACTTTCAGCTGTGCTCTGTAGGCCACCAAATCCACCTGGCAAGTCAACCATCCATCACCCATCAAGATACTAGTCCATCCCGGACATCTCTGATGGTGGCCTGTGCCCTCACCCTCATCCCTCACCAGATATTCCCATCCGTAAGCATAGCATTGGGTACTGACTTTGAAGGTGGGATAAGATTCTGTCAGTGACACATGGCCCAAAACGTCTGAGATCAACATGCAACCCCTCGAGACCATGGCTAGATGCAAATACACCCCTGGCACATCCACCAAAGGTCCACGCACCCATGGGACATACACAGAGAGTATCCACACATGCACCAAATACACAGCACATATGAGCCATGCCAAAGTCACTGCGACTCCAATACATGCTACACCTGCTCATACTACACTGCCGTGTCCTGCGACCATCAACCCCAACAAAATGCATATCCTTCACATGTCATACACATTTAGACACATTGAACTGACAGGCTAGACTCACCTGCAGCCTTGATCTGCTCCTGCAGTATGAAGACCTGGTCATGTATTTCTGGGTTCACCCTCTGCAGGACCCTGAGGTGGTGTGCTGGAATCCTAAGGGCTCTCCCTGAGTGCCCCTCTGATGTCAGTCCAGCATTGATGGCAGGCCTGGCTTTCTTTTGGCACCGGATCCTCAGATCATCCCATCTCTTCTTGATGTTGTCGGTGGTCTGTTTGGCCACTCCCTTGATGTTCACAGCCATGGCAATGCCCTGCCATATCTGCCTGTGGCCGACCACCCCAAACTGCTGCTCTGGGTGGAATAGGGCGTCATAGTGCTCGAGAACCTGGTTGCACAGTATGGCAACCTCTGCCTCTGAAAAGTTGGCATCCCTCATCTGTGTGACCCTTGAGGTTGAGGGGGATGTAGCCGACATCTTGGTGGTGATCCGGGCGGGCTGGCACAGGCCCTGGGATGCACCTGTAACAGAGAAATAAGTCTAACAACCATCATCGGAAGGACTCTACAACACTCAGTTTGATCCCCACGTTGCCCACTCACATCACAGGGCCCCAAGAATGGTCATCGCACATTGTCCCCCCTCCTGTAGCCAATGCCAATCCAGGAAATAAAGTGCAAATGGACAGTGACTATGTTCCTGGTGTCGCCTGTGAATGGGCCAATACACTCACACATGCAGACTCAACGTCCAGCTGTTCATATCTCTGCCACATGGGCAACATAGGCACCTCGATATCACATTTCTTGCAACTGCCAATGTGGATCACATGTGTATGATGGACAAGTAAAAGTCAACTACAACGCATTGCGACTGTGTCCATGACACATGTGGGTTTATGGTCAATCCATCAATTTCGAATGCATCGAAATGCATTTCCATCGATGCAAAAGCATCGAAATGCCTTTCCTTAAAAATGCTATCTTTTACATGTAAAAGTGCATTTCCATCGAAACCAGTCCATCGAATTTCTAGATGTACAAGTTTAGATGGATATGCACTTTTAAATGTACAAAACAGCATTTCGAGGCATTTTTTGTAATGTTAAAACATTACAAAGAGCTTTCCAGTGCTAAAATCTTCAAAGGATTTTAGCACTGGCCAGCTTCATGTAACGTTGCATTTTTTTCTGGGGGGTTCCCCCCAACTCCAAAAACACCCCCAACCATAACCCTATCCCAACTCAAACCCTAAACCTAATTCTAACCCTTGCCCTACCCCTTACCCTAACCCTAAATCTATCCCTTTCCCTTTCCCTACCCCTAATTTTAAAATTAAAAAAAACATTGAATTTCCATCGAATTATATGCAATGAAAAGGCACTTCGATGGAAATGCTTTTCGTTGGATAGATTTCAATGGAAAGGTCTTAGATGCTTAGACCCACATGTGCATGCCCATACATAGGTCAGTGCCCAGCTGCAACAGACCGTGCACCCCATGACATTACCCCCACCCCATGAGTCCCACCATCCTACTCCCCACCCTGCATGCAGCTACAGATCAACAGGTTCACCCTTCAACATTCCCCCACTCACCTTCACTGAGTAGCAGCAGGCAGAAATGTATTGTTGGCGTACCACTCCTGGAGAAGACTATGCACCAGATATACAGTGGAGGCTTTCCAGGAGTATGCAAGCAGGCCAAGATGTGTCCAGGACCTGTTGCAGTGAGTTGTTAGTGGACACATCCAACATCAGGTGCAGCACGAAGAAAGTTCCGAAACATGCAAGTTACGCATGCTACGCTGTACAAACTGCGCATGCACAGAGTATTAGTGTGCACAGTCAGGGACGACGTTGCTGGCGGAATCGGAATATATGTGAGCAAGTGCAGAAATAATAATACATCCTTTACTTACTGAACAGCTGACATGGATGGCTGGGGAACTGGCAGGGCTGGGAGACCATGTAGGGGAAAGGATGACCAGCAAGACGTGCCAGTGGGGAAGCACAGCTGCCATTTGGTGGGGACATACCACTTGCACAGTCTGGCACCAGTGCTGTCGATCGATGTGCCACAGGTACCCCTACGGGCCAGGTACAGCCACCAGTTGGAGACAAGGTCCAGAGCAGGAAGAGGAATTTTGAGGAGGAGGAACTTCAGGTCCTCATTGACTATGTGGAGGAACACCACTCCAAGCTGTACCTCAGGGCTGGAAGCACCCGGACGATGGCCCAGCATATGCGGAAATGGCTGGAGGTGATTGACCTTGTGAATGTCTGTGGGGTGGAAAGGCCCACTGCAAAAGAGGTGAACAAGCAGATGAACGACCTAACCAGGAGGACCAAGGAAAAGCTGGGTGTGAATGTGTCCTCAACCGAGGCAACTAGAGGTGGTTCGCCACATTTTAAGTAGCTCATGCCATTTTAGAAGATTGCCTCTGGCCTCATTGCAACTGAACAGGTTGTAAGCGTTGGAGACGTCGATGCTTTCCAACAAGCTGCAGGAGAGTGATTGTTGTAACTGTGTCATTAGATGATGACAACACTGTGGATATTATTGTGTTAGTGATTTGGGGGTGCACAGTGGGATTCAAATCATGGGCGTTACGTTACAGATGTACACATATGTGGGTCCAATGCACGTGGTCTGCGGCCTGTCATTTTGATGCATGGAGGCCACTTCACTGCACCTTACAGTATTATCTGGATATGCCAATGTTGACATGAATGTGTGTCCATGCACTGCATGGCAACATGAACAATTACTATGCCATGTTTGTGCAGTGTTAGACATCATTGTTGCGTTCACTCACATGGCTGATCCACTGCAAAGGGTCATGCATGTCTATTATATTCAATGCAAGGTCATATGTAGCAAATAGGAGGTGTCCAATGGCAGGGACATGTGGGCGGGTAATCCACTGCAGGCTTCATGCCAGTAACCGGCAACATTGTCATGTTGTCTGTGGTAGATGTACTATTTGATGTTTGCATGTTCAAGGGTAAATGTATGTGCACACTGGTGACTTCCGTGTCAGCCATGTTATTTATTTATTTATTTTAATGTGTGTACCATGCCACATGCCCATGGACCTCAGGGAACAAAATGAAACAAGACAAGAGAAATTACGGGCAAAGAGTCAGATCAGAGAAGAGTAAAGAAAAGAGTGGCACATTAGTCAGGACTAAGATTAAGGAGGTGAGTCTTAAATTCCTTTTTTTAATTGAAGAACAGTCGTCAATAAGACGAATGGAGACAGGAAGAGAGTTCCAGAGAAGGGGTGCTTGAATCTCGAAACTAGTACCGCCAAAATGCACCAGTTTAAATCTTGGTTGAGTGAGTGTGGGTGCTGAAGAGGACCGCAGATTTCTGGCGGATGTCTTAAGCTTGGTACGATCAGATATGTAAGTAGGACATGACAAGGACAAGTATTTATGGGCCAATGTAAGGATTTTTTGTGAGATCCTTTGTTTCACAGGAAGCCAATGCAGGGTTTTCCTAAAAGAGGAAACCTGTGTACGACGAGAAAGATCGAAAGTTGCGCCTACAGCATTATTCTGTGTGACTTGAAGGGCTTGAGTGTTCAGAGCAGTGGTGCCAGCCAACAGACTGTTGCAATAATCAAACCTGGAATTGATTAAGGCAGTGGAGAGCAGAGGGCAATTTTCAGTGGTATTAAGGGGCTAACATAATGTATGCGTTTGGTGATAAAGCCGCATGTAGACTGGATGTAAGGTACGTGGGGCATCATAGATAGTTCATCATCCAGGGCTATTCCTAAGGTTTCAACCTTCTTGGAGACTGGGATAATGTGACCCCCAATAGAGAAACTTGAGTAATCAGATGTAAGTCTGCGTCGACCAGCTTTGGTGGCTAGGATCATCAGTTCAGTCTTCTAACAATTGAGGGCCAGAGAGTTACAGGCCATCCAATTGGGTACTGCATAATAGATGGTATTAAGGACACAGAGGTCCTGTTTGTAATGCCCGCTGAACTGGAGAACAACCTGGGTATCATCAGCATAGTTGGTATATTGGATGCCCAGGTTGTTCAGCAAGTTCAGAAATGGCCGGATGTAGATATTGAACAGGAGTGGGGACAAACAGGAGGACAGGGGGACACCGCAAGTTTGTGAGATGGGAGAGCAATGCTCATTCCCTATGCAAAATCATACAGTACGAGGTCCCAATAATGAGGCAATCCAATTAGATGCTAAGGTGGAACAATTAGCGACCTGTAGAGGAGGTCCCAAATATGGCCTGCACTCCAGCCACCCATTTTGATATGCCAGAAGCATACTCGCCAAGATATGTGATATATAAGGAGCAAATAAACCAACAGAGAGTCACAGTAGGGCTCCGTCCAGTGCCCATCAGAAGGACTTGTATGCCTATTAAAGCACCAATAACCAGACAACCATGGGCCGTATGATACCCATTGAGACAACCGTACCAGCAGCTGACGCGAAATGAAGACTACTTACAAACTGTCCCGGAAGAGACCCAAAGGGCTCTCATTGGAGGCGAATGCTGACATCACAATGGTCCAGAGAGACTCACAGATAAAAGAAACGACAACCAAAAGGTGATAAACAAAGACGAAATGTTGCGAATAAGGATGTGATGAACATAAAAGAAGAAACAATGCTGAACTATGGAGAAACGTAACCATTTAAGCAGAAAGTATGTTAGTGGCTAAATGCCGTAAATAGGCTTGAAACGCAAGAAGCTAAGGAAACGACACTGCTTTCAATGCTTAGTAGGAGAATAGAGTGGCAAGCGCCAACTATATATATCTACCTCAAGAAGCTCACTATACAAGTGCGACTCCATTTATAAAATCAGAATTAAGCATAGGATGATTGAGGACGAACAGGCCAGGATTCATAATTTAGCTCAAAGTCAGACAGAAGAGCAGAATAGAAACTCAGCAAGAAGCAGCTCATGGCTATGAATTCGAGGTCAACCCAAGGAAGGGAGGACAGCATGGAAGCCTTCCCCGTGAAGGTCGAGATAAGGAGGCCCAGGCAGATAGTGAGGCTGAACAAAGGATCTTACACACAAATAGAGGGAAATTGAAGCCGATTCACAGTGAACTGACACGTGACCAGCCTGGCGCGAAGAGATGCCCACATCTTATGTCATCCAAACTCAGAGGATGCCATAACTTTTCTGGATAAAAAGTTACAGTTCGAGGCCACTCTCAGCCAACTAATTGACACATAGGCCTGAAGGTAGTAATTGGTGGAAGGGAGGCAGGGTGAATCGTGGGCCATCCCGCACCTGGGTGTCCATTCTGCATGCTGCTAATTAAAGTTGAGATTTATGCCTAGGGGTGTAACCAACCCAATCACGATGGACCAAATAATCTAGGGTCCTATAGTAAGTAGAACCAATAAGATGTTGTTCTTTTAGTGACGTCTATCATGAGTGATGTAGAGGGATGGGCATAGACGCCCACCCGATAAGAGTTATCCAATCCCCACACTCTGTTACCATATACAGATATAGTACCTATACTTAAGTTACCTTTCCCGACCAATAGATTGCAGGCCAAACTTATGAGTTTTACATGTCAATGATGACGAGAATTTGCTATAAAAGTTACTGTTTGCATGAAGAATTTGGAAGTTGAAGCGAGACAGGCGATCGCAGCTCTGATGATTTCCATTTGTTTCCCCATTTTTTGTACTTGTCATTAAATGGACTTCCCTTTTCCAAACCATTGACTTGTCCTTATTGATTGGTGTTGGAGTAAGAGAATCCTGCACCCCATCCTCCTCAAGGTGCATCTATCTCGTTTTAAGGAGCCGGAGGGCGAGCTCTGAATCTCATGGGCCCGTTCAGAGTTCACTCAGTCCTCCAGTACACTTGGTAGCGACGAGGATGGTTTTGGACCGAACTAGTGAATTTTGATTATTGATAAGACACCTATTGATCGTCAACACAAAGTAACTCTAGGTCTTTGGCAATATCACAAGACCTTCGGCATTCGGCTGAGTAGACTGAGAAGCTTCCGTGGACAATGATAGTGTAAGTCCATCAAAAACTGCAGTGGGTCTGAAGGAACCTGCCTTACAAAGCATAACCCTTCTCATTCCTACGGGCAGGGAAAGACTAGGATACTATGATGATTAAAGACGTCATGAAAGGAGTTTGTTTAAACTCCATGTTGGGGTATTGATTAGAAGGCAGAGATATCTGTGTCCAGCTGGTGTCTGTCTAGTCTGTTTAACGTTCGTCATACTTTTTCTGTTGATGTGTTACATGTAAGAACATTTTTTCCGTGTTGTTTGAAATTGATTAGGGGTTTTTCGCGATTCTATAATTAAGAGGGAATCGCACATGAATTGATGTTTTTGAATGAATCGGTGTTATAAAATTTTGGCTAGTGAAGATTCGTATGGAGCTTGCGATGGTTGGTGCTCGCTTATATTGGTGGGTGTGGTGAAATTGCATGAAAGTATTGCTAGAACAGATTTGAGCATGGAAGATATTACTTCGCTAGCTAACTTGTGTAAACAATTGCCTAAATATGCACCCAAGCTTAAGAAATAGAGTACAGAGTGGGTTAAGGGTACCACCCACAAGATGTTTATGCCGTGGCCACAGAACGGGTCCTTATCTGAAGCCGTCTTACAACATATGATGACTTATTTGCATGCCACATATACAGGCAAGAAACTCGAGAAATGCCTCGCTGTTCTAGAACTTTGGAAAATGTTCAAACAGCCGAAAGAGGAAGAGCCACCTGCAGACTGGATATTAAATGTATGCACAGAGGGGTTTGAGGTGCCTACCGCTCCACCTGCCCTGCCTGAAATAGAAATCGAGGGAAGTAAGTCAGAGGGACTATACCCACTAAGAGAGATCAAGGCAGCTGCAGGGTACATTAACCCTGCATATGAATCACCTACATACAGTAGAGACGAAATTAAGGGGAAGGATCAGGATAAAAATCTTGCCTCCGCAGTCCCAAGGGATAAGGAGAGACGCGATGATGAAAGGAAGGATCAGGCACAGACAAGTGCACCTCTCGATAAAAAGAGAGAGGGAACGAAATGGAAAGGAAGTGAAGACAGAACTGATGAAATAGCATTCGTGAAAGACAAATGGATGGGAAGGCAGATATTATTGAAACTCGATGGAAAAGGAAGTGATGATGTGAGACCAAGAGAGAAGTCTGATGAGACATAGAGAAGGGAGAAAGAGAGGGATCAAGAAATAAGGCACAAGAGAATAAAAAGGAAGGATACGCTGAGGCGAGAACAGATATATCACGAAGAGCAAGAAAAGCAGCTCAGTAGCAACCAGAGTGTAGCCTATAACCAGTACAGACAGAACCTTGAAAAACTGGAAGAAGAACAAAGAGCATGTGAGAAAAAGATAAAGAGACGAGAAGATGAGGAAGTTCAAATGGCAAATTAATGTAGGAATGAAAGGAGAAGGGAAGTAGATAAGGTCAGAGAAGAAGCGAGGAAGCGCAAAGAATTTGATGATGACATTGAACCTAAGAGCAGACAGAGAGCACGTGATCTCGAATATCTGGAGCGGGTAGTCAAAAAACCCAATCCTGTTGTAGAATGGAAAAACATAGAAGAATTCTTCCCTGCATACGATTCTGTACCAGGCATTAGTTGGACAAATATTGAAGATGACTTTGACACCAGAAGCATCGGGGGGACGATAGACAAAATATATGATGAAATGGGGTTGGAACCAATATTCCAAAGAGAAAGGGAAGACGAGCGCTTGGAAAGCACTCAGCTGTATGACACTGAAGAGGTCATCCGAAGTAGTGGGAGCAGGAGACTGTCCCTGGATAGGCTAAAAATCAGTAAGAATGAAGATGATACAAGGAACTGCATGAATTGGGAACAATCAATGTCTGACTCTGGAGAGGAGACGGAGTGCGAGGGAAATGAAGAAGGGAGACAGCGTGAAAAGCAGCTCCCAAAGAATAAAGAGGTACGATGGTCAGATGCTAGCGAGTCCGCACCAAGGATATCAGAATCTGCCACACAGTCTGACCAACACAAAGGAACACCCCATGGTCAGAGGTGGGTGCCGGCGCCCGCCTATGTGGACAGGTTGAGGACATTGCCAGGTAGACGGTGATGCGGGAATATTACCCCAGCGGTAGACAGGAGAGCTATGGGGAAAGAGAAGGGAGTCTGCGCATTCCAATTTCTGCTTCTAGAAAAGGGGAGAGCAAGACCTCAATATATTCCATGGCCACACATGGATCAAGAGAACTTGAAAAACAAGCTTCCAATGTTGACATCGGGAGCTGAGAAGTGGATACACGAGTTATAAAAGATGACAGGGGGTGTCGCGTTAGCTATAGGGGATATTAGAGGTCTCTTAATTGCAATACTCGGTGAAAGAGCAGACAATGTATGGACATGGGCTGGGTACCCTGGTGTTACCATAATTAACACTGCCCACGATGGAGCACCATTCAACAATTGCAGAGCAGCAGTATGGAATGCGCTACGGGTGCTTTACCTAGATAACTCCGATATGGAAGCTATAATGACTTGCAAAATGAAGGAGTCCGAATATCTGCTGATTTATATCCAGAATTTCCAAGACGCGTGGATGCTTGAAACGCATGAATCTTGGACAAAATCCATACCTGTGTTTTACCACATTTTATGCCAAGGATTGCCAGAACCAGTGCAGAAGCAACTCAAGAAATTGGTAGGAGTTGAGGCTAAACATTGGGCCGAAATACAGTTGACGATTGCACATTATTGTAGACTGTTGCAAGAAAAGAAGGCAACTCGAATAGGTGAGGAAGCGAAGCTGGTGCAAAAGAAATTATCCAAGTACGCTCTTGAATGAGCCATGCTAACTAGTCCAGCTGAACAGAATGCACAACAGGTGGCTATCCCACAGCATAATAACCAGGGTTTCGTAGGACAATACACAAGGGGAAGGGGATTTAGAGGAAGAGGACGGCAGAGTAATCAGGGAGGTTTGGAGAGTAATCAAGGAGGCTTTCAAAATGTGCAGATGGGCAGTCCAGATATGTCAAATGGACAAATAGCCCGACCACTGCCGGTGTGTTGGCTGTGTGGAATGATGGGGCATCTGGCGCGCTCATGCAGGAGCCAAGGCGCGTGGCAAAATGGCCAATGAATGGGAGCATGCACGGTGAGTCTGCCTGCATTCTACCAACAGGACAGTGCACAGCATCACACAGTGCACCAGCAAGCACCAGGCATGCAGCAGGGCGCACAGAAGGGGGTTCAACCTCCGAGCATGGGGAACTTGCCAGAAGGGCAATTCGAACAGGCACCACTGCAAATGTCTGAGGGCACAAACTCTGCTAGGGGAGGCAACCCCGGGAATGGAGAAAATCCACAAATGTACACTGGACCAAACTTATATATGAACTAGGACAGCTCACTGGGAACCCTGATGTGCTCTATCCTATCAGTGACACCAGACCCTAATAGGGAACTTAGGGTGAATGTCGCCAGAGGGGGTAAAGAATATTCTTTCTTAGTTGACACGGGGGCCACACGCTCGTGCATACGAGAAGGCAAAAATTCCTTGTCCGGCGAGGCTATAGATACTCAGAGTTTTACAGGAGCTCACAGCCGAGTTCCCTTTACAAACACACTCCCAGACTCCATAGGGGAATGCAAAATGAATGTACCTTTGTTGTATTCGTGTCAGACCCCAGTAAACATTTTTGGTTGAGATTTAATGACAAAATTGAATATGACCATCTCGTTTACAGAGGAGGGCATAGTATGCTCAGCCCCCGGGATGCATTAATCGAACGTGTGCGATATGATCAGAGCCTATTCAGGACACAAAGCCATGAGAGCTGTACCACTGGAACCTGAGGTTTTTGCATATGGCATACGTGTACTTATGGCGGGATTACCAGGCCTCGCAGACAAGGTAAGGAGAACCCCGGACACATTTTTATTCAGGCCGAGAATACCAATGCATGAAGAGGAGGGACAGATATTTCCCTTGATGATACATGCTGCAGTAGTGCGAAGTAGGATAGCACTAGTTGAAGGCTACGATGATGAAGGCAGACACTGGTGTGCGATTATCGCCATTGAAGAAGGATATCGAGTGACTGACGCCACTGATGATGATCTGTTTTAAGAACTACCAGACTCAGAAGAGACAAGGGTAGAAGTGAGTCTCATATTTTGGGTAAAAATGATCAAAAGAGAAGTGCCACAAAGGATGATGTTGCCACTGATACGTCCAGAATACTTTGATGACGACATGGCCCAGGTGCCTGTCTCAGTATGGACCACAGGACCATATGACGTAGGCCTCCTGAAGGAGGTGGGAGAAGTAAAAATTTAATTGAAACCAGGAGCAATTTTACCAAGAGCACAACAATATCCCATGTCCAGAGAGGCAGATGAAGGGATCACAGAGACTATTTCCGCCATGATGGAACAGGGCATCCTAGTGACGTCAGATTCACCCTGTAACACAGTGATTTATCCTGTCAAGAAATCAAAAGGAGGGTCTTGCCGTTTAATCCAAGATTTAAGAGCGTTCAACGATATTGTTGAAGCCAAGTTCTCTCTAGTCCCTAATCCTTCGATGATTTTATGTAATATACCCGTCGAGGCAAAATATTTCACGTTGATTGACTTGAAAAATGCCTTTTTCTCAATCCTGTTGCACCGTGATTCGCAAGATCTGACTTTGTTCACATTCAGACAAATGCGTCTGAAGAGCGCAAGGTTGCCACAGGGGTACTGTGAGTCCCCGTCCATTATTAACAGAGCTCTCCAGATGGACCTGAGCAATATTGCAGTAGAAAGCATCGTCTTGGAGTATGTGGATGACATTCTGATCTGCAGCACGACAGAAGAAGAATGCAGGCAGGATTCAGTTCAGCTACTGACAATACTGGCTGAGAAGGGTTGTAAGGTTGACAAGGAAAAACTACAATATTGTCAACAGGAGGTGCTGTACATAGGCCAGTTAATTTTGCATGAGGGGAAAAGGGTAACCCCAGAAAGGGCTGAAGCTATCATGAACACGGCAAAGCCACTCACGGTAAAGCAAATGCAGAGCTTTTTAGGCCTGTGCAATTATGTTGGAGCATGGGTCTTCGATTACAGCTCATATACCAAGCCCTTGCTCCAGGCCCTGAAGAAGGCCCAGATGACAAAGGAAAAGATTGAGTGGACCGAGGCAATGGAAAAGAGGTTTACAGAACTCAAGAGAGCAATTTGCACGGCTCCTGTCCTCGGGATTGCTAATTATGCAGAGAAATTCTACCTGTTCTCGCACACGAATGGCAGCGTTATGACGGCATTGCTTGCTCAAAAAACCTCATTGGGGTACAAGCCCCTGGCATATTACAGTGGGAATATGGACCCAGTAATGAGAGGCCAATTCTCATGGGAACAAAGCTTAGCTGCTGCAGCGTTCACCATAGAGAAGACGACAACCATTGTAATGGGATGCTCCATGACGTTATACGTCGACCACTCATTGTTTGCCATCTTAGAGAAACCAAAGGGTACGCTGACAGCTCAAAGAGCTTCTGCCTATGAGGTGATTATATCTAACTCATCGATCAAAATAGTTTGATGTAAAACAGTGAACCCAGCTACATTCATAGCTGAGCCAGTCACTGAAGGAGAGCCGATACATGACTGTGCAAACTATGAAGAATTCTATGATGAAATCCCAAGGGTAAAAGAAAACGCCCTAGAAGGAGGAGAGTTCGTTTTCATTGACGGTTCTTCAAGAATCGACCAAGAAGATGGACAAAGATATTCAGTCGTTGCTGTGATGAAACACATAGCAAACAGAGACTTTCGAGTACTTGTCAGTGCACGAATACCATCTCATTACTCAGCACAGGCTGCAGAGTTATTGGCATTGATACTCGCCATTGAGAATCACGCAGACCAGGAAGTAACAGTGTACAGTGACTCTGCCTATGTGACATCCACAGTGCACGCAGGCCTAGCGCGCTGGAAAAGGAGGAGCTACCTCCGAGCGGACGGAACACCAGTACAGCACGCAGCCTTATTGGACAGGCTCGAAGTATGCCACCACATACCATTTGCACTGGCTTTTGAGTGCCTCCAGAGGCATGGTTGGTTATCATTTGTGGGTGCTTCCTTATAGGTGCACTACGTTGTCTCTAATGATCCTCCTTCTTTTGACAGCAAATAAGGGGATACTGAGTTTCATTTCTCCAATGTTAAGGAGGTACCAATGTCTTTTGATTTCCTTTTTGATCCATTTAATCATAGGTGAGTGACTTAGGACTGCTGTTATTTGGTTGTCGTCCCTGGTCTTTTTGGGATGTTGGGTGAGCGTAACTTCTCTAGGTATGTTGCATGCTCTTTTTCTTGCATGTCGTATTGATCTTTCGGGATAGTTCCTCTCTCTTAGTCTGTGGGTCAGTGTCTCTGCCTGTGAATCAAATTCCTGCCTGGTTGAACAATTTCGTCTGAATCTCAGGAGCTGCCCAAACGGTAGGTTCTCTCATAGGGTCCTTTGGTGCAAACTTGTAAACTCTAGCAGCAGGTTTCTGTCTGTAGGTTTCTGAAAGACAGTGGTTTTCACCCTCTGACCATGTCTAGTTAATTTAAGGTCCAGAAATGTTGCAGTGTTCTTGCTGTATTCATAAGTGAATTTTAAGTATGGATTTAATCCATTCAACCAGTCCTGGTTCACCAGGAGTGGTGCAAATGTTGCCCCCATTGCTGTCCCTGCGACTTGCTCAAAGAATCGTTGGTCAACCATGAAGTAGTTTTTAGTTAATGCTAGTTCCGCGAATTGCATGATTAAATTGGTCGGCATTTCAATGGGCGGTTGCATTGCTCTTAATATTTTCTCAATGAATTTCAGTGTTTCGCGTTGTGGTATTTTTGAGTATAGTGATTCAATATCCATTGTCACCATGTAGATCTCATCACTGAGTAAATTTAAGGATTCATCTTTGAGGAAGAAGTCTACAAATTGAGACAGGGGTTCTTTGGTGGATCCTATTCCTGAGACTATTGGTCTTCCGGGTGGTGGTGTAGTTCCCTTATGTATTTTGGGTGATGCATAGAAGGTGGGACACCTCGGAAATTTAGGACTGAGGAACTCTGCTTCCTTGGTACTGATGTAGCCTTCTGATACTGATTCCTCAATTATAGGATCAATGAGGTTCTTGAGGGTACTTGTTGGGTCTGCGCCTAATTGTCTGTAGGTGGTTCTATCCTCAACCTGGTTGTTGATCATATTTTGGTATTCCTTTTTGCCCATCACCACAATGGCTCCTCCCTTATCTGCAGATTTTATTACAATTTCAGAGTTGTTTTGTAGGTCCTTTAGTGCTTTCTGTTTGATTTTACTCATGTTATAGAAGGGAATGGAGTCCTCTGCTTCTATTTCTTCAATTTTCTTCAATACTGCCTTCTCAAACGTGATAGATTCTGGCGTGATTGCATTAGACGGAGGGGAGAATGTGGATTTTTTTGCAGACCAATCGTATCATGTGTTGTTCTTCTGGGATTGTTAGCAAAATATTGTTTAAGGCAGATTTTTCTCATCAATTGTGTCAGTTCTACTCTGACCTGGAAGGGGTCATGTTTCGTAGTTGGAACGAATGATAATCCCTTTTGTAGTACTCCTAGTTCATCAGGAGAAAGTGCTGTATTAGACAGATTCACTACTAGAGATTGTTTCATCTGTGTATGATTTTTTTTCTTTTTCTCTTCTCATCCTGTAGTTTAGAGGCCGGGTGCATTCTGTTCGTACCAGCCTCTGCCCCTGTTGCGTGTGACCCTGGGTGACTGGTCCTGCCACCATCCTCTCGATCTCCCTCTGCCTCATGGCGGATGAAAACCCTGGGTATTACCCCGTCTGTTCTGTTCCTGGTCTTCGAAACGCACATTTCTTGCTGGTCTGTTTGTATCTTCATCTGAACTTCCACTGGAAAAATTCCATTTATTAGGTTTGGGTCTATTTTACTGTGGATATTATCGTCCTGTTGGTTGTATGTTGTTGGTGGTTTGGTTGGTATTCTTTTCGGCTTCTTCATAGTATTGGTCCGTGATGTATGGGTACTTTTTTCATGTGAGAAAGCTGTGATATCTTTTTTTAGTTTTATGATTTTTTTGTTTAAATTGAATTCTCTGAATTCTTTTATGGTTGCGTCCAAAGCCTCCATTCTTTTCAAATAGTTTCCCACAATCACTTTAGCTGCCAAAGCATCTTGTTTCAGAATGAAATCATTCATTAGTTTTTCTGAGACTGATTTTGCGGTATTGATGATAAGGATTAACCAATCCCTTGTGCGCTTATTGACAATGAAACTCCAGTCCTTTCTAAACTGGATCTGGTCTAGAAATATGCGGGCTTCAATTTTAATGATTAGGCGGTTAGGTGATATGTTTGATCTGAAATATTCAGTCATTATTCCTCCATGGAGCTCGGTTCTAATCAGGTTTTAAAGCAAAATTTCTAGTTCATTTCACTCGTCACCTTTTGGTTGTAGGTCTGTTTGTTGGTCGACTCCTAGTATCGAAGGATTTGCTAGGATTCCCTTTACTAGCTCCTCTGTTTATGCTAGATAGGTGGCTTCTGCCATTCTATCGAGGTGGTGTATATGGTTTATACATCACTGTACTTTTTCGACAGTGTATATTGTGGTCCCTTCTGCTCCTATTTAATTTTTAAAGTTTCCTTAGGTGGTACACTGACTCACGGTGGTTAGCCGCCAGAAGAATAGCTAATTATAAATAAAGTCAATGGGTTAGCGATCGTGTCTCGACCCATGCATTATAATTAGAACCTATATGCCGTACGATACCCATTGAGACAACCGTACTAGCAGCTGCCGCGAAATGAAGACTACTTACAAACTGACCCGGAAGAGACCCAAAGGGCTCTCATTGGAGGCGAATGCTGATGTCACAATTGTCCGGACAGACTCACAGATAAAAGAAATGACAACCAAAATGTGATAAACAAAGACGAAATGTTATGAATAAGGATGTAATGAACATAAAAGAAGAAACAATGCTGAACTATGGAGAAATATAACCATTTAAGCAGAATGGAATTATGTTAGTGGCTAAATGCCGTAAATAGGCTTGAAATGCAAGAAGCTAAGGAAACAATAATGCTTGCAATGCTTAGTAGGAGAATAGAGCGGCAAGCGCCAACTATATATATCTACCTCAAGAAGCACACTATACAAGTGCGACTCCATTTATAAAAGCAGAATTAAGCATAGGATGATTGAGAACAAACAGGCCAGGATTCATAATTTAGCTCAAAGTCAGACAGAAGAGCGCAATCGAAACTCAGCAAGAAGCAGCTCATGGCTATGAATTCGAGGTCAACCCAAGGAAGGGAGGAGAGCAGCAACTCTGAAGAATCAAAACCTAAGAGCATAGAAGCCTGCCCTGTGAAGGGCGAGATAAAGAGGACCAGGCAGGTGGCGAGGCTGAACAAAGGACCTTATACACAAATAGGGGGAAATTGAAGCTGATTCACGGTGAACTGACACGTGACCAGCCTGGCGCAAAGAGGTGTCCACATCTGATGTCATCCAAACTCAGAGGATGCCATAACTTTTCCGGATAAGAAGTTACAGTCCGAGGCCACTCTCAGCCAACTCATTGACACATAGGCCTGAAGGTAGTCATTGATGGAAGGGAGGCTGGGTGAATCGTGGGCCATACCACACCTGGGTATCATTCTGCATGCTGCTAATTAAAGTGGAGATTTATGTCTAGGGGTGTAACTGACCCAAATACAATGGACCAAATAATCTAGGGTCCTATAGTAAGTAGAACCAATAAGACGTTGTACTTTTAGTGACGTCTATCACGAGTGATGTAGAGGGATGGGCATAGATACCCACCCGATAAGAGTTATCCAATCCCCACACTCTGTTACCATATACAGATATAGTACCGATACTTAAGTTACTTTTTCCCGACCAATGATATTGCATGTCAAACTTATGAGTTTTACACGTCAATGATGACAAGAATTTGCTATAAAAGTTACTGTTTGCATGAAGAATTTGGAAGTTGAAGCGAGACAGGCGATCGCAGCTCTGATGATTTCCATTTGTTTCCCCATTTTTTGTACTTGTCATTAAATGGACTTCCCTTTGCCAAACCATTGACTTGTCCTTATTTTTTGTGCTGGAGTAAGAGAATCCTGCACCCCATCCTCCTCAAGGTGCAGCTATCTCATTTTAAGGTGCCGGAGGGCGAGCTCTGAATCTCATGGGCCCGTTCAGAGGTCACTCAGTCCTCCAGTACAGACGTACAGACCTCTCCGAGCCTAGTCACTAATAGTGCATGATCAACAAGATCGAAGGCTGCAGAGAGGCCTAAACGCATCAGTAGCGCAGGATGACCTTTGTCTTCCATGCCAGCCAAAGTGGACTTAAGGTCAAGGCTGGCAGTTTCTGTGTCATGGTGTGCTCGGTAGCCAGACTGTTGTATACCTAGGATTTTATGTTCTTCAACCTGTGCCTGGAGTTGAATATATGCCAGTCAATCTAGGATTTTGAGGATAAAAGCACGTTAGTTATAGGCCTGTAATTATCTGTGACTAATGGGTTGAGGTTGTTCTTTTTCAACAATGATGTTACCCAAGCAGCTTTTAGGGAGGATGGAACACATCCTCATCAAAAGATAAGTTAATGAGCTTGGTGAGCCAGGGAATGATTAAATCAAGAGAGTCTTTAAAGATATTAGTGGGACAGTCATCCCCTGGGCGTGAAGCGGCTTTCAGGTCAAGAGCGACTTGGCACACTTGTTTCTCTGTGTTGTGTCTAAAGGAAAAAGTTGGAGTGTTGTTAACATAATTAGTGGATATGTGTTCTGAAAGAACAGGAACACGAGAGTTGAGAGTGTTTTTGATGTTTTCCTTATGAGCTGCTATTTTAGACATGAAGCCATGGTGAACTTCTTGATACCAAGCTGCGTTCTTGACAAGATATCACTATTGGAGGGTGGTGAGTCTTGGATTTACACTAGGATTCAAAAAGGTTCACCAACATTCGACTGAACGTTGATAATTCTTTTGTTGTAATAGGTAGCTTTAGCCGATATAATTAGTGCCTTAAATTTCAACACAGATTGCTTATGCTTAGGCCAGGTTCTTTCAAGTGCCCTTTTGGCTAGTCTGGTGACAATACATGCCATTGGTCCATTGTGTGCTTTTGTAGCTTGTTGCAAGGCTTACTGTGTGATTTGCAGGGGTGATGACTGTCACCTTGGCATTGTCTGTCCAGATGTGTTTAGATATTGGATTTTGCTGCCCACTGTCTAATCATGGGCACATGGCCACAGGTGGGTGATTATTAGTTTTGGTGCTGCTTGCTATTGTTGTGATTCATGTGTGTTTGCAAATGTAGACATGATTTGTGTTGGCTTGTTTTTTGTAGGTGCAGCTACAGCTGAGCGGTAACAGGTGCCAGTGGGGCATCAAGGGATGCACAAACAGGCACCAGCAGTGGAAGGGCAGCACTGCGTGGTGAGAACCCGCTGCTGTTGCAGAGCATCATCAGCTTGCCTAGAAAGGACTCATCGGGTGAGGAGTAAAGTGATTTGGCAGCCTTATTGAGGGAGACGGTGGAAGAACAGCAACTCAATAGTCCTGACCGCATTTTCCTCCTTGAGGTCATAGGGTATGAGGAGCTGGATGGGGGACAGGAGACCATGCCCCTGCCTGTGGTGAGCCATGCTGCATCAAGTGGCACAGTGTCTGCAGCATTGCACACCCCTGTCCTTGGCTCAGCAGTGGTGTGTGTAGGGGGTGGTTTGCATGCAGACACACATGCCGTGCCAGGGTAGACAGCAAGGCAGGCAGGGACTGCATCCTCTCGTTCACGGGTTCCTCACACACATTGTGGACATATGCCTACCACAAGGTTTGACTTGGAAGAGGAAGTGGTCAGTGAAATTGTGCAACATAGTGAGGTGATGCAGGAGATTGGCAGTGACATGCATCACCTCGCTAACAACATCATTTCATCCAATGCCACTGTGTGTACGGAATTTCAGCTGTTGCATGGTGAGATATTTGCACTGAGGCAATGCCTGCAAATTGAGATGAAGGCCTCAAGGAAGACTCTACGTCTTCAGTTGTCATCCCTGAGGGACTCCATCAACATACAGATGAATGCTTCGAGGGCTGCAATGAGGTCTTATTTGAGTGAGACAGGCAAAGAGACACACCAGGACCTTGTAGCACCTGGCAGCCTGTTGATTGCATCAGTGTCACGTGTGGCAGCTGCAGAGAAGGACCGCGCACTGGCCTTGCATGGATAAGAACCCCCTTCATATGGGGAACGACAGGGTGGCTCCTAGTTTGGATTGTGTCAAGTTATGCTGGGTTTCTGTGAACCTGCACTACGTTTTTGTTTTGCTTCTCACCTCACCACGCTACTTACTCAACACGCCCTACGACTATCTGGACCTTGATGGATGTATTTTTTTTTTAATTTCATATTTCGTGCCCAGGACAAAGTGCTCTTCTATTTTTCGTTTTGTGATGAACAATGCCATGTGGTGCCATGTGCAGTTAATTCGCTCAGGATGGTACTTTTAGAGTTGTGATGACCGAGTCATGTTCTGGATATAATGTTCAGTGACGTCAACTGACATGCTGGTTTACCATGGAGCATGATGGCACATTCAGGTAGGAATTCTATGTTGATCCAGGTAGTAGTTTACATGTTTTGTGTGCTCCTTTGTAGGTGATCACCGATGCTTTTCAGGCCACTTTGCTGTGCCAGATTATGGTCACCCTGTGAATGCTAACAGGACAATCTCCATTTGCCCTTTTCCCCACACCCTCTGCTTGACACTGACCCTCCTTTCACAAATGGCGCGGCACAGTGTTTGGTGGAGGTGGTGGGGATGCACAGCACAACAGCATGGACACGATGCAAGGTAGGACACACAGGGGCTTTGCATGTATGTTTGGTTTTGTGTTGCAGTACTGTGCTGATGTGCCAGTGGTAGGGTGCTGCATGATAGTGTCATAGTGGTGATATGTGTTGGTTTGTCACAGTTAGAAACTGCACTTTTGGTGTTCTTTCAGTGCTGATTGGAGTTGTGTAGGTGTCAGAGTCATGCTGGCTAGGCTCTTTGTGCTGGCGGTCTTTCTTTGCAAGGGTCTCTGCTGCTAAACCATTCGCTGGCATGCTCGTTTGGAGCAGGGTTCTTTTCATGTCAGGCTCTGTGTGCCTTGCATGCCGTGTCCTGCCATGTTTGGTGTTGGGTTGCAAATCCATCTTGCTTGTGCATCCTACGCACCCAAGTTTCACATCACACTGGATGGAATTATTCACATGATATGTGCTTTGTGTATTTCTGCATTGTCGATATTTGTGAGTTTTGGTTATGTTTTTGGATGGGTGCAGGTCAACCTCCACCATGTGTGCTGTGTCACTTGGCCATGCCATGCTGTTTGCCTGCTGTTCTGCTCCATTGACGTGCTTCCCACACACATGCTAGGATATTGCCCACAACCCCACACCGGAACCATATTACAGTTGACCGGGGGCCATATGGCCTGCCTCTCGGGTGTGCCATGGAGACACCTGTAGTCACTTAAACCAGCCAATATGGCAGCTGATCAGTCAGTGTGATGTGGTGCTGGTCTGCCCCCACAAAGTCAGCCACTGCACATGCATTGTAGTTCCCGTGCAGCTTCCATGCTGGATCAGGCCAGTGTGGGGGGGGAAACTGCATGGAGTGGTGTGTTCACCCACTGCACTGGCACCACCAAGCACACACATGCCTGTGGAGCTGAACACAGGGGTGCAGGTCACTTTATGTTTGGTTTTTAATGGTACATGCTCATTGACGGGATGCCAGTCAGTCATTTTCTATGTACTTGTTGCTGCTTCATGCATTGTCAATGGTTAATGGGAGTGGATAGGTATGTGATGTTCTGCAATGGCCTTGCTTTTTCTTTGTTGGATATCACATGTTCATGTTGATTTATTGATTGGTATGTGTTGCTGAGTGGACCTTTTGTCTGTTGTTTGTGATTGTGTGTGTTACTTTGGTATTGCTATGTGTCATACTAGTGACACTGGCCTTTTTGGCATGTTTTGCAGTGAGGTTGTAGTAGTGGGATTTGTGTTGTTTTTACGAGTGTGAGGCACACACCACATGTCCACCCTGGACTGCAATTCTCAGGTAGTGGTCTATGGCCCAATAGCACTTGCCATATTTCATCATCGAAGGCATTCTGGGATGTGGCTGTCACACTGTATGGTTTTCATGTGAAGCACGTCTGGACGAGCTGGTTCCGTATTTGCTGGCCTCTGACCCTTTGGTCTACTATTGGTATGGGTCATGCCAGTGGCTGCGGCCACAACCCCTCATGCAACTCTGGTGAGGCTATATTATGCAAGATGCAACATGCCAATTTGATCTTATATGAAACAGCTGGTGCATACAACCATACTCCACCTGAATGGTTGAGGCAGCAGAAGCGTGATTTCAGCACTCTAAATGTGTATTGATTATGCCTCTGGTTGCGCATGTGTGCTGTATTGAATTGGCCTCCGATGGAGTGGTGGGGTTTAGGATTGGCGTCATCAGGAGTGGTGAGAGCAGGTATGCACTGTTCCCTGTTGATGGCAAGGAGAATAGTTATTGTTTTTAGGATGTCGTGGTATGGTGGTTTGGATTTGATGTGGACCACAATCTGTATTTTTTTGTGTGTGTGCAGGGTGATACTCACCAATGAGCCACTTGTTTCCAAATGTTCCAGATGCCAGTGCCTGGGGTATGGGGAAAGGCATAGTATGTAGCTGTCGTGGCCGCATCCAGGGTAGTATGCATTCACATGCATTATGTGTCCCTTGGCATCACAGATGACCTACACATTAAGCAAATGCCAATTTTTACGCTTCCGCTATATGTGTTCGGTGGCTCATGGGGGCTGTAGTGTAACCTGTTTATTTATTTATTTATTTATGCATTTTTAAAGCGCTCACACAGCCCATGGGCATCGAGGTGCTGTTACAGTTACAGGGATTGTTTTTTTTGTTTTTAGTTGCGTAATTGTTTTTTTGTCTTAGTTGCATATTTATAACGCGCTTAAATACCCAGAGGTATCTAAGCGCGGCCCCGGGATTGAACCTGCGTTGCTCTGTGTCGTCTTGCTTCCAAAGCGAGAATGTTGCTGCTGAGCTATCCTCCCAGTGCAATGTATGCAATCTATTGCCCCGAATACCCATGGGAACTAGGCAACAGCATATAATTCGTGTAACACTCTTTCCCTTGCCTACACATCGCAATGCATGTCATGTCAATGTGGTTGTGCACACTTGCAATAATGCATTTTAGGACCTACTTGAGGCAGCGTGACTGTGTGGGCTGTGAGATACCAACTATGGCTGTGGTCGCGTTACTGGGTGGGCTGTGAGATACCAACTATGGCTGTGGTCGATTGGATTGTGTCAGTGCCCAGGAAGTGTAGTGCTGTTAGGACTTTCACCAAGGGTGGTATTGGCTGCGCGCACATGTTTCGTGACACCAGGTCATTCTCACACTCCCTGACCAACTCAAGGATTACATGGGGGAGTGGTATCTGCCATAAACATCCTCATCAGGCATGCCGTATAGCGTTGTGCGTGTATGATAGATTCTGGCCCTCCTATGTAGCAGTAGGTATGCAAGCAGTGCAGGGACTGGCATGGTGCAGGTCTTTCACTACGTTTTCCTGGCGGGTCCTGGTTCTGGCCATTGCACGGTGCAGTCTCACATTGCGCCTGCTCGATGGTGGCAGTGGGTTTTTGTAACATTTTGGTTGTCGCAGGTCCAGAGGTTATTCTCTGAATAAGGCCTTGTTTGCACTTTATGGGGCCTGTTTGTGCATTTCCTGGGTGCCTCCCTTCCCACGCCCATGTAATCTCCCATTTCTCTTTAATGAAGGGGTTTGCATATTCCGCCCCCTTCTTGTCCTTTGCGCTGGCCAGTCCTGCGCAGCCTGCGCAAGGCACGCAGACGTGGTGCACAGTGCTGGATTCCAGCGCAGAGGCAGATCTGTAAATCGTTCGGATTATTATTGTGCAGCGCATAGTGCCTTTTATTGCCGCTGTTTGCTTTTGCGCTGCACATTTTCTCCTGTAAATCCGGCCCTATGGCTTTGCGCTTTTCAACATATTTCTTTCTTTTTTGCATTTGAAAGTTAAGGGCTGTGTTCTAAACAGTAACAATCGCAAACCGACACGTTTAAGGTGGTGTTTATTCACTACATTAATGCTTCCGTACAACTTTCGATTGCACTTTCAACTTAAAGTGACCTTAACCAATATCTCCCCGTTTTGCTCTAAGTGCCAGAATCTTGGGCCTGCCATTTGGAAGTGTTAGTTGACAGCGGGAGAATACACAAGCAGACTTTCATGTAATTCAATTTGCATTGGAATGGCTCAACCTTATCAGAATATTACTCCTCTTTTGTTCCCAAGTACTGTTCCAAACAAGCCGATATAATCCACAATTAATACATATAGTACATCATTCGAGTAACGTATTTATTTTACAATTGCTGGGAGACAGCAGAGACATATACAAAAAAAAATAGCCTGGCTGAACAGCCATAGACAGATATTGAAGTACGTTTCACTTGTCTTGTCAAATATCCATCAGAGAGCCAAGGAAATTGCCTTTCGCAGTAGAGGAAACACTTTTCATGTGCCCGTGAAGTGAACTTCAGCATACTTCATACAGGTGCCTCCCCAGGTGACCCGGTGCTGCCTGCTCATACCAAATATCCCAGACGCTCATCTCAAAAGTGATGAGTTTTATTCTTTGAAGCATATTTACCTGGTACGAGAAATGTGCATCATGGTTTTGTCAGCCTGGAAACGTATGTATTTCTGTTAGTTGGTCTATTCACCAGATCCAATAACCAGCATAATGTCGACAGATGTATCCTATTACATCCAACTGAAAACAATAACTAGGATATTTCCCCTGATATACCCCTAAAAAAAGTCTCACTCTACACCAGTTAATAAAACATTGAGAGACCAATTTTTGTTAGTGGCAATTAAAAGTGGGCGGGGGGGGCGTGCCACCGTTTGCACTTACATGCAGTTGGGTCTCCCAAAACTAATTTAAAAAGCCAGGCCTACTCACTATTGTGAATGTCAACTTTAACGCATGGCAGACAGTTTTCAATCCATTGATTTTTCACCTGCATGAAAATCTCATGCTGTGGACAATCCTGGAGCATTTTGAAGACGGAGGAGAAATGTATGGACGGAAATGTTAAAACCGCACAAGCACACCCTTCAAATGCCATGGCTTACGCCTTCCTTGTATGCCCTACTTTGACACTCCTGGGCTCAGAAAATGACATTGGGCCTCATTAGGACCCTGGCGGAAAGGGATTTACGCCGGCGTAGAGCATGGCGTACCTTTCCGCCTGACTACGAGTTCCCGTAGCGCCATGGTGATATTTTACGCCTGCTTTTTGCAGGCGGAAAAATCCATGGCGCTACGGGACTTGTTGTTAATTACGCCACCGTAATTTACGGTGGCGTAATTAACGCCTTCCCCACTCCCATTATGCCCTATGGGGCAAGAATGGGAATGGGGAAGGGCAAAATGGGGATTGGGGACTTACCGCCCCGCCAAGGTCGGGATGGGGCGGTAAGTCCGCCAACCACCATGGCGGAATTGGCAGCTTAGTGCCATGGACCATGGTGCAAATTGCACCATGGTTCCCCGCCAGGGTCGTAATGAGGGCCATTGTTAGATTGGGCCTCATCAGGGGTTGGGCGGAGCAGCAAAAATGGGGCAGTAATGCTATTACTGCTGCATTATTGCTCATGCCCAATTCCGAGTTTGGTTGTAACGGCCTAATCACAAGTTGAGCGGTAGTCCTTAAATTCGACGTTAATGGTGTTATCGCTGCATTTAACAGTCTGACCAATCTGGGATGTGGTGTGTTTACTAGAGCTGTGGGTAAACATGCCAGAAAAATGCCCATTTGCTGCGCATTTTCCGCCAGCGGTATTAGCACACTGTAATTGTGCCAGCAGTAATAATGCCGAAAATCCACATAGAGTCCTATGGACCCATACCAAATGGGGACTAACAGCTGCACCGGAACTCTGGTGCAAATTGAGCCAGTCTGCGTTGCGGTAATGCTAATTGCGTTAGGCAGTATCCCGGTGCAATTACTGCTGGGATATCGACCAACTAAGTGATTAATGCTTGTTTTTTCTCCCTGTGGCCCGATTACAATCGTTGCATAAATATCTGCCAATTTTGCACAATGATGGGTTGTTTTGTACTAATAATTCCTATTACCCACAGTGCCCCATTGTATTGTTTCACTATCGGTGCCAACGTCATTTTCTGTAGATCACATTTGAGGCACATGTAGCATAAATGAAGTTACTAAATCCTGGTGTGGAATGTATACACACGTTTAACACCTTTTTTAAGGCTCTGGGGGATGTTTACCATTTTTGTAGACAGAGTGGTCGCACCAAACAAGATAACTGTTTCATTCGTGCATTCCTGCAGCGCTTGCAGAAAAGGAACAGGTTTACAGCAGCATGACATGTTCATGGGCTGTTTTTGCACTTACTGAAAGCAGGTAGAATCAATAGAAATCTGTTGTATGTAAATGGCAGGCAGCAGTAGCTCTTTTTGCACACAAAAAAGTCCAAAAAAGGGGATAGGGTGATTTTGCATCTTTTAACACATGTCGGTTCCTTATTTGTAAATGTTGACGTTTTCACGCAAGGAGACCGACGTGCAAATGTTTGAATTATCCTACATGCAAATAAGACTTTTAAGAGAATGAGCACCGTCACACATTCTTTCACAATTCTCATGCAACTTGAATGAAAATGAAGTACCACCTTTCATCTTCAAGTGCCTTATCAGCATTTTCAACAGGATATCATTTTTGCACCTGGGGAATTTTTTTTCAGTATTGCAAATATTGTACCATTCTGCATTGCACCGTTGACAGTGCTTGGTAATGCATTGCATCTGTGACTACAACTAGCTCCAACTTGGTGATTATTTTTAGAGATGACATGGACTATAGGGAAGACCGAGTATACACGTTCCAGCATAAATATGATGAACAAAATAAAAACCTTTTCTAAAGAGAGTACCTCTGCCTCATCCCCAGCTAGCCCTGGTAGAGTCAGAAGCTGACACTGACGCTTACAATTCCGCAGCAGCAACAACTACCAATATCCCAACAGAGTTTGAAACCAGAAAACGTTTTTTTTTTTTTTAAACAGGTCAGATGCCACAAGAGGGCGAACCAAAGGTCCAACAACAAACCAGTCTCTGAAGAGCCCATGACACAAGGTATACCAACAAAGGACATGATAGGGCAAAGAGAGGAGGCCATATGAGAATCAGCGAAGACCCCAATCCAACAAGATGGGTAACAAGATCAGGTTACAAAAACAGTAGAGGAAGGGCCAGGATCGGACGTAGTAATCAACCTTTCCAACAGGACTTTGACTAGAATAGAAATAGATGTTTTAAACAAGGCACTGTCATTTGCAGTGTCAGTGGGGAGTGATAGTATTAAATTCCAAATTGACTTGTCCAAATTTACCAGACAATTAACACTTAAAAAAATATCAATGTGCATAAGAACTGCAGATCCTAGCATATTGGGGACATTAGACCTATTAGCAAATTGACAATTTCAGACATTCAAAACATCCATCTGTTATTACCATTGGAGGAAAATCAGGATAGTTGTCATGAACCACCGAACTCGTCCCTTATGGACTTCATGGTCCATCATACACCGCGGCATGAACTCAGTGATCCTTCCAACATGACCGACGGTCCAGGAACACTGTGCTCTAGCCTTTGCGAGCAACACTCGGCTTCCTAGAAAAGAGGCACGCCCCCGCGGCTCTGCGCATCTCAACGCGTCTCAACGCAACTGCTTGGAGTTGTTAGGCGTGTGTTCGAGTCCGTGTATCGTACTGTCTCCAATTCTTATCCTTTTTTCTTCCATCCTGGAACCCTCTCCTGATTCCGCAACTCTCCACTAACCTTATCCCTTCTTCCCGGATCCCGTCTTGTGCTCGGTGTCACATTCTCCCCGGCACTTCCGAGCATCGGACGCGTGTCCACCTCCTTCCTGGATCCATTGTTGCATTCCTGGATACGGAACACTTCCTGGCTTAGGCAGCCGACTATCTCACGCTGGTACCCGAAGACTCGCGCTCCAACCTATACAAGTCTCGAACGGTGAGGAAGAAAGAAAACGCTCCCAAGAAGGACATAAGCAAGGAAAAACAGGTGAGAAAGAAAGACGCTTGTGACAGATTGAGACGCCTAAAAAATGATATAGAAGTCGACATGGAAGCCGCAGTTCAAGACCTCATGAGAGGTATGCAAGAATTAACTACTGAGGTACAAAACCTCAAAGCAGAAAATGCAGCATTGAAACAGCTAGTCTTGTCCCGGGATTCAGCGGTCAAAGAAAGTGCCCTGGTAGGGGGTGTAGTGGACAAATATGATGGATCTTCCAAATCCCTGCGTTCCTTCCTTGATTCCTGCCTAGTACACTTCACTTTCAAACCCTATTACTTTTCCACGCCACAAGCTAAGGTTGGATTTATGATTTCTCACCTCAGGGGCAACGCCCTAACGTGGGCAACTCCCCTAGTCAATTCGGGAGACCCACTCTTGGATGATTACGATGGGTTTGTGGAAGCCCTTAAGGCTATGTTTGATCGACTGGAACTCGTCTACAGTGCACAAGAAAGACTTCTTGAATTCCAGCAAGGGAGCCAGGACATGCTTACTTAGGTGAACCGCTTCAAACAGCTAGCTAAAGAAGCTGATTGGTCACAAGAAGCCAGTTTCACTCTATTCCGAAGGGGATTGAATGATGAAGTAAAAGACGAGCTAGCCAGAGTAGCCCGCCCGAGTTCCTTCCAGACCCTGATGGACCTTTCTTTACAAATAGACTTCAGAATCCAGGAGAGAAAAGCAGAGAAAAGAAAACCAAAGACAACACCCCCGAAGACAACCCTGGAATATCCTTGTCCCAAAGAAACACTCGCTCCACGTTCCTCAGATCCAGAACCTATGCAATTGGGTGCCTTTCATGGACCAATTTCTCCACAAGAAAGGATCCGTAGGATCAATACAGGACTTTGTATGTACTGTGCCTCTGATAAACATCGTGTGAGAGAATGCCCAATAGCGCCACCCCGACGTTCGGTAAACACCAGCTCCCGATCCTAAGCGGAGCACAGCTTCGGGAGAAAGATGCCTGCTCCGCATCCATTCCTTCCTTGAGTACTCGAGGACAGAACACTTTAGTGATTCTCCAGACAGTCTTGTCACCTTTGGAGAAAAAATCCTTCCCCATCCTGGCCTTGGTGGACTGCGGTGCTATGGGGGTTTTCATGGACCATGATTGGGCTGTCAGTCATAACATTCCTTGAGAGCCCAAAGAAGTAATACAACCAGTTGAAGGAATTGACGGCAGACCATTGTCTTCCGGACCAATTGCTCATCAAACCAAGGAGTTACTACCCTTGATAAACAACCATCAGGAAAGCATCTGTTTCGAAATCATAAAGGCCGCTCACTACCCCATGGTTCTAGGCATGCCCTGATTTCAGAAACACAATCCTTACATCAACTGGACAGCTCTGAATATTGCATGTCCTATTGCTTGTCTCAAGACACATTGCAAAACCCTCCTGTGAAACCCCAGGATCACAAACAGTCCTCCTTAAGTGTATCCAACATAATCCAAGTACCAGAGATCTACCAAACATACTTGGATGTGTTTTCAACAGCCATTGTTCAAGCTCTTCCACCCCATAGACCTGAAGATTATGGCATTGACACAGATGCTTCAGCAGTGATTCCATTCGGGAGGATGTTCATATTGTCCGAACCCGAAAAAAGGGCCCTACGAGAATACCTGGATACCAACCTGGCAAATGGTACTATCCGTCCTGCGAAATCTCCAGCCGTTACTTCCCTATACTTCGTTTCTAAGAAAGAAACCAAAGAACTTCGGCCCTGCTTGGACTACCGTGGTCTCAACCAATGTACTCTCAAAGACCGCTACCCGCTACCACTCATTTCTGACATCCTGGAAGCAGTTTGAGGTGCTGTCATCTTCACTAAACTCGATCTTAGGGGTGCTTACCATCTCATCCGAACAAAGGAAGATGATGAATGGAAGACTGCCTTCAGAACTCCCTTTGGCCACTCTGAGTATCTGGTAATGCCCTTTGGTCTCGCCAACGCCCCTGCTGGTTTTCAACAGTTCATGAATAGAGTTTTCTCTGATATGCTACTCCTTTTCATCATTGTGTACCTGAAAGATATACTGATTTACCCCTGTGAACCCCAGATCCACCAAGAACATGTAAAAGCAGTCTTACAACGTTTACGTGAACACAAACTCCTAGCCAAAACAGAAAAATGTCTCTTTCATGTCCAAACCGTTCATTATCTTGGATTTGTGCTAAGCTCCAAAGGAATCGGAATGGATCCTTCCAAGGTCGACTCCATACTTTCTTGGCCAGCATCCACCACTGTGAAACAGATTCAATTCTTCCTGGGTCTTGCTAATTTCTACAGAAAATTAATTCCCGCATTTTCTTACATAGTGCATCCCATTGTAACACTCCTAAAGAAGGATACTCCATTTAAATGGTCTACTGCTCAAGAGACAGCCTTTCAGCAACTGAAACAAGAATTTACTCAAGCCCCAATCCTAGCCCAAGCCGACATAGATCAGCCCTTTTTGTTGGAAACAGACGCTTCAGATTACGCCACTGGGGCAGTCTTAAAACAAGAATTCCAAGACAAGATGGAACATCCTATTGCTTACCTATCCCGCACCTTGACTCCCAGTGAAAGCCATTATTCCGTCCTGAATAAGGAGTTATTGGCCATCCGACAAGCCTTCACCGACTGGCGCCATCTACTCTTGGGTGCTAAATATTCAGTGCAAGTACGAACAGATCATCGAAACTTGCAAGTCCTACAGTCCTTGGAATGCAGAAATAGTTGTCAAGCCCGTTGGGCCTTCTTTTTTGCTCAATACCAATTCCAAATTCATCACTTTCCTGGAACGAATAACATCATTGCAGATGCCTTATCTAGGCGTCCTGATTACAAGTCCTTCGAAGTCCAGACCTTTCCGAAGATGTTCCCTAAAACCGTGTTTGTGGCACAAGCCATTTCTCTCCTGGAAGATATCCATGCAAGAACGCCTTCTTCCAATCTCTGGAAGGAATTCATCAGGAATAATCAATGGAACTTAGTAACAAAAGACGGCTATCTTTTCAAGTACAAACGGCTGGCAATACCCACACAAAAACTGAGGGACAAAATCATGAATCTCTGCTACGACACCTTCCATTCGGGAGATTGAGGCATCACTACCCCCCTCCATCTGATACAGAGGCAATTCTGGTGGCCAAAAATGATAGCTGACATAAGAACCTACATCCAATCTTGCGCAGTGTGCAATCAGAACAAACATGATAACAGAAAACCTGCTGGTCTCCTTCATCAACCCACATTACCAACACGGCCTTGGGACATCATCACCACTGACTTTATTGTAGAATAACCCCCATCCAGAGGATATACAACCATAAGGATTACCATTGATCTGTTTACCCATATGGCTCACTTCACACCCTTGTTCAAACTACCATCCTCGTTTGAATTGGCTGGAATATTCCTAAAACACATATTTAGACTTCATGGATTGCCTTTCAAGATCATCTCTGACAGAGGACCCCAGTATATATCCCAGTTCTGGAAACAACTATGCAAAATATTAGGCATCCAACTTGCATTATCTTTGGGATATCATCCGCAGATTAATGGGGCAACATAACGAGTTAATCAGAACCTAGAACAGTACCTCTGCTGTATTGCAACCAAGATCCAGGATGATTGGTCGCTTTTGATCCCCGTGGCTGAATTCTCTTACCACATTTCTGATCATTCCGCCATCAAGACGAGTCCATTCTTTTGCAGTCAGGGATTTCATCCTTCAGTTCTACCATCTGTTCTACCTTATCCTACCCCGGTTCCTGCAGTTGATTCCTGGATTGAAACACTGGTACACGTACACAAAGACATTAAGGAACAACTGGAAAAAGCCAGGATAGGAGTCAAACGATATGCAGACACCAAGCGGAGACCAAGTCCTTCATATGCAGTCGGGGATAAGGTATGGCTATCCTCAAAACTTCTTCCTCGACATCTGCGGCATAATAAACTGTCTCCCAAGTATTATGGACCTTTCTCCGTTAAGGAAATCATTCATCCAGTGGCCTTCCGGCTCCAGCTTCCAGAATCCTGGAAAAGAATACATCCGGTCTTCCATAGTTCCTTATTGAAACCCTATGTACATTCCACCAGAACTACTCCTAGACCTAACCCTGTAATCATCAATGACTAGATTGAGTACAAAGTCTCCAGGATATGTGATTCCAGATAGAGACGGGGTCAGCTCCAATATCTGGTAGAATGTTAAGGATCCCCCCCCAGCGAGCGCACCTGGGAACCAGTCTCAAACATGAATTCCCCCCATCTAATACAAAGATTTCATCGAGTCCACCCAGGCAAGCCAGGTGGTTCCGGCTTTAGGAGGAGGGATACTGTCATGAACCACCATATTCGTCCCTTCTGGACTTTATGGTCCATGATGCACCGCGACATGAACTCAGTGATCCTTCCAACAAGGCCGATGGTCCAGAAACACTACTCTAGCCTTTGTGCGCAACACTCGGCTTCCTAGAAAACAGGCATGCCCCCACGGCTCTTCGCATATCAACACAACTGCTTGGAGTTGGTAGGCGTTTGTTCGAGTCCATGTATCATACTGTCTCCATCTCTTACCCTTTTTTCTTCCGTCCTGGAACCCTCTCCTGAATCCACAACCCTCCGGTAACCTTATCCCTTCTTCCCGGATGCCGTCTTGTGCTCGGTGCCACATTCTCCTCGGCACTCCCGAGCATCAGACGCGTGTCCACCTCCTTCCTGGATCCATTGTTGCATTCCTGGATACTGAACGCTTCCCAGCTTAGGCAGCCGACTACCTCACGCTGGACCCCGAAGACTTGCGCTCCAACCTATACAAGTCTCGAACAGTGAGGAAGAAAGAAAGCACTCCCAAGAAGGCCACAAGCAAGGAAAAACAGGTGAGAATGAAAGACGCTTGTGACAATAGTAGTTATACAGATATTTGTGAGGAATGTAATATATTTCTCACCAATTTGGAGATTTCAGAACTAAAACCCAAATGTGTTCCACTATCAACAGCAGATAGTATTATTGACACATTCCATAAAGCTATCACAATTGAGATGCACAAACAGATATACACATGCAATACCCACAGAACGTGAGCTCCTAATAGCTTTTCACCAGAATGGCAGCAAGCATTAAGAGCACTGGCTACTGATAAAGATACCATTATCAAAGAGGCTGATCCTCAAAAAAGAAGACTACATAGACTGCACATCTACAGACACCAGGTTGTTATAAAAAACTGGATCATAATACCAGCAACAAAGTTATGTCTAAATTACAAGAATTCTTCTAAAATAGTATAGGCAACTATATTTTACCCAAGATACATAAACATAATGACAGACAGTTAGAATTAAGTCCAATTATGAGCGGCATTGGATGGGCAACAGAAAAAATTGCAGAATCCATAGATACAACCATCCACAAATCTGTGACCTTAATACCATCATAGTTGAGGAACTCAAACCATGTGCTACAAACCTTAAACAACATCACATGGCAAGAAGACTACCTATTGGTAACTTTAGATTTTACAGCACTATATACCACAATTTAGCCTTAGAAGCAATCAATTTCACCTATGCTAAAGCCTCAGCATCATTGTAACGCTCACCTGATTCCCACGGAGGCGCGGGTCTTGGCAGGAAGCTGTCTGTGACTCGAAAAGTGATGTGCAGGACTCGATTGGCTTCTGGGGTCGAACCTCTTCGCACTGTGTGTCGGACTCGAAGAGTGAGGTTTCTGCAGGTGAAAGAATATGGGGGTTAATGGTCTGCGTAGTTGAATGTCCCTCTCTCCCTCTCTCTTCCCAGCTTTTTCGTAGAGCCCCCAGGTCAACGTGCTCACCTTATATAGGTGAATGCTGGGCTCTCCATCTGCGTCTGGTGCAGGGTGCCGTTGCCAGTTCCTTCACTGGTGAAACATAGGCCTCTTGAATTCACAGGATGGTTACCGTCATTGTCTGCACGAGCGGTGAGTTTCTGGACACCTTTTGTCTTTATAGTCTTTAAATGCGTGGCACGTTTATATGCAGACTCTATATAATGCTTTTCCCTTATGTATCGCAGGGCTCTTGAGATGGAAGATGAAGTAAAGTGCCTGGAAGTTTGTAAGTATGGCAAGCGCTCTAATTGTCTCTTTCCTTGCAGCTTAGTTCGTATTAAAGAGACGCCGGAGTATTTGCAGGCGTTTTATTGCACCAAGCGGGATGGACGTAAGTAAATACCTGCTTAATGTCTTTTCTTTTGCCTTTCAGATGTTGGTTTGCAGCGCCGGAGTCCGCGGAATGCCAGTAAGTTGTTAACGATGCTTTGTCTTTACAGGCGGCGATGCAGAACGAAGAAATCCGGAATCCACAGCGTGCCGGTAAGTATGGCAATTCTTTTGCCTTTGCAGGTGGAGATGCGGCGTGACGAAACCTGTTGTTTCTGTTCTTTGCAGGTGCTGATGATGTCTGGATACTGAAATGGTAAGTAGGATTCTTGCAGGTCCAGGATCAGAAGAAGAAAAGCCGGAGCAGACTCGGTGAGCGTTCTGCTGCAGATGCAGAATAACGCGAAGCACGCTTCATCTATCGGGTGTGGTTTAAATAGCCTTGGAGTGATGAGGCGTCTTCTTCCACGGCCCCGCCTAGGTAAGAAAGGAGTTCCAGTTTCCAGAAGAGTTCCAGTGCTGTATCCAGGGAGTGGAGCTGCCCCACCCAGGTAAGAAAGTAGTTCCTGTTCTTAGATAGCTTCTAAGTGGGTGGTAAGTAAGCAGCATGGTCTGCTGCAGGTAAGTCCACCCAGGCATCCTCACACCTATTATGAGCCCGGCGCTTCCAGTGCCGGGACCAATGGTTTTGATGAGCCTGGTGCCACCGGCGCCAGGACAAGGTCCAAAAGGTCCCAGTGGGGACCGGCTGGTGCCTAGGATTAGGGTTAGGGGCCTGCTTCCAAGGACGTTGGGCTGGTCCTGGCTCCTTGGAAGCAGTGATCATGACAATCATACTTGAGATGTACAAATGATTAAAGAAATGTTGAAATTCCACTCAGATACCAATATAAGTATATTCAACAACGAATATTACGAGCAAATCAAGGGTATGGCCATGGGTGCAAAGTATGCCCCAAAGCTGGCCAATCTTTTTATATGCCAAATTGATCAAGTACTCAAGTACTCTGTGAACATGAGTTCTTCCATAACATTATACTCTGGTGGAGATAGTTTGATGATATTATAATTATATGGCATGGGGATGAGGCACAACTCACTAATTTAGCAGACAAATTGAACCAGAACACATGTGGCCTACAACTAACTAGTTATATTGACACCAGTCATAGATTTCCTAGATTTACGTATATGTCACAGATACCGGGCTGAGGAGTAAGACATATAGAAAACCCACTGAGTTTAACACAACACTCCATGCTATCAGCTGCCATCCTCACAGCACAATCGAGAATATCCTAAAAGGTGTATTTGTCCGAGCCAAGAGAAACTGTAGTGAAAAAGAAGATTTTGAAGAATGGTGTATGAAATGTTCAATGGGAGAGGTTACAATAAGGAATATGTGAAAAAAACACAAAACATGACACAATCTTTGAAAAGAGAATCTCTATTAATACCACAAAGAAAGGAGTCTAGCAAGTATCAACACAGTATGACCATGATTATCAGATCCTGTAAAGACAGCAGTACCCTATACAATATTCTTAATATGCATTGGCACTTTCTCCTTACGTACCCTGAATTATGAGATGTTATAGATCAGAAATGAGGGATCATCTTTACTAAAACACCCTCCCATAGAAACAGGCTCAGTCCATCATACATGAGAAATAACAAGGATGCAGACTAGTGGAATTGAATGGTTGAACCCACTAGATGAAGATTACCATAAGCACATATTACAAGTGCAAAACATGTAATATGTATAGATTTGCACACCCCAACACCAATGTTTATGTAAACTATTGTGATAGAAATTAAAGATTTCATCAACTGTCACAGTAAAGATGTTGTGTCTGCAATTATCTGTGTGTGCAATATTATATACATTGGCAGCACAATTCAAGAATTTCGAATACAAATCTGAGAACACATTGCAACACTGGGAAACCAAGACATGAAACTTGCTCTGGCAAAGTACTTGCAGAAGAATCATCCAATGAATGATTAGAAGCATTTGAGATTCATTGGGCTTCAAAAGCATCACATGGTAGAAGAGGATGCAACTTTTAACTCAAGTTTGGTCAATTAGAATTGACGCGCATCTGTAAAATACTGTTTTAACACATGATGGCTCTTTATTTGCAAATGTTAAAATGTTCACGCTAGGAGACCCAAGTGCACATAAGTGCAAATGTTTGCGTTATCCTACATGCAAATCTTTCCATTACATTTTATCAAGAGTTCACTTATTTCAATGCGAATATTTAACTTGTAGTCCTGTCATGTTTTGGTGAATCAAGCTTACTTTTGACTATATGCAATGGTTTCTAGTAGTGGCGCAAACTGCTTTTATACATCAGCAACTTGTGCCAGTGAAGTTGTGAAACCAGTAACCACGTGCGTTCCTGGTGATGGATTTTTCTGTGTTAGACATGATGACCACCCCAAGAAAGTTTGGTCATAATTATTGTCAAGGTGATCTATGTATTTTGCAAGTGTAAGAATGTCGGGTTATCCTGTTGAAGGTGAAACATAAAATGACACGCTCAGAACAACGGAGAGAAAATCCATTATCTATAAAGCTTGTCCTTTTTAATTATAGCCCACATCTCTCTGGACACACTTGTTTTTTAGGTTATCTATCCTGCTCTCTCCTCGCCCTGCTGAAATAGGTGTTGTTATTACGCAATTTAATTTTACACTTTTATTGACCTCTCAAGTATGAAACGCTGATGAAGCCTTGAAGGTGTCAAACCTGTTCTTTGCAGGTTGATCGCAAAACTAATTCTCTCTATCTTTCTCACGGTCTTACTTTCCTGCTATTTGTCTCTCTGTATCTGTTCCCTCCCCCTCTCTATCTCTTTATTCCTAATTTGCCATTTCTTGCTCCACCCAGCTCCCACTTTTCTTGTATTCATCTCTATCATTTTATATGTTCAGCATCTGCCCGTTCAGGAATCCCACTCAAGAATCCCATACAGATGTCCCACGTGAGTCTCCTGCACCGGGTGGCAAATCCTAATACTGCAGCTCTCAGCATTGCAACGCACCCAGGAAGGCCTGAAAAACACAGCTTACTTCTGTTTTTTGTTTTATTCTGCACATGAAGCAACCAAGTCGATCCATTGTAATCAATGGGGGAATGATAGCCACCATTTTGAAATTGGTGGCTAGCATTGATGATTTCTAAAGCATGCAGAGTGAAGGTGCAGGATCCTGGACACGTCTCCGTTTTTGCCACCCTTACTGCAAAGCATGCTGAAATGTACGGATCCTCCTCCACCATGTGGAGAAATTAATCAGAATGGGACCAGAATGATGTGCCCAACTGATAGCAGGCCCATTGGTCTGGCAATTCACTTGATATCAGCATGTTGAACCGACCACCCTCTGGGCAATTCAGAAGTTAGACAATCACAGTTTAACAGTACAAGTTAGCTTCTCAATTCCTCTCCGTAAGTGACATTTGCAAGGATTGCCTGAGAGCTCATTCTCGGCCATTCACACACCCAACACTGCTTGATCTCTATTTTATATTATTCCAGAACTGCTTGGGAATTGCTTTGCGTATATTAGCTCAACACATGCCCTTCAGTGTTACCCCTCCATAGAAGATTCTCTAAATATAATGGCTGAGCACAGATACATACGAATGCGAGCATTTAACCCCAACACCCTCCCTGTGTGTGCAAACTCCTTTCTGGCTTCCCCTCCATCTTCCTTTACCCTTGTTCATGCTCTTCTTCACAGCAGACTCATGTCTGGGGATCCTGGACGAGGCACAATACACCTTAGATAAGGATTTGGAATCTTTGAAACTACTACAGTGGTGATTTGGTGCAGAAGAAAAGCAGAGTAACAGCACAATGAATGGCCCTTTTGAAATTAGCCTGCTAGTCTCCTTTTCTGACTGTCCCTCTGTCACATGACTACATCACTTTCTCCTGCTCAGTCTCTCTCACTCTCTATCTTTCTCCCTCTCTTTTACTCAATGATATAACTTCTTTACATAAAACGTTTGGATTTCAGTAAAAGAGCCCTGGGGCCGTGCCACAGCCACATCCTTGTGCCCCTTCTCTATATTATGGTGCAGTCCCTTCTCCCTTAAGCACGTCCCTTCATAAACAAAAACACTAACAGAAGCTGCTTGTTGCAGTCGAAAGGTTGCTTTGAAACCAAGCTGTGATCATTGACTGAGCAACCCACATTTTCCTTCAAAATCCTTCAATGACAAGGTGAAGAAGAAGCAGATCTATGAATGTTATTTGATTGTTATGCCATGTCTGTGTGCATACGCACACAGGTTTCAAGGATTGAGTGTCATGTTAGTGAGTGTGCATGTGTTTGTGGGAGTTAGTGTCATGATGCCTACCCCCGGAGCACCAGGACAGGCCCAGCACCCCCGGGAGCAGGCATCATGCCCTCGGGTAAAAGCCCAGCAGGCCCCTAATAGGAGCTCTTTGGACTTTGTCCTGGCGCCTTTGGCGCCAGGCTCATGTTGGACATCAGTCCTGGCGCCATAGGCGCCAGGCTCATATAAGAGGGTGTTTGGTGCACTTACCTGACGCAGACTATGCTGCATGAAGCCTCAAGCCAAATGAGGCTTAGGAGGGACTATTTTATCAAAGGAACTATTTTACTTGGGTGGGGGCCGTGGAAGAATACTTACCTGGAACTTCTTCCAAGGCTATTTAAACCACGCCCGGACTGCCACACGTGCTTCCTGTGCTCTGCATCTAGCAGCTGAACGCTCACCGTGCCTGCTCCTGCATCTTGCCTCCAGCCACGCCCGCCTCGATCTTGGGATACCTGAAAGGAAGGAAGGAAAGAGAAAAGGTGAAAACCAAGAACTTAATCTAACTTCCTACCTGTGTCCGGAACCATCACGCCAGCGATCCTGAAGATAGACATTCTTTAAAAGCATCGCGCTACTTGTTGCAGCGCCGCGCATCACTCACCTGCCTCGTGGGTTCTTCACTATCCACCGCAACCTTCTGGGCATTCCGCCACATCTCTGCACCTGCAGGGGAGAAGAAGAGATAAAAGGTGAGCAGGAGGAACAAATGAGGAAAGCCTGATTTTCCGTCACAAGACTTAACTGGCCATATTTGACGGAACCACTCCTCATTTCGGGTCGGCGCCACTTCTTGGCCTGGTACCGCACCCTGGCCCCTAAGGGGAAAAAAGAAAGACATTTCTAGAGGGATTCAAAGACATTTAAAGGGATCATTTTATCACAAACTCACCTGAGTTTATCTCCGGCAATATCCCTCGAAGCATCACTTCCACTCTGCACCTGAAAATAAGGACAGATCGCAGGTTAAGAAAAGCAAACAAAGAGAAGACTCTACTCTGGAACTTTTTAAACTGCATACTTACGGCATTTCGCCTTCCGAAAACCAGTGAAGTAACTGGTCAAATACGCCCCCCTGCACCAGAAGCAGGATGGAGAGCTCATCCATTCAAACATTAAGGTGAGCCTTGATTGGGGATTTCGGAGGTGGTCAGAGAAGAGCAAAGGGGAGGTGGGAAGCAATCACAATACTCTGCAGACAGTTAATCCCCTTTCTCCACCTACAGAAAGATTTTTCTATGGGCCGAACAAGCCAGATTTGGGGGTCCAGTTCAGTCGGTGTTTCGAATCCTGCGCATCATGCTTGAAGAGGTCACAGCAATTCAAACCAGTTCAGCGCCTCCGTGGGAGCCAGGTGAGCGTTACAGAACGCGAAGCCTTCCTACAAATTCCCACCCAGGCGCTATGCAAACTTCTGAGACTGATATGTTGGCCCAATTACTGGGGGAATTACGGGCCGAAGTACATGCCGCTCGTCAAGAGACTAATGCCCTCAGGAGGGAAATAATTGTATCTAAGGAACAAACTGATGAACTGGCTAGGCAGGTATTGCAAGGTCAAGCTGGGCAAACCCCTCTACCTGGTTCCGGGGGGAATTCTGTTCCTGTGGCTTCAAGTAACCCTCTGCAAATCAATCTACCTGGAAATATGCCGCTGGCCCCACCTGAACGCTTTGCTGGGGACCCCAAACGGTTCGCCGTATTCATGAATCAATGTCGTTTGCACTTCCTATGCAGACCTGGGGCCTTCCCTAATGACCAGACCAAGGTAGCTTTTGTGTTGTCATACCTTAGCGGCTGTGCTGCCGATTGGTCAGTACCACTGGTTACTCAAGATGACCCAATCCTCCGGGATTTCCAAGGATTTCAAGCAAGCATGGAGAGATTATTTGCTCGACATTCTCAGGGACAAGCTCTGGATGATGAACTTCTATCCCTGCGACAGGGCAACCAAGACCTCCTCTCCTACATAGCAACCTTTAACAGACTAATCGTGGAAACTGGGTGGCCAGAGGATAAGAGAATCACATTATTCTATCGGGATCTACGCGGAGAAATTAGAGATGTCTTGGCCCAAGTTGTAAATCCACCCCAAGAATGCACAGAATATATAGACTTAGTGGTCCAATTGGATCACAGGCTCCAAAACCGAAAAGCGGATCGGTCCAAGTTTGAAACCCGGGTGTTGGTCAAGACCCAAGTCACTCCCAAGGGTGCCGATGTCTCCGAGCCTACGCAAATTGGAGGGGTTAGAGGACATTTAACCCAAAAGGAACGTGAAAGGAGGCGGCAGTTAAAATTATGTCTTTATTGTGGGGACTCTGGACACTTTCTACGAGATTGCCCGGCAAAACCGCCCAAGAAGGTGGTAGGAGCCTCTGATAAAAACCATGAAGACTCTGTTTCGGGAAACGACTCTGCCCGACAAGCGTAGGGGTCCGCTTGCCGAGCTTGAAAACTAACTCTCAGACCTCGCATTTCATTGTGCCAATGGTTCTCGTAGATCCGGAACAGCCTAAGCGGTTGCATGCAATAAAGGCATACATCGATAGTGGGGCTATAGGAAACTATGTGGATCGTGAATTGGTCTCTAGGATTAACCTGCATCTGCGTCCAAAACCCAGCAAAGATGTCATCACCACAGTCGATGGAACTGAAATTGCCTCAGGACCGGTAACACATTCCACTACTGAGGTGACTCTTATTGGTCCGGACGGCCATCGGGAGGCAGTTGTGTTTGACGTAATCAAGGCCCCACAGTTTCAGGTTATTCTTGGAATTCCTTGGTTAGAGACACATAATCCTCGAATTGATTGGCGAGCAAAGAGAATAACCTTCCCGGATTGTGCACAAACCTGCTACCCAGAAAATCTGAAGATTAGTGTAGCATCTGTAACCTCTGTCTCCATGCAACTACCTCCGGAATACCAAGACTTTCAGGACGTCTTCCAAAAGGAACAGGCCAACACGTTACCCCCCCACAGATCGTACGATTGCCAAATCGATCTGGTGCCCGGTGCACAACCCCCTTGTAGCAGGATTTATGCCCTTACTGAACCTGAGAACCGGCATTTGAGACAATATTTAGATCAATACCTAGCCAATGGTTTCATTTGCCGTCAAAGTCCCCGGCATCCTCGGCTTTGATCTTCGTGCCCAAAAAAGAAGGCAACCTTAGAACTTGTATCGACTACTGCGCATTGAACCAGATAACAGTTAAAAACCGTTACCCTCTGCCTTTGATCCCTGAACTCCTTGACCAGGTGAAGGACGCTTGCGTATACACCAGGTTAGATCTCCGAGGGGCTTATCATCTGGTGCGAGTAAAAGAAAGCGACAAATGGAAAACGGCCTTCCGTACAAAATATGGTTTATTCGAATACCAGGTGATGCCTTTTGGGTTGTGCAACGCGCCTGCTGCCTTCCAATTCTTCATGAACGATGTCCTTCAGGAACTTATCGATGTTTGTGTTGTCGTATATATCGATGACATTCTTGTGTACTCCTCTTCCGAATCTGATCACAGAAAGCATGTCCGGGCCGTCCTTGAGAAATTGCGCCAGCACAAACTGTTTGCTAAACTGGAAAAGTGTGTTTTCCATACCACCTAGGTGGAGTTTCTTGGATTCATCCTGACACCTAATGGGGTCCGAATGGACTCATGGAAAGTGGAGGCCATCCTCAAATGGCCATCTCCTAGCTCGGTAAAAGGGGTCCAAAGCATGCTTGGTTTTGCCAATTTTTATCGCAGATTTATTCTGGAATTTTCACGTGTAGTACAACCCATCACTGCACTCTTGCGGAAAAATAAACGTTTCGAATGGACCAAGGAAGCCGAACAGGCCTTTCAGCAATTAAAAGCTAAATTCACGTCTGCACCTATTTTGAAGCACCCGCGTCCCGATCTCACATACATAGTCGAAACTGACGCGTCCAGTTTAGCCATGGGAGCTGTCCTGTCTCAGAGAGACCCTGAAACCAACCAACTGCATCCTGTAGCATTTTGGTCCAGAAAGTTCTCACCGCCTGAGGTAAATTATGCAATTACTGAAATTATCAGCCACTAAATCCGCCTTTAAGGCTTGGCGGCATTATCTTCTTGGCGCCTGGCACACCATCACCGTGATCACTGATCACCGAAATTTACAATATTTAAAGACTGCCAAGGCTCAATCATCACGTCAGCTCCGATGGGCTTTGTTCTTTGCTGAGTTTGATTTCGTAATCACTTACCGTCCCGGCTGTAAGAATGGCAAAGCAGACGCACTATCTAGAATAGGAATGGGAGAAATAGACACTAATTCAGAACCTGTGCCGATCATTCCCGAACAAAGAATTTTGGGATTAACCTCCTTACAAACCTTTGAAGACATTCAAGCACGAGTAAAGCAACTCCTGGACTCTACCGCCTTGCAGGATTGGATCCAAAGGGGGTCTTACTTTTCGGTCAACGATGGCCTACCTTACTTCCAAGGACGCTTATTTCTGCCAGAGAAGGAATTACAAGAACTGGTTATTTCCCGTCATCATGATACCCTGATGGAAGGACATCCTGGCATTGCCAAAACTGAGGAAAAAATTAAACGACAATTCTGGTGGCCTTCCTGGCGAAAGGATATTAAATCTTTCGTGATGTCCTGTGGAGTTTGCGCCCAAAACAAAGGCCAAAAGACAAAACCCGCCGGTCTTCTTCAGCCTTTATACATTCCACCAGTGCCTTGGCACACCTTGTCACTAGATTTTATCACGGACCTGCCCCCTTGTAATGGATACAATACTATTCTGGTTGTGGGGATCTATTTTCTAAAATGGCTCATTTTATTTCGTTGAAAGGATTACCTTCAGCTTCTGTCCTTGCTAAGGAATTCCTCGAAAATATCATCCGCTTGCATGGATTCCCGTCCATATTAGTCTCCGACCGGGGAAGCCAGTTTATTTCACATTTTTGAAAAAGGTGTTGTCAACTGGCACAAATCGACTTAAGACTCTCAACCAGCCATCACCCACAGACCGATGGTCAGACGGAGAGAATGAACCAGACCCTTGAACAATACCTACGGTGTATGTTGCACCAATCGGTGGGTAATTGGAAGGATTTGTTATGGGTGACCGAATATGCATACAATAACTCGGTGCACTCTGGAACTTGACAAAGCCCCTTTTACACCCTATATGGACATCACCCTCGTACTTCAGACCTGGACTCTCCTCTGAGCCTTGAAATGCCCGCAGTAGACCATTTGCATTCCACTATAACTCAAGCATTCAAGAATACAACTGCCCATTTGCAACAAGCGAAAGAGAAATACAAGAAAAATGCAGATCTGCATCGGAAGGAGGCGCCTTCATACCAAATAGGAGACCAAGTATGGTTGGCTACCAAACATTTATTGCTCAAGGGACCTCGAACTTTTAATCCAAGGTATTTAGGCCCTTATTCGATCAAAGCTATCATTAATCCAGTGGCAGTCAAGCTCGATCTGCCAGCTAACATGCAGATTCATCCCGTTTTTCATGTGCCACTTTTGAAACCAGTGCAACCAGGAACCAGATTAATAAAGCCACCAGAACCAATTCAGATAGATGGGGAGCCTGAATTCGAGGTGAAGAACATTTTGGATTCTAAAATTTCAAAATCAAAACTTTTCTATCTAATTGATTGGAAAGGGTACGGGCCTCAGGAAAGGTCTTGGGAACCCAGCGACCACGTACATGCACCTCGGCTGGTAAAAAAGTTCCATCGGGATTTCCCAAACAAACCGAAACCTCCAGAGGCAACCACCTTGGGAGGGGCCTTGGGGGGGAGTGCTGTCATGATGCCTACCCCCAGAGCACCAGGACAGGTCCAGCATCCCCGGTACTTACCTGGAACTTCTTCCAAGGCTATTTAAACCACGCCCGGACTGCCACACGTGCTTCGCGTTGCTCTGCATCTAGCAGCTGAACGCTCACCGTGCCTGCTCCTGCATCTTGCCTCCAGCCACGCCCGCCTCGATCTTGGGATACCTGAAAGGAAGGAAGGGAAGAGAAAAGGTGAAAACCAAGAACTTAATCTAACTTCCTACCTGTGTCTGGGACCATCACGCCAGCGATCCTGAAGATAGGCATTCTTTAAAAGCATCGCGCTACTTGTTGCAGCGCCGCGCATCACTCACCTGCCTCGAGGGCTCTTCACTATCCACCGCGACCTTCTGGGCATTCCACCACATCTCTGCACCTGCAGGGGAAAAGAAGAGATAAAAGGTGAGCAGGAGGAACAAATGAGGAAAGCCTGATTTTCCGTCACAAGACTTACCTGGCCATATTTGACGGAACCACTCCTCATTTCGGGTCGGCGCCACCTCTTGGCCTGGTACCGCACCCAGGCCCCTAAGGGGAAAAAAGAAAGACATTACAAGAGGGATTGAAAGACATTTAAAGGGATAATTTTATCACAAACTCACCTGAGTTTATCTCCGGCAATATCCCTCGAAGCATCACTTCCACTCTGCACCTGAAAATAAGGACAGATCGCAGGTTAAGAAAAGCAAACAAAGAGAAGACTCTACTCTGGAACTTTTTAAACTGCATACTTACAGCATTTCGCCTTCCGAAACCAGTGAAGTAACTGGTCAAATACGCGCCCCTGCACCAGAAGCAGGATGAAGAGCTCATCCATTCAAACATTAAGGTGAGCCTTGATTGGGGATTTCGGAGGTGGTTAGAGAAGAGCAAAGGGGAGGTGGGAAGCAATCACAATACTCTGCAGACAGTTAATCCCCTTTCTCCACCTACAGAAAGATTTTTCTACAGGCCAGACAAGGCAGATTTGGGGGTCCAGTTCAGTCGGTGTTTTGAATCCTGCGCATCACGCTTGAAGAGGTCACAGCAATCCAGACCAGGTCAGCGCCTCCGTGGGAGCCAGGTGAGCGTTACAGTTAGTGTCTGTTTATGTGCTTCTGCATGTTCAATTACGTAGGTTGTAAATGTGTTTTAGCAGTGCATGATAAAACTCCAAGCATCATGAACGTGATTTATAGTGGCAATGATGGCATGCGTTCTTTCTCGAACGCATGTCGTGATAGAAATTTGGAATGCTGGCATATATTGACAGCACAACATCATGAACGTGATATAAAGTGGAAAAGCTGGCATATATTTTGGGTGTCACATCCCCAGAGTTCTTTACAGGATGACTGGATATTACGGTACCCACTAGAGACCCACGCAACACCAAACTGATGATGCCCAATTAAGCCAAAACATGTCTGGTGTTGCTTGTGGTCTCAGGCAGAAGGGAGTTGACCTAGCAGTTCAGGTTGTTCTACCCTTTTCGGACTGAAACTTTGCAGGATTTTCATTTAGTATTTTTTCTCATAGCCAGTAGCATGGCAGTCTGAAAATAGATGGACATTAGAGTTGCCCAGAACAATGCTATAATTTATGTTTAATTTAAAACCTTCCAGCCATCATCCTTCAGTTTTACAAATGTCACTGTCAGTGGGTCAAGTACGTCAAAACATAAGCATCAAGCCTGATGTGCCTGGTGGCACAACCTTCACTTTACTGACACCAAATTGAGTCTGAAACATTTTGCAGTGGCATGTTTTGCTGAAGCATAATGGTCTGGAGCTTTGCCCATAGCAATGTCAGTAGTTATGATTAATTCAAAAGCTTCAAGTCATCAACCTTTATTTTGGCAAATATATTTTGCAGCATCATGTGCAGCATCATGAAAGTGATTTATGGTTACAATGCTTTTATAGATTGTGAAAATACATCAAGGCCACAGCTCTGTGAAAGGGATTTACAATGGCAAGTCTGGCATAGTGTGTGGGCACAATTGCATGAAAGTTATTTAAAAGTGCAGTGGCAGTACGTCTTTGACTACCGCTTCATGAAAGTGGTTTGCATTGTCAATGCCATGATATATTTCGGGTGCAGCATCATGAAAGTAACTGTTCGCATATATCTTAAGCACAGCTACATAAAAATCATTTAATATGGAAACCTCAGCCTAAATTGTGAGCACAGAATAATGAAAGTGATTCCCAGTGCCAATGATGGCATAAATGATGTACGCCTGTAATACATTGATTTACACTTGCAAAACCTTAATATAGAGCGGATGCAAGCATCATGGACTAATTGTAAAATACTCCTTCATACTGTAGGTGATATGGAATCTATTGGATAATTTTCCATGTGTTACCCACCAGAGATGATTATTCTTTGCAGGGCTTCTTAACCCATGTTCTTAAACGTATTGCTGTAAGATACATTATTTTGATCCTTTGATTTAAACGGTTCGCACCAAATCCCCTTAACTTACTTAGGACTACCTACCTGTTCTTTGCCTTTGATGCCAATTCGGGACAAAAATGAATGCCACTCCTCTGAAAATATCCACCAGCCATAATTGACCTCAAAACAATTAGTATGTCGAGTCTCCTTCCAAAGCTACTTGCACCTCAGCACCAAAGTATGCCCATGCGACTAAGTGGTTTTAGTATTCATTGGATATTTATACTCATATATGCATACGTTATAAAGGGATAATTTCTATCACCTGTGCACCACATGTTGAATGGTAACACATATCCTTACCTGGAGCCCCTAAAACCAATACCAGAGCTAGTATTGGTGCACACGCCCAACCACCAACCATGCTAAGCTAAACAAAACGTTAGCAGTATTGCAACCCTACTGACATACTTGGTCCAGCGGCAAGCACTGGATTCATACAGAAGCCATGAAGTGAATGAGACACAAGGCCCATCCACCTCGACATCCAGCACACATTGTAGCCTCAAATGATCCTTAAGTGGAGCTATGGGCCAGGGTTCATACAAAGAGGTTGGGTCAGAGCCAATGTTCCTGTCAAGCTGTGAGCATGGCCTGTTTCATTCTGGTTGCCGCTCATAAGAATTTTAGCAGCGGACACAGACAATCCCCACCTTCTCAAGAAGTAATAGGATATAAGTCACAGCAGTTAATTTAATAAAGCAAGAACATAATAGTCTGGTATAGTCTAGTCTATTAACATAACCCTACTATACAAGCGGGACCTTTAAAAACCCGAAAAACCGAATACACCCTCAAGAGGTTAAGAAGAAATATGTAATCCAAGAACAGAAAATCTTATTAGTATCAACGCCTGTGTGCATCCATCTGCATCCCACCATGGATTAGACTGGCTTCCAGTAAAGTCAATGATTGCTTTAACATTTCTAAACCTCACCGATAGAGCTCTGAGGTGGACCCATCCCACCTACTTTAAATCCCACACCAAATGGTATACCTCTTCACACCTATCTACGGCATGCAGCCTGGATCCTCGTTTTAAACATAACCACTGCTTTTACCTTTCTTCTGTGTTTATGTCTCTCACAAACTGAAATTCTCTGCCAGACAGAATTTCCCAGAATAAGGAACTTTTCCCATTTAGAAAAAAAAACAACTACTTTCTTATACTAATCTGATGAGTACTGTTTTGCACTTTTGTACCTGTTTGTTTCAAACTTCCTTGTATCTTATATGCTGTATTGTTTAGAACCAGTGGTTAGATGCCTCTGGGTGAAGCACATATCCCCAACAACAATAATGATAAGAAAAGGTTAATGACATTTACAATGCCATAGGTTCTCAATAGTCAATGCCAGATTCTTTTCATTACCTCAAATCCTCCACTATTGAATGAGATCAAATGGTCTTGTCACGGTCTAAATGGAAATTGAATTTACTAGAAATAAGAATAGCTCACTGACAGACACCTGTGTTGATGGAAATATGTTCTCTATAACGTTTTGGGCCATGTCAGCATTTCTATTAAACATGCATACAGCACCACACAATCTTCATGCAAACAGGGTTTGGTTACTTTGTGACATCCTAATATTCACCTCTATGCATTGTTTCATCTACTTCACTAATAAAGTAATTGAATTTAAGAAGACCTCATGGACATGACTTTACACATCACCATTTAAGGCTCTCCAAAAGACCATTGAAACAAATCTCTATCAGGCTCACAGGATGATGATAATAATGTGTGTTCCTATATATTACTTCATGCTGGGTTCTGCCAGCTTTTAGGCATTGTTATAAGAGGTGTTATTGTGACTCAATTTAAATGGTACTTGACTTATCGACCTCAGAAGGATCAAAAGATAATTTGGCCATGTTGTCGGATTCAAACGTGGGAAGTACAGGTTGCCCTCATGTCAGAGACCAGTGTTTCACTTCTGAGCTACCCAACCAGATGTAATAGCGATCCCACAAACCACAAACTAATACTTCAGAGGAAGAAAGAGAGTGACATAAAGCTACCACATGGGGCACTTTTGACAAAGAAAAATGACAAGACCTAGATTTACATTTCAAAGTTTGCTTTGTTGAATATACACATAGTTGACCAGCGGAAACTAAATGGGACCTTCGCAAAATCAAATTAAACATGTCAGAATAGTCTCCCTCTGGGGTTTTCCTGTCCACTATTGGGGAGTCACCTCCACAGGGATCCCACTTACCCTGTCCCGTAGGGAGTGTTAAGCATAGCAGGCTCACCTCCCTAATCCAAAAGTGGGCGTCTTCCCCTTGGGGTGAGGTGGTGAAAATCTCGGATTTGTCACACCCTTCTCAAACTGGTCTCATACCTCTCAGGCTTTGTCCCATGCTCTGAATATTCTCTACCATCTTAGAAGTAAGCATTTGGTCCTTTTCTTGAGTGGCGCCCCTCATTCCACCATCCTCCTTGATCGTTTCTCCTCTTAACCTCTTAAGGTTTATCTTCTCTCACCTCCACTACAGTGTTCACCTCCTCCTCACTATTTCTACCTGGCACCATTTTTTTTTTATTTATTGGTTATTTGTAAGGCACTTATACAACAAGGAGTTTCAAAGCGTCACAAGGCAAAAAGGGAGGGGAACAGGGTAGAAAATAAAAGTAAAGATCCTACTAGGCCTTGTGACATGTGGACATACAAGTGGATAACAAGAAGTGCCGTTGGAAAAAAGGGGGTGGGGGTGTGAAGTGCCAGTTTGAAGAAGTGCTAAGGTGGGAGGCAAATGGGTGAGGAAGGGGGGAAGTGCAACAGGGAGGCCAGGGGTTATGTGTCAGGAAGTGCAAATATGCGTGGAGACCGGGAGGGGGGCCTGGAGCCCTGTGGTACTCTGAGGGAACCAGAAAGCCAGTCCCAGAAGCAGAAAGAGGGTAATTAGGAGGGGAGGGGGAGAGAAAAGGAAGAGGAAAAAAGGAAGGTCTTGAGGAGCTTTCGGAACTTAATTGTGATCCGGCTCAAACTTGAGATGGGAGGAAGACCATTCCAGAGGGAGCCTCCTGCAGAAGAGAGAGAATTACCACCCACTCTTTGCTTAGAGACAAGTCTGGGTTGCAGAGTGTTGCAGGTAGCAGAGCAAAGGGCTCTAACAGGGAGATATTTAGGGAAAGAATTGGATGTAGTGAGGTCCTAGGCCCCAGAAGGCCTTGTGGATGATGCAGAAGGTCTTGAATTTGATACTAGCAGCCACCGGGAGCCAGTGAAGGAAAATTAAGGCTGGAGAGATACGGTCCCTGGACCTGAGGCCAAGGATAAATCTTGAAGTCCTGTTCTGGATTAGTTGAAGAGGGCAAAGAGAATATGGAGGAAGATTGAGGAAGAGGCTGTTGCAGTAATCAAGCCTAGAGACAACCAGAGCTCTAGGGACACTGAGTTTTTGGGGGAAGGTGAGGAAATGTAGAATGCCTCAGAGAAGGTGTATCTGATAGTGGGCCTTCTTAGCAAGGTGTATGATGTGAGGAGAGAAGGACAAAGAGGAGTCAAAGATCACACCAAGGTTTTTAGCCTCGTAATAGGGTGAGAGGGGACCCATAGAGGGTGGCCAGACAGTGTGAGGGAAGGTTGGAGCAGGGGTCCTGATGAGAAGGATCTCGGTCTTACTGGCATTGAAGGGAAAGTGCGCGCAAAAATGTTATTGTCCTGAGTGTTCTGGCATGTGTTTTTAAGCATACTGTGATCCGTCGTAAAAAAAATAAAATATCCTATACATCTTACCTTAGTTTTCCACACTTTTACACATGAGAAAACAACTGGTTGGGTACGGCCATCTTGTGCAAATCTTATATGTTGCTGCATCGCCCTAAGTTCAAGGGCCCTTCACGGCACTAAAGCATATCACCCGCCCCTGAAGTTGACATCACTATTCCAAACGATATGCTCCACCTATTTTCATGACGTTAGTGGGCAGCGTAGCCAAACAAGCCCAGTCATCACCCACGTCATAACGTCAGTTAATGCAGAATCTGGAAGATCAACACACACATCCTCAAACAGCGCGTCCCAAATTAGATTTGAAAACAATATTTTTAAAGAAAAAATCATTAATCTGCAGTTTAGCAAGTGTTTTTATTTAACAAAAATGCACCAAAACACCACCTTATCATGATCCGCTGATTGCGATCAATGACCAATTATTGTGTGTCCTTGGGTTAGAGCATCAAAACTTTATAATGACGCACATGGTGTTCCTTTCGGGAGAAGAAGCGGATTCGACGCACCTTCTATCGCAAGGCTTTGGCATCAGCTTCTTGCTAGACTGTAAACGATGACAGGTTGCTCCATGCACTGGTACCACCAAAGGGCATATCGGTCCCCGTCTATCATCCCACATAAGGGTGATGCAAAACGATGCGTTTAGGTGTATCTGCCATTGTTGATTGAAGAAACCGTCCCACGGTAGCTAGAAACTATGGCATTCACAGAACGGTATAATATATCTGTGTAGATAACATAATAAATATATATTTAAGCAGCTATTTTTTATTGAAATGTATCCATTTACCCTGTAATTCTGCACCTGATGAAACCTAATAACGAACACAAACCACAAATGATGAACACACACAGACAACATTGCGTAGTATTTGAGACTACGATGTGCATGAAAGGTTAGCGCTGGGAAGTATGTATAGTTCCAAATGGGATGGAGAAGCTGATGGATAAATGTAACAATAGACAGATGGCATTATAACAGAACTGGGAATATTATATATCGAAAAGCAAACCAAGTTCCCTTGAAAAATGTTCTGCCTCCGGCACATCCAATAATGCAACGTTGACAGCACAACCTGATATTCAATGGGACAAAGTGGTTTAGATATCTCTAGCCTGCATACAGGCTGTGGTTGCGGGTCGTCAATGAATAATCATTACAATATGCTCCAACTAACAACCCATAACAATGTCAGTAAGCAATACCGGTCAAAAATATCAAACCTTTGCTCATTCCTCTTTAAACTATTCACAAATAATAATTATTAGTAGACTTATAAACAAACCAAAAATTATGCACTTGTTTTTTATATATGTTGATGTATAAATATAATTCAACAGAACAACGTATTGTGTCCATTATTTTTGTCAAATCGCACATTCGCACGTCGTTGAATTATTCAATATGCATACAGCACAAATGCCATTTTTTAAAAAGATTTCTTTCTTTTTATTGAGGTTTTGTAAAACATAACTTGGAGTGTGGTAACAAAAAAAAAATCCCTTTTCCCCTCCTCCCACCACCTCCTTATTCCATACTACTTTATCCCCATTCCCCCTCTGCCCCCATTGAACGGTGTCTTCTCCTACAAAATATCACCAACATCCAACCTTACAGTCGTGGTATGTGGACAGTATGTTCTATTGATGCAGTCAATGCCTTTGGTCACCTCCAGAGAGGCTCACTTCAGGATACCCTATAGGCCAGCCGGGGCGGCCCTCACCTTGAGTGAGGGTAGGCACTCTCCTGACGTAATCATCCGACTACTGCAGCCCATTTACTTACACATTGTACAATGCATTCTCTACTTGCTGTTCAAATATTTAGCCATAAATTGACCCCATAACATTTTGTGCGGAGCTGCTTTCCCATGAAGCGCAGCAGTTATCCTCTCATTAAACATATGCTTGTGGCAACATTAATCCATTCTTTCTTTCCTGGTATCTTGGCCCCTTTCCATTGTGTTACAAGGCAGGCTCGTGCCACGAGCAAGAGGGGTGCTGCTACCCCCGTCATCCCTGAGTTCCCCGTCGGACTCCTCCATCCCAAAGAGTATTAGAAACAGACCATTAGTACGTTGGATCCCATCCAGTTCCCTAATCCATCCCAGGACCTCGTCCCAAAAAACTCTAATACAGGGACATCCCCACCACATGTGCCAGTAATAGGCCCTCTCACCACACAGATACCAACACATGGGTCTAGCCAACTGGAACATCTTTGAGAGTCTGACCGGATCATATTGCCTTCTATGGAGAAGCTTAATGGGATGCAACTTATACTGACTAGCAACAGAAGTCTGCAAAGCCCCCTTAAATATTCTCACCAAAAGTTTGCGGTCTATGTCTATTCCAAAATCTCTCTCCCATCTTAGCCTCAGATTCTCTGTGGACCCCTTCCCAAAATTCACCAGTGGTCTATACATGGCGGAGATCAAGCCCCTTGTTTCCTTCCATTTATTTAAGAGCTCCTCAAAGGGGTTCTGGTCTATCTGAATCTTTTCCCTCCATTTATCCCTCGTAAAAACCCCTTTGAGCTGGAGGAAGGAATAGACCGAGAGGGGACCTATGCCCAGTGCCTCCTCCAGGTCAATTATTGTAATAAAGTTGCCTGCTCTCCAGAGTTGGCACACCCTCTCATGGCCCACCTCAAACCAAGATTTAAACTTTTTGTGGTTAGGGATTACATCCCGGACACCAGGTGCCCAGATATGGCTCAAGGGAGAAGGCCATGAGATAACCCCTCTCATGTCAACCCACTCCCGCCAAACCTTCCATATGGTGCCCAATATCGGGTGGTCCCTAACTCTGCGTGGGAGCTTACTTCTCTGTACCCATATCCATTCTGCCACGTGGTGGGGTGAGATTGATATTGTCTAGGTCAATCCACTGAAGTTCCTTCTGCCCTCTTAGGTAGGGAATAAGGATCCTTAGCTGCACAGGTTCATAATACTTCTTGAGATTCCGAAGTCCCACCCCACCCCTGTCTTTGGGCAGTGTGAGGACATCATATGCTAATTTCGCTTTCTTCCCTTGCCATAAAAACTTCAACATTGCCCCCTTGATCTCTCAGAAGAACGATTCGGGAAGGCGGATCGGAAGCATTTGTAACGGGTATAAGAATCTAGGTAGGTAAACCATCTTCATGGCGTTCAGTCTCCCAAGCCAGGATATGGTTAGTTTCTCCCATCTTTCTAGATCAGCCTGGAAACCAGAGACAAGAGGGGGGAAGTTGGCATTGAATAGGAAACCTATCTCACTCGTGAGATTTATCCCCAGGTATCTCAGGGTCCCCCTCCAACCATTAGACCTAGCAGAGCAAATCTATTAACCTTTCCCTGCCCAAGTTCCTTCAGGGGAAATAGGATCGACTTGGCTCTGTTAATTTTGAAACCGGATAGTATGCCATACTGTTCAAAAAATTGGATTGCACTAGGTACGGAGGCCAGGGGGTTCTTTATATGCAACAACAGGTCATCCGCATATCGAGTCACCTTGTACTCCACCCCTCCTGCCACAATACCTTCCACTTGGGGATCTCCTGTAAGTCTGGGCCAGGGGTTCAAAGGAGAGGGTGAACAAGATTGGTGAGAGGAGGGAACCATGCCTCGTGCCCCTACTTAAGTTGAAACAGCGGGAGTAGTCTCCATTAACTGCCACTAACGCCCTGGGAGAGGTGTACACAGCCATTACCCCCCTCATAAACCTCGCGCCCTGTCGCACTTTGCCCAGGACCTCCTCCAGAAAGCCCCATTCGACCCTATCAAAAGCTTTTTCGCCATCCAATGAGAGAAGGGCTGGGTCACCTCCCCATGTTCTGTGACTCGTGAATTAAATGCAATATTTTCTGCATTGTATCCATGCCTTGTCGTCCTAATATAAATCTGACTTGATCCGAGTGTATCAGTCAGGGCATATATATTTAGAGTCTTGCCACCAGTACCCTCGTATATATCTTGGCGTCGATGTTCAAAAGCGATATGGGGCAGTAGGACCCACACATTTTGGGGACCCTACCTTCTTTAGGGATCACCGTAATTAATGCCTGTGAGAATGATTCGGGGGCATCCCCTGTCTCAAGAATATCATTAAAAAGCTCCACCATGAAGGGGAGGAGAGAAGAGATAAATGATTTATAAAAGCCGGTCGCATAACCATCTTTTCCTGGGGCCTTCCCCAATGACAATCTCATCACTGCCCTTTTAATTGTTTCTGCTGTAATTAGGGCATCCTGTGCCTCAGCCTCTTCAGGAGAGAGCTTAGAAAACCGTGTATCCACTAGGTCTGACCCTATTCCCGTCTTCCCCTGTCCGTCATCCGATTTATAAAGGGCCTCATAAAATGTCACAAACACCTCCAGGATCCCCCCTCAGCCGATTCTATATTAGAGTCCCCTCCCTCTTCTTCCTAGCACCTTTTCTAATCAGGATCCCATGCCATGTTGCCTTTCCTGGTTTCCCACAATGTCTTCCTTGGGACCTCCCCTGTATTGTTCATTTTAAAGTATTTCCCCATTTCCCCAGCCATCTCTGTTCAGAACACGGGGTCCTTCCACAGTGCCTCATTGCATCTCCACTTTGACCCTTTGTGCGGCAGGCCTGCCCAGTCTAGGTCAACTGTTACCATGTCGTGATCCGACCATGTGATCAGAGAGATTTCCGAGCCCAACGCCACATCCCATAGGCCACCGTGACATACAGATAATCGATTCTAGTGAATGTACTGTGAGGTGCTGAGTTAAAAGTGTACCCTTTCTCATTCGGGTGAAAACTCTGCCATATGCCTCTTAGGCCAAAAAGCCCCAACATTTCCTTGAATCCAGCGCACCCCCTACCCAATGAGTCCTGTGTTCCAGGGTCCCCCACTTGCCTATCTATTTTAACATCCGCCAAGAAGTTTAAGTCCCCTCCCAGGATTACATGATCCTAAGCCTCCAACATTATTTTTGGGAGCCTCGTCAGCAGAAACTGTGGCTGACCCTTATTGGGGGAGTACACTGTCGCCAGTGTGAAACTCACATTCTGTACTGTACCCACAACCAACAGGGCCCTACCTTGTATATCTGCCCACACTTTGGTCACCTCCATTTTCAGGCCTTTCCTGATGAGAATACCCACCCCACCTTCCTCAAGGGACCCGAGCCCCAGTATTCCTGACCCAGTCTCACACCCATGATCCTACATTCCTCCCCTTTTGCATATTTGGTTTCCTGCATGAACCAAATATGCAAAAGGCCCGCTCTCCGAAACTCCCTGGCCACTAGAGACCTTTTTGTGGGTAAATTCAATCCCTTCACATTCAACATGCCCACCCTTAGGAGGCCACCCCTCTGAAAGCCTGAATCTACTGCCATGCTCACCTTTCCACACCCATCTCTCCATTGACCTCCCTGGGCGGCCAGGCACAATACTCTGCCACCACATTGCCACTTACATTCGGCTTGACGAAGACCCTGTTCCTACCCTTTTCCCCCCACGCACCCCCCTCCCCCTTAAAGGCATCCGACACCATCCAGTTAACATCACCAAGCTGAATTTGGACCACCAGCGGGGACCGGTTACCTCCCGGTCCCATCAAAACAGAACCTCATATCCATTGAGCCTCCCCCCAACCAATTTGCACCCTCACAAATCCCCAACCAGTCCCATAAGCAATGTGTTCCACCATCCGGTGCAATCCCAGGACATCCACACCATGAAACTCCCACCAGGCCCCACCTCTATGTATCTGGGCTCTCTACAACCCCTCCAATTACGTTTATTCAACAGTACCCTGCATTAAGTGTATTCCAGACATTCACCACGGGCAAAGCGTACATCCACCTATCATTCCCGGAGCCTGGTACCCGCTCTGGTGCGGCCCTGGAGTACGCCACTCCCTGTCGGCACATCCAGGACATTTGTGAAATACCATCACCCCGGAACCATCACCCGGGCACTATCACAGGGCTGCCCTCTTCTGAATATAAACCTCTGAATCGTCATTTCCTTCTCCCTAAGCAGCCGTACAATGAAACAGGTGTGCCTCATGAGTACATTCCGGGGGAGGAGTTCACCTTCCTGTACTTCCTGGAGCCCGGTATGCACCTTCATCACAGCCCCTGGTTGCGCCACTGCCTGTCATCGACTGCCCTTTCATCGCGGTTCTGTTCAGTCTCAGAGTCGCCCTACAATTCAGCCATGCATCTTTGTATGTCTCCCTCCATCCTCAACCTCTCCTTGTGCCCATCCAGTTCAAATGTGAGGGAGAATGGGAGGCCCCATCTATAGCGCACTCCCTTTTCCTTTGCCCACTTTGTCAGGGGCATGCATAGGTGTCTCCTAGCCAGGGTCAGTGACGATAGATCTAGGAAAATCGTCACTCTCGCCGAGCCGTAGGTGATAGGGCCCCTCAGCTTTGCTTTCTCCAAGATTTTGGTTTTGTTGCTGTAGTTATGGAATTGGGCTAGGATAGTCTGGGGACCTCCGGCTGACCCCCCGCTCTATGTATCCTTTCAATCCTAACCTCAATGGAGTCATCTTCAAATAATAGCTTCATAACTTCATGGAGTTTTCTTTTCAAGTCTTGCTCCGACTCCCCTTCTTTGTCCGAGATGCCAAAGAATCTCAAGTTATTCCGTCTTTCACGGTTTTCCAAATTGACCATCGTCATACTGAATTTCTCATCCCGACTCCCCATTTCCATTAACCTTTGGTCCATTCGCATTTCGAGGGTGCTCAATGATGTCTGATTGTTTTCGACTTCCTTCAGTTTCTACTCCATCTTGTCGATCCTCTGAGTAATCTTATCGACTCTGCCTCCAATGTCCGCCCTCACGCTCCTTATTTCCTCCATGGCTGCTACAATTCTTCCGCTGATGTTGCCATGTTGGGCCGATGAAGTGTTTCTGACCTGGGACTGTGTGGGGTGTGTTTGTAAGTGGCCAACTTCTGCCTTATTTCCATGCACTCTGTTCCGTAGGCCTGTGCGTGGCCCCCAGTTCGCCCCGTTCACCTCTGTTCCCCTCTGAGCAAGGTTACCGCCTCTAGTGCAAGTGTTCCTCCTGCAGCCCGATGTTCTTCTTGGCCTCAATATTGCCACTCTGCCCCTGTGGCGGGCACACGCCCCTATGTCGGGGGCCCACACCACATGGGAAGGGTTCAAGATCGGAGGTAAACAGGTCACTTCCTTGTCGATCGGCTTGTTTCCTCTCAGTGCCCAGCCGATGCCAGGCTATCACCTCTCTTTGGGACCTTGTGGCCCTCGGATCGTTCTATCCTCCCGTACACCTCCCTAGGGGGTAACTGCTAAATCACTAGTGGTTGTTCCTCCAACAGTCTGTCATACTCTTTGGCCATGGCTCGTCCTCTGTAACTCTGTGGTGGGCATACGCCTCTGATTTGGGGGCCCACACCACAGTGATTAGGGTTGGGTGAGGAGGGCTTCAGACTTTTTCCCCTCGTTAGAATCCCAGCTCCTTACGCCCATGTCTGGTGCCAAACTATGTCTTCCCTTTGGGGTCCCCTTGTAGTAGCGAGGGACTCTGTTCACAAGTGTACTCCTCAAATAACACAGTTCAGGAGGACCTCTGTAGTGGTTTCAGCCTAGGCTTGAGCCTCAGGAGGAGGGCACATTCCCCAAAATTGGGGGCCCACCCCTCCCTGAGCCCGGTGACCTCTTTCATTTGAACTGTTGCGGGTGCGTCTCAGCATCTGCTGCAAAGTCTAATCCAAGCTGATGAAGCAGTCCTGGGGATGGGGAGCCGAGTGCGGGTGTGCCCCCTCCTCAGTTCTCACCCATGTTCTGGAGCTGTTTGTTGCCACATGGGGCTACAGTCTAGGTGCCCTCAGTTTCACTGCGTCAGTGGAGGGTAGATCCCGGGCCTCTAAATAAGTCTCAGGGTGGTCTGCCTCCCTTTTTGAAATCAGGGAGTGTACCCAGGATTGGGCTCATTCCACCGTAGGCCTCCGGGTTGGATGCTTCACTTTTTCTATCAAAGCCTATTTCTTGATGTTCTCCACATTATTCGGTACTTGTAGGTACCGTACGTTGCTGCGTCCAGGACAGGCAGTAGGGCAGCCTGATGCAGTGTACCCCTCCCTTCCCTCTTGTGGACCAGGGCGGTACCTCTGGGCCCAGGGTGTTGGCAAGCTCTCTGTGGCACGAGGAGCCCAGGTCCCTGGTGACAATCAGTGGGTCCAGTCAACTGTGGATGGGCCCACTCTCAATCCCCTTCAGTATTATCCCTCCACATTAGATTCCCTGTGTTCTGTGTCCCTCGTTGTACTGCCCAGAGGGCATTCTCCTCACTGGAATTCAGACGCTCCCTCTAGTGGGAGCAAACCCTCACAGTTGATCAACATATACTCCTTACCACCAGAGCCGCTGGGGGGGGCGATCCTCTCTTGCATTGCCGGCGGCTCTGATGGTGGGCTTGTAAGCAATGATGCTCTGCTAATCTTTAATTCGCTCATCTCCCAGATTCCTGCCTCTCCCTCTGGGGCACCAGCATTAACTGTGCGTCGCTCCAGGTGGCCAGATAGAATCACCTCAGCACCAGTGTCACAGGGGTCAGTACGGTGCACATAGCCTTATCTCCGGCACCTCCGCCGACCTAAATATTCACTTCAGGGCCACGGCAGGTGCCTGTGTAGCCGTTCTTCCTCCCACGCAGCTCCTCTTCCGAGCTGGAGTTTTTACTTTCACAGCCAGAGCTGATGCTGTTTTCCAGTTGATTTGGGCCCGTTTTTCACTGTCTTTCAGACAGCGGGTGTAGGAAGGTTTCATACTCCACGCTGTCCACTGCGTATGGTGGTGGGGGATATAACGTGGGGGCTCAGGCCACTTTTAGGGACCTATGGGCTAGAGAACTATGCAGAGGCTCCCTGCATCTGTGCGCCCCCTGGTAGCCTCCACAAATGCCGTTTAAATCGTGAAAATATTATGGATAGCTGAACTTACATTATGTATGGTAGTTCCATTCTCTTGGCGTAACGCAGAGTGTCCACTCAGAACAACAGTTTGCATAAATTGAAATTAAATGTCCAATATCCACTTTCAATATAGTAAATGTCATCATTTTTGTGGGTATTCAACACCTTCTGTCTTTCTAGCCTAGCGATTGGTCCCTTTCGTCCAAGGTCATATAACAATTGAAGCTTGTTTTCAGCATGTATGGTAGGTTTCGTTTTTGTGAAAGAATGCCACAATAATAAAACATACCGGACAGACGCATCAGTGGCGCGAGTTATGGTTGCTTAGCATACCATAACTGGCGAATGTCAAGGTTTTTCCAGTGTTACTTGTGACCATAACATCCAATTACAACGTTTTTTCACTGAATTTCATGGGTTTTTGTTAGTGCAATTTAACCATAACATCCCTTTAACAAAGTTTTTGTCAGTGAATGTCATAGGTTTTTACTAGTGCCTCTTTAATCTGCTACAACTTTCCTATATTATGTGCCCCTGCCACCAATTTGTCAGATATGAAGTCTGCGGACAGCGCAGTGGTCCACAGACATCGGGCAGCATTTACAAGGCTCAGAATCATAGGGGAGAACTAAAATAGATGTACCCAACAACCAACAAACAGACGTACCTAAAATCACAACTAATGTTTGCAACATGCAAATATACCTTTTTGTACAAACACATTAAAAATATTTTTTTTTATTTAAAACATTGCAATGGAATGCACCAATCATAAACCATAACTGTGCACTTCATATAATCTCCTCACTACAACTCTTCATACTGATTAAGAAACACCAGGTGCTTATTGGACAACACATTCTCACTAATTAGTAAGTGCATTGTATTTATTTCTCTATTATTAGCTTTCATTATATAAACATGTGTTATAAGACAGTAGCCCTTTTTTCTCACAGAAATGGCAAGCACACTTGAATGGTTAGAGGAGAACTTCCCAAAAGAAGAAATGAGCGATGATAACATCTCCAATGGTATACAATAGATATTTTAATGTAAACAAATAATGTATTTTGCACACACCTTACTAAAATAACAATTTCTATTTCTCTTACAGTGCATAGTTTTCATGAAGAAACCACGGCCCAGTTGAATTTTACCCAATCCCCAGAATAACAAACAGAAGCCCTATCTCCAACTGTAAATAGTGTCCAACAAATTAGATGAACGTACTATTGATTTGAAAGAAATTATACAGTATGGGAAAAATCATGTAATTAAAAATGTTCTGTCACTGTCCTACTTGCACCTGTCCCCTTTGTCCCCAGCAACCACCCCTAGCAAATTCTGAACATTTTGTGAAAGACACTTTGATGAAACCTCATTCCCATCCTCCCCTCATAATTATTGTACAAAAGTTGCTTATTCTCCCATTTATGTTTCTCATTCTGATACTCCATCCCTTTCTTGAATAAATATATTGTGTGTACTATAAAGGTTTTGTTTATTGTTGTGTGATTTCTTTGAAAAAATTCCATTAGGAATCCGCAGACACTACGGCAGTCTGGGGTGTCCGCACTCAAAATGGCGGTGCCCTCGCAGAGGTGCGATGTCCGGACGTGTCCGGTTTCGCATGACACACTTTTAATTAGTCAGCGGACACCACACCTGTTTTACGGACACCCAGCAAAGGTGCACTGCAAATCTTGTCCGGAGGTCATCATGTGACCACACCTGTGCAGCGTGACGGCGGTGTCCATGAAAGGTATCCGTAGACAAAAACAGTTTAAATATGCATTTCCAGCCAATCTAGGGTGCAGCAGCAGAAACCTTACCCTTGCACAGCTCCCAGTCCCATCTACGTTGATCTGGCAACTTTTATATCTTGGACTCTGTAGTCTGCGGACAGTACGACTGTCCTCGGGCAGTTCCTCAGAAGGGAACCATCCATTACTTTTCCTTATTCTCAATCTGGCTATCAAGGGGAGAGCATCTTCCAGCAGCTGCTTTGCAGAACTTTCTTTGTGGACAGTGCAGAGCATCACGGCATCAGCTATGGCCACTTCTGCTCCCCAACCACCTCCACGACCACCACCATCACCATCACCATCTGGAGGGCCTGGATAGGGGAACAGGCGCGATGATGTAGAGGAGGATCAAAAGGAAGATGACGATGAGGTAGTGGAAGTGCCTTCCTCCAGTACTAGAGTGAGTACTGGGTGTGGCAGTTCTTTAAGACCATGGGCGGGGTTCAAAGGTGAGGGCTGCCCATGGTGAATGCATTGAGTGTGGGGTAAAACTCAGTCGTGGACAACAGGGGCACTACTCCTTCGGGAGCACATCAATGTCGCCGCCACATCCATTTGAACCACCCAGTTGCACTGAGAAAGCCTGCTCCTCCCTGAGAAAGGAACAGCCTGTCTTCCTCCAGTCCATCTTCTTGAACCGCTCCTGCAAGCACACAGAGTACTCCTGTGGGGCAGAGGATGACATTGGCCACCTCGCAGGCCATACGGGCTGCTGTAGATCCTTACCTTACAAGGGTCACAGTGTGCTGCATGTACTTGGACACACCGTTCTGCAAGAGGGAACAGTTTTGCAGTGCTTTTGAGGCAGTTGTCAAAGACCACAAGAACACCTACCCCCACCTTAAATTTATGGCATGGGCAACATCTTCTGCTATCCACCGGCCCCTCCATCTCTATGGTTGGTGCCCTTTCCATCCCTCCTTCCCTCCCCTACCTTGCCTCTCCCGAAAAAAATGCCAAAAAAATACATAATTGAAAAAATAAAAAAAGGTTCATTTAGGAGCCATCTTTCACAGTTAAAAAATAGAAGTGCACAAAAAACTCATAGGCCCCTGCGCAGCCTGCACAGTCTGCGGACAGGCCAGTAGTCTGCAGACTTCTAAAAAAAATCCAGGCGTGGGACGGTGGAAAACATTTGAATTGTTTTGCCTTCAAAAAGGGTGCCTCTTAAAAGAACCTTTTTTTGTGTTTTTGCCGTTTATATATTTTTTTTAATTTTTGGTTTTACAAACTGAACGAAGAAACATTTTAATGAATTTAATTATTTCTTCTCACATTCAGAAAAATGTCTTCAAAGCATTTTGAATGTTTTCCAGAAAAATCTGATTACCCACATCAGTTAGATGGATTCCCATTTCACTGAATAATGTTGTCCCTATCAAATGTAATGTTCTCAATATGAAACACTGTCATACCGACATCTCGAACAAAAGCACACACAGCTTTATTGACGTTGTGCCTCACTTATTTTCCATTTGTGGATCAAATGAACTGGAACCATCCACATCTGTCTCTGGGCAATTTGTGAAAGAATTATTTTGGAATTAGGGAACATTTTCTTCAAATTTCCCAATGTCTCCTTCATTGCAAACTGCAATGAAATTCCAGTCACATTCCCCAAAGTGTTCTCTCCACAATGAACGATAATAATGTACAGATGTTTCATTTCAACAATATTTGCACAAAATGGGAGCAAGTCCACCCAATTCATGTTTCAAACGCCATACCAGAACACTCCCAATTCAGGGAATCCAAGATTTTTTGCTATTCCACAATGCTCAGCATACACCTTCAACCAATGCACCCACGAATCCCCCAAAATCCAGACACTCTGCCTACTGAAAGACATTTCCATGGTAATTTTCAATCCTCTCACAATTCTTACTAGCATCATTCCTGCAACCCTCTCCTTCTATGCACCACACCCAGTAAACCTGATTGGCTGACCGCCCGATATCCATGGACACCACGACTGTTTGTGGTCTCAACAGTCACCTTTCCATGGCAGGCAACCTTAAAAGACCTTGATTTGGCACGTGACATCGGCGGACTGCCGCGGACATATCGTCCAATTGAAGGGGTGGGGAGGTTTACACTTAATTTATAAAATGATATTGTACAATGGTGGCACTAAAAAGAGCCTTTTTTTGTTTTTTTTTCAGTTTTGATTTTTTTGTGCTTTTTTGCTTTTTATTTCCTAAAATTACTTCATATGCACTGGACATCTTTTTCACATAAACTTTCTCAGTGCATTTACACAAAACATCTGATTCCCACAATCAGTAAAATTCACTCCATCACTCCAAAAATTATTTGCACCATCCAACTTGATGTTTTTATTTTCAAAAGATGCCATGCCCACACCATTCATAAAAAGCACATACAAGTTTATTTACAAGGTGCATACCTTGTTCTAGTTGTGCACAAAACACATTTGGGCATCTACACATTTCCCTTGGATGTATTTCTGAAAAAATAACCTTTGCAAATGGAAATAGTTCCATTAAGACTCAAAACATATCTTTGAATGCAACCTGCAAATATTGTGGAGTAACGTACCCCAGATTATTTCCTCCACAATGAATAACAATTATATGTGGGCATTAAAAGTGAGCCATAGTCTTTCAAAATGATAGTAAACTCACCCAGTTTATCCTAGATTCTGCATACCAGCAAACCTCCACTGCCTCCAAATCTATAGTACCAGATATTCAACAAAACTCAGTGTACCTTTTTCAAATTATTCACCCAACAATCTCCCATAATCCAAATGGTGAGCTTTTTTTGAGACCCTGCCATATCCATATTCCCTACACAACACAATCAAAACACCTACTCCCCTCTCTTCCTGTTTACCACAACCAGACCAGCTCATTGGCTAATCCCCACAGTCCCCTTTCCATGCCAGGCATCCTTGAAAGACCCGGATGTGGCACGTGTCATCCGTGGACTACTGCAGTGTCCACAGACCCTGTTACACAGGGGCAGCACTTCTACCCCTTTCTACTTTCATGTTCACAACACGCCCACATTTTTCTCTCATCTGTGTTCCAAAACCATATCTCCCTAGTGATTCTGAATAATGAAAGTAAATCCCAAGAAGAAGTAGAGTATCCACAACGGGACGGGTTACGCTGATCACGTGACTGTAAGATCCATATGTGGCATTCTCTTTTTCATAGTCATAATATAGTGTAATCAAACCCATCTGTAATTTTCAAAAGCGCATTTGTTTTTCATTTTCGCGCCTATTTTACAAAAACGGCTCTCACTAAAACCTCTATAACTCTTTTAGTTTTTAAGATAGAAATGAAATTTCAAATCTCACTGATACCTAACATCCTTAGACGCAGAGAACAGTGTATTTGACCCGTTTTTCTTCAATATTGCATAGTAAAAGTTTGCTGCGAATGTGCAAAATTCCCAAGTTTACACGTGTCCTTTCCCCATTTCACAGTGCTTTTTCCATCCCATCCTGATCTCAAGTGTGTATTGCTGTTTATATTATAGCTCTTGTATGTTAGGACCTTATAAGTGTTATTATCCTTATAATTGTTGCCCATTTAAGCATTTTTGCACCCTTTTGCAGTTTTTCAGAAAGCCACTTTCATCTGTCAGTTTAAAAGTGTCATTTGCCAAAACGGTTTTTCTCTCTTGTTTGGAGGGAAGATTGCCTATAACTCTAGACATTGTATTTCATTCCTGAATATCTGCTGGTTACTCACATTAGTGTAGGACTGCTCATTTGTATTGAAACAAAACTTTGCAGGGGGAACATTAACCTAAATGCTATCTGTGCACCAAACAAAACTGTTTTTTTTCCCCTGTGCTTTCTATTTTGCCTCATTTTAAGTGAACTCAATTGCTTTGCTTATTTCTGAATTGTATTGTCACCCTTTGGGTGATCGCTGCCCCACATATATATCTATAGTAAACCTATGTGTGATTTGAATATTAAAATAAATAAATCAATATTTACCTTTACAAACTAGCCTGATTCCTGGTTCAGTGTACCTGGGGGGTATTTTGGGAAGGGTGTGATATGAGTGGTATATCATTCAGAATATTGAACTTATAGACAAAATAAATAAGGGTTTCAATTGCGTACTACATGCTAGGTGAGACTCGGGTGTGTGCCTGATTGAAATCCCTTACAGCTTGGGGGATTGTGCCGTGATTCTGAATTGAAATACCACCCGTGACAGTTTAACACAGCATACTAGCCTGCATGGTACAGACACCTTGCAGGGTTGGCATACTGTGCTACACTGTAAAAGCACATCTCAAAATAAATACACAAAAAAAAATCAGGCCTGTTTGCAAAGGTAAATTAACCCTGAAATAAGCCATATGGAAATTGATATTTCTGAGATGGTGACCCCAGTGGAAATTAATATTGCTAGGGAACACCTCCTGCACAAACTGTTTGTCAAGGGTGAGTGGCCAGAACAGGATGAACAGGTATGGCTGCAGGAAATAAAAGAACAAGTCATTGCAATAGACCTGAATACATGGCAGGACAAGGGTGCATTACATCAAGCGCTTAGCGAACTGTAGATGGCCCCAAAAATAAAAGAGGAACAGTGTAAAATTGCCAAGATAGAGGCCTACCTGTTCCTCCAATCATACAGGAAAAGCATGCAGACAACATAGATCTGGCAAAGAGGCAAGGGGAAACACTACAGAAAATCCAGACTAATCTGGACTCTGCAGAGCAAAAGCTCCAGAAGAGGCAAGAATCAGAAACAGGCGCTAGGCATTATATCACCAAAATAAAGAACATCTGGCTCTCTTACAGCAAGAGAATGCAGAACAAAATACTCAGGTACAGACACTCTAAAAAGAATGTCAGGAAAGGCTTGATTCTTTACAACAGAGTCAACAGAAACTGGTGCAACAATAAACTGTCAATAGAGTTTGCGCAGAACAGGTGGTCATCATACAGGACCAGATAGACAAATTAAAAGAGGAAAACAATAAATTAATTATTAAAGACATCCACTCTAAAGAGGAATTTGATGAGGAGCGCCAGAAATCTAGAGCATTTAAAAAACAGAGGGACGACCTGGCTGCACAGAGGGGCACTCTAACTCAGGAGAGGGACGCCTTAGGCCAGGAAGTCAGCCAATTAAAAACTAAGTTAGAGGAAAGAAAGCTGGACCTTCAGGTGATTAGTGAAGTTAAAACTGAATAAAAGAAGCTACTACAGCACACCAGGTGGGTGGAGGATGCTCTGGCAAAGGTCACTCAGACCAATAAGGACCAAACTCACGAGGTGAGTCTCCTGCAGCAAATATTGGCCAAGTATTTCCAATCCAGGCAGGAAGCACAGAGAGACAATGAGGTCCTCTGTGAAAAGAATGACAGGCTCCACAAACAGATAGCCATGCAAGAGCAAGTCATTGAGACCAGTAAGGCCTTAATAGAGGAGAAAAAGAATCAGATTTTGGCATGTCACCAGGGAATAGGGGCTGAAAGAGATGAGGTAGGAAGGGACAGAGAAACCCCTGAGCATAACCTCAGGACCCCTGTCATCAGAGACTTTAACCCCTTGAGTACCATGGACTCTGCCACCCTCATGTCCACTGGCTCACCTGAACCCAGGGCCACAGGTATGGTAGACTCCAGTAGAATGGGACACATGGCACTGAGAGATCAGCCCCTCCTAGAAATGGATGGGTGGGCATCGCTGTACAGATTCCCAAATGTTAGGGCTAGCCTCTCTCTGATCAGGAAGACTCCAGTGAGGGGAGAATCAGAGAATTGGATCCTCAAAAATACCGCCTTGCAAAGGATCAGTCTGTAAAATTTGGTGGGGAACTCCATGAAACTAGGCCCACCAAGAATATCTTAAACATCTCTTCCCAGCTAGGGCCGTGGGGGGGGTACTCAGCCAATCATGGGAGCAAGGGAGAGTCAGAAGACTCTTCTGAGCACCACAGGTCTCAAGAGACTAGGCCCCCACATTCTGCAAGCCATTCCCAAGCTCGAAGAATCAGGGAGAGCCTAGAGGATCAGATAGCCACCTCCTGTAGCAGTGCCTCCGAGTCAGAGGATGAGTGGACAAGGGTGACTAAGACTAAAAAGGCCAACAAAATTAAGAGGGCCCTACTGAAAGATCCCATGAAACAAATCAAGGCCATTAGGAGCGTCATAACTCCCTATCATAAAAATGGCAAGTATTCAGTTTGGGGGCACCTCGAGTTATATGAGCAAATGATGGATACTTTCCATTTGAAAGATAGCCATAATTGCATTCAATATGTCAAGTGGACATTTTCCCCTGAATACTCCAGCTTCTTTGCGGGGCTGGAGGAGCAGAACCACTCAAGATGGTCCACCTATAGGGCTGCCATCTTAAATCATTTTTACATACATAAGAACCCTCAAGACGCTCGCAAGGCGGCCTACAACCTGCAATGTGAGGAAGACCAGGCCCCACAAGAATGTGTACAAGAGTTAAAACGTGTCTTTGCGCAGACCACCAGGAGGGTGTGCACAGACAGTAGGGAGTTCATTAATACCTTCTTTCATGCACTCCCTAAATACATCATGACCCAGCTGGTGCGGGACATTCATGAGAAGGGATCACTAGACTGGGTCATTGAACAGGCAACTCGCAGTTATGAAGTGCAGAAACCGGTAGAGAATAAAAGTACAAATAAAAACCCCAAACCAACCAACACACCTGCTGCTGCTAAGGTGGCAGAGGTCAAGGTTGCCCCCATTTTAGATCTGGAGATGGGGAGGCCTAAAATAATTCCTGTGCAAAATCCTCCTAACCAAAGACCCAGAAGGCCCTCGGGCCAATCCCAAACAGGTAGTCAGGGAGGTAATCCCACAAACGGGACCCCTAACTCCCCTGATTATATAAACCCCTGTTAAAAGGGCAACAGACCCATCCTGGGCTATGTCTGGACTCCCCCAGCCCAAGAGGGGATCCAACCAGGTAGCTGCCAACCCAGGAAACTTCCCTCCTAACTTTCTCCAGGAGGGCAGTAATCCCCCAAATGTCGGGTTGAGCTTCTTTCCCCAGTACCTGCAAACGTCAACCCCCAAAACAACCCTCCTTTCTTTCCCCATTTTCCTGAGCCCAGACAGCCCAATCCAGGAGAGAGGAGGCCAAGGGTGGAGGGTTACCAGAACTATCCCAACCGAGGGTATTATGGGAGAAGGGACAGTTACCCTTCCTGTGATGACCCTAGTATGGACCAGAGACCCCCGTACTAGCCAGAGTGGGTATCCCAACTGGAGCGCCAGGTCCAGAACTTGTCACAGGATCTGGGTCACATGTTGAGGGCTCAGCAGAACCCTTAGATGAGCATGGCGGCCCAGAACCCCTCAAATCAATGGTATGGTACTCCAGCGCAATGACGGGGAGCGAACCCTGACAACCTACTGGTTCCAAGGGAGGAGGCACAGGGGGAAGGGGGTGTAAAGCCTTTGAGGAAGCTCCTTCCCGCTTGTGGAAAGCCCCTGGAAACCCAGGAACCAGAACCAGAATCTCCTGCCCCCGAAAATCTGCAACCTAAGGAACAGAGGGGGGTAGGAGAAATAAAGGGCCTAAAAAGGCCCATTTTGTGGAGGAGGGGCATATCTTCCAATTTGAAGGAGAGGGGTCCTCAGAGGATTCTGGGAAAAGGATCTTCTCCTTCAGGGATGGGGGACCTCCTCCCAAAGAAAAATGGGTCCCGAGAGATCCTAATCCAGACTGGGAAAATGTGGTGACAGAGTTAAAACGGCCCATCATTGAACCCCAGAATGACAAGCCAGAAAATCACCTTGCCCAAACCAATTCTGATGACTGCCTCCAAAAAGGGGGGGGGGAGCAGCCCAGATTCAGAACCAGGGAAGCCCAAAACTCCCCCCATATCCGACTGTCACCTTTTTTTTTACAAATTCCCAAGCTCCTAATCAAAATCCTGCCCAAACTACCCCACAAATCAGAATCAAGAGTAAAGAAATTAATCCACCAATTGGCCCAAAATGTGCATTATCTTTGCCCCCTTGAGGAGATGGAGGGAAGATTGTATGCCCCGGTCCAAATACAGGGGCAATGTACATTTTTGGCACTGGTGGAAACTGGATCCCAAGCCACCCTTCTGTCAAAAAGGGCCTTTCATCAGCTGAATTCAGGAAGGGAGGGAGAGATACCAGATCCCTCTCATCCCTCTTCCTGGACAACTTCAGAAATTCGATGGGAAAGAAATTCCTGTCGAGGGGACTGCAGATTTAGACATTAAAATTGGGCGACACAAGGTGAAACACCCGGTCATACTTGTGACTCCAGAGGGTACACCATGTTTACTATGGAATGACATCCTGTGTAGATTGTCTCCCCTAATAGATTGTGTAAGCAAGGTCCCCTGGACCCAGACTAACCGACAAACAAAAACCTGACCAACTTGAATTCCATTTTCAAAACAACCAAATCCCTGATATGACAGTAATTGCAGTAGGACAACAAACTGGTGATGGGAAGTCCTCTCTATTTCTGAAAATCAACCTTCCTTCCAGTCTAAAGTGGCATTCCACACTGGAAGGAATTACTCTACCAATCCACAATCAGAAAATCCCACTTCCATAGTCCAAAATGATGAGAAACCAGCTCAAAGCCTGGCTGACATTCAGAAAATTGGAGAACAGTTGTTCATCCCTACTCAGTTAAATGGGGGGAAGGACTGTGTTCTCGCCCGAGTGTTTGTGAACAACGGTAAGAGCTTAATCAGCGAAGCCATGTTCCGAAAACTCCCAAAAGATCCAGCCATTCCCACCTTTAAATTAATAGACAAAAGGGGAAATGGACCTGAAAACTCCCAATTCCAAATATCTCCTGACTAGCAGGTGTATGCTCAAAATTTCCATAGGCAACAAGAGCATAGTCCATAATTGTTGGGTCGTGCGAGATGTCCCTGCTGCATTTTATTTAGGCAGTAACATTCTCAATCGCCTTGCCATTAGTTTAGACTTAATAAACTTCAAAACCTGGTCCCGATTAGTCGGTAATCCCATGGACTTTGATGATCCAGAGAAAGCATTTCGGTCAGCTCAACTGCTGCCATATGCAGTTGAAGTTCAGATTGGAGAGGAAGTCACCATCCCAGAATGGACCCGACAATTCACACTTGAAGTAAAAATTAAAAGAGGACAGAAACTGCAAAATCCTGATGCATATGTTCACCTCAAGGCCCATTTCCAACAGCAACGGTTGGGGTTAAACCCAACATCACTAGTCAATACAGAACACAACACCATTCCAATAATGGTGGATAACAGCGACTTTAGGAGTATCACTCTGGGCGCAGGCACCATTATTGTAATGGGGGTTGATGACGACTTTTTTCCATGGATTTACATAATGAACTGATAGGACCAATCCCCAATGACTGTCTTGATAGCGATAGCGACAATGACACAACACCAGACACGATCTTCACCCGGCATGGGGGGAATTTCCTGGTGTACTCTTCCTGTCCTTATGGTAAGGAAGAAGTGACCTGTGACTTCAGAAGGGATGAGGTACTATTTCAAGTCCACCAGGACTGCCTTCCCCACCTAAAGCCACCAGTCCAAGTCTTTCCGGGCTTCAGGCAGATGGTTGAAGAGAAAGTCAACCTAGTTGATGCCTGTGAGACTCTGGAGCAGAAGCAAAATTGAAATAAGTTTTCTTAGATTTTCAAGATCTCTATGCGGTGTACTCGTATGACTGCAGTCGCACCGAAATCCATACAACAACAATTCCCACGGACCCTGGCATGACTCCAGTGTTTGTGAAGCAATATCGCTCGCCTCTCGGATCCATGGAGTCCCTTACAGAAATAATTAAGACCCTTGAGTCCCGTGGGATAATTCATCCAGTCCACAGCACCTTCAATAATCCGGTGCTGGGGATTTTGAAACCAAATGGCCAGTGGAGACTCTGTGCTGACCTAAGTGAGCTAAACAAACAGGGTCACACCTCCCGATGGCCTCTTCCCTACATTGACCAAGGGCTGACCCAGATCCAGGGGTCAAAGTTATACACTGCCATTGACCTGACCAATGGGTACTGGACTGTACCTGTCAGTAGGTAGGACCAATATAAGCTGGCCTTTATCTTGGGGGTGCAGCAGTACACTTGGACCCGGACTCCCTTCAGATACATCAACTTCAGCAATTAATTTAATATCTTTTTGCATAAGGACATGCCGACTTGGGTGAAAGAGGTAACCTGGCCTATGTAGACGATGTCCTTATCAAAAGCTCAACTGTGGAGGAACACATAGCAGAGATCTGTTATGTTCTGACACAGTTGAGGGCTGCTGGAGCAAAACTCTCTTTCCAAAAGGCACAGTGGTACAGGACCTGTGTCAACTTGGGGCATGAGATAACTCCTGAGGGTCTCTGTCCCTAGGAAAAGAAAGTAGAAGCACTCCAGAAACTAAAAGACCCCACAACTCTACGGGAGCTAAGGAGCCTCCTGGGACTGACTAATTACAGCAGAAAGTTCATAGAGGATTACGCAGAGATCACAAGACCCCTGATCCATCTGTTGAAGGGGGGGTCAAGTGGGAGTGGGGTGCAGAACAAGCCGAGGCAGTAAGACAACTCAAAAGAAGTCTCTCACAAGCGCCTTGCCTAGCTTACCCTGTCAAAAACAAGGGGTTCTTCTTGGAGAAAGGGTTCTCAAATACATGCTTGACTGCAGTATTATACCAAAAGCATGAAAAGGCCAATAAAGTAATCTCCTATGCAAGTAACACTTTATCCTCTGTGGAGGAAAAATTCAACGATTTTGAGAAGGCACTCCTGGCAACGGTGTGGGCATTGAAGAATTACCGGCCGTTTATCCAGGGGGAACATATCATATTGGAGACTCCACACCTGCCTCTGCAATATCTTCAAAGTGACAGAATCCGTGCCTTAAAATCAAGGACAACATGGAGGCATACCTTAATTCCCCACACAAGGTCTATGAAAAAGTCAAGTGTGAGGGAATGCCCACTGTCCATGTGGATGGGTGCTCCTACCATGTTGACAACAACGGGGAAAAGGAACTTGTGGCCAGCGTGGGGAAGGCATGGGTGAATGATGCCCCAAAACCCTCCGCTGGGTACAAAATCGGTCCCTGTAGTAGTCAAGTGGCAGAATTTATGGCTGTGCATCAAGCCATCCTCACTGCTGTCCAACACCAACTCCATGAACTGGTCATAATCACTGATTCAGATTATGTACGGAACGGGTTCGTGGAGAACCTGGTTAATTGGAAAACCAGAGACATGCTATGTGCTAACAAAAAACCACTAAAACATGGAAAATTAATACAGAATATTGATGATCTGGTCACCTCGAATGGGATGACCATCTACTGGAAAAAGATCAAGGGTCATTCTAAAGTAGAGGGACCAGACAAAACTGGAAATGACTTAGCTGATCAGCTGGCCAAAACCGGAGCCATCCAAGGGAATCTACTTGAGATCGAGTCCCTGTTGGGGGAAATCCAGGTCACTGCTATCACTAGGTCCCAGACAAATGCTCATAATGAACTCTCCACTGCCCAATGGAGTAAGGAGACTCCAGATGCTGATTTGATTACGGCTCAAAAAAGGGATCCAATAATTGGTAAGTGTTCTCAACACATTGAGGACCCTGAGAACTTTCCCCTGACGGATAACGATTGCATTCGGAAGAGGACCTCAGAGTGTTGATGAAATGTCCAAAAATGTTCCGAATCCAAGATGGTTTGTTGGTGAGGAGATCCATATCCGGCCATGACCAGTGGGTGGTCCCTACCTCATTCCGAAGCCTGATGCTAAGTCATGCCCATGATGCGGCCAAAACCGGCCATCGGGGGTTTCATACGACATTAGCAATCTTACGAGAGGTTGCATACTGGCCACACACGGGGCAGGACCTCGACCAATACTTCAAGGGGTGTCTTGTGTGTGCACAATTTCAGACAACATCACTCACACACCCGCTCCACTCCAAAAGAGGCGGATGACACTGCCTTGGTCAGATTTGCAAGTCAATTTTATCGGGCCCGTGATACGCTCCTCTAGGGGGAAAAAGTACATGTTAACCATAACAAACTTGTTTACTAAATGGGTGGAATGTCTCCGGGACCGAATTGCAAGGCAGAAACAGCAGCTGCGCTGATGATCAATCACATCTTCTCGCGTTTTGGACTACCCCAAAGGATTGAGTCAGACCGAGGTAGTCACTTCACCAGCGAAGTGATGACAAAGGTGTGGGAGATATTTGGTAAAAAGGGGTAAAAAGGAAATTACGCATTGCATACCGGCGGTCCTCTAGTGGTGGAGTTGAGAGGTACAATAAAACTATTGTGAGCATATTAAAAATGTTTGTGGCATATTCTGGGCCAAATTGGGATATTCGATTACCCCTTGTCCTGATGACCATCAGATCTACCCCTTCTTCTGCAACAAAAATGCCTCCCTTTTAGCTGATGACTGGACGAAGGATGGTGCTACCCCAGCATCAGCTCTACAGAACCCAAGAGCAGACCTTGATAAATGCCTCCACAACTCATGAGTATGTTGAGAATCTGAGAAAACACCTTCAACATGCTTTTGCGTATGCTCAGCGGAATCTAGAAAGATCTGCAGACAGTTTGAAGGGTATCAGGTAATAATATCGCCATATATATGGTCACCGTAAATAATATTGCCGGGAAAATGTTGTGGCGATATTATTTAGGTGACCATATATATGGGGACAGGGGCAAAAAAAAAAATTTAAAACAAAAAAAACAACAAAAAACAATTTGGGGTTGCGGGGGTGTCCCCTGTATATTCCATGCAATAATGTTGCCACAAAAAACGGCAATTGTTCGGCGATATTTTTGCATGGCGATTTTTTTGAGGCGACATTATTACATGGAACCGTTTGAAGACCCACTATGACCTTAAGACAACTAAAAAGGACTAACAAGTAGGAGACCGGGTTTACTTGTACAATTTCCAAAGGAACCAAGCCAAAGAGCGTAAATTTCTCCTAAATTGGCAGGGTCCTTTTGAAATTGTGGACAGAATCTCACCAGACGCCTACAGAATCTGCATCCCCAAGGGCAATTTGACAGAAGGGGAATACAAGTGGGACTACATAACCAGCTAAAAAGTTGTCATCCCAGGCATACTTTGCGGCAAATAGAAGAGCCGACCGGAAAGCCAGAAGGGGAAAATCCGGAGACATAAAAGAATTATTAAAGGTTCATGGAGTACATAGAAGGAAAGAGTGTTAAGACCAGTATTAAACATAGGCGGGGAATATTGTAAATTGTATTCAATGCATGCATCTGTCCCAATACACCCTCAGTGAGTAGTAGTGGGGACATTTCCATAATCAGGCTATGTTCTGTTTTCTAGCACTGGAACTAAAACTCAGCTAATTATCAAGGAGGACTCCTCGGGGACCGGAAAAAGAATCAAGAGCCTGGAGTGTCGCTCCACACTTCCAATCAGAACCAGCAAGGAAAGCGTGTGTCACGCCACTTACCTGGAGACCGGGATCCTCTATGCCAGTCCGCTCCGCTCCCTCTTGGCGGCTCTACCCGCGTTTTTGCACATGGGAGGTCTGCTGCCAGGAAAGTTTTGGGGGTCTGAGCTGGTGTGTGTCTGCGCATGCGCGTACGACCATGCTCCCGGCTCCGAGCATGCGCAGTAGACTGGGCCCTCGCTACTGCTGCAGCTTGCTTTCCAGGCCTCGTTTTGGGCTCGTCAGAACCAGGCAACGAGACGGCTTGCGCCTCAAGCCTCTCGGTTACTGACGGCCCATAAGAGGAGTCGAGAGCGAGGGTTAGTTGCGTCTCAACGCGCTTTGTTTATCGCGTTGCTCGCTTGTCTCCCGAGCGTTCTACTCTGTTTCCTGTTCCTTGCCTTGTTCCTTGCTTGGGTCCTGGTTGTTGTCCTGGTTGTCTTCCTTGCTGCCTCCTTTTTGGGGTTCCTTTTTCTCCCTCCGTGGCCTTTCCCCTGGGGTTCCCTTTCTTCAGCTCCCTTGGGTCTCGCTCTTAGGATCTCCTTGGGGTTCCCCCTGCCTGGTCTCTCCCTTCCTGTATCTGTTCCTCGCCCACTTGCTTGTCAGCCTGTAACCCTTGGAATCTCCTCTGGCTGCCTTCCTTGGCCGGACCAACCTCTTCAGCTGCGTTGCCTTGGTCTTCATTGGAACTACGACCATTCCCAGCATCAGTTCCGCTGTTTCCTGAACTTGCTCTGCTGTATACCCCACTCCGGCTTTCAACCTCATCGGACATTGAACTACATCTGAACATCTGCCTCTCATGTCAGTGCTTGCACTGTCCTGACGTCACGCTAATCAGGAGAGAGCACCCCGTGACGTTGGGAGTCGGTCCATCTTTCACCCAGTACCATTTTGGGTGGTGGAAGGGTCGGTTCCTCGCGTCATACGTCCGTCTGGAGACAGTTGTCAGTCTGGCTGCCACATCAAGATCTACAATCAAACCAACAGGTACTCGAGTTTCTCGTGATAAACACCATAACAGATTGAGATGCCTGCCTTCAGATTTGGAGATGTAGGACGATCAAGCAATACGAACCGAGTTACAAAGTCTCAGAGCCGAGATGGCAGCACTACACCAGGAGAATCAAACCTTACACCAAATGGTAACGCAGGGGGCAATGGGTGCCCCGCAATCGGAAGGTTCATTAGCACATACGTCTCCAATTAAATTTGACGGTGACCCGCGACGAGTGGCGGAATTTTGTAATCACTGTCGAATCCATTTTCTCTTCAGATCAACTTATTTCAACAACGACAAGTCCAAGATCGGGTACATTCTGGGAAATTTAACTGGGAATGCTCTGCCCTGGGCAACACCTTTGGTAGCTACCAATAGTCCCATTTTGAACGATTTTGCATCCTTTGAGAAAGCTTTCCTGGAAGTTTTTCAGACGCCCAATCTGGCATCTGCAGCGCAGAATCAATTGATGGATTTGAAACAAGGAAACGCCGATTTGATAACATACATCAGTCGTTTCCGTCAATTGGCAACTGATTCACAATGGCCGGATATCACACAGAAGACTCTGTTCCACCGAGGCCTGAGAGAAGAATATAAGGATGAGTTGCTTCATATCCCTGAGCCAGAGACCCTTCAACGCCTTATTGAACAGGTGCTCCGGATCGACCAAAGGTTAGCGGAACGAAGAATGGAAAGACGTTGTTCCGAGAGGTTTATCTCCAGAATGACCAGTGCTCCTGCCGGATCATTGGGTTCCACAGATTCTGGAACAGAGCCGATGCAATTAGGGGCTATGAGAGGTCCTTTGTCGGAAGGGGAGAGGAGACGAAGAAGGATGTTACGTCTGTGCCTTTATTGTGGGGCCCCTGGGCATTATCTGGGCACATGTCCTTTGCGCCCCCAGAAGAAGAAGGCGGAAAACTAGAGGACCTGTTGTGTAATGGAAGGGCAACAACAGGTCTCATTCCTTTTTCAGTCCTTTCCTCATCTTGTTCTGTGCTTCATCCCATGCAACCAGCCATTTTACTAACCTTGAAGATTCAACTACTATTGCCAGACAAGGTCCTGGAAGTATACGGGTTGCTGGATAGTGGAGCCTCAGGTAATTACATTGATGAAGCTTTCGCTACCATCAACAAGATACCACTCCTTTCCAGAGATGCTGCACTACCTGTGGAAGTCATCGATGGGACTTCTTTGTCTTCCGGACCCGTACGTCTGCACACAGTGGGTCTTGCACTTCGGATTGCCGAACACCTGGAGAATATTGCCTTGGATGTCATTAAGTCACCTACATACAGAGTGGTTTTAGGATTACCTTGGCTTCAACATCACAATCCTTTCATCAATTGGAGGACTCATGCTCTGTCGTTTTCCTCCACCTTTTGCTCTCAGAATTGCGGCTTGCCAGTTCAGATTCAGATCCCTTCGACTACTTTGGAATCCTTTGGCAAAGGGTCTGGTCTTTGTTCCATTTCTCATGTTCCACAAGCGTACGCCGATTTGGAACGTGTGTTTTCTGAGCCAGGGGACATACCTTTACCCCCACATCGTTCTTTTGATTGTGCCATTGAATTGTTGCCAGGCTTTGAGATTCCACACGGAAAGCTGTATTCTCTGACCCTGAACGAGAGACAAGTATTACAGGACTATCTGTCAGAATGCTTAAGTAAGGGATACATAGCACCTTCAAAGTCACCCGCAGGATTCCCTTTGTTTTTTGTTAAGAAGAAGGAAGGAACCTTGAGACCTTGTGTTGACTACCGGCAATTGAACGAAATTACTACTAAGGATCGATATCCATTGCCGTTGATTCGCAGTATCCTGGAGACCCTCCACACTGCCCGGATATTCACCAAGCTTGATTTACGTGGAGCCTATCATCTGGTTAGAATCAAGGCCGGGGATGAATGGAAAACGGCATTTAAAACACCTTTTGGGCATTATGAGTACCGGGTTATGCCCTTCGGATTGTGCAACGCCCCGGCCGTTTTCCAGCGATTCATGGATAACATTTTCTGTGATCTGATAGGTGTTTCGGTCTGGGTTTATTTGGACGACATTCTGATCTTTTCCTGTACGGAGGAGGAACATGTAGGACATGTACGTGAGGTTCTTCGTCGCTTATCTTGTAACCAATTGTTTGCCAAAGCTGAAAAATGTTCTTTTAACCAACCCAGTATTGAATTCTTGGGATATGTGATTAACCATACTGGCATACAAATGGATCCCAAGAAGGTCCAAGCGATTCAGGATTGGAAACAGCCTAATGACGTCAAGTCGCTGCAGCGCTTTTTGGGTTTCGCCAATTTTTATAGGCGATTTATTCCACACTTTTCCCAAATCTCAGCGCCACTCACCAGGTTGACCAGCAGCAAGGTTACTTATGTGTGGGATTCTCTTTCTACTAAGGCATTCAATTCCCTGAAGACGGCTTTCATTACCGCCCCTATTTTGCGTCACCCTCAAGATGAATTACCCTACATTGTGGAGTCGGACGCTTCGGATTTCGCTGTAGGGGCTGTTCTTTTACAATGTGATCCCGGAACTTCCATTGAACATCCGGTGGCCTACTTTTCACGCAAACTGTCCCCCAGCGAGAGGAATTATGCGGTAATTGAAAGGGAATTGTTGGCCATCAAGACTGCATTCGAGGAGTGGAGACATCTTTTACTTGGAGGTCGCTTCCCTGTAGAGGTCCGTACCGATCATCGTAATCTGCAGTACTTGCGCTCTCTACAATGCCGTACGCCTCGCCAAGCCAGATGGGCTTTTTTTTTCTCTCCATCTGATTTCCATGTTACATACATCCCTGGTGCCTCTAATTTGAATCCAGATGCCTTGTCCCGATCAATCCCCAGTCTGGATCAGCCTTTGATTTCCCCACACCATTTCTTGTTGACACTCTCTCCGCATTTACAGTCCATTTCCGATGCCACCCAACGGGATCCGGAGAGGTCGGGTCTTCTTCAGCGGAAATCAGTATCTGAACATGAGGGTCTCCTGTTCTTCAGAAGGAGGTTGTACATTCCCTAGGGGTCTATTCGCGACGACATTCTGCACGGCTTTCATGATTCACCGATTGGAGGACATTGTGAAATTAGCGCTACCCGAGAACTGGTATCCCGACAGTTTTGGTGGCCTGGTTTGGCTCGAGAGGTCGAGAAGTACGTGGGAAGTTGTCCCGTCTGCGCCCAGTCCAAGGTTCCCAGGAGGCGGCCTTTGGGATTACTTGTACCAACGGAATTAGCTCCTTATCCTTGGCACACCATCGCCACCGATTTCATTGTTGAACTGCCTCCCTCTGATGGATATACCTGCATAATGGTGGTGGTTGATTGCTTTACTAAGTATGCCCACTTCATTCCTTTCGTCAAGATACCCACGGCTGCCCAGATGGCTGTCGCCTTTTTGCACGAAGTATATCGGTTGCATGGCCTGCCTGAAAAGATCATTTCGGATCAGGGATCTCAGTTTCTCTCACAGTTTTGGGGTAAAGTGTGTGATCATCTTGGCATCCGCAGGGCATTGAGCTCTGGTTACCACCCGCAATCCAACGGTCTTACGGAAAGGACTAATCAGACTTTAGAGTGTTATCTCCATTGTTTTGCCAATGCTACTCAGTCCAACTGGAAGACTTGTCTGGATCTTGCTGAAGTTTCATACAACAACTCCGCCCATGCTTCTACAGGATACAGTCCGTTCTACTGTTCTGCAGGCCAGCATCCCAAATTGATGCCTTTCCGTCCTGTGCCTCCCAGTTCGGTTCCTTCCGCCGATTCGCTGATATCAACCATTCGGAAGTAACATGTGATGGCACGCAAGTCCTTGATGGAAGCTAAGGAGCGTATGAAATTGCAGGCTGACAGGAGGAGGAGTGTGGGACCTGACTTTCAGGTTGGTGACAGAGTTTGGTTGTCCTCTAAGAACCTGCCACTTCACAATTTACCCGTGAAGTTGGCTCCTCGATATTTTGGGCCATTTAGGATAACCAAGCGCCTGTCCTCTGTGGCTTACCGCCTCCAGCTGCCTCCCTCTTGGCGGGTGCACCCGGTTTTTCATGTCTCCCTTTTGAAGCCCTATGTTCACGATACCCATGGTCGTTCCTGTCCTCGCCCAATGTCAGTCCTAGTGCAGGGTGTCCCCGAATTGAGGTCCAGGAGATCTGTGATGCCCGTTTCCGCAGGGGGGTACTGCATTATTTGGTGGACTGGAAGGGGTACCCAGCTTGTGATCGCATTAGGGAACCGTACCGACATGTGCACGCTCCCCGCCTTGTGCATGAATTCTATGCTCGCTTTCCTTGGAAACCTGGGGCCCCGGGTCTTTCTGGGGGGGTCATAGTGTCACGCCACTTACCTGGAGACCGGGATCCTCTATGCCAGTCCGTTCCGCTCCCTCTTGGCGGCTCTACCTGCGTTTTCGCACCTGGGGGTCTGCTGCCAGGAAAGTTTCGGGGGTCCGAGCTGGTGTGTCTCTGCGCATGCGCGGACGACCATGCTCCCGGCTCTGAGCATGCGCAGTAGACTGGGCCCTCGCTACTGCTGCAGCTTGTGTTCCAGGCCTCATTTTGGGCTCGTCAGAACCAGGCAACGAGACGGCTTGCGCCTCAAGCCTCTCGGTTACTGACGGCCCATAAGAGGAGTCGAGAGCAAGGGTTAGTTGCGTCTCAACGCGGTTTGTTTATCGCGTTGCTCGCTCGTCTCCCGAGCGTTCTACTCTGTTTCCTGTTCCTTGCCTTGTTCCTTGCTTGGGTCCTGGTTGTTGTCCTGGTTGTCTTCCTTGCTGCCTCCTTTTTGGGGTTCCTTGTTCTCCCTCCGTGGCCTTTCCCCTGGGGTTCCCTTTCTTCAGCTCCCTTGGGTCTCGCTCTTAGGATCTCCTTGGGGTTCCCCCTGCCTGGTCTCTCCCTTCCTGTATCTGTTCCTCACCCTCTTGCTTGTCAGCCTGTAACCCTTGGAATCTCCTCTGGCTGCCTTCCTTGGCCGGACCAACCTCTTCAGCTTCGTTGCCTTGGTCTTCATTGGAACTACGACCATTCCCAGCATCAGTTCCGCTGTTTCCTGAACTTGCTCTGCTGTATACCCCACTCCGGCTTTCAACCTCATCGGACATTCAACTACATCTGAACGTCTGCCTCTCCTGTCAGTGCTTGCACTGTCCTGACGTCACGCTAATCAGGAGAGAGCACCCCGTGACGTTGGGAGTCGGTCCATCTTTCACCCAGTACCATTTTGGGTGGTGGAAGGGTCGGTTCCTCGCGTCATTCGTCCGTCTGGAGACAGTTGTCAGTCTGGCTGCCACATCAAGATCTACAATCAAACCAACAGGTACTCGAGTTTCTCGTGATAAACACCATAACAGCGTGTCACATCAATCGGTGATGGAAGAAGCAACCAGATTTTTTTTCACATGGACCGAAAGAAAAATAATACCACTTGCCCAACTCCCCCCATGACTGGATGTCACAATGGAGTCGGGGGGGTATGTGGAGTATTTTTATCCAGGCCACTGTGCCATACTGCACCCCTTTGCCAATGAGGAAAGAAAACTGAAAAAAAATGGAGGCAATAACCCCTGTGCGCACTCAATTTTCAAAATTGCCCCGAGTTCATCAACCACCAAAAGGGTTCCACACCCTGCCACATACACAGGCAAAGTGAGTGTAAAAACAGGAATCACTGCTGTCACCTGTCATCTGGCATCTGTCACCTGAAACAAGGCCACAGAAGCTCCCAATCCGAAAATGCCCTTAAAAATTCAGTCATTTTCCCAGAGAATTATGGAAAGGAAAGTGTGCTGAAATCATGGATTGGATTCTCCAGGCAATCAGAGGAATCCAGGTCTCCCTGCCTGACAGCTGCTTAAGGAAATTAGCTGTCAAACCCATTTAAAGGTGTTTCCTTTTCTGGAAGAAATTGCAAAATCCACTATTTTAACCTTGTTTGTGAAGGGCTCATTCTTTTAAAATGTTTAAATCCTTTATAAACTGTGCTTATATTTTATATTTGAAATGAAAACACGTTAAGGTCAAAGAGCCCAGTCTGGGGCCATGCCACTATTTAATTCTGATCTGACAGCCTGGCCTAGGAAATCTGACATCTCCACTTGACACTCCCTTGAGAACAGGAAGGCTAATGGCTGTTAATGGTTCCTGCATAATGCCCACAAGCCACACAATGGGGCCGCATTAGACATTCGTCTGCTGGCTGACCAAAGAACAAAGACAGGCTGAGCATTGACCTCTGCAAGGAGGGGCAGGATGTGGAGGAGGTATCTCAGTGAACTTCAAAGGACTGGACAGCTGCTGCCTGAAAAGGGGAGGTTACACATGAGGACTTTGGTGTGAAATCTTTATTTTTGATTAAAGTTTAACACTCTTTAACTGGGCAACCTAAAGAGGGATAAATCTGAAACTTGGTAGACATTAAACTAATTTCAGCCTTGTGATTTGAAGACATTGAGGAAACTTGTACCTTTTAAGAAACCAAAGTTATGAAAAATGTCTGATTGTCGCAAAACTATTAATGTTACAAACTTACAATTGTATGTACACGATCCACTGATAAGCGCCCAGAGATGTGTCAAATTAGAAATGATTAATCCAAAGTGTTACGGGTAAAATTGATAAAAATCCATAGAATGACCAATACAGCTCTCACAAAGATGGGGAGTGAATGTAAATGTAGACAATCAAATATAAAGTATATGTGTCCAATTTTATGAGGGTACATAATGGTAGAAATGTACATTTATGCAAAAGTATGTTTTGGGTAAAAATCCAGGTGGGAGTTCCTAGATCCTGTCATAAGATGACAGCTCTGTTCAGGCTACCAACCAAAACTAAGCACATGCCTGTAGCCACTCACAACCATCGGGGTGTGTTTTGAAGTGCTGCCCATGCCATTAACTTTGTAATGGATAGATATTGGACAGACACTGCCTCCAGAACCCACCCAGATGTCCGCGCAGCACCTTATTCCAGAACTCTTCAATGTGTAGCTGACTCCAGAATCCTTGAAAGGTCTTGATTTCTTTGCAGAATCCAGACTCTAGCATTGTCAAATTAGTGCTAGCCTGACCCAATTGCAAACATCCAAAACTTGAAGGGATTTAATTCTGATTCAGCTTGGCTTGCTAACATTAAGGCTTGCACGCTGAAAACTTGCATCCTGCTATCTACCGTATCCAGTAACCAGAAGGGGCCCATCCAATTCCAGTCTGAAGGGCAGTCCAAATTGACCAAAACTGCCTTGCTGGTCCATTCCCGCTAGAGGTGCCCTGCTGCCGTTAGACCAGATCCAATTCATTTACCAGAGCTGACGGTCCAATTTAATAACTTCTTTTGAAAGTATTAATAGGAAGAACAGTGACCCATAATATATTTGCATTGTATTATCCCTATCTCAACCCATCCCATCTTTAATTCAGAACTCCAGTATTGTTAGAATCCTTCCTGTGCTGATTTTACTCTCATCTGTGTTCCAAAACCATATCTCCCTAGTGATTCTGAATAACTAAAGTAAATCCCAAGAAGAAGTAGAGTATCCACAACGGGACAGGTCACGCGGCCACGTGACCTTAAGATCCATATGTGGCATTCTCTTTTTCATAGTCATCATATAGTGTAATCAATCCCATCTGTCATTTTCAAAAGCGCATTTCTGTTTATATTTTCACACCTATTTTGCAAAAACACCTCTCACTAAAACCTCTATAACTCCTTTAGTTTTTAAGATAGAAACGGAATTTCAACTCTCACTGATACCTAACATCCTTAGCTACATTCACGGCTGAATACTGCATTGTGTTTTTCTTCAATATGGCATAGTAAAAGTTTGCTGCGAATTTGCAAAATTCCCAAGTTTACACGTGTCATTTCCCCATTTCACAGTGCTTTGTCCATCCCATCCTGATCTCAAGTGTGTATTGTTGTTTATATTATAGTTCATGTATGTTAGGACGTAATTAGTGTTGCTTTCCTTAGAATTGTTACCCATTTAGGCATTTTTGCACCCTTTTGCAGTTTTTCACAAAGCCACTTTCATCTGTCAGTTTAAAAGTGTAATTTGCCAAAACGGGTTTCCTCTATTGTTTGGGAGGGAAGATTACCTATAACTCTAGACATTGTATTTCATTCCTGAATACCTGCTGGTTACTCACATTGGTGTAGGACTGCTCATTTGTTTTGAAACAAAACTTTGCAGGGGGAACATTAACCTAAACGCTATCTGTGCACCAAACAAAACTCTTTTTTTCCCTGTGCTTTCTATTTTGCCTCATTATAAGTGAATTCAATTGCTTTGCTTATTTCCGAATTGTATTGTCTCCCTTTGGGTGATCGTCGCCCCATATATGTATCTATAGTAAACCTATGAGTGATTTGAATATTAAAATGAATAAATACATATTTACCTTTATAAACTAGCCTGATTCCTGGTTCAGTGTGACCTGGGTGGTATTTTGAGAAGGGTGTGATATGAGTGGTATATTATTCAGAATATTGAATTTATAGAAGAAAAAAAAATAAGTGTTTCCATTGCGCACTACATGCTAGGCGAGACTTGGATTTGTGCCTGCTTGAAATCCCTTACAAGTGCATGCAGCAGCCATTGTATGACTATGTTCCTCTATTAACAATGACAACACTCCAATGTCATGTTTTGTTCAGATGAGTACATTCTTTAATACATTAAGTAGTTCATAATAGGTTCCCCGATCACCCCTGACATCTTGTTACTAACTGGTGCGGGAGGCCACAACAGTAGATATGATTCGTGCTTGTGGCAATTTGACCATGGGGGATTACTATCTGGAATGCAAACTGTGTCTGGGGTTTGTAACCTATCTGGATGTGGCTACACCTCCATTTGCTAGAAGTCTGTATGCAAAGTTTAGGCTGGGCCAATTAAGTCTGGCATATCCCACATGCAAATGGGATGTAGAGAAAAATGACATTTGCCAGGCCCGTGGCCAAGCTAAAGAGACCTTATGCCATTTCCTGTTCTTTTGTGAGAGATATGCAGCCTTGAGGAACAAGAATCTAAAATCACTCTGCAAAAACTATGGCATACCTCCAACAGAGGATGCGCTGCTATTGTTTTGCCACTTCCAGAATATCAACATTGTATATTTTGTGGCATCTTACCTCTCCCATTCATGGCGTGTGAGGTCCAGGTTTCTGAATGGTGATGGACCCAGGCGATGAACTACTGCCAACCTAGTGATAGCTTGGCTGGCCATCTATTATTTATTTATTTAAGGACCTGGTTTATAGCCCATTTAAATGTTTGCCATATCCTGATAGTAATATACCTGAGTTTGTTTTAGAGAGAACATAAGACACATACTGATCTGCACATATGTGCTTTATGCTGATTTGCACAATAATGTGTTTACATAATTCAACCTTCACTGAGGATTGTGCCCATGCCAATATACAAAGTTTCATTTTTTTCAGAATTTGGCTCCTATGTGGAAGAAATGACACCCAGGTTTGCCTCTATGTGCCTGACCCAGTCTACCTCCAGTATATCACATACTACTAGGCTACAATGTTTGGTGGAATGTGTAATCTTACAGAATGTTTTGCTGTCATTTATAATGCTACTGTACATGAATGTACACCATTTTTCACATTCCAAGTTGTGTTTATGCTTTTTCAGCCATATTTGGTACTGTGCACAGCATTTTCTTACAAGTAGAGTGTGTGGCATTGGTTCAAGCTGTGTGCAACCCCCACCTCAATTCGGATCTAAATTGCCAAAATGAAAGGCATGTTCATGCACTAGCCTTACGTCATTGTATCCCTGGTCAAAAAACCTTCTCTTTCCTGCCATGATACTCAAGCTGATCACCTTCACACATCTCGCATATCTAACTATTCCATTGTTTGCCATTTCTGTGGTCATCAAGTTAGAACGTATCATTTCACACTCAGAGGTAAAAGTCTTAAATAAATATTTAACTAACTCACCTGCCGCATATACATTTTTAGTTGACCAGGTAATATGGTTCTTCTGTTGAATAACAGTGAGCACACCTTGATCACCACCACTGGCAGTAGGAAAGAACCAGTTCAGAGCACTAATAAGTGGGTGGTAGTCACTGTCCTCTCTCTGTATGGTGCACATGCCTATCAATATTGATTACTGCGTGATAAAAACATAAGCAATAATGCTCGAAATAAGGGTAGAGGACCAGGTGAAGTGGGGATGTTGGGGTGGTCGGACGGGAAATTGCCATTCACCATGGTTAATCCTGAGGAATACAACAAACTCGCCCAGGTCATGCTTAGTTTACAACCTTGTTCAATCTTCCAATAGAACAAGGATTGGAGCGCTGCTTTGTTTCAATTTCATTAATTGTGAAAACTTTAGGGATCCTAGCATTAAGGTCGCTGCAAATTCAGCGACATCATTTCACCAAACTGGCAGGGTTAGTGGAAGTGACATCACATGACCTTTGACCTCTGATGACATCACAGGAAGTGATGTCATTTTACCTCCACTTGAGTTACATCACTGGAAGCGAAGAAACACAGCCTTTTACCGCTTCACAAAATAGGAAGTTGCATCGCATAGCATTGTTTCTAAGAACACTGAAAAATATGGTTACAATACCTCCATAATGTGATATACATTTCATACAAGAATAGATCACCATATGTAGCGTTAATATAAGTGTGTTTAGGCCCATATTACCAAATTACTGTGAATGCAAGCAGACTTCCAAGGCCAAATGATAATGATGTATTATTTTGAAGCACTTAGGCATGAGCGCTTTATATAGAACAAATATACATACAATATCACCCAGCCTGTGCTGGTACTCATTTATCAATCTCAGAAGAATGAAAGGCTGAGTTGAGGTGTTTAAGAACAGACTAAATCAGTGACTCACCCCCTGTAGTGTACCTGAAATAAACCTTTAATGAGTCTAGCAATTATTGTACAGAATTTCAGGAATTTCAGAAGGACACATTATTTGTTATTCCTATTCTTTCTTATTTAGGATCACAGCTCAAAGTGTTACAATACAGTCTATACAGATTCGGTCCATACCGTTGAATACAATGGGAGGAGAAAACACCTTACTGTGTGTCCACGATACTGTGAAGTCACAATGACGCTCCACATAACGATTATCAGTACAGATTGCTGACTCTGACAGGTAGATGCCTGTAACGACATCTGCCTTAGAAAATGGGATAGAGTGCATTCACAATACATCTGGTTGCATACTCTTTTTATACTTAAGTTGATATTTTAAAGGAGCTCTAATGGCCTTTATGGTATTCCCTGTCTATCTTTTTCTTATCTTTAGAGTCGGTCCATAATCAAACGGATATTTGATACCCCCATTACAAGGGGGCTGATAGCAGCCATTTCTAATTAAAATAGTAAACTGCTACTAACTGATACTCAGAAAAATGAAATGAAAATCTGACAGAATTGGAATCTCTCCTTGAGCTGTGAGTTCCCTATATATTTGGTGAAGTATGACACCACATTACCTCACTACCTATCACTGGGTGTTTTTGCTAACATTGACCCACATTTGGGTGACATGGTTATAACAGAGTGATCTTTCTTCATTTTCCCAATTGTATGTCACAATAGTAGTTAAGAATAAACTAACACTACTCTTATGGTGCGTGTAACATAACTGTATAGTCTCGGTGGTTTGGTTAAGTCTTGCGGTGATCACAATAGTGGTGGTATTTTAGGATCTGACCAATTGAGCTGGTCTCCTAGTCAAGTTACTGTTTGGTAATAGTGACCCCTTCTGTTCAGAAGATGATACTATAGAGGCTTTATTTCCCTCTATATATGTGCACTTTATTCATTAATAGTATGAAGTTAGCATATTTCGATCAGTACACTAGTGCATTAGAGCCTGATTGAACGTGTCTTTGTGTTTTACCCACAGGAGAGTTCTTGTTGTTGTCCGTCGGTCTACATAGAAAAATATCTCTTGTTTGAATACTCTGCATGTACTTAACCCCTGATGAATTTCTGCATAATAATCACAGTACAGAAAGAAACATGTTGGGTGGGGAAAACTATTTTGTTTTGTATATCATTGTTAATCAAATCATATCACAACAGTAGTAACGATTTAAATTTCAGAAAGTTGTTGATATGCTAATATTTCACTATTCTGAATGATAATGAATTGTGATTATATTTTAGACATTTATTTTATATTTTTTTGATATAATTGTTTAAATTTGAATATATTAAAACTGAGAAAGTGAGAATGTTTGAGTGTGTTTGAATGAAGTATGCCTGAGTTATTCTTATTTTGAGATATGTTTCACGTGGTACCCAATCAAATAGGTTATATTTTTATTAACCAATTCTAGATTTGAACTGCTCAAGGTACTTTTTGATGAATTGTTGAATTTTAGAATTGTATACATTTTATATATGTTTTGATATAATGTTAACATATGAATAAAAAATATTTATGAGTATATTACGTCCTAGTGAGTAGAATTGAATTTTTTCTCCTCACACATCAGTTGAGATAAATGGACATGTGGTCTTTTCCATTTAGATATAGGTTTGAAATTAAGTTTTGTTAACCAACTGCACACCTGAACTCTCCTAGCACAGATTCACTGCTTTTATGGTCTCCGATGTTCAAGTTAATATAGGTAATATACAGGCTAGACCATAAAACAGAGATACGCCTGTTATCCCTTGTTACTCTTGTTAGTCTTAGTTTTACACACTTGTGGAACCCCCTGTTTTTTTAAGAGGCCTGAACAAGAAAGCCAGCCACTCCAAAAATAAAGAGCAACATGGCGCTGGCCACAGCCCAGGAGCTTACATTTCCTTCTTTTTTTTTAAACATATTTTTTTTAGTTTTTGTTTTTAGGGGCGGCATGGCAGACCTGAGGGGTAGCAACTGTGACCCCTGGTGACCCCTGACAACCCCCACATGATGTCCCTGCGCACATTGACTTATTACTTGCATTACCTTTAAAACGTGTTATTTTTTGGTATATCTTTCTGGCATTCTTCATGATTTCACATTCTTGGAAGACATTTTTTCTTTATCTCGTATCCTTCATGAGGGAAGAATTGTGCTTGGCATTCTGCTAACCGTCTTGGTGACTACACAGAACATTGCTGCTAGGGCCGTGCACAGAGAATGTATGCTCTTGTCTTGAAAGAGCTGCACCATCCTTTCACCGGCGTATTCTAAGAAGTAATTTGTGAACTGGAACCTTAACATAACGCAGGGGTCTGTGTTCACAACTATGGACATTTCACGTGTCTGTGCAGAAGACAGTGTTTCAAAGGTTTTCATGCCTTGAAACACTTGTGTATAGGCACGTTATAAATACCATATCATACATCAAATGGTCCCATTTCTTCCTGGAAGGGGTGGACTGGGAACCAAAAGAGGGCCTAGAAATAATGTTCAAAGTGGCCCCATGTTACACATTCTCACCAAGTCCAACCTATGGGAACATTTGGAAATACCACACAAAAGAGGCCCAGGGTGCAGAGGCCTACCAGGAAATCTCCAGAGTTCCCTATAAGCCAGTCCACCCCTGAGGGGCACCCAGTATGTGCAGCTTCAGCCATTTCATTCTGTCGCTGTTATCCTTTCATGAGGAGTCGCACAGTGGTCCCCACTCTCCCCAACACTGGCAAATGTACACCTTTGTAGAGGAGGAGCCAAAAGCCTCTACATGAAGTCCCACCCCTAAATTGTATATATGTGGGAACCGGAAATAGTGACAAGCAAGACACCTGTAATGATTCCTATAACACGAGCAGCCTTTGAAGCAAAGTATCCATGGAGGAAACCATTCTTTATTTATCCATGGAGAACTGACAGCCTCTTGGGAAATATCCCTGAAGAGCACATGAAGACAGATGAAAGACGAGACTAGTGATGTCACATGAAGTAAAATGACACCTCAGAAGGGATGACAAGAAACAAGATGAATAGACCATATAGAATCTGATGACGAAGTAAGAATCGAGTAAACTTTCATATGTGGGATGATGATCATAAGTGTGAAGAGCATGGAAGAAACAGACAACCATTTTATAATTGTACAGATGCAGTAACGCAAGAAGACAAAGTAATCATAAGGCTGGCTATGTAGTGAATAGATTGCGGCAATGCGCCAGGGTATATATATATGCATAGTAATCTGGAAGTTCCACATTGTATTTGTGCAAACTGGCCCCCGTGAATAGAAGGGTTTGAAACGTGTGGTGCAGAAAAATAAGCCTGACTCTAGATGGAAGAACAGTCAAAGAGGCCTGCCTGGCCCCATGTCAAGGGATGAGGCAGGCAAGAAACTAGTAAATTATAATTTAATAAGATACAATGGACGAGAAGGCGAGAGCCGAGCTCCTATTACGGTGCGGCAGAAGGACATTGAGTTCCAAGTTTTATTCATTTAAAATTATTAAATACAAAAAGTAAGAGCAATACATGGTCTCCAGTCACATGAGCAGATTAAAACAGACTTTGGGCAGGATACATCGAACCCAGAAGTTAAGGTCAAGCTCACACTCCTTTTATTCCGAGGAGCAGTGATACTTGGCAAGGCCAAGTTCAAAGACTAGTCTCATGACAGAGAGCTTGAGTGATGATGGATGATGGGCTAATTGGGAGGAATGACCAGGCCGAAACCACCAGCACCTGGGGTACCAGCTTGCATGCTGCTAACGAGTGGAATATTCCAGAATGGTACAAGCGTGCCAACCAATTATAAAGGGCCCATACCAAAGACCCCTATAGTTTAGAGATCCAATGAGATGTGTATTTTTTGACGCTCACAATGACTTGCACTATTGGTGGACTGAGGTGTCCACCTGACAGTAGAGTCTCAATCATAGCACCATCCCTCATAGAAAGCATATCTAGATAACCTCTGTTACCCAGTGGTAGACACACATACATTTTCTCAGTTTGCCACGTAGTGTTACGTTAATAATGACGAGTTTTTAGTATGTACATGTGTTTTTAATGTTTTTTGCTGAGATCTTGCTGTCAGACATCCGATGATGTCCGTTGTACACCCTGTTCGAGATAACTGATATTAAAACAAAGTCTGTTGTCAACATCCTGAGTCCATTTTATTATTGATGTTTGAGTAATTTCTCCATCCCCATCGACCCTGTAGAGTGTTACCTCGTCTTAAAGACACAGGACTCCTTGACACATTTTCAGGGCTGAAATATAATGAACAAGAATCAAATCAGGGAAACTATTGCTGGCCAAATGGTCATCTAACAATAAAGAACTTTTTTGACCCGAAGAATAGATTTGCCCTTTAATCAATAGTAGCCAGATTTCTTTTCAATTAAACACACTCAATAATAATGTTTCCTCTACCGGATGTTCATCAAAATGTCCCACTGTTTGATGCTGCACGTAATGGCAGACTTTATTACATTAATGTAAGTGCTGCTCAGCCCTCCTCATCATTAACCACCAAAGATACAGATTAGTACAGTCTTCCTGGTTTGTTATTTTAATAGAAAATGGAAGTCACAAATGACATTCCTCGCCCTGAAAATGATTTAAGGACTAACCCATGCATCACATGTGACTAATACAGTAAATGAACACACTACAGCCTAGGACCTATTCAGCAGTCCTTTTCAGCTTCTGTCCTGCCGCTGAGATACGTGAAGGGACGCCATGCCCTCCAAGGAACTAAAAGATGGAGTGCCCTGCCCCATGACTTAGGTAAGTCAACATCTCTGTCTTATTTCACAAAGTGTCTGGGTGTCCACCTAATCTAACTTCCTCTAGCGGCTTGCAAGAGTGCACACATGAAATTAACCAATCAATCAACCAATCAGAAATGTGCAGTGTGCATGCTGATGCATGCCTGCACATTGCTCTGAGCTGCCAATGCATTATTAATTCTCCAGTTCATGGCCCAACAAAAGACATTCACGTGGAAGTGCAGCATGAGACCTTTAGCTACCTCCTTCCACTATTGAAGCCTAATGCCCGATTCTTAGCGCTGGGCGACTTCAATCACTGGTTGGGACATATCGACGACCATACTGCATCTGAATTAGCTCAATCCTTTACAGATCTGGGCTTTAATCAGATGGTTCAAGTTCAAACCCACAATCTAGGTCACACCCTAGATTGGGTATCTGCCATAAATGTACCTTATCATGACGTGTGGGTGGCATCCTGCCCCTGGTCAGATCACGCTTTTGTTCATTTCTCTATCACAGTACCCTACGTCACTAAAGCCAAGTTGCACCATACCAAAGCTATCTCATATCGAAATACTAAATCCTTGACTCAGGAAAGAATAGAAGCCTTGACATCACAGGCCCCCGTGGATCCTGGAGACGGATGACACAGGCATCATAACCAAGAAAATTAAATCCACTCTGGACTTGTTGGTTAACTCCCTTGCATATCTTAAAATAAAGAAAACACGTGCAGTCTAAAATAACTAACTCATGGTTCTCCCCCAAACTTCAAACCCTCAAAGCTGCCTCCCTCAAGCTATTTTAAGTTTGGAAAACAAATCAATCCCAGCTAGCATTACTTAATTATAAAAATGCATCCAATATTTACAAAATAGCTATAATTATTCAAAATCCTAAAAGAACAGAAGGTTACACCAGAACCCATGGCCTCCACGATCACTAAAGATAATAACTGGTGTTTTGACATCCAGAATGCCATAACAAAGAAACTAGAAGGAATCCGGGTAGGCATAGCTACAAAAAAAGAGCGCCTCTGACACCTGTGGTACTCATAGTGATGGCAATAAATTCATCAGGAATCCAGATATTCCCATTTGTGACTCCACCCCCATCTCTGAGGAGGAATTAGCCTCTATCATCACTAAACTTAAAGCCACCAATTGTACAGGGGATCCCTGTGCATATGCCATAATTAAAGCCTGCCCTCCCTCACTGGTGCATGCCATATGCACATTTGTTACTCCTCTCTCTCCAATGGTGTTGTTCCAGACGAGATGAGGCAAGCATGGGTAACACCTCTCTTAAAAAAGCCTAACCTGGATCAGAGTGTCCAAACCAACTACAGGCAAATAACAAATACCCCCTTTCTGTTAAAAATATTGGATTGGGTTGCATATTCCCAAATAGCTCAACATCTCAACTTGCACCCTATCCTTAACCCCTTTCAATCGGGTTTCAGACAATGTTTCGGTACCGAGACCTCATTATTGGACCTTAAATCACAACTCTTAAAGAGATTGGACAATCAGCAGACCTCGCTACTTATCTCTTTAGACCAATCTGCGGCATTCAACCTGGTTTGATCATTCCATCCTGGCTGACAGGCTTATGTCTGTAGCTAATTGTTCCCAGGCCGCTACCAAATGGCTTCTTTCCTTCCTTTCCAATAGAATTAATAGGGTGTGTGCCAACGAGCCGATGGCACCTGCCATTCAGGTGCTCTTTGGAGTACCGCAAGGAGCTAGCCTATCACCCTGTATTTATAACATCTTTATGGCTCATTTCTTCGCTTATGTCACGCCTGCGCCACAGGCGCACTCATTGGCAACCACCATGGACTAATTGTTATTTATTCACCTTCATAGTACTCTTTGAACAACCCCTATTCACACTTTGGTCCTTAATTCCCATTTGCGCAACATTGGTACTTTCCTATTTGATTCAACTAACTACATGTACCATAATGCACCTTGCTACAGCTATCAATTCCTGGCTATTCCCATTTGTCAGTATTGGAACCACAAACCCCAGAAGCCCTAGCGATCAGTGCTGCTTCCACCATCTCAGCACCAGAGAGGGAGGAGGCAGATTATCTTCAGGTGTGCTGCTTCAGGTGCTGCCATTTAGCCTGCCTCAGTACAGGGCAAGGCTGTATTTAAGCAGCTGCCTGCAAGATCTCAGTCTCTTGCATCAAGAGTCTCCCAGCCCCTTTTTGCCTTGAGCCATGATTTTGTATGCTGTTCCTGCTTTATCCTTTCCGGGCTCCCTGCCTTGCAGCCGATCATGCTCCGCTGCCTTCTACCTACAGCCCTTGTCCTCTGGGCTTCCTGCCTTGCAGCCTACTACAGTCCTCTGCAACCCTCTACAGTCAGCGGCCCTGCTCCTCTGGGCTCACTCCTTGCTGCCCTGCTCTTCTGGGCTCCTTGCCTACAGCCCTTGTCCTCTGGGCTCCCTGCCTTGCAGCCCTGCTCCTTTGGGCTCGCTCCTTGCTGCCCTGCTCCTCTGGGCTCTCTGTCTGCCGTCTACTACAGCTCCCTGCCCTGCTCCTCTGAGCTCCCTGCCTTTAAGCCTACAACAGTCCTCTGCAGTCCACAACAGTTTACCTGCACCTTGTACCATCCATCACTGCAGCCCTGCTTCCCTGTTTGCAGCCCCCCTCTTTCCTGGTGCTGCTCCCTTGCTCTCTTCCTGTTTGCAACACCCTGTTCTTGATCCCTGTCCTTTTCTTCCTTGAGTTCTCTGGCCTTCACCTAGGTTACCCATTTCAGTTATACTGCTTTTCCTTCATTTCCTTCTGCTAGATTGCTCATTGACTTCCTTTTCCCTGGATATTTCTGTTCTTGTCTTCTCTTGTATCGTATGTAGATCCCTTTGTACAGAGCTGTTGGTTTCCGGCAGGCAACCTCTGCCCCTTCCCTTGTCGCGTTTCAGTGTTACAGACACCCACTGCTGTTGTTCCCAGCCATGAGCATACAGCGTGGGCCCCTGTAATAGAAATCTGTGCAGAAGGCTGGAGTTTCCTGAGGTCCGTGGAACACTCTTTCCCATTCCTGCATACACCCCAAGAGGGAATCCAGTTGGTTTGTACCTTTTGTATTTCCTGCTACAGTTACCTACTCTTCGTTCTTGTTGAGCTTCCTGCTGTGTGTGTGCTTATCGGTCACCTTACATCAGCACAGCCACCCAAACCTTACCTGGGTGCCCTGTGCCACTCTTGACAGAGTGCCATCCTTGACAGCTTATCTCACTCAAGAGGGGATACTTTTTTCCAACTACGCCGATGACACACAATGTGTCATCCCACTCACTGGTCAGCATGACCTGGACGAAAGTGTACTCAATCGTATGTTTTCCATTATTGAACATTGGATGATGCAAAACAACCTCACACTCAACCGGGGAAAGCGTGAACTCATGCTAGTGGGTTCTGAGGGCATCCTAGCTAAAATTGATCCAGCCTATAAGCACTTTCAGTTGGGGGACGTATAAATCCCCACTCTCCCTCCCTAAAGTAAAAATCCTGGGAGTAGTTCTGGATCAGTCTCTTAATATGAAGCCCTATGTAGCCAGCACAGTTGTTTCCGCCTCTTACTACATCAAATTGCTGGCTCACTTGAGACATCTCATCTCCAAACAGAATGCTGAGTAATTGCACGAGCCATTATAGGCGCTAAATTGGACTATTTTTGCAGTTTGCTGGCAGGATCCAGCAAAGCCACCATTAGCCGACTCCAGGTAGTCGAGAATGGAGAGGTAAGAGTTGTAGCTGGTCTCTCATATCGGTCCCAGGTGTCTGAAGCACGACAAGCACTGCATTGGCTCCCTGTGGAGGCTCGTATCTCCTTCAGACTCCTGGTCATCACCTTCAAATGCTGTATGGGAACTATGCCCCATATTTACAAAGGTATATAGGGAAAAAACCTTGCCATAGAAACTTGCGCTCTAATACTCAAAATCTCCTCTACCAGCCCAGATCTAAAACTAAGAAAGTGCAATTGGGTCCTTTATCCTCTGCGGCCCCAAGGCTCTGGAATACTCTTCCAACTCATCTGAGATGCTCATCAACCCAGAGCAATTTCAAGAAGGGACTAAAAACCTTCCTTTTTAAGTAGTTCTCCCTTCTGCATTTCTTCTCTCTGTCTCCATGGCGCTCCCGGGACAGCTTCTGCCTGTTGTATGTTATGTTTGTTTATGTCCGCGCCCTCACACCCACAGGTCTATGGCTGCGCAGTATAAATGTAATAAAGTAAAAGTAGAGAGAGCAGAAACTCTCTTTATGTTTTGATGGCAGCAATGGATTCCGTCATACTGCCTCAGTGCTTGATGTGGGCTTCACAAAAAGATAATTCAAGTCCTCGTTTTGACTCGAGGTAAGGGAAAATAATCACAGACATAAAGAGCGCCGTGCACCTGTCTGAGAATTTCCCAGCACCATTCCAGATGCATTAGTCTTTCATAATATAAGTTATTATTTATTTCGATTTGATTGCCGTGAACATTTTAATTTTTCACAGAAGCTTTTGATGATATATTCCAGTGAGGTTTACTGCAATCAGCCTGACACATTTATTTCATCAGTGTTGGCAGGAGGAGTTCTTGAATTCTGATGAATAATTGCGGCAGGTACTGTTTGAGAAAACATGTTATCAAACTGAAAGCAGAGAAATTACATTTTTTAATATAGTCACAGAATTAAGAAATATTGGCGCATTTTTGAAAATTAACGACTCTCCCAGTGCAGCATATTTCATTTTCTTCTAACTCTACACAGCAGATATATACATTTTAGTTGCAATCAATCACTATATTGATTGCGGACGCATAGTGACCAACACAATGTTATTATGAGTGAAAGAGAGATTTTTATTTCAAAATGAGTTTCACAATTTACATAACAAATATATTTCCGTAACAATCCGTCCTATCGTTTAATTGCTTGACTCTTCCGAAGTGCAGACCACCACAAGGAACTGATAAACTCTGCAATCGAAATTCCTCATCATGCAAATTAAAATCTATATGTTACCTGGTGATCCAAGCTACAACTAAAACCGAGCATGCAATTAAAAGTGCAGACCTCAAAGTATGTTTAGCATGTATTTCAACCATGTTTATATGGTGGCAGCACCTGACTGATTTGCATATGGCTGGACCTCTTTTGCAATGGCGGGCTAAAAAACGGTGGGCTAAAAAACGGTGGTGTGGAAGGTTGCCCAGAGCCATGCAAATGGTTATTCAAAACATTCCACCCATCACTTTTCTGGTTGTAGTTTGTCTCCCTATATGAGAGAGGGTATGCCCAAACGTGGGTCACTTACTCGTTTCACCATAGGGAACCAAGCTGCACCTCACGGAGGAGGCCCAACAAGGTCGAAACATGTCTGGGATTGCTTGTGTTTCTGTGCAGAGGGGATATGGCCCAGCAGTTTGGTCTGGGCTGCTACCAATGGTGGCAGCACCTGAATGATTTGCATATTGCTGAAACCCTTTTGCAATCGTTCAGACGGGCTTAAAAACCATGGTATGCAAGGTTGCACAGGGCAATCCCAGTGGTTCTGATTGATTTGGAACAGTCTCTCAGAGTTCGAGTGACAGCCGATAGAGCATATGCAATGAGCGTCCAAGCATACATCTGGGCTTTGGAGGGCTACTTTAGTCAGGTTGGGTGAGTGCAAGAGCACCCGCGGGTTTCATTACCATTACTAAATTGAATGATGGAGGACTCACAATCACTGGGAATAGGAGTACTATGAGTGAATGCAGAGATTTGTTATAAAAAAGATTTGTATCCACGTGCTACTACATGTAACTAATTATATGCCTTTTGGATTAACCTGGAACACTGGAGGGAATCCTCATCTCCTAGAATATGGAGGACTCTTGGAATCGATTGATCTATTTTTGATAGTTGCACTACAAGAGTCTTGGCAAACTGCACCACTGGTAATTGATGGTAGAAATACTATTAATACACCTGTGGTGCAGGGGGCTAGAGGTAGGCCAATCTGCACTGTTAGCATTGAGGAGCTCCAGTGCCACAGTAATAATATTTTCACGGGCATATTGCCATTCCCAGATAGAGGCCATACGGGTGGTATAGGATCCACTTTGTTATTTGGTAATGAGTATGATACCCTAAGGGAGCTGACCACATGAACATCTTGAACAAACTTGAATCTGTGTTAGAAGTCAATAGTGAAACTATCATAATTTGTGGTGAATTCAATGCAAGACTATAAAAAGATAGTTATGCAGATGAGCTTGACACTGTACCTACCCATAAATAGTTCCTGACAGTTTAATGGTAGCCGGTACTTTGCCAATTAAATGTAATAAGATAGCCACCCAGGCCACAAAATGTAGTACTGTGTTCCCGTCTGTTACACCCCGCCTTGGCTACACACCTAAAGACTGTTGATATAATACCCACCAACATGGTCTTAATGAAGACTTTCAGCCACCACCATGATCATTTATATGGTATACACAACTCTTTCCCGAACATACTGTGATCCACCCTTGGTAAACAGCAATCCAAATTATAATCCACCTCCCAATCCAAGTCCATCCTTCTCTGGCCTGCTTTGTAGGTCACAGATGTGAAGCAAGCATCTTCTGCTGCTTTTACTAGAAGGCAACCATGAAGATTCCAACATGACCTCAGCAAGAGTCCCTTAACTATCGACACAGAGTTCTGGTAACAGTTGTTGCCACATCCACGGATTCAAGCGCATAATTCAAACATGAGGAGAATGTAAATCAGCATTATAGATGTGATTCCATCAAAATCTGCTGTACCCCTTTAAAGCCAGTAAGGAGCATTTGAGCATGCCATCCATTGGATACACTTCTCAAATTCACTTTTTATTATTTTACTATTTTCATAAAAATATTCACGCAGCCAGATCTGTTTCTCGCAGCACTTATGACCAGTCAATGGGCTTTGTTCATGCCTTGAATCGAGGATCCCTCCTCTGTTTTACTTAAACATTTGCCAGGCCCACTATAATTGATATCTGTGCCTCATTCAGGACTAGTGGTGTGACCTGGTTGGCATGGTGAAGCACTGACAGCAATGTCTGCATACATCACATGCTCATGAGTCCCTCACGCACCCTCTCAAATTCACACCTCTATTTACCATAGTTACATTAGAGGCAAGCCGTATAGTACAAACATAAAGACTTTCACCAGCACTCAGGAACGCGCTGATAATCTCAGAAAAAGTCTAAAAAGCTCCAGGTATGTCGCCGTTGGATTGAACTTCGAGAGAATCTCATTCTAGCAACTCATTAATGAGATCTCTAGATACTAACCATATTGTCCTCCTCCTTCTCTTCACAAAGCATTGAGAAAATAACGGATTTGGTTTCAGGCACTCACGCTGTGAATCAAAAGACTAAAAACATGCGGACCAACTTTAACTTTGAACATTAATACAGACATTTACCAACACTCATGAAGGCAATGATAATCACAGGGCCGGTCAAAAAAGCTCCAGGTATATCGTCATCGGGGTGATCTTTGGGACTATCCTATTCTAGTAACTCATTAATGAGATCTCAAGATAGTAACCATCATGTCCCTGCCTTTCCCCATACCCATTTTTAACAAAGCATTGAGCAAACATCGGATTAGGTTTCGTGCACCCAGCTAACATTCACGCTGTGTACCATGATACTATAACCACGCAGACCAACAACAACTGGCCAACTCTATGAGGTACCTCACTTTCAGTCTGTTCCTTTCACTCTGGGTCACCTCACATGTTCCAATATCTGGTTGAAAGACTGGCACTTGACTACAATTATACTGTTTGAATTTATAAGGTCCATGGTAATCCACAAGATTTAGTAATTCCATATCAAGCCGACTCAGCCATCCCAGGGATTCTGTGACTGATTTTGAAATTCAACTAGTACGTCCCAACCATTCCAGTTGCATATTTTGACTGTTTGAACATTCCAATATTTCACCACCACAAATGGTGCTATCTAATCACAACTATTTAGTCCTTACAGGATTTTAAATGTACAAAGGGAAGGCCCGATTCAGACAGTGGATCAGGCACCCATTGAAAATAGTACTATTGGATACCACCCAAACAAATTTATGCGTAAGTCACACCTAGGGTTTAAATTTAATACCAGGCAGATGCAAACATTTCTGGTAAACTGGTCATTTTTCATTTATGCTAACATACCCCCATTTTATTGTCAGCTTCCCCCTAGGGTACTTCCACCTGCCCTGATGAAGGTTATATTGTGTGCCATACTCATTGGCTCCCACCAAAACGTGAAGTCGAACCCCCATTTTACAACAGCGGTTCTTTAACCTAGTGAAGATGTTCACAACCATATAGGCAGACTCCAGAATAGACACATTAATACTGAGTACTTTTATGTGATATGGTCCCTTACAACGACAGAAAAAAGGAATGCTATAGAAAATATTTCTATTTGTATTAAATAATTGCTCTACTATTACTTGATCTCAAACTAATTGACTGCTCTTACCCTTTTATTTTATTTTATTTTCCTTGATTGTATGTTATTCAAAGTCATTGTTCACTAAAAGCTGTTCCTTTTCTTTGATATTTTTATATATTATGTCACTCTTTTTATGTTACAGTACATTGCAAAACTGTTATTTCCTGTTTTGTTTTAAAGTCAATTTTGAAACAAAGCACTTCAATAAAAGAAGTGAGTTTATTGACACAACCAAACGTAAATGTACTTTTAGCCTCTCAGTGTACCGAGTGTGATATCCTAGTTGATACACGCCCCTCACAAATTAAGTAGATTGAATGTGTAAACAATTTGTATATAACGTGAGCTAAATATTTTTGTCAATTATACACCTAAAGGACCCATACCAGTAGCTTATCTGAAGTCAAAGTGTTAACGGGATTGTTGACAAAGCACTCAGAACGTACTTGAAATGGGAATCATAAGCTCAATGATGACAACCTGTCTATTACGTTGAGAAGATGTATTAGGCCAGCATTACCTGTTACAATCTAGGGATAGCAAAGTCATTACAGATGACCAAATCACCCAATTTCTTCAAAGACAATTTCACATTAAGTACTGTGAAGGCTAGCACATGTACAGCTCCTCCCTGCCAGCTGCACACCACACTGCCCCCCTGGCAACCCTTGTACTTGGGGACTGTTTCTGTATCCCTACAGCCCCTACTAGAACTTGAATTCTGATGTCTGCACTTACCCCTTGCACTTGCCACCAGCTGGCTGCACTTTTATTTATTATTTATTGTCACATTTATTTTACTGTTATCCTATGTACTGCACTGCCCCCTCCCCTTACCCTCACACTTTTTCCCTTCCCACCTCCCCTGCACTTGCACAATCTCAATGTCACCTGGCCTAGTAAGATCGCTGTCTCCGTCTTCCTTCTGTTGCCCCTCTCTTGTCTCGTCGCACCTTGAAATATTTGTGTATAGGAGCGTTATAAATGCTATACCGTATCATATCATATCTAGAAGAAATTGTGAAGGTTAGCACATGTATTTCACTTAGAAGATCTGATAAGGTTAGACGGATTGGAGAGTGGGCAGTGTGCTGCACTTAGGTAGATCTGAGAGTGGGTACTTAAGGCTGCACCTTATAACGTTAGCCCGTCCATTGAGCTTGAAGATTTATGATGGTAACCCATCCATCTTGTAGAGAGGTAGATGTACACATCTATAGAGCCCACCCCCTCATCGCCGTCATACTGAAAGAACAGCAAGAGAGCACTGTGCATGACACCTGGTATCATCCCAATACCACATTGAAGGTATGAGAAAAGGTATGTGCTCAGACAACTGTTTCAAATGTACCCTCAAACTGATGCAGTAGACATGAGCTTGCAGACACAACTGGATATAAAGAACTATAAGTAAAATCAGACTGAAGAGAAGTCTGATTTTACTTATAGTTCTTTATATCCAGTGGTGTCTGCAAGCACATGTCTACTGCATCAGTTCAAGCACCCAGATACCAAAGGGTTTGGTGTGCTTTACAAATAATAAACTAAACTAAACTAAACTAAGTGATGTCACAAAGAGAGAAGATACATGGATGCACTGAATCTGATGTATGGATGATCAAAGAATGAAGATGTAACTGAGGCAACAAAGTAAACCTATATGCAATAATATGAAGAAAACCATATATATTAAGACGATAAGTGACAAGAGATGTAATCAATGTATATATGCAGAAACGCAAGGTAGATTTGACAATATAGAAGCTTTCGAAAGTTGGAAATATAACGTGAATAAATCAGCCATGTTGATGAAATGGACATTGGCATCGTACAATAGTAAGCAAGAAGCCTCAAGGAGAAAGACCAAGGCTGCAGATAAAACAGGTATTTGCTTGGCTCAGGATCAATGATACCACAGCAAGAACCAACTGCAAGGAACAAAAGGAGTCAAAGAGGATAAGGCATGTATGGAATACCTGATTCTCTCATATTAATTAAAGGAGTGAATAATTATGAGCGCCAATTATTGAACAATCAAAGATGCAGAAGGCATATGCAGGACGGAACAACCAAGTCTCCAGAAGCCAAGAGGAGTAATAGCATCTAATATAATTGAATCAAATAGCATTACATAAAAGGACAGAATTGATAAAATTATGGTCTCCTCACTTGTGGTGCAAGACCAGAAAACAAGGCCTATTCATAAAGCTTTAGACGAAGAAATCAATGTACCTTCACTCCCTTTAAATTTCTTAGGAAGAGAACAGCCAGCAAGGTCAACTACAAAGAAGAAGCCTTGGCTTAGGGCCTAACTGTTGAGAGATGGTAGGCGAATTAGCTAAGAAAGGCAGTTGTCTGACGTTCCTCAGCACCTTTTTTTCATTCTTTATGTGCTGCTAATGAGCTGAATGTCCAAGGTTGGAAGAGAGTGCCAACCAATCATGAGAGCCTAAGTGAAGGTGAACTATATATTGTTGCAGAAGCCTATCCGCTGCTGGCATTGCATTATTATCTATTGTATACGTAGTTAGAGGTTGTTCAAGGCGCATTTACCAGATAAGGGTCAGCCACTTCTAAATTAGACATAACCCAAAGCTGTCTAATTTTGGATCAGGCTGCTGCACTTCTCGCTCGAGAGTTTTTTCCCGATTAGAAGAAAGGGGGTCTGCCACAGGAGAGGTAATTTGGGAACTCCCATCCCAGAGGTAAGATTGCCCCAGTTCTAGACCTTAAGCTAATGCAGTTGAACACCAGGTCCCTGGTGAAACATGTGGTGGAAGTAGGCACCTATATTTGTGAAAAGGATATTGATATTTGCGCTATCACAGAGACATGGGGTCATGATGCAGTTGATGCTTCACTGACCTTAGCCACTCCAGAGAGCTATGGCATGTTACAAAATGATAGGACTGGTGGGAGAGGGGGAGGGAGGAGTTGCGCTGATATTTAAATCTGACCTTGTTGTATGGCAAGTTAAAGGGCAACTTGTCCAAGGGACTGAGTCCATTTTAGTCAAAATAGGACTCTATGCGGAATACACTATATATGTTCTGATGTTATATAGGCCTCCGGCAGTCGTAGATGACTTTGCCAATTTCTTATCTAATTATCTGCTTCCTTTTTTGAAACTCAAGACTCGTTTTTTAATATTAGGGGATTTGAATCTTTGGATAGGGCAGGATGATAACTCATCTCTGGAGCTGGAGACAGTGCTACCTACCATAGACTTTGAACATTTGGTTCATGTTCCTACTCATTGTAAGGGGCATACCCTTGATTGGGTTTCTACTCTCAATATGGTTACAAAGAATTTTTCTAGTTTGGCCTGCCCTTGGTCAGACCACTTTTTTGTGCACTTTACGGTTCATTCAGAATTTCCAGTGAAAAGTAAGGGTGTGCATACGCGTGTATCCTTAGTCAGAAACGTGAAGAATGTAACGATGGAGTGGATTGAACCATTGCGTGGTCCAGTTACTGCTAACTTCGCTAATTTAGAGTCAGTGAAAGAGATCTCGAATCTTCTCTCATCTACTTTTGACAGTATATCTGAAACGCTAGCACCACTAAAAAAGAGAATTCATAAGGGGGCATCAAACAGTAATTCCTGGTTTTCCCTGGAACATAAGATACTTAAAGCTGCTAATCTTAAGAGCTTCTTTGAGTGGAAAGCTAATAATTCTCCATTGACCTTAGCAGCCCACAAAGGAGCAGCCAAAGCATATAAATCAGCTATTGGTGAGGCAAAAAAATCCTTTTAATAGGAGAATTCAGTCAGCCAAATTTGACATGAAGGAGCTTTTTAAAATCCTTAAAGAACAGGAAACTCCTCATTTTCACGATTCTGGTAATGTTAAGGAGGCCGGCTGGCGCTTAGCTATCCAGGCAGCCATGCAGGGCAAATTGTGCAAAATTAATACTGATATTGCCTCTAAAAGAGAGAGTCAATCTAAGGTATCAGTTCAAGTAGCCTCAGCTGATTTTGTTAGATGCCCTCTCATCCTACTTTTTAGTTTCACTGATATCACAACTCAAGAACTATCAAGTATTGGTGATCAGTTAAAAACGACTAAATGTAAGGGAGATCTGTGCTCGGCTTTTATCATTAAAGCCTGTTCCCGCCATCTTGCTGTACCCCATTCGTAATTGTGTTAATGCATTCATTTGTGGGAATTTAGCGCCCCAGGTATTATAAATGCATGGAAAACTCCCATCCTCAAAAAGCCAGTTCTTTCTGCGGATATGCCATTAAACTATAAACACATTACTAATACCCCGTTCATGCTTAAAATCCTGGGTCGGGTGGTGTATGTCAAATCTCGGCTCATCTTAATAAGTACCCTATTCTTAATGACCATCAATCAGGGTTAAGGCCGGGATTTGGGACAAAAACCGTGCTGCTTAAACGTAAAGCTAGATTGATGGAATCTGTCCTGATGCAGTTGGATTTGTCGGCGGCCTTCGACCTGGTGGATCATTCCATCATGATCACCAGGTTGAGGGACGTCGCTAATTTGTCAAGTGCAGCATCTCAAACTGTCTTGTCATTATTAAGTAATCAGGACTGCAGAGTCTACAGTGAAGAGGCAGAGGCCTTGCCTATGACCTTAAAATGTGTTGTCCCCCAGGGGTCATGTACGTCGACCTTGGCTTTAAAACATCTTTACAATACCCTTCTTTTAGGGAAAAGTGGGGTAGTGTTTACAAACTATGCCGATGATACACAGTGTGTCATTCCTATTACTGGCATACATGATGTTGATGAAGGGCAGTTGAACAAAACATACTCTCTTATAGACAGTTGGATGGTTCAAAATGCCCTGGCCTTGAATCAAGATAAGATTCAAGGCCAGGGTTGCTGGATCGCTGGCACTCCCAACTTGATTAGGAAACTGGGTCCAGCGTATAAAGTTTTTTAATTGAGGACATGAGAATAGTGGTCCAAAAGAAGGTTAAGACGCTGGGAGTAGTTCTTGACCAATATCTGAACATGTATGCTCTTGTGGGTAGACTGGTGTCTTCCTCTGCTTATTATATCAGGCTCTTGTCCCATCTTCGTCCATTTATATCACAGGCGAAAGCTGGAACCATTGCACATGCTATTGTTGGTGCTAAAATTAATTATTGCAGCAGTTTACTGTATGGCATCAACAAAGCGTAGACTAATTGGCTGCAGGTAATACCGAACAGTGCAGTTTGTGTTGTGTTGGCATTGCCTGGAGAGATCATGTCTCTGTGGCTAGATGTTCTCTGCACTGGCTCCCTGTGGAGTCGTGGTTTCTGGTCCGCCTTTTGGTCATTGTACAGAAATGCTGACTGGGCAAGATGCCCACTTATCTTCAGGACATGCTCACAGAAAAAAGTTATACTTGAACACTGAGATCCAGTAACACGGACCAGCTGATTCTTCTGAGATGACTACCAAATCCACAAAACATGCATTTCAGTATGCTGCCACTAGTGCATGGAATAGTCTCCCTCCTGAACACAGGAGTATACATTTCACAGAAATATTCAAAAAGAAACTCAAAACTCTTCTGTTTGTTTAATCTCCTGTGGGTGATTTCTACCTTTGTTTCTGGCACTTTGGATTCTGATTTGTTGTTCGTCTTTCTTGTTGTTGCGCCCTCAAGATTACTGGTCCATGGTTCGCGCAATATACATTTCTAAAGTAAAGTAAAGTAAATGATGATACTAACACTTATATAAACTATACACCATATACTTATATATGTTTCCTCAACCAATCACTCCACGTAATAGGATTTTCTGTTTGCCACTTAGGATCACATCATAGTTGGCGTACATCAAGGTATAAAGCCTTTTGGGTAATGGAAATGCGATGAGAATGTGTGAGCTACAATTTGTTTGTAAGACAGGTTTCCCTACTTAATTGAACTGATAATAGAGTAGTATTGTGCCCTATTCTTTGAGTCTGGCTGGTTATTTGGGCCTCAGATCATTTACTTGGTATTCCCATTCGGCACTTTGAATGCTCCAGGTCCTACTGGACATTGTGATAGCAGTGCGGATGGTTCAGCTCCATACTCTCAGATTTTTTACCTCTTCCACCATTAGCCAGAAGATCACAGAGTTTCCTGTGGATAGCAGAGAAAACACAAAACAAGATGGTGGGCAGGTGCCTCTTTGAAGAAATACCAGTCCGGTCCCCATGGGCACCCCGCGGACTGAAGGCGAATGGTCGATTGGGGAAGAGTTGATACCGAAGGGCTCGAACTGAGCAACTGATGTAAGTAGAACATCGAAAGTGGCAAATAAAAGGGAAGGGATTGTATTGTAAGTGTAAATATATATAGTAAGGAAACTGGAACAGGATTTGTTTTAAGAGAGAGAGAAACCTCGATTCCTTTTCTTATGGAGATAGAATGTAATGCATTACACTCCAAGTGGGGAATTTATTTGGGATTGCTGAGGTAAGACCGATATTAACAATGCGTTACACACTCCAAAATCAGATAAAATGGAGATAAGATACTTTTATTAGAGAGAGTAAGGAAAGACAATCCTGGAAATGGTTGTGCACATTTGTTTGGGGTTATGAATATGTCAGTGTAAAAGGTTGATTTGTTTGAACTAAGACATAATGAATAATAGGAATAATCTAGCTGGTTATCAGATCCTAAAAACAAGCAACTGACGTCAATCTTAGGAGGGTAACAGTTGAAAAAAATATAAGTAAAATAAGATTCTTAGATTGTAAATAATAACACAGCAGTACAGCGAGAACTGTAAACAAAGGAATAAAGAGAATATTATTGAATAGGCTTACACATTGGTTGAAGAATTGTTTCTGGGTAATGGGATGTGATTGATGGTGCTTGCCCGAATTGAATGTTGTGATATAATTAATAAATGTAATAGCAGAATAAAAGGTCCGGTTAAGTATGGACAGTTAAAAATGACTTCATCATGGAGGACACTCCTCTTTTACATTTGTGCAAAACATTACTAAGGTGCACACCTAACATTAGGAAATATCATGTTGAATGTGTTAGAGGCACGGCTAGCAAAATGTTCATGCCTTGGCCTCAAGAGAGTTCCCTATAAATAACTGTATTGCAGCACATGACAACATCCTTACATGCTGTGTACACAGAAAGAAGCTACAAAAAAGGTTTGCTATTTTAGAGCTATGGAAAATGTGTCATAAAAAGAGAGAAGGTCCACAAGAGAGAGAGTGTATGCTTAATCAGCATGAAAGGGAGGGTGTAGCACCGTCTGCTCCTCTTTCTCCTTCTGAAGACAAGAGTACAGATGCTGAAAACAGGGATTTTATCTTTTAAAGAATTTAAAAAGCAGCGGTGGGGTATATTATTCTGATATATGCACCCCTGCTTATAGTAGTGAATATAGTACAGAAGAAATTAAGACTAAAGAGCGTGAATATATGTCCAGATGTAAGAAAAACAAAGAAAGACAAGAAATATGAAAGACAGACAAAGCATGTGAGGTAACAATTGTACAGAATGAGTGGATGGGAGGACAAATATTACTTAAATTATACAGAAAGGGTATTGTTGAAGCTAGAGAAAGAAAAGAAAGAGAGGAACGGGAAAGAAAGGAAAAGGAATGAGAAAGGGCCTATAAAGATAAGAAGAAAAAAGAGGAAGTAAAAGGAAGAACGAAGAAGATATGAAGAGCAGATAAAAGAGAGAGAGCAAATGGGGAGAATAAGATATGTGAAGAAATAGAAACACAGATTGAAAGAAAGAATGTTGCAAAGAAGGTGAGAGGAAGAAGAGAAGAGGGCGAAGAGAAGACAGGAAGAGGACGAACAAAAGGAAATGAGAAGAAGTAGAGGACAGAGGGAACATGAAATAGATCACATTGTTAACAGATGTGTAATACCAGTTGGAGAACGAGAATGATGGGAGGGAGCTGCACAACATACCTAGAGCACCAATATGGGCTGATGAGCATGAGGCAATAGGCATAGGGAAACGTATTGTGGAGCTATATAGACAGATTAGGAAAAATGTTGGTTATGAGACCAGAGGGAGTATTGAACAATCTCCACTGAGAGAAACCAGAGATGGATCGGATGATGTAATGATGGACAAGCATATTATGCGGTCCTTAAGCAGACAAGATGTTGAAAGGGATAACAGCCATACCAGTTGGGGTATAATAATTTCAGATGAAGAAAGGGAAGAAAATGAGAGCGTGCAAGAAGATAAATCCTGACGTAGGAAAAGGGGTAAAGTGGTCAGATTTAGAAGAACCAGAAATAAAAATGCCAGAGCCTATATCATATCCCAAATGACCACAAGAACGGTTGCGTAGTATAGGGAAAATGTCCCGTTCTTCTGTAAGTAGAATGAGGTCATTGCCAGGACAAAGATGAGTGGACGGAACTAGCCCCACCGGGAAGACAAGGAGCGTAGGTGGATACGATTGTAGAACAGGATTCAAACAATTCCCAATATTAGAGAAAGGGGGAGGATGACCACAATATATGCTGTGGCTGCAGATGGATATTAATTGAAATGAAAATTGCCTGGTTTGACTGCAGGAGTGGGTAAATGGATTTATGAGTTAGAATGACAGGGGGAATGACATTAGCAGGAGGTGACATAAAATCCCTGCTAGCAGCCATCCTAGGGAGAGAGCTGATGACATTGGAGACGAGCGGGATATGCAAGTGTAACAGCGCAAATCCCAACACATGATGGAGTGCCATTTAATAATTGCAGAACAGACGCATGGAGGGCACTTAGAGTACAGTATCCTGATACCTCAGACCTGGGTGTGATTATGACAAGGAAAATGGGAGAGAATGAAGATCCTGTTGCTTATATTCAAGAGGTTCAAGAATGTCTTGAGTTGAGGGAACTGTGGGATAAGACTGTAGCATTATTTTATCATAGTTTATGTCAGGGACTGCCCAAGCCAGTGCAAAGGCAGATGAAAAAACAAGCAGGGATGGAAGTGACACCATGGCCAGACATACAGTTTACTATCGTACATCATTGTCGATTGTTACAAAAGAAAGATAAGAAAAAACCTGAGAATAGGAAGCTTGAGGAAGCAAAGTTAGGTCATTTGTCTTATAAGGAGCAGTATTGATTGGTGGAGAAGTGGTTACACAAGAGTTACCACCTACACACCCAATCAATGCAGGGTACCCCATAGATCAGGGCGGGTACAATTCTTTAGCCATGTGGTAGTGTTAGGGAGGATTCTCAAAGTGTGCTAATTTCCCTTACCTTTTGAGACCCCCAGCAACTTTGCTGGATTTCTAGGATTTGATTTATTTTCCTGGGAAGAGTGTGAGCCTTTTTTTCCCACTCTTCCATGTATTTTGTGTGTGTTTTACTTTTGTGTTCTTTGGTTATGGAGTTTTAAAACAACTCCAGTGGCATCATCTTTTTCTGTGTGTCACACAGCACCTTCAGTGCAGTGGCACAGGGGTGTCTTTCTGACTCCCCAAGGTTTAAATACCTTCTCTGGGACTGACTACCATCTCCCAGAGCATGTAACGTTAAATTGGCTTTACTAGTCTTTTTAAATTTACTGACCCAGCACACTATCTTCCTATAGAGTGCTGGAGGATTTGCCTAGCTTCCCCTGAGTGAAATCACTCATGTAATAGTAAAATGTTACCCTTTCCTACTTTAAATGGTTGGTGGCAGTGGTTTAGATCAACTACCGTGATTTTTCATGACCGCTAACAACGGTAGAAAAAAATCGGGTCAGCCATGTTTTTCAATATGGCGCCCAAGACCTATCTGTAAAAACAGACTGTGGTTATCTTTTTTCACCATTTCTTTTAGGAAAGGTCCTTCTTGTGTTTGTCTCTGCGCGCCAAACCAGGTTTGGTCCCTTTGTTCATTGGCCTTTGGCGGGCTTCAGTGCTGAAGCCTTCCTCTGGCACCAGGGTGTCTGGGGTGGACAGTATGTGAGGGAGGTGCCAAAAACTCCCTGTGCTTAGTCTCCTAGGGGACCTGAATGCACTCTGGTGTGATTGGCCATCTGGCTGTCCGGCAAGGACAGCCACCCTGCTGTCTGAGTGACAGCCAGGCCGGAATTGATGGGGGAAAACTGTTTAAAAGCAGGTTGTAATAACGTGGAACCGTTGGTATGTTAAAGATACGTTTATTATTCAAGCCCGAACACCGTAACACCATCTCCTTCCAGCTCCTCCTTTCAAACCCTCCAACCGCCACCCCGAGCGTGGAACCCATCAACATTCCATGCTTCAGAACCTTTGATAAGTGCTCGCGGAGGCACGAGCAACTACTACACATCTCCCCCTGTAAACCTCACAATTGACGATTCATTAGTATGAACATAAATTAAGGAAAATATGGGAAGTAAGGAAAAAACAGTAATATGCAGTAAGACATATATATTGCTAATTATCTACAGTCCAAAATTAATCATCTGCAAATTTTAACATAAAATCCTTATACTTTGCCGGAATCTTCTTAATTCTGGTCGGGCGATCATTCACCCTGTTGGAGGCTTCCACTAAGGCAGAGTCCTCACCTATTTCCCTTCCTTGTGGAACCAAGACAGAATAATCTGACACAAACACTGAAGACTCCTCTGCAACCCTTGTTTCCACACCAGTCGGCCCAAGAGCACCTTTACCAGAATCACACTCCGAAGATTCATCCACCCCTTTTGCACAAGATGCTCCATTTAATGGCAGAATATCATCACTTGCCAAGGCAGGCACCTCCATACTTCCGTGCCCCACCCGCGTAGCCTGCCCGTGAACAGCCATGGCCCTATCACTCTGTAGCGGAACCACACTCTCAGACGCACATTCTGGACCAATTCCAACTGTAGCACCGCCTCCCTCACAACACTGGTCCTTAGTATCCGCCAGCTTTCCCTTAACAAGAACCACCCTCCTCAAACTCCATCTGGTACCATCTTGCAGTTTAACATATCCATGACCTACTTTGGTCACAACACATGGCTTCATGAATTTGGATAAACCCTTTGCTACAAATCTTGGATTTTTCACCATTACAAGATCACCTACTTGCACACGCAAAGGTTTCTTTTTGGCCAGCTGGGATTCCCAAAAACGGGATTGTTTAATGCGCACCTTGTCAAGAACTTCCTGCATGTTGATGCAACTTTGTACACCACCCGCAAGGGCGGCCACCCGGAGTTTAGATCCTGGTTTTCTACCCCTCATTAATTCAAACGGTGACACACCAGTAAATGATGAAGGGGTAACCCTATAAGCCTTTAGGGCCTCGGTCACTACACTGCACCACGGCAAACCATTAGCCAGGGCCAACTGCACCGCCCCTTTCACAAACCGGTTCATCCGCTCAACTAATCCATTGGCCTCTGGATTGTACAAAGCCACCCTATGGTGACGAATTCCTAGTTTGGAGAAAAACTCTTGCATGGCGACCGACACAAATTGGGGACCATTATCGGTGACTACTCCAGCAGGGACCCCTTCCCTGTCAAACACTGCTGACAAGAAGTCAATCACTTTTTCAGTGGTGATCGAGGACAAAGCCGTGGCCTCCACTCACCTAGATGTATAATCGACTAACACTACAAAATATCTGAAACCTCCACCCAAAGTGTCCAAGGGACCCATAATGTCTACGGCCACCTTTGACCACACGTCTTGCGGCACTTCCACAGGCTGTACAGGTTGGGGCGACGTTGTTCGACTCTTATCACTGACAGAACAAGCCATACAATCCTTAACTACTTTTTCAACCTCCTCATCCATCTTGGGCCACCAATACCCCTCTCTTAGCCTTCTTTTCGTCATAGATCTACCGATGTGCCCTTCATGTGCCAACTCCACCAACTTGGCTTTAAGAGATTCAGGTGGTATTAACCTGGTACCCCTGGCAACGCCCCACGGACCCACAGACAGCTCAGACCATACTTGTCCGAATGATTTGTCCAATTCATCCATACCAGCACCGGTAGTCAGAGCAGCCTTGATGCTGTTCAACATGGGGTCCATTGCACACTCTCTGCCCCATTCCTGCTCATTGACAGCCGGAAACACCTTGGCCACCAACACATATTCATCACTCGTCACAGCCTGCATTTCGTTTTCCACACTTACATCTTGGCGGGGAAAACGAGAGAGACCATCTGCAACCATATTTTTAGTGCCAGGTAAATACTCCACCTTGAAATTATACTCACTCATGTCTGCCATCCAGTGCATCACTCTAGAAGATGCCTGGAACAAACCCTTAGATGTCAATACATGCACTAGGGGTTTATGATTGGTGCGTATAGTGTATTCTACTCCCCACAAGAATATTCTAAAATGTTTGGATGCCTAGATAGCAGCCAAGGCCTCTCTCTCTATGACTGCATATCTACGTTCTGCCTCACTCAGAACCCTAGACGCAAAAGCAATGGGGCGGTACGCTCCATCAAAACTCTGTTCAAGAACCGCCCCCACCCCATACTCGCTAGCATCCACTGTCAAAACCGTCTTCCTAGATGGAGAAAAGGAAGCTAACGATGGAGCCTGGTCCACCTGAACCTTCAAGCCTTCAAATTCAGGTTGGCACGACTCTGACCACTCAAAACGTACGCCTTTTTTGAGCAACGCTCTCATGGCCACTGTCTTGTCGGAGTACGTGGGAATAAACCTACTATAATATTCAGCCAATCCCAAAAAGGACCGTAATTGATCTTTACTGGTGGGTGGAGATACCTCACATAACGCCTTCACCAATTCAGCCTTGGGATGTATCCCCTCAGCATCCAGTGTGTGACCTAAATAAGTCACACTCTCCACCCCTATCTTACACTTACTCAGTTTCACCGTCAGACCACTCTTCTCCAAAATGCCCAAAACTCGTAGAATCCTCTCATTATGTTCCTCACGTGACCTGCCCCACAACAAGATATCGTCCTGGAAATACTCCACACCTTCCACTCCACAAAACAACTTTTGCATCACTCGCTGGAAAACAGCGGATGCAGATGCCAACCCAAATGGCATACGCCGGAAACGAAAAGCTCCAAACGGCGTAATGAACGAAGTAAGAGGTCTTGATTCGGTGTGTAAATCCACCTGGTGATAAGCAGAGGACAAATCTAAGGTGGAGAAACAAGACGCCCCTCCTACAAGTGAAAGCATTTCGTGTATATTCGGTAAGGTATGCCTGTCTATCCAGATGCTTGAATTTAAATCTCTTAGATCAACGCACATCCTCATACCACCATCAGATTTACGTGCCAATACAACCGGGGCTAACCACTCTGAAGATTCTACCTCCTCTATTACACCAGCTTCCATCAGTTTTTTAAGTTCTATCTGGAGACTTTCACGTGCCATGATGGGTACACGCCTAACTCTGTGCACAACAGGAACAGCACTCCTCTTGAGCACGATCTTGTGTGAGAAACCCCGCAACTTGCCCAGGACAGAGGAGAAAACTGATGGAAACCTCTCTTGGAGAGTATCGTCCGTCAACGCGCTCCCCTCACTGGAACCACCTTCTCTTCCCTTGCTCACACACAAAACAGGGACAGCTTTGCCAGGGCGAACCTCCATCTCCAGGGCAGCCTGCTCATCCCACCCAATAACTGGATCACCCTTACAAGCTATATACAGCTTTCCTCTGGTTTTCCGGCCATGAAACTCAATATCAACCCACTCATATCCCAATACTTTAATCGGAACACGGCCATACGCACAAGGATTAATATCAGACGGATTCAAACTTGACACCTCCTTACGGAACTTGGATTCGTACATCTCAGGCGAAATCATGGTGTAAGGAGAACCTGTGTCAACCAACACACTGAGACGAACTCCATTCACATTAAGGGTGGCCCACACACTTTTTCTTGACGGTCCCACACTCAACAGCGCACCTTCTTTTGGAAGCACATCTGCCATAACAGAGGGACTAACATATCCTACAACCATTACATTACTGTCATCTTCTGCAGGGTCCACCATCCGCACCACTTCCTTTTGTGGAACAGCCTTACACATCCGGGCAAAATGTCCTCTTCCCTTGCATTTTCTGCACACTACGGCAGAAGCAGGACATTCCTTAGCTCCAGCAACATGACCCCTCCAACCACATTTCTTGCAGAAATCTCTGCTATTCTGCGTCACTCTTTGATCCTTGTCCCTGGCCCGATTTTCTTCATTCTTGCGAGGCTGAATCATGTGTACAATTTCCGCCTTTTCCGTCACTTCCTTGACGCTCTTCCTTGACTCCTCCAGGGCGCGAGCTATTTCTATCACCTTCTCCAACGGGGGATCTTTCTCTGTCCATAATCTCTCCCTAACTTTTGAGTCACTAGTCCTCATCATGATCTGGTCACGAATGTATTCCTCTGCCATGCCCGTGAACCTACACGTAGAAATGAGAGTGCGCAGTGCCGTCACATACGAATCAATGTTTTCGCCAGGACCTTGTGCCCTTGAAAAGAAATGATACCTCTCAAGCACAATGTTAGCTCTTTTTCCGAAGCGTGTCTCAAGCTTCTTAAGAGCAGTCTCAAATGCCAAAATCAATGCCCCCCCCCTTCTCCATCTCCTTCGCCTGAAGACACAGCCAAAACATCCTGGCCAGGAAGGTGCCTGAACACCCTCAAACCCTCCGTACCAAGGCAATTGAGTAGAGTCGCTTCCTTGTCATCATCAGACATTCTGGAACCACCTGACGCTCTCAGGTATACCTTGAAAGTGTCCACCCAAAGCTCCCATGCAATGGGGGGCTCCCCCGGATTGGGGAGGAAGGCTGGGGGAGGGCGAGCATTGCTGTGCTGCATGGTCACTGGAACCGACATAGCCACTGATGGAGGCCAAAGGAATGAAACAGGCGAAAATCTCTGCGTACTTCCCTGAATGATAATGTGCGATAAAGTACACCTTGTCCTACACGGCAGACCAGTAAGATGAATCACTCCACACCAAATCCCTTTTGGCAGAAAATACGTAAAATGAGTTGCACCATATGGTCAACAGGCAAGCACTAGTCACTCCCTCCTCTTTGACAATTGTGGTCACAGAAATTTGCAGTTCCCCTAACGGCTGCACACAAGGAGTTAACTTCCTCTCCTCGCAAGTCAATCAGTGCAGACACACCCACCAATGAATAGGAAGCCTCCGGCCCCCCTTCCTTTCTTCGTGGGCGGAGCCGAACGGCGCAACTTCAGTGGACTGTCCGCGCCTTACTGGCTACGTAGATCGCAGGCTGTGCCCCCTCCCAGGGTCCACCTCTCACCTGCACCAGTCCTCACTCCCTTTTCGCTGCACGGCTTAGCCGCACCCTCCCTCAAGCCGCGCTCGACCTCCTCCGGGAGCGCGGCTCGGCAGGATCCTCTGCGTAGGGACAACAGCCGCTCAGCTGCATACACGGCTGCACTTCCTGCCGTGTGCCGCGCTCGACCTCCTCCGGGAGCGCGGCTCATCTGGCAGTTGAAAGCAAGGTAACGCTGGCCCAGCTGACGCCAATCACGCCGGGGCCGCGCTCGACCACGTCCGGGAGCGCAGCCCGGAAAACAGCTGAGGCACCAGATGATGATACGGCACGGCAAGGCGCGTGGGTCAGGCTTGAAGATCCTCGTCGCCAGTGTAATAACGTGGAACCGTTGGTATGTTAAAGATACGTTTATTATTCAAGCCCGAACACCGTAACACCATCTCCTTCCAGCTCCTCCTTTCAAACCCTCCAACCGCCACCCCGAACGTGGAACCCATCAACATTCCATGCTTCAGAACCTTTGATAAGTGCTCGCGGAGGCATGAGCAACTACTACACAGGTCTCTGCGACTTGGAAAGCAGAGTCGACCACTGGAACAAAAGAACCGAAGAGGAGAGGAAGGAAGAGGACTTCTGAAATTCCTGGACGGCTGGTGAAGCCCTGCTGAAGGTCCGAATTTCCTGAAACTCCGACGACAGAGAAGCCCTTCAAGATAAACTTCTTTCCTTGAGTTTGGTGAGAACAACCAACTCGCAAGCCACCTGGACACCGTCCTAATCTGGTCGAATTTGAATCAGAGTGCTGTTGAAAACCGGATAGCCAGAGGGACGGAAACCAGCTTGTGGACTTTAAGGCACTTACACCTTAAACCTACATCTTGCTACAGCTTTTGGCCTCTTCCCTGGGTAGTGCAGGAACCTCCCTACATCCTCCTTCTTGTTCCAACGACCGAAGCTCAGGAACAGCGAGATCTGCTCGAACTGCCAGGAACAACTGCCTCAGCTACAGCTTTCTTCATTGAGAAGGTACTGTGCAAACGCGGTCCGGAAATTTCTTCGGCCATCGAGAAAGTGCGTGAAACTTTCCTCAACTGCGAAGGCTTGTCCTTCCCTAAACATTCATCAAACTTTTCGCCTAGCCAAATCCTTTAAAAATCTGTGGCAAAGACTTAACCGTTATAAACCAGAACTGCGCTATCCTATACAAAAGACTCTAAACCATTGACTTTGGCCCAGGCCTGTTGAGAAGAATTTCTGGTTGTATTTAACTGAAACCCTTTGCCCTGCCTATGAATGTGTTTGGGCTGTCTATTCTTATAACCTTAGGGGGCTTTCCGAGTTTGGAGGCCGCCATGGTGCTATTAGCCGGGTCCGGGTCCGTGGTGTCGGAATGAGGATCCATTTTGAAAACCATTCCCCATTCCCATTTGAGCCCCAATAGGGCTCAATGGGAATTGGGAAGGAGCTAATAACGGGCCCGCAAATTGTGGGCCCGTTATTAGCTCCATGGTCCCTTAACGGGTCCCACTAAGGGTGGCTGGTAAAACCAGCCGTCCCTGGTGGGACCTGCTAAGGGACCTCGTAATAGGGTCGTAGGGAGTTAAAGGTACCAGCATCCTTGTCGGTGCCGTTAACCCCCTACCGCCAGGGTCGGAATGACCCCCCTTGTCTTTACCCTCCTTTATTAAGTATCTGAAGTGCCATTTTGCTCCCACTTCATTTTGGAGCTAAACTTGTTCAGTTACTTACCGGTTGGATTTTTGTGGTGTATTAGTGTGTGATATTGAACTGCTTATGAATCACTGTATGAATCACTGTATTTGTTGGCCCTTTTTGTAACTTGTTCTACTGCTCATTTAAACTCTTGAGATAAGTCTGGCTGCTCAGCCATAGCTACCACTTTACTGTGTAGTACAGGATTGTACCAAAGGTTAAATTGTGCTTACTCTTGTAGTCCTAATTGCATGTAGTGTTCCCAAAGGGTACTACATGTGCTTCTGCCTAAAAGGGAGAGAGAATGAACCTAGAGTACAACGGGGCGTATTTCAAAACCCTCAAAGGGGAGGAGGATTTGATAGAGGACAACCACAGCAATGTTGGAATTGTGGGAGAATGGAACATATGGCCCACACATGAAGAAGTACAGGGGGCATGGAGCAGAACTTTCAAGCTCCAATAGGAGGGCTGGGATATTTTTCACAGTATATTACAGAACCACCAGTATAGCATGCCCAAGATCACACACAGTATCAGATGCATGCGCAGCAAATACAGCAAATGCAGCAGATTCTGCTGCAATCATAGTTGCCACAAGGGCAACCACAGCAAGTGCCTATGCAATCACAACAGGTTACGATGCCACAATCGATTGCAAATACAGGAGCCCCACAAACACCTACATCTAGGATAGGGAGTGTGACAGTAGTCGGAGGAAATCCTTTTACAGGCATAGTGATGAATTTATATCTACAATAGGAAAGCCCACAGAGTGACCTGATGTGTTCAGTACTATTAGTAACACCAGACCGCCAGCAGGAACCGAGGGTCAGGCTAGCAATAGGAGGCAAGACATTTTCATTTCTTGTAGGCACGGGAGCAACTCATCCTGTGTCCGATTGAGTACTTTCCCTATTTCTGGATTCTCTGGGGCTATGCATTTAGTTCTTTTTACTGATGAATTACAAATGTCAATAGGAGAACATGATGTGCCTATGAAACTATTGTATTCTCAGCAGGAACCACTTAACATATTAGGACTGGACTTAATGACAAAACTTAACATGACAATGTCATTTACTGACAAAGTAATATGTTCAGGGGATACATTAAATTAATGTAAGAGTTTATATTCATATTTAAAGGCCTAAAACGCATTATGACGTGTCCCCTCAGACCCAGAGCTATTTGTGTATGGAGTAAATATTTTGTTGACATGGCTTCCTGGATTGCTAGGTAAATTGTTGAGGATACCTGACACATTTGTTTTAGACCTCAAATACCTTTGGATGATGAGGAAGGACAGATTATTCCCATAGAACTAGAGGTAGTAATAGTAAGAGAGGAAATGGTTGTTCATGGTACGGATGATGAAGGATGAGCATGGAGAACAGTTATAGCTCTTGCAGAAGCGCTTAGATTAACATACTTAACAGATGAAGAGTTGTTTAGAGTAAAGTATTTCTATAAGCTTTACCTATTGGATAAAAGTTGAAAATAGGAAAATACCACAGGGAATGGCATTGGTAAAAAATAAACCGTCATTCTTTCAAGAAGATATAGAAAAGCTGCCAAGCATTTTATGGACCAAGAGTCCAAATGACGTGCATCTATTAAGTGCAGCAGGAGCAGTCAAAATCAAGCTTAAACCAGGAACAATTTCACCACAAGCAAAACAGTACCCCATGCCTAGAGAAACAGAGGAAGTTATATTTGAAACCGTTTCCGCTTTAGTACAGCAGGGAATACTCGTACCATCAAACTCCACATGTAACATGACATGGCTGTGCACCCAGTAAAGAAATCAATGGGCGGGGGGTCTTGGAGATTTATTCAGGATCTACACCCCCTAGACAATATTGTTGAAGCAGTTTCCTTTTGTTTCAAATCCAGCTATGATAATATGTAACATCCCAGCTACAGCTAAATATTTTACAGTAGTAGATTTAAAAAACGCTTTTATTTCAATTCCCCTTCATGAGGTCTCCCAAGATTTGACCTCATTTACATATAGAAATTAGCAGTGGAAACATACAAAATGACCACAGGGGTCCTGTGAGTCCCCATCAATCTTTAATAGGGTCCTTTAGATGGACTTTGGTAACATACAACTTTAAAATACAATAATTCAGTACACAGATGACATATCAGTGTGCAGCAAGACAGCAGAAAAATGCAGAAAAGAATCTGTCCAGCTAATGACTGTATTGGCAAAGAAAGGATACAAAGTGGATAAAGAGAAACTTCAGCATTGCCAGGAATATGTCCTGTACATAGGACAGCTAATGTCTCAATATGCAAGAAAAGTGACATCTGAGAGAGCTGAAGCCATCATGAAAACTCTAAGACCTAAGACAGTGAGGGAAATGCAGCAATTTTTAGGTCTACGTAATTATTGTAGGGCCGGGGATTTTGATTACAGCACATATGTTAGACCACGTTTGCAAGTACTTAAAGAAGCACAAATAGGTAAACACAACATAACATAGACAGACAAAATGACAGACGGATTTAAAGAATGAAAAAGGGTGATTTGTACAGCCCCTGTGATTCCACGCTATAACGAAGAATTTTACTTATTTTCATATTCAAATGAAATGGTAAAGACAGCAGTTTCCATGCAGAAGACAACATTAGGACATGGACATAAACTATTGGCTTATTACAGTGATGATTCTAGACCCAGTAATGAGCTGACATTACCCTTGTGAACAAGCATTATCTGCTGCTGCTTTTGCAATTGAAAAAGCTGCAAGTATTACAATAGGGTGCTCAATTACGTTATTCATTGAGCATTCCCTATTTGCCATTTTTGAGAAAGCCAAAAGTATCTTGACTATTCAAAGAGCATCAGGTTACGAGGTGATCATTTCAAACCCAGCGATCAAAAGTGTTAGATGTAAAGTAGTGTATCCAGTGACATTCATTGTAGAACCAGTAGAGAAGGAGGATTGTGTACATGATTGTACAATGGATACTGAGTTTTATGACTACATTCCGAATGATAAAGAAACGCTCCAGCAGGGGGGGAATTTTATTTATTGATGACTCTTCAAAAATTGACCCGATGACAGGAGAAAGGCACATGGGATCGACACTAGTGAAGTTAAAAAAGAATGTTGACTTTAAAGTAGTGACAAGTGCAAAACTGCCTTCACGTTACTCAGCACAGGTTGCAGAATTAGTGGTGCGTATTGCTGCACTTCAGAGATATGAGGATGAGGAAGTGACCATGTACTCTGACTCGACATATGTGACATCAACCGTACATGCAGGATTAGAACAATGGAAAAGGAAGGGCTTCCTCCATGCAGACGGCACACCAGTGCAACATGTGCCGCTATTGGAGAAACCTGTTAAGGAATTAAAGTTCCCATTGGCTATAGCCATGGTTAAGTGTGCAGTCCATACTAAGAGGGCATACATGATTTTGCATGGTATAAAAGCTGCAGATGCTGAATCAAAAAGAGCAGCATATTTTCCAAATATTTCTAATTTTGAAGTAGAAAGTGTTAAACACATGTCGGAATGGTGCATGATGATGAAAGAAGGCTTTAATATGTTATCCATTGCACAGTTATTTGAGCTCCATGGTCGAACTCCACCGGAAGAACAGGGTTAATTGAAGAGACAGGGGTGTTGTTTAGCCCCCACAGAGGCTACATGGAGACAAGATAGTACTGGAAAGCCAGTTATGTCTCTAGCTCTATTGAGAGTTGTGCTGGATCATCTTCACTATCCTATGCTTATGACCAGAGATAATCCTGCTGCCACGATCGCAGACGACTGGTTTTTGCCAGATTTATTAGAGCATGTTGTGTGAATTGCATTGTCTGTCAGAAATTCACAGCATAGCATACATTGCCAACAGTGAGAGCAGCAATACCCTGCCCTAATGGTCCTTTTCAGCATCTACATATAGATTATATGGATATGTTATAAACGTGCAATGGCTACAGATATATGCTAGCAGTAGTGTGTCATTTTTCCCGATTGATTGAGGCAGGTCCATGCACCTACCCCAATGCCAAATGTGCTACCAGGTTTCTCGTACATGAGGTATTTCCTAGATGGCATGGATACGAAGTCCTGCAGTCTGATAATGGGCCACATTTTGTACATTAGATGTTTGAACAGATTACTCTTCTATTAGGCATAAAGCATATGTTTTCTTCGCTTATCATCCACAATCAAATGGTATTTTTGAGCATTTAAATGGACGTCTTAAAGAAAGGATATGTAAAATAAAGATGACTTTGAAGAAGGGATGTCTACATTGCCTACCTCTTGACCTATATGTATTTGAGAAACCAGCCTGACTTAGATCACCACTCCTTAAGAGTTGGTGACAGGACGCTGTATGAAAGTGCCCCTTGCTCCTCCCACTCAAATAGAAACGGATGCACACAGTGTAGCAAAAACATTAGGGGATGAGATGCACGATTATTTGACTGCAAGTGTATCTTTTATTTCCCAAAAGATCAAAAATCGGAGGGAAGGGTCGAAGAAGATTGAAGAAGACTGCCAAATGATCAATCTTGTTAAAATAACCTAGTTTGTATCCAGGGGACCAAGTGCTTGTAAAGAGTTTTGTCCGCACTTGGAATAAGCCCCGTTTTGAAGGACTGTACCTAGTAGAGGGGGCCACCCCTACTGCCGTGAAGACCCAAGGAAGACGAGCTTGGATGCATCTGAATGACATAAAGCATTACAAAGGAGAGACCCTTACCACTCCGGTACCGGTTGACAGTGAAGCAAGAGAAACAGTTCCATGAATGCAGACCCGATCAACTACCAAGAGCCAACAAGAATCATCGAAATTCAGAACATTTGAACTTTTCATTATTCCCAAGTTTAAAGGGAAACAAGCAAACTTTGCAGTATTTACAGAACTATTACTGATAGGTTAAAAAGACAATGGGGGAATAAAAAATTCAGTCTAGATTGACATGTAACGGCTTTGCCTCCTTATACCAGACTTGCCTCAACACATCTGCCATTAGAATACAGCAACAACCTATGACAAAATTTGGTCTAGCTGGTTACATAAGGAGTCTCTTGCACTTGCGCACTGTCATGACTTCCCTCAGCACCCATCCACATGCCTGACCTCTTGGGTTGCTTACTAGAGCCTAGCCAGACCACCCAATTCCTAATCTTGGTGAAATGCATACACGCATTCTAAGCCTTCTCTGAAAATGTTCCCTTACCTGGGCTTTGGTCCCTGAGGTTGTTCGCACCACAAATGTGTTGAGCCCATACTAAATAAGTGACTACTACTACTACTAGTACTGCTACTAAACAAAACACGCATGGTGTGTGCAGAAAGGTATCGAGAAGGGCGACTTTGTTGTACACTTATGGCCTTACTATGGTCAATGGTAGCCGCAACTCAGATGATCCTCCCCAATACACTGGGATCACTTCTATCAGTACTAATTTAATTGATTACATCTTTGTGTCAGCTGCTTCTGGTTTGTGACTCACTAATAGGTGGATCTTGTAGAGACATGCGAGCAATCGTTTCCCTTTTATTTCTGGTATCTTGATGACTAATCCACCGTTAAATTGTATGTTGTGGAGCACTAACAACATTGAGGATGCTAATCAGCAGGCCTCTGTCAGACTCTTGTCCTTTACATTGGAGTGTGAAGATTTGGCATGTGGCATTCAGGGTTTGGAGGACATTAAAGGCTATTTCAATAGATATGAGAGTTCCGTATTAGAGGTGAAATCCCATATCCTGCTCAATAATAGATCTAAGGCAAGGTTGGGAGAAGGATTCAAAACTACAGTCCATTGTCATCAATTAGATAAAGAACTCTGTGACAGACAAAGGGCCTTACATGCAGAATTACCTAAGGCTGCCTCTAATTCTATCACTTATATTATTCATGTGAAAGAAGTGAATACGATTTGTGTAAATTATAGGAAGTGACTGAAAAAGCAAAAAGTGTTGAGCATGAGAAAGGGAAGAGATTAGTAATAAGCTCACAGACCAATGATGTGAAATCATTTTGCAATACTACTAATAACTTGAGCAATGGCAAGTACTATTTGTGGGGTTTCCCAGGAGGGTTGGATAGCACATATTAACAGCACACTGAGCATATCTGACTTGTCTCATACAGTTGAAAGTGCTAGTAATGATCAATGGCAATATACATTATGAAATATATACATTGCCAATATTATTGGCATGATTAAATCTTCCTGTTCCCCAGGCCCTTATGGCTTTGTAATCAGTTAATAAAGGCCAATCTGATCATTTGGGCTAGGGCTATGAACTGGCTATTCTATTAGATTAGTCTATCCAATAGTTTACAAACCACTTGGACTGAGAGTATCATCGTTCCTGTACACATGATGTGGAGTCGCGCTGACCCAGGTAATTATGCATTTTAGGGGCCGATGCTCGACGCCCCTGCTAGGATCCTTGCACTTGTACTTCTTAGGGAATTGATCATCTGGATAGATGAAAACAACATCATACCATGTAACGACTATGAACGTGATGGCGCTAGTTACTTTTATTCAGCAGACATGGTCGAAACGTAAACAAACAGTCTGTGTGGCAAACAGAGTGTAGTGCAAAAATGGACACCTTGGTGATGAATAGACTCTGAATGAAACTTAAGAATTAGAACTATCTGGCCTTCTCACTATGATAATTGCTCTACATGACAACACTAGGGTATAACTATGTATGGAACATTATGGCAGTGTTGGCCTCAAACAAGGTTGTATACTTTCCCCATCTCTATTCAACCTTTATTTGGCCAACTTGGAAGCAGGATTGGATTATTCCGTTTCTTTACTGCCTAAATTGGGGAACATTAGCCATCAGTGGCTCACAAACGCTGATGATGTCGCAATACTGGAATATACACCAAAGGGGTTGCAAACTTCACTGGATAAACTTGCTGAACTTGCACATTAAAATTCCCCTAACATTAATATCAGGAAAACTGAGATCATGGTTTTTAGACTGAAATCATCCATTGCCTGTGTTTAATATACTTGTACACTTAATCAAGTGCCGATGGAAGTGTTATCAATGCATAGATATTTGGGGATCATTGAAGATTCTTCCCTTAATTGGAAGGCTCATTTGGAACACGTTCAGCTCAAAGTGTCACAGGTATCAGGTGATATAAGATCTGTCTCACAGATGTTGGGGATACCCAGTTGGGGTGGTTACTAAGCTGTTTACAGTCAGGATCCTTTCAGTATTAATATATGGCTCTGAAATCTGGGTAATTAATACGATTGCTGAAATTGAAAAGCTGGAGCGAATTATATTGAAGAGTTTATTACAACTTCAGAAGAACACTCCAGCTGAATACATTTATGTTGAATTTGATATTAGATTAATTCGGGCCAAGTATTCCTTACATAGTCATATTCTGTATTGGAAACTTTTCAATGCTTCCTGTGCCAGCTGTGAGAAACCTAAGGGTATCCTCACAAATACTCCCCTAGGATCCTAATCTCAGGTGGCAAGGAAAAGGCCATTGCTTTTGGATCTTAACCCTGGGGGTGGAGATTTAAGGGAGGATCTCTAGGGTGGAGGATCCTTGGGGATTGGAGACGGGATATCCACAGGCGAGACATGGTATCACCCCCTTTTCTGATGGGAACAAACTTCACCCTCCCTCTGCCTTTACAGGCTGTTGCAAACAATCACTCCTCATTTGCCCTCATTCATACCATCAAGGTACTGAGCGACTAAGAGTAGAAAACTTGTTATGTCACTACTCTGCTACTGAGATGGAGAAGAACCATGAGGACTGTTATGAGGGTCAGGCATGTCCCAATAACTATGGTCAGGCAAATGGAACCAAGTACCCACACCTATTAAATAGTTGCAGGTGTATATAAGGAGAAAGGAGCATCAGAGGAGAGAGGCGGCTAAGAAGGAGAGCATGACAATCCGAGGTGGAATAGGCAGAATATGGGATGGTGAAAAGGACACCGACTGCAGAGAAGCCGGGAAGATGCCGAGGCTAGAGCGGGAAGCGAGAGGGTCTGAAGCTGTACTAAGTCCAATGCTTTGTGTTCCCCGTCGGAGAACACAGAGACTTCTACGACGCGGGCGACCACTGCAGGAAGGTTGGGCGCAAGCAAGTGCTTCCCGGAGTGAGAGTGGAGCCAGTAAGAACCGGAGAGCAAAACCATTCCCCCTGGAGTAGCGGCCACACACAGTGAGTGATGGGGAAGAATCACTCAGACCGGGGCACTCCAGGGGCATTGTGTGTAATGGCAGATGCCAGTTAAGCAAGAGTATATAAAAAGGGATCGGGGAACCAACAGTGAACTATTAAATACTGAACAAGTTGCCATGCACAAACTAAGTTTTGAATGCTGACAAATGGGTCTTGACACCACAAATGAACTATTAAATACTGAACAAGTTGCTAAACATATAATGAGTTTTGAATACTGAACTGGGGAAAAGATATAATAATATTGCACAAATCAAGCAGAAAGTGATGTGCATTTGCAAACGAGATGAAGTTAAAGAGACAGCATGTGTGAACAAAGTGAAACAACCAAAAAGCAAAACACTATTTGCTAGTGTGAAAGCAAGGTGGCTACCAGAAGAAAATGCCACAAAGGACAGTGTGTGAGAGTCACATATTGGTTAAAGCAAGAAGCCATTAAAATGAACCAGAAGCATATTGGACTCATGACAGATGCAGAAAGGAAACCTGTGTTGTCTAGGAATTCCTATTAGAAAGAATGAACTGTTGTAAAGTAAAAGGGCTATCGGGTTTTGCAAACTGTGATGGTTGGACTGTGTGGTTTGAGAACAGTGCCTAGATTGAGGAATGCTTCCTTGAAGTAATCCAATGGAAGTCAAGAGCCTGAGTCTGTTCGGCCTAAGATTGTTCAAGTGACATAAAGAAAAATACGCAAGATGATTTGATTGTGAATTTGAAGCTAGAAGAGTTGCCTAATTGGGGGAAGAAACACCCAAGTCCTTTTGTGTGGAATGTGTTGAACCTGGGGAAAGGAACCCCAAGACCATTTTGTGGAACTGTGTTGAACTTGGGGAAGGGAACCCTGAGGCTATTTTGTTGGAACTTTCTTGAATTTGTGGAAGGGAGCCAAGAGCCAGTTAGAAGCTGAAAGAAGCTCAGAACCTACCTTAGTTTGAAAACTGTTTCTTTGGTTGCTGACATACCTACACATTATGTAGCTATAGTTGTGAGGGCAATTATAGGTTTTGAACACAGACACACTTTTAATTTGACTCAGTCTATCCTTAGCTTATTTAGGTAGGGAAACCTCACCTTAGTATAGGGGAAGTTAGGCCTTACACCATCCTGACATTTGGGTTAATAAAGATATTTTGTTTGAATTTCGAATCTGTTGTCTGTGTCTTGCTTCATGATGCCTTTACACAGTTTATAGGGGTTGTTATTGAAGGTCATTGTGACATGTTAATTGCTTATGCAAAGGAGTATCATCATAAATATTCAGTAGTATTGGGCCAGCTAGTTGCCAGAGGATGTCTTAGGCAAAACAAATCATTTTTACAGAAACATGGTGCAGGAAATTATTTTCGTTAACTGCTGGGAACAAAGATCTGTTGACCTAGCTACCAAAGGTCTTTCAGGGATGTTTGTTCAGTATATAGCAGACAGAGAGTCAATTCAAAAATATATAAAGGGTTAATTGGGGACATTTTTGGTGTGGGTATATTTAAAATTTAAATTGAATACAATCACCACCCTTGTAATGACTGTTGCATGGTTAGGGATCCAAAAGGTATAGAGAGTGCAGACTTTGCTGTGAGCAGACAATGGAAAGCACAAGACACCTTCTGCTGGAATGCCCTTCGTTGATACATCTAACATTAAGATATTTGCAAGTTGCAGCTTTGAGACCAGATAATGTCAGGATTGATTCTATTTGGAGAAATGTTGTGAATGGAAATAGAGATATGTGTATTTATATTCTGATAACATTTTGGTCACATATCAAAAGTGTCTTAAGAATCTTTGAATTGGTGACATAATATTATATATTGAGATTTTCCACATTGGTTTTTAGTTTGTTTTATTGCTGTTTATGGTTGGAATGTTGGAATGCTGATTGTAATTGTATTAGAAGTTGACTTTGATTAACTGTACAATGCTAATAAATCAAATATAAATCACTCAAAATACTATCATGCAAAATCTCATGTTGTTTTTCCAGAATAACTAACCATGTTTCCATCATCAGAACTAGTAAGAAGAACATTGTTTTGTGGCTAAAGAAGACTACTAAATTAACTGTATTGGCTCAGAGGAAACATAATTTTTGGGAGACAAATGATTTTGTCATCCATTGCTACTGTCCCACCCTCGGCCCAATACCGCACAAGTGAGTAATGGGTTCGGTTATGGGCGAATGCACATGCCTCCCTCTGCCATTTTATTATTTGGTCTGTAATGGGTAGGGTGGGGTGTAAAATAATCCCTTGGCTTGATTGTATAGACAAAGCCCTAAGAGAGGCCAATTTAAGTGCTTTTTCTCCTCCAGTTGCCCTTTTAACAAAAACAGAGATGAGCAGTTACAAACATGTCTTGGGCGAAGTTGGAAAGAGAATGCTCTCTGAGTATGAAAATAACTCTGATAAAGGGCATTCAATGATGAGCCGACCCAAGGAGATTTAACCTTATTTAATTTGGGGCGCCTCTATAAAAGATTGCTGGCTAATTATGAGGGCGAGTTTTGACTCTCTTCTCCTGCGAGGGAACACAGCGAACTGGAAAGGCTATTCAGATTCTGCTGGATGCCCTGTGCATGGTCATACTAATGAAGATTTGGTAGATTTGATATTGTTCTGTCCGGGGTATATAGGATCGGGAGAGTAACACGAATCCCCGTTCTCAGGAAGGCTAATATTCGCCACTACAGAGTGCCTATTTTATTTCTTCTGAGCGCAGACTCTGTTTCAACTGCATGGGCATTACTCACCTTTCTGAAAACAGCAACTTATTTTAGAAAGGGGTTCATCGGGTTACAGGGCGAGGGATGCAGTTAAGCCCTGTAGAGTTGTAATGAGCAAGGGCATATGCATTACATTAGATCTGTTTTAAACATTGTAGCTGTAATCGTTATATTGGGCCTCATTACGACCCAGGCGGTAAGTTACCGCCTGGGTCGTACCCTAACCACCATGGTGTAAACTACGTTTACACCATGGTGGATGGCGGATTTACCGTCCCATTCCAAGGTGAGTGGGGCGGTAAATCCCCATTTCCCATTTTACCCTTCCCCATTTCCATTTTTGCCCCATAGGGCATAATGGGAGTGGGGAAGGCGCTAATTACGCCACCGTAAATTACGGTGGCGTAATTAGCACCATGGTCCCTTAGCGCCATGGATTTTAACGCCTGCAAAAAGCAGGCGTTAAACTCACCATGGCGCAAAGGGACCTCGGAATCAGGCGTTAAGGGTCGGCGCCGTTTACGGCGCCGTTAACCCCTTAACGCCTGATTCGTAATGAGGACCATTGTAGTTTATATTGCATTTTATATAAGATTGTTTTTGAGATGTAAAATGTGGGTTTCTGGGCCTCATTAAACTCAGGCGTTAAGGGTTAACGCCGTCATTAACCCTTAACGCCTGATTCCAATTTTAACGGCTGCTTTTAGCAGGCGTTAAAATCCATGCTGCTAACCCACCTTGGTGCTAATTACGGCACCGTAATTTACGGTGCCGTAATTAGCGCCTTCCCCACTCCCATTATGCCCTATGGGGCAAAAATGAGAATGGGGAAGGGTAAATGGGAAATGGGGATTTACCACCCCACTCACCTTGGAATGGGGCGGTAAATCCGCCATCCACCATGGTGTAAACATAGTTTACACCATGGTGGTAAAGTTGGTGTACTTACCGCCTGGGTCATAATGACCCCATCTGTGTTGGTTACCAAGGGAAGGGGTTTGAACATTGTTAGTAAATGAACTAACAATGAAACAATACAGGGGTGTGCATTAGACACGAGGCACATGTGTACTTGTGTACTCAACATGAAGGGCATGCATTTATACATGAGGAATATTAACATGACATCCAATAAGACATGAAGAAAACTACCATAAGCAATGTACAAGCTGGATGCAACATAAATAGCACATGACTATAGCTCATTAACATAGAAACACAAGACTAATGGGCAGCCATCTATTCCAAAATGGAAGCCGCAAAATGTGTTTAAGTAAATTAAACCCCTCAAGACCTCATGAGAACTCAAAATGCTGACATAAAAAAATACAGATCTGTGCAGTGCTTGGATGGTAGCTAGCAATTCATGCCAAGGTTATCATGAAAAAGGGAGGATGGGAACATTGCATGCAATAACAATTCCCAAGATGCAAGCCATATATTCTCAAGATTAATTAAGAAAACAACCAGCTTTTGCAAGCCAGGAGCAAGACAATTATAAGCCAAATACTCTATGACAAATAGCTCAAGAGTATCCCCAGTTGTAAAAGAAACTATAAGACTCACACCAATATTAGCTAAAATCCCAATAAATGCACGGTGAAACATTTCCAAATGCAGTCTCATCACACGTGGCCTATAATTAAAGAATACACTCTATTCATTAGCAACAAACACAGATAGGACACCTGCGCTTCACTCCTCGTGCATATTACCAGACATGAGGTGCCACACAAGGTTGAATACAAATAAATGACCCTTGCTCATTGCCTAGGCATGAGGGATGATATTTTCTTTAATTGAAGGGAAAGCATTTTGTGTACCTCTTTCTGCTTACTCCGGTCTGGCTCATGTCTTGAGGATCGGCCAATTGTCTAAGGTTGGTTAGTATAAAGCCAACCAATCAAAAGCCCTGATGCTAGGCCACCCAGTATGTATTATGCCAATAGTTTATTGTAGAGGTGATGTCTTTTTACTGTTATCAATTTAGAAGTGGTGTCAGGAGGAGCCATCTCAGGAGGAGCCATCAGACAATAATAATCCAATCAGTACTTTAACCTTTATAGAATGTATATGTAGTCAATCCCCTTAACCAATCCCTTTAACTCATAGGTTTTGGTAAATAAGATTATAGTATGATGTCAGCTATAACAAATATTGAGTATATAATGTTTTCTTTTTGATAATCATGCTGAGTATGACAGCATTGTATGCTGTCCCTGCATTATTTGGATGTTAATAATGTTGGGTTTTGCCTTGCAATTTGTCTATTTCCACTTTTAAGTCCTGTTTGCTCTCGCTCCAGAACCACTGTGTACTTTGGATACATTCCAGGCCATCTTAACAGATGGTAGCAGAGGTGATGGTTGGCTAGAGTCCTTGGATTTTTGAGTGTTCCCTGACATGGCCCGAAGACTGCTGAGGTGACCTGCGGAGAGCAAGATTACACATGAGAGAGAGAGGTCAACAAGAGGCCCCTTTGGAGAAAATTCCTTTCCGGTCCCTGCAGGATGCCCCATAGGGCGGAGTACAGCTGGCTGTTAAAGAAGACACAATACTGAAGACTCTTGGTGGATCCACGGATGTAAGTATGATATAGGCCTGGAAAATGCGGGAGTGGATTGCTGCTATATTGGGGGATTGTGATGAAACAAAGATATAATCGATGAAGAGATCATATTCTGACAAGGCTCAGAAAAGATCACATGGTACACCTCATTACAAGGTAATACAAAGAGAAGGATAACCTACCCAAGAGTTGGTAAGATGCCTATAAAGTATTTATTTGTGTAGTAGTTGCTGAAACCAGCCTCATGTTGTAAGACAGTCTAGTTTTTATGAAAAGTGGCAGAAGGTTTGGAGGGAACAATGAGGTGGGGCTGTTAGGAGCGTGAGTGGCATTGTGGTGCCGCTCTGAAACATGGGATGATGTAGAAGGCATGGTCTCGGTGAGAGACACTTAAGTATTAAGTACAAGCACAGTATTGTTAGGGAAGGTTGCGAAAAAGAGTTAAAAGAGAGTGAGAATTGAAATAAAATGTGGTAAGTTAAACTATGACATGCTATCATGGGAGATTGAGGCTGCGCAATTTAGGGCAGGCACCAACATCTTAAATTGACGGATTGATATACCAATAATCGAATTTGCACCAGTCACGCCTGCAGTTCGGGACGCTAATTATGATCCCTCATTTATTGATTGGGACTCTGACATCTCTTGGATTTAACCCTAGTAGCACCGTCTACTATCTGTGTTGAGAGCACATGACCATACTGGCCAGTTTTTGTATTGCATCAATTGTTTCTCCTGATGAAGATGTTGTTTAAATTTTTATCAAAACATCGAAACCGGTTGAGAAGAACACTCAGGGATGTGATCAGTTGGATTTTGTCGATTGGATCCACCCTGTTAATAGATCACATATTGTATAACCATTGTGATTAGACACATTTTTTGTGTATGAAATAGCAATATTTTTTAGCGATAACTAGTGTGTTTTACTACATAAATGTGCAATGAATTTTGGATTCACTTTTATTGATTTTTAGATGAATGGTTGTCATTTGCGTGAGATATAAATGAATGAATGGTATATTGTGAATGGTGTGAAAGTGTTTGGCTATTCAGGGCATTGTATGTTGTTTTATGCTCTCCTGTAACATTTATGAAATTTAAAGTGTGGATTCATTCATGATAAATTCATTGTGTATAAATAATGTATCACAATAAATAAATGGTGATATTTTGAAAAATGAACGTCCTTTGGACATTTCTTTAGCATACCCATCATGGGAGACACTGCCATCATTCAACTATGCAAAGCATTACCCCGGTACAAGGACAACCTCCCCACGTTCCACATTCAGTGGGTGCAGGACACAGCAGGCAAAATGTTTATGCCTTGGCTGCAGGAGGACACTCACTTAAAGTTAATACTGCAACACAAGTGTACAAATGTACATGCCACGTATGAAGGAAAACAGTTACAGAATCGACTAGCCTTTTTGGAACTGTGGAATAAGAGGAGTCACCCATCAAAGAATGGGTCCTTAATTAGCATGACGAAGTGACCATAGCTCCCCTGGCTCCTCCTCCTGCTCTTCATCCTCCTCCTCTTCCTGCTCCTCCTCCTCCTCCTCCTCCTCCAAAGAGTAGTGATCCATCTTCGAAAGAACAGAGATTAAATTCCTTATAAGCATTAAAAGCAGTGGTGGGGTATATTAAGCCCACATATGCACCTGTGAAGACATTATTAGTAGTGAAAAAAGAAAGTAAGCAAAGACCAGTGTCCACACACATGGAATATGACAAGCGCTGCGATCTACAGGCAAGATCGCTGAGGAGGAGGTCCAGAGAGGGCGAGAAAGACAGGGCAATATGGATGAGATGGCAATTTTGCAGAATGAATTGGTAGGAGGACAGATAATGCTCAAATTAGACAGAACAGCATGGACAATTCTAAAGAAAGGGAAAGGGAAGTTAGAGAATGGCAGGAGAAAAAAAGAGCAAAAGGAGCAGAAGAAAAGAGAAAGAGCAGAAAAGAGGGGAGAGAGAAACAAAGAAGGAATGAAGAAGAATGAGAAAGGGAGAAACTAAGAGATGCAGAAAGGGCAAAAAAGCAAAATGAAGAAGAGAGATAGAGAGAGATAACGAGAAATAGAATGATGCAGTGAAAAGGCAAAGCAAAGAATATTATGATATTATGGGACGTACACTCCCAGACTGAAAGAGAGACCACAAACTAGAAGATAGAGCAAGAGAGAGGAGTTTAGAGAGACGTTTCAAGGACGTGCTTGATATTCTTAACAAACACTCTCTTCCAGATTAAGGAGAGGAAAAGGCAATAAGAAGGAGGGTTATCAATCTGTACACGAGCAGGAAGGATGGCACTAGCAGCATGATGGAAAGTAGAAGAGGGTCTCTGCAAAATGGGGGAAGGAACATATTGGAGGAGGTGATGAGTTGAACATATGGGATGGTCCCCTGTGGAACTAGATTTTAAAGACAGAGAATATTATGAGGGTGAGGAAAGTGATGATACCATGTTCGAAGATGGAGAGAGAGTTGAAAGTAGAGAGAAGGAGGCTGCACAAGCCCCTTCTACTTGCAAAGGGATAAGGAAAGAGATATCATGGTTAGATTTGGAAGAACCACGAAGAAGGCTGGAGCCTGTTGAACATCCCAAAAATGCGATTAAGTAGTTTGGAGGATAAAACGCCATACACAAATAGACTTAAGAATTTACAAGAATGGAAAAGAATGATCATCACAGATTCAGTAAAAAACACGAAGGGTGTGGCTGCACCCGGAGAGGGCGCTGAGTTCACACAATTTCCCTTCTTAGAAAAAGGGGGAGGACTGCTGCAATATATCCGGTGACCAAAAATGGGCACAAATAATGTAATTTTGACATTTCCATCACTGACATCAGGGACGGGTACATGGATTTATGAATCAGTGAGAATGACAGCTGTAATGTCATCAGCAGTAGGTGGCATAAAAAGTCTGCTTGCTGCCATACTGGTGGAACAATCAGATGACATTTGGAAATGGGTGGGATATCCAAGTGTGATGGCTTAGAATAATAGCCCTGACAACACACTTTTGAATAATTGTCAAGCTGATGTGTGGAGAGCACTGAGGGTTCAATACCCATAATTGTCAGACATGAACAAGATTATAGAATGAGAGCAGACAAAGATCCCATGGCTTATGTTCAGGATATTCAGGAAAAATGGCGGTTAGAAACTAGGGAGCCATGGCACAAAAACATAGCTATTTATCACACTTTATGCTAGTGACTTCCCGAGGAAGGGCAAATAAAATTGAAAGAATTTGTGGGACTGGAAGCCAAGCCATGGGCGTGGATTCAACTGATGATTGCTCATTATTGTCAGTTAAAGCAAGAGAAAGACAAAAAGAAAATTGAGGACAGGAAGATTGAGGAAGCAAGATTAGTTCAGAAACAGTTGTCACAATTCTCAGTACAAGGGGCAATATGGACAAGCGGAGGTGCAGGTTTTAACGCACAAAGGGCACAAAAGGGACATTCAGCAGCTAATGAGAATATCGCAGGAAGAGGATAATTATTTTCTGCTAGGTCTACACCGAGAGGCAGAGTATTTGTATTTCAAGCTCCACAAGGAGGAGGGTTTAATGGGGGACAGACACAGCAATGTTGGACATGTGGGAAGATGGGGCATATTTCAAGCAATTGGCAAGCAGCTGATCCAAGAAGGCAGGCAGCGTACACCCCACCATACTTCGCAGTGCCACATGAATATTATGCCCAAGCATAACACATGCATTATCAGGCACAAATGATAGCATATGATATGATAAGTCATTTATAATGCCCCTGTACACAAGTGTTTCTAGGTGTGACACGATTAGGGAGGGAAGACAGAGGGAGCATAAGACAAACCATCTAATTAGACCTTGTGTCATTCAGATCGTGCAAGTGTGAGCATGAGAAGTCTATGGGGAAAGTGGGGAGTGCAAGGGAGAGTGTAGGGAAAAACAGGGCAGCAATGCTCAGAGTAAGTGCAGCCAGGGCAGCATGGCTCTGGGTAGTGCAAGGAGAACCAGGGACTGTAGGGTTACAGTTACAGCCCCTAAGTGTGTGGTGTTCCAGGAGGCGTGCAAGGGTGACTGATCATGAAACAGACTGTCACCCAGTCAGACCCTGAGGGTAGCCAAGCAACCAGTTAGGACAGCATACAGGTAGGTCAGGTAGGCCAGCAGGTGTAGGAGATAGAGAAAGCAGAGGGGAAGCAGAACACTTCCAGCTGCTTCTGGAATTTGGGTGGTCCGGCTCAAGTTTGAGAGGGGAAGGGAGTCTATACCAGAGGGAGGCACCTGCAGAGGTTAGGGATCTACCCCCACTCTCTGCCTCGAGAAGCATCTAACCCTTAGAGCGTTGGAGGTAGCTGAGTGAAGGGCTCTAGAAGGAAGGTATTTTGGAGGAGAGTGTTGGATGTAGTGCAGGCCCTGGCCCCAGAAAGCCTTGTGGACAATGCAAAGGGTCTTGAACGTGATCCTTCCAGCACTGTGAGCCCTTTGCGAGATTTCAGGACTGGAGAGATACGGTCCCTGGGCTTGAGGCCAAGGATAAGTCTTGCAGTCATGTTCTGGATTAGTTGCAGAGGGCAGAGAGCAGAGGAAGGCAGATTGAGAAACAGGCTGTTGCAATTGTCCAGCCTAGAGAGAACCACGGCTCTGGAGACAGTGAGCTTCTGTGGGAAAGTGAGAAAGTGAATAGTCCTTTTGAGGTGGTGCAGCTGGTAGTGGGACTTCTTGGTGACGTACTAGATGTGAGTAGAGAAAGAGAGAGTTGGGTCAAAGATGACATCAAGGTTTTTTGCCTCGCAGGAAGATGAAAGAAGAGGGCCCAAGGTGGTTGGTCAGAGTGAGTGGGAAAGCAGGGGAGAGGTCACAATGAGAAGGATCTCTGTCTTACTGGCATTAAGGCAGAGATCATTGGAGGTGCACTAATCCTGAATTGGGGATAGACAGTCAGGAATGAGCGAGAGAGGAGAGGTGGCTGAGGGGAGCCTGACGGAAAGCTCAGTGTCATCCGCATAACCCTGAAAGTTAGAAGAGAAGGTAGAGATCAGGTGGGCCAAATTCGCCAAGCAGAGCTTGAAAAACCAGGGTGATAGGATAGGACCCTGGGGAATGCCACAGGTAGAGAGAGAGGTGGTGGGGAGAAAGTGACCAAGATGGACCTGGGAGGGGTTGTCCAAGAGGAAGGAGGTCAGCTACTCCAGTGCCTAATCTGTGATGCCCAGGTTTTCAAAAAGTCAATTGATCAAGATGGTGTGGTTGATAGTGTCAAAAGCAAAGAAAAGATCAAGGCGGATGAGGACAGAAGAATTGCTGGAATCAAAGTTAGAGAGCAGATCTTCACGGCTGCTCAGCAGAGCAGTTTCCCTACCTTTGGCAGCTCTGAAGCCAGACTGATGGTCAAAGAGACAACTAACAGATTCAGTATAGAGAGTAAGCTGGGAGATATCCAGTTTTTCCAAGAGTTTGCCCAGGAGACGGGTGATGGAGATTGGGCGATAGTTTTCTGGGCAGGTAGGATCGGCACATGGCGTCTTGAGGAGGTGCTACACAAGGGAGTGCTTAAGGGTATAGGGGAAAGTTCCAGTGGTGAAAATGTGATTACAGAAATCGGCCAAGACTGGAGCAAGGGTGTCAATATGATCCTTGATGGTTCTGGAGGAGCAGGGGAGAACCTGTTTGGACAACACTTTCATAGATCAGACTTGTCTAGAAACCTCATCAGGTGTTGTCAGAGAGAAAGAGGAGAAAGGAGGATGACAGGGAGATATGCCAAAGGGGGGCAGAGAGAGGAGTAGAGGATAGAGTATGGGATGTCCTGAGTTTTAGCAGAGAAGTGAGAGACCATAGCTGTACAACGGGCCTGGGAGGGCACAGGAGAGACTGCAACAGGATTGTTCAGTTCCTTGCAGATTTTAAAGAGTTTGTCCCTGTTTTAAAGGCCACAGACGTGGGCCTGAATGTGTGTGTTCACTTCTTGGACAGGACAGAGAGTCTGTATTGCCTTTGGAGCAGGCAGCCGGGCAGTTTTTCAGACAATGTGCCCAAAGCCCTCCACTTCCTCTCAGCCGCCCTGCACTTTCATTTGAGGACGGCGAGGTCAGAATCATACCAAGAGTTGCACTTGGAGGTAGGCTTCAGCTGGATTCTCATGTCAGGGGCAAGGATGACGAGGTTGTTGGAAATATAAAGATGCAGATGAAAGGGCTGTGTCAGTCATAGGAGTAGGAGGAGCAGAGAAAGTTGAGGCAAAGACATCCACTGATGCATGCTTCATGGGCTGAATGAACGAGACAGTAGGTGGCAGTGCTGGGGAGGGGCTTTGCCTAGAGATAGAGAGTTTTAGATGAGAGGAGAGTAGAAAGTAGTGAGTCCAAGAGAGAGCAGCGGTGAGAGGGGTAGAGAGGGGGATGTGTGAGGTGATGAGAACATCCAAAGTATGTCCAGTAGAGTGTGTCAGGCCAGAGGGCATAATGGTAAGAAAGAGTGTCGCAGACATTGGGGAAACACCCAGATGAGGGATTAGAAGCATACAGGTGGATGTTGAGAACTCCAAGGAGGAGAGGTTGAGAAGAGGAGAGGTTGGCCCATTCAGAGAGGAAGAGGGCGACCTGGCCAGGTTACCTGTACATGATGGCCACAGTTAGAGAGAGGCCAGAACAACTAGAGGGCTTGCTGATAGAGAGCCTGCAGACCAAAGCATTCAAAGGATCAGTAGGTCTGCGTAGGGATGACAGAGGCCTGGACCCACACCGGAAAGATCAGGGCTTCTCCACCTCCATGATGTTTGGTTCTGGGTTCAGAGAGGATCTTGTGGCCCAGAGGGAGGAGAATGTCAAAGCTTGTGACAGAACTGGCTGGAAACCATGTCTCAGTGAGAACAAGGACATCTCGTTTTGAGTTCTTCGAGGAGTATTTCACAACAGAACGAGAGTTGAGAGTAGCGATATGAAGCAGGTTGCCACATTTGAAAGAAGAGGGGTACATGCTTGAGGTACATCCTACAGAGGTAGTAGTGGGGCCCAAGGGTGGGCAGAGGAGGAAGGTGAAGGTGCCAGAGGGGTGGCAGAGGGAGTAGCAGGAGAAGCGAGGACGTTTATAAGACGCAGGAAACTCCTATCAAAAAGGAGGTGCACTGAGGAACCAAGACGATGCAGTTCAGATAGACATTAATGATGCTTGGCGTATCCTACATCCTATCGATTCGGAATTTACCTTCTATTCCACACCCCACAATTCCTTTTCAAGGCTTGATTATATTGTTATCCCCAATTCTATGGTTAGCCTTTTACTTGATGCCCAGATAGAATCCATCACAATCTCTGACCTTGCTCCAGGGCACATTCAAATTGCTACCCCACTAACTTCCCACAACTCTTGAAAATTGAGATTTAACACCAGCCTCTTAAATGATGCTTCTTTTACACAACAACATAACAATTATTTCTCTGAAAATAAAGATAAAGGCACCTCTATTCCCAATAATTGGGACTGCTATAAAGCGGTTCTTAGGGGTGATATTATCTCTTTTGTGGCTAACAAGAAGAACAATTGTAAATTTGAATCTCAATCCATTCTCAAACGACTTAAACTCCTAGAAATCCACAATAGACAATAGTCATACTCTAATCTGCTTAAATAAAAAGCCAAAATGTATCAATTTTCCAATAAGACCAGTAAAACATTGGCCTCGTACCTTAAACTGAAAAAGGAAAAATCCTAAATTGTTGTTATTAAAGATCACCTGGGGAGTAGGACATATTCAGATAAAGAAATTGTGCATACCTTTAAGAAATTCTATTCCAACTTATACACTTCCAAAGCCCCCCTAATAATCCCGCTGTTAATGACTTTCTATCCAACATACCTCGTAACTTCTATCCTCAAACATAGCTCTTTTCACTTAATGTACAAATTATTCCCCATGAAATACATTTAGCGTTTAAAAACGGTAAAAAAGGTAAAGCCCCAGGACCGGATGGTTTTCCTATTCATTTTATTGCCAATTTTTCCAATCTTCTAGTGCCTAAGCTCAACAAACTTCATTCTCATTTTATTTCAAACAATATGGCTCAAGGCTCTTTTTTTAGAAGTCATGGTAATAGTATTCCCTAAACCTGATAAAGATCCCGAACTCCCCTAAAACTACCACCCAATTTCCCTTATTAATACTGATTGCAAAATACATCCAAAGATTTTGGCCAATAGACTTCTCCCTTTGCTACCCAACCTCATTAAGAAGATCAAGTTGGATATGTTAAAGTTAGAGGGGGTAATTCATGTAATAAATGTGCGCCGAAATTTGTGGCGCTAGCGTGAAAAAGCTGGCGCACGCGTGCAAATCGCGCGCATGCGATTCATGGAAGGACCTGTGCGTGTTTTTCCTGGGATGTGCGCCAAATCCGTGTGTGGCGCATATGGGCGCAAATGTCACTGCAACATCCCGAACGTTAGCACACACCAAAAAAGGGGCGGAACACTGGGCGGAACACGCGGAATGGGGATCAACGTGTGAAAATAAGGGTGTAACTGGGGAAATACTGCTGGGAAGTACACGGAATGCACACATGCACGCGAACTACACGTATTCATGGAATCGAATAGAGGAAACCCGCACACGGTAAAAGACACGCACAGGCCTAAACACGTCCGCCACATGAAGGCAGGCGGTAGCCTCCCCGTGCATTATAAAAGTGCGCGCAAACAAATACGTATATACAGCTACGATGCAAGTCCCATTTCTCGCAGCACTGATCATGGGACACCGCAGGAGGAGGAGAACAGTCAGGCCCCACATTTTTTTGCCCAGGACCTGCCTTATTGGGATGCCTGATGACCAGGTCTATGGCACATCATAACATCCTAGACCTGGTCCAGGAGTGGGGGGAGGACCTCACATCACCCAGCTTGTGCTCCCAAGCACTGAGCCCCTTGGAAAGGGTGCTCAATGTACTGCATTTCTTGCCCACTGGGTCATTACATCAGACCACTGCCATAGTGGGGGGGTCTCACAGCCAACACAGTCACGCTGCCTACACCAGGTGTTGGGAATCATGACTGGGCGACCCTCAGTCCGCAGGCACATATACATGCCCAGAACACCTGCAGAAAGGCAGGCCATGGTCCTGGAATTTCACAGGGTGCCACACTTCCGCAAAGTGCTTGGTGCTCTAGATTGCGCCCATGTGGCCCTACGTCCACCTAGGGCAACAGAGAATATCCACTGCAACTGCAAGCACTGGCATTCCAGCAACGTGAAGGTTGTATGCGATGCCCAGGGGATCATCACCTCTGTCTGTGCTAACTATCCTCGGTCCTCCCATGAGTTTCATATACAGAATGTCGGGACCTGGAAGCTGTGAAGCATGGCGACACATGGCCCATTGGTGAGTACAAATGCATGTGCACATGCATGCATGTTACACACAGACAAACACACAAACCAAACTAATGACAACAATTAACACCTCCCCAGGGGACAGTGCCTACTCTCTGAGCACACACATGATGACGCCATATGGAACACCACCACCCGACCCATATTGCAACCTGGCCCATAGTGGAGGGCAAATTTGGAGTGCTCAAGTCACGCTACTGGTCACTTGACCGCTCTGGCGGGCAGCTACTGTATGCACCCCCACTAGTGTGCAGGATCATTGTGGCAGCATGTGTCCTGCACAATGTTGCAAGACGGCAGGGCGTACCGGTGGACATGGTGCTGCCCCTACATCCCCAACCACACGCACAGGTGCTGCACATGGGAGGGGAAAGGGCACGAGAAGGCTGCCCAACTGAACTGCCCCTCACCTTTTGTGGCCTCCCAACCATGGCAAAGATGTCCTAGTACCAATGGGAGGTGCACACAACAATTTTCCTGGGCAACTTGTGTGAGGGGGCAAGGTACGTGATGCAAACATCCTCCTGTGCTCCTGCAAGGCTGCCTGTTGCCCCTTAAGAAAAAATTACGGGTCACGCAATGCTCAGGCATCCCAAAAAAGCAAGAAAAAGAGATACGGGACCCCTGTAGCCCACGTGTGTGTACAAAAACACACGCAGTACGCTGTGGAAGCCAGGAATACAAAAAATGCAGGCTAGTATGCCCGAAAAAAGGGGTACGCGACTAACAGGGACACCCGCAGTGGGAAAAATAGCATTTGCGACTCACCGTCTGCCTTGCCTGTAGTAGAAGAACGCGTAGCCAACACCCACGCCAAAAGAAGAAGTACGCACTGTAGCTGCTGTGAAGTAATCGCGTGTGAACCCCAACGTCTGGAAAACACATGCACCGCACTCCACGAAAAAGTACATACAGAGTGATGGAAACCCACGTGGGACCTTCAACCCGTGCCGAGGGAAACGCCTGTGTGCACGTTATGTCACCTATGCGCCTATGCGCTAAGGGCCTTTCCTCGGAATTCACGCAAACGTGCTGTTTTTCACGTGACAAATCACTCCGTATCAAGCTGGCCACATGACAACACACGGAAGATCACGCTCCTGCCCAGAAGGCCGAATTACTGCCCCCCAGAGCCCTGAGCAGCTTCCCACGAGCCATGTGCTGCTGCCTGCCTACCTGTTGCCATCGTGCCCTGCCATTTGGTGCTGCGCATCTGCCATCTGCAGAGGTCCAGTTGCTATGACCACCCCTGCTGGAACAGAAGACTCCCGACTGGTGTTCCATCACTCCAGAGCCCAGCCCCAGGACCCAGTTGCCCACCCACACCTGCCTCAGGGGTTGCCATGTTGGACGCAACACCATCCGGCACCAGTGGCAACCCCCCCCCGCAGAGACACAGAGGGCTACCAGCTTCAGTGAAAAGGAAGTTGGTATCCTGGTGGAGCAAGTTCTGGGGCATTATGATGCCCTCTTCACACCATTGCATGCCGACAAGGAAGGACGGAAGAGGATCTGGAAGGACATAGTGGGTACCATCAACGCAGAGGGTGTGGTACCCCATGACATCAAACACGTCCAGAAGCGCTGGGAGGACTACAAGTCCAAGACCCTCAGGAAGGCCCGGAGCCTCTTGGACGCAGCAGATTCAATGGGCCGCCGGGTCCAGCTTACCACCCAGCAGATGAGGGTCCTGGAGCGCATTCGCCCAGTGCTTCACCACCAGATTCTCATGATGCAGGCCCGTCTGGAGTCAAGCGGTAAGTGTCCATGAATTCACGTTTAAAAAAGTGCATGTTGCAGTGTGCTGGTAGTTAGCTACTTGGCTGCATGTGTGACACGGGTCATGGATGGATGTGTGTGTGCAGGGACATGATGGTGCTGCATGTGAGTCCAGTCAGGCGTAACCAACATGGATGGTGTATGTGTTACAATGCATCATGTGGAACAGCATGCAGAATGCACACATGCATGCCTATGTCTGTACTTTGACTTGTTTGGGGTGTGAGAGATGTGTGCTGCTGTCATGGACATGCATGGTGTACATGTCCGTGTCTGAATAGTGTGTGCCCAATGGATGCATGACACAGGTCCGTGACAATGTGTTGATTCACTGATACAGCCTAGTCATCCTTGTATCCACTGTGTCTGGGGGTATACAGGGCCAGATGCATGACCCTCCGGTGATGTGTGTGCATGTGACCAGCATGTCCCATGATGCATGTGAGTATCAGCCCACCATTGGATGTATCTATGGTGCCTTGGACATGGATGCCAATGTTTGTTGCATGTGCCATGCCTGTTCCTGCATGTGTGTTGCCTGCACTGACCCATGTGTTATGGATGGACATGATGGAAGTGACGTTTGACAGTGCCACTCATGTGCTATTGCTTTCTGTCTAGGGGACTATTGTACAGTACCCTGATGCTTGTGTTCAATGTCTTCCTTTACACAGCGGCGAGTGAAAAGAGGGTGGAGACTGACCTGTGGAGGAAAGCGGCAGGGATGCCTCCACCGGCCGGCCATGCAAGGCCCAGTCACGCTCCCACGAAATTCCATCATCTGGGAGCGAGGGGACTGGTGCCGCGTCCACCACTACAGCTGCAGCGTAAGGGGCGGTTGAGCCCCCACAGGGGCTTGCAACGGCAGAAGACGGTGTGGAGCCATCCAGGTTGGTGGTGTGTACGGAGGAGGAGGAGGCCGCTACAACGCCGCACACGGGGCCTGGTGGGGTGGTACCACTGGTGCAAGTGGTGCAGTCCAGGGGCAGGGGCAGGAGGCAGCAGAGGTCACCGCAGAGGGGCCTGTGCATGTCACTGTCCCAGACACTGTGACTGCATCACCATGCACCAGCAGGGATTCCCCGTCCCAGGCCCGTCCACAGGTAAGGGGGAGGTCCACATCATCTGGCACTCCTCTACCTGCGGACGAGGGGACCCGTGACCGGATTGAGTCTGTGCACATGTGACATTCGTGATGACATGCGTGCTTCCGGGGGGGACCGCGCACGTCATCACGAAGAGCTGTGTGCCAACGTTACCCATTTGGGAGGGGCCATGGTTGGGGGTTTCCTCCATGTGTCAGCCAGTCTTGCGGCCCTCTCCTCCTCTGTGCACACTATACGCCAGTCATTCTCTATGCCGTCTTCTGGCCCAGATGCCACCAGGGCCCCCTATAGACCTGCCCCAACCAAGCAGCCAGCCTGGTGGAGATCCTATCCCTGCCGCAGTCGGGAGTCAGAGGTCCAGCAGGGGTGGCCACCCCACCAACTAGAACCCAGCAGATGGAGGATGTGCCGGCATCATCGGGCAAGGCACGTGCACGATGGCGCCGGGGGATTCCATCAGTCCGGATGCCGTCCTGGTGGCAGAGGCAGTTGCATCGGAGGCAGCAGCAAGCTCAGCGTGGAAGGCATCATGGCTCGGTATCCGGGGGCAGGCATCGGCCGAGGGGCAGGAGGACCCCAGCCTAGGAGTGTCTTCCACGTGGCATTGGTTGGGCCGGCAAATAGATGCAGAGAGGCGGCGGGCGGAGAGGGCATGGCTCAGGATGGTTAGGGTGGAGAACTCTGTGCGCCGGGCTATTAGGCGGGTGGAGGGCTTCGAGGAAACTTGCAGGGAGTTGAGGGATTCCATGGCTGCATCCCTGTGAGACCTCGAGGCCAGGGAACAGGCCCGCCTCCAGAACATCGACGTGGAGTTTGATGATGCGCTGGCCCAGAACATCACTAAATGATCTGTGGGACTGGTCTGCTGCCTTTGTAAATAGTTTTGTAGGTGTAGTTTTCCTTTCTTTCTTATTTTTCTTTCTTTGGGGAGCATGGACTATGCCCCGCCTTTTTGTAAATAGTTCTTTAATAGGTAGGTTTTTTGTTAGGTTTCCTTTGGATTGTCGGGCTCTTGGAATCTTGATTTTATATTTGTATATAGTTATGGACCAGATTTTACTGTATTATTTTTACCATGCGCGTTGAGTTTTACACGCGATTTCGCTGGCGCAAGTGGGGTACGTGTATTCTGGGGGTGTGCATGGAGTTTTACACACAATTGGCCTGGCGCGAGCAGTGTACGTGTATTCTGGGGGTGCGTGTGGAGTTTTACACACGATTGGCCTGGCGCAAGCGCGGTACGTGTATTCCGGGGATGCTCATTGAGTTTTACACGCGAGTTTGCTGGCGCGAGCGGGGTACATGTATTCCAGGGGTGCATGTGGAGTTTTACACGCAATTTCGTTGGTGCGAGCGGGGTACGTGTATTTCGGGGGTGCGCATGGAATTTTACATGCGATTTCACTGGCGCAAGTGGGGTACGCGTATTCCGAGGGGTGCGCAGGGAGTTTTTACACATTTCGTGGTTGGGGGGAAGTATGCTGGTCCACTGGCCTTTGCGCCATGTACTGGATTTGTGCGATGTTTTTGGCGCGCAGGGCGGGATTGGGGGCATAACTGGCACTGCTGCAGGGTCGCTGCGCCACCCTGCGCCACGGCTGATTATGGATGTTAGTATCCATGAATACGCTGTGCGCTAAAATGGGTTTTGGTGCACGCAGCTGGTGCACAATGCCACACGCGCGCTCTGTGCGCCAGCCGCGTGCGCCACTTGTGCGCTAAATTCTATGAATTACCCCCAGAGTGTCCTCCTCCAATGTTACACTTTTTCTAGACATAATTGATATTTTAAATAAATCAAGGGACCCCTTTGGTGCCATAGCCCTTGATTCTGAAAAAGGGAATGGGACTTTATGGTGCAAGCCCTCAAGTGGCATGGTTTTGGTCCCCCTTTTCTGTCTATAATTATAGTTCTATATTCCAACCCCAAAACCGCAATATTTGTAAACGGTCACTATTCTCCTTCTTTCCCCTATTTAGAGGAACACGTCAGGTATGCCCTCTATCTCCTATCCTCTTTATCCTAGCTTTAGAATCTTTTCTCGAGGCCATAAAACAAAATTACAATATTTCGGGAGTTTCATTTGACAATTTACATATCGTATCAGTGGCCTACACCGATGATGTACTTTTATTCTTGAAAACCCTCAGCATGGCGCCCACCACTTACTCAATATTATATCTAAATTTCTGCTGCATCAGACTACAAACTTAACTCTGAAAAATCTGAGATTCTTCCACTTAATATACATTGCAACCTGTTTCACACCAGTAACTTGGCCATGAAATGGTGTCCTCTAGGATTCAAATATTTAGTATCCACATTTCTGCTATCATCTAAGGTATTCGTAAACATAAAACTTAAAACGCTATGGTCCCCTCTTTATCTCTCCTGATGGGGCCGACTGTAATCGATTAAGATGATGATCTCCCCATTATACTATATCTTCTCTATATGTTAACTATTCCTCTTTCTCCTTCCTTCTTCACATACATAGATTCCTGTTTTACTAAATTCTTATGGGGGAAAAAGAAATATAGAGTTTCGCTTAGTAAGCTTAAAAGATCCCGCTCCCAGGGAGGAATAGGTTTCCCAGATTTCAAAATATATCATTAAGCCTTTACTATTAAGCAAACACAGTGGTGGGTTTTTTGGGATATATCATTTAAGGTGCCTAGGTGGTTATTCCTGGAGAGAGCTATGGCGTTTCCATTGTCCCTCACTGACTTTTAACTTATTAAAGGGAAAAATAAATTTACTAAATACTCCGTTTTCGTCAATCCATCCTTTTCCTTCAAATATTTATGTTCCAATTCATAGCTAAGCAATCCTCTTTTCTATCCCTCCTCATTTGGTATAATCCCCTGATTAAAATTAAGGGTAAATCCATCTTCTGGAAGCCATGGCTCTCAAAGGAATCAAATTTTGTAATCAACTATTTAAATGTGGTATTCCCTTTACATTTTATGAATTCATTGCCAAATTCCATATGCCTGATTCGTCTATGATGCAATTTCTTACAATTATTACTGTAATAATATAACATTTTGAGAAACTGATGTATAGTTCCAATAATCCTAATGCACTAAGACTGATTCATATGCTCAACTCTAATACGACTGACTCAACCTACTATAACATTCTATTAAGCACTGCATCTACTGCAAGGAATGACTATCTTCACAAGGACTGGGGAAATATTATTTACTGTTGGATCATCAGTTCTACTGGCCTCCCCAATGGCAGTATATTTCTAAAATTACCACCTCTGCAAGCCTTGTCCAAACCTTATTTCTTTTTCCATCACAGAGCCATTAGCACCCCTGTATCCCTTTTAAAATGTGGTCTTTCACCTAATGATAATTGCTGGAGTTGCTTGGAAATTCAAGGCTCTTTCAAGCATATGTTTATAGATTGCCAATACGTTAAACCATTTTGGAATTCTGTATGGAATGTTATCAAACAAATTGTTTACCTTTCTATGGATTTCTGTTTTGATGTTCTTATCCTAGGTAGCTCCATGCTACACAACAATTCTGCCAACAAACATGCTAGATATCTGTTTGACTTATGCTTAATGGTTGCAATACAAAATATCATAAACCAATTGGAAAAACCTAAATCACATTTATTATACATTTTGGTGGAATTCTCTATACAATATTCACAGATTGGAAAGTTGTAATGCATCTATTCCTGACCTACAAAATAAGTATCAGTTGAAATGGCAATTATTCAATCACTATTCTTCTGTGTAAACTCACTTCAGTAATTTGAAAATTATTATCCTGTAATAAGGTTTGTTATATTAGTACCCTACATCACATCCCCCTCCCTCCTTTTTCCCCTTGTGTGTGTTCTGTCCAGTAGTCTTTTGTCTTGTTGTTGTAATGTTTTTCCTCTCAACATTTGGCAATTATTATTACTTTTTAAAACTATATATTATAAGGATAGTTGGCTCACTTCAGTATTAATCTACAGTATTAATCTATACTATATTCTATATACCTAATTTTATTCAATAAAATCTTTAAACACGAAAAAAAAAGCCATGTGATATTAGTGCCTTCAGAATCCCTGTGTAACACAGTAATGTGGCCAGTAAAAAAAAGCATCTGGGGGTCATGGAGATGTATCCTGGACTTGCGTCCCTTGAACAATATTGTTGAGGCAGAGTTCCTATTTCTTCCAAACCTGGCCACGATATTGTGTAATGTCTCATCCAAAGCCAAATATTTTACAGTGATTGATTTCAAGAATGCTTTCTTTTCCATCCTCTTGCATGAAGATGCTCAGTATTTGACCTTGTTCACTTACCACAGAATTAAACAAAAACATACTTGGTTACTCCAGTGGTACTGTGAGTCCCCCCCAGTCTTCAATATAAGTGCTACAGATGGACTTGGGAAACGTACACTTGACAGCACAGCAATACAATATTTAGATTACATTTTAATCTGCAGCGACATGGAGGAAGAGTACGGGAGAGACTCAAAAAATCAGATGACATTATTGGCAGGAAAAGGGTACAAGGTTGACAAAGTGAAAATGCAGTTTTACCAGAAGGAAGTCCTATATGTAGGCCAGCTAATATGAAAAGAGGGAATGAAAAGTGACTCCTGAAAGAGCAGAAGTAATCATTAAGACACCCAAGCCAAAGAAAGAGAAAGGGCTACAGCTATTTCTAGGCCTTGGCAATGAATGCAGGGCATGGGTTTTCAATTGCAGCTCATAGGTCTACCACTATTAAAATGACTCAAAGAAGCATAGAAAGACAATAGGTGTACAGGAGGTCATTACAAGTTGTGCAGTCTGTATACAACATGCCAGTATTATTGATTACCGGCAGATCTTCAGGACCGCACTACTATGAAAATCAATGCTGGAAACAACAGTCCTACCAGCATTCACTGTGCTACTGTCATCAATAGCAGTTTTAAGAATGCAAGATCACTTGTCGCCCATGCCAAGGATATAGCTGATTTCATCACAGAAGGCAACCTGGATTTCCTTGCAATCACGGAAACATGGCTTCACAACGCAGCAGGACCCTCACTTATGTTAGCTATCCCGGATGGGTACACAATAGTTAGACAAGACCTCGATGGTGCCCGTGGTGGGGGCATTGCCATTATTTCTAAAACATGTCTCTCTCTAAGACTAGCCCCTACCCACATCTCACAATCATGTGAAATTCTCTCTGCTAAATTCCAAATAAATAACTCACAAACTCTCACTATTCTGTCAATATATAGACCGCCTGGTCCTCTTGGTACCTTCAAGGAGGATCTGCATAACTTACTCATGAACAACGTCAAAACATCCTCACAATTACTCCTATTAGGGGACGTTAACATAGATTTCAATGATCAAATGGACAAAAATGCCTCTGACATAGTCAACATAATCAGCTCAATAGGACGCACTCAAAAAGTTAATAAACTAACCCATCTAAAAGGCAGACTACTGGATTGGATAGCAGACTACAATTGCTCAGTCTCTATTTTATCTATCATGCCTCTTTCATGGTGAGACCATTCACTGGTGTCCTTCTACCTATCCACTACAAGACCTACTCCACTAGCTCTACCATTAGCGCCACCCTGCCTCACCAGAAATAAAAAAAGTATCACAGCGGAGAAAGTAATCCCTGCTATACTCTCTACCCTGAACGCATTGTCTGAAAATCTTGATCCCAGCATCCTAGTGCATGAATATAATAAGATTATGCTCAAAACACTGGACAAAATTGCCCCCCTTAAACTTAGATCTAGTAAACCAATTGCCCACTTAAACACCACTTGCATGGCATTGATCATCATCATTCTCCTTCTTCTCCTTCTCCTCCTCCTCCTCCTCCTCCTCCTCCAATGCCTGTCATACTGTTGCCACTGATACAGCTCCTGCTCATACAGCTGCACTCCTGCATGCAGCACCTTCAGGTTCATAGCTACTGCTACGAGTGGCAGCATGGTTGTGTTGCCCAGTGTATGTGTGGTATGGGTGTGGTCCTTTTCAGCAGTCTTACTGCTCATTTTCTGCAGCTGGATGAATTGGGTGCACCTGTGGCTTATTACTCCCCACCTGGGCCTGGTTAATCCCTGCTCCCCCCTGTCTGTGTTTCTGGCATGGTTTTCCCAGTGGTACTGGAATCTTTGTGCAGGTGTTCAATATTAGGGATGCCCGCATCCATGTCCCATATGCTGGGGATCGGTGGTGGAGGTGGGCTGTGCAGGTCTGAAGGGCTGAAGGCCGGACGGTGGTAGGGAGTGTCATCCGGCGACCTATCTGTTCTTTCCCCACCCTCCTGCACAGCTTCTTTATCCATTGATGTAACATATCTGGGAGGCTGGTGTGGGGTGGGCAGTGGGCTTCTTGTTGGACTAGACAATTGTGTTACAAGGGTAGCTGGCTGTGCCTCAGTGGGTGCTGGCAGGGCTGCAGGGTCAGCAGTTTGTACCTCTGAAGGGGCCGGCACATAGGTGGCTGCGATGTGAAAGGTCCACATGCTCTCTGTCAGACCAGTTGCCTTTGGGGGTGAGAGGGGCATGCTGTTATTCACTTCTGTGTCAGCCTATGGACTTGCAACATGCAGTTATCATCATATCTCTACATGTTGTCATGGCGTCAGGACAGCTTTGATGCATGCTTGCATGTGTGAGGTATGGGGGCACATTGCTTGTAGTGCATGCATGCCACCATAGTCCGGTGTGTGCCTCGTGCATGTGCTGCTTCTCATGTTGTCACTTTGAGCACATGACCAGTACTCATGTAGTAATATGTGTGTTTCAATGTTTTTGGGGGCAACGCTTCAGTACCCCTGGACTACAGCTATGGTATTTTGGCCATTTCATGGGTTGGATGTCACTTGGTGGCATGCAGTTGCGCATGGTTCCATGCAGTGTGTGCTACATTTCCCTAATTGTGTTTTATTGTTTTGGTGTGGCATGTTGTAATCACTGACCCCTGCGCTGGCTTCCACGGCTCCGACTCCCTTGATTTCTTCAAGGTGCAGCACGGTGCTGCATTTCTCCTCCCCGGCCATCAAATTGATTGATAAGGCCGTCCCACCGCCAGTGCCATGCACTCCCTCCTGTGAGCTGAGAGCAGGTTGTGCACTCTTAGGTGGAGGTCATCCTACCGACTGCATCAATTTATTTGAGTGCAGGAGACGAGGCACACAGCCGACACCTTCTGGACCTTATCCTCTCATATTGCATTTTTGGAAATTTGGCTGGTCCACCTGTGGTCGGATGTGAACAGTTTCCCTGCATTGGCCACAATTGTGTCAGTTAGTACTGGCAGTTCATGCTCCGTGAAGCGTGGCTTCCTCTGGCAGACATCAAGAATCCTGGACTTCAAAGCTGCAGTCAAGATGCCAGTGTTACAGTGTCCAGATGGCAACGGGAAGTGGGTTATTTTTATGTAGATGGTGTTTTTCAAAATGGCCACCGGCAAACTTCCAGTTCCTGCAGTGATGTGGTTTCTGGTCCTGGTGTTTCCGTTGGCAGAATTTCCATCAGATGCACCGCAGCAACGGTGCCACATTCATTTTTACTGATGGTAACACCAGCATTAGTGGTCAATGACAGTGTTTCCATCATGACAGTCGCACAGTTTCTGGCATGGCTAATTGCCTGCTCCTGCAGTATTGTAATGTGCCAGTGACTCTGTGGTTGCAGTTGCCAGAAACAGTGCTGCCGGATTCACAGAATCCCAGGCACATTACCGGGAAACTAGTAATTAGGCTCATAGTCTGGACAGGCGAGATGATAGATGTCTTTGATGAACTGAAGCTAGCAATTAGCAAAGCACCTCTGTTAGGAATCCCCGATTATAATAAGGTATTCTTTCATTTTTCCCATTCAAACAGAGTAGTGATGACAGCTTTAGCGATCTGCACATAAGTAAAACGGGAAATCTACTAACCAATGATGGCCTAAGACAAACTGGCAACATAGAATCTCTGAAGCCATCGAGGCTAAATAGCCAGGAAGTCCTTGTTAAACTGAAAATGTTCACATCTAACAATGCTATAGCGCCACAAAAGATAGTAGATATACAAGCAGGCCCTGTGGACTGTGTATTTAAAGACAATAAATATGGTTTAAAAATAATAGGTCAATACTTGGTCACTTATAAAACACACTCTTAAGGTCTCTACATACATATCTTCACAGAATGTGGATATTTGTGCACTCACAGAGATGTGGAACCATGCAGCAACTGGGCCCTCACTTTCCCTGGCCATACCACAGGGATACAAAATTGCGTGACTCATCTGGGGGATTTTAACTATTGGTTGGCAAATGAGAATGACGTACAAGCAAAAAATCTAGAAGATACGCTTTTTGACTTGGGTTTTACTCAATTTGTGAAAAATCCAACACACATAATGGGTAATACGCTTGATTGGTTAATGGGGCACAAGGTTATGAGGAAGAAAATGAGTACCGTCACTGTAAGGTTCAGAAATGTAAAATATTTCACAGCAGAAGCACTCCATCCTTGGCTCTCCCCTCTGCTACAGAATGCGAATGAATCTACACCTGTTGATGAACTCGTTAAAATCTAGCAATCTACCTTACAGAAAGCTATGGACAAACTAGCTCTGCTACTTAACAAAAAAGTTATTCAAAGATAAACCAATCAGTGATTTTCCACAGACCTACAAAACTTAAAAAGTGAAAAATGCAAAGCACTCTGTAACTGGAAAAGATCGCTTGCAGAACCAGATAAAGAAATGTATAAACTAACGGTCAAAAGATTTAAGTTAGCTGAAAAACATATTTGGACGACTGTATAACTAAGGGGAGTAGAAAGTCCTACTCACACCAAAGGCCGCATTCTTGACTGGATTGCAGACCATAACTGCCTCTCCAGTATCACCTCTAACTCTTCACTGCCCTGCACTGACCACAACGGCATCAAGTTCTCTATTCCTAACACCAAAAACCACAACACTCTGACCCCTGCTAGCGCTGCACAAGTCAGAAGCTCAAAAAAACTCATAGAGGATAACCTGCACCCATACCTCAATACCCTCGAGTTAGCTCCCCCATTCGCTAATGACCCCAATATCCTAGCAGACATATACAAAGATGTCATTACCAAAGCTATCAATGAAATACCACCACTCGAATGGAAAAAAGAGAAGAAATCTCTACACACCAACTCATGGTTTACTGAAGAACTGCACTCAATGCGATCCCACAAAAGAGCAGCACTAAAAAACTGGCAATCTGACCCCTGCACCAGTACCAAAAACAAATTCAATTCAATCTCCCACCAATACAAGATAGCTATCACCGATGCCAAAGCCAACGCTTTCAACACACAAATCTCTAATGCCAAATCACACTCTAATAAAGAGATCTTCGCCATTTTTAATGAGCCCATCTCCCCCCCAATACTCCGGACGAAATAATCAAAGATGAAGCTTGGTGTACCAGCATTCAAGCTGCCATGCTACACAAAATTGACCTTCTGCAAAGAAAATCAAAGACCACTGCAAAGCACTTCCTCAACAGACAGGAACTAAACCTACCAACACCCCACCTACCTCGTCCAAACCCACCATACCTGACTTCTCCTTCAGAGACGTCACTGAATCAGAAGTTATCAACCTACTAAAATATCTCAAACCCTCCCCCTGTAAAGGTGATATTTACCCACCAAAACTTGTCAAAGACCACGCAGACTGCTTTGCACCGCTCCTTACGGCATTCATCAATGCGTCCTTTAAAACAGGCATCATCCCAGCTAACCTCAAAGAGGCCTGGGTTCGGCCTCTCCTAAAAAAAACTACTCTCAACCCCTTACAACCTAACAACTACAGACCAATAACCACTGTGCCATTCCTCCTGAAATTACTGGACAAAGCCGCACATTGCCAAATCCAACACTTTCTGGAAACCCACTCCATCCTCGGCACTAGGCAATCAGGCTTCCGGAAAGGACATGGCATAGAAACAGCCCTGGTGGATCTGAAGAGTCAGATCACCCAAATCATGGACAAAGGCAAGCCTGCCCTTCTGCTCCTTCTAGATCTCTCAGCTGCTTTCAATCTGGTTGATCACAAGACTCTCACTTCAGACCTCACACACTCAGCCAACTTCTCTAAAGAATCAGCTCTCTGGATCTCCTCCTTCCTAGAGGGAAGAGCCATGAAAGTCTTCTCGGACATCGCCAACGCCACTCCCACGACAATCCACTGCGGGGTCCCTCAAGGATCATGCACTGCACCCACACTCTACAACTTGTTCACCAAGCCCCTCTTTGACAAACTCGACTCATACGGCATCACATACAAGAACTACGCGGACGACACACAAGTACTTCTACCCCTTTCAGGATCATACAACGAAGACGCCAAGGCACTCCACACAATATACTCCATCATCAAGGCATGGATGGCAGTTAATGGCCTCTGCCTCAATGGAGACAAGACTGAAATCATGATATTAGGTCAACAGAACACCCTAGTCAAACTTGACAAACTGTAGGCAAACTTCTCCATTGACAACTCCATCATCCCCGTATCCACAGCTGTAAAGACACTGGGAGTATACCTTGACTCATCACTATGTATGACTAGACAAGTCAGCGCAATCACTTCCGCGTCTGTGCACACCACCAAACTCATAAACGCCATCAAGCCTTACCTCTCTAAACCCAACTGCCTCTCTATAGCGAGAGCAACATTGGAGCCAAACTGGACTACTGCAATGCACTCCTAGCAGGCACATCAGCCAAAAACCTAGACAGACTACAAGTCAAGCAGAACAATGCTCTCCGGGCCGCTCTTAGTATCCCAAGAAGAGAGCATATCACCCATGCCAGGCACTCAGCCCAATGGCTCCCGGTCAAAGAGTGGATCACTCTCAAAATCCTCACACTCACTCACAAATGCCTCCCTCTCTCCGCCCCATCCTATCTGTCAGAAACCATCTTCAAACCATCCTCCTCCCGTCCCACCAGAACGCCTTACTCCAACCTACTCTGCATCCCATGCATCAAAAAATCCAAAGCCAGAGGTCTAAGTTTCCCCTACATTGCAGCCAAGACCTGGAACGCTCCTCCTGCAGACATAAGAGCGGAAAACTCACTCCCTATTTTTCATAGGAAACTGAAAACCTCATTCCTTGCAAAATAATAGGAAACTCTCAGGAATCCATGTAAATATACTGCATTGCTAATGTGTACATGTCTACTGTAAATATTGTATTTGTATGTAAATATTGTATCCTATGTAACTAAGATATTGTCTGTAACAAGCGCCACGATGCCCCTGGGCTGACGTGCACTCTACAAATCTGAATAAAATAAATACATAATTAAAAATAAGGCACACGCCCAACCGAAGGAACTCTTTAAAGTTTTGAAAGAGCTGGAATCGCCCATGCAAGACAATAGCGAGATAGTTGTTCAAGATGCTGCATGTTGCAATCAAGTACAAGAGGCCATGAATAATAATTGTCCTATTTAGGAAAGATATTATCCTGCAAGAAAGTGACAGTCCAAACACTAGCTGTAGAATATGGTAATCGGAAGAATAATTCACATTTAAACGTATAAGTGAAATGGATCTGGCCGTGATTATTGGAAAAATTAAAATCTACAAACTGCAAAGGGGATGTTTGTCTGGCCTTGGCCATTAAGGCATGCTTCCCATTATTAATACCTATATTTTCTAGGTTCATGAATGCTTCTTTCAAAGACTGTTGTGTTCCAGGAAGTATTACAAATTCTTGGATCACACCTCTTTAAAAAAAAACAAGTCTGTGTCCAAGATGTCCTTTGAATTATCATCCCATCACTAATTCTCCTTTTCTTCTTGAAATTTTAGATCGTTTGGCGTATTTTGAGTGAACATCAGTGCATGGTAAGAAGCTCTCTTGCAGACGCTAGTCCTAGCGAGTTGACCAAAGGAGTGCCACAGGAGGCATGATTGTCACCATTACTTTATAAAATGTTTACAGTTCCATTTCTTAACTTTCTAGAGGACAATAACATTGAGTTTGCCAACTACGCCGATGACACACAATATGTCATCCCCCTGACAGGCAAGTCTGAAGAAGATGAGCTCAACATCAAAAGGATCTATGGCTTAATACAAAGATGGATGTACATTAATGGCCTCTCCCTTAATACTGGCTAAACAGAGCTGATGTTAGGGACTGAAGCTAAAATCCAAAAGCTAGAGGTGGAATATGCCCAGTTTTAGATTGGTGGTTGTACAATTTAAATAAAAAATAAGTTCAAGACGCTGGGGGTTTATCTTGATCGTAGCCTGAACATTAAAGCCCAAGTCAGCAGCCTGCTCTCTTCGGCCTCCTACTATATGAAGCTCCTAACTCATGCACGGCCGTTCATCTAAAAAAAGAGTCGGAAATACTAGCAGGAACATTGATGGGATCTAGAATTGACTACTACAGCAGTCTCCACACTGGTTTAGCTAAAACAGAGGTTAATAGACTAGAGGTGGTACAAAAAAATGCAGTTAGAGTCATTATGCACCACAACAAAAAAGGATCTGAAGAAGTTTTCATTGGCTTCCGATCAAAGACAGAATTTGTTTGCATCTTATGGTGATCACGTTTAAATGCTTAAGAAGTACTGTACCAGCTTACTTTAAGGATGAATTGGTCTGCAAATCTAATACTCACAATCTCAGATCCAATTACTCCTCTCAATTCAAAATCCTGTCATGCAGTCTAGCGCAGGCTAAGAAGGGAGAGTTTTATGCTGCAGTATCACCTGCATGGAACAGCCTTCTGCTAAGTCTAAGAGAAGAACTGTCCATTGTGATCTTTCGGAAAAGACTTAAGGCTTTTCTTTTTAACTGTCCAATCTCACACTAGGGAACTGCGGTAATAGATATGCCCTGTAACAACTGGGCAATACCTGTTGTATCTATCTGTTTTTTCTGTTGTTTTGTTCTTGTCCTTTATCGTCCTTACACCTCTGGGTCAGTGGCTGTGCTATATAAATTAATAATAATAATAATAATAATAATAATAATAATAATAATAATAATAATAATAATAATAATAATAGCTGTCCTCACACAGAAAACTACATGGGTTACAAGCCATTAGCATTATGGGATCTTAGACTTAGTTATGAGAGGACCTTATAATTGCGAACAAGCTTTGGCAGCATAACTATGGGATGCACAGTTACATTATATGTTGGGCATGCCTTATTTGCTATCCTTGAAACGCCAAAACACACCTTGACCACACACAGAGCCCCCGGATATGAAGTAATTATATCAAACCCATTGATTCAAATTCTCAGGTGCTGAGTAGTCAACCCAACCAGATTAATAGCAGAACTAGTAAAGGAAGGAGATAGCATGCATGTGAGTTTATGGCCCTTTAGGAACGTGCATATTTAATGGATGAGATCACACCAGAGTAATTCTGAATTCAAATAGCGGAACCAACTCAGTAAGATGGCAAAGTACTTTTTTATTAACAATTATCTAAAACAGGGAGGTTACAACAAACATCAATGGACGTACGCTCAGTCTCTCAATGATCACTGCAAAAAACATACTTTTTTAACAAAAATGTGTCAGAGTGATGTCATTCTACGTGGCAATCATGCAAAACCTATCAAGAGTTGGGATTGGTTAAGAGAAACACCTAAGTATACTTTTCTATAGGAGGTAGGACACTTATGCCTACCTCTAAAAAACATGTAATTTTGGAAACATTAGATACACAGTTTCCCATTGGTCTTCAAACTAAAAGGTCCTTCATTATATTGACTAATATAATTGGTAGGCATGCGTGTGCCATGTCGGGAACATTTGGTTCATTTAGCAGCACGTAAGCCAAGACCCAGTTACAGGGAGGTAGGTCATGAAGCTACCTCACCACCCAATTAGCCCAACATCTCTCATCATCCGTGCCTTCTGCTATGAAATGGTTTTTGTACTTGACCTTGAGGAAAATCCTTAACTCTGGGAATGCATGGGAGTGAGGGCACTCGCTATCGTGTCTGCAACTTCAAGTCCAAGCTCTATTTCCATCCTTTGCTCACGTGATGAGAGACCACGATTTGGTCATTTTTGCAGATTTTAAATGCTCCAAATGAATTCACGTTTGGCATCCTTTGTGTTATACCTTGCATCTTAATGTGAAAAGGTTCATCCTCTGCATAATAGTTCTTCGCAACAGATAGCTGACCTTGCTTCTTGAATCTTGACTCTAGGCGAGGCAGCCTTGCCTTTCAGCTTCACAAGCCAATTATTCTTGCTGCGACACAGTTTTCTATTCCAGCTTCATGGGTTCTGACCTACTAAAGTTGTGATACCAATGTCCAGTTTCCATACAATGGTGGCTTCGTCTGCATTCAATTCACTACTCATAGCCATTTTCTATGATGATTTAATCTATCTTGCGTTTCAGCAACTGTACATTTATTAAACCAGTGTTTTTCTGTAGCACGTTGTGCACGTGTAATCTTCCTTTTCTATATTAGGAAACTGAATTCTTTACTTCATCATTAGGTTCTTCAGGTTCTATACATCCTTTTTAGCCCGCATCTCAAGACATCGTGCACACTTTTTATGATGTCATTAATTCATTGGTTAACTTCTTTTCACACTCCTTCAGGTTTTTCCTCCTGCAGGGTATCACCACGTCGAGGTTACATTCGGTAGGGTTGTCTCAATGGGTATCTGCTTTCAAACACTCACTGCAGTATTTTTGGTATTATGGCAGGTGTTAGGCATGGCATGATTTTTTTTATCTCCAATACACGGGAGGTATGGGGGCAGGATCTCCTGCAGAGCCACACAGCTGCTCCTCTACGCATGATTGCACAAAGTACACTGATACTATGGTGAAATATCACATGACAAGGAAAATGCCCTAGGAGGGGGGAAAATTCTCTTAAATGATGGGTCATTGTCAACATACCAGAGCACTGGTGAGCAGCACAGTGGGATAGCAGTAGTAAAAGCAAAACCGAATGAGAGCTTTGAGACAGTGACAAGTGCAAGATTGCCAGTGCATTTCTCAGGGAAAGCAGCAGAATTGGTAGCACTGATTTTAGCACTTGAAGTGCATGAAGATGAGGCGGTAACGGTGTATTCCGATTCTGCCTATGTGATGTCAACAGTACACACAGGACTGTCACGTTGGAAAATGCGTAGCTTCTTACGCACACATTGCACACCAGTGTAGCATGCACCGCTAATGGAAAGGCTCATAGATGCACTCAAACGTCCAACGGACAAAGTGCACAGCACACACCAGAGGTGCAGATTTGCAGGCAGATTCATGGAATGAATGTGCGCTGAAAATCTCTGCGCAAGCGTGCAAAAGCGTGCGAATCGCAGCGCAAGTGTGAAAATTGCAGCGCAAGCGTGCGAAAGCTGCGCACATCGATTCATGGAAGTCCGTGCGTGTGTAAATCCTGGGATGTGCGCTAAAATCCTGCGTGGTGCATGCAGGCGCACACGTCATCAAACGGCGTGCGCTACGCGCACAACAAAAGCGCACATAGTGCGGCGCACAAAAGAAAAGTGGGCGGAACACGGGGCGTAACACGCGGAATGGGGAACAACGTGTGAAAATGTGGGCGTTACGGGGGAAGTACAGGAGTTAAATGCGCGGAACGCCAACACGCACGCCTACAACACGTATTCATTGAATCGAACAGGGGAAACGCGTGCACCAAAAAAGACACGCTAATCCGGAAACAACAAACAAGCTCAGACGCTACAATGAATATACCATTCCTTGCAGCAGTGGTCGTGGGACACGGCAGGAGGAGGATAGTCAGGCCCAGAATTTTTACACCCAGGACCAGCCTTTTTGGGATGCCTGATGACCAAGTGTATGCGAGGTACAGGTTTCCACCTCACAGAATACTCGACCTGGTGAGTTAGTGGGAGGATGACCTCACATCACCCACCCTGTGCTCCCAAGCACTGAGCCCCTTGGAAAAGGTGCTCAATGTACTGCACTTCTTGACCACTGGTTCATTTCAGCGGACAAGGGCCATAGTGGGGGGGGTGTCACAGGCCACGCAGTCACGCTGCCTACACCAGGTGTTGGCCATCATGACTGCATGCTCTTCAGTCCGCAGGCACATATACCTGCCCAGAACACCTGCAGAAAGGCAGGCTGCCGTGCAGGATTTTTACGGGGTGGCACACTTCCCCAAAGTGCTAGGTGCCATTGATTGCACCCATGTGGCTCTACGTCCTCCCAAGGCAACTGAGCACATCTATAGAAACCGCAAACACTGGCATTCCATCAACGTGCACCCCTAAACCGGGACCTAGAAGCTGGGCGGCATGGCGATACATGGCTGCTTGGTGAGTATAAATGCCTCTGCACATGCATGCTTGTCAGATACTGAGTAATGTCACAACCTCACTAATGATACCATTCATCGCCTCCCCAGGGGACAGTGCCTACCCTCTGAGCACCCATATGATGACGCCAATTCGGGACCCCACCACACCACCCGAGGTAACATACAACACAGCCCATATTGCATCCTGGGGCATAGTGGAGCGCACATTTGGAGTGCTCAAGTCATGCTTGCGCTCCCTTGATCGCTCTGGTGGGCAGCTGCTATACATGCCCCCAGTAGTGTGCAGGATCATAGTGGCAGCATGTGTCCTGCACAATGTTGCAACCCGCCGGGGCCTGCCGGTGGACATGGTGGTTCCCCCACATCCCCAACCACATGCACGCCCGCTGCGCATGGGAGGGAAAAGGGCACGTGGTGAGGCAGCCCGTACGCAGCTGGTGGCTAATTACTTCACCTAAAATCACGCCCCTGTGGAGTGCACACAGCCCTGGGACATAACAGCTGACAATCAATGATGATGACATAAGGGACAGTCAACTGTCAAAACCATACCAGCCTGAGATTGGTCACCTGGAAGTGTTACATTGTGTGCATCCCTCCCTTTTGAAAGACAACCAATGCTGTGTCATAAAAAGACACACATTTATGCTGCATGAATGACTACCCTCTTGCAAAATACAACATGAAAATAGTACCATGTGACCCAACCCCTCCCCATCTCCGCTACCCAACACACCATGGTATGTCATGCAATGTAAAAGCAAACAAAGGAATGCACAACACATGACACAAGTGTCACAAAGTGCACTGTCCCAAATGGAAACAGGCCACAGACAATATGCTCCCAGTAATCAATAACAAACAGCACACATGACCAAATACTTACCAGCAACACAATACAGCAACACAGGATGAAACATTGCCAAAATATGACAGTACAAAATCAAAGTAGTGCAAGTCTTACAACCTGAATACGCCAGCACATCGACCCCCTCCAACTGCAGAGTGTTGCTGTCAGGCAAATGTGTCCGTGTACTGCATACAACATGAACTGCATCTGCAAAGGAGACAACCTTGTGAAGACATGAAGAAGTTACCTGTGAATAAGGAGGAAGACATGGATGCACAAGCACATATCAATACACCATGCGGTGTTCAATACAACAACAATCCCCACTAGGGATGTACACACAGTTTTGACTACAGACTGCCCACACAGCTCATGGGAGCCCAATGCCACTGTGTAAGTCACTGTCACTTGGTTAAACCCTTTGCAAGCCCATGGAAAGGGGAAGCAGGAGGGGTGTGTGTGTCAGGAACCCAAGCATCTAACCCAAACACAGGACAAGCCTGCATGTGCCCAGCTAGAATACACAGTGGATGCCCACGGGAGCCACACAAGGCAACACACTGTAAAAAACAAAAACATAAAAAATCAAAAATGGCCATGTGGGGGTTAGGAGGGGGGGCACCCAGGAGGTGTCATGATGCCTACCTCCAAGGAGCCAGGTCCGACCCAGCAACCCCAGAGGCAGGCATCATTTCCCCCAGGGGAGTGCCAGCGGGCCCAAGCTGGGGCCCTTTGGACGCAGTCCTGGCGCCTTAGGCGCCAGGCTCATGTTGGACCTCTGTCCTGGCGCCTTAGGCGCCAGGCTCATAAAGCTAGACATGTGTTCAAGTGTTTTAATGTGCACTTACCTGATGCAGACCATGCTGCCACATCCAGGCCCTCTTGAGGCCTGAATGGAACTACTTTACCTGTGGGACTACTTTCCACCCGGGTGTGGTCGGGGAAGGATACATACCTGATCGGAGGAAGGATACACACTTGGAACTTCTTCCAAAGCTATTTAAACCACACCCGATCAGCAACTCACGCTTCGCGTTGTTCTGCTCCTCGCAGCTGGACGCTCACCGTGTCAGCTCCTGCATCTGGACTTCAGCCACGCCTGTCAGCATCCTGGGTCACCTGCAAAGGGAGACAAGAAACCTTACCAGCTAAACCTGCACCACGGAGACATCACACCGACGATCCTGAAAAGGAAGACATCATTTTTAAAAGCATTTCGTTACGATCGCTGCAGCGCTGCATTTCACTCACCTTTCCTGGGTGCCTCCATCTTCAGCAGCGATCATCCGGATACACAGCCACTTCCCAGAGCCTAGAGAAAAAGACAAGAACAAAAGGTGAGAGAAGGAAGGGAATAAGACTTACCTGTTGGGTCATTCCCATTTCATTTCGGGTCTTGCCGCTTCCAGGCATTTTCCGGACCCCGGCCCCTATGGGGAAAAAAGACAAAGACATTGAATGAGCATATGCAAAGACAGTTCCCGAGCGCTCATCCAGAACTTACCTGCCATTTACTGGAACTGGAACTGCACGTTTCACTTCGGGTCGGCGCCATATCTCCGGCATTCCGAACCCCGGCCCCTAAGGGGAAAAAAGACATAAACATTAGCGCTTGCTGCAATAAGACAATGAACATTATTATTAAGCTTGGACTTTTGAACTTGCAACAGAACTTTTACAGAGCCTTACCTGAATAGTCAAGCTTACCTGAACTCCCATCAATCCTCAATCCAGTGAAGTAACTGGGTTTCAACGCGCCCCTGCATCAGAAGCAGGATGGAGAGCTCATCCATCCTGACCCTAAGGTGAGACTTCACGGGGAATCGTGGAAGGGTAGCGTGGAGGGTTGGAAGAGAGTGGGAGGCTTGAGCATAACCGAGTCAGTAGGTAATACTCCCTTTTCACGCACAGGGGAATATTCCTGCGAGCCGGAGAAGCCAGAGCAGAGGGCCCTTCCTGTCCATCTTCAGAGTCCTGCGCTTCACCATTGAAGAAGCATCAGCACTCGAAGCCAGACCTGCACCTCCGTGGGAATCAGGTGAGCGTTACAGAACGCGAAGCCTACCCACAATTTCCCACCCGGGCGCTATGGAGACTTCCGAGACTGACCAGCTGTCCCAGATTTTGGGGGAATTACGGGCAGAGGTGCACTCAGCCCGCCAGGAGACTAACGCTCTCAAAAGAGAACTGATCTTATCCAAGGAAAGAACAGATGACCTAGCCAAAAGGTTATTACAGGCCCATGCAGGGCACACTCCTTTACCTAATTCCGGAGACATTTCCACATCAATGGGTTTGAGTAACCCGGTACAAATTAATCTACCTGGACACATGCCTTTGGCCCCGCCTGAACGTTTTGCGGGGGATCCCAAGAAATATGCCGTCTTTATGAACCAATGTCGTTTACACTTTCTATGCAGACCCGGAGCCTTCCCTAACGACCAGACCAAGGTAGCCTTTATACTATCTTACCTCAGTGGCAGTGCTGCCGATTGGTCTATTCCATTGGTAAATCAGGATGATCCCATTCTCCAGAATTTTTAGGGCTTCCAGGCCAGCATGGAAAGATTGTTCGCTCCACACTCTCAAGGACAGGCCCTTGATAACGAACTGCTATCCTTACGACAAGGTAATCAGGATCTTCTGTCCTACATTGCCACCTTTAACAGACTGGTTGTGGAAACTGGATGGCCAGAAAGCAAAGGATCACATTGTTTCATCGAGGCCTGAGCGGAGATCTTAAGGATGTTCTAGCTCAGATAGTAAACCCACCCCAGGTCTGCGCAGACTACATTGACTTGGTGGTTCAACTTGATCACAGACTTCAAAATAGAAAAGCAGATCGGTTCAAGTATGAAAATCGAGCACCGATCAAAACCCACGCTAACTCCAAGAGTACCGACGTATCTGAACCTATGCAAATTGGTGGTGTTAAACGACCATTAACGCAGAAAGAACGAGAGAGAAGGCGGCAAATGCAACTTTGTCTGTATTGCGGGACTTCCGGTCACTTACTTTGAAATTGTCCAGTTAAACCACTTAAGAAGGTGGTTGGAGCTACTGATAACGAATTAGTGACACCTGATTCGGGAAACGACCTAGCCCGACAAGCGTAGGGGTCCGCTTGCCGAGCTTGAAAACTAACTCTTTGACCTCGCATTTTGTCATGCCAATGGTGCTCGTGGACCCAAAACAGCCTCAGCAGTTGCATGCTATTAAAGCATACATCGACAGTGGAGCTATTGGAAATTACATATACCGTGAATTGGCTTCCAGGATTAAGCTTCCTCTCTGCCCGAAAGTAACCCAAGATGTCATTACTACAGTAGATGGAACCGAAATAGCCTCAGGGCCTGTAACGCATTCCACTGTTGAAGTGACACTGGTGGGTCAGGATGGACATCGGGAAGCAATCGTGTTTGATGTGATCAAGGCCCCACAATTTCAAGTAATTCTTGGAATTCCTTGGTTAGAAACACATAATCCCAGAATTGACTGGCGAGCAAAGAAGATAAGTTTTCCTGATTGTGAACCAACTTGTTACCCAAGAAATCCAGCTATGGGTCTAGCCTCAGCAACTTCCACCCCTGTACAGCTACCGTCAGAATACCAAGCATTCCAAGACGTTTTTCAGAAAGAACAGGCTAACACGTTACCTCCCCATCGGTCTTATGATTGCCAAATCGATCTGGTACCCAATGCTCAACTACCTTGTAGTAGGATTTATGCTCTTACGGAACCTGAGAACCTGCATTTGCGTCAGTATTTAGATCAGTACCTAGCCAATGGTTTTATTCGCCCGTCCAAGTCTCCTGTCTCTTCAGCTCTGTTCTTCGTGCTGAAAAAAGAAGGCGACCTTAGAACGTGTATAGACTGTCGCGCCCTAAATCAAATAACGATTAAGAATCGTTATCCTCTGCCCTTGATCCCTGAGCTTATCGACCAGGTGAAAGACGCTTGTGTGTACACCAAGTTAGATCTCCGAGGAGCTTATCACCTGGTGCGCATAAAAGAAGGCGACGAATGGAAGACTGCATTCCGCACCAAATTTGGGCTCTTCGAATATCAGGTGATGCCCTTCGGTTTGTGCAATGCACCTGCCGCCTTTCAGTACTTTATGAATGATGTTCTTCGGGAACTTATCGATGTCTGTGTCATTGTTTACATTGACGACATCCTGGTGTACTCTTCTTCAGAATCTGATCACAGAAAACATGTTAGGGCAGTTCTTGAGAAACTGCGCCAGCACAGACTATTTGCAAAACTCGAAAAATGCGTTTTTCATACCACAGAAGTTGAGTTTCTCGGATTCATCCTGACACCTCAAGGAGTCCAAATGGACTCGGCAAAGGTGGATGCCATCCTCAAATGGCCATCTCCAAGCTCGGTGAAGGGAGTTCAGAGCATGCTCGGCTTTGCCAATTTCTATCGAAGATTCATCCCGGAATTTTCCCGAACAGTCCAACCCATCACCGCTCTCCTAAAGAAAAACAAACGCTTCGAATGGACTCTTGAAGCCGAACAAGCCTTCCAGGACCTGAAAACCAAATTCACCTCTGCACCTGTATTGAAGCACCCACACCCAGATCTCCCGTACATAGTGGAAACCGATGCATCCAGTTCGGCCATGGGAGCTGTCCTGTCGCAAAGAGACCCAAAAACTAACCAACTACACCCAGTGGCCTTTTGGTCCAGAAAATTTTCTCCTCATGAAATCAACTACGCAATTACCGATAAAGAGTTACTGGCTGTCAAGTATCGGCAGAGATCATCTGTGTTGGGACGCCGTAGTTATCCGGCTTCCACGAGAACTAATACTTGTGGCTCTCGTATTCGTCAACGAACGGTGGTTACGGTCCCTTTAAGATCTCGTCTGCCGGGATCTTGGAAGTTGGCATGGAGACGATGGCGTCCTCTCACGTCTGTCACTTTTCCCTCTACACGTTAAGTTTACGTATAGTGATCATGTGACTGTTATATAAGCCACGCCTGTTCGTTTTGCCGGCGCTTCTGAATCTTGTATTCTAGCGGCTTGCTTTCTCTTGTATTCCAGCTTCTTGTCCCCCCTTGCCTTGTCTTCCTGCTGTTCGACCTCGGATCGTCCACGGACCTGCTTTGATTACTCCTTTGTACTTTTGCTGCCAGCCCTGCTCTTCGACCTCGGATCGTCCACGGACCTGCTTTGATTACTCCTTTGTACTTTTGCTGCCAGCCCTGCTCTTCGACCTCGGATCGTCCACGGACCTGCTTTGATTACTCCTTTGTACTTTTGCTGCCAGCCCTGCTCTTCGACCTCGGATCGTCCACGGTCCTACCCTGCTAGGATTGTCCACCTACATTGGAACTCGTCACTTTTGGTACACGGACTAGAGACTGCCTTATTGTACCTTTTAGGCGTCCTCGTGCCGTCGGGTTAGGTTTTGCTCTTTGGACAGTCATCTTGGATTTTCTCCTGCTTCTTGCTTTGCCTTCATTTCTGGATCTTGGGTTGGCCTCTACCTTCCTTCTTATTCCTTCCTTGGTAATATTCGGAGAGTCGGAGATTCTGAAGAACTACACAGGTTAGTGGTGGATTCTATTCTGATTTCTGCGTTTATTTTGCATACATCGCATCTATGTGATATTTGCTCGTAGTGCAGTTGTCTGGGGGTCTTGCCTGTACACCTTGAGAAGACATCCCGTTCCAGTATCCTGTTCCATCGGGTTCTGGATTCTTCGTTGACATTCCATCTTTCCGCCAATCAACTGTTCTGTTTGTTGATTGTACTGACTAGTTCGGTAGATTGGCGAGAAGAACTCCTCGGCTACACTACGAGGGCAAGAGCGCTACTGACATATTCAGAAGCCTTCTATATAAATGGATGCCAACGAGTCTTTATCGGCCATAATGCAATTGGTGGTGGATTTACGCAGTGAAATGGCTCATGCCCATGCTGCCACCGAAAGGCGCATTGATGAGCTACAGGTTGGTCTTCAGCCCACCGGTGCTGGGGCGCCTTCACCCGCTGTGGCCTCGGGTTCTGGGCTATCTCGCGCCCGTTCTGATACGAGGCCAGTGTACATGACTGCTCAGTTTCCCTTGGCTCCACCAGAGCGGTTTCTAGGTGACCCTAAGACCTATCAAACCTTCCTTAACCAGTGTAGGTTGCATTTCCTATGTAGGCCAGCACAGTTTCCGGATCCAACCACTAAAGCAGCCTTCCTTTTGTCACACTTGGGTGGTACGGCGGCGGCATGGGCCAATCCACTATTGGAAGAGGGCAGTCACCTCTTGTACGATTGTGACGCCTTGATTGAGGCTATGAGTCGGGTTTTTGATACACGCTATGCTACGCAAGCCACCGACTTACAGTTATTGGCCTTACAGCAGGGAACTTCTACCCTTTTGGCTTACTTAGCCAAGTTTAATCAATTGGTTGCCGAAACTAACTGGCCACAGGAGAAGAAGGCCTCCTTATTTTACAAAGGGTTGTCTGACTCCCTTAAAGATACTCTATCTACGGTACCGGTAATCCCTACATCATTCTCTGAGTTGGTTGATTTGGTACTTCAAATTGACTCTAGGCAAGCAGAGAGAAGGGGGGAACGGCGACCGCTTCCTCCTCTTACGACCGCCACGTCAAGTCCTGCCACCGGGTCCTCAGAACCAATGCAAATCGGAGCATTGCGGGGACCGTTGTCAGCAGAAACCAGAGAACACAGAAGAAAGAACGGCCTTTGTTTCTATTGTGGGTCATCAGATCATTTACTACGATCATGTACCAAGAAACCTGCTAAGAAACAGGGAAACGCGAAAACCCGGCAATAGAAGGGGTTCAGTTGCCGGGTGGTTCTTACAGCAACCCCCTCATGTCTACACCTTATTGTTTATCCGTCACTCTCAATTCCACCTCCCTCGGTAGACGGGTGATTCCAGTTGTCTTGGATTCAGGTGCTACGGGGAACTATATTGATGGTGATTATGCTCGAGAGATGGGTATACAGATCGTTTCCAAAGACTGCCCCGAGGTCGTGAATGCGGTCGATGGCTCAACCCTGGTTTCTGGTCTAGTGACTGAACGTACTGCTACTTTGGTCATGAGGACGGAATGTGGGCATTCTGAAGAGATCACCTTTGACCTGATTGCCGCCCCACAGCTTAAAGTTATCCTGGGGCTTCCTTGGTTGAGACTACACAACCCCGTGGTGGATTGGCAGTCGGGGGAAGTGAATATCCTCTCAGAACATTGTGACCAGTTCTGTTTGACATCAGTTCAGAAAACCCCCAGCCCAAGCCGTGCTCTCATGGATGCCGCCTCTACGATAGGAGCGGTTCTTAACACTCAATTGCCCTCAGAGTATCGAGAATATCGGGATGTCTTTGACGCATGTGGGGCAGAAATCCTTCCACCCCACAGGCCTTTTGATTGTCCGATAGAATTGATTCCTGGGGCCAAGATACCATCTGGCAGGATTTATTCATTAACACCCAAGGAGGATGTCATCCTTAAGGAATACATCGATAAATCTTTAAAATCCGGCTTCATTCAGCATTCGCGTTCTCCGGCAGCTTCCCCTCTGTTTTTTGTTCCAAAGAAGGAGGGGGACCTTCGCCCCTGTATCGACTATCGGGCCTTGAATGCTGTTACGGTCAGAAACCAATACCCGATTCCTCTGATATCAGTCTTGCTTGATCAGCTCGGCTCAGCCAAGGTCTTCTCCAAGTTAGACTTACGTGGGGCGTACAACCTTGTACGCATACGAGAAGGGGATGAATGGAAGACCGCCTTCAAAACCAAATACGGTCTATACGAATACACTGTAATGCCCTTCGGCCTGAGTAACGCCCCCGCCACTTTCCAGTTCTTCATAAACAAAGTCTTTCATGACATGTTGGATCAATTTCTGATCGTTTATCTAGACGACATTTTGATTTACTCCCCCAACCATGAAACCCATGTTGTTCAGGTCAGTAGAGTCTTACAACGTTTGCGGGACAACCATTTATATGCCAAACTGGAAAAGTGTTTCTTCCATGTACAAGAGGTCGAGTTTCTTGGCTTTAACCTCACCAACAAAGGAGTCAAAATGAGCAGATCTAAAGTCTCTGCCATTCTGGATTGGCCGGTTCCCAACAATCTGAAGGCGTTGCAATCCTTTTTAGGTTTTGCGAACTTTTATCGACGTTTCGTTCAAGATTTTTCAACCATTGTCTGTCCCATTACGGCTCTGACTAGCTCCAAGAGATCTTTCCGTTGGGATGGGGAGGCTCAACAGGCGTTTGACTCTCTGAAGTCCACCTTCACCTCGGCACCTGTGCTCCAGCATCCGGACCCAACCCAACCATTCATTGTCGAGGCTGATGCTTCGGATGTGGCCTTGGGGGCTATCCTGTCCCAACCTTGCCCCGACGATGCGGGTTTACATCCAGTAGCCTTTCATTCCAGAAAGTTAACACCTTATGAAAGGAATTATACTATCACGGAGCGCGAATTGTTGGCTATCAGGGACGCGTTCTTGGTTTGGAGGCATCATTTGCTGGGTTCTCAAGTGCCTGTTCAGGTGTTCACGGATCATAGGAATCTCTTGGCCCTGCAGTCAGTGAAATGCACCACTGCACGACATGCCCGTTGGCATGAATTCTTTTCAATGTTTGATTTCACTATTTCCTATCGTCCTGGTTCTCAGAATTCTAAAGCGGATGCTCTCTCTCATCTACATGGACCCGCCAAATCCTCTCACGCCACTGGTGTACCTCTGTTACCCACTCAGGTGGTTTGTGGTTGCTCTTTACGTCCGCCACTTAAGTCCTTTATACAGGAATGGCTTCGAAACGATCCGCCAGAAGTAACCAAATACAAGCTGGAGATCATAAATTCCTTGCCCTATTACCAGGGTAAGATATTCCTGCCTACTCTAGAGACGCGACGTACTGCTATACAATGGTGTCATGACTCCTCTCTGGCTGCTCATCCAGGTATTAGGAAGACGGTTGATCTGATGAAAAGATGGTGTTGGTGGCCGTCTTTATTGCAGGATGTTACGGATTACTTAAATACTTGTTCGGTTTGCGCTCAGTGTAAGACATCACATGGCAAACCCGTGGGTTTACTCCAACCTATGCCTCTTCCAGATCATCCGTGGTCCTCCATTTCCATGGATTTCGTTGTGGAACTACCTCTGGTGGACGGTTTTGCTACTATTTGGGTGGTCATCGACTATTTCACCAAAATGGCACTATTCGTACCTTGTCAATGGATCCCTACTGCTCCTAAACTGGCGGATCTTTTTCTGCGGAACGTGTTTAGGTTGTTTGGTCTTCCTTCTATAATCATCTCCGACCGCGGTCCTCAGTTTACTTCACGCTTTTGGAGAGCTTTGTCGGCTGCATTAGGTATTGAAGCTCGATTTTCGAGTGCTTATCATCCTCAGACGGATGGCCAGACCGAACGTCTGAATGCCACTATGGAACAATACATAAGGTGTCTCATCTTTCAGCGTCAGGACGATTGGCTTTCGGTACTGTCTATGGCCGAATTTGCCTACAATAATTCGCTCCACACTGCTACACAGGTTTCTCCTTTCTTTGCCCTGTATGGGCAGCATCCGCGTTCCTTGCCTCTCGCACCTGACCTGCCGGCTCACAATCCTGCTGCCCTTGCCTGTGTTAGGGACATTTCCTGCACCCATGTCCAGGTTATGAGACAATTGTTGGAGGCTCAGAACAGGACCAAGTTATATGCAGACCGGCATCGTACCCCTGCTCCGGTGTATCTCCCAGGCATGAACGTCTGGTTGTCTACTCGCAATTTACGCCTGCCTGGTCAGAGGAAGTTGCTCCCACGTTTTGTTGGGCCATATGTTATATCGCATGTCATCAACCCGGCAGTGGTGCGTCTGGTTCTTCCCCAGTCGTGGAAAATACACCCAGTATTCCACGTGTCTTTGATCAAACCGTGCCGTCCTAATACCCGTCTTCCCTCCCATCCTCCGCCTCTCAGGGTTCGGGGTGCTGTGGAATATGAGGTGTCAGCCATCCTGGACACCAAGGTTCGGAACGGTAGAAGACTCTACTATGTTGACTGGAAGGGTTATGGTCCGGAGGATCGCACCTGGGAGCCATGCGAAAACGTACATGCCCCGGTTTTGTTGTCCCGTTTTTGGAGATCTCGGCGTGTGGGGGCCTCTTTGGGGAAGGAAACTGTCAAGTATCGGCAGAGATCATCTGTGTTGGGACGCCGTAGTTATCCGGCTTCCACGAGAACTAATACTTGTGGCTCTCGTATTCGTCAACGAACGGTGGTTACGGTCCCTTTAAGATCTCATCTGCCGGGATCTTGGAAGTTGGCATGGAGACGATGGCGTCCTCTCACGTCTGTCACTTTTCCCTCTACACGTTAAGTTTAAGTATAGTGATCATGTGACTGTTATATAAGCCACGCCTGTTCGTTTTGCCGGCGCTTCTGAATCTTGTATTCTAGCGGCTTGCTTTCTCTTGTATTCCAGCTTCTTGTCCCCCCTTGCCTTGTCTTCCTGCTGTTCGACCTCGGATCGTCCACGGACCTGCTTTGATTACTCCTTTGTACTTTTGCTGCCAGCCCTGCTCTTCGACCTCGGATCGTCCACGGACCTGCTTTGATTACTCCTTTGTACTTTTGCTGCCAGCCCTGCTCTTCGACCTCGGATCGTCCACGAACCTGCTTTGATTACTCCTTTGTACTTTTGCTGCCAGCCCTGCTCTTCGACCTCGGATCGTCCACGGTCCTACCCTGCTAGGATTGTCCACCTACATTGGAACTCGTCACTTTTGGTACACGGACTAGAGACTGCCTTATTGTACCTTTTAGGCGTCCTCGTGCCGTCGGGTTAGGTTTTGCTCTTTGGACAGTCATCTTGGATTTTCTCCTGCTTCTTGCTTTGCCTTCATTTCTGGATCTTGGGTTGGCCTCTACCTTCCTTCTTATTCCTTCCTTGGGAATATTCGGAGAGTCGGAGATTCTGAAGAACTACACAGGTTAGTGGTGGATTCTATTCTGATTTCTGCGTTTATTTTGCATACATCGCATCTATGTGATATTTGCTCGTAGTGCAGTTGTCTGGGGGTCTTGCCTGTACACCTTGAGAAGACATCCCGTTCCAGTATCCTGTTCCATCGGGTTCTGGATTCTTCGTTGACATTCCATCTTTCCGCCAATCAACTGTTCTGTTTGTTGATTGTACTGACTAGTTCGGTAGATTGGCGAGAAGAACTCCTCGGCTACACTACGAGGGCAAGAGCGCTACTGACACTGGCCATCAAATCTGCTTTCAAGGCTTGGCGTCACTACCTTCTCGGGGCAAGACACACCATCACCGTAATTACGGACCACAGAAACTTACAGTATTTAAAGACGGCCAAAGCTCAATCTTCACGACAACTCCGATGGGCTCTATTCTTTGCGGAATTTGATTTTGTAATTACCTATCGCCCTGGCTGCAAGAATGGAAAAGCGGACGCCTTATCCCGGATTGGCATGGAAGAACCTAATTTGAGCTTAGAACCTGCACCCATCATACCTGAGCAAAGAATCTTAGGCTTAACTTCATTGCAAACTATTGAGGATATCCAAACGCAAGTAAAACAACTTCTAGACTTGTCATATTCCATAGAAGGAGATGGTCATTGTGGCGCCGTTGGTCCCAATCACGGGTGGCGGCCATTTTGTCTCCCAAGATGGCGGCGCCGTCCGAGGGCAGTGTTCCAGTCTTGCAAGAGTTGCTGGCTGTGGAGGCTCCTCCTCCTCAGCAGAGATCCGGTTATCTAGCGGCAGGCACAACGCTCGAGTGCGTTGCTACTCTTCCCAGTCAGCGCTTCGTAAGTTCGTCTCTAGGCTTACCACTATTTGCATTCTCATTTACTTCTTGCTAAACCTTCTCCTGTCTTCTACAACCCCTTCCATTTCACACCAGGTTGGACAGTTTACACACATTGATTCGAGTCAGCGGTTTCACTCATCTCCCAGCCGCGTTGTTCGTAAGGCTTTTGCTTCGATTCGAATCTGCTGCCAGGTACCCTTCCCTTCTCGGTATTTAGAACTACCTGCCCGTCTCTTCTACCTTCTAGTCTCCTCACGCTTCCTTTTATATATATATTAGGCTTCCGAAGTTACATCACGTTATCCATGAGTCATCACTCTCAACGTTCCACAGATGCAATCCGAACGTAGGCAATCTTGAGGCAATATAGATCACAATCCTCCTTATACTGGTAACTATTAGGCTACTGACATCCGCTTCTACTCTGTGTTTAAGCACATACTTACCTTTCTCTAATCTGTGCCTTTCTTATTTTTCTTTACGGTACCTGCATCCAGTCACCTGGAAATGTGTTAAAGACTCGCCCTTACCTGCTCACAGAGAAGACTTCCAACAACTGAGGCGGACAGGGTTTTCTTCCCCAGAGGGTTTCCCTGGGGAGTTCATTCCTTCCTGGTGTAAGCTATCACGGGATAGGAAGGGATTCCCCCGGGGGGGCTTCTCAAATTCCACACGTCCGGGTTACAGGATCAGGTCAGTGGGTGCATGTTTATAGGGAAACATTATTATTAATGGAACCGAGAAGAATTCTAAACGGAAAATATTACAGTTAGCAACGCCCAAAAAAGGAAAAGATATATATATAGAGATTATCTTAGTCTCTTTTATTTTTACTTCCATTCGGTTTCCAGGCATAATTGTTCTTTCCCTTACGCTCACACTGAAATGGATCCGGCTCAACAACAACAATTATTGGCGGCGGTCCAGTCACTAACGGCCGAAGTACAGGCACTTAAGCAAGAGAATGCGGTGTTACGGCAACACATGGGGAGGTCTCCTAGTTGTTCCGAGCTACCTCCTGGACCTTTACCAGGGGGACGCTTTGATGGTGACCCGCATAAGTTGAGAGAGTTTTTAGAGTCTTGCACAGTGCAGTTTACGTTTAAGACGGCATTCTTTCACACTGATAGGGATAAGGTGGGACACATGATTGCTCACCTTACCGGTCCCGCTCTCGCCTGGGCTACCCCTTTAGTCACTTCAAACAATCCAATTCTAGATTCATATCCCGCCTTTGTGAATAGTCTTAAGACCATGTTCGGGAGGCAGGAGGTCACAGTATCAGCTCAAGAACAACTATTAGACTTCCATCAGGGTTCTTTAGATCTCTTGGTTTATATTACCCGTTTCAAACAATTGGCAGCAGGCACGTCTTGGGCAGATGACGCCGTGATTACGCTTTTTAGACGGGGCTTGAATGAGGAGCTAAAGGATGAGGTCTCTAGAGTTCCTCGCCCACCTAATTTGGCCGAATTAATATCCATGGTTATGCAGATGGACTATAGAATTTTGGAAAGACGTCAGGAAAAGAGACGGCAAAAGAATTTTAGGTCTCAGCCTGAAAAGTCAATGGTCTCCCCCAAGGGAAACTTCTCTGACGAACCAATGCAAATAGGAGCTGCTCGGGGTCCTTTGTCCACTGAGGAGCGGCTTCGACGTCGCACCTTAGGGCTATGCATGTACTGTGGTTCCAAGGAGCATTCTTTACAAAACTGTCCGATAATTCTCTCTCGGAAGCAGGGAAACGCTCGAACCCGACCGTCAGGGGAAACGCGGTTAGGGAATCAGTGAGCGGTTCCCCTTCTTCCTCCATTGCACCCAATGGTACTGACGTCCCTGACACCTCTATGTTGGTTCTAAAGGTTACTTTTTCTTGTGATTCCTTGGGATTGGTGGAGGTTCCCGCATTGGTGGATTGCGGGGCAGCAGGCAATTTTATTGATGACATTTGGGCGACCCAATTTAGAATTCCCCGTTCTTCCAAATCTATGGCTATTCCTGTTGAATCAGTTGATGGGAGTCCGCTGGTCTCAGGTCCCATTAAGGAGCAGACAGTTCCTTTACAGATGTCTATTGCTAATCATAGGGAAGTCATCACGTTAGACATTATCCGGACTGCCCATTATCCTGTGATATTGGGTTTACCTTGGCTTAGAGTGCACAACCCCTACATCAATTGGTCAGCGGGAACATTTTTTCTGGGTTCTGTGCACTGTCAAGCTCATTGTTTTATTCGTGGTACTGGTGAACTACTTTCTGCCTCGTCACGCGAAGAGGAGGGATTAAGAACCACTGTGCTAAATCAGATTCAGGGGATTCCTGAACCTTATCAATCCTTCCATAAAGTATTTTCTAATACTGAATATGCTGAACTGCCACCTCATCGTAGGGATGATTGTGCCATTGATCTACTTCCGGACCTCCCTATCCCATTTGGTCGCTTGTACGTGCTATCCGCGAGAGAAAAGGAGGTTCTTAAAGAGTATCTTCGCAAGAATATGCACAATGGTCTCATTGCCGAATCCACCTCCCCTGCTGGGGCTTCCTTGTTTTTTATTCCCAAAAAAGACTCTGCTGAACTCCGACCTTGTATAGACTATCGCGGATTGAACAGGATTACGGTTCCTGATCGTTATCCAATGCCCCTAATAGCTGACATCCTTGAAGCCATAAAAGGAGCCAGGATTTTTACCAAGCTAGATCTACGAGGAGCCTACCATCTCATCCGCATCAAATCAGGTGATGAGTGGAAGACGGCTTTTCGGACACCATTTGGTCATTATGAGTATCGCGTGATGCCTTTTGGATTATACAATGCTCCGGCAGTTTTTCAGCGCTTTATGGACCATTTATTCTCTGACATTCTCCTGCATTCAGTTATTGTATATCTCGATGATATTTTGGTGTTTTCTAATACTCCCACTGAACACATTGGTCATGTTACGGATGTACTACAGCGCCTTCTAGACAATCATTTGTTCTGTAAGCTGGACAAATGTGAGTTTCATCAAGACAGTGTGGCATATTTGGGCTTCATTCTATCCGCTCAGGGGGTTTCTATGGATCCCCGGAAGGTTTCTGCTATCCGGGACTGGGCTTCTCCAAATTGCGTTAAGGATATCCAGCGATTCCTGGGGTTTGCCAACTTCTATCGGCGATTTATTCCCAGATTCTCTGAGATCATCTTACCGTTAACGGCTCTCCTCAAGAAAGGGGTTCCATTCCATTGGTCCAAACAAGCAGAAGATGCTTTCACCTCCCTGAAAGACAGTTTCATGACCGGGCCTATTCTACTCTCTCCTGATCAGGGAAAGCGATTTATCGTAGAATCGGATGCCTCCCACTTTGCCCTTGGAGCTATCCTTCTTCAAGAAGATGATCAGGGGGTGGAGTGTCCCGTGGCGTATGTGTCTAAGACCCTTTCTCCTTCAGAACTGAACTATACCGTCCTTGAGAAGGAGTTACTTGCCATCAAACGGGCTTTTGAGGAATGGCGACATTTACTGCTAGGAGCCCAATTTCCGGTAGAGGTTCGGACTGACCACCACAATCTTCGAGCCCTTCAGAATGCACAAACTCGCAATAGCAGACAAGCCCGTTGGGCTCATTTTTTCTCTCCATATGAGATCGTGTTTACCTTCATTTCTGGCAGAAGTAATTTAAAGGCTGATGCCTTATCTAGGAAGGAATCTACTGAGTGGGCTCATTTCCGGGCCGAACCTTTATTTCCCAATGCTCGTTTTGTGCATGTGATATCCAGTTTTCTTCAGTCCGTAGCAAGAGCTAAGTCGGTTTTCAAACAGGATAACCCTGACCTGTTTCGGGCCCTGGGACTCACTGTATTGCAGGACTGTGCTTACCGACATCAGAAACTGTTTTTACCCTCAGCGGAACTCCAAAAATCTGTTCTTACAATGTGTCATGACTCACTCATAGCTGGTCATCGAGGAGTCAACAATACTATGGAACTGGTCCGCCGCAACTTCTGGTGGCCTAGTCTTGTGGAAGATGTTAAACAATATGTGGCTGCCTGTACCGTCTGTTTACAATCAAAGGCGCCTCGAGGTTCCCCCTTAGGTCTACTCACGAGAATGCCCGTGCCGATTCGTCCATGGCAGATCATTTCCACGGACTTTGTAGTGGACCTTCCTAAATCAGCAGGATGTACGACCATTATGGTCACTATTGACTATTTCACTAAAATGGCCCACTTCGTGGCCTTGCCTAAAGTACCTACCTCAGCACAGATGGCAAGGATCTTTATTACGCATATCTTTTCTGTTCACGGGTTACCAGATACTATCGTTTCGGACAGAGGTCCCCAGTACACGTCTAGATATTGGCAACAACTGTGCAAGATGCTTGGTGTTACCCGCGCCTTGAGCTCGGGTTTCCATCCGCAAACCAATGGGCAGACGGAACGATTGAATCAGACCCTTGAGGGCTACCTCAGATGCTATGTTTCTGCATCTCAAGACAATTGGACGGAGTTATTGTCATTGGCTGAATTTGCTTACAATAATGCGCATCACACATCATTGGGATCCAGTCCTTTTCACTGTTCCTATGGATTCCATCCTACCTGCTTCCCTTTGGGGGTGTCGTCTGCGTCTTCTTTCCCGGATGTAGTCTGTCTGCTGCAGGAGATCCAGCGGGGTCACCAGATGGCTCTATCTTCTCTTCAGAACACTCAGGAACGGATCAAACGTTTTGCTGATCGCAGACGCTCTCCAGCTCCGGTCTTTGCATCCGGGGACAGGGTGTGGTTGGCCTCTCGTTTTCTTCCTCGACACCTAGTGCCTTCCAAACTTTCTCCTAAGTACTTTGGTCCGTTTCCTGTGCTTCAACGTCTGGGTGAGGCAGCCTATCGTCTACGTCTTCCTCCTTCTTGGTCCAGGATTCACCCAGTATTTCATGTTTCTCAGCTTAAACAGGACGTGGCGGATCGCTTTTCCCGTCATCCGATGGCTCGTCCTCCTCCTATTTCGACTCCTTCGGGGCCGGAGTTTGAAGTTGCCGGCATTTGCGATTCCCATTACCACCGGGGCCGTCTTCAGTACTTGGTGGATTGGCGGGGGTATTCGCCGGCTGAACGATCCTGGGAACCGGCTTCTGCCGTTCATGCTCCACAACTGGTTCGCCGCTTTCATCGTTCTCATCCAGGCAAACCGGGTACGTCAGCTCTTTGGAGGGGGCATACTGTCATATTCCATAGAAGGAGATGGTCATTGTGGCGCCGTTGGTCCCAATCACGGGTGGCGGCCATTTTGTCTCCCAAGATGGCGGCGCCGTCCGAGGGCAGTGTTCCAGTCTTGCAAGAGTTGCTGGCTGTGGAGGCTCCTCCTCCTCAGCAGAGATCCGGTTATCTAGCGGCAGGCACAACGCTCGAGTGCGTTGCTACTCTTCCCAGTCAGCGCTTCGTAAGTTCGTCTCTAGGCTTACCACTAATTGCATTCTCATTTACTTCTTGCTAAACCTTCTCCTGTCTTCTACAACCCCTTCCATTTCACACCAGGTTGGACAGTTTACACACATTGATTCGAGTCAGCGGTTTCACTCATCTCCCAGCCGCGTTGTTCGTAAGGCTTTTGCTTCGATTCGAATCTGCTGCCAGGTACCCTTCTCTTCTCGGTATTTAGAACTACCTGCCCGTCTCTTCTACCTTCTAGTCTCCTCACGCTTCCTTTTATATATATATTAGGCTTCCAAAGTTACATCACGTTATCCATGAGTCATCACTCTCAACGTTCCACAGATGCAATCCGAACGTAGGCAATCTTGAGGCAATATAGATCACAATCCTCCTTATACTGGTAACTATTAGGCTACTGACATCCGCTTCTACTCTGTGTTTAAGCACATACTTACCTTTCTCTAATCTGTGCCTTTCTTATTTTTCTTTACGGTACCTGCATCCAGTCACCTGGAAATGTGTTAAAGACTCGCCCTTACCTGCTCACAGAGAAGACTTCCAACAACTGAGGCGGACAGGGTTTTCTTCCCCAGAGGGTTTCCCTGGGGAGTTCATTCCTTCCTGGTGTAAGCTATCACGGGATAGGAAGGGATTCCCCCGGGGGGGCTTCTCAAATTCCACACGTCCGGGTTACAGGATCAGGTCAGTGGGTGCATGTTTATAGGGAAACATTATTATTACTGGAACCGAGAAGAATTCTAAACGGAAAATATTACAAGACTCTTCAACCTTACTGGAATGGAGTCAAAAGGGTCCTCCTTACACCGTTAAGGATGACTTACCCTACTTCCAGGAGCGGTTGTTTCTGCCAAGTAAAGAATTGCAAGAACTTGTTATTGCCCATCATCATGAATCTTTAATGCAAGGACACCCTGGTATCGCTAAATCAAACGCCACGTCTGGTGGCCTTCTTGGAGAAAAGACATAAAGTCTTTTGTACTGTCTTGTGGAATTTGCGCCCAAAACAAGGCTCAAAAGAAAAGGCCAGCCGGCCTACTTCAACCCTTGGACATTCCACCGGCACCATGGCACACCCTGTCAATGGACTTTATAACAGACCTGCCTCCTTGTGCTGGTTACAACACAATCCTTGTAATTGTGGACCTATTCTCCAAAATGGCCCACTTTATCCCTTTAAAGGGTTTGCCTTCAGCTTCCACCTTGGCCAAGGAATTCCTGGAGAATATAGTTTGCATACATGGTTTCCCTTCCATATTAGTCTCGGATCGTGGAAGTCAATTTATCTCACATTTTTGGAAGAAGTGTTGCCAACTAGCACAAATAGATGTGCGGTTATCCACCAGCCACCACCCCCAGACCGACGGACAAACCGAGAGAACCAATTAGACTCTCGAGCAATATCTTCAGTGCATGTTACACCAATCCGAGTTAAATTGGAAAGACATCCTTTGGATCGCAGAATATGCATACAACAATTCAGTGCATTCTGGAACCGGACAAACCCCCTTTTATACTTTGTATGGTCACCATCCTCGGACCTCTGACCTAGATCCACCTCTGACCCTGGAAATGCCAGCAGTAAATCATCTGCATTCCACAATAACCCGAGCCTTCAAAGAAGCTGCAACTCATTTACAGCAAGCCAAGAAAAAGTATAAAGAAAACGCTGATTTGCACCGAAGTAAAACTCCTCCTTACCAAGTAGGAGACCAGGTATGGCTAGCAACTAAACACTTACCCCTCAAGGGCCCGCGAACCTTCAATCCCAGATTCATAGGACCTTATCCCATCAAAGCTATAATCAACCCAGTGGCCTTTAAACTGGATCTACCGTCCAACATGCGTATTCATCCAGTTTTTCATGCATCACTTTTGAAGCCAGTACAACCAGGAACCCGATTGTCCAAGCCGCCAGATCCAGTTCAAATTGAAGGGGAATTAGAATTCGAAGTTAAAGACATTTTAGACTCCAAGGTGGTAAAGTCGAAACTCTTCTATCTTGTTGACTGGAAGGGATATGGACCTCAGGAGAGATCGTGGGAGCCTAGTAACCATGTCCAGGCACCTCGATTAGTACAAAGGTTTCACTGAAGATTTCCGAACAAGCCCAAACCCCCGGAGGGAAGAACCTTGGGAGGGGCCTTGAGGGGGGGTACTGTCATGATGCCTACCTCCAAGGAGCCAGGTCCGACCCAGCAACCCCAGAGGCAGGCATCATTTCCCCCAGTGGAGTGCCAGCGGGCCAAAGCTGGGGCCCTTTGGACGCAGTTCTGGTGCCTTAGGCGCCAGGCTCATGTTGGACCTCTGTCCTGGCGCCTTAGGCGCCAGGCTCATAAAGCTAGACATGTGTTCAAGTGTTTTAATGTGCACTTACCTGATGCAGACCATGCTGCCACATCCAGGCCCTCTTGAGGCCTGAATGGAACTACTTTACCTGTGGGACTACTTTCCACCCGGGTGTGGTCGGGGAAGGATACATACCTGATCGGAGGAAGGATACACACTTGGAACTTCTTCCAAAGCTATTTAAACCACACCCGATCAGCAACTCATGCTTCGCGTTGTTCTGCTCCTCGCAGCTGGACGCTCACCGTGTCAGCTCCTGCATCTGGACTTCAGCCACGCCTGTCAGCATCCTCGGTCACCTGCAAAGGGAGACAAGAGACCTTACCAGCTAAATCTGCACCACGGAGACATCACACCGACGATCCTGAAAAGGAAGACATCATTTTTAAAAGCATTTCGTTACGATCGCTGCAGCGCTGCATTTCACTCACCTTTCCTGGGTGCCTCCATCTTCAGCAGCGATCATCCGGATACACAGCCACTTCCCAGAGCCTAGAGAAAAAGACAAGAACAAAAGGTGAGAGAAGGAAGGGAATAAGACTTACCTGTTGGGTCATTCCCATTTCATTTTGGGTCTTGCCGCTTCCAGGCATTTTCCGGACCCCGGCCCCTATGGGGAAAAAAGACAAAGACATTGAATGAGCGTATGCAAAGACAGTTCCCGAGCGCTCATCCAGAATTTACCTGCCATTTACTGGAACTGGAACTGCACTTTTCACTTCGGGTCGGCGCCATATCTCCGGCATTCCGAACCCCGGCCCCTAAGGGGAAAAAAGACATAAGCATTAGCGCTTGCTGCAATAAGACAATGAACATTATTATTAAGTTTGGACTTTTGAACTTGCAACAGAACTTTTACAGAGCCTTACCTGAATTCAAGCTTACCTGAACTCCCATCAATCCTCAATCCAGTGAAGTAACTGGGTTTCAACGCGCCCCTGCATCAGAAGCAGGATGGAGAGCTCATCCATCCTTACCCTAAGGTGAGACTTCACGGGGAATCGTGGAAGGGTAGCGTGGAGGGTTGGAAGAGAGTGGGAGGCTTGAGCATAACCCAGTCAGTAGGTAATACTCCCTTTTCACGCACAGAGGAATATTCCTGCGAGCCGGAGAAGCCAGAGCAGAGGGCCCTTCCTGTCCATCTTCAGAGTCATGCGCTTCACCATTGAAGAAGCATCAGCACTCGAAGCCAGACCTGCGCCTCCGTGGGAATCATGTGAGCGTTACAGGAGGTTCGAGGACAGGGTGCACACCAAGACCCACCTGCGTGGATATTGCAGAAAAAAAAATACCCCCATGGGCTCATGGCCTGCACAGCTACGCCAATGTGGGAGAACTGCTGTCGCTCACTTCACCCTCTGCTGCTGCATCAGGAGGTAGTGGTGCTATGGGAGGCAGCCCTCACAAAGCCCTGGTATGATCCTCCATGGCAGCAAGCATGTGGGTGTTGAAGGTCTGATTCTGGAGGATGATAGTGCGGAGATCCCCATGCAGCACCTCATGGGTTGCCTAAATTTCTGGACGCATGGCCTTGCGTTATGCCCGGATCTCCTCACGGGTTGCCTGCAGCTGAGCTGAGAGTGGACGTGTGAGCTGCTCCAGCTGCTTTTCTGCCCTAAAATTTCGGGAAGCCTCAAGTTCAACCAGACTCTACCTGCGGAAATGGAGTTCTAACCTCAGGGCTTCCCTGTGGCCCTGGGACTCGAGAGATATGGCTTCACGCAGAGTGTCCAGTGCTGCCCGTCGGTCCCTGTTGGACGCCAACATGTCTTCCCTGTGTGATTGGCAAATGGAGTCTGTTGCCTGCTGTTGTTGCTCCATCTGCCTTTCAGGGGGGAGAATGGAAGTGACCACCCTGTCCATTGCCTGAGCCATCATTTCAACCGATACTTCCTGTTGTGCTGCTATACTTTACATGGAGTTTTCCCATACAGTATTGCCTGGTGGCGTACGGCCACCGCGTCGGCGGGCACCACAGCTGTTTGGGGCAAGGCGATCTGCACCTTGCTGTGCTGGCACTGCCTGAGGCTGCAGGACTGCATTCCCCCTCTGATCTGCTGGCCCAGGAACAGGATCAGATGTCGTGGAGTGTGACCCTGCATCTGTAACTGCCAAAGGCAGACTTACCAACACTGACATCCCCATAGAGGGTTCTACCCCTGGTGCAGGTGGGTTGGACAGAACAGAATCCCTGCCAGAAACACTCACCTGCGACAGCACATAAATCTCATCATCCGATTCAGCACCTGAATCATAGAGGTCTGGGGAGGTGCAACCAGAGACACCCCTGGACAGTATGGTCTGCAGTAAGATTGGATTTTCACCCACCACCACACCATGTCCTCCACTGGTGCCTGGTCGTGGCTGAGATTCCTCCTGGGTCTGCACCATCTCCTCCACCTCAACAGCATCAAGTGTGTCATCACCTGCAAAAACATGAAAGACAACAAATGGAAACAGGCATGAGCACCATAGCACACACATACGCCTGACAAGCCAGAGATCTAGTACATGAATTACACATGTCCCACATGACTATAACCTTGGCATGCATGCACTGTCAATGAGTTGGAAGGGGAGGCAAAAAGCAGACACTGAGGACAACAAGATGGAAAAGCAACACATTTGCTGCATGCTGGGTAGCACTGGCATCGCACATTAGCCTGTGAGTGGCATGTCCAATACACATACATGACACATGTCAGCACATAGATGGCATGTAGCATAGCCATGGTACATTTGACAAGTACAGCCATATGTCAGTGAATGAGTACTGTCACCCATCCATGTGAGATGGACATGATGAGATGAAAAATGCAAAATAGTGTGACAAAATATGCATGTGCCACACACTGCAACACATCCAGTGTACAATAATACAGTGATGGCATGCAGATGGATACATCAATGGTTGGTCACTTCAACATGACACGAAAAAACTATCATGTTCCACATTCAAACAGGCCCCAAAAATGTTTGTGAGCAGGCCCTTACTCAATCAGCCTGAATGGTCTAATCATTCCCATAACAAGGTCATAAATGTGGCCCAATGTGGGGTGTAATCAATGACAGAAGCATGTCACATATGTGGCATTAGGGCTGAAAAATGCGTTGCAAAAATGGGAGAATTGAAACAATCAGGCTGAATGAACACTGACAAATTCAGAACAATGTTGTTGCAATATGACAGTTCAAGGGCAACTGCAGTAATGTTGTGCTAATTGGCTACTATGATCAGAAGGGATACTGTCATACCCAAATCCAAGGCCGCCGAATGTTTTGGAGGAAGCACATGGGTGACCCATACCACTCAGGACTACACACCTTCACCTGGCACTCAATCTGAACAAGTCACCCATGCAACATACACATGGATTACACACACATGCATGGGCACTCACCGGACAATGCGTCGTAATCTGGTAGGTCTCCCACGCCTTGGATCTGTTCCTCTGTGACGAAGGTTCCAGCAACAGACTCATGTTCAGTGAGTTGGTTGTCCTCTGGTGGAGACCCACCATCAGTCACCAGAGTAGAGGCATGATTGGAAGCCAGCTTGTTATTTGCTCTGCGTTTCAGGTCATTCCACGGCTTGTAGCAATCATCAGCTGTGCGCTTCACAAATCCAAGGGCATTAATGTGGTTTGAGATGGTCTGCCAGTGTGCCCTACGTTGACCAGATGTGGTCTTGCACCCTGCAGTCACCACCATTTCGCGGCTATGTGCCGACACATAGGCCACAAGTGCATCAAGTTCGGCGTCATTAAAGCTAGACTTCCTTGATGTGCCGAAGTGTGTCTGGGGTCTCAACCTGTAGTGCCAGAGCACCCTTCTTCTTCTTCTAGGAAGGTGGTGCGGATCCTGAGTGGCTTACGCAGCTCTGGTCAGTAGGGGCAGAAGGGCAGGTGGACTGAGTAACAGAAGCCTGTAAAGGCACAATGACCATAGGTCTTGGTGCAGGCATTGGCTGCAGGGTGATGTTGGCAGGGCCAACGTCGGTTTGATGGACCTGGCCTGACACTGTCCCGGCTGGGAGACTCGGAGCTGGGGTGGATTGAGCTGCAGCTGCCCCTGCAGCCTCCCCACCCTGGCTACTTTGGGCAGCAGATGACATTGCTGACCCAGATCCACGTGGCCTGGTGACAGCAACTTTCACCGCCACACGTAGCTTAGACTTGCTGACCTGGAAGTCAGCCTGGGAGTCATCCTGTGCCGGTTCAGGTGCCAAAATGGGCCGGTCCAACAAGGGCTGGCTGGGATGGTGTCAGCTACGTTTCACACAACCATTGGGGGGGGCATGGATGTCCCTGATTGGTCCTCCACACATGGGGCTCTAGGACACCCTGCAAATCCTGGCCACGTCCCCTACCGTGCCCACCACCCCCACCTTTTGGAGGTCGGCCACCTGTGTCTCCCTTACTGCTTGGTCGCCTCCCAACCATGGCACTAATGTTGTGTGTATGGGAGTTGCAGTAAACATTTGTCCTGGTCAATTGGGGTGAAGGGGGTAGGGTACTAGATGGAATTCGTACCCTAGTGCTCTAGCAAGGCTATATGTGACCCCTGGGGGAAGATGACGGGTCATGCAACTCACAGGCACCCCAAAAACAAAAGCACACGTGCATGCAACCCCTGGTAGACCACGTGCGTGGAAAAACAAACCCGGACTATCCTGTGGCACACAGTAACACAAAAATAAGCGTACGTATGTTACACGCAGCCTACAATGACCGCTGAAGGGGTACGCGTCACACGGGGGCAACCACAGTTGGAAAATACGTACGCGACTCACCGTCTGCCTTGAAAAAGAACGTGAAAAAGATGTTCTTGTGCGCGTTGGCAACACCCCCGCCAAAAGAAGAAAAGAACACAGTCTGAGGAAACAGGGAGTACAAACTGGAAACGTTTGAAGTAATCGCGTGTGAACCGACAAGAAGTACAAGATACACCCGCTCGCTCTCCACAAAAAGCACGTACAAGGAAATAGCGTGATACTCGTACCTTTTAAGCCAGCCCACACGTGAAATGTCAATTACGCGCTTAGGCCCTTTAGCACGGTGACGGTGAGTTTTCTCACGTGCTGATTCACTATGCACCCGTGTTGTGGGCAACGCCTGCATGCGTAACGTCACTGACGCGCTTATGCGCTAAGGGCCTTTCCTCGGATTTCACGCTGACGTGCATTTTTTTCCGTTCCAAATCACTCCGTATCAAGCTGGCCATGCGAATACACACGGAAGACCACGCTCCAGCCCAAAAGGCCATTTTCCTGCCCCCAAGCGCCCCGAGCACGCTCCCACCAGCCATCTGCTGCCTGCCTGCTGCCCACGTGCCCTGCTATTTGGTGCCTGCACGTCAGCCATCTGCAGGGGTCCAGTTGCTGTGTCCACCCCTGCTGGAACAGAAGACTCCCGACTGGGATACCATCGCTCCAAAGCTCAGCCCCAGGACCCAGTTGCCCACCCATGCCTGCCTCAGGGGTTGCCATGTCAGGGCAAACACCATCTGAGACCACTGGCGACCCCCAGTCAGAGAGGCAGAGGGTCACCATCTTCAGTGAGAAGGAAGTTGGTGTCCTGGTGGAGCATGTTCTAGAGCATTATGATGCCCTCTTCGGAACACCTCGCGGAGGGCGGCCAGGGCAGCATGAGCAACATCCAGATGAGGGTCCTGGAACACGTAGCCCCAGCGCTCCATGCCCAGATCCTTCAGAGGCAGACCCGTCTGGAGTTGAGCGGTAAGTGGCCAAGCATTGCTGTGTGAGACAGGGCATGTTGCAGTGTGCTGGTAGTCTGATACTTGCCTGTATGTGTGACATAGGCCATGTATGGATGTGTGTGTGCAGGGACATCATGGTCATGCATGTGAGAACAGTAATGTGTGAACCACATGGATGGTGCATGTGTTCCAATGCAACATGGGGAGCTGTATGCGGAATGCACACATGAAAGCATGCCAGTCTCTGTTCTTGGACATGGAGGGGGTGTGAGGGATGGGTGCTGCTGTCATGTAGATGTATGGTGCACATGTGTGTGTGTCTGAGAAGTGTGTGTGTGACTTTGAAACGCCATGGATGCATGATACATGTCCGTGATGATGTGTAGATTCACTCATGCAGTGCCGTCACCGTTGTATCCACTGTGTCTATCCACTGTGTCTGTGGTGTACAAGCCATGATGCATGACCCTCCGGTGATGTGTGTGCATGGGATCAGTGTGAGCCATGATGTATGTGAGTTTGGAGGGACAGGATGGAAGTGACATTTGACAGTGCCACTCATGTGTTATTGCTTCCTGTCTATGGGAATATTGTACTGTTCCCTGATGCTTGTGTTCTATGTCTCCCTCTACGCAGCGTCAAGTGAAGAAGAGGGTGGAGACGGCGCTGTGGAGCCAAGCGGCGGGGATGCCTCCACCGGGCGGCGACGCAAGGCCCAGCCACCCTCCCAGGAATTGAAATCATCCGGGAGCAAGGGGGCTGGTGTCGCATCTGCCACTACGGCTGTAGCGGAAGGGCTGGGTGAGCCCCCACAAGGGCTTGCAATGGCAGAAGACAGTGTGGAGACATCCAGGTTGGTGGTCTCCACAGAGGAGGAGAAGCCCGCTACTGAGCCGCACATGGAGCCTGGTGGGGGTAGTACCACTGGTGCAAGTGGTGCAGTCCAGGGCCAGGAGGCAGCACAGGTCACCGCGGTGGGGCCTGTGCATGTCGCTGTCCTTGACCCTGTGACTGCACCACAATGCACCAGCAGGGATGCCCCGTCCCAGGCCCGTCCGCAGGTAGGGGGGAGTGCCACGTCATCTGTCTCTCCACTACCTGCGGACGAGGGGTCCCACGACCGTATGGGCTCCGTCCTGGTTGGTGTCGCGTTGCGCACGCGTGACATTCGTGATGACGTGCGTGCTTCCTGGCCCAGGACATCACAGAGTGAGCCGCAGGACTTGCCTGCCGCCATTGTATATAATTAGATAGTGTTAGGTTTCCTTTGTTTTACTTTTAATTTGGAGTTAATGGACATTGCTCCACTTCGTGTGTATATAGTTTTTTCTTCATAGGACTTTTTTGTAGGTTTCCGGTTTGTGGACCATTTGGACTTACATTGTATATAATTGCAGACTTGTACATACTTTCTTTTTCTATATTCCCATGGATCAATAGTTATTTTTTATTTGGATTATGTTTTTATTATGGACATTGTCAATGGACCACTTTTTTATTCTACATGATTTTTCTTTTTTTAATTTCATTTGATCTACAAAAAATGTTTTCTACATCGGTCATTGTACATTGATTTTCATTTTACTATTCCTCCAAGTCAGTTCTTTATGTTTTTAATACATTTTTTATTACTTCTGAATTGGTGTTGTGTTCTGTAATTGGTTTTGTGCATGTCTCATTGAACATTTCCTTAGTCACGTGTTGCCACTGTGTGGCTACGTTGTGCATTCCTGCATGGGCATGGTGGTTCATTTCGACTATCATGGCATGGGTAATTTGGGAGTGGGTTCTGTGGATGGTTGCATGCTTAGATTGGGGGGCGAGGGGAATTAGGGTTGGCTTCAGGGACATGGGTCTGTTTTGTTAGGACATGTTGTTTGTTGGGACATGAGTCGGGTCCTGCTGGCAGGTGCCCCTCACTGCTGGGGGGTGGGGGTCCTGGGGGACATGAGCCGGGGCCTGCTGGCAGTTGCCCCTAACTGCTGGGGGGTAGGGGTGCTGGGGGACATGAGTCGGGGCCTGCTGGCAGGTGCCCCTCACTGCTGGGGGGTGGGAGTGCTGGGGGACATGAGTCAGGGCCTGAGGCTCACTGCTGGGTGCTGGGGGACATGAGTCGGGGCCTGCTGGCAGGTGCCCCTCACTGCTGGGGGGTAGGGGGGCTGGGGATATGAGTCGGGGCTTGCTGGCAGGTGCCCCTCACTGCTATGGGGTGGGGGTGCTAGGGGACATGAGTCGGGGCCTGCTGGCAGATGCCCCTCACTGCTGGGGGGTGGGGGTGCTAGGGGACATGAGTCAGGGCCTGAGGCTCACTGCTGGGTGGGTGGGGGTGCTAGGGGACATGAGTCGGGGCCTGCTGGCAGGTGCCCCTCGCTGCTGGGGAGTGGGGGTGCTGGGGGACATGAGTCAGGGCCTGAGGCTCACTGCTTGGTGGGTGGGGGTGCTGGGGGACGTGAGTCAGGGCCTGCTGGCAGGTGCCCCTCACTGCTGGGGGGTGGGGGTGCTGGGGGACATGAGTCGGGGCCTGCTGGCAGGTGCCCCTCACTGCTGGGTGGGTGGGGGTGCTGGGGGCATGAGTCGGGGCCTGCTGGCAGGTGCCCTCACTGCTGGGGGGTGGGGGTGCTGGGGGACATGAGTCAGGGCCTGAGGCTCACTGCCGGGTGCTGGGGACATGAGTAGGGGCCTACTGGCAGGTGCCCCTCACTGCTGGGGTGTGGGGGTGCTGGGGGACATGAGTCGGGGCCTGCTGGCAGCTGCCCCTCACTGCTGGGGGGTGGGGGTGCTGGGGGACATGAGTCAGGGCCTGAGGCTCACTGCTGGGTGGGTGGGGGTGCTGGGGGACATGAGTCGGGCCTGCTGGCAGGTGCCCCTCACTGCTGGGGAGTGGGGGTGCTGGGGGACATGAGTCAGGGCCTGAGGCTCACTGCTGGGTGGGTGGGGGTGCTGGGGGACGTGAGTCAGGGCCTGCTGGCAGGTGCCCCTCACTGCCGGGGGGTGGGGGTGCTGGGTGACATGAGTCGGGGCCTGCTGGCAGGTGCCCCTCACTGCTGGGTGGGTGGGGGTGCTGGGGGACATGAGTCGGGCCTGCTGGCAGGTGCCCCTCACTGCTAGGTGGGTGGGGGTTCTGGGGGACATGAGTCGGGGCCTGCTGGCAGGTGCCCCTCACTGCTGGGTGGGTGGGGGTGCTGGGGGACATGAATCGGAGCCTGAGGCTCACTGCTGGGTGGGTGGGGTTGCTGGGGGACATGAGTCAGGGCCTGCTGGCAGGTGCCCCTCACTGCTGGGGGGTGGGGCTGCTGGGGGACATGAGTCAGGGCCTGAGGCTCACTGCTGGGTGGGTGGGGGTGCTGGGGTATGTGAATAGGGGCCTGCTGGCAGGTGGCCCTCACTGCTGGGGGGTGGAGGTGCTGGGGGACATGAGTCGGGGCCTGCTGGCAGGTACCCCTCACTGCTGGGTGGGTGGGGGTGCTGGGGGACATGAGTCGGGGCTTGTTGGCAGGTGCCCCTCACTGCTGGGTGTGTGGGGGTGCTGGGGGACATGATTCGGGGGCCTGCTGGCAGGTGCCCCTCACTGCTGGGGGGTGGGGGTGCTGGGGGACATGAGTCAGGGCCTGCTGGCAGGTGCCCCTCACTGCTGGGGGTTGGGGGTGCTGGGGGACATGAGTCAGGGCCTGAGGCTCACTGCTGGGTGGGTGGGGGTGCTGGGGGACGTGAGTCGGGGCCTGCTGGCAGGTGCCCCTCACTGCTGGGGGGTCGGGGTGCTGGGGGACATGAGTCGGGGCCTGCTGGCAGGTTCCCCTCACTGCTGGGTGGGTGGGGGTGCTGGGGGACATGAGTCGGGGCCTGCTGGCAGGTGCCCCTCACTGCTGGGTGGGTGGGGGTGCTGGGGGACATGAGTCAGGGCCTGTTGGCAGGTGCCCCTCACTGCTGGGAGGTGGGGGTGCTCGGGGACATGAGTCGGGGCCTGCTGGCTGGTGCCCCTCACTGCTGGGGGGTGGGGATGCTGGGGGACATGAGTCAGGGCCTGAGGCTCACTGCTGGGTGGGCGGGGGTGCTGGGGGACATGAGTCAGGGCCTGCTGGCAGGTGCCCCTCACTGCTGGGGGGTGGGGGTGCTGGGGGACATGAGTTGGTGATCACTAGTGGAAGGTGACATGTGGGCTGGCTGGGGGGCATGCCCATGGTGGATGGGCTGCCTGCGGGACATGACCTGTGGTGCAGGGTAGTCCCCTGTGGTGTGGGTTGCCTGCAGGGGCCGTGGAGGGGGTAGAGGGCACACCTGGGAGGACACACACTGCCAATTCACGTGTGGGACTCCCTGCGCACCCCACTGGATACACGTACCTCACTCTGACAGTGAAATCGCGTGTGAATCTTCCCACGCACCCCCAAAATCCACGTACCTTGCTCGCACAGGCCCAATCACATGTGGAACTCCCAGCGCACCCCAGTGATACACGTACCCCGCTCGCACAGGGCCAATCGCGTGTGAAACTTCCCGCGCACCCCAGTAATACACTTACCCCGCTAGCACAAGGCCAATCGCATGTGAAACTTCCCGCGCACCCCCGAAATACACGTACCCTGCTCGCACAGGGCCAATCGCGTGTGAAACTTCCCGCGCACCCCGGAAATACACATACCCTGCTCGCACAGGGCCAATCGCATGTGAAACTTCCCGTGCACCCCCGAAATACACGTACCCCGCTCGCACAGGGCCAATTGCGTGTGAAACTTCCCGCGCACCCCCGAAATTCACGTACCCTGCTCGCACAGGGCCAATCGCGTCTGAAACTTCCCACGTAGCCTGGAAATACACATACCCGGCTCGCACAGGGCCAATCGCTTGTGAAACGTCCTGCGCACCCCCGAAATACACGTACCCCGCTCGCACAGGGCCAATCACGTGTGACACTTCCCGCGTACCCCCGAAATACATGTACCCTGCTCGAACAGGGCCAATCGCATGTGGAACTTCCCGCACACCCCCGAAAAAACACGTACCCCGCTCGCACAGGGCCAATTGAGTGTGAAACTTCCCACAAACCCCCAAAATACACATACCCTGCTCAAACAGGGCCAATCGCATGTGGAACTTCCTGCGCACCCCTGAAAAACACGTACCCCGCTCGCACAGGACCAATCGCATGTGAAACTTCCCGCGAACCCCCGAAATACACGTACCCTGCTCGCACAGGGCCAATCGCGTGTGGAACTTCCTGCGCACCCCCGAAATGCATGTACCCCGCTCACACAGGGCTAATCGAATGTGTGAAACTTCCCGCGCAGCCCCGAAATACACGTACCCTGCTCGCACAGGGCTAATCGCGTGTGAAACTTCCCGCGCACGCCAGTAATACACGTACCCCGCTCGCACTGGGCCAGTGATGTGTGAAACTTCACATGCAGCAGGGTATGTGTATTCGGAGGGTTGCGCGGGGAGTTTTACAGGCGTTTTCGTGGTTGGGGGTCTGTGCGCCATGTACGGGATTTGTGTGCTGTACATGGCGCACAGGGAGGGGTTGGGGCATAACTGGCACTGCTGCAGGGTCGCTGCGCCACTCTGCGCCACGGCTGGTAATGGATGTTAAAATCCATGAATACGCTGTGCATGGAAATGGATTTTGATGCACGCGGCTGGTGCAGACGGTCGCACACGCACACTGTGCGCCAGCTGCGTGCGCCACTTGTGCGCTGAATTCTATGAATTACCCCCTTGATTTCTTGTGGCAATGAGGCTGTCAAACTTGAAGAAAATAAAGCAGTACATTTTCCCAAAATATCTGACATTGTGACTGCACCGAACAAATACAACAAGCAACATGGTGTTGAAGGAGGGTTTTAATACGCTACTCATTACTTAAATGATCCAATTGCAGGGAAGGGCACCACCAAAGGAAAAAGAATGTTGGAAGTGATGGGGGTGCTCATTGTCCTCCACAAAAACAATGTGGTGGCAGGACAGCACCAGGAAACCAGTCATGCCTCTCAGGCTTCTTACAGTATCACTATACCAATTACATCATCCAGCACACACATCAAGAGAATTTCTTGGAGTACTGATTTTGTAGGACATGTTTGTCCCAAATATGGAAAACATGCTGCAGAAGTTTACTGCTGGCCATACTTTGCGAACATTCCGTCGGATAATTGTGAAGATAATTGTGAAGTGAATTGAAACAAATCCCATATGTTTGAAAGGACCCGGGAGTGCAAGAGTCTAAAGTTCCATGAACAGTGTGTTGACAGGAGTCAACCCGGAAGAGGGATGGCCATAGTGAAATGTATGAAAAGACATTGTGATTCGTGAATGCAAGAAAATACATTGTGAACCCAAAGGAGGGAGGCTGATGATTGAAAAGGGGTCTGAGCCCGAAAGAGGGAGATCCAGGGGTGGAAAGTCACCACCCAAAGTTTGTTTAAGAAAAATAATTGTGATCCTGAAGAAGGGAGACTGACGATTGAAAAGGAGTCTGAGCCCAAAGGAGGGAGATCCAAAAAGCCATTGTGAACCCCAAGGAGGGAGACTGATGATTGAAAAGGGGTCTGAGCCCGAAGGAGGGAGAACCGAAAAGCCATTGTGAACCGGAAGCAAAGAGGCTGATGATTGAAAAGGGGTCTGAGCCCAAAGGACGGAGATCCAGGGGGAGGAAAGTCAACACTGAAAATTAATTGAGAAAGGAAATGTTTAATTGATTTGTCAAATATGACTTGTGAGGGGACTGCACCCGGAAAAAAGGGGTACCCAGAGTGAAGCTGTCACCCAAAGCTATACGTGAAACAGAACTTTGTGTTTGTTGAAGATATCAGGCCCTCGAAGTCAGGAGACTTTTTATTGAAAAGAGACTTAACCATTGAAGAATCTGATAGCTGGAACAGACCTGTCTGCTCGTGCTGGTAAAGCTTGAGAGTGTGCTTAGCTCAGGAGATCCATCTTGTCCCTTGCTTAAAATGTGGGGAAGGGAGTACCCTGGCAATCACATCCTGACTTATTATTTGTCAACACTTCTTTCTTTATTGAAACCCCTAACCCACACACTTTCTATAGGTTTTGGAACTATTTTTTTTTTTTTTTTAGTATATGCCTTTTACTTTGACCAGACTCCATAAGGACTGCCTTATTTTTCATTTGATGGTCAAAGCTTGCTCCCATCTTAGATTTAGGGTTAGGTTAGGTATTTTTCCACCCTACATTTACAGTTAATAAACACCCTTGAACTGTGATCACTTGTGTCTGTCTTTATTGTTGCCCCCATGGTTCCTTACAACTTCCACAGTAAAAGGACAATAACAAATGATGTCTATAATAATTATATTTTTTGGTTTCATCCTATTTGATGGCCACATCCCTTTTTAGGAGCACGCAACATTTTTTTTGCCGTATTATTATTTAATATAAAAGCCTCCTTTAATTTAGAAAGAAGCTTCCTTTCAATAGAGACATGATTCTTTCTGTAAATACTCATTAATTAAAACGACTTCTTAAGGTGAAAATAATGGGAATTTTCAATACTGTTATATATTTGTTTTTAACACTTAAAAGTAGACACATTAGCTAATATGCTTATAGCAACATTATTTTTACATTGTATAGCCTTTACTTTATTATTCGTATGGCATTAATAGAATTGGTTCTTTATAATGTAGCTAGAACAGTAAAAAGAAATATAACTACAGTCACAATGACAAGTGAAATGGCATCACATGAATTCCCTATAGTAAGCACGCTGATGAAATGAATACAAAGAAATGTGTTAAATGACTCTAGGCATATAGAGTTACTATACGGCTGGCTCTGCCTATGTCACTTATAATGTGTGGTACTAGTAGATGAGCCACGAAGGGAGACAGTTGTCTGATGAGAACTGTTTTGTTTGCTGACTCATACCATATGCCGTGACTGGCTCTAGAGTGTTCATACCTGAAGAAGTACTTGAATTCAGCACGTTGCGTGTTATATATTGCACTGTGCCTGACTAGAGGACAATTTGAAGGACAATCTGCCGTTATGAAATATGTGACATCAGCAGATTTCCTATTCGTAGATAACTATAGAAAGGAGAAACACATGATGGATAATGTTGAAGCATGTCTGATAGATAAAGCATCTCCCAGCAAGGTGGTAAAATATATCCTGAAAGATCCAAACACAGGGCTGGCCCAGATCGAGGCTCATGAAATGTTAAAATGTAGGGATACCCAGGGAAGTTCACTACGTTATTGTTTTAACAGGCCACATTTGCAAATAACTGGAAAAGAATTCTTCTCGGGGGAGCGGGTTGACAGAGTAATCGGCTGTAGAGCAGAGGCAGTAGTGTCTTTATCTATAGATGCAATAAAAAAGGCAGATAAAGTCTTCCTTGAAGAATGGAAACAAACTGCCAAACTTTTAACATGGGTGGAAAATGAAACAGGACCACTACCCATTACTAAAATACAAGCACCAAAGTTGTGTTTTAGAAATAATGGGCCAGAGAAAGCTGATGAAAAAATGTAGCATTGCCTTACTCATGGCCACTATTGGGCCTCTGGTTCAAAAGGCTCCTTATTAGGGAGGGTTGTGATCTCTGGCAGTTATAGGTAAACCATGGGCCTCATAACGAGGATGGCAGTAATCCGCCACTGCTACCGGCGGGTTGCTGCCGTCCTCATAACACTGAATCCGCTGCCTGATATCGTAGTGCCACCAAGACATTACAAGTCCCAGCAGCCCAGGATATCAGGCAGCGGATTTGGGTAGTTCCCATTCCTGTGGAGTCCCATAGGACTCCAGCAAAATGGGTTCACAGAAGCACAGGCACCATTGTTAACAGTGCCAGCTCTTATGTGAAAACTCTGCCATCCCGGGCCGTTGCACCCGGCAGGTCAGACCTGCCAGCTTTAACAGGTGCCACTCGCAGAGTCAGAGTGTGGCAGTCCAGAAAGGGTGCTGGTACGTTGCTACCGGCACAGTTATTTCCAGAGCGCCACACTCATAATGAGGTCATGTCTAGTAGTACCTTAGAGTGAAGCACTGATTGGTGCTATCTCCCGAATGGATGCACATTTAAGAAACCAGACCAGCTTAAATTGTTCAGTAGGATGGCAGTGTTCCTTACATCCTTCTTTATTTCTGGTTTGCAGGCACCAAAAATGCAAAATGGTTACATATAACCAGATGGAAGTTGTTGCAAACAATCAATGCAACTGTGAAAGGCTTTAATGGCATATGAGAGGAGAAGAGGGCAGTAAGACTTATGACCCTTCAGAACAGGTACGTTCTCAATCTGAGAATGGCCATGGAGGGGGGCATGTGTACACAAATTGGGCCTTCTTGCTGCATGTACAAATCCTCCCACGATGAGGAGAATGAAACCCTCACAGACGCCATAGCCACCTTAACAGAACTACATACAATAATGGTGGGGGAGGTGGAAGAGATTGAGAATGATGACTGGTTTAGCTACCTGTTCTCCTGGATACCCATCTGGCTTAATAAAGCATTCAAAATATTAATAGCCATAGTAGTACTGATTCTACTGGGTGTCTGCGTTCTAAGAATAGCAATAAATGGTTCCAAAAAGGCTGACAATGGGCAGTTGGAAATAGTAATACACCTGGATGCTCAAATCCACAAGTCTATCCAAACAGATTACCTGCCCCATGCCCTATCACCCTCCAGGATCAACATTTACTTGTCCTCAGGGCCCTCAAAATTACACAGAGAACTAGGTACATTGTGATTCCAATGAGGAATGCTGCTATATGACCTGGAGTGTGGACAAACATGTAAGACATACAGGCACCTTTAGGGTGGTGACTAATGTATGGATACCTAAAGAGATATGTGTGGGGGAGGACAAGAACATTAGTGTGGTTGAGGACACAGAGGGGGGAATTTTGGAAGACGTGTGATCACATCATCCATAACTACTGCCCCACCCCGGCCCAAAGAGTAACGTTGCTCACTAAGGCAACATACTGCCCACATCCCAGACAGTTACAACAGGAGATAGACATGATCTAAGATAAAGATGGCAATAATAAACAAACTAACAATGGAACAATACCTGTGAATGCATTAGGCATGAAGCAAATGCACACTCAACATGAAGGATACAAACACTAGTTAACATGCATTTATTCATGTAGAATATTACCATAGCATCCATAAGACATGAAGAACACTAACATGAGCAATGTATAAACTGAATGCAGCATAGATGACACATGACTAAAGCTCACTAACATAGAAACACAAGAGTAATGGGCAGTCATCTTTTCCAAAATGGAAGCCGCAACACGCTTTTAAGTAAATAAAAGGCCTCAAGACTTTCTGAGAGTTCGAAATGCTGAAATACCAAAATACAGATCTGTTCAGAGCTTAGAGAGTAGCTAGCAATTCAAGCCAAGGTTACCATGAAAAAGGGAGAAGATGACCATTGCAGTGAAAGCATGAGATAAAAATTATCAAGACTCAAGCCATATATCAAAATTAATTAAGAGAACAACCATCCTTTGTAAGCAAGGTGCAGGACAATTATAAGCCAAAGACTCTATGAAAAATAGCTCAAGAGTATACTCAGTGGTAAGGTAAACCATAACACTTGCACCAATATTAGCTAAATTCCCAATAAATACAGGTGAAACAATTCTAAACTCTGCATCATCACACGTGACCTATTATGGAAGAACACTCTCTATTAATTAGCAATGGATACAGATAGGAGACCTACATCACTCCTTGTGCAAATTCCCAGACACAAGGTGCTACACAGGGTCAAATACGATGGGATGATATTTTCTTTAACTGAAGGGAAAGCAGTACATGGACCTCTCTCCCCCTACTCCTGTCTGACTCATGTCCTGATGACCTATCAGTTTTCCAAGAGTGGTCAGTATGAATCCAACCAATCAAACCCCCTGATGCTATGCCACCCAATAGGTTATTTTAGAGGTGATGTCTTTTTACTGATATCAATTTAGACGTGGTCTCAGGAGGTGTCATTGGTAAGTCTTCCCTCCCCGCTCTCTAGGTCCTCCTCCTCCTCCTCACCTGTGCAACTTGTGATGGAGTTGTTGAAGGGAAGACGTCTGGATCTCGAGAGGACGCCACAATTCCTGTTTGTAAATAACAGTCCTGTGACTCTTCTCCCGAAGAGGGAGATTACGGGAAAAAAGCTTTGAAAGCACCAAAAAACCCTGTGCAGTGGTATTGTGCTGGAAATATCCAATGCCTTCCAAGAACAGTGTTGTGAGTTGAGTATGATGCGAATGTTAGGCGTATCGATAGAGGATTCCCGCAAACTGATGAAGCGACGGGTACCGGTGCAGCAGGAGACGGATAAGAGAGGGAAACTGGAAGGAGAGAGTTCCGAGTGCCGGAACGTAATGGGCACACAGCTTATGACTGCAAAGAGAGTCCAAAGAATAAGCGGTTACAACACGCTGACCGCCGAGAGGGCTGCAGCTAAAATCTTCCCATCGGTGGCCATGTTGGAAATGAACTAGACCTGTAAAGGAACGTTGGAAACAACGTGGTGCCACAGACTAATGGCGACCTAGTTTCCATCTATGCCACAGTCACCAATGGTGAGGCAGAGAAGACCAGTATGTCATCAAGATATACTATTGCGTTTATGAACACGACATCTGAGAATATTCTGTCCATAAAGCATTGAAACACTGCAGGGGCACTCACCAAACCAAATGGGATGACTTTATATTCAAACAGTTCGAACGGAGTGTGAAATGCAGTGTTCCACTCGTCACCAGAGCGGATCCGGAGAAGATGGTGGACACTCCTGAGATCAAGTTTTGAGAACATCTTGGCTCCCTGCACTGCCTCCAGAATGTCAGATATGAGGGGCATGGGATAACGATCAAGTATGGTGACTTTATTGAGACCCCAATAATCAATACAAGGCCTTAATTCCTTAGAGTCACCTGCAGGTGAATTAGATGGCTGGATGAGACCGTTCTGAAGGTTAGCGTCTAGATAATTGTGCAGTACCTTCTTCTCCTTTTGAGACAACAAAAACATACTTCCAAAAGGTACCAAGGCATTAGGGACCAAGTCAATGGCACAGACCTCGGGACGGTTGACAGGTAGACAATGATGTTTACAAAACAAGGAGTGCGGGTTTAGCTGTTTCTTAGCCCTGTCGATGCAAGGATTATGTTTTCCGAGGCAAGAAATCCCCAAAATTATGGGGAAGTGTGCAGTTCGTATTATGTCAAACTGAATAAATTCTGTGTGTTGCATTATGGTTAATTGTAAGTCCTTTGTGGTTTGAGTAATGGGTCCGGAAGTCAGAGGGCTCCCATCTACTCCTTCCACCTGTTGTCCTTCCTGGTGTTCTACTCTCTTAAGACCCCTTTCTTTGGCCTAGATGGTGTCTATAAAGTTCCCAGTGGCGCCACGGTCCAATAGTGCTAAGGTTTAAAAAAACCTTTGGCTGTTGTTAACCTGGACTTGAACCACCATAAGGCGCAAGTCTTCCTGAATGTTGGTTGAAGAAATTGATATTGAAACATAGGAACTGGAACCAGAACTGTACCCTTGGAAACCCGTCCCTCCTAGGACCGAGGGTGTCCATTTCCCGGACTACGAGTAGGAATTTCAGGACAGTCCTTTATCAGATGTTTATCCGAGCCACAATAGGCACACAAACTGTTTTCTCAATGTCTCCTTCATTTCTCCTGGGTAAGGGGAGCGTGGGCCGATCATATCTGCATAGGTTCCTTCCGAGAAGCGGAAGATGAGGAGGGAGGAGCGGGAAGAGGTCCGCTGTAGGTTTAGTTTCCCCTGAGTCATCTTCTTTCATTGAGTCTTTCATATAATCTGTATTCGATTTGTAAGACCATGGATAATAAGTCCTGGAAATTGGATGGCCGAGGGGAGCGGGCCAATTCGTCCCTAATTTCATCTTTGACACCACATCGGAAAATAGCATACTGGGCCTGTTCTGGCCATCCGGCTTCTGAGGCAAGCCTTTTGCAAGTTGTGATGTATGTCAACATGTCCATGGATCCTTGACGGACATCAAGTAAATCATCACATGCTGAAAAGGAAATCTCAGGGCGTTCAAACGTCTGTTTGAGGAGTGTAGTAAAACCTCCATAGTCTTGCAGAATCTGGTTTGAGCTCGTGACCAGAGGGGTAGCCCACGCCAAGGCATTACCAGTCATGTTGGATATCATGAATCCAACCTTTGAGTGATCTGAGGTGAAGGTAGTCGGTCTGAAAGTGAATTAAACCTGAGAGGACTCCAGGAACTCGTTTACCTTCCTAGGGGCTCCATCAAACTTCCCTGATGGTAATCCCATAGGGGGCAAGTTTGTTTGAGGGCATTCTCGTTCCATTACCATCTGGCGAAGGGCAGTGTTCTCATTCTTAATGACTTGCAATTCTTGAGACAGATTCTGGAATGCGCCCAAGAGCTCCTGGACTTGCTCCGGAGTAGTCAAAACATAGGGCGTTTGTTGTTGTTGTTGCAATCTGTCAATGGTAAGTCTTATCTCCCTGCTCTCTAGGTCCTCCTCCTCCTCTTCCTCCTCCTCCTCCTCCTCCTCCTCCTCACCTGTGCAACTTGTGATGGAATTGTTGAAGAGCAGACATCGTCTGGATCTATAGTCTCTTGTGTCAGTAGCTGTGTCCCCCCTTGAACCTGTGGCAATTATGAATGGGAAAGAGCTTTACCTTCATGAATCCTTAATTGAATAGTGTTTGAAAAGTTGAAATAGGTATTCCATTAGAAATCATCTGTTAAATGGTTGGTAAAATATGGTTTGTATGGAAGAATTTATATTTCCTTTCACATCCTTGGCTTGATGTGTTGATTTAAAATGAATGTTAGGACCATGCAGTGATAGTACATTTATAATCCTATTATTGCTTGGGATAGTTCTTGTGGTCAATGCTTGAAATGTCAAATTGTCCTCCAGGAACACATATAGTGATATTTCCAAATGAGTTCTTCCATTTTATAATGGATCTACTGTGCTGCCCATTCGATCCATCATTCATGGGTTCCCATGAAATCTCGACAATTTATTAATTTTTCTCAATTATGCACTTCATTAGATCAGCTGGTATGAAAGAAATGTCCTCCTTGAGAAACAGGCCGCCAGACCCCGGTAGAGGTTGGAAAATAAAATGCTTTCCTGAAACAATTAATTATGATGGTGGTTTAGTTATGTCATTGGAAATATTTCATAAGTCTTTAAAGAGATGGATATCAGCATGCTAATTTATTAAGGTTTTCTGCATTTCTATTAATACTTTTGTTCTGGTATGCACCATCTAATAAAGATGGAGTGTATTCAAAACATGGGCATGTTGGTTCATGTGGTAACAGTCAATACTGGTTCACTTAATTCCTTTCTTCAAAATAATCATTACCATTATTTAATTCTCATTAAATTCTTCATTTATTATTTCAATAGTGCATCCCCTGCAGCTGTTCTACTTTTAACAAACATGACACATAACAACTGTCTTATTTGTAAGTTGTTTATTCTCAACATATTAGATCAATTGGATCGTTTGTGAGGCAGTATACATTCAAGAGCTCTCTTGGCCACCTCTTGTAAAATATCCCCAATAGTGATGGCAAATTGTCTAAGAAAAAAGATTATTGATCTGAGATCCAATTAAAACTCCTTTTTCTCAAAGATATTGTTTGCCTGTGATTGAAATAAATCCTGTTGAGTTTGAAAAGACTACATTTTCTGGGTGGGCACCTAGTTTAGTCCACAAATCAAAGAAGAGATCATCAAAGGAGTGAATAACTTTGTTTAGTGTCGGTCATGACCCAGTTATTTATTGGGTATGAAATCAAGCTTACATTTTTTGTTCTGGTTTTCCACCCCACTAGTCAGCTGTTGTAGGAACTGGTTCCATAAAATAACCTGGTGGTACTTGTAGTTTCTTCATCTGTACACCTGCTGGTTGAGACAGCAATGTGTTCTTTTGGAAATTTGTATGGGTTTCAACTAATCGTACCTACACTGAGAGAACTCAACGCATGTCTCTTGTCCATACAGAGTTTCTGGATTGTTTCAGGACATTTAATACATTAATTAAGGAGCCGTCGGTGTCCCCTTGCCCTTGGTTAGACCACGATTCTGTCATTATGTATCAGGATGCTATTTCCAATGCTGTCAATGCCTTTGCTCCATCCAAGACGAGACTATTGTCAGCAAAAAAAGTTAATGCATGGTACTCAACAGAATTACAGAGAATGAAAGCAATAAAAAGAAAACTTATCTGGATCAAACCGAGAGCATTATAAGATAAGGAGGCCTACCTAAGAGCAGCCAAGACATGTAAAATGGCAACCAAAAAAGGAAATGGCTGCTCCCATGCACTCCTTATCTCCAAAAACTCAATTTTGACTAGCAAAAACCTGTTGGGAATTCTTAAAATCAACCAAATGATACTAGATCAACACATGATCTGTGACAGTGCAAAACTGTTGTGTAATGTCCATATAATACAATATACACAACAAAATCCTACAGGTGTTTCAACCAAAGGTCCTCGTCAGGGCTTGATACTTATTCTACCATGACTAATATATGATGCCCAATTCAAGTTTACATCACATGAACATGACCAGCATTTGAAAGGAAAAAGGAAAATAAACAATGCAAAGTTTTAATATTCCCTCTCATTCATTCCAATTTCCTTTATCCTTCATTGGCAGAATTTCCAAAGGACCCCAGGGTCCCAGTTACCCACTGAAGGACTCACTGGCATCTAGCAGTGCTCTTTGGTTCCTCTGCGGTAAACTGGAAGTGGCATGGTGTCCCAGCTCGGCCTCACAGGCTCTTCGGCTTTGTCTGGTGGCTTCCACGTCATTCTCAGCGCCTGCTTTCTTCCTGATACTCTGTCCATTTTTGGACAGCTTGTCAGTTTCTTTTCGGTCAACGGAAAGCAGCGTGGTGGCCGGTCTCCACCTCGCAGGTCACCGGCTTCATCTGGCAGTTTCCATGTCCTTTGCAGTTCTTTGCCCTCTGCGATCTCCCTGAGACCCCTGGCTCCACAGATTTCTTGGCTCAGTGGTTTCTCAGTCAAAAAGAGGGTGAAACTTCCCCAAGCAACATCTCCCTCCTAACAGCTGGTTAACGGTTTTAAATATTCTGACACCTCTCATGTGCTCACAACCACTAGAGCATGTCTTGTACTTCTTACCTTTGCTGATACTCATTACTCCCTTTAGTTTCCTGTCTCAGTACTTTCATATTTATTGAAATGGTACTCAGTTCTTGTCACCATATGTATTGAACACAGGAAGGTATTCTCAGTAGCTTCATGGGTGGTCGAAGGGAGTCATAAATATATGTCATCAAGACATGGGGAAAGCAAGGGGATTCCCTAAATCCAATTATGTTGTTTCACTCCCTTGATGGTTGCCATCCCCCATGTGATTGTCTATCCGCCCCAGGGACAGGATCAAGTAGCGACTGCCATCCTCTGGCCACATGGGTAGAGGATACTGCTCGGAAAGGAGTGATGGCACCATTGGATTTATCCCCCACCTTGGCCATATTGGGGCTGTTGTCCGTGTGGGCACATCCGTGCAAAGTGTCCCCTCTTCCCACATACAAAGATGGTCCTCTAAATCTGGATCCTGCTCCTCTATATCAGTACCCCCTCCCTCTCTGAGTATTCTCTGCCCTGTTGAGCATATCCCTTCTCTGGGTAATACCCCCCTTGTGATAATAACCCTCGTGGCTGGTACACCCCCTGTTGGAGATACCCTCAATGCTGCCGGAACCTGAAGTAGCCGCAGTATATATTATGAATATAGGAGGCAGTTAAACAGGTAAGTATATTTATTGAAGTAACTTATATGATAATATAAGTATAATACATTATAGGAAAAGGAGGAGGGAGACAACAAGTGACATAGGGAGCTGGACAGTTATAATTTAATCTCGGTGCTCCCTTCTAGAACTCTATCAACACCTGAGTTCCAAGGGTTCTCATGCTCCCCACCATACAGTGATCAGGCATGTCCCACACAGATCAGGCAGGTTCTGCCCTGTCAGAATAGAAATACTACACATCTCCCTCCCTTTATATTGTTCCAACAAACATATTCCTTTTACAACGTTCACAAACTATGTACAACTGCTATGGAACAAATATTCCTTTTACACCATTCACAAACTATGTACAACTGTTGTAGCACTGGTTCCAGCTGGTTCACATGAACTCCACATAGTCTTCCATCTTCTTTGGTAGCCGATATGATCTGCCAGATCTGGACATACATGCTCCATGTCTGGAGGTGCTTGGCAAGGAAAAATTGAACTGCTCAGAATTGCCATTATATCTCTTCTCAACAGTACTACCAACTTTACTTTTAGCACTGCTGCTTGAATTTCTAGATATCTTAGCATTTCTAACTGTATTCTGGCCTACATCTTTCATTTCTTTCCTGTTACCCTCATCATTTTCACACATCCAAATTCTTTCTACATTCCATATCCTTTTGTCTTCTGTCCTAACAGCATTGCGAAACGCCTCTATCACCCTGATAGGATTGGACCATTTGCATGGTCCATTTCTTAGAGCAGGAGGCAGTAACACTTTAACAAACTTACCAACAGCTTTACACATATCATACTTGCTGTTACGTACTTTCTTATCATAATTAACCTTGTTTCTCTTTTGTGTTTCCCTGATTTTTTTTCTTGCATTAACCAGATTCTTTTCTATTTCTTTACCTCCTTTAATAAGCCAAATGGGAGCTAATTTGGTGTTTGCCTTTCTTCCCCTGCTATGCTCAAAAGGAGAAACACCTGTACTGGTGTGTGGAGTGAAACGATGAGCAATTACATTCTCCTTAAGAGCATCCTCCCAATCCAACCCATTGGCCCACGCCATTCTGATGGTTTCTTTCAGGATCTTATTAAAACGTTCCACTGTTCCATTAGTTTGGGGATGATAAATTGAGCTAGTCTTGTGCTCAATGGCAAATTTTTTACAAAAGTCCGCAACTTCCTTAGACATAAATTGAGTACCATTATCGGAAAGGATACTTCCCGGATAACCTTCCCTCTCACATATATTTGATAAAAATTCCACCACAATTTTACCCGTAACACTAGAAGTAATTAAAATCTCTGCCCACCTGGTGAGAAGATCTATGACTACCAAGCAATACTTTTGTACCCCTTTACAACATATGGGACCTAAAATATCCATGCTTATATCCCTCCATACACTATTGGGAATATCAGTAATAACCATTGGTTGTCTGGAACCCACACATTTTTTTTCATCATCACAACAAAGGATACATTCCCTGATATATCGCTCAATTTGCAAGTCATAACCAGGCCACCAATAGTCATTCCTAATTCTTTGCTTAGTCTTTATCACTCCCAGATGACCCTCATGACCCAATTCTATAATCTTCAACCGCAGATCCGTCGGAGGAATGACTTTATCTCCTCTCATTACAAAATTTCCGTGAACATGCAGTTCATCTGCAACCTTCCAGAAAGCACTTAAATCAGCCTCTTCAAATTTAGATTTCTTCATGGAATCATGACTTTGAATCAATTCTTTCAATTTCTTGATGTTATTATCATTACATTCAGCCTGATCCCAAACATCTTTGGATATAGAAGAATTTTCTACACAAAATACCACTTCCATGTCTTCATCTTCATCGACAATCTCAGAAATGTTGGTTAATCGAGATAAACAATCAGCAGACACATTCTTTATTCCTGGAACGTATGTCACAGTATAACTGAACTCTTGCAGCATCATTACCCATCTTCTCATTCTGTTGGATACTTTATTAAGACCTTTCGACATGAACACTTGAGTGAGAGGCTTATGATCAGTTCGAAACTCAACTTGGTTTCCCCATATAAAGCTTCTAAATTTGTCAGATGCCCACTTAATAGCTAGAGCCTCCTTCTCTATAGTGGCATATGAAATCTCTGCCCCCTTAAGCAACCTCGATGCAAAAGCAATTACTGCTTCCTGACCATTTTTCTCTTGTGACAATACAGCTCCCAAGCCTATGTTGCTAGCATCCGTGGTGATTATAATCTTGTCATTGGTGCAAAAATTCTTTAATGCAGGAGCAGAATTTATTGCATATTTCATAAATTTGAATTCATTATCACATTCCACATTCCACTCAAACACCTTCCTCTTGAGTGCCTCTCGTAATGGAACAGTGTGTATGGCAAAATCCTTGACAAATTTTGAGTAATATTCAGCCATGCCAATAAATGTACGAATCTCATCTTTGTTGCTTGGGCTCGGCATTCCCACAATGGAGTTGACTAATTGTGGTTTTGGAAAAATTCCTTCCGCTGTAATTTTATGTCCCAAATATTCGATCTCCTTGCAATTTATCTCACATTTGTCTTTGCTCAAAGTCATGCCAACATCATACAATTTTTTACATACATGTAATAATCTCTTGTCGTGTAATTCTTGAGTGGTAGCATGAATTAATATATCATCTTGAAAACAAACCACTCCATCATTATTCTTGAACATACCATGCATAACCTTCTGGAAGACAGATGCGGCCGACACTAATCCGAAAGGCATTCTTTTAAATTGATACAAACCATCAGGAGTTATGAACGCAGTCAGTTTCCTTGAATCCCTATGCAATTTAATCTGATGGTAAGCAGATGATAAGTCTAACGTCGAAAATATTTTAGAGGGTCCAATGGTAGAAACAATTTCTTGTATATTAGGTAAGGGATGGCGATCAGGTATGACACATTTGTTCAACTCACGTAAATCAACACAAATCCTAAGTTTTCCTGACTTTTTTCTTATTACCACAAGTGGGGAAACCCACTCACTGGCATCAATACTTTCTATGATTCCATCTTCTTCCAACTTCTTTATTTCCTTGCTGACTTCTTCTCGTACAGCCAAAGGAATGCTTCTCAATCTTTGAGCTATAGGTTTTTTATTTGGCTTGAGCAATATTTGATGAGTATAGCCTTTAAAACATCCTATATTATCTCGGAAAACCTTTAGCAACCCAGCTTTACGTATAATATCACCACCATTAATCGATTCAGTACTTCCACTACTTATAGACAAGACTGATTCCTCACTGGTTGAGTCCACTTTCACTCGTAATTTACTCTGCTGAGTCCAGCTGAGTAGGGCAGTTTTCCCTTAGCTTGTAATATATATTTTGCCATTTGCACTTCTGTTCTTAAATTTCAACCTTCCCCAATGCCAACCAATGACATTGATTCTCACACCTCCATATGCTCTTGGATTGATATCCGTCTCATGTAAATATTCATGTTTATTCCTGTTCCAAAATTGCCTCGGCAGAAGCGTATATTTTGCACTCGTATCAATCATCATACATATTTCATTGCCATCAATCGACACCATCGCCCTGGGACTTTCCAACACTTCTTCATCGTCATTATCAGTTATAGTGCATACACAATCATCTTGAATTTCCATTTCACTGCGATCACTATCAGAATTATCCCCTATCCAATTCATGGCACTGTCGCGAAATCTGCAACATTTAGAGAAGTGACCTTTTCCTTTGCACTTGTTGCAAATGATCTTTAATGCTGGACAATCTGGGTCATCAGCCCAATGATTCACATTGCCACATCTGTAACACTTTCCTTGACGTTTTTTTTCCACTTTCCTTAATTGATTCTCTGAATGGTTTTTCTTAGGTACTTCAAGTGATGAACCCTTCTGACCATATTTACTTGATCTTTTGTCCGCTCTCAGTGAATTATGCTGTTTAGTGACAGATCTCCTCTTAACGGTGTCATTATTGATCATTGAAATCGACTCCTCATCATGTGTGTCGTGTATTTTACTGTTACTGCTTCCTATTTTTACTTGTTTCATCTTGTTCTCCAATTCTTTAGAACACTCCTCAGTGTGCTCTACTTCTTGTGCTTCTTTCCCTTACTTTGCTACTGCGACACTCTAACATAAATTGGTCTCTGAGTCTCTCATCTAGTTGCTCATTGAAATTGCATGACTTTGCTAATTTCCTTAATGCAGTGACAAACTTTTCCACACTCTCTCCCTCCTCCTGTGTGCGTTTGCCAAACTTGTAACGCTCTAGAATTATGCTCACCTTCTTTTCAAAATGTTTATCAATTTTCTTTACAGCTAGCTGGTATTCATTCAGGTCCACACTCTCATCTTCTGGTAATTCTGGGAGTGTTTCATATTTTTCTTGGCCAACAGGACCTAAACAGTGCAAGAGTAATGAATTCCTTTTTTCCGCACTGCAATAGGACCACAAATCACCCCTGCATAATGTTCAAAAGATTTTATCCACCTTTTCCAAGGTAAAGCAGGTTCATCAGTGCTGGGCATAAAAAAGGCAGGTGGAGGCACGCTGCTGAATGCCATGACAGTCTATGTTGTGAAAACAACAAGGTTGTAAATATATATATGAACCAGGTGATGCTCCTTAATAGAATGCAAAACTGCGCCAATTCAGATTGTGCTTGAGTACTGTGTGCAGGGTGCAATGATGTCTATTATTTTCAATTGAGAATTGTTTTCAATGCACCTTCTGACATTGGATAGATGAGTGTCATTATTAGTCAGCAGAAGAGTGTTCACTAATATATTAATTAATACCAATGCCCCCTGAAGCTGCACTGTAAAAAAACAGGACTATCAGCAGGGCTATCCGCCTCCTATGACGATACTTATTCAGCACTGTCAAAGTGCATGAACTGCAGACTTGCGTTGGAAAAACACGGCGTACTGCGCCTTTAAGAAAGTTTTCCTGCTTAAACGCGTTGAGCGCATGCGCGAACTCCAATGCCAATGTAAACAGAGCAAGTTAAAATCAATACTGCAGCGGCTCTGTGATGCGTATTACAGACCGATTATATTCTTCATATGCCGCACTGGAGCTGCCGAGCGTTACCTTCAGGAACGATGAGACGGGGCCGCTTCTACGCTCGGGCATGAGCGGAGCAGCTCCGTGCACCTCGATGCCGCATAGATTCGACTGGGGCCATCCCATCCTCGTCGCCACTTGAAGTAGCCGCAGTATATATTATGAATATAGGAGGCAGTTAAACAGGTAAGTATATTTATTGAAGTAATTTATATGATAATATAAGTATAATACATTATAGGAAAAGGAGGAGGGAGACAACAAGTGACATAGGGAGCTGGACAGTTATAATTTAATCTCGGTGCTCCCTTCTAGAACTCTATCAACACCTGAGTTCCAAGTGTTCTGATGCTACCCACCATACAGTGATCAGGCATGTCCCACACAGATCAGGCAGGTTCTGCCCTGTCAGAATAGAAATACTACAGAACCCACCTCCTTGATGTGGACATACTCTTCCCTGAGGCACACCCCTGGGAGCTGCTTCAAGCTGGTCTGGAACACTGTTTGTAAGTACAGCCCCTTCCATGGATGTTTTTGCTAATTTAATTTGCAAAAATGTCACCTCTGCCTTCAACACATTATTCCCTGTGTCTTTCTCTCTTTCCTGTTCCCTCTTACAAAAGTTAACAATGTGGGTCGGGGGGTCGTGGCCAGCAGGCGGACAGTGCAGACATGATCTCGCATCGCTCCGGTGCCACCAGCCAGATCCTGTCGAAATCCTGCCATAACCATCCACCTGTGAGGGCCAAAACTGTTTCAGTGAGGCAAGGACGATTGCTGCGCAGAACTGCCTGATTCCAGACCAAAATCAGTACGGAAAACCCTGGCTAAGACGCCTGGAAGAAGCGGGCCCCGCATTGCGTAAGATTGACAAAATGGCCACTGCATACGGCGGCTGAGCTGGGGCACCGCGCATCTGCGAAAGAGTCATCCTGTGGGGAAGCTCCATACCAGCGGTGAGACAGTGAGAGAAGAGCCATCGCAGCGGACGCTGGACTGCTGTGAACGAGGGTGCTGAGCGACCGTGATCGACGCTACTCCCTGCTCCCCTTCCGTTTGTGTGCGCGACTCAGCCACTGTCTCCCGCCCGAGCGGGCACCTGGAGACGAGCAGTCTCCCGCTCCGCTGTGCGGCGGCGACGGGGAGTAGAAACGCCCAAGAGGTGGGCGATCCTAACTGAAAAACAAATTCCTGAAATTCGGAAGACACGGACAGCCCAGGTGTCGCTGCTGCCAACACGATACGCGGGGGGCCGTCCCGCTATAGCCCGCCCCAGAGAAGAGGGCTACAATGCTGCTGAGCCATCCGGACCAAAAGCAAAGTCGCGGGCGCTCCGCTCGGCGTAGAGCGCCTGCTAAACCCGTGGTGCAGAGCCTGCACTCCCAGCTGCCCAGGTGGGATAAACTGAAAACAGCAGTAAGGAGAGGGCGAAGCGGGGAGTGAGGTGGTCGATCAGTGTGGGCACACCTCAGCCAATTCCCCCACCCCCCACGAGACATTGCAATCCCTGGGGTCACTCCACTGTCTGTATCTGAACACTGTGAAACCCGGAGCACGGGAGGAAAAATAAAGTACACCACTGGGAGTGGCTGGTGGAGGTTGGGCTCCCCCCGCTTCCCCGCACTGGGGGCACAGGATAAAAAGGGGTGACCACCTGGAGCATCTCCATCAGCCCACCTTCACAATTAAGTAATAAAAGGACCAATTAATGGGGCACACAATAGTGCCAGGCAAGCCTCATTAGCCATCCCTTTCAACTGCAGCGCGCCAGTAGTAGCGACCACGCACACAAGCACAGGACTGCTCTCAAATACGCGCTGGTGCTACCGGGAATGTGAACGTATCATCGCAACCGAAACTGTCATGCCCCACGCCCGATGTGTACACCACCCCTCGATCCTGTAGGCGAGTCCTTTCTACTCCACTTGAACCGTAATCATAAGTAACCGAACCCTTATTGGCGCCAGTCTGAAAACGAGGAGTGAGGGGGGAGGAGGAACTGCACACTACTCGTGGACCAGACACAGTGACCACAACTAACAAAGCGCATGAAAAGCACCAACCCACAACAGGTCTGGTGGATGAGGCATATAGCAGCAATAAGTAAAGGTGCCTTGGGCAACAGAGCGGAACTCAAATGTACAGAGCTACCCCAACACTGTCTGTTGCAGATCGCAGTACATACACCCCGGAACAGTCGTAGAAACCTCCCCCGGGGTTGTGGAAGACATCTGTGTACCTATTATATGCACCTGAATTGTTCACACGGCCCGGAACACCGAGAACTTTGCTTACGGTGATATTCCAGTACAGGGGCACGCGACCAAAGCGGAATTGCGCTCCACCTCTGTGCGGAACGAACTGGGTACCCTCAACAGAGCGAACAGAATTACATGATCAAAACTATCACAAACCCAGAAGGCACCCACCGGTCATTAATCACCTTCTGAACTGTATGGGTGTACGAACTGGCGCTCCGCTTCGGGTGGATTCATACGCTTGCTAGACACAAGACGAGAGAACCCAATGAGTGGGTGACCCCTGCGCCAGGGAAAGTGCTGCTGCCCCAAACTACTGATACCCCGCCAGTTGAACAAGGCAAGCACCTTCAATGAGGGTGCACTGCGAAGCACTGCTGAATAGTGTGAGACGACCATTACTGCCTGAGCACACGTGCTCACAAGTCCGTACCCAGGGCAATTCTGGGAAGGTCCTGGTGACCAGTAGTCACTCCGGTCACAAAGTGACACTGGAACATCAACACCACAACTGGCACAGACCCTTGGGACCTCCACCCACTCGGCACCAAGACCTGACGAAAAGCACCCCTGACCCAGCGGCACCATCAGCCCTGTCACCCTGTTGCTGTCCTCTCCCGCCTTGCCCGGGACGGGCCTCTACCGACACCAGACCAGATACCCGGAAATGGGGAAAGATAAACCCAGGAAAACCTCTACGCAAAGTAGAATTGAGCAGTACGCTACCACACCATCGACTCGCTCCCCGGAGAGGCTGCAATATCTGAGTCAGACTGCTTGGAGGAAGATATCTCCCTCAGGGATATAATGAGTGCCATTGCCAGCTCCAGAACTTCAATGGAAAAAAAGATGGACAGTATTGGCGCGGACGTGTCCCTACTAAGACACGACCTGCAAAAGTTGACCTCACGCACTGGGGAGTATTACACGTCAATTATGACAAGTTTTGAGTAAAAATGTTTCAATTTGTGTGAAGTTCGTTGGAGTTGAAGCGAGAAGGACGATCGCATCACTGTTGATATCCATGACTCCCCGTTTTTGTACTTGTCACTAAACAGACTCCCTTTGCCAAACCATTGAGTTGTCCTAATTGATTGGTGTTGGAGTAATGAATATGCACCCCCATTCATCTCAAGGGTGCTGCTATCTAATCTTAAAGTACTTCTGAGCAAACCTCGGCTCTAAGGGCCGGCCAGGGGTCTCGCAGTACAATTTTTCACATCAATCCCCCATTATAAAATAAAAATGACACAAATATACAATTACGTGCACTATGCACAACTCCATCTAATGGAAGTTTGCCACTGCCATTATACTATAGATGTGCTGGTCACACACCCTCTCCCTACTGCAGGGGCGGAACTAATATCTACGACCACTATAGCCAATCATTCTCCCCCCAATTAGGATGCATCCTATATGCCATAAAACACCAGCCACGTGTGCGCATGTCTGGCGCTGTGCATTCATGCAAGCGTAGACTCACATGCTCTAGAGATCCTCGAGTCCTCTCAACGCTGAGTGTTACCTTGTGACCTGCACCTCCATTTGTGTGCAGGTGGCGCACAGGACCACGGAGACCTTTGCAAACTCTGCCTCCATCAAAAGTAATCACAAGAAAGAAAAAGTAACCAAAAGGAACGTTCACCAAGCAAGAAATAATGCAGACTTATTGACCCAAACAGCTGGGAGATACAAATTAGACATCCCTGTGGAACTGAACTGAATGAAATTAGCTTATCGCCTCCCACTCTGGCTATACTTTTTTTACATGAATGACTAAATTACCATTTAACATTTTAGATACATTTTTGAGGCAGCTTCTCGTAGTTGATCGGTGGAACTGCGTCAGACCTCTGTAGTGTACTTTACCTTAGGTGAACCTATTGGATAAAAGATCACATTACTACCCCTTCTGATGTCACAAACTTCCCCACACCACCCGGTAATTACGTTATTGTGCTGATCAGCCAAAAAACACTTGATCACCATTGATTGGCACTGCCCAATATACAAATAGATAACCCGCTGCATACTGCTTGGACATAGCACCTTGAGATGGCACAGAGTGAAACCTTCTCACCATGTCTGATCAATGATATGCCCCGTGGACATCTGTGAGGACCCTATACAATGTTGCACCCTAGGAACACCAAAACCTCTCTCTGCCAATTGGGTCACTGTTTTGTGCCCTACAACCTCTACTCTATCACTCTGCGCCCCCAGCTCCCTTCTCACTCCTCACTGCCAAGTGTGCTTCTAAAATCCCTACCCAACACCTTGAACCTTCTCACTCCTCACTGCCAAGTGTGCTTCTAAAATCCCTACCCAACATCTTGAATATATTTCAATTAACTATATTTGATTTCTGTTTCCCTGCCAATTCTCTTTGGACACCCAGGTGCCTACCTTGGTTGCCTCAGAAGTATCTCAAGAGGAGACTACGATAGGACTGTGTTCTCCTGGGAAACTTCAGTCTTGCAACGTTTCTGCTGAATCTTCAAATATTAACCTTGTTATCACAAAAGCCTGCAGCCCTTTATTATGAACTGTCTACAAGAGCGCTTTCCTACCATGGGCCTACAAAACATGGCCTCTCTTATGTTCATATATTGCTCATAAGCCCCCTACCATACTGCTCCCTAAGGCACTACGCCCCCCCAGCCCTATGCCCAAACTGCACCATCTACCCCATCACTAAGCAAGCTGCACACACTGCTTTCTTTCCCCTGTTTGTCTTTCTGCGCTGCGCTATCTTTACTACCTGCGCCGCTCTCAATGATGTCATTACTCCCAATGTCACCACCACGTGACATTTACATCACAACGTTACTTGCATAACTGGGACGTGTGCCCCCCTTAGCAGTGCTGCATCTAGACCCTTACAACAGTGGTAAGGGGCAGAAAATAAATGTTAAAAAATACCTTTAACGGTTGTCAACGGTGGAGGTGGTGTTTCTTGAATACCTGTTCCAGAAATACTACCTCCACTAGTGGTACAATCGGAATTGGGAGGATTATGTGTGAAATCACTGGCTGAGGTGGTAACTTCCAACAGCGGTATTTCACACACACAAAATCCACTGAGCTCTGTGAGGCTCTATGAACTTTGATCTTGAGGAACACTACAATGTACGGAGGCTTTTGTATTTAAACATAAGGCAAAGGTTAGAATTCGCCTTCACGAGGCTGAAAAGGAATATTTGAAACTATATTCCTTGACCATGACGACTGCTCGGTCTATAGTTCCTGATCTTTCTGGGTCGTGCAAGATATATACATATATTTGTATTAACACGTGCTATGCTTCAGTTGGTACTCGTGTCCTGTGCTTCTTATCTGATATGACCTCTGTCCTGTCTAGGCCCAACAATTTATTAAAATGAATTTACGATGGCATGTATGTTGGTTCTTGTTTTCAGTCGTATTAGAGAATACGGCACACTCTGTTGTAATAGTAAATACTATAAATACCCGGCTCCATCTCAGCCTAACCTCTAGTAACCAAAGCATTTAAGTAGCACAGATCAAGGGTCATATTACCTAACTAGAACAGCCGCTTATTAATGACCTCGGTGCAATTTCATCCAGTCTGGTGCACTTTACCGAATCCCAAAGGGCCCTAGAGCCACCACGTCCTGGACTCAGCTTCCTGCTTTGCTTTTCTCTTACCTCGTCTTTTCTATTCCCTCTGAGAAATCCATCTTGTGGCAGGTCTTCGATACATCTGCAAAAGTGCAAAGGGCATGCCTTCTCTTCTTGTTTATCTGCAGTATCTATCTCTCTCTCTCTCTGGACACTGGACTGAGAACGGATCCTTGTAAAGGATTGTCTGTAGCTACTGCCTTTTTTCTCAGGACAGCCATCGGCTCTCAGCATTCTCTTCTGCCTGTTGTTCAGCCAGTTACATATGTAGTTACTCACCATGCTGCCAACCAGAAGTAGTTCAAGACCTTTATACATGTTACCTTCTCAAATGATTAGTAAAAGCCTGGGACGTACTCCACTGGTCAGTCAGAAAAAGAATTGAATACGCTTTGCAGGGATAACTTGTTAAACAATTAAGCATGGACTAATATATTCCACAAAAATCGAAATCAGGCGAATATTGGCCCTTTTGGTCAGATCAAGCTTTCCATAATGTTGAGATGCCTTCAAGATGATGTGACAGATTTATCAGAGCGCCAGGAAATAAAAACCTCATCACCTAACATTCTCACGTAGAGCGAGTATGAGCGGATGTGGAGTAAGGATTGAAAACGGTCTCCTGTGTGTTACAATTATTGTGATCCTGAGCTCAAGAAAATAAAAGATCATGCTGTTAAATATTGCACCCACCATGGCCTTATGATCAATAAGAAAAAAACAAAAGTCATGAAATGTGGGAAATCTCAGGGCGCCTATGCTTACGTTTCGATAGATATTGATGTTGCTAGGATAGAGGATGTCCCTTTTTTGACTACCCAAGGTTGAGATAAGGAAAGGATGGTGGATCTATTACCTAATAGATAAAGCCAACCTAACACTTGGCAGACATTCAGGTGGCATCCTAAAATTATGTGTTGGTTCCGGGGCGGGCTTTCTCCTCCTTGCTTAATTTTGTTACAGTGATATTTTGCATCAGTCTTGGGTGAGTCTCCCTCTTCCTATTTCCAGTCTTTTTAAAGGCGCCCTCTGTTAAACCACAACAAAAAGTGGTGTGGGGGACCAGAGGGACTGGAATGGCGGTTAAGAAAGGTGGGGACACCAAAGGGGTGCATAAATACTGCATTCTCCCAGGATCATTGTCACCAATCCCAAAAAAGATTTCCCCTGCCATGAGATCCACCTGCTGAGTACCACCCCCTGGGGGACCATCGGGCAGCGGCCTCACAACCCTTACCTCTTGGAAAGGAGCTCCCTCCATGGAAGCAGTGATAATACCCTGGGATTAGTCACAGCCTTTTAGCTGTATTTTCCTTACCTATAGCACCATTATACACCATTTTAGAGCTTACACCTAGTTTTTCTCCGCCAACTATCCACCACTTTCCTTTCAACTCATCTGCCTTCCCTTTTCCTTAGGTGCACCCATTCTTTTTTGTCTCATGTTCCTATTTCATCTACCCTTCATAATGCTTCTTGACTTCACTCCATTCCACCTTCTATTCACTCATTTATTTTCCTTCCCTCATAGCCTTCAGCCTCAACTTGATGTATCTTCTGCATTGGTCTCCTGCCTCCTCATCCTCCTCCTTCCCACATGCACCTGAACCACTCTAATAACATGCTCTGTGCTTCCAGGATTTCCAACCTCATCTCTGCCCCTCTCCTACTGCCAAACACCAGCTCCTCTCCCTCACCTCCTATCACTCTTTCACTTTGTTTCTGGAATGTAGCAACTCTCTGCAAAAAGTCTCCCTTCATCACTGATCACTTCCACTACTATCACTCTCAAATTTCACTCCTTGCTATCACAGAAACCTGGATCCCCCCTCATGACTCTGCTAAAATTGGTAGCTCTCCACACTGACTCTGCTAGCTTCTCCCACTCTCCTGACCTGTTGGGTTGGGAAGGAGATCTGTGCAGGTTTCCTTATCAATAAGGCCCTAAACACTGCACATCTACATCGTCTGGCATCAACTCTTTCTTTTTTGAATATGCCACTATCCAACTTCTCTCTTCTATTCCTATCACTGTTCTGGCTCTTTATCAATCCCCTAGTTCTCTCAATCCCTTTTTCCTTGATGTGACCCTTCTTCTTAAGTCTCTTCCTACCAACATCTTCATTATCATACTAGGGGACTTTAACAACCCCAAACCCTCTGCAGCCAGCTGACTTGAGCTTGATTACCTCTTATCTGGACACTCCCTCTACTCCACATCCATCCGACCCACTGTGGTTGAAACTCTCTTGACTGTGTCTTTCTCTCTAATTAACTCTATTGCTCTGACCTCTCCATTGACCCCCCTGATCCCGCCATTGTTCACTTTAACATATTGATCACTCCACCTTTTTGTCCTAATTTCCCCTCATCAATGATTAAAAGGGAAGTCAGATAGGGCTTTCTTGACGAATTATCTTGATGATGTGTACATCTTTCTTCTTTTTCTTTCCCCTATTTATGCCTCTTCCACTGAACAAGCTTTTCTCAGACTTTCACCATGCACTTAAGACTCCATTTGACCAACACTATCCTGCTCACACATTCAGACCTTCCTGTCCTTGTCTTCAGCCTTGCAATACCACCGGAATTCAGACCCTTAAAGAAAAAAACATGCGCCGTGGCCTACAAAGCTGGCACAAATTATGGACACGAGCCCTACTCCTACCCTACAAAAAATCCTTTTCTGTCTTAACCTCTGCAGTTCACTTGTCACATCCTCCTACTTCACAAACCTAATCTGTTTCGTTCACAATCACCCCTGCAAGCTTTTATCTACCATCGAAACAGTGTTCAATGCAAGAGAGGAATACTGAGAGGCTTTATGATTGTGAGACTTAGCACTAATGTGCCATGAAATGCAGATCTTCAAGTAACAGAAACCTATATTTTCAAAACCAAGATAGAAGAAAAGTGAGACTATCTTTTGGTCATTATTTGGTTGTTGGGGCAGAGGGGAAATAAAGGTGGCAAACAAGCTGTCCTTCTGGAGAAGGCTATCTAGAGGCAGAGGAGCATAGTTGCCATGGAGTTTTAAAGAACACTAATATGGTTCCTTGTTTCCCCGCAACTTGTTTAATGTTTGATGATAATGACGTTGTTATTCTAAGTTGGAAGTTACCACTGTAGAACTTTTCTGCTCTTGTGAAGAAGTACACAGGCAGGTGAGTATACCTGTAGGGTAAGAAGGTATCGACTGAAAGAGCCTGACAAAGGAATGAGCCAGGTAGTAGTTGATGCAAGTGCAGAACTGTGCTTCTGACAGAAACAACTCATGTTGATTTGTGACAGTTGAAGAATTATGAAAGCTTGTTGAAGAAAAGTTATAACTCTTAGTAAATCAAAATTGCAGTAAACCACCCAGACAGTCATTTATTGTTACTACATTTATACAAAGACAATTGTTGTTGATTACTTGGAGAAGACAAATGAGGCAGTTCTTATTCCAGCAGGAGTGGGAAATTGTTATTTTTTGTGATTCTTTATTCAAACAACTGAACTTTATGCTTTCAAGTACACATCCTTAAGAACTGTATTGGAACTTTGTGTCATAGCGTATTTCCTTGTTTCCTTTGAACTGTGGAGAAACCCCTTGTTCAGATCTGGGGAAGGAAAGCTCACACAGGTTATGAGAAAAGAAATTGATCCTATGGTGAATCAGATCATATGTTATTTATTATTTTTGAATTGAATTGCATTATATTTCCTTTTTGCTTTATTTGTTTCACTAGTGTCGGTCAGATATCCTTTTATTAGAGTGTTTTCTTTAGTTTATTTTAGGCAGAGAAATCCTCATCAGGGTAGGCATAGTGAGGCGTTTATTCAAACTTTTTATTTAACAAAATGGCTAAAGTTGAAAACTCTTTAGAAAGTTGTCTGCCTCACATTTCTGACCCCTCACATAAGCGAAATTTCCCAGCAAACAATTCCCAGTGTCTTTCCCTCCCAATTATTCAAAAGGAGTGCCATATTTCTCTCTAATGCTCACTACTCAAAACGCGCTTCTACACTCATTGTTGTGTATCTTTCTGCTGCTTTTTACACTGTCGACACTCGTCTCTCGTCCTCACTCTCCAGGACCTTGGGTTTCTCAAATCTGTACTTGCCTGGATCACCTCCTACCTGGAAGATCGATCATTTAAATCTCGTGAAACTCGAAACCTCTGACCCCAGCCCTCTCCCTGTCAGCTTCCCCTAAGGATCAGTCCTGGGACCTCTGCTCTTCACCCTCTATAGCTCTACCCTAAGAAGACCTACTCTAAGTAACCCTTTTCTTTCAAACCACAGTAAAGAAACTTGAATCTTCACTCTGGTGCTCAGCAATCTTGACTACTGCCCAAGCCTTTTCCATGGCCTTCCTATCTACTCTTTCCTCCCTCTAAACAAAGTCCTCAACTTTGTAATCTGTATTCCCTATAACCTACCTGAATTATCCCCCACTTCTACCTACCAACAACATGCTGGATGGCTCCCCATGCACAACAACTATCTTTTCAATCCCTTCTCCTACTCTACAAAGCTATCAGTATTCTTACTCCTTAGTACCGGTCTGGTTGTAACTCAGTTTACCCAACATCTTGTTCCCTCCGATCCCCCTCTTCATTCAACCTCACCATCCCATATCCTGTGCCTCCTTAGCTTCCGCTCTTCCTCTGTGCTAGCACCACTCCACTGGAGCCCACTGTTCATAACAAATAAAGCCAGGTCAACTGTGTATCTATCCCCCATTCATCCTAATAAAGTCCAGCACCGCCTCCAGAGACAATAAGGACATTTAAAATATGTAATAAGTACTCATCTTTTGTTTGAAGCACTTGCTGCTTTGGTAAATCTTACCTTTATAAGTCAATAATTGTCTTATGTATGTATGTACTGTTTGTTTTATTTCATCCTTGTTATATGTCCCACTTTTTTACACCCTCAAACAATGGCTCACCAAGTGTTCTCATCACTGTGCTATTGTACAGGCAAGCCTTGTGGGAATGCCTCCGCCATTTGTAAATGTGTAATTGTAAGTCAATTCTGTTCGAAATTGACATTCCTTTTCTTCAAATAAATACACATACAAATGAAAAAATGATAACGGACAATGTTATGTGTGGCAAGGTGGATATAGCATAGTTGAAGAGGATTGTGCTTTCAAACTTCCAGACGAATCAAGCAATAGGCTCAAAGAAAGATGACAGAAAGCACCAGGTTTAATTTCTTAACTTTCATTTCATGATCAAAAGGGTTGCTTTCAGTTGCTAGTGATCAGTAGGAAGCCATCACAGTTACAGTGTATTTTTTAAAAAAATGTATTTATTTATTTAAATTTGTATAAAGCACTACACTATGCTACAGGATGTGCAAAGGTGCTCTGATGCAGTAGAATATCGAAGTCGGGAATAAATGTAACAACTTTTTCTGTGCTGAATACACTACCATAACATTCAACATCATGGGCCTCATTACGAGTATGGAGGCAGCCATGCCGCTATTAGCGCCATGGCTGCCTCCATACCGGGCTCCAATACCGGGTTCCTGCAATTAGGAATTACCGGGTCATTCCGACATTGGAGAACCCAGTAATTCCTCCTTGCAGGAACCCATCCCCAATCCCACTTGAGCCCCCATAGGGCTCAATGGGAATGGGGACGGAGGTAATAATGGGCACATTACAAATGGCCTGTTATTAGCTACCTCTTCCCCTCGCGGGACCCGGAAAGGACGCCTGATTTTACCAGACGTCTGTTTCGGGTCCCACAAAGGGAACCTCGTAATAGGCGCTCCCGTAATGAAAGGGGCCGGTCCCGTACCGGCACCCTTCATTACGGGAGCGCCAGGGCCGTAATGAGGCCCCATGTCTTTTATACCACCTGACCCATCTTCAGAGAACTCTGTTGGTGAAATGGATCAGATTCAGATGGGGATCTCGTAAGACTGATTTCTCATTAAAGCGAGAATCCTTGATGTGGGTGGGTCTTGTGGAGGACCAGAATAATGAGTCAGACTCATAGAGAACATTTCAAGGGTGTTAATTCAAAAATAAAAAGGAAAATGCCTATCTATTCCTATCTGTAAGAGGGTGTTCCCTACCTAGGAAAAGAAACTAAGGGTGCACGACCTTCGTCCAAAACAAATGTCTGTCCTCTGTCCAAAACCAACTTCTACCTAGACCTACCACTTTTAGAGATAAACAGAAAGTTGAACCAGCACTGTGTTTGTCAGACCTAGGCTTCACCTGGCCCAAAGTCACTTGGATTTCTTTCCAAAGAGATAGTTTTTTTAAAAAAAAAAGAGCCAGACAGAAGTGTTCAGTTTCCCCAAAACGGTTCTCAATTTTAGTTGAAGTCCATCACATAAGGACAAAGTCTTAGGAGGGTCTTTACGATTTTGGTGGTGTCCCGCTGGTAATTATCCCTAATCCAATGCCTGGTCTCGCCACCCGCTGCTTCAACTACCTTCCACTGCCAACTCTCTTCCTATGACCTGCCTTTCCTGTGCCCTCTTCTAAATTCAGGCAGCTTTAAAATGTGAACTGTTTACTGCCCTCGGAAGTAGATTGGCCTGCTATTGACTATGCCACAACACGCAACCTCTCTCTCAACCCGACAACACCATTCTCATTCCCACCACTATCATGCTGTTCCTCAGTCCTGCATTCCCTTCTCAATACAATTCTATTGAGATTCAGCAAATGCGCTCCACTGAGTCCCAGCTGCCACACACCATCCATCTCCACGACAGTGCTCGCATGTCCACCCTCTCCAATGCCCTTCCTTCCCCCTCTCCAGCCAATTATGGAGAGCCTTACGCAAGCAGTTCTCTATCCTTCATTCCCAATAAGGTTTGCTCTTCCTTGTCACCACTCCCTTCCCTCCTATCCAATGACACATCCAGCCCTCCTATGTTCATAACTGCAGGAAAGGCACCATCATACACATTGCTGCCTCTGCCTCCAAGTACTGCCTCACCTAGCACACTTATGGCCAAAACAGACATGCTCATCCCAGCAATGACAACCCCAGTCACAACAACAAGAAACACTCTAGCACCCAGACTGCTGCCTCCTACTCTAAGCAAGGTTAAGTCAGCCCGACCGGTGATACATGTCATGGGGACACAAGTCTACTCCACAATCTCCCCTCTCCTCTACACCAGCCCTGCACCGGCACATTACACCTCCAGAGACTTAATTCCAGAACTCTCCTGACAATCCTATTCCTGGTCCTGGGTATCCAATTCTGGGCGCTGCAAGAAAAAACAGTCTCTCCACTAGTACCAACCCCCCACCCTTCCTCCCCTCACTCCCCCTGCCCAACCATCCTCCTAGCATCCTCCCCAGTAACAAATATGCATCCTTCAAATGTGCATTGATAAACACTCACTCCCTTGGTGCCAATGCCATTGACATCCACAACCTTATTATTGACCTTGACCTTGACATACCTGCATCACAGAATCTTGGCTGCATAATGCCTCAGGCCCACTATTTTCTTTAACCCTCCCTGTCAACTACTCCATCTTTAGACGTGCCACACTAGTACCTCGGGCGGCGGTGTGGCACTCATTGACAGACCTTATCTCCTCCTCAGGGACATTGACACACCACATGTACTAGGTTATGAAACTCTCCCCTTGAAACTCTCCATCAACCCACATAAAATTTACAACCTCCTCCTCCTCTAGCATGCGCCTAGCTCCTTAAATCGACTGTAATCTGATATCCCCCTTATGATTACCCCTCTTGTTAAACCTTCCACCAAGTTTAGAATTCTAGGAGACCTCAACCTGGATTTTCACTATCTGAATGACAACAAAGCCTCCTTGCTTGCTTAATCCCTACATGACATGAACTTTACACAACTTGTCATCACTCTCACCTACAAAAAGGGACGCATCCTAGACTGGATTTTTGCCAATAACGTCACCCTTGATATCTCCACCCTCTCTCCGGTAAAATGGTCGTACCACTTCCTCATTGAATTTGGTATCCTTCATGCTAACCTTCCAGCCTCCGCTGGACCTGCACCAAGCCCGATCGTGGTCTGTAACATTTGCAAACTTACACACAAGATGCTTATGCCTACCCCCTCCTCCTTATCAGTTCCACTTCTTTAACCATCAACTGCCCAGGACCAGGAAGCTTTAGCTCACCATCACCACCAGAGCCTGCTCCATATGATGGATCAACATGCCCTTCCCACACCCAAGATCCCCAAACCCTATAAACCCACAAATCTCTGGTTCTTCGATGAGCTTGTTTCCCTTTGCAGAACAACGAGATCCCCTGAGCACCTGCATAATAAAAATCCCTCCCAGGTCAACCATGCCAACTTTGCAACAGCAGCCAAGACATACAAGAAAGTGGTGTTCTTCAACATGGCAAACTCGTACAATACTAGGATCTCAAATGCCTGCTCTGACTCCAAAGAACTGTGTCGCCATCCTACAAGAATGAGAGATCGTTGCCAGCCCCAACACTCGCTCCAGGACTGACACAGAAAGGTGTACTATCATTCAGGATCCCCTCGCCAACACAATTGTTCTAATTCGCAACAAAATGAATGTCAAAAAAATCCAACTTGCTTCAAAAGCCTCTGTCCATTCCTCCATCCTCTCATCTACACTTGGTACCTCCACAGCCACTACTCCTTTTTCCTTCACCCAAGTCTTGAAAATGTATGTCCGCAAGACCATCCAAGGCCTCAAACCCTCAAAATGCAAATGCAAATTCTGTCCACGTCACATTGTAAAAATATGTGCATCTACGGTATCACCTATCATCACAGACTTTGTCAATGCCTCCTTTAAGACCAGTATTGATCCCAACTGCATCAAATAACGGGACTATTCTAACGTTCTTCTCATGCGCACCTCTGCCACAAAAACCTGTCAGAGATGCAACTCCTCCAGAACAAGGCTCTTCGCGTTGATCTGAGATAGCACTGGTCTAGCCACATTTCGGTGCCCAGGCGGGTATCCCGCTGGCTCCCCATTAAAGCTTGCATTGAGTTCAAAACACTGACACTAGCACATCGCTGCATTTACAATGTTGCCCTATCTATTTAAACAAGAGCATCTCCCTGAAACAATATTCACGTGCCCTCTAATCTGCCGATAGCATAGCCCTTGTTACTCCAAGATTCAATAAGGCCAGAGCTGGAGGTGTACGTTTTGCAGTCAAAAAGCCCTCACTCTGGAACTTGCTACCACCATGTATCAGAGATGAATCGTCCTACACCATCTTCAAGAAGCTGGTGAAAACCTGGCATTTCAATAATAATGCATAATGACACCCTTACCTGTTCTCACCTTCCCTCGACTGCCTGCACTATCTGGATTTTAATGTATTCTTAACTGCATATTCTGAACAAACGCTGTGATACCCTTTGGTCTGGGCGTTACCCACATGTTATAAATAAATACAAATAAATAAATAAATCTGGCGGGATGCCACCAAAACAGAATTAGCATTTACACTGCATGATATTCCAGTATTACCGGGATATTACAGGTGGAATGCTGGTTATTCCCCATTCCATGGAGTTCAATAGGGCTCCATGGGGGGAATTACCTAAATTACCGGCACTGGTATTACCAATGCTGGTAATTTCAGATTTTTTTTCCAGTGGGGTCCTGATTTACCTCCAGCTCTTGGCTGGAGGTAAATCATGTATCCCTCACCGGCAAGCCTGTAGTTTCCTGATGCTGTAAAAGTGCTTGTGATGAATTTACAGCATCTTTACCAGCATTTTTTACCACACCAGGAAACTTCTAAAGACCCCCACAGTCTTTATACAAGGTGGATTCTTGTTTTCTTCCTCCTCAACCAACCTGTTTGTACGTCCTTTAACTTAGGATTTACTTGGGTGAACCCCCCAGGGTCTCTTATTTTTATGTGTTTTACAATATCCTTTGTATTTATAGGACCCTCCCAGTTTTGGTGATTCTCTTCTTGTGGGTGGATCCCTGGCCTTTGGCAATACTCAATATTCAACTTTCTAGGGCTCTCATCGCCCATGTGTGCATTTTAACTAACTT